>NC_068911.1:21440949-22690949 GCF_023091745.1 Budorcas taxicolor
CACCAACTCCCAGAGCTTGCTCAAACTCATGTCCATTGAGTCAGTGATGCCATCCAATCATCTCATCCTCTGTCATCCCCTTCTCCTCCTGCCTTCAATCTTTCCCAGCAGCAGGGTCTTTTCCAATGAGTCTGTTCTTCACATCAGGTGGCCAAACTATTGGAGTTTCAGCCTCAGCCTCAGTCCTTCCAATAAATATTCAGGACTAATTTCCTTTAGGATTGACTGCTTTGATTTTTTGCAGTCCGTGGGACTCTCAAGAGTCTTCTCCAACACCACAGTTCAAAAACATCAATTCTTCGGCACTCAGCTTTCTTTATAGTCCAACTCTCACATCCACACATGACTACTGGAAAAACCATAGCTTTGACTAGATGGGCCTTAGTCAGCAAAGTAATGTCTCTGCTTTTTATGATATGGTAATATCATAAGAAATATACATTTGGAAACTTTCCTAGAGTCCGTCCAGTGGTTAAGAGTTTGCTTTGCAATGCAGGAGACAAGAGTTCAATCCTTGGTTAGGGAACTAAGATCCCACATGCCACAGAGCAACTAAGCCCAAGTACCAGAGTAACACTGAAGGCTGCCTGCTCTGGAGCCCATGCACCACAACTAGAGAGTCCATGTGCTGCAACGAAAGATCCCACATGATGCAACTAAGACCCAACACAGCCGAATAAATAACAAATAAAATTTAAAAATAATAGAAGAAATACACATTTGGTCTTCGTCCCCAGTTCCTGGCACAGAGATCCTAAAACCCTCGAAATTCCCTGAGTGATGAGATAAAGGAAGTATCTTATGTTGTTCATAATAAGAGTTTCTGCAAATAAGGTGACTCAGTAGGCCCCTAAATGGGTTCCAGATGGGGGCTGGTTGCTGGAGAAACCAACTGTGGGGTTAAAGGGTTAGAATCACAGGATTAAAAGTTGAGATCTCCCCTGACCTCTAGGAAAGGGAAAGGAGCTGGGGATTGAGTTAATCACTAATGGCCTGTGATTTAATCAATCGTGCCTCCATAAAACCCCTAAGCAATGGTGTTTGGTGAGCTTCCGGGCTGGTGAACACATCGAGGTGCTGGGAAGGGGGCGTGCCTGCAGCTTCACTGCCCCTTGGCTTGACTTTGTTGCCCCAGGCCTTGCTCTGTACATCTCTTTCATTTGTCTGTTCCTCAGATGTACAAGATGGATTTACAGAGGAACCAGAGGTCAAATTGCCAACACCCGTTGGATCATCGAAAAAGCGAGAGAGTTCCAGAAAAACATCTACTTCTGTTTTATTGACTACACCAAAGACTCTGAGTGTGTGAATCACAATAAAATGTGGGAAATTCTTAAAGAGATAGGATTATCAGACCACCTTATCTGGCTCCTGAGAAGTCTGTATGCAGGTCAAGAAGGAACAGTTAGAACCTGACATTGAACAACAGACTGGTTAAAAATCGGGAAAGGAGTACATCAAGGCTGTATATTGTCAACCTGCTTATTTAATTTATTTGCAGAGTACATCAAGCGAAATGCCAGGCTGGATGAAGCACAAACTGGAATCAAGATGGAGAAATATCAATAACCACAGACATGTAGATGACACCACCCTATGGCAGAAAGTGAAGAACTACTAAAGAGCCTCTTTCTTGATGAAAGGAAAAGAGGAAAGTGAAAAAGTTGGCTTAAAACTCAACATTCATAAACCTAAGATCATGGCATCCAGTCCCATCACTTCATGGGAAATAGGGAAAAAATGGAAACAGTGACAGACTTTAGTTTCTTAGGCTCCAAAATCACTGCAGATGGTGGACTGCAGCTATGAAATTAGATGCTTGCTCCTTGGAAGAAAAGCTATGAACAACCTAGACAGCGTATTGAAAAGCAGAGACATTACTTTGCTGACTAAGGCCCATCTAGTCAAAGCTATGGTTTTTCCAGTGGTCATGTATGGATGTGAGAGTTGGATTATAAAGAAAGCTGAGTGCCAAAGAATTGATGCTTTTGAACTGTGGTGTTAGAGAAGACTCTTGAGAGTCCCTTGGACTGCAAAAAATCAAAGCAGTCAATCCTAAAGGAAATTAGTCCTGAATATTCATTGGAAGGACTGAGGCTGAGACTGAAACTCCAATAGTTTGGCCACCTGATGTGAAGAACAGACTCATTGGAAAAGACCCTGCTGCTGGGAAAGATTGAAGGCAGGAGGAGAAGGGGATGACAGAGGATGAGATGATTGGATGGCATCACTGGCTCAATGGACATGAGTTTGAGTAAGCTCTGGGAGTTGGTGGAGGACAGGGGAGCCTGGCATGCTGCAGTTCATGGGGTCACAAAGAGTCAGACACGACTGAGCGACTGAACTGAACTGAGTTGTATCCTTCACAAGAATTGAAACTAGTAAGCAAACTTTTCCTTATTTTTATGATCCATCCTAGCAAATTACTGAACTGAAGGAGGGGGCTGTGGGAACCCCTGATTTATAGCCAAGCAGTCAAAAGTACAAGAGGTTGACTGCTGACTGGCTTCTTAAGAGGAGACAGTCTTGTAGCACTGAGCCCTTAATTTGTGTGACCTGCTTCCCAGGTGGCTCAGTGGTGAAGGACCCGCCTGCCAATGCAGGAGACATAAGAGATGTGGGTTCAACTCTGGGTCCGGAAGACCCCCCTGGAGGAGGGCCTGGCAACCCACTCCAGTTATTCTTGCCTGGAGAATCCCATGGACTCCTCCTCCCCTCCAGAGGAGCCTGGAGGGCTATGGTCCATACAGTCTCAAAGAGTCAGACATGACTGAAGCTACTTAGCACGCAGGTACATACAGGGCTAACTCCAGGTTGAGGGTGTCAGAGTTTACTGAAGTGTGGAACAGCTAGCCAGTGTCAGAAGATTGGTTGGTGGGGGTGGGGATGGGAAAAGCCCATGTGTGTGTCAGAGCCATTCCATGGGTAGAAACAGATCATGGCAGTAGTATCTATAACTGAAAAGATAAGAAACTGCAGCAGAGACATAGATTTATAAATATGGAGGTAAATCAGAGAAGAAATGGCCAAAGAATTTAAGGAATAAGCCTCTCTAAACTGGGATTGGGTGGGTGGAGGAGGAGACCACAGGTTTCTGTTTTGAACTTGGTGCATAACTGGGCTTTCATATCCCATCTCCTATCCTGTTTACCACGTTGAGGCCTCTGCAGTCTGTGACCTTCAGGACAGTATCACCCTCTGATGGACCCCAACATGGCCTTTTCAGAGTCCTCAATTCATGAGACACACCACCCAACTCAGTTTCTCTGAGGGGCACAAGCCCAAACGCAGACTCAAAAGCCACCTACCAGGAGTTGGCCTACCCCTCCCACTCGGCTAGGAACTCCTTCCCTCCCAGCTTTGGTGCACAGGATGGCTTCCCCGGTGGCTCAGTATTAAAGAATCTGCCTGTGCTAAAATGGTAAAGAATCTATCTGCCAATGTGGGAAACACAGGTTTGATCCCTGAGCCAGGAAGACCACCTGGAGAAGGAAATGGCAACCCACTTCAGGATTCTTGCCTGGGAAATTCTGTGGACAGAGGAACCTAGTGGGGGATTCCATGGGGTCACAAAGTGTCAGATGCAACTGAGCACACACACACACACATGAAACCTGTGATGTTAAATTTTCTTATTCTTTTTTATATAATTGATTTACAATGTTGTGATAGTTTCTGGTAAACAGCAAATTGATTTAATTATACATACTTACATATATATATGTCTTTTCATAGTCTTTTCTATTATAGCTTATGATACGATATTGAAGATAGTTTTCTATACTATACAGTAGGACCTTCTTGTTTATCTATTTTATTTTAAAAATTTAAGGTATAATCTAGAAAGTAAAAGTCTCCCCTCCCCAGACCTCTATCCCACTGCTCAGAAGTAGCAGTATTAACAGTTTCTTGGGTGTTTTTCATATAAGTATCAATGTGTAGTGTTTGTAATTTTTTAAATAACCATTTTTAGAGCTTCAAAAAAATTATAAATCAGTGTCCAGTCCCTACCAGATTCTCTGTTATGAGTGTAAGGAAAATACCTAGAGAACTTAATGTTTTCATCTTCACGAAGGATTTATGTTCTCAACTGTGGGACAGAAACCAGTATAATCTTTGACACCCAGAGAACTGGAGACAACCTCTTCAATATACCCCCCTTAGCTAATGTCAAAGGCATGATGCTTAAAACATCAAAATTTAGGAGATTGCACAAAAATAACACATTAAAAATACAAATGCTTGTTTTATATTGCTGGTACATGTTGGTTAGAGAAAATCAGGCCAAAAGCATGTTCAGGATATATTTTTTAATGCATTATATTGACATACTATGCATAAACTATTTCTAGGCAGCTTCTTCAGTATGCTGCTTGGAGGAGGATGGGTAATAAGATGGAAGTTTTGGAAATTACAGGGAACTGTATTTTTCTAGAATTGGCACAGTATCAGACAAGAATTGTATTCAGCAGCTAGTAACAGAGATCCAGTTGCTGTGAATTAAGACATTTTAGGGTTTATTCTCTGATGTGAAAAGCTAGCACAAGCATGGCAGCTCCTCAAAGTTATTTGGAATTCAGGCTCCTCTGATTCTTTGCATATAACTTCAAACCTCAAGGTCAAGCTTTTTCATGTTCATATTATAGCTGTGGAGCTCATGTTCTAATTGGGCAGAAGAAGAGGAAGGGGAAAAGTGATTATCCCTCGAAGCTTAAATTATTGCCCTTTAAAGAGCTTTAAAGACCTGTTTACAGCTCATTGGCCATCCTTAACTGCAAAGAAACTGAAGAAATGTTGACTTTTAGCTGGGCACTTTGCCACTCCAAATAAAATCAGCTTTTTATTTTTAAAGAAAGGGGAAGTAGAGAGGCTACAATAGGCATCTAGCAATCTCTGCGTTGGTGCCTTCTCCAAGAAAAGGTATAACTTTTCTCTGGTAGGCACAAAACTTTTAATTTTCCCAAATATCTTATAACTCTAGAATCTCCCTGCTACATGAAGGGCACCATTCTGCAAACAGATGAGCAGATCAAAAACCTGTGAGTCATCTTTGATTCTTCTTTTGCCTTGCATGCAAACCATGAGCATGTTTTGTTGACACTACCTCCAGGATATGTCCCTGCCTGTCTAACTCAAACACCCTTGGTCACCACGATCCAAGCCACCCCTACTCCTGTATTCTGGTCTTCTTGCTTCTGCTCTCTCTTTTTCTTAGTGGCAAATCCCTAGGATTCCTTAGACCAACAGAATCACAATTTCTAAAAAAAGTCCCCAAGAAGCTGCATTTTAACTAAACCCTTGGGTAATTCTTTTATTATTATTACCACTATACAAAAATGGCATCAGATCAGTTCAGTTCAGTCGCTCAGTCATGTCCGACTCTTTGCAAGCCCATGAATTGCAGCATGCCAGGCCTCCCTGTCCATCACCATCACCCGGAGTTCACTCAGACTCACGTCCATTGAGTCGGTGATGCCATCCAGCCATCTCATCCTCTGTCATCCCCTTCCCCTCCTGCCCCCAATCCCTCCCAGCATCAGGCTCTTTTCCAATGAGTCAACTCTTCCCATGAGGTGGCCAAAGTACTGGAGTTTCAGCTTCAGCATCAGTCCTTCCAAAGAACACCCAGGACCGATCTCCTTTAGAATGGACTGGTTGGACCTCCTTGCAGTCCATGGGACTCTCAAGAGTCTTCTCCAACACCACAGTTCAAAAGCATCAATTCTTTGGCACTCAGCTTTCTTCACAGTCCAACTCTCACATCCATACATGACCACTGGAAAAACCATAGCCTTGACTAGATGGCCCCTTATTGGCAAAGTAATGTCTCTGCTTTTGAATATACCATCTAGGTTGGTCATAACTTTCCTTCCAAGGAGTAAGTGTCTTTTAATTTCATGGCTGCAATCACCATCTGCAGTGATTTTGGAGCCCCAAAAAATTAAGTCTGACACTGTTTCCACTGTTTCCCCATCTATTTCCCATGAAGTGATGGGACCCGATGCCATGATCTTAGTTTTCTGAATGTTGAGCTTTAAGCCAACTTTTTCGCTCTCCTCTTTCACTGTCCTCAAGGGGCTTTTTAGTTCCTCTTCACTTTCTGCCATAAGGGTGGTGTCATCTGCATATCTGAGGTTATTGATATTTCTCCCGGCAATCTTGATTCCAGCTTGTGCTTCTTCCAGCCCAGCGTTTCTCATGATGTACTCTGCATAGAAGTTAAATAAGCAGGGTGACAATATACAGCCTTGACGTATATACTCCTTTTCCTATTTGGAACCAGTCTATTGTTCCATGTCCAGTTCTAACTGTTGCTTCCTGCCCTGCATATAGGTTTCTCAAGAGGCAAGTCAGGTGGTCTGGTATTCCCATCTCATTCAGAATTTTCCACAGTTTATTGTGATCCACACAATCAAAGGCTTTGGCATAGTCAATAAAGCAGAAATAGATTGTTTTTCTGGAACTCTCTTGCTTTTTCCATGATCCAGCGGATGTTGGCAATTTGATCTCTGGTTCCTCTGCTTTTTCTAAAATCAGCCTGAACATCTGGAAGTTCACAGTTCATGTATTGCTGAAGCCTGGTTTGGAGAATTTTGAGCATTACTTTACTAGCGTGTGAGTTGAGTGCAATTGTGCGGTAGTTTGAGCATTCTTTGGCATTGCCTTTCTTTGGGATTGAAATGAAAACTGACCTTTTCCAGTCCTGTGGCCGCTGCTGAGTTTTCCAAATTTGCTGGCATATTGAGTGCAGCACTTTCACAGCATCATCTTTCAGGATTTGAAATAGCTCCACTGAAATTCCATCACCTCCCCTAGCTTTGTTCATAGTGATGCTTTCTAAGGCCCACTTGACTTCACATTCCAGGATGTCTGGCTCTAGGTGAGTGATCACACCATCGTGAGTATCTGGGTCGTGAAGATGTTTTTTGCAGAGTTCTTCTGTGTATTCTTGCTATCTCTTCTTAATTTCTTCTGCTTCTGTTAGGTCCATACCATTTCTGTCCTTTATCGAGCCCATCTTTGCATGAAATGTTCCCTTGGTATCTCTAATTTTCTTGAAGAGATGTCTAGTCTTTCCCATTCTGTTGTTTTCCTCTATTTCTTTGCATTGAGCACTGAGAAAGGCTTTCTTATCTCTCCTTGCTATTCTTTGGAACTCTGCGTTCAGATGCTTATATCTTACCTTTTCTCCTTTACTTTTTGCTTCTCTTCTTTTCACAGCTATTTGTAAGGCCTCCCCAGTCAGCCATTTTGCTTTTTTGCATTTCTTTTCCATGGGGATGGTCTTGATCACTGTCTCCTGTACAATGTCAGGAACCTCCGTCCATAATTCATCAGACACTCTGTCTCTCAGATCTAGTCCCTTAAATCTATTTCTCACTTCCACTGTATAATCATAAGGGATTTGATTTAGGTCATACCTGAATGGGCTAGTGGTTTTCCCTATTTTCTTCAATTTAAGTCTGAATTTGGCAATAAGGAGTTCATGATCTGAGCCACAGTCAGCTCCTGGTCTTGTTTTTGCTGACTGTATAGAGCTTCTCCATCTTTGGCTGCAAAGAATATAATCAATCTGATTTCAGTGTTGACCATCTGGTGATGTCCATGTGTAGAGTCTTCTCTTGTGTTGTTGGAAGAGGGTGTTTGCTATGACCAGTGCATTCTCTTGACAAAACTCTATTAGTCTTTGCCCTGCTTCATTCCGCATTCCAAGGCCAAATATGCCTGTTACTCCAGGTGTTTCTTGACTTCCTACTTTTGCATTCCGGTCCCCTATAACGAAAAGGACATCTTTTTTGGGTGTTAGTTCTAAACGGTCTTGTAGGTCTTCATAAAACCATTCATCTTCAGCTTCTTCAGCGTTACTGGTTGGGGCATAGACTTGGATTACTATGCTATTGAATGATTTGCCTTGGAAACGAACAGAGATCATTCTGTCATTTTTGAGACTGCATCCAAGTACTGCATTTCAGCTTCTTTTGTTGACCATGATGGCTACTCCATTTCTTCTGAGGGATTCCTGTCTGCAGTAGTAGATATAACGGTCATCTGAGTTAAATTCACCCATTCCAGTCCATTTTAGTTCACTGATTCCTAGAATGTCGACGTTCACTCCTGCCATCTCCTGTTTGACCACTTCCAATTTGACTTGATTCATGGACCTGACATTCCAGGTTCCTATGCAATATTGCTCTTTACAGCATCAGATCTTGCTTCTATCACCAGTCACATCCACAACTGGGTGTTGTTTTTGCTTTGGCTCCCTCCTTTCATTCTTTCTGGAGTTATTTCTCCACTGATCTCCAGTAGCATATTGGGCACCTAATGACCTGGGGAGTTCCTCTTTCTGTATCCTATCATTTTGCCTTTCCATACTGTTCATGGGGTTCTAAAATGTACCATTTTAAGGCTTATAATTTAATGACATTAAATGCATTCACAGTGTAGTACAACCCTCACCACCATCTATTTTCAGAATTTTTTTCATCACCACAAGTGGAAACCTCATACCCATTAAGCAGTCAAAATCCATTCTTCCTGTCCTCGGGCATAAATCCGCTTTCTGTCCCTATGGGTTCACCTCCTCTGGACCTTTCATATTAATGGAATTATACAATATGCGGCCTTTTCCATATGGTTTCTTCCATTTAGCATAATGTTTTCAAGGTTCATCCATGTGGTAGCATGTGTCAGTACTTCACTCCCTTTTATGGCTAAGTAACATTCCATCGTATGGAAATATCACATTTTGTATATTCTTCTTTTGGGGGTTGCTTCTACCTTTTGGCTATTGTGAATAACACTACTAGGAACATTTAAGTACAAGTGTTTGTTTTCAGTTCTTTGGGGTATATACCTAGGAGTGGAATTTCTGGGTCATATCAATTTCTCATTTCAAGTTATTAAGGAACTGCCAAACCCTGCTTCCATTCTACCCCCTTATTTATTCTCCACACAGCAACCAAAGCAACTTCTTTAAATTTAACATAGACCACCCTACAGTCCCACATAAAACTCTCCAACAATTTCCCACTTCTCTTGGAATAAAATCCAACCTCATTATATTGAGGGCTTCCCTGGTAGTTCAGCTGGTAAAGAAGCTGCCTGCAATGTAGGAGACCTGGGTTTGATCCCTGGATTGGGAAGTTCCCCTGGAGGAGGGACAAGCTATCCATTCCATTATTCTTGGGCTTCCCTGCTGGTTCAGATGGTAAAGAATTTGCCTGCAATGTGGGAGACCTGGATTTGATCCCTGGATTGGGAAGTTCCCCTGGAGGAGGGCATTGCCACCCACTCCAGTACATAATATGGCCTCTGCCCCTCTTTCCAATGTGTCTCTTAACTCTCTCTCCTCACTTCTAAACACTCTTTGTTCCTGCTCAGGACCTTTGCACTTGCTCTACCCACTGGCTAGAGTACTCTTTCTCCTAATCTTGCTCTCAGCCTTGAGGCCCTACCTCAAGCAACACCTCCTTAGAGAACACTTCACTGACCACCTTATCTAAACCAGCCCCACCCCACCCTCAATCGCTGCCTATAAAATCACCATTTTACTTTCTTTACAGCACTTACCTTTATCTGAACTTAACTTTTTAAGACACGTTTGGTTGCATTGTCTGCCTCCTAGAACACCAGCTCCATGACAGTGGGATTGTTTGTTTTGCTAATCCCTGTAACACCTGCTTTCAGTTCAGTGCCTGGCAAGCCAGAGGGTTAATGAATATTAATAACTAATTAAGGACTTCCCCGCTGGTACAGGCGATAGGAGTCCACCTGCCGATCCCTCATCCAGGAAGATTCCACGTACCCCAGAGCAACTGGAGTCCAGGCCCCATAACTGCTGAGCCTGCACTGTAGACCCTGCGAACTGCAAACACTGAGCCCGAGTACCACAACTGCCCAAGCCCATGCCCCTAGAGCTGGTGCTTGGCAAAAGGAGAAGCCACCGCAATGAGAAGCTTGTGCACTGCCACAAAGGGGAAGCCAGCCCCCGCTCAAGGCAACTACAGAAAGCCCGCATGAAGCAAGGAAGACTCAGTGCAGCCAAAAATAAATACATAAGAAATTAAAATAATAATAAAAATCAACTAACTAATCATTTGCTCAAAACCGAATCTGAAAATTTTGCTCGGATTTAGGATGGAGATTGGTAGAGGTCTCAATAAGAAGTCAGTGATCTGAGTATTAAATAGTTTTGTGAATTACTTCTGTGCTGGGAAGTGACAAGGAGATCTCTTGAATATCAAGTTAGAACCTATGGACATACAATTACAAAAACTCATATATGAAATTGAAGGAAAATCGGGGAGAATGTTTAATTAAAAGAAACACTTAATGATTAGAAACTAGCAGTGTCTCAGTAGATATAATAGCTTGATGATTAAGAGCTACCACCATGGATTTCACTTAGTAGCTCCATGACCTTGAGAACACGTTACATTCATAATGTGGACTTAATAAAAAATACCTACTCACAGGCTTATTGTAAGAATTAAATAAGGTAATGTTTGTGAAAGACTTAGCTCAATAAGAAGGAACCATTATTACTGATATGCCTTAATAGCTACAAATTAGTAAAAATATAACATTTCAAATGATATAGTTTAGAGTGATGTGGTTATTAGAAAACTTTGGTAATCAGTGAAAAAGAAATCTTAACATCTGTGTTTTACCCATAGGATATGTGAACTCCCCATTCAATTCCTTTGACAAAAGTCTATTGAGCATTTACAGACAACTGTTGGGTTCAGAAATACAGACACTGTTCCTTCTCTTAAGAAAACAACATTCTTAGGTGAAGGCCATCAGAAAGAGATAATTCTGGTTTGGATCGCTTTAAGAAACTTCCAGTATTTCCAAACCCTGATGTCCATCAGGAATGATATTCTGGGAAGTTGAGTTTTTAAACATAGTCTGGTAGACACTACAGTTCTCTCCCAGATTCATTCTCCTCTCCTAAAAATCAGAACTTGTAGCTATGCCTTTGACCATCTCAAATAAAGACTACATTTCCCAGCTTCTCTTGCATCTAAATAGACTAGGTTCTGACCGATGGATCTGAGAGAAAGTAACACACACAGCCTCCAGGAAATGCACTGCAGTGGGAAGGTCTCTCCCTCTTCACCTTTCCTTTCTTCCCATTGGCTGGAAAGCAAAAGACACAGTGTGGGCCATTTGGCCCATGTAGTGGAGAACAGCTTGCTAGGAATGGCAAAACAGCAATGTGGAAGGAATCTGGCCTCCTAACAGACATCCAGAGCAGAGCTGTCGTGCCATCTTTGACTTTTATGTGAGAGAGAAATAAATGTCTATTTTGTTTGAGCCATTATTATTCAGAGTCTCTGTCTCCTGAAAACAAATCTATTTCCAAAATACATATATACCAAATTCCTGGCCCTGCCTCTGCACACTTTTATTGTAGGAGGTCTATGATGAAGCCCAAGTATCTTTATTTTTTTAAGTTTCCCAGGGAATTTATTCTGATGTTTCAACAGTTTGGGGAGCCACTGAGTTGCAAATGGCTCAAAAAAGCAATACTAGAAAAGGTCTTGAATAATAAGTAGGAATTAACCAGGCAAAGTCTGGGGGGGAAAGTCAGTCCAAGGAAAGAGGAAAGCCAGTATCAGTGAGAAAACACATCGTGCCAGTGAGTATAAACCTCGAATGTTTAACTGCTTCAGTTGTGTCTGATTCTTTGCTACCCCATGAACTATAGCCCACCAGGCTCTTCTGTCCATGGGATTTTCCAGGCAAGAGTACTGGAGTGGGTAGCCATTCCCTTTTCCAGGGAATCTTCCTGACTCAGAGATGGAACCCAGGTTTCCTGCATTGTAGGTGAATTCTTTACCATCTGAGCCACCAGGGAAGCCCTTAGCACTTCTAGAACATTGAATAATAGGCATGCAGGAATAACAGATGAAGCTAAGAAGAATGCAGTGAGTGAAGTGAAAGTCACTCAATCATGTCCAACTCCTCGCAACTCCATGGACTGTACAGTCCATGGAATTCTCCAGACCAGAATACTGAAGTGGGTAGCCTTTTCCTTCTTCAGAGGATCTTCCCAACCCAGGGATTGAACCCAGCTCTCCTGCATTGCCTGAGCCACCAGGGAAGCCCAAGAATACTGGACTGGGTAGCCTAGCACTTCTCCAGAGAATCTTCCCGGCTCAGGAATTGAACCAGGTCTCCTGAATTGCAGGCAGATTTTTTTACCAGCTAAGCCACCAGGAAAAGCCCTAAGAAGACTGCACAGGTAATGCTATCACAGAGGACCTGGGCAGCTACCAAAATACTAGAACTTATAAGTTGTGGAAAACTGTTTAAGAGCTTAAAGGAGAAGAGTGATCCAATCAGACTTTTGCTTTTGTTTTAAACTGTTTTAACACCTTAGGACATTTGCCTTTATATGTTTATATAATTTTTACAGGATTTTCTGGGTGGCTCAGTCAGTAAAGAATCTGCCTGCAATGCAGGAGACACAGGAGACGCAGGTTCGATCCCTGGGTCAGGAAGATCTCCTGGAGAAGGAAATGTCAAACCACTCCAGTATTCTTGCCTGAAAATCCCATGGACAAAGGAGCCTGATGGGCTATAGCCCATGGGGGTCAAAAAGAGTCAGACACAACTTAGTGACTAAAGCACCATAAGTTTTACAAATGGGGTTAAGATGTCTATATTGTTGCCTTTTAATGACAATAAATATTCATCTGCAGCTTCATTCTAAATAGATAAATACCACCTCATTTTATGAATATGTATTAATTTTAACCAGTCCCATTATGATGGCTTCATTCTGCTTCAGTTTTAGCTAAGCTGGAGCTATATTTCCAAGAATTCCCTTCCCTATAGCCTGGGTTATAGTTGGCCATGAGAAAAATGTACGTAGGATTGGGCAGGCAGAAGTGAGAGAGCAGACTAAAAACGTGCTCCTAAGGCCGGTGTAGGGCTCTGCGGCCACTCACACGTATTGCAGGGCCTCTGCTGCTTCACCTCGCTGGTGTGGGGCGGCGGCCAGGCCTGCAGCTCCTCTGGCAACTCTGGGTCTCTTTTGGCTTCTCCAAATCCTGAAAGAAGCAGGTGAAGGATGCCAGCTTCTCCTGCCAATTACTCATATCATCAAGACAGCAGGTGGTAACAGAGGCATGTTCCACTCTGTCCTCACCGGCTCCTGCTCATCTCTGCATTCCCCGACTTCAGGTGTTTTTTTCTTCCCAGGTGTTGACATCAGGCCCAACACCAGGTTCAGAAAATCCTCCCCCTTACATCCTGACTAGCTGACCACTGATGACCTCAGATGAGCAACGTCTGAGCTCTATAGTAAGTCCTTTAGTCCCTTTCATCCTTAATGGTTGTACTTCTCTGGTGAAACTCCAACTGAACCCTAACCCTCTATGTTCATCGGGTTCTCTGGGAATCAGACACTGAGGCAGACAGAGGAATGCCGTTGGGAGAAACATCTGGGAAGATAAGACAGTGAGGAAGCAGGACTGGTCCAGTGGCGCCTCAGATAGCAACGCGAACTTGGCAAAGAAAGGTTCAGCCACGTCAGCAGGGAATCTGGAGCCGTTTCTGCTAGAGGAGCCCGGCTGATAAGCAAAACTCTCAGGCCCTTGCACCTTGCTCATTCTTCAGCAGCCAGGACTGCCTCAGAAGAGCGTGGCCTCTGCGTGAGAGTAAGGTGGATCCCAAGCAGGTCAAAGCTGGAATCTGCCAGCCCCAGCACTCTCTGAAGTGAAGGGCAAGTTCATTCTTGAAGGGACCCCGCCGCGGCGCACCCCACAGCTGCCCCGCCCACAGGCACACGGTTAATTGATTCCAGTTTTTCATGCTGTTATAAACAAGACTTAGGTGAATAATCTGGTAGTTCAATCTTTTTGCACATCCATAATTATTTACTTAGGATTAATTCCTAGGAATGAGAGTTCTGAGTCAAAGAGGAGGGCCAGTTTTGAGGCTTTTGATTTATGAAAGCAGAGTGATCCTTAGGAGAGTCATGGTTTTAATCAGAGTTTAATGAGCATTGAGGCTGAATATTTTTATATGATTTTGGACATTTGTATTTCTTTTTAAAATTATCTTGTTCATTTCCTTGCCTATTTGATATTCATCTTTTTTAAAGGATTTGAAGGAGCTATTTATATGTAAAAGATTTTAACCCCATGTTTAATATATATTAATATAATGCAAAGGGTCCTTCAGTTTGCCCTTTAACTTCTTTCATGTTTCTTTGGATACACAGAATTTTTACATATTTAGTACTATTAATAGTTTCCTTGGTGATTATTCTTAGAAAAGGCTTGGCCACTCAAGATTACATTAATATTCCATTATATCCTTTATTTTAAATCATTTATTTAATTTTGTGATGTAATTGGGGGGATCTAATATATAAATATATAATGTTTTATCATACTGTATAAACTCTGTGTGTGTGTGGCTGTACTTTCTTTTTTGTCCCATTGGTCTTTCTGTAGCAATATCCCCATTGTCTTAAATATTTTGGTTTCAGGACTTCCTTGGTGGTCCAGTGGGTAAGACTCCATGCTTCCACTGCAAAGGACATGGGTTTGATCCCTCACTGGGGAACTAAGATCCCACATGCCAAAAAAAATGTTCGGTTTCATAATAAATATTAACTTTTAAAACATATGTTAAGTATATACAAATATATTAAGCATAGCATGTGCTATTTAACATAACTATGCTTTAATTATGTAGATTTCATGATGGCTATTAACTATTTCACATAACTATGTTTTAATAATATTTATTTCATGATCATGTTCATTGGTAAGGTAAGGTCCATCTTAAAATTCATTTTTAAAAAATATTCACCTCCCGGGCTTCCCTGGTGGCTCAGTGGTAAAGAATCCACCTACAGGAGACACAGGTTCAACCCCTGATCCAAGAAGGTCCCACATGCCTTGGGACAACTAAGCCTGTGGGCCTCAACTATTGAGCCTGTGCTGTAGAGCCCAGGAGCCACAATTACTGAGGCCCACATGCTCTAGAAACCAGAATCCACAACAAGAGAATCCACCAAAATGAGGAGCCCACTCACCACAACTAGACAAAAGCCTGCGCAACAGTGAAGACCCAGCACAGCCAAAAATAAATCATTTTCTTAAAAATCCACTTCCCTTCCCTGTAAGATTATGTGTCTGTTCCTAAATCCACATGTGACAAGTAAAAGAGGGCCTTAAATCCTTTAAAACTCCTCTGCTCCGGAGAGGGAGTCCATCTCCCCTTCGCCTGTGGGTTCTGTGACTGGTTTGTCTGGTACATTATGGTGGAAGTGATGTTTCCAGTTCCCGGCTTTTCCACTTCCTGTCTCCAGGGACCCCGTCTCTGGGAGCCCTGAGCTGCCATGGAGGAAGCCCACAACCTTCATACTGCCATGCCAGGGAGCCCAGCCTTCAAGCCATCCCCACCAAGGTGCCAGAACTGTGAGTAAAGCCAAGTCAGACCCTTCAGACCAGCCTGTGACCAACCAAATACAACAGAGTGGCCTCAGTCAAAGTCAACACCACGTGCTGCAGAAGAATTGCCCCACTGAGCCCTGCCCTGACGCACATAATTGTCAGGTATAATAAAATGCTGGTTGTTTTAAGCTAAGTTTTGGGGTGACTTGCTATACAGATACTGTTCTATCATGTGATAGAACATCATGACTCCCTGGTGGGGGAGTACACTTTCCTGCCCTGTGGACCTCAGGTTGGAGTATGGCTTGCTTTGGCCAATGGTATCCAAGTAGAGAAGTCCTAAGGCAGGTCCACAGAGAAACTTAGCCGTGTTTCCTGCAGATCTTTTGCTTTCCTTCTGCCATGAGGAAAGCCCCTGAGGGGGGCTGCTCCTTCAGCCTGGGTCCTGCAGCATGAAGCCATATGGAGCCAAGGAGGGTTGACCCACAGCTAACAACATACAAGATAAACAAGGAATAAACTCTTGCTGTCTTAAGCCATCAACCTTAGGAGTTTTCCATTATCACAGTCATGTTTAGAATAATACGTGACACAAATGTTATTTCTCTCTTTTCGTCACTATCGGGAAAGCCCATGTCTCATGATAAAGTCTGAAAATGCCAGATATTCACTTCCCTAGCCTCTCTTACAGCTAGAGGTGTTCTTATTTTGACCAATGACAACTAAAGGACAATCTATGAGGGGGATATACATTTGGAAAAAATTTTCCTCGATGATCAAAATAGATAGACATGAAAGGAGTTAACTTTAGCTGCCCTAGCCATTCACCTGTTCTAGACATTGTTCCTTTGATGATGTGATGGTTAGAGCCACAGCAGCCATTATGTAAATGGAATCAACAAAGCTGAGAATTAAAAGTCAATGTACTGAGGAATGGAAGGTTAAAAAAAATTTGGAGCTTTAATAAAATTGTTGAGCCACTCAACAACTCTAGAACTGTCTACCACCAAAAACAGTTTATAATGTGAAGCAATTGTCTCAATTGTTAAAGCCACAGTTAGTTGGTAATTCTGTTTTTTGTAGCCAAAAAAAAAACCCAAACCCTAACTAGTATATAGTTACCTGTTGATTGAATGCAGCCCTTTTCTTCCCACAACGGCATTCTGATTTTCCTTTAAGGAATCCGTACCACGCACACAATGCTCTGTATTTTGGTACAAGTGGAATTGCAGTCTCCAGCTCCTGGGGTGAGCACGTGACCAGTCTGGCCCATCAGAGTTTTACATCTGCCTGGCTATAGCGAGGTTTGCTTCTTTAAGCTGAGGTTCACTTCTGGGTCTTTTGGCAGCACTATTGGGAAAGAGAGGTTCACTTTTCATTGAGACTGCTGCTGGGGAACAAAACCAACACAGAAGGAAGCAGAGTGGAGGGTGAAAAGACAAATTTCTGATGATATCATTGAGCCTTTGGGACCCTTTGCCAGGTCTCCCTTTGGACTGCTGTTTCAGTTATATGAAACAATAAACTTCTATTCTTTCATAAGCTGGTTACAATGGAAAGACTCCTGACTGATACAGACCGGAGTCCTGGTTTACAAGTGGGGCCAAGGGGCCTCCACTGAAGTAAAGCAGGGGTGGGGGTAGGGGTGAACTAGGGAAAGGATAAAGCATAATCACTCTACAAAGTACTGCTTTTATCTACCTCTTTCATAGATATAAGAGGCTGAGGCATGGAAGGGTAAAGTTCCTTACCCAAGGTTGTTCAGTGAGTAATCAAAAGGATCCACATTCAATCTCAGGCTTAGCAGAACTCCAAAACTCGTTATTTTTACTAAACCACACTGATTCTCAGGTTAGCTGTATAACCAAGAATCAAGTCTATGTTTTGCCTTGTAAACATCAGAAGAGTTTTATTGGTGTCGGCTGGGTGGGGCAGAGGATAACCCAGAGTTTCCTTCTATTGTATTTGAGAGTCAAGTTCAGAATTCTTAATTACTTTCCTGATTAGCCATAATTAGCTTTACACAACATTACTATTTAAGTGCTGCTCCCCAAGGCTCTTACACGTCACCTTGGCAAGGAAAGGGGATTTTGGAATTTTCATCTTGTTTTCAGGATATGTAGATAAGTTTTTCCAGAAAATTCCAGGTCAGCAAAAGCCCTTCGCAGCATCTCTGGTGGAACAGGCGAGGGTCAGCTTCAGAGCCTGTCCCACACCTCTCCGGGGAGCCCCTCTCCAGGGAGAATCCCAAGCACCAAGCCCCCAGCCCCTCCCTGCAGGACTGTGTTGTCTGAGTCCAGCAGGCAGCCAGGGTCACAAGCCCTGTTGCCAAGCTCACAGTCTTAACCAGATCTGGACACAGATGTCAGCAAGGGGCTGCTGCTCTTAGTGTTTCCAGCTCTGTAACAATTCATCTGTCGTCACGCACTGCTGCTTGTCCTGGACCCGACCTGGTGAGCGGACTCACCACGTGGCCACCCTCTACCAACCCAAGCTGACCGACCAGTAGCCCATCTGAGGAGCCGGATGCTCAACCCACCAAGGGCTACCTCCAAAATGGTCCGTGGACCCAGGATTGCTGCCTCCCAGTTCCCCCAAGCCAGTGGATCCCAATGTGTTAGGAAAGGCATTGCTCATGTACCCAAGATGATTTAACGAGATGACCCCACAGCTTTACATAAACCCAATCACTCAGTGACAAGATGGTTCTCTCTCTCCATCCTTCAGATCGTCACAGAGGAGTTGTGTTTCAGGCAGGTTTGTCTTTTACAACTCTTTAAGAAGGTAATGGCACCCCACTCCAGTACCCTTGCCTGGAAAATCCCATGGATGGAGGAGCCTGGTAGGCTGCAGTCCATGGGGTTGCGAAGAGTCAGACGCGACCAAGCGACTTCCCTTTCACTTTTCACCTTCATGCATTAGAGAAGGAAATGGCAACCCGCTTCAGTGTTCTTGCCTGGAGAGTCCCTGGGACGGGGGAGCCTGGTGGGCTGCCGTCTATGGGGTCGCACAGAGTCGGACACGACTGAAGTGACTTAGCAGCTTAGCAACACTTGCTAATCTCCCTTTTTGACTTTTTTTTTGGTTCCTTTGTATGTATTGTGTTTGTATGGTTATTTTGTTTATGGCAGTTTGTAATTTACAAGAGTAATATTCAGTTTCCTTTATAAGCTCAAACACATAAATTTTTAAACAAGTCGATTCATTGGCAAATAACAAGTGAATAATGGCACAGCGCGCAGAGACTGTATGGCAACAGTGCCGAGGGTGGCAAGAAAATCACTGACATTTGGCAGCTGCTGCTCAGAGCACAGGGCTCCCCGCCCATGTCATCAGGCACCCCTCTCCCCATGGAACAAATCCACAGGCTACTCTGTCAGAGTCGATATCAAGAGGGTGAGGTTCAACCAGTTTATACCACAGCAGCCAGATGGACACCCCACCCTCCTGCCTGACAAAGGTCTCCAACCTCCTGAGCTCAGCAAGATACAGGGGATTTCAGGCTGAGAAAAGGTGGGGGCAGTTTGCTCCCCCACCCACCAGAACAGCAAGTAGAGACTAGGGGAATCTCCCAGGCCTTCCAGGACCCTTATTGGTCAGGAGCACTAGTCACTGGTGGGCTTCCCAGGTGGTTCAGTGGTAAAGAATCCACCTGCAATGCTGGAGACACAGGTTCGATCCTTGAGTCAGGAAGATCCCCTGGAGGAGGAAATGGCAACCCACTCCAGTACTCTTGCCTGGAAAATCCCATTGACAGAGGAGCCTGGTGGGCTACAGTCCCTGGGGTCACAAAGAATCAGACACAACTTAGCGATTAAACAACTAGTCACTGACACAGAGCAGGTGTGGAACCAGAGCCTACGGGCCAGCGTTTCTAAAAGTTCAATCTTTGGACCTCCAATATCAGAATCATGTATTAAAAATATACATTTCCCTGGAAACTCACGAGCTCTCAAGTGGGGTCGAAGGGTCTGAACTTTTAAATCAGATGATAGTTACCGCCAGGAAAATTTGAGAAACATTGTAATGGGGAAAAGACCAACTATAAAGAATGATTTCCACCCACCCACGCCCTCCCTCTCCTCTCCTTCTCTCTATGCCCAAATCTTCCCCCAGAGTGCCTGGAAAAAATAACTACTCAGTGAGATTTATACCCTCCCCCTACCTTCCACTGGAGCCAAAAACCAAGGAAAAATCTCTCAGTCAAAAAGTCTTTGTTCAAGCAGAAGTCCTCGGACAAACACCCAAAATTTCATCAGAAATCAAACATCCTCTTTGCCCCCTCCCCTCAGCTGTGAAACTTATCTGTCAGAATCACATGATCAAAATGCGAAAGTCCAGGTGGGGTCAATGTACCACCTCAGATAATTCCACGTTCCTAGAGCCCCAAAGGTGCATAGTCTTTGCATGACCTCAAATTCCCTGGACTCAGAAAACACCAGGAGCTGCACAGACACCTAACCAGGGGCTCCTTCTAAGTGTCTCATGGAGCGCCAGCAACACCAGAGGACCATGAGCTTGTGTTCTGGAAGGTCCGGCACATGTCAAGCTGAGTTTCTCCGGAGTGTCCTGAGACGAGGTTTGGGGAGCAAGGTGTCTGCTTGTGAGGTGACCCAGGAAACACTGGTAGGGGAAAGAGGGACAGGACAAAAGGAGCCAAATGGTACCATAGGAATAGGCTAATACCATGAGCAACTGGGCTCAAACCTGCTGGAGAGTCTGAGAGTGAAGAGAACATGCCCCTGTTGTTCCACCTGAGAGGTGAGGAAGCAGGTATTTAGCTTTCCATTTCCAGGTGGCACAGTGGTAAAAAATTCGCCTGCCAATGCAGGAGGCACAAGAGACAGGGGTTCGATCCCTGGGTCAGGAAGATCCCCTGGAGAAGGAAATGGCAACCCACTCCAGTATTCTTGCTGGGAAATCCCATGAAGAGAGGAGCCTGGAGGGCTACAGTCCTTGGGGTCACAAACCATCGGACACGATTGATCCCACTTCAGACAGTCAGTCCATCTCTCAATGGTTGAGAGCTGCCTCCACGGTCACTGACTCCCTGGCACTTAAGCCAGCCCTTCTCACAGAAGCTGAGCACATGCTTACAGCAGGCAAAGCCCCCAGGACAGACTGTCACCCATGCTTGTAGGAAGCAGTCATTGGGGTTTGTTGCTCAAAAAATTAAAAATAGAACTAACATATGATCCAGCAATCCCACTTCTGAGCACATATGCAAAGGAAACGAAATGGCTATCTTGAAAAGATATCTGCACTCCATGAGTTTTTGCAGCGTTATTCACAATAATCAATCCAAATGTCCATCAACAGATGAAGAGATAAAAATGCGGTATAGGAGGCTGAGGCTGAGCACCACCACTTTGCACCAGGAATCCTGTTGGGAAGGTCTGGCGCTAGGCCACGTGCTGTCCTGGAAGCCAGTGAACTAGACTCAGCACAGAGGAAACAAGGTCGGACTTTACTTTTTATCACCCAGGTTCTGTTTTTATTCCCTGGGGATTCTGCATGGGCTTCACTGGTGACAAACCCCTCCTCTGCCCTGGGTCCTCCTCCTTTGCCCAGTGTCCTGCTCCTCCGTGTGTGGATTTGAAGGGACGCCGAGGGCCTGCGTCTTTTTCAGAAACTGCTTCCTGCTGAGCATGGATAGCCTGAGTGGAGGAGAGGAACTTCTCTAGGTCTGTGTGGTTGCTCCCAGGCCTCGGTCCTGACCAGTCTCATCCTCAGATGGGCGATCCCCGTTTGTCTAACCTTTGGGAGACAAAGGACCCCAGACAGTTTAAGATCCATGGCCCAAATATTAGCAAAAGAATAACACTCACCTGTCAAATCTTTCCTGAAAATGCAGATCTCTAGGCCTTTGGTCCTGACCCAAGGCTTACGGTCAGTTCTGAGTCTCCCTTGCCATACTTGTTTCTCAGAAGAGAAGCTTCAGGTCAGACAGAGGGTCACACAAGTGGTCCAGGGGGTCTGGTCCATTTCCCCAGGTCATTTCTCCAGAGATTGGGGCAGAATATTAGGTCCTATTGGATAGTGGAGTGGTCAGCACAGTGTACCAGTTAAGGGAAAATTGGATGTACACCTTCAGTGGCTTCACTGATTGCCCTGAGGGCCTGCACCAGCCAATATTCTCCACTGGGTTTCTCTAGGGGGAGGATGGGGTATTACAGGCCAATTGGCCTGGTCTAATAAGGCCCTGTCATTTAGGATCTGTGTCACAGGGGAAGGCTGGCAGAGAGGGTACTGTTTTCTATTGGGCCGTGTATGTCTGGGTTTTAGGTGGACTATCACAGGACTGGCTCTGGTAGCTGGTCCTACCTGTCCCTGGGCCCAGATCTCAGGATTTACTCCAGGGATATGGACTTGCTCTGTGTGGGGAGGTTTGTCCTCTGTTACTAACATTATCATCTTCTGCCCCTTTGTCTAAGGGGACACCAGTCTCCAATTTGTCTCCCATTAGGTGGAGAGTAACCCCCAATTTGGGGATTGCTTCTCAGGTGGCACTAATGGTAAAGAACCCACCTTCCAGTTCTCAGTAGGAGACATAAGAGACCATGGGTTTGATCCCTTGGTCAGGAAGATCCCCTGGAGGAGGGCATAGTAACCCACTCCAGTATTCTTGCCTGGAGAATGCTATGGACAGAGGAGCCTGGCAGGCTACAGTCCATAGGGTCACAAAGAGTCAGACACAACTGAAGCAACTTAGTACAGACACTACCCCCAGTATCTGTAAGACATCTCTTGCTAGCAGGAGTAGAGGGCATTCAGGGATGAACCGGAAGGAATGGGTGCACCTGTGTTCATACAGTTCACACCCTAGTAGCTCTATGAATGGCTTTTCTTAGGCCTTCCCTGACAGCCCCATAATTTTACAATTTTTTATGACCAAGTTTGCCTGATCCGGTTTTTGCTGGTGTTTAGTCACTAAGTCCTGACCCCACGGACCGTAGCCTGCCACGGAATTTTCCAGGCAAGAATACTGGAGTGGGTCACCATTTCCCTCTCCAGAGAATCTTCCTGACCCAGGGATCGAACCCACGTCTCCTGCATTGCAGGCGGATCCGCTACCACTGATCCCACCTGGGAAGCAATCCAGCATTCAGAACCAAGTAAGCAGCACTGGTGTCCACTAAGAATTCAGCAGTCTTTGCCCTTATATCCAGAGTCAGCCAGGGCTCCTTGACGGTCAGTTGGAGTGCCAGCTTAGAAGCCTCCTGACCCCATCATTCTCCATCTTTTTGAACCATTTGCTGTCAAGGAGAGTAGCGGAGATTTGCATTTCCATCCCTTTTGGGGGCTGTCAAGGACATTCTCTTTTCCAGGTCCCTCTTATGTACATGTGGCACACTGATTAGGTCCTAGCTTCCTTGGCTTGCTGTCCCTCAGTGGGAGCCAGAGGTCACTCACCAGAGTCAAGAGTCTCTGTGGGTGGTTAGTCCAGGTTCCCATGCTGACTGGTTGATGTTGGAGGGCAAGAGCCAATAGCCAATAGCCAATAGCCCACTTCGGGAGGAAGTCAGGTCACTGGTCTCATGCCTCCCTTGGGACCCTTTCATGCTCAGGTGTCTTTAGTGCCTTTTCCTGAACTTGGACTGAGTGTACTCATTCTGTTTTTTCATAAGTACCCATGATCTGGGTTTTTTATTGGTCTCACCTCTTGGCTCACAGGGCTGCCCATGCTCCTTCACTAAACTGGAAGTGATGATGGAGAATCCTCCTGTTGACCCCTGGAGGTCAGCAAGGACAGCAAGAAGCTCTGGTGCAGCTATGACATCGTGTACAGAGGTCAAGAGGACAGATCGCTGCAAGACAGCAGGCAGGACTGCTGGGCTCCCTCTGGTCCAAGGATCCCCACTGTCCCTGGCGTCCAGCAGTGTGGGAGATTGGCCAGAGACAGCAGACAGACACGCGTGAGTTTCAGTCTCTGATCCCCAGAAATGCCACAGTGGGAGGGACCCGCTCGAGGGGGCACAGTCCAGATGACTGTGGGGGCTACGCTGGGTGCACACCACACCTGGGTACCAGGTTGCTGGGCAGAGTGGTTCTGAGTTTGCCACCATTCTACCCCATAAGAGTGTACTCAGAGATTAGAGTCAGTCATCCTAACACGACCCTCCCAAAGCCACGCAGTTCTCCCACTAGAGCAAACTGGAACCTAGGGGATTGGTGCGGGCCAAAAGGCCATGATCTGTCCTATCTAGGTCACCAAAACTTGTTACCAATGTCTTTGAGTCAGTCCTTACAGTCTTCCTGCCCTGTGTTGTTCGAGCCAATAAAATGAGACCAAGTTTGGTTCAGAAGCAAAAAAAAAATGTGGTATACACGTTGTTGTTATTGTTTAGTCGTTAAGTCATGTCCAACTCTTTGAAACCCTATAGATTGTAGCCCGCCAGGAAAGCTATGACAAACCTAGACACAGTATTAAAGTAGAGACATCACTTTGCCAACAAAGGTCCATATAGTCAAAGCTATGGTTTTTCCAGTAGTCATGTATGGATGTAAGAGCTGGACCATAAAGAAGGATTAGTGTCAAAGAATTGATGCTTTCAAACTGCAGTGATGAAGGAGACTCTTGGGATTCCCTTGAATCTCTACCAACCTTTGAATCCTAAAGGAAATCAACCTTGAATACTCATTGGAAGGACTGATGCTGAAGGTCCAATACTTTGGCCACCTGATGTGAATAGCCGACTCATTGGGAAAGACCCTGATGCTGGGAAAGGTTGAAGGTAAAAGGAGAAGGGGGCACCAGAAGATGAGATGGTTAGAGAGCATCACCAACTCCATGGACATGAATTTGAGGAAACTCCAGGACATAGTGACAGACAGGAACTCTCTGCAGTCAGAGTTGCACCCAGAGAGTCGGCCAACTTTACGACTGAACAACAATCCAAGCTGAGTAACTTTCAGAGATCTGCTGTACGAAGTAGTACCTACAGTAAACAATAATATTGTGCACTAAAACATGTGTTAGCAAGTAGGTCTCACAGTAAATGTTCTTAGTACACATTACGCTCATTAAAAAAAAAAACAAAGGGGCACAAGGAAATTTTTGGAGATGATGGATATGTTTATTACCTTGACCGTGGTAATGGTAATACAAGACTATACATATGTCCAAACTCACCAAATTGCATACCTTAATTATATGTAGTTTTTTGTACACCAATTATACCTCAATAAAGCTGGGGAAAAGTCATTGGCATACACAGTAATGGTGAATGCCAGGCAGCTGATATGCTAATAAATGTTTAACAACAGGCTCTTCTAAGCAGAAAAGCCCCAGACTGTTGCATCTGCCAGTGTCTATGATGTAAAGAAAGACTCCCAACACAGCAGTTTGAAGCCACCAAGTCTGACATCACTGAAGGCGGAGTCAGGAAGACAGAAGCACAGTTGGCTCCCATGTGCTGATACAAGACAACTCCAGCACAGGCCTGGGAAGGGATACAGGCAGGGTACCCATAGCATCTCCTACATGTACAGCCAGACTTCTTCGTGATGGACATAGGATCTCCAGATTTTATGTGACTTTTATACTCTATTCTGTGACATGCCAATGTTTGAACATCTTACGATGAGAAAAAAGGAAGTACTCCCCAAACCTTTTAATTATCTCATACTCTAGGAAGATGTCTTCTTTATTATTTTTACATCACCTCTTCCCCAGCTACCCATCCTCATCACACTGGCAAATACCTATGAGATCAGAGAAAACCCATTTAAGAAACCAGACTTTAAGAATCCCTCCACTTGGTCAACCCAACAGTAATGGAGACTTCTTGTTTTGCTTGACCAATATCTTTTCCCCTTCTGATAAGAGCCTTTCATTTTCTTGAAGCAACTACCCCTTACCCTATCTTGAGTCCTCAGGCCTTACTTCCTGGCTTTAGTGGTTGGGACACGACACAGTCCTGGCCAAATAGAGAGTCCCATTCCCCTGGAGAAGGGACAAGGCTCCAGTGGGGCTAAGGACACTCTTTGCTTGGAACTGTTGAGAAAAGAAAATCTCTTCCCACGCTAGGAGGATGGAATCCTGGAGCTGCACGTGACCATCCTCCACCACAAGGAAAAGAGCCCTCCTGAGAATGAATCCAACACAAAAGAAAGTTGAGATGAGAGACAGAGAAAAACTGAGTCCCAATAGCATCCTTTGAGCCCTTGGATCCAGCTGTGCCTGAGACACTTCCAGACTTTCCCAGTTTTCTGAAGATACTTTCATACTTTTTCAATGTATGCGTCCATAAAATTCTTCTTTAACTTTGATTTGGGTTTTCGGTCACTTAAAACCGCCAAGATTTCTGGCCCATTCACAGATCTGAGATCAGGTGAATTATACACATCCTTCCGGTTTTCTCTCCTTGGCCCTAAATAGAGCTCAGTGTAGACATAAGAATACAGTTCACTGGGGCTGTGCCTCCCCGAGGATAAATCCCAAGCAGAACTGGTCCATGTAAGCTACCCAAAGGCACAACGGGGGTCACTTCAGAATCCGGATGCTCATTTTCTGTTCGATGTTCATCTTTTCTAAGGACTGGGGAGGGCGAGATGGGTGGTAGTCAAGAGGCTTGAATTCCAAACCTCTATGCTTCCAACCTCCTTTCCCATTCCTGAGGGCCCATGTTTCCCTGGAGCCCCCTCTCTTTATGCCCTCCTCCTTCCAACATAATCCCCCATGTCCACCTGTCCCAGGGACTTCTGATCTCACCTCCCCAGGCCTGAGGGCACCCTAACCTTGGCAAACTCCAGGAAGGACACAGCTCCATCCCCATCTTCATCCGCTTCCTGCACCGTGCGGTCGGCAATGCTCTCCAGCTGCTCTTCTGTCACCTGTACCCCAACCATCAGTCGGAGTGCCTGGGAGTTGGAGGAGGAGACAGAGATAGCCATAAAGAGGAGGCACAAGGACCATGAGCACCAACCCCCAAACCTTGTCCACATCACCCCAACTGTCAGTACCCATTTTGCAATCCATCCCTCCTTCACTTTTCACCCCATTCCACTCACTTCCCACCACAACCCCCAATAATTCTCATCACTTCTCCATCCAACCCCCCATGTGGCCTTCACTATCCTAGGTTCACCTCAGCAACATACAGCAAGTTCATTGCGTGCATGCTAAGTTGCTTCACTCGTGTCCGACTTTGTGCGACCCTACTGAATGTAGCCCACCTGGCTCCTCTGTCCAGGGGACTGTCCAGGCAAGAATAACTGGACTGGGTTGTCATGCCCTCACCGGGGATCTTCCCAACCTAGGGCTTGAACCCACATCTCTTGTGTCTCTTGTATTAGCAGGTGGGTTCTTTACCCAACCTTCATCTATCTTCCACCCACTTCCCCACCTCATCCTTCAATTAGTCCCAAATCCATCCTCCACTCCATCACAGTGTTTCTCAGTCTCAGCACTATTGACATTTGGGGCCAGATAACCCCTTGTCATGGGGGCAGAGGGCCACCCTGTGTATTGTAAAATGTTCAGCAGAGTTCCTGACCTCTGCCTACTAAGTGTCAGGAGCACTGCCCCTTCCCCTTCTTCATTCGCAACAGCCAAAAATGTTTTTTAGATACTGTCAATATCATTCAGGGGGCAAAACCTCCCCCCCCACCACCCCCCACCAACCCCCACATTGAGAGCCACTGATCTATGTCCAACCTCATACCGAAATGTTCCCCATTCCATCTCCCAACTAACCCACATTCCAACACCACTCATTCCCATTACCCACCCAAGACCCCAGTCATCTGCCTCTCCCACCCACAAACCATCTCCCCATCCTCCACAACTGGGTCACATCTCTTGCCCCTGCATTCTTCCAACCTGCAGCATCTCATGCCTGGAGATCTTCCCATCTCGATCCAAGTCGTAGAGCTGAAAGGCAACTGGGAAGAAAGTGGGGGAGGGAAAGGATGGGTCTTCCCTGGTTCTCTTCCCTCAAAAGTTCATCTTGGGGGAGTGGGGGGGCGGGGCTCCCAAAGGGAGTACGGGGGGGGGGGGGGGGCCTGGGGCCTCTCATGGGGCGTGGTAAATCTGGGGTCTCACTGGGGGGAGGGGGGCACAAACTCACAGCGAAGTTTGTTCATTCTGCTGTTGAGGGGCTCGGGTTCCTTGGGGTCCCGGTTTCCATCGTCCTCTTCATCCACAGGTCGAAAATGAGCCAAGACTCTGACAAAGCCTGGAAAGTCCAGTCGCAGACTCCTGGGAGGGGAGAGGGCAGGTGGGCAATGGGGCAGAAGCGGTGCTCACCGTGACCATCCCTCTGCCTCTGGTCTTGACCTCCACTGACAAACTCTCACCTCCGTCTTCCCACCCCTGGGAGGCTTACCCGTCTGGGAAGAAGCTGTCTATAATGCGGTCGCCCAGGGGGTTCACGGCCAGCGCCCCGATCTGCTGCAGATCCAGGCGGCTGGAAAGACAAAGTTCAAAGAGGAGATGGTCAGGGAGGGGACAGGATCAGAAAGCAGAGGTGAGAGGTCAGAAGGCCAGCTCCTGCTTACCTCAGGTAGCCCTTGCCGGTCCTATCCAGCGCTTGGAATCGGTCGTACAGGCGGCGCAGACTGGCCTGCGAGACTGCGGGGTGGGGACGAGGGGCGGTAAGAAGGGGGTCGGGGGAGTAAGGTGGACGCCGGGGACGCGCCGGGATCCCAGGGCACGCGCCGTCCACCCGGCGGCCGCAGGGGGTGGGCTGGGGGCGGAAGGCTGGCTGAAGGGAGGGCTCCCCGGGGCCGAGAGGGCAGGGAGGGGGCGGGCGTGACGAGACCCGGGAGATCCGGGAGACCAAAGCCACCCCTTCCATCCGGTGCAATGCCGGCCCGGGGCTATCCAGGCGCCCGCAAACCCGGAGCCGGGACCCCTGGGTGAACGCGCCCCCATCCCCCAGCGAGCCGGGCTGCCGGGATCTCCTAGATTCCAAGCCCCGGGACCCCCACCGGAGCCGCCCGGGACCCCGCCGGGCCCCCGGACGCGGCGCGCCGCACTCACAGCCGGTCTCCCGCCGGAGGCTGTCGACGTCGGGGATCCTGGCGGCGTGGGAGCTGCGGGAGCCCATGGCTGAGCTGCCGCCGGGCCGCCGTCCTCCCCGCCCGCCGCCCAGGCGCGGCCGCCTTGTGGCCCCGGGGCCGAAGGCCGCAGCCTTGGCGGGGAGCCAGGCTCCTGAACCCCGGCGTTCCTTGCCTCCCACCCGCGACCCGGGCGAATGGAAAGCCGGGCCCAGGGTGGCGGGGTCAGCAGGGCGGGCGCGAACAACAGGCGGTTTCATCCCTAGACTCTGCGGTCGGGCGGGGCGGGGCTGGGCAGGGCTGGGCCGGCCCCCGCCGCGGGCCCGGCCCCCTCCCGAGGGTCCGCCTCTCCCCCCGCCCGCGGGTCTGTCCCCCAGCCAAGGATCCGTCCCCACCTCCCCCGCCGCGGGCCCGGCCCCCTCCCGAGGGTCCGCCTCTCCCCCCGCCCGCGGGTCTGTCCCCCAGCCAAGGATCCGTCCCCACCTCCCCCGCCGCGGGCCCGGCCCCCTCCCGAGGGTCCGCCTCTCCCCCCGCCCGCGGGTCTGTCCCCCAGCCAAGGATCCGTCCCCACCTCCCCCGCCGCGGGCCCGGCCCCCTCCCGAGGGTCCGCCTCTCCCCCCCGCCCGCGGGTCTGTCCCCACCCCCTGCGTGTCCTCCTCCCCCAGAGAGGGTCCGCCCCACTACCCGGGATCCGTCCCCACCTCCCCCGCCGCGGGTTCATTTCCCCCCCGAGGGTCCTCCTCCCCACCCTCCCGCGGGTGTCCCCCTCCCCACCCTCCCGCGGGTGTCCCCCTCCCCACCCTCCCGCGGGTGTCCCCCTCCCCACTTTGGGTCCACCTCTCCCCCCCCGCGGGTCCGCCCTCCTCTCCGGTCCAGCCCTCCTCGACGATCCGACGTACCCCCTCACGAGGATCCGCCCCCCGCCCGAGGATTCGCCCCCCATCCCCCGAGTCTGCCTCCCCGCCCCCTCGCGCCCCGCTAATCCGAGTTCCCACGCTCGCTGGGGCACCGACCTGCCATCTCCCGCCCGGCCCGGCCCTGCCAGCCTGGGGCTTCCCCGGTCCTAAAGCGCAAGGCTCGAGGTCCCGACCTTCTTCATCTGGAGAGAGAATCCAAGCCCTTCTGGGAAGTGGGTGGCGGCTGAGGAGGGGAGCGAGACACCCTGGTCCCAGTCCGGGAAGGCCCCAGCTTGGGCTCCTTCCCCAGGCAGTGGGAGTGGCCTTGAAGGAGCTCCAAAGAGGGCTGGAGTGTGGAGGGGCATAGATGAAGGGCTCTTTTAAGTGGAAGGAGCACTGGATTTGGAGGACTTGGAATGGAATCCCAGCTATGCTTCTAACTCTGAATAAGTCGGCATTTCTTGGTTTTATCTGTTTTGTTTGATCCATATAACATTGTTGATGTCTAATTGAGTAAATGCTTAAAAATCAGAATATAGTTCTGTGTGTTAGTTACTGTCACGTCCGACTCTTTGCCACCCCATGGACTATAGCCACCCAGGCTTCTCTGTCCATGGAATTTTCCAGGCAAGAATACTGGAGTGGGTTGCCATTCGCTTCTCCAGGGGATCTTCCTGACCCAGGAATCAAACCCAGGTCTCCTGTATCGTGGGCAGATATGGAACCAAATTTCCAAAATTCCTGTTTTCTGAGAAATCAGGAGATCTGACACCACTAGGCCCTCTCTCCTGCCTGGCACCATGAGCATACATCTGGGAACAGCAGCCATGTTTAGATGGGGCGTCCTGGGGGTCCTCTTGGTGCAGTCCCCTCCCAGCCCAGTTGCTCCCCTATGAACCCTGTCAGCTCTGGTAGAAGCTCCAGGCTGGGACTGATTAGACCTCTGACCAGCCCTCAAGTACCAAAGAATCCACAGCAGCCTGAGGGAGGGTTACAAACCCCACTGTGACCACCCTGAACATAATGACCACAGCAGCAAGGGCTCTCATTTTTTTGAGCACTCACCATGGACCCTGCACTTTGCAAAGCCCTTTAAATGCACTAACTCACACAACTAGCTGGAAGGCCATCTTTCCACTTTTTTATGGTGGATGCTGCCATCACTTAAAAAGTCGTGAGTTATGACAAATCATCCATCCTCAAGGTCAGGGGTGGGGTGGGCTTCCCTGATATCTCAGCTAGTAAAAGAATCTGCGTGCAATGTGGGGGACCTGGGTTCAATCCCTGGGTTGGGAAGATCCCCTGGAGAAGGGCAAGGCTACCCACTCCAGTATTCTGGCCTGGAGAATTCCATGGACTGTATAGTCCATGGAGTCGAAAAGAGCTGGACATGGCTCAGAGACTTTCACTTTCGTCTGTCCTCAAAGGGGGTCACAAAGAGTTAGACACGACTTAGCTACGCAAAGAGTCGGACACGACTGAGCGACTGAACTGAACTGAACTAGCTACTGAACAACAACAGCAAATCTGTAATATTAAAATACCATGGGAGAGGGGTGGTTAAGGAAAAAAAAATCTAACAGTGCTCGTTCAATGGGGATGTAAAGAAAAAAAAAAGTTGAGAAAATCATGTCGTAAAGGAGCAAGCACCACTTTGCAAGTCCAGCTTTGCACGTATCATTACCCTGTATTCCCCCATCATAATCACACATATACACAGATTTCCCAAGGGGAAAAGAGGCAAGCTGTTCATTTCAAGGGTTCAAGTTCATACCCACCCTGGAGAGAGGGAAACAATCAAGCCTCCAGCCCCAGGCAGAGTCTCACATCAGATAAGCCTTGAAAATATTGATCTAAGAAGTGCATTCTGCTCTTTCAGATACCCCAAGGATTAGACAACTGGCACAAAGAATGCTCGGTTCCCTTTCGATGCCCCCTGAGGACTAAAGCATTCGGGAAACCATGCTGCTCCCTAATGAAGCCCAGCAAGCACTGCAGTGCATCCCTAGGAGTGTCGGTCAGGTTAGGTTCTGAACCCAGGAGGTGATAAGAGTCCCTGGAGGTTTGCAATAATCACCTCAGGCCAGCTTGGGCTGCTGATCTTGGAAAGAGCTCCTCCAGCCTTAATCTCTGAGTCAGCTCTGCACTGATGCAAATCAGGTCAGCGAGTCATTAACAACCTGCCTCCCCACACCATCACAAGCTTCCAGGAAAACACTCCGTTAGAACCCCTTCTTGCTTCATGCACACAAGTAGCATCCCAATCAACTTCATATATATACTTGGCCACATCTTTTCAGGGCATTTATAGGAGAGATGCTTTGGGGAGAATTTCATCTGAAGAATCTGTTGAACAGGATTCAGGCTGAAAGCTTGTTTTCTGCTTTTAAGCTGCATAAGCGTTGCTGCTGCTAAGTCACTTCAGTCATGTCCAACTCTGTGCAACCCCATAGATGGCAGCCCACCAGGCTCCCCCGTCCCTGGGATTCTCCAGGCAAGAACACTGGAGTGGGTTGCCATTTCCTTCTCCAATGCATGAAAGTGAAAAGTGAAAGGGAAGTCACTCAGTCGTGCCCGACTCTTAGAGACCCCATGGACTGCAGCCTACCAAGCTCCGCCGTCCATGGGATTTTCCAGGCAAGAGTACTGGAGTGCGTTGCCATTGCCTTCTCCAATAAGAGTTGCTAGCCATTCTCGAGGAAGCAATACTTCCAACTTCAGTATAACAGAGGTCCGACTGGAAAAATGCATGTGCAAGAATCAGTTCAGTTCAGTTCAGTTGCTCAGTCATGTCTGCCTCTTTGCCACCCCATGGACTGCAGCATGCCAGGCTTTCCTGTCTTTCACCAACTCCTGGAGCCTGCTCAGACTCATGTCCATCAAGCCCGTGATACCACCCAACCATCTTATCCTCTGTCATCCCCTTCTCTTCCTGCCCTCAATCTTTCCCAGCAGCAGGGTCTTTTCCAATGAGTCTGTTCTTCACATCAGGTGGCCAAAGTATTGGAGTTTCAGCCTCAACATCAGTCCTTCCAATGAATATTCAGGACTGATTTCCTTTAGGATTGACTGCTTTGATTTCTTGCAGTCCAAGGGACTCTCAAGAGTCTTCTCCAACACCACAGTTCAAAAGCATCAATTCTTTGGCATTCAGCCTTCTTTATGGTCCAATTCTCACATCCATACTTGACTACTGGAAAAACCATAGCTTTGACTAGATGGACCTTTGTCGGCAAAGTAATATCTCTGCTTTTAAATATTCTGTCTAGGTTTGTCACAGCTTTTCTTCCAAGGAGCAAGCTTCATTTAATTTCATGGCTACAGTCACCATCTGCAGTGATTTTGGAGCCCCCAAAAATAAAGTCTGCCACTGTTTCCACTGTTTCTCCATCTATTTGTCATGAAGCGATGGGACCAGATGCCATGATCTTTGTTTTCTGAATGTTGAGTTTTAAGCCAACTTTTTCACTCTCCTCTTTCACGTTCATCAATATGCTCTTTAGTTCTTTGCTTTCTGCCATAAGGGTGGTGTCATCTGCATATCTGAGTTTATTGATATATCTCCCGGCAATCTTGATTCCAGCTTGTGCTTCATCCAGCCCGACATTTCACACGATGTACTCTGCATATAAGTTAAATGAGCAGGGTGACAATAGACAGCCTTGAAGTACTCCTTTCCAGATTTGGAACCAGTCTGTTGTTCCAAATTAAGAAATATACAAGAATAGTTGGGTACATATAGAGCACTTTCAACTCAATAATAAAAAGACAACTCAAATTGTTTTTACAATGTTCACAATGAGTTTAATATTTTTTAATATTAATTTTTATTTATTTGGCTGCATCAGGTCTTAGTGGTGACACTTGGGATCTTTGCTCCTCACTGAGGCATGTGAGATCTTTTTAGCTATGGCATGTGGGATCTAGTTCCCTGAGAAGACATCAAACTCTGGGCCCCCTGCACTTGGAGCACAGAGACCTAGCCACTGGACTACCATGGAAGTCCTAATATTTTAATATATGTTAGAGCTCTTTTTCCCCATAAAACTGCAGGCTGCTTAAGGGTGGAGGGCATATAAGATATTATATAGACAAGGCCAGATACCTGGGAAGTCCAAATATCTGTGTCCTCAGGCTGAGAGCTCAGGCTGAGGCTTGACCAAATCCAACTTTCCGCCCTAATGCTATGAGTGGGACTTGGTTAGTTTTTCAAATTAAGCTTTTAAAATTTGTCAGCTTAGCAGGGAACTTATGCACTGCAAACTCATCTTTCTAGCAATAATCAAGTTACATCAGACACAAGGTGGCCTGTTTCCTGAGTTATTTAATTAGAATCTACAGATATTCACAGGGAAAGCATATTTCAAAACAGGCTGCCTCTTTGGGAGAGAGTAGGGGTGGAGTGCACAAATGGGGGAGGAAAGAACAAGATGTAGCCCCTGGACGATGATATTAGCTCCATGCTTGTTTAGTTGGGAGCAAGGATCTTCACATGTTAGATTTCCAGAGAGGTGCTTGGAAAGGAAAGTGGGCTGAAGCTGAGCTTGGATGTCACCACGAAGAAGGGAGAGTTGAGAATTTCAAACAGCTGTGGTTCTTGGAGCACTGCTACCCAAGGTAACTACATAAGAAATTCCCTCCAAGACAGCTGTCCTGGACTTCCCTGGTGGTACAGCGGATAAGAACCTGCCTGCCAATACAGGGGAGAGTGGGTTCGATCCCTGGGCTGGGAAGATCCCACATGTGTCAGACTAACTACACCCATGAGCCACAGCTGTTGAACCTGTCCCCTAGAGCCTGGGAGCTGTAACTATGATAGCCCAAGCAACTGGAGCATGTGCCCTTCAGCAAGAGAAGCCACTGCGGTGAGAAGCCTGAGCACCGCAACTAGAGAAAGCCCTCTTGCAGCAATGAAGACCCAATGCAACCAAAAATTAAATAAAATTAATTGATTAATTTTTTAAAAAGATAGCTGTCCTCGTTTGGTTAAGGTTCAGCTGTAACAAAGAACCCTCACATAAGAATGGCAAATTGATGTTTTCATCTGTCTCATGGTTGGGTCTGGAGGTAAACAGCCTAGGGCTGGTCTGGCAAGGCTGCTCTAGGAAACTCCTCTGCCTGGATGCTCTACCATCCCCGGAGAGTTGCCCTCACCCAGGATGCACACCAGCCAGGATGGACCTCCAGCCACAGAGCTCCCCTTCTCAGCAGCAGGATAGAGGAAGAAGCAGAGAAAAGGACCTGTCTCTCTCTTCTAGGAAATATCCTTAGAAGTCATATAAATCGCTTCCCAGTCCATCTTGGAGGGAGAGTTAGTCTCACAACCAGCCTACCTGCAGAGGAAGCTGGGAACTTCTGTGATATGGGCAGCTATGTGTGCAGCTAAAATCTGCAGGTTCCAAATAACCCAGTTTTGTTCTTTTAAATAAAGATTTATTGTGCTGGGCTCAGTCGTGTTCAACACTTCAGGACCCCATGGATGGCAGCCTGCCAGGCTCCTCTGTCCATGGGATTTCCCAGGCAAGAATACTGGAGTTGGTTGCCATTTCCTTCTGGGGATCTTCCCTACCTAGGGATAGAACCTGTTTCTCCTGCAAGTTTGCTGCATTGCAGGTGGATTCTTTACTGCTGATCCACCAGGGAAGCTCCCTGCCCCCCAAATAGCCCAATTTTTAAGTGAGAAAAAAAAAAAAACCAGACATTTCTCCAAAGATGTGCAAATGGGCAAGAAACACGTGAAAAAGATGCTCAATATCATTAGTCATCAGGGAAACACAAATAAAACCACAATGAGATTTCCCTTCACGCCCACTAGACTGACTAGAATTTAAAACAAAACAAAACAATGGAAAATAATAACTCTTGGCCAGAATGTAGAGAAATTGGAACCCTCATACATTACTGGTAGAAATGTAAAATGGTGCAGCTGCTACCAAAAACAGTTTGGAGATTTCTCAGTAAGTTAAACAGAATTACCATATAAGCAATTCCACTCCTAGGTATATACCCAAAAGAACTGAAAACAAGTGGTAAAATAAAAACTTGTCCATGACTTGCTTATAGCAGCATTATTCACAATAGCTACTAGGTGAAAACAATCCAAATGTCCACTGACTAATGGGTAAATAAAATGTGATAAATAAATTATGGGCTTCCCAGGTGGCTCAGTGGTAAAAAAAAAAAATCTGCCTGCCAATGCAGGAGACACAGGAGATGCAAGTTTGATCCCTGGGTCAGGAAGATCCCCTGGAGGAGGAAATGGCAACTCACTCCAGCATTCTTGCCTGGAGAATCCCATGGACAGAAGAGCTTGGCAGGCTGCAATCCATGGGTTGCAAAGAGCTGGACATGACTGAGCATACCCAGACATATATGTTACAATGAAGTATCATTCAACCATAAAAAGGAATTAAGTGCTGATAAATGCCACAATAAGGATGAACATTGAAAACAATCTAAATAAAATAAACCAGTCACAAAAGACCACGTATGATATTACTTCATTATAACATGAAATGTCAAGAATAGGAAAATCTATAGAGACAGAAAGTAAATTAGTGGTTACTTAGGGCTAGGGGAGCCAGTGAGAAAGAGAGTTACAGATAAAGGGTACAAAGTTTATTTTTTTTCAACTTTTGAAAATATTCATTTATTTAGCTGTACCAGGTCTTAGCTACACACATGGGATCCTTAGTTGCAGCATGTGAGATCTAGTTCCCTGACCAGGGATGGAACCCAGGCCCCCATGTGGGATTTTGAAGTCTTAGCCACTAGACCATCAGGGAAGTCCCACAAGGTTTATTTTTGAGGTGATGAAAACATTCTAAAATTGACTATGGTCATGGTTACACATATCTGTGTATATATCTATCTATTGAATTGTGCAGTTTAAGTGGTGATTTATATACTGTGTGAATTATATCTCAACAAAGAGGTTGAATAAATGACCTGGATAACCTTGATGGTGTGGTCCCTCCCCTAGAGCTAGACATCCTGAAGTGTGAAATCAAGTGGGCCTTAGGAAGCACCACTACGAACAAAGCTAGTAGAGGTGAAGGAATTCCAGCTGAGCTATTTTAAATCCTAAAAGATGATGCTATTAAAGTGCTGCACTCAATATGACAGCAAATTTGGAAAATTCAGCAGTGGCCACAGGACTGGAAAAGGTCAGTCTTCAGTTCAGTCCCAAAGAAGGGCAATGCCAAAGAATGTTCAAACTACCACACAATTGCGCTCATTTCACCTGCTAGCAAAATTATGCTCAAAATCCTTCAAGCTAGGCTTCAGCAGTACATGAACTGAGAACTTCCAGATGTAAAAGCTGGATTTAAAAAAGGCAAGGGAACCACAGATCAAATGGCCAACATCCGATGGATCACAGAGAAAGCAATTCAGAAATTGCTTTCATCAAGAAAGGGATTTCTATTCCTTTCATAGAGAAAGGAATTTCAGAAAAACATCTGCTTCAGTGACTGCACTAAAGCCTTTGACTGTGTAGATCACAACAAACTGTGGAAAATTCTTAAAGAGATGGGAATACCAGACCACCTTACCTGATTTCTGAGAAACCTGTATGCAGGCCAAGAAGCAAAAGTTAGAACCGGACATGAAACAACGAACTGGTTTAAAAATTGGAAAGGAGTATGTCAAGGCTGTATATTGTCACCCTGCTTATTTAACTTATATGCAGAGTACATCATGAGAAACGCTGGGCTGGATGAAGCACAGCTGGAATCAAAATTGCTAGGAGTAATATCAAAAACCTCAAATATGCAGGTGATACCACATTAATGGCATAAAGTAAGGAGAAACTAAAGAACCTCTTAATGAAGGTGCAAAATGAGAATGAGAAAAGCTGGCTTAAAACTCAACATTCAGGAAACTAAGATCATGGCATCTGATCCCATCACTTCAAGGAAAATAGAAGGGGAAAAAATTGAAACAGTGACAGACTTAATTTTCTTGGGCTCCAAAATCACTGCAGATGGTGACTGCAGCTGTGAAATTAAACTTGCTCCTTGGAAGAAAAGCTATGACCAACCTAGATGGCATATTAAAAAGCAGAGACATTACTTTGCCAACAAAGTTCTGTCTAATCAAAGCTATGGTTTTTCCAGTAGTCATGTATGGATGTGAGATTTGGACCATAAAGAAGGCTGAGCGCCGAAGAATTGGTTCTTTCAAACTGTGGTGCTAAAGAAGACTCTTGAGAGTCCCTTGGACAGCAAGGAGATCAAACCAGTCAATCCTAAATGAAATCAGTCCTGAATATTCATTGGAAGGACTGATGCTGAAGCTGAAGCTTCAATACTTTGGCCACCTAATGCGGAGAAGAACTGACTCATTGGAAAAGACCCTGATGCTGGGAAAGATTGAAGGCAGGAGGAGAAGGGGACGACAGAGAATGGGATGGTTGGCTCACATCATCAACTCAATGAGTTTGAGCAAACTCTGGGAGATAGTGAAGGACAGGAAGCCTGCTATGCTGCAGTCCATGGGGTCACAAACAGCCGGACATGACTTAGTGACTGGACAAAAGATTTTCAAAATCAAAAACCAAGAAGAGCAAAAGACACTCTTGAAATTAAAAAGTAATGATGACAAATTAATTCTAACATATTTTTTAAATGTAAATATTATAAAGCTATGATAAGCTTTGTGGTAATAGGGCAAGAATAGACAGATGAGAAATAGACAAGTCAGAAATAAATCCAAATACATGTGGGAATGTGGCATGTGATAAAAGTGACCTTTCAAATCAGTGAGGGAAATGTGCATTACTGGATAAATGTCATTTGGAACATATGTCTTTTGGGGGAAAAAATGAAGCTGTACCCATACTTTCCAAAATTAATTCCAGATAGAATAAAGGTTTAAATGCAAATGAAACCGAACAATTTGGGAAGAAATCTTAGATTTTGTTATAATCTTGAACTGAAGAAGGCCTTTCTAAAGATGAAACAGAACAGAAACCATAGAGAAAAGATTTGCTAATTTGACTGTATGAAAGTTAAAGTCTCTGTATGAAGATATATAGAGAGATAGAGAGAGATTTCAAGGTCAAAAAGACTAGCTGGGGAAATATTCAGTCTATATAAAAGGCAAAAAGACTAGCTGGGAAAATATTCACAGTCTATATAAAAGGTAAAAGATGATTTCCTTAGAATACAAAGGTCTCTTAAAGATCAAAAGGAAAATGACAAAAGCAACAGAGAAAGAAAACCCAAAACTCCCCACACTTTTCTTATTAGAAAAAAAATGGGATAATATGTGAAATAGAAATGATAAATGGCATAAGAAGATGCCTAACCTCAGGAAGTTTCAAAGTATATATTGTCTCTAGTGGGGAAAAAGACAAAGAGTAAAACTACATTTTAAAACAAGAGACTGTATCTTTGATGTGGTCAAGATGTCAAGGATACAAGGAATTCCTGGCTGTCCAATGGTTAGGACCCCATGCTTCAGTTCCAAGGGTCCAAGCTGGGATTGAACTAAGATCCCTTGAGGTAAAAAAAAAAAAAAAAAAGGATGGCAAGGATACAGGTCATGAACATCAAGTAGGTATGAGTCATATCTTGCAGGGTCCTGCAGAACCTTTTAGATCATGAGTGTTAAGTGTGATAGGACATCTGTTGTTGTTTAGTGGCTAAGTCATGTCCGACTCTTTGCCACCCCATGGACTGCAGCACACCAGGCTTCCCTGTCCTCCACTGTCTCCCAGAGTCTGCTAAAGTTCATGCCCATTAAGTCAGCGATGTCATCCAACCACGTCATCCGCTGTTGCCCCATTTTCCTCCTGCCTTCAATCTTTCCCAGCATCAGGGTCTTCTCCCGTGAGGTGGCTCTTCACATCAGGTGGCCAAAATATTGGAGCTTCAGCTTCGGGATAGGAAATGATGGTAGGATTGAAGCTGGAGAACGAGATAACCCAATTTCTGTTTTCGTAACATCACAAGAATCACTCTGGCTGTTGTGTGTAGACTTAACTGGGGCAACATGGAAACTGGGAGACACTGCAGATAATTTGGGTGGACGACAGTGGTGGATCTGGGTACTAGAAGTGGTGAGAAGGGATCAAATGTGGGTCCTATTTTGCAAGAAGAGACCACAAGATTTGCTGATGTTTTGAATATAAGGTGTGAGAGAAAAACAAGAGTCAAGGATAATTCCAAGCTTTTGGTGACAAACAACTGGAAGCTACCATTAACTGAGATGGTGAATAGAAGGAAAAGAGTGCATACCAGAAAGGGAAAATTTTTAAATCCTTGAGTTGCCTGTTATACATCCAAGCAAAGATGTTGAATAACTAGTTGGGTATGGCAAACTGGATTCCAAGAGAGAAGTTGAAACAAGCGTTATATGCTTGTTATCGTGTGCTTTTCTTTTCATTCATCTCAGAGTATTTTCTAATTTCCTCTGTGATTTATTTGACTATTGCTTGTTTGAGTGTATTGTTTAATTGCCACATATTCGTTAATTTTCCAGTTTCCCTTCTCCTTGATTTCAAGTTTCCTTCCACTGCAGTTAGAAAGGATACTTTGTATGATTTCAATATTTTTTAATTTACAGAGACTTGTTTTTGGACCCCAACATATGATTTATCCACAAGAATGTTCCAAGTGCATTTGAGAAGAATGTGTACTCTGCTCTTGTTGGGTTGGGAGTTCTCTATCTGTCTGTTTGGTCTAGCTGGCCTAGTGTTGTTCAAGTCTTCTATTTCCTTATTGACCCTCTGTCTAGATGTTCTATCCAGTATTGAAGATGAGATATTGAAGTCGCAATGTATTGTTATAGAGCTGTCTATTTCCCCCTTCAGTTCTGTAAATGTCGGCTTCATCTATTCGGGAGTTCTATTATTTGGTATATACGCCTTTCTCATTGCTATATTTCCTTGAAGAATTGACAGGACTACACATTTGGGAATTATCACTGAATAAATGGTATTAAAAGTATGAAACTGGGGCGTTTCCTGGTGACTCAGTGGTAAAGTATCTGCCTGCCAATGCAGGAGACACGGGTTCGATCCCTGATCCAGAAAGATCCCGCATGCCTTGGAGAAACTAAGCCTTTCCGCCCCAACTATTGAGCCTGTACTCTGGAGACGGTGCTCCTCAATAAAAGAAGTCACCACAACAAGAAGACTGTGAACCGCAGCTAGAGAGTCGCCCTCACTCACCGCAAGTAGAGAAAAGCCGGAGCAGCAGCGAAGACCCAGCAGAGCCAGAAATAAACAACGTTTTACAAATTAAAAAAAAAAGGAAATCAAATAGGATCATCTGTGATGTGAATGAAGGAAGACGATAAGAAAAGGTCCAGGACTGATCACCGAAGACGCTCCAACATTGAGAACTTGGGAAGAGAGAGGGAATTGATAAAGAAGATTGAGAAGGAGTGGCTAGTGAATTGGAAGGAAAATCACGAGTGTGGTTTTCCAGCTAAGTGAAGAACAGGAGTCTGATAATAAGAGTCAGTATAACGTTCTTAAATTGGAGGTACTGCGGATAACTGTGGTTCAAATGAGGATAATCATAAGGTAAATTTGGGGATTGTGTATATGAAGTTCTTCTCTAAATGAGGACTGAAAACACTCATCTCTCCTTTTGCTTTCTAAGGCCGGGTTGAGTGCTGCAGGGCAGTTGGGTCTTGGCACCATCAAGAGTTGGCACACTTCTGTAAAAGGCTAGATGGTAAATCTTTCCAGTGTTCTGCATCCTACAGTCTCTGTCACAACTGCACAATTCTGCCATTGTAGTGAAAAAGCAGCCATCAGTTCAGTTCAGTTCAGTCGCTCAGTTGTGTCTGACTCTTTGCAACCACATGGACTGTAGCACGCCAGGCCTCACTGTCCATCACCAACTCCCAGAGCTTACTCAAACTCATGTCCATCGAGTTGGTGATGCCATCCAACCATCTCATCCTCTGTCTTCCCCTTCTCCTCCAACACAGTTATGCCATTGCAGTGAAAAATCAGCCATAGACAATGTTTAAACAAATGGACTTGGTTATATCCCAACAAAACTATTTATGGACACTAAAATGTGAAATCATATCATTTGCCCCGCATCACAAAATATTACTCCTTTTTTCAATGATCTGAAAGTGTAAAACCTATTCTTAGCTTTATACACAAATAGGTAGTTTGCAGCAACATGCATGGACTTGGAGACTGTAATACCCAGTGAAATAAGTCAGACAGAGAAAGAGAAATATCATATGATATCCCTTATATGGGGAATCTAAAAAGAAATGATACTGATGAACTTATCTGCAAAACAAAAAGAGACTCACAGACTTAGAGAATGAGACTGTGGTTGCTGGGGGGTAAGAATGGGGGAAGGGATAGTTAGGGAGTTTGGGATGGACATGTACACACTGTTATATTTTAAATGGATAACCAACAAGAACTTACTGTATAGCATATGGGACTCTGCTCAATGTGGTGTGGCAGCCTGGATGGGAGGGGAGTTTGGGGGAGAATGCATACATGTATATGCACATGACTGAGTCGTTTTGTTATTCACCTGGAAGTATCACAACATTGCTCATTGGCTATACCCTAACGTAAAATAAAAAGTCAAAAGAAAACAAAGGTAAAATAGGGAACAGGCTGGATTTAGCACACAGACCATTGTTTGCTAATGTGCTTATAACTTCTGTGTTCTCTACAGACAGTGCTCAGTAAAAGACTGACATGTTTTCTTTTCAGAGTTCTCCAGGAAAATAGAATTTTGCATGAAGACTGAAACAAACCAGGACCCAGTGGGCATTCAGTCTGGAGCACTTCCATGCCTCATGCATGCCAATGGAAACACTGGCTTTAACCCAAGAGTTCCAAGCCATTGTTCTCACAGACCTTCAGGACAATTTTGTTCATCCAGGGAGGAAATCTCAGAATGAAAGGCAAACTGGTTTAGGGGGAAGAAGGCTAGAGAATTGAGTTTGGAAAAAGGCAAGAAGACAGTTCTGGAGAGCTTGACAGCAGAAGCCATCACAGAAACACTGCAAAAATGACTGGTTGACCCAGGGATTCCTCTCCTAGGTACGTAGAAGAGAAATGTAAATATATATTCACCCCAAACCAAAAGGTAGAAACAATTGATGAATAAATAAATATGGTATATCCGCACAATGGAATATTATTCACCAATAGAAAGAAAAAAAGTATCCAATGCATCAGTTCAGTTCAGTTCAGTCGCTCAGTCGTGTCCGACTCTTTGCAACCCCATGAATCGCAGCACGCCAGGCTTCCCTGTCCATCACCAACTCCCGGAGTTCACTCAGACTCACGTCCATCGAGTCCGTGATGCCATCCAGCCATCTCATCCTCAGTCGTCCCCTTCTCCTCCTGCCCCCAATCCCTCCCAGCATCAGAGTCTTTTCCAATGAGTCAACTCTTCTCATGAGGTGTCCAAAGTACTGGAGCTTCAGCTTTAGCATCATTCCTTCCAAAGAAATCCCAGGGCTGATCTCCTTCAGAATGGACTGGTTGGATCTCCTTGCAGTCCAAGGGACTCTCAAGAGTCTTCTCCAATACCACAGTTCAAAAGCATCAATTCTTCAGCACTCAGCTTTCTTCACAGTCCAACTCTCACATCCATACATGACCACTGGAAAAACCATAGCCTTGACTAGACGGACCTTAGTAGGCAAAGTAATGTCTCTGCTTTTGAATATACTATTTAGGTTGGTCATAACTTTTCTTCCAAAGAGTAAGCGTCTTTTAATTTCATGGCTGCAGTCACCATCTGCAGTGATTTTGGAGCCCAAAATAATAAAGTCTGACACTAATAAAGTCTGACACCAATGCACCTACATCATACTAAGTGAAAAGCAGCAAGCACATACGACCACATGTCATGAGAGTTCATTTGCATGGAATGTTCAAAACAGATAAATCCATACAGACAGAAGTAGATCCTTGGTTGCCTGCGGATGAGGTGGGGCTGCTCACGAAAGGTGGGGAGTGACTAATAAAGGGCATAGGGCGTCTTGTCAGGATGATGTAAACTTCAAATTGTGGTGGTGGTTGCATAACTTTGTAAATACACTAAAAACCATTCAATAGTACACTTCACATGGATGAATTGTGTGTGTGAAGTATACCTCAATAAAGCTGGTGTTTTGTTTTGTTTTTATGACGCTGGCTTTAAAAGAATGTCTTCCCCCTCTGCCTCTTAGGCAGCGGAAGGACTGAAGGGGCCGGCTAAGTCCTGCACAAGTGACAGTATAAGAGGAGAATTCTTGTCTAGTTTATGACAGTTACGGGGCTTCCCTGGTGGCTCAGTGGTAAAGAATTTGCTGCAATGCAGGAGATGCAGGTTTGATCCCTGGGTCTGGAAGATGCCCTGGAGGAGGCAACAGCAATCCACTTCAATGTTCTTGTCTGGAAAATCCCATGGACATTGGAACTTGGTGGGCTACAGTCCAAAGGGTCACAAAGAGTCAGACACGACTGACAGCAGCACACATGCGTGACAGTATGTATCTCTCCATTTCCAACACTCAATTTCTCTCTGTCTCTCTCTCTCTCACACACACACACACTCACACACACCTTCCTATATGCCTGTCTGCATCCATGAAGGGAGAACCGCAGCAGCTATTCTCGGTCCCCTTTAGACCCCAGTGCACCCCAAACCCCAGCTTCTGTATTGGCTGGTAACTCATGAAGCCTCCATTTTCTGGAAAACTGCTTGGTCAAAAACAAGCCACTTTCAGACTTCCCTGTCGGTCTAGTGGTTAAGACTCCACGCTTCTATTGTGGAGGGCAAATGGGTTCCATTCGGTCAGGGGACTAAGATCCCACCTGCCACTGGATGTGGCAAAAAGAAGGGTTAAGAAAATGAGCCACCCTTCCCGAGAGGTCACCCACACACATACACTCCAGTGCTGAGCTCAGCCCACGGGCCAGCCCCTTTGCCCCCAGAGAGGATTTGCTCTGTCATGGATTTATGCTCCAGAGCTTCTCTGTGGGATCAGAAAGTAGCGAGCCTTCAGCTGAGGTCACTTTCTTGCCTTGATTTGTATTCTCTGCCCTGTCCTGCTTCCCTCACATCCTAAATAAATCAGCCGAACGAGAGTCCCTGTCTCTGGTTCTGCTTCCAGGGAATTCGGCCTAACACTAGAGCCTTACAGAACAGAGAAGTGAGGCTGGGCCGGGAGGAGGGACCAGCAGAGAGGAAGACGAAGCGGAGGGTGGGTGAGGTCTTGTTCTCCCTGGATCCTGTGGCTGGAGGCAGACTCGGGAGGCAGTGTCCCCGGTCGCGGGGAGCTTCATGTGCCTCTTAGCTCAGTTTGTGTCAGTGAAGCGTGACCCAGAGTCAAAGCTGAGGCCATTCTTGCCATCTCTCCACGGAACCCCACAGACTTTGGCACCCCAAGGGCTGGAGGCATCTTGGGACAACACTCAAGGCTTGGTCTCTGGCATTCCTGGACAACAGAGAGGCTTCTCCTGACAGCTCCCATCCCCCAGTCCTCATCCCCAGAGGTAAAGACTGCCTTCCCTCTTTCATGTGACTCTTTCTGAGTTGTTCACACATACACACACAAGGAAAGATGGGTGGATAATGGGGGGTTCCTCCTAGGAAGAACCAGAAGTCTCCCTCAACAAACCTCCTCTTCATCTCATCAGCTGAGGTGACATCACACGCTTATACAAAACAAAACCAAAAAACACTGGCAAGGCAAATGGGTAATTCTGGATGCACTTGGGAACCACCAGGTTATTTTTTTAGGTGTCAGCTGCCGGGGGCCCAACTTTAGGCCAATTAGATCAGAAGCTGAGTCAGTGACCAATGTCAACAAAACTAAAAACTGGGACTGGTCACCTCCTGGAAAGGTGGGGGAAAGAGAGAGAGCAGAAGAGGACAAAATGGGTGAAAAGAGGGAGGAATGAGAGGCTGGGACAGAAGTAGCATATGTCCCCCGCCTCCGGTGGACTTAAATGACAGTCTCCCTAGGAGACCGCTCTACCAATTCATTCATTTGAGAAATATTTACTGAGCAGGCGTGTGCTGGATGGAGTGTTAGAGCTGGGAACAAAACAGACATGGTCTCGGCTGTGCACTTTTTTCACTTAATATCATAGGGCTTATATTAAGCCGTATTGTTTAGTAATCCATTATTTTGACTGCTAACATTCATAGCGTGACTTTGCCAAAGTTTATCCACCCTGTCTCCCGTTGAGGGGCCTCCAGATTTCAGTTCCTGTAAACAATGCTGGTACAAACATCCTTGTTTACACAGGCAGGAGTTTTTCTTGGCAAAAGAGTTTTTCTTGGTGAAATTTCTGGGTCGCAGAATATGCGAATATTCAACTTGAGGAATATTCAAACTCTTTTGAAAAAGTGTTGGCTGTGATTTTACACTTCCCCAGCATAGTCTTAGCATCCTGTGTGTATCCTAAGTCGCTTCGTGCATGCATGCATGCGTGCTTAGTCGTGTCTGACTCTTGCAACCCGACTCTAGCCTGCCAGGCTTCTCTGTCCATGGGATCCTCCAGGCAAGAATACTGGAGTGCGTTGCCATGCCCTCCTCGAGGGGATCTTCCCAACCAGGGAATGAACCTGCATCTCTTAAGTCTCCTGCTTTGGCGGGTGGGTTCTTTACAGTTATTGCCACCTGTCCTAGACATTTATAATCCAAAGGCTCAGGATTTGTTGAAAGGAAATTATACGGTTAAAGAAAAGGAATTTTAGTGTCAGGATTTGAGGATTCTCATGGAATCTCATGGAAACCTGGAGTGAGGCATTCAGGTTCCTGACAATCTGGCTGTTTTTCCTCTCTGGGGACAAAGCCTCTCCCACCTCTGCTTTTCCTCTTCTGTGTATTCTCTCTTCCCTCTGCAGATCCGTATCCTCTGAAAGACTCCTAGTGTCTCTTTCCTCCATAATTTAGACTTGCCCTTGTATTTGGCATCAGCTGTGACCCAAATCCTTCAGTAGATCACAGCTCCAATGCCCCTAAAGTTTCCTTACTTTGATTCAAACTTTAAGGCTTCACCAGGATCAGGTATCCACGTCTGATTCACTCAGCTGTAGCCTGAGAGTCTTGGCCAATTTGAGGCAAACATGACTCCCTAAGTCCACCCGTTTTGCAGGGGCCATGAGGTCAGTTTCACAGAAAGAATTACGCGTGAGACTTGTGACCCCAAAGCATGTTCCACACTCACCTTGTCTTTCCCTAAACCACAAGAGAAAGTTGTTCAGTCATGTCTGACTCTTTGCGATCCCATAGACTATACAGTCCATGGAATTCTCCAGGCCAGAATACTGGAGTGGGTACACTTTCTCTTCTCCAGGGGCTCTTCCCAAGCCAGGGATCCATCCCAGGTCTCCCACCTTGCAGGTGGATTCTTTACCAGCTGAGCCACCAGGGAAGCTCCTAAAGCACGAGGCACCACGCCAAATACACATTACCAGTCTCACACAAATGCACGAGTGATTCCTCCCTCAGCACAAGAAGGCATGAAGCAGAGACCTCAGCATTCTGTCTCATCTGACCATCCCATTCTTCCATGCTAAGAATTCAGGGAAACAGACTCTCATAACCAGGACAATAGGCTATTTTCAGGCAGGAAATTCAGTTCCTAAGTCAGCATGGAATTCAAAAATCAAGTGCAGACAAAATTATCTATTACCATGAAACTCCATATATGTGGTTTTTGTCTATGACCTTGTTTGATAAATACAACTAGGTGAATGATATTTGTCATAAGATGAGGTAAGGAAAAAAAGAGTGTTATACACTCTGATGGATTGTCTTCCTTGTCTCATGACAACACCACTTAAAGTATTATTTTCTCTCTTTTCTAGGTATATAATTGGATTTAAAGAAGTCAGGTAAACACACACTTGATTCAACTGCAGTAGATGAGAATCTCAACTCTTCCAAGCATCTCCTTTCACATGGAAAGCTCAGGTAAACCACAAAAGCTAGGCACTTGACATGATTCATGCCTTGAGATGTTAGATAATGTTATGAAATCATCACAATTAGCAAGACGTTTAAAAACTAAGCGTCCAATTCAACTGGAGTTTCATGAAGATAAATGCAAGTTAAAACCACCCTGCTGCTGCTGCTACTGCTAAGTCACTTCAGTCATGTCTGACTTTTAGCGACCCCATGGACTGCAGCCTACCAGGCTCCTCCGCCCGTGGGATTTTCCAGGAAATAGTACTGGAGTGGGTTGCCATTGCCTCCTCTGAAACTACCCTGAGATACATTCATTTTTGAGACTGGAAAAAATCCAAAAGTTGGTTAAACACTGTTGGTGAGATTATAGGGAGTCTCCCACAGAAAGTGTGTGTGTTGTTTGGCATAACCTCTGTGAAGGTTATGAAGGTGCTACCTATCAGTGTTATAAATTGTACACTCCTGGCCCAGCAATCCAACATCTAAAAATTCACCCTACAGATACATTTGCACACTTGTAAAATAACACATACATAAGGTTATTTGACGCAGCATTATTTTTCCCAGAAAAAAAAGTAACCCTGGAAACCACCCAAGTATCCATCAGATTAATTAGTTACAGGACTCTGAAACACAATGAAACTTAAAAAAAAAAAAAAAGTACTTCCAACAAACATTTATGGAGAGATCACCAACAGAGCAAGTTAACAAAGTAAGTTGCAAAACAATGTGCCTCATTGTGAATAAACATGCTATCTTTTCTGTAAAAATATAAGAGAATCCAAAAAGATATGTGCACATATATATTCATATTTGGGCTTCCCAGGTAGCTAGCTCCATGGTAAAGAATCTGCCTGCCCATGCAAGGGATGCAGGTTTGATCCCTGGGTCAGGAAGATCCAGAAAAGGAAATGGCAACCCACTCCCAGTATTCTTGCCTGGGAAATGCCATGGACAAAGGAGACTGGCGCCGCACTACAGTCCTTGGGGTCACGAAGAGTTGGACGTGACTTAGCAACTAAACAACAACAATATATTCACGTTTGCATAAGTAAATCCTGAAGACATCTAAGAAACTAAGCAAAGTGGTGGCTTGGAAGGTGGGAGGACACAGTGCAACTTAGGTGGATGGGTATTAGCTGAAGGGGGACTTTTCACTTTTACCTTTTTATCTGGTTAGAATGTGTTCCCTGTTCGAATATTTAATTGCAAGTTGTTTTAAATTCAGTGTAAAAAGGGAAAAGAATCTAGCATCCAGAACATGAAGACGAACCTCTACAGTCTGAGTGCAAAGTATTTCATGCCAGGATATGAACAAAACGTTATTTTTAAAGTGCCCTAATGCTTTAATCCATGATTTTTTTGAAACTCAGATTCATTATGCTGAGTAAAAGAAGCCAGACTCCCCAAAATAGAATGGATGTTGTGTGATGCCATTTATATTAAACTCCAGAAACTGCACTAATCTGTGGTGTGCAAATCAGGGGGTCAGAGATCAGAGAGGGTGGAAAGGAGCGTCACAAAGAGACACGAGGACACTTTGGGGTGTGAGGGTGATTGACTGGTGATGGTTTCATGGGTGTTCAGTTCAGTTCAGTCACTTAGTCATGTCAGACTCTTTGCGACCCCATGAATTGCAGCATGCCAAGCCTCCCTGTCCATCACCATCTCCCGGAGTTCACCCAAACTCACATCCATTGAGTCGATGATGCCATCCAGCCATCTCATCCTCTGTCGTCCCCTTCTCCTCCTGCCCCCAATCCCTCCCAGCATCAGAGTCTTTTCCAACGAGTCAACTCTTCGCATCAGGTGGCCAAAATACTGGAGCTTCAGTTTTAGCATCAGTCCTTCCAAAGAACACCCAGGACTGATCTCCTTTAGAATGGACTGGTTGGATTTCCTTGCAGTCCAAGGGACTCTCAAGAGTCTTCTCCAACACCACACTTCAAAAGCATCAATTCTTCGGCGCTCGGCTTTCTTTACAGTCCAACTCTCACATCAATACATGACCACTGGAAAAACCATAGCCTTGACTAGATGGACCTTTGTTGGCAAAGTAATGTCTCTGCTTTTGAGTATGCTATCTAGGTTGGTCGTAACTTTTCTTCCAAGGAGTAAGCGTCTTTTAATTTCATGGCTGCAATTACCATCTGCACTGATTTTGGAGCCCCCAAAATAAAGTCTGACACTATTTCCCCATCTATTTGCCATGAAGTGATGGGACTGGATGCCATGATCTTCATTTTCTGAATGTTGAGCTTTAAGCCAACTTTTTCACTCTCCTCTTTCACTTTCATCAAGAGGCTTTTTAGTTCTTCTTCACTTTCTGCCATAAGGGTGGTGTCATCTGCATATCTGAGGTTACTGATATTTCTCCTGGCAATCTTGATTCCAGCTTGTGCTCTTTCCAGCCCAGCATTTCTCATGATGTACTCTGCATAAAAGTTAAATAAGCAGGGTGACAATATACAGCCTTGACGTACTCTTTCTCCTATTTGGAACCAGTCTGTTGTTCCATGTCCAGTTCTAACTGTTGCTTCCTGACCTGCATATAGGTTTCTCAAGAGGCAGGTCAGGAGTCTGGTATTCCCATCTCTTTTAGAATTTTCCACAGTTGATTGTGATCCACACAGTCAAAGGCTTTGGCATAGTCAATGAAGCAGAAATAGATGTTTTTCTGGAACTCTCTTGCTCTTTCAATGATCCAGCAGAAGTTGGCAATTTGATCTCTGGTTCCTCTGCTTTTTCTAAAACCAGCTTGAACATCTGGAAGTTCACGGTTCACGTATTGCTTGAGCCTGGCTTGGAGAATTATGTCAAAACCTGTAAAATTTTTCCAGTAATCATGTATGGATGTGAGAGTTGGACTATAAAGAAAGCTGAGTGCCAAAGAATTGATGCTTTTGAGCTGTAGTGTTGGAGAAAACTCTTGAGAGTCCCTTGGACTGCAAGGAGATCCAACCAGTCAATCATAAAGGAAATCAGTCCTGAATATTCATTGAAAGGACTGATGCTGAAGCTGAAGCTCCAATACTTTAGCCACTTGATACAAAGAGCCGATTTATTACAAAGGACCCTGATCCTGGGAAAGATTGAAGGCAGGAGGAGAAGGGGATGATGGAGGATGAGATGGTTAGATGACATCAGTGGTTAGATGGCATCAGTGACTCGATGGACATGAGTTTGAGCAAGCTCTGGGAGTAGGTGATCGACAGGGAAGCCTAGCATGCTGCAGTCCATGGGGTCACAAAGAGTCGAACAGAACTGAGCAACTGAACTGAACTGAACTGAACTGAATATAATTGTGTGCTTTTAACATGTGCAGTTTATGGTCAATTACATCTTTTTAAAAATATTTATTTATTTTACTGCATCGAGTCCTAGTTGCAGCAGGCAGGGTCTTCGTGGAGTCACGCAAGATCTTCCCTGGCGGCGTGTGGACTCTCTAGTTGTGGCCCGCAGGCTCCGGAGCACTCCATGTCAGTAGCTGCAGCACACAGGCTTAGTTGCTCTGGAGCATCTGGGATCTCAGTTCCCTAATCAGGGATTGAACCCGTGTCCCCTGCATTGCAAGGCAAATTCTTAACCACTGGACCACCAGGGAAGTCCCTGTTCAATTACATCTTAATAAAGCATTTTTCAAAGTTGTTTTCACCATTTTTCTCTATTTTTAATTTCAATTTTGTTATATTTTATAGTATGCACAATTCTTCTATAAGGACAGGAGTTATGTATATAATTATCCATAATTTTACATATATTTGAGGGTGCATATTCAAAAACTTCCTCACTGAAAGAATTGTATGATCACAGATGCACGGGGGAATGACTGGTTGAAGCCAGGGTTAAACCCAACTACAGTGGCAAAGCCCTCACTTTTAACCGCTACACTCTACTGCCCCCTGCTGTTGGTCGGTGCTGTAGCCACCCTTAACCCACTCCAGTATTGTTGCCTGGAGAATGCCATGGACAGAGAAGCCTGGCGGGTTACAGTCCATGGGATCGCAAAGAGTCGGACACGACTAAATGACTAGACTAGCTACCAAGATGTTAATGACCAGGAAAGATGACTCCAGGGGCAAAGAACTTTTATCAAAACTCTATCTATAACCAAACTCTTCTAAATCACACAGACACACACATACACATGCAAGTGCACATACACACAAACATATTCAGTGCATACATATATACACACATACACATATACACAAATACACATACACACGCATATACATATATACACATATACACATACACACATATACATATATACACCCATACACATATACACACACATACATATATACACACATACACATACACACATACACACACATACACATATACACACACATACACATATACACAAATACACATATACACACATACACATATATACACACATACACACATACACATATACATATATACACACATACACATAGACACACATATACATATATACACACATACACATAGACACAAATACACACACATATACATATATACACACTCATATACACAAATACACATACACATATACACAAATACACATACACACACATATACATATATACACACATACACATATACACACGTATACACATATACACACGTATATGCACACACACAAATGCAATCACACATATACATATATACACATGTGTGCCCACATACACATATACACACTCACACATATACATATATACATTCGTGTACCCACATACATGTATACACACTCACACAAATACATATATATGCATGTATATGCACATACACATATACACATCACATATACATATACAGATACATGTACCCACATACACATTAACATATATGCATATATACACGTGTATATGCACGTACACATATACACGCTCACACATATACATATATACACACATGTACCCACATACACATATACATGCTCACTGCTGCTGCTAAGTCGCTTCAGTCATGTCTGACTCTGTGCGACCCCATAGACAGCAGCCCACCAGGGTCCCCCGTCCCTGGGATTCTCCAGGCAAGAACACTGGAGTGGGTTGCCATGTCCTTCTCCAATGCATGAAAGTGAAAAGTGAAAGTGAAGTCGCTCAGTCATGTCTGACTCTTCGCGATCCCATGGACTGCAGCTTACCAGGCTCCTCCATCCATGGGGTTTTCCAGGCAAGAGTGCTGGAGTGAGGTGCCATTGCCTTCTCTGATACATGCTCACACATATACATATATACACAAGTATATGCACATACACATTTACATCACACATATACACATATACACATATATGCATGTCCATGTATACACACTCATATATATACATACAAAACCCTCATATGTATACCCATGCATGCACATATACACCCATACACACACACACACAGCAAGAAGCAGTACCAGATCTCTCTACCACACTAGCCTCAAGGGAGATAAAAAAGGAACTATTCAGGGCCATGAGTAAGAAAAAACAAAAGTGAAATAATCTTGCCAAAGTCTGAGCTTCAAAACACTTCCACAGGGAGGATGGGGGTGCAGAGGGGTCTTGGGCTCCCCTCAAGGCCAGCCGCCTTTCTCCTTTCTCAGGACAACTCAAAGACTGAAAACCAAGCCTCTTGTCAGGCAAGGGGGCAAGAAAAGGTAACTATGAAAATCAATCCTATAGGTGCTTGAAAAAGAGACCTCGGGTGAGGGAAGGAAAGAAATAGGTGAAGGAGAGAAAGAGATTCAAACTTACAGATGCAAAATAAGTGAGTCCCGGGTGTGAAATGTACAGTGTGTGGATTGTCGTCAAGAACTATGTATTATCCTGTATGTGGCCAGCACACCTCACATTCTCAGTGTCTTTACTCCTGTCGTGTTGTTCTCCACTTTCCCTTCTCATTCCTCTCAGTTCCAGTCCTGACGGCTGGAAGGACTTACTCAGGGGTGTTCGTTTCCTCTTCAGGAGGCAGCTTGGACAGTGTGGATCCATCAACACCTCCAGAATCAAGTTATTTATTTCAACCAGCATCTGACCTGCCTCACTTTTTCAAAGTTCTAGAAGTCAGTAGGATCCAGAAGGATATCTCAGGACACCCCAACATTTAGAAAACACAAGCAAATATGAGGACTAAATTGACTACAGCAGCAGCTTAAAATAAAATCACTGACTCCTTCCTAAGGTAGCATTTTCCAACCCCAAAGCAAGATTCCCTGATCTAAACATCCCAACTCATGTTGCTGTGGCCAGCCAGAGGGAAAGTGCATACACAAAGAAGACATAAGAGAGAAAGGAGAGGAGAAGCTTTCTTGCTTTCTTAGCTTTGCCAAGAAGCTGACTGTCCTAATTAACCCATCTCTGATTTTAAATTCATGGGGGATATCCCTCATTAAGTGGTTAATCCCTTCTTCTGAGTGTGAGGTGGAAAGAAAATCTACTGTCCATGGGGTGTATCATCTCCCTGAGCCAGTGACATCTTACGCACTTACCATGGTTCTTGAACCTGAGTGTGCCTCAGAATTATCAGGAGGGTTTGCTAAAACACAGATTGCTGGGCTCCACCCTCAGAATTTCTCTTTTTAAGTTATTTGTTTGTTTACTTCTGGCTAGGCCAGGTCTTCATTGTTGTGCACTGACTTTCTCTAGTTGCAGCTAGTGGCGGCTACTCTCTACCTGTGGAGCTTGGGCTTCTCACTGCGGTGGCGTCTCTTGTCGTGGAGCAGGGGCCCTGAGTGTACAGACTTCAGTAGTTGTGGCGCACAGGCTTAGTTGCTCTGTGGCATGTGGGATCTTCCTGGATCAGGGATCGAACCCATGCCCCTGCATTAGCAGGTGGATTCTTAACCACTGGACCACCAGGTAAGTTCCCGGAATTTCTGATTCAATAGGTCCAGGGAGGGGGGCGGGAAGAACTGATCATTGTGACATGTTTTCAGATTCTGCACTAGAAACAAGTCCCAGGAGACAAATCAGTTTGCAAGAGTTGAAGTAGCTTAGTGGGTCAAGAATCCACCTGCAATGCAGGAGACCCCAGTTCAATCCCTGGGTCAGAAGATCCCCTGGAGAAGGGATAGGCTACCCACTCCAGTATACTTGGGCTTCCTCACTGGCTCAGATGGTAAAGAATCTGCCTGTGATGAGGGAGACCTAGGTTCGATCTCTGAGTTGGGAAGATCCCCTGGAGGAGGGCATGGCAACCCACTCCAGTATTCTTGCAGAATCCCATGGACAGAGGAGCCTGGTGGGCTACAGTCCACGCAGTTGCAAAAAGTCGGACACGACTGAGTGACTAAGCACACACACAGCCCACTTGAGCTGGGAGCTTGCCCTCCAAAAGTGGTACTACTCTTAAAGGCTGAACATCTTAGGGAATCTTAGGTAGGGTCCACCAGAAGCGGAGCTTAGAGAAGGGGGTCACTAAGGGAATCTCATGAAGGGAAACCTGTCAGGGAGTAAGAAAGAGGGTAAGGCCTGAGAAGAGGTGAAGCAAAGATGTGGTCTGTTGGTGGGGAGGGGCAGAGCATAAGTTATACTGCAGAATGGTCCCTCCTTGAGGCCAAGAGGGCAACAGAGAGCGGAGGGGTGGGATGACTTTCCAAAGAGGCAGCTCCCAGGAGCCCAGAGCGGTGCTCTGGAGAAGGAAGACAGCTGTGATCTGTAAACAGCCACCACTCGGGGCTTTGGGGAAGCAGCAGTGGGACATCACAGTATCTGCTACACAAGACAACGTCCCCTGACCCCACAAGTAGATACTGCTCAGCAGCATGGGTGCTCAACAAACCTCGAGGGGAGACTGCCAAGTTTTGTTTTTTACTGGGAATGTAGTTTTCTTTTACAATATTATTAGCTTTTCTTAAGGAAATTAAACAAAACTGCTATGAATGAGACCCATCACACTTTGACCATAAGAGCATATATCCAGCTTTGCTATTTGTTTTTAACTTTTTATTGAAGTATCAGCAGTGGTGTGCTGATAAAATTTTAACAACCGGCTCTCTAATTGTAGTTCTGACGTGTACTTTGGTTGATACTCTTGTTTACACGAACAACAAGGAAGAGGGAAATGAAGCAGCAAAGACCTGTTTTGAAACTTCACTCAGTCTGCTTTGCTGAACCAGATAATATACTTCAAATAGGAAGAATATTTCCTTGATTTCTTTTACACTATTCACAGATGCAGAACAGCTTCAAATTTAACATGCTTTGTGAACATTTTCTTTCTAGGCAATCAACAGGACAATAAAGCAAGCCCTAGTTTATCGCATCTGCTGATTTCCATGGTGTAAATACTCCTGCTATGGAAGATTACAAGCTGCTAACGTGATGTTCGTGATAGTGGAGCTGGGCCGCTTCGATGCTGGGAGCCACCATTATGTAGTAGTTCCACCATACACATACCAAAGTTGTAAATAATCTCAAGGGCAGAGAGAACAGTAGAAGAGTTAGGAAGTGATGAGTTCTGAGTACTTATTATATTTGTCAAAAAAATACATATTTCATTGTAAGTTAATATAACTTCATTTTTTACAATGGCTGTGATTAACTGACAACTCTAAAAATTCCCGAAAATAACAGTCTGCTCTCATGAACGGACTCCAGCACACCTATGAAATGTACACAAAGAAGCACGCAACCAGCACCCATGAAGAGAAAGAATACACAGCACGATCAGATCTCCAGAAGACTCCCTCAGCCCTCCTTGTCGCCCCGGACTCCTTCCCCCAGAACCCTCGGTGGATCACTAACACCCTGATTTTCAACCACTGGATCTGTTTGCTTGCGTTGTAGGTTGTTGTTTTTGTTCAGTTGCTAAATCATGTCTGACTCTTTGCGACCCCATGGACTGCAGCACACCAGGCTTCCCTGTCCTTGAATATCTCCTGGAGTTTGCTCAAACTCATGTCCTTTGAGTCGGAGATGCCAGCCAACCATCTCATCCTCTGTCATCTCCTTCTCCTCCTGCCTTCAATCTTTCCCAGCATCCAGGTCTTTTCTAATGAGTCTGCTCTTCACATCAGGTGGCCAAAGCATTGGAACTTCAACTTCAGCATCAATTCATTTCAACTTCCAATGATTTCCTTTAGGATTGATTGGTTTGATCTCCTTGTAGTCCAAGGGACTCTCAAGAGTCTTCTCCAGCACCACAGTTCAAAAGCATCAATTCTTTGGCGCTCAGCCTTCTTTATGGTCCAACTATCACATCCATACATGACTATAAGAAAAACCATAGCTATGACTGTACGGACCTTTGTTGGCAAAGTAATGTCTCTGCTTTTTAAAACGCTGTCTAGGTTTTTCATAGCTTTTCTTCCAAGGAGCAAACATCTTTTAATTTCATGGCTGCAGTCACCATCTGCAGTGATTTTAGAGCCCAAGAAAAGAAAGTCTGTCACTGTTTCCATTGCAGGTTACACCAATGGAATTGTAAGCCTGCAGTTTGAAGTGTTACTACTAGAGGGCTCTCGTGAGGCCCAGACAGAATGCCCCGCCTGCAGGACTTTGAAATCTTCCAAACCCAGTCCCCGGGCACTTACTCACCTCTCTCCACTAAGGGGACCTTCTGTTACTCACAACCCAGGGTGGGAGGAAATAGAGAAACAACTGAGTGATAAATCTGAGCATGGGTAAGTCTCTGGAAGACATCTGGGGCCACAGATGTCCCAGGGGAGATGTAGGGACCAAGTTCTGGCCAAGGAGTCCCAAATGGGGCTTTGTCCTAGAACCCTAGTGTGGTCTGCCAGTGAGCCAGTGGGCAAATGAATGAGGACTGCTTCCTCCCGGGTCATCACTGAGCCAGCTGACCAGGTGAACCCGTGGAGAAACAGGTTGAGAGAATAGGGGAAAGGAAGTATAACAGAGTTGAAGTTCACAGCAAGTGGGACAAAGCTAGGTTTGAATCACCACCTCTTCACTCACTAGGTTTGTAAACTTGGGTAGATTTTACTTTACCTCTCTGAAACTTAGTTTGCTCATCTACAGAACAGGAACAATAAAACCCTCCTTGATGCTTAGTTGACAGACTAGGTAAGATACTATATATGAAGCAAGGAGAGGGTCATGTATGTCACTTTTTTCAGAAGTACTATTTTCAGTATCAGAATGAAAGGGAGACTCCTGTTTTGTCTGTGAAGGTTATGCACAGAACTGACAAGTGTGGAAATATGGGGATTAAAATTGCTCTGAATAATATACAAACAGCTATTTCATTTGTGCAAGGAGTTAAATGCACATTAAAATGTATACACACATTCCACATATATACATCTACTTTTACATAAAAGGGATCAGTTCAGTTCAGTTCAGTCACTCAGTCGTGTCCGACTCTTTGCGACCCCATGAATCGCAGCACGCCAGGCCTCCCTGTTCATCACCATCTCCCGGAGTTCACTCAGACTCACGTCCATCGAGTCCATGATGCCATCCAGCCATCTCATTCTCTGTCGTCCCCTTCTCCTCCTGCCCCCAATCCCTCCCAGCATCAGAGTTTTTTCCAATGAGTCGATTCTTCTCATGAGGTGGCCAAAGTACATAAAAGGGATAGATACATGATATTTTTCGATTTTTTTTTTCTTTTTTGCTGGTTTTACCTCTTTGTTAATATAACATACCATCTCTAGCATACCACATAATCCTTGTTAGCAAACCAATATATTGCATTCTGTGTTATTATCCATATTCATATAAGATAATTTACGTATATATACATATGTATGGCTTTACAAAAATAGGTTCCTGTAATGCTCTTTCTGCACCTTGCTATTCTTTCTTTTTTTAGACTTTTTATTTTGTATTGGAGTATAGCCAATTAACAATATTGAGATAGATTCAAGTGGACAGCAAAGGGACTCGGCCATACATATACATGTATCCGTTCCACCCCAAACTCCCCTCCCATCCAGGCTGCCATATCACCTTGAGCAGAGCTTCCTGTGTTATACAGTAGATCCTTGGTGGTTATCCATTTAAAATATAGCAGTGTGTACATGTTGATCCCAAACTCCCTAACTACCCTTCCCCCCTGTATCTTACTATTCTTAATACAACTCATAAAATTTTTTCTGAGTTAATAAATACACTCTACTATTTTTAATGGCTGCATAATACTCCAAAGTACAGATGTTCTGTAACTAGGTCAGCTATATCTCAGTTAAAGGCTACTTGCTTTGCTTCTATACTTGTTTGTACTAAGAACAGTGCTCCAATAAGCCCCCTTATATGGCTACCATCATAAACCTTTTAAACTATATTTTAAAATAACTTTATATAAAGATCTTTTGTTTTTATGGGAAAGATCCTAAGAATGGGTTTTTCAGGTCAAAGGGATTATGCAATGCTTATTTTAAACAATTGTCTCCAGATTGCATCCCAAAAAAGTCTGTTACAATTTATATTTCCGCCAACGCCATATGAGAGCATGTTCTTCTCCAAATCCCTGGCAGCAGTCAGCTTTGCCTTCTTATTTTTGTTTGTTTGAGGATTTTCTTTTTATTGTGGACATTTTCAAACATCTCGAAACCAAATAAAATAGCATAATGAGCCCCCCAAATATTCACAACTCAGCTTCAGCAATTATCAACATTCTGCCATTACTATAGCTTTCTTTATAATTTTTGCAAATTTATGGACATAATGTGATATACTTGCTACTTTTAAAAAATCTTGTTTTTGCATTTCTCTAACTGCTAGTGTTTCTGAGCACATTTTTCACATGTTTGGGGTTCATCTTATGTAAGTGCCTATTCATTGCATTTGTATATTTCTTGGTTGTTTTTTTCTTGTCAATGTACAGAAGCAGTTTGTATTATAGATGTTAATCTTTGTATTCTGTGTTGCTGATATTTTTGATGTTTGTTTATAATGTGTTTTGCCCTTCTAAGGATTGTAAATTTTTTATATATTTTAAGTGTATGTTTTGTTTTCTTTTACAGCATTTATATTTTCTATATCACAAAAGAAACTTACCCACTACCACTACCAAATGAAAGCTGGTACAACCACTTTGGAAAGTTGTTTAGCAGAATCTGTTGAAGAGGAACATTTATATATCCTATGACCTAGAAGTTCTGTTCCTAAGTACATAACACAACAGAAATGCGTAGATGTGGTCACCCAAAGACGTGTGCGAGAATATTCATAACACTTCATCATAACCAAAAACCGATAGAGGGGAAAAGTGGTAACGCTGGTCAACATTAGAATAGAAAAATAAATTGTGGTATGTTCACATAATGTAACACTACACAGCAACGAGAATGAGCTAACAACTACACTTGATGACTTGGACAATCTCATAAAAATAGTTTCGAAAAAGGAACCAGGGAGTTCCCTGGCAGTCCAGAGATTAGTATTCTTAGCTTCCACTGCAGAGGGGACTGGGTTCTATCCCTGGTCAGAGAACTAAGATCCTGCAAGCCGTGCAGCATGACCAAAAAAAAAAAGGAAAAGGAAACCAGACATAGAAGAGAAAATACAGTATGATTCCCTTTACATAAATATCAAAAATAAGAAAACTGATTTATGGTGTTAGAAGACAGGGTAGAGGTTATGCTTAGAATGGGGTATAAGGAACTTGGTGGTGTTGCTGGTCATTGTCTGTTTCTTGATCTGTGTACGGGTTAAACAGATGTGTTCACTTTATGACCTATGACTTGCACACTTTTCTCTAAGTATGAAGTATTTCAGTAGAAAGTTGACAAGATCCACTTGAAAACCTGCACACAGATCTTTACAGCAGCTTTATTCATAATTCCCAAGACCTGGAAGCAAACAAGATGTCTTTCCATGGGTAAATGGACAAATAAACTGTGGTACATCTAGACAAAGGATTGTTATTCAGCACTAAAAAGTGAGCTATCAAACCGTGAGAAGATGTAAGGAAACTTAAATGCATATTACTAAGTGAGAAAAGTCTGTCTGAAAATGCTACATATTGTATGATTCCAACTATATGACTTTCTGGGAAAAGCAAAACTATGGAGACAGTAAAAATATCAGTGGTTGCCAGGGATTTTGGGGAGGTGAGACAGAAATGAATAGGTGGAGTGCAGAAGACTTTTAGTGCAGTGAAAATACATTGTAACAGTGGACACATGTCACTATCCATTTGTCCAAGCTCATAGAATATATAATGCAAGCATCAACTCTAAACTGTGGACTCTGAGTGATAATGATGGGTCAGTGTAGGTTTATCACTTTTACCATTTTAGCGGAGGATGTTAATAATGGGAACAGCTCTACAATTGTAAGAAGTATGTGGGAAATCTCTGGATCTTCTATTCAAATTTGCTATTAACCTAAAACTGCTGTAAAAAATAAAATCTATTTTTCAAAAAAGAATGAAAAAGATTTACTCTCTTCCTGATGGATAATTATGCCATGGCATTTATTAAATTTTCCAATGAATTAAAATATTATCTTTATCATTTATTAAATTCTCACATATGCTGATATATATTTCTGGATTCTCTATTTGATCCCATTGATGTATTTTTGTATTTGTCAATTCCTGTGCTGAAATTATATTGATAACTCTAGTTTTACAGTATGTTCTGATATCTGGTAAGACAAGCCCCCTTCTCATTACTCTTCATTGCCACACTTCTCTTGACTACTCTCAGGCATTATTCTTATATATAATCTCTATTTTAGTCCAGTTTTAAAGGCCATGAAATAGATTCAATATAGCAATAATAGAATTTCTTAATACTTACAATTTAATTTAGAGAATAGGTATTTTAATCATTTTAAATCTTCCCATATAGCCATATCTTTTTATGTAGTCACATTTTGTTTTATAGCCTTCATAAGATTTCACAGTTTTCATATAGGTACTGTGCCTTTCTAGTTAAATTTATTCCTAAGGACTTCCTTCTTACTGCTATCATGATTGGAATATTTTTCCCATTACTAATCCTGTTTCCTCCATTCTTTTGCTAGAATGGAGCAAGGCTATTGGTTTATGTACGTGTCCAGAAGCAGAGCACAACCCGAGGTGTGGTGAATAAACGTTCCCTTTGTGCCAGGTGGAAGAAATTCATTTCCATCTGGCTTTTCCCAGCTTTTCTCCAGGATGGGTTTAAATTCAGTAGAGTCGACAAAGTGCCAGGAAGCGAGAGGGTCCCGAGTCCTTGTCCCAGCCGCCATCCCCTGAGACAGCCGTGGTCTCCTGGCATCCTGTCTCTTGTCCTTACCGGCCTGTGCTGCATTGTCCCGCTTTTCTTTCTGAAGAGTCTTTCCCCCTCCTTCTCTGTCTCTCTCCCTCTTCCTTCCTCCAGCAGGTGGCTCATATGGTAAAGAATCCATCTGCCAATGCAGGAGATGCAGGACACCCATGTTCAATCCCTGGGTCAGGAAGATCCCCTGGAGGAGGAAATGGTAACCCATTCCAGTGTTCTTGCCTGGAAAACTCCATGGACAGAGGAGCCTGGCAGTCTACAGTCCATGCTTAGCTGGTCCAAGACCCCCAAATCAGCATAATAAACTTAACTTCATAACAAAAGTGATTGTCATTCTAGAAACCAACCCAAGCTACTGAGCCAGTTGAGCCTGCCTTTATGCTTTACATTTTGTACTCTGCACATCTGTTTTAAAACGTTCATTGGCAAAGAGTCAGACATGACTGAGCACACACATGCCCACACCTCTGTATCACGCTAGGCAGTGGGAACCTCCCTAGCGCCCCCTCTGTCCAGACACAGCACGCAGCATTTCCATCCAGGAATTAAGACACAGACCCCCTTGCACTTGGATCCCAAGTGTCTACGTGGGGTCCTCTCCTTGAGTGAAGGGGCTACAGAGTGATCCCCTTTTCCCAGGGACCTGCAACATCTTCTCATCCCTTGCTCCTCCTTCCTCTTCATGTCTGGAGACTCCGCTCCACTCTCATTCTACAATCTCTTAATCTAGGTTCATGCCACGAGTTACAGAAATACTCAAAAGGTAAAAGAAGCGTCTTTTTCTCTCTTTCTGCTTCCTCATCCCTTCTCTGAGGCAACAGAGTCAGGGCAGCCTCATTCAAATAGGAGAAGGGCTGTCAGGGGGAAAAAGAAGCTCTGGTGGGGAAAACACTGTTAATATTTCAACACAGTACACACCAGACGTATAGGCACAGGGAAAAAAAAACACTGGGGGAAGTAAAAACAGAATGTTAACAGAGATGCTGTGCTTCCGAGAGGTGAAAACATGAATGAGTTTTCTAATTTATATATATTTTTAAATTTTGCTAAGTTTGTAGAATTGTTACTTATATCATTACACACACAAATTACCTAAACCAGCTCACTTGTTTGTGTTCTATGTAAGTCAAATTTATCGCATGAGAAAGTCCTACAAAGCCAAGCATAAGTAAGAAACACAATGAACGTTTTAAAACAGATGTGCAGAGTACAAAGCATAAAGCATAAAGCATAAAGGCAGGCTCAACTGGCTCAGTAGCTTGGGGTGGTTTCTAGAATGACAATCACTTTTGTTATGAAGTTAAATTTATTATGCTGATTTGGGGGTCTTGGACCAGCTAAGCATGAGGGAGTAACCAAGTGAACCAGAGGATTCATGATGTACCTATTTCTAAAAGAAGTTTTGCACCATGAGGCAGTTGGGTTTTCCAAATCTAACCATACTGATGGTTAGAGGATGTCTTAGAGCTGGGAGGTTCTTAAAAACAAAGCAAGAGACAGGAATTCTTGCTCAAGTGCTGGGGATGGGGAAACTATATGAGAAGGCAATGAGGGATTTCCACGGAATTTCCCAGGCAAGAATATTGGAGTGGGTTGCCATTTCCTTTTCCAGGGGATCTTTCCGACCCAGGGATCGAACCCACATCTCCTGCATTGCAGGTGGATTCTTTACTCCCGAGACAACAGGGAGGCCCATCTAACGCTTAGGAATCTGTAAGTATTGTGAAAACAGGGACTTTATCTTCCCTGCTTCCCAGGTTGAGATTACAAATTTAATTTAATTAATTTAACGTAATAAATATTTATTGAATGAGTAATTGATTTGCATTTCATCATCTCTCGGTAGAGGCCACTAGCATAGTAACAAACAGCACAAGCTCTGAGGTCAGCCATCTGAGTTCGAATCCGAGTTCTGAGCCTCGGCTTTTACCTTGCAAGTGCCACGAAGAGTCAGTGAGTTAATGACGGATGTAAAAGCACTTGGAACAATACTTGGCAGGTGGGAAATTCTCCATAAGGGCCTCCGTTGGGAAAATGCCTTTCCCAGGAAAGCTCGGAGCCATCCCTTGCGGGGTGTCCGGGGGTTGCGGGTGTGAGTGCGATGGGAAGGGCAGGGGAAGGAGGGAAACAGCCGCTGAGTTGCGCCCCTGCCCGAGCACCCAGCTGGCCCAGCCTGGGGCGGAGTCTCCTCCGGGCGGGCGGGGGCCGGGCGGTTCCCCGGAGGCACCGAGGGACCGGGCCAGCCGTGCGGCCGCCGTCTACGCGGGCTATGGCGAGCGCGGCCCGGGGGTCCGGCCCGTGGCCCCCGCTCCTGCTCCAGCTCTCGGCGCTCCTCGGCACGCTCAGGCCCCAGGTGAGAAGCGGGCGGCCGCGGAGCCTCCAAGCTCCGGTCGGGGGCGCAGGCGTCCAGGGGTGCGGCGGGACCACAGGGGGCGCCTCGCCCTCTCCCGAGTCCGGGTGCCCCCAAGTCAGCCCCTGGCTGGAGAAAACCTCCTCGTTTGGGGGAGTTGTCAGTTGCCCCACGAGCTGCAGAGGGGACCCAGCACCCCGCCCCTCCTGAGGCGTGGGGGTGTGGGGGGAGGGAACAGCCCGAGGGAGGGGGGGGCCCTCGCTTTCCTGCCAGGCCTCTTAAAACTGCTGGAACCCGGCTTCCTTGGAACTTTAAAGGTCCCCTGTGGAGAAGTGCGCCCACACACCGATTTTTACAGACAAATTCAGGCGGATCACAGCGCTCCCCCTTACCAGGGACTGGACCCCGAACTTACAACCTCTGGGATAAGTAAGCTGGACCTATGGGAATCCGGTTCAACCGTGCCGGGAGCGGAAAAGTCCAGTCTTACAGAAATGCAGTGAGAGGGAAAAGCCAGGACTACAACCCGGGAGTCTAGCCTGTAACCCCCAGCACAGCTATTGGCCTCCCAGAGGCAACTGTGCCCAAGTGGCTCAGATGGTGAAGCATCTGTCTGCAACCTGGGAGACCCAGGTTTGATCCCTGGGTGGGAAAGATCCCCTGGAGAAGGAAATGGCAACCCATTCTGGTCTTTTTGCTGGGAGAATTCCATGGACAGAGGATCCTGGCCGGCTACACTTCATGGGGTCGCAAAGAATCAGGCACCACTGAGCAACTAACACACACACACACACACAAACGCACAGCGGCAACTGCTGCTGCCACCCCAGGCCCACTTCCAGCCTGAGACCCACCCCATGGTTGCCATCTAGGAATGTGAGCACAGTGTGGCCAGACTGGGTGTTTCCAGGGGGAAAAAAAAAGAGAGAGAGAGAGAAAAAAGCTAGAAATGACAAAAATTAGAAACTTGACTTTTTAAGTGAAATCTTTCCAATTTTTAGAAATTGGTAGACAAAATTTTAAACCCCCGATGGTCAAACAAAACTAAACCGTGGACTCAGCCTGGGGCTTCTTGCCCAGAACAGTCTCCCTCCTGCCATGTGGCAGATCACAAAACAGGGCGGGAAAAGAGAGGGCTCAGAGGCAGCTTCCTGATTCTACTCCAAAACCATTGGCTTGCCCCCAAACCTGAGGGTCCGGGGGCAGGATGCGGCCTGTGCAGAGGTGCGCCAGGGCCACCCGGATGTTAGAGTTCCTGCTAGGAGCTCAGCCCCACCCTGTTTGCTCAAGGAAGGGCTGGAGCAGGTGAGTTAGCCCAGCGGGGGCCAGGCGCTGGGGCAGTGCCAGTCTCCTTACCGTGGCCACCCACCAGCCTTGGTCCAGGGGGCCCCCTGCAGGCTGGCACCAAAAGTAGCTGGGCCGGTTTGGGGGGCGGGGGCGCAGAATGGGTCATCCCCAGAGAGGCAGGCAGTGAAGCCAAGGAGAAAGGGACCAGGTGCTGGAACCAGAGAGACGGTGGTTCAAGTCCCAGTCCTGCCGTTTATCTGTGTGGTTTTAGGCTGATTACCTAACTTTTCTGAGCCTTCGTCTCCTTCACCTGTATGGTGGTAAAAATAATAGCACCGCTTTCTGGACTCCTGTGGTGGTCCACTGCTGAGGACTCTGTGCTCCTAATGCACAGGGCCTGGGTTCGATCCCTGATCAGAGAACTAGATCCTGCGTGCCAAACCAAGAGCCCTCAAGTGAAAGTGAACGTGTTAGTCACTCATGTCCAACTCTTTGCGACCCCATGGGCTATAATCCTCCAGGCTCCTCTGTCTATGGAATTCTCTAGGCAAGAATACTGGAGTGGGTTGCCATTTCTTCTCCAGGAGATCTTTCTGACCCAGGGGTTGAATCTGAGTTTCCTGCATTGTAGGCGGATTCTTTACTGTCTGAGCCACCAGGGAAGCTCTCATGCTGCAACTAAAATCCAGCTAAGCCAAATAAAAATTTTTAATAAAAGCATCAATCTCTTAGGGAGGCTGTAAGAGTCACTGATGTCCTTTTGTAAAGGAGCCAGGCTCCCAGCTCCCACTGTCACCCCTCTCTAGGGTCTTGGAGATCAGGGGGTGGAGCCAGCAGCTTTCCCAATCATCCGTCCTTCTTTCCGTTTCCCTCTGGGGGACAGGGAGTCCCTGCCTGAAAGGACTAGGGTGGTCCCAGGCCTCTCAGAAGAGGTGGCTTTGTTTCCACTGCAGGTTCAGAGCTTCACGCCAGAGAACCTCCTGTTTGTGTCTACCCTGGATGGAAGTCTCCACGCACTGAGCAAGCAGACCGGAGACTTGAAGTGGACACTGAAAGATGGTAAAGAAGGGCTGTCACTCCTTGGACCTCGAGCTGGGGGAGGTCACCTCAGGATAAGAGCATGGGGTCTAGAATCCAATACTCAGGTGTCTTCAGTCAGCTTTACCACTTACCCAGGCTGAGTGGCCTTGGAAAAGTCACTTCTCCTCTCTGAGCCTCAATGTCCTCACCTGTAAAATAGGGCCAAGTGTAACGACCCTACCTACAGGAGAGGTATTACATTACGCTCATGACAAAATGCTCACTTGGTGTCCGGCACACGGTAAGTACCAATGTGAGGTATGCCTTTCAATGGAGAGTTTGGAGGGGACTGCTCATGGTCGTGTCCTTGTCCCTGCAGATCCCATCATCCAGGGGCCAACATACGTCACAGAGTAAGTGGACTGGGCTCTCTCAAGGCATGGACAGCTGGGAGATGGGGAAGCCAGTGTTGCCTGGAGGGGCACGTGGGCTGGAAGGAAGGGAAGAAATTCAGGTCTGGAGCTCTGTGGCGCCTCCTGTCAGGGGTGGGCTCCTACAGGCAGAGAAGTTGGAGGGAAAGGGCCCTCTTGGAATCAGGGGGTGTGAACGAACCTTCCCCCCGTTCCTCTGCCCCACAGGACCGTCTTTCTCTCAGACCCAGCTGATGGCAGCCTGTACATCTTGGGGACCCAGAAACAACAAGGATTAATGGTGTGTTTCGTACTGTGCTTGGATGGGTGAGGATCAGGACTTCTGTTAGCCAGGGCACTGAGGGGGCTCTAGGGCCAGAATCTGAGTGTCCTGCAGAGGATGAAGTCTGAGAGCACTAGGGCAAGGCTGTCTGGAGGGGCCTGTCGAGGTTGGGAGTGGGGGGTGACTCTGGCTGTATCTGTACAGCAGGCTGTCAGGTCTCTGAGAGTGTCAGGAGCTTCTCCAGGGGCTCTGAGGGTTTTCAGGGGAAACCTATGTATAGGTTGTTGTTTAGTTGCTGTCATGTCCTACTCTTTGCAGTATCACTGACTGCAGCCCACCAGGCTTCTCTGTCCATGGGATTCTTCAGGCAAGAATACTGGAGTGGGTTGCCTTCTCCAGGGGATCCTCCCTACCCAGGGGTCGAACCTGCATCTCCTACAATGGCCAGTGGATTCTTTACTGCTGGGAAGCCCGTGCATCAGTTACTTTTTGCTAAATAACACGTCGCCCCAAAACTTCAAATGCAGACAGTTTATTTAACTCATTTTTGTGGGATGCCAGTTGCTGGACTCAGCCAGGTGGTCTTGCTCAAGCATCTGTGGTCAGCTGTCCATCAGCTGGCTCTTTTTTGTTGAAAGCTCATTGGTACTTGGCTGGCTTTCAACAGGGGCCACCGGGCCAGGGGTCTCTATCTTTAAGCAGACAAGTCTGGACTTGTTCACATGGTATCAACAAGGGAATCAGAAGCAGCAGGAGGGGGCAAAGCCAGGGGATGAGCAGTTTTCAAGCTTTGCCTATTCTCTTATCCCTTAGTATCCACAGAGGATCAGTTCCAGGTCAAGCTCCCACCACCAAAATCAGAGGGTGCTCAAATCCTTTATGTAAAACGGCACAGTATTTGCATATAACCTAAAGGTATCCTCCCATATACTTTAAATCATCTTAGATTACTTATAAGACCTAATACAATGTAAATGTCATGTAAGCAGTTGCCAGGTGTGCAGCAAAATCGTTTTGCTTTTTGGAACTTTCTGAAGCCTTTTTTTTCCCCAAAAAAATATTTTCAATCTGCAATTGGTTGAATCTGTGGGTGCGGAACCCCTGGATAGGGAGGCTGCCTGTATCACGTTCACTAATGTCTCATCAGCCAAAGCTGGTCACGTGGCCAAGCACAGAGGCCGGCAGTATCAGAGCTCTGACTGTGCCATGGGAGGCCTGCCAGGACGGGCTTATTCTGTGACTAGGAAACTGAATTGATAAGAAATGTTGGTGTGTCCAACAGGCAGGCCCCAGCAAACAGACAGCACACTCCTACTGGAGAGATTAAGGACGTGTTATTAATGGGGTTACTTACAAAGATGGGGGCCTAGTCTTATTGTTGTTCAGTCGTGTCTAACTCTTTGCGACTCCATGGACTGCAGCATGCCAGGCCTCTCTGTCCCTCGCCATCTCTCCAAAACATCTCCCGAAGTTTGCCCAAATAGTACTAGAGTGGGTTGCCATGCCCTCTTCCAGGGGATCTTCCCAACCCAGGGATAGAACCCAGGTCTCCCTCATGGCAGGTAGATTCTTTATCGTCTGAGCCACCAGAGAAGTCCAAGAATCTGGAATGGGTAGCCTTGCCTATCCCTTCTCCAGGGGATCTTCCCAACCTAGGAGTTGAACTGGGGTATCCTTCTTTGCAAGTGAATTCTTTACCAACTGAGCTACCCATGGGGCCGAGGGGAGGAAACCGGAAGGCAGGGTGCCGAGTCCTATGGCCCTTACTGTGGGATGCTATTTATCATCTCTAAGCCAGTGGGGGGAGCAGTTATCACTACCTGGAGCTGGAAGGGGTTTGGGGAGAGGACCGCATGACAGGAGGCCTTTGGGGGAGAGGCACAGCCAGCTCATGATGACTCTGGGAGAGGAGCCCAGGGAACCCTCCCCCTGTTCCTGCCCCTTCCCTTATCCCAGCCCCACCAGAAGCCAGAGCACAGGGTGCCCACTGATGGGATCCACACAAGTGTGTCTCCCAGGAGAGAGGCAGAGAGCAGACCTCCTGTTCATCCAGCTATGTGTCCACCATCGGGTCTTATGGGGCAGGTGTGGCTATCGGTGACATTCACTCCCCTGCCCCTGGGATAAAGTCCAGTCGCTCCAACAAAGCACATCAGGACCAGCTCTCTCCTGCAGCGTCTTCACTCACCACAGGCACCTGTGTGTACACACATGTGCACACACTCACACTGATTCATTTCTTGAATATGCCAGCTCTGGGGCTTTACCTTTTCCCCATAGGGTTCCAGACTGCCTGGGTTCCAGCTCGCTGCAGTAACAGCACACACATCCCCGTGGATCCACAGGGCTTGCTCTCTTGCTCACACCGTGTGACCCATGTGGGTCTTCAGGGGCTCTGTCCACCATGGTCTTCTGCAGATTCTAGCTGTCAGATGCTCTGTCTCAACCTGGGCTTCTCCCGCACCAAAGAGTGTAGAAAGTGACATGGTTTCTTCTGTGCCCTCCCTTCGGTTAAAACGGGTTTCATGGCTGTGCCCACTTTAAGCACAAAAGACGGGTAATCTCACCAGGAGCCCAGAAGGAGAACCAGAATATTTGTGAAACGTGCTCCCCTTCCCCACGCTGGTTCCTATTCATCCCCCAAGGCCCAGTTTAACATCCAAACTCCCTTCCAGCCCGTGCTCTTGCCTCCAGCTTGCCTCCACTTCCGTCTGCCCTTCTCCATGCCCACTCCCAGTGCCCTGGCTGTTCCTCAAACATGCCACCTGGGCTCTTCAGTAGGTGGCCCTGCCGGTGGTCTCAGCATTCTGTCCCTCTGCCCTCCACGTGCTCCTGAGCCTCACTACTCCCTTGGCTTGAGTTCTTAGTCTCTAGCCTCCCTGTGTGAAATAGCGTCTCTAATCACTCTCTATCCTAGTTTTCTGAGTTTGTTTTAATAACAGTTACTACCCATGCTAAAGCTGAAACTCCAGTACTTTGGCCACCTCATGTGAAGAGTTGACTCATTGGAAAAGACTCTGATGCTGGGAGGGATTGGGGGCAGGAGGAGAAGGGGACGACCGAGGATGAGATGGCTGGATGGCATCACGGACTCGATGGACGTGAGTCTGAGTGAACTCCGGGAGATGGTGATGGGCAGGGAGGCCTGGCATGCTGCGATTCGTGGGGTCGCAAAGAGTCGGACACGACTGAGCGACTGAACTGAACTGAACTGAACCACTACCCGGCATTGTCATTTTTGTTTGTTTATTATCACACACACCAGAAATGTAACTCTGTGCAGAAAGGCACTTGGGCCCCAGCACCCAGCTAGTAATAGGTGAAGTGACTGAATGAATGAATGCACCGCTGAACGTCCTCCTTCAGTCCTTCCGTCCCTCATGCCTGTACCAGGTACCCTCAGCTTCTGTGCTCCCCTATCACAGCACTAACCTTACACGCCAGCTGTAGGTTGTATTGCCTTCTTTTGTTGTCTGTCCTGACTCAGTACATGTTTGTGCCTGGGGCACTGTCTTCTAAGAGCTCTGTATGTGGAGTTTGGGGACTTTTTTCCACTTTGATATAATTTCAAACCTAAGGAAAAAGTGCAAGGATAGTACAGAGCAATTCTTTATTCCCTTTACCCAGCTGCATCAATTTTTTTAATGTCTTATCACTTTCACTCTATTATTCTCTCTTCAGTTCAGTTCAGTCACTCAGTCGTGTCTGACTCTTTGCGACTCCATGAATCGCAGCACGCCAGGCCTCCCTGTTCATCACCATCTCCTGGAGTTCACTCAGACTCACATCCATCGAGTCCGTGATGCCATCCAGCCATCTCATCCTCTGTCGTGCCCTTCTCCTCCTGCCCCCAATCCCTCCCAGCATCAGAGTCTTTTCCAATGAGTCAACTCTTCGCATGAGGTGGCCAAAGTACTGGAGTTTCGGCTTTAGCATCATTCCTTCCAAAGAAATCCCAGGGTTGATCTCCATTATTCTCTCTTAGTAGATAGATATAGATAATATTACATGTATATATATGTATATATGTGTGTGTGTGTATATATATATGTATGTATGTATGTATATAAAGGGCTTCCCTGATAGCTCAGTTGGTAAAGAATCTGCCTGCAAAGCAGGAGACCCTGGTTCAGTTCCTGGGTCGGGAAGATCAGGTGGAGAGGGATAGGCTACCCACTCCAGTATTTTTGGGCTTCCCTTGTGGCTCAGCTGGTAAAGAATCCTCCTGCAGTGAGGGAGACCTGGCTTTGATCCCTGGGTTGGGAATATCCCCTGGAGAAGGGAAAGGCTACACACTCCAGTATTCTGGCCTGGAGAATTCCATGGACTGTCAATGGGATTGCAAAGAGTCGGACATGACTGAGTGACTTGCACTTTCACTTTCATATATATAAAATTTATATTATTCTATATTAATAGATAGATATATAGAGATAATATTAAACATGTATATATAAAATTTATATTATTCTATCTTAGTAGATATAGATAGATAATATTCCACATGTGTTTATCTATAGATAAAGATAGATACTATTACATGTTTTATATATAAAATTTCTTTTTCTGAACTCTGAGAAAGAATTGCAGACATTCTGCCCCTTTATTCCTAAAGTATCATTGTGTATTCCTAAACAACGACTTTCTCCTACACAACCTGAGTGTAAATTCTCAAACTCAGGAGATTTAACATTGAGGCATTAGTGTTATCTAATCCACAGTCCATATTAATGTTTCACTTTTCAAAGACTTTATTTAATTAATTATTTGCTTTTGGCTGTGTGGCAAGTGGGGGCTACTCGCTAGTTGCATCTCACAGGCTCCAGAGCGCTCAGGCTCAGTTGTTACAGTGTACAGGCTTAGATACTGTGGAGCATGTGGGATCTTCCCAGACCAGGGATCAAACCCATATCCTCTGCATTGGTAGGTGGATTCTTAGCCACTGGACCACCAGAGAAGTCCCGTATTAATGTTGTCAAGTGTCCCAGTGGTGTGCTTTATTGTTTTCAGTCCAGAACTTGAACCAAGACCACCCCTTACATCTGGTCCTCATGTCTCTTGAAAGTGAAAGTGTCAGTCACTAAGTTGTGTCCGACTCTTTGCAACCGCATGGACTGTAGCCCACCAGCTCCTCTGTCCATGGGATTTCCCAGGCAAGAATATTGAAGCAGGTTGCCATGTCCTTCTCCAGGGGATCTTCCTGACCCAGGGATCAAACCCAGGTCTCCTGCATTGCAGGCAGAGTCTCTACCATCTGAGCCACCAAGGAGGCCAGCCTTGTCTCCTGGGTGTCCCTTAATCTGGCACAGTTCCCCAGCATCTCCGAGGCCGTCGTGGCTGCTGAAATTTTCAAGTCTCAGCGAGTGTTTCTGAGGTTGTTAGTCCAGGAGCGCATGATCAGGTGGCATCTTGGCACTGGGGGTGGGATTTACTGCAGCTCCTTCAGAGGTCGTGTAGCAGAGTGGTTAATTGTGTGGGTTCTGGAAGCTGGCTCTGCTACTTACAGCTGTGTGACATTAGCCAAGTTACTCAGCCTCTCGGGAAATGGATATGATCAACGTTGCGCCCAGCGAATAGGTTGCATGTGTTTCTCTGCTCTTCCCGCTCCCCAGAGGCTGCCCTTCACCATCCCTGAGCTGGTTCACGCCTCCCCGTGTCGCAGCTCTGATGGCGTCTTCTACACAGGTAAGCATCCCTCCAGCCTGGGGTCCTAGTCCAGCAGGGACAGGACCGAGGTCCAGCTGGGCCAGCAGGGGACAGTGCAGACAGGCTGCACACCCTCTCCAGGTCATCTAGAGAGGGGGCACCCTTCCCACCTCCACAGGCCGGAAGCAGGATGCCTGGTTTGTGGTGGACCCTGAGTCAGGGAAGACGCAGATGACGCTGACCACAGAGCAACCCTCTACCCCCCGCCTCTACATCGGCCGGACGCGTGAGTCAAACCCCAGCTGCTCCCCAAGCTCTGGACAGCCCCTGCTTTGGCTCCACCCAGGCCTGGCAATTGCTCTCCACGCTAAGTTTGGGCCAGTCAATCACTCTGTTGGTCAACAAACTTGTCACTGAGCACTGAACAACGAGCCAGGGACACGGCAGTAACAAAACAAACCTGGTTCGGCCATAGTGATGCCCACAGAGTCTGGCCTCCAGGCTGGGTGCTCCGAAAGCCCCTGCCTCTGCAAAATGAGGTCCCCCGGGTGAGAGAGGGGGAGGCGTGTCACGTGGGTGTTCCTGGTAACCCTGCTTCTGGGTGTCCCCAGAGTACACGGTCACCATGCACGACCCCAGGACCCCAACCCTGCGCTGGAACACCACCTTCCGCCGCTACTCCGCACCCCCCGTGGACGGCTCACCTGGTAAATGTGAGTGTCTCCCTGCCCTGGCCCCACCTTAGAGCAAGATCCCCCACTTGAGGAACCCTGAGTGGCATCCACAACTAAGCGCCACCACCTTCAGACCCATCTGACCCCCTGAGGGACCCCACATACTGAATGACACCCTCTTGATGGACAGCCTAGGTCACCCACTCAACACGCAGCCTCTGACCCTCCTGTACCCTGAGAAGCTTTCAGCATCCTTACTCCTTCAAACTTGCAGTGAGCCCAGCCAGGTCACCCTGGATGCTCCCCAGACCCCAAGTGACTCCCAAGCAACCCCTGCACACCTGAGCAGTCCCCGTGTGTCCCAGCTGACCCCCAGTGTTGACAGAGAGGAGAGATGACCCTGAGTGACTGCCCCTAGAATCACCACCCCCCTTGATATAATGACTGCCCTTTCCTGTATGGATATGCTTCCTGCTGCTGCTACTGCTGCTAAGTCACTTCAGTCGTGTCCGACTCTGTGCGACCCCATAGATGGCAGCCCACCAGGCTCCCCTGACCCTGGGATTCTCCAGGCAAGAACACTGGAGTGGGTTGCCATTTCCTTCTGCATTGCACAAGAGGGAAAAGTGAAAGTGAAGTCTCTCAGTCGTGTCTGACTCTTAGCAACCCCATGGACTGCAGCCCACCAGGCTCCTCCACCCATGGGATTCTCCAGGCAAGAGCACTGGAGTGGGTTGGTATTGCCTTCTCTGGGGTATGTTTCCTAAAACTGTACAAATGTTAGATTTTTAATCTTGGGTAATGTAATATTACAAAGAAATTGCTTTTCTTGTTATTGTTCAGCTCGGTCATCTTCATATATGCTTAATCCATAGTAGTCACTTGTGTTATTTCATTTCCTTCAGTTTTGGGGTTATTTTTTTTTTTCATTTCCCTTAGTAAATCAATATATTTGTTACTGGTTTCTAAGAATTCATTTATGACTAAAGGTGTTAACCATTTGTCATGCAATGTAAATGAAACACCATATTTTATTGCCATCAATTTACTCTGGTATTCGGTATTTTGGTTGTATATTAAAATATAATCATGTTGTGTTTAAAAAAATAATAGTAACTGCCCTTCCTAAATGCCTGAATGACCCCGAAGGTGCCCTAAGCCAATCCCAGACCCTGACTCCACCATTCCACCTGAGAATTCACACAGGCGACCCTGACACGTCACAGGTGACACCCACAAGGCCCCTAGCTGGGCCCCCTTCACGTTCTACATGACTCCCATGCTACCCACACGTGTGCAGACCACCCTGACTGACCAACAGCCAGACCACGACTGACTTCCCCACATCCTAAGTAACAAGGACTTATTTTCACACTGGAGTTGCCTTTGGATGACCTCAGCTTACCCCTACATCTTACACAACTGTCCCATTGAGCCTGATCGAAGTGACCCAGCGAACTTCCCATGTCCTGATAAGCCTCCAGGTGATCTCACCTGACCTCCACACACGTGAGGGGCCCTGCTGACAGCCCACCCTCAAAGCAGCTTCCCCACCCCAAGATGCTCCAAAGTGCCTCAGGGCAGGGCTCCCTGACCACATCTCCGCAACCATCTTTCCCGGCAGACATGAGCTACCTGGCATCCTGCGGGGTGGGTCTGCTGCTGACCGTGGACCCAGGGAGCGGGGCAGTGCTATGGACGCAGGACTTGGGCGTCCCTGTGGTGGGCGTCTACACATGGCACCAGGAAAACCTGCGCCAGCTACCCCACCTCACGCTGGCTCGAGACACCCTGCACTTCCTCGCCCTCCGCTGGGGCCACATCCGACTGCCAGCCTCAGGCCCCCAGGACACGGCCACCCACTTCCCTGCCTTAGACACCCAGCTGCTGTAAGTACCCATGTCTGGGGGCCAGGGAGGAGCTTCTGGAACTATTTTGACCAGTGTAGCCCAGGGCCAATGGGCAGGTGTGATGTCCAACCATGGCAGACCAGTCCAGCTAGACCAAGGGTCACATTATTTCAAAAAGTTTGGTAAATAACCAGTGCCCTGTATGCCCGCCATGTGCTCCCAGGACCCCTGGATAGCCTCACTGTTCAGCAACTAATAGGGTAAAATCTGGCCAAGGAAGGGCCTCTGTATGTCTACCCCAGTGCTACAGCTGGCATCTGTTCTGATTGGTAGGCACTATGTGTTTATTGGGGCTTTCCCAGTGGCTCAGTGGTAATGAATTTGCCTGCAATGCAGGAGATGCGAGTTCCACCCCTGGGTCAGGAAGATCCCCTGGAGGAGGGCATGGGAACCCACTCCAATTTCTTGCCCGGAGAATCCCATGAACAGAGGAGCCTGGTGGGCTACAGTCTATAGGGTCGCAAAGAGTTGAACTCGACTGAAGCAACTGAGCGTACAGGCGCATGTGTTTCTTGATTTTTAAAAACCTTAAAAATGACCCTTGCTTATAACACTGAATACCTTAGTGTCCCCATCTTGGGGAGCCAGGAGACAGACTGGGAAAATCAGGGATTATCCATCCATTCAGTTGGTTCTCCCAATATTAACTGAGCACTTGCTACATAGCAATCACTTGCTAGCCTCTGGGAGTACAGAATTATAGCCAGTGTTCTGACCTGCAGAAATCTCAGAGTCTAGTGCAAGAAACAGGGGTGCAAAGAGGTAATCACGATATGGTATGATAAGGGAAGAGATAAGAGAAGTATAGTGTATCATGGGAATGTTAAAAGGGCACCTAAATCGAGACTGGGGGCAGGAGGCAATCATAGAAAGTTTCCTAGAGGAAGGGCCGTACAAGCTGAAACCTAAAGGGTGAAGAGAAAGCAAGAGAGACAGATCATGGCAACCAGGAAACAGGGTAAGTTCACAAAACAAGGCTGGAGCACAACTCTGAGCAGAGAATAAGGTCTGAGGCTGTTAAACAGAGATCGTATCAGATCATTTGAAGGGTTTAGGAATAAGGTTAAGGAGAAGGCATTGGAAAGTTTTAGATAAAGAAGTGATTTGATCATATTTTCATTTCAGAAAGATAACTGGCTACAGTGTTAAGTCATCTTAGTGCTGTGGGGAGGAAGCAGGCACAGAACATTGCATTAGTTCAGGCAGAAGATGAAGACACTCTGGACTAGGACGGAAGCACTGGAGATGGAAATAAGTGGAGGCTAACAGATATTAAGAGGAAAAGACAGTATTTGGTGATTAGAAAGTTTGATGATTGTGAGCAAGGAGTCACCAATTACCGTCAGGGTTCTAGAAGCACATGAGTGCTGTTGTTTCCAAAGGTAGGGAGCACTGGGGGAGGAGGAGGAGGAGGAAGAGGAGAGTAGGAAGAGAAGCAGGTAAGGAATGAGGTGATGAGTTCAGATTTAGAAAACTGAGCTCCTACAAGAGGTCTGGGCTAGAAACAGATTTAGAGGCAATGACTGTAGAGTTTATATCAGTTAGCTTTAGCTATATAACCAATCACTCCCCAATTTAGGGCTTCAGAATGAACATTTCTTATTTTTCAAGATTTTGTGGGTCACCTGAGTGCTCTTCTGCCTGGACAATCTAGAATGGCTTCACTCACCTATCTCATAGTTAGTGGATTCTTTGGCCTATGGGGGTATCAAATAAGGTCTCTCATACCCCCACACAGTAACCTTGTTTTCCCCTTGTGGTGGTCTCAAGGTTCCAAAGAACCCCATGAGAAGGCAAGCCCCCATGCACAAGCATTTCTCAAGCCTCTGATTGTCTCATTTGCTGTTATCTCATTGGTCAAAGCAAGTCACATGACCCAGGCCAGAGTAAGTGTGGGCGGGGACAATATAAGGACACCAGTCCTATGGGACTGAAACTGCCCTCCACCTTCACTCATTCTTCTCCTCTTTCCTCTCCCCCACTAGGATGACCCTGTATGTGGGAAAGGATGAAGCTGGCTTCTATGTCTCTAAAGCACTGGTTCATGCTGGGGTGGCCCTAGTGGTGAGAAAGGGCCTCTGAGGGGCTGGAAAGAGGGGATGAAGCAGGAGAGAAGCCCCCCACCACCACTGATGACTCTCCATCTTCTGCCATAGCCTCGTGGGCTGACCCTGGCCCCTGCCGATGGCCCCACCACAGAGGAGGTGACACTCCAGGTCTCAGGAGAGCGAGGGGGCTCACCTAGCACTGCTGTCAGATACCCCTCAGGCAGCGTGGCCCTCCCTAGCCAGTGGCTTCTCATTGGTGAGACCCCTTCCACCCAAACTTAAAGATCTGTGAGCCCAGGTTCTGAGCTAGAAGGCTGAGGTCACCTTCAGCCCACTGACCTTGTCCCTGCCCCTTAGGACACCATGAGCCACCCCCAGTCCTGCATACCACCATGCTGAGAGTCCATCCCACCCCTGGGAGTGGGGCTTCTGGGACCAGACCCTCAGAAAGCATCCAGGCTCCAACTCTCTTCTTGGAGGTCAGTGCTCAATGGGCAGAGGGCCTGTGGGGAGATGCCGCAGGGGTGGGCAGCCCTGGACCTTTTCCTCAGGCTTCCAGGCATAACGTTTGAGGTGGGTCAACTGACCTCACAGTTTCTCCGAAGAAAGACTTTTTTTTTTGTTGTTATTGCCAGAAAAAGTGTTACAAGTGTCAAAACAGTATTGGCTATCTACATTGTGAAACACAAGTCATGGTTTTCTTTATTCTTCAGTTTAGAGGTGGCAAAAGATTTATCAAGTGAGAAAATGAAAATGGAAAAACTATGAAAGTATACCCTCCTGAGAGAGGACTGGACAAGAGTCACTGATAGTTCAAGGTTAGAAGGAACAGGCATGCTCTGTTCTCAGAATGACGTGATTCTCAAATCTGGTTGCTCATCAGAATCACCTAGGAGCCCACTCCAACCTCACTGAATTCAGAATCTCTGGAGGCAGATACTTGTATTTTTTGGTGATGTCCAAGAGTATCTGGGTTTTTTAGTGACACCCCAGGTCTCCTGGGGCACCACAATTTTCAGCACCACGGAAAGCGCCAGGTTTGCCATCATGTAGACCACTCACTCTCCACCCCTTCAGCTAAGCCCAGCCCTGTACTGCGTGATGAATAAGGGTTAGGGGTTCCGTAGCAGGAGGGGCTGCTGAGAGCGAAAGCCCCTTTGTCCTCAGCTCCTGAGCCTGAGCCGAGAGGAACCTCCGGACCTGGAGCTGCATCCTGAGAAGAAAACCTCAGAGCTGTATCCAGGCCTGGGACCCCAAGACCTGCTGGCAGCCAGTCTCACTGCTCTCCTCCTGGGAGGATGGATTCTCTTCCTAATGAGGCAGGTAAGCCCATCACCTCTGACCTTAGGTCTATCTTATGGTCTTCCTAGAGGAACTCTGCCCCTCTCCGAGACCACTTAGCGAGTTTCTCCCTCACCCAGGTCCAGTTCTATCCCCTACCTTCCTCTTAGCAGTTCCCAGGGCCCTTGATACTCTGCTCTTTATGTCAATGCTCCTGGGACTGGCCATCTCAGGCACAACCTCTGGGCCCATCATGGGGTAGGGCTGGCCAGGGCCGAGCCCTCTTCAGCCCCCATATTTCAGCAGCAGCAGCAGCAGCAGTTGGCAGAGAAGCAGCAGCACCAGGCTCCCCTGGCACCTGCAGGCCCTTCTCACATTTCACAGGATGCTCAGCCCCAGCCCTCCAGTGCCACCCTTCAGAGCCAGAAGAGGCTTCAGAATCCCCCAGAGCAAGGCCAGCCACTGGAAGACCCTGAAGGTGAGCTCACATGAACAAGAAAGGACAGAGTCAGGGACAGAAAAGAGAGAGGCAGGTTTAGCTCCAAAATCAGATTACTGGAACAACTGCTGTTGCTCAATCTGTGAACTGAACAAGTTGTGTCTGACTCTTTTGTGACCCCATTGATTGTAGCCCACCAGGCTCCTCTGTCCATGGGATTTCCCAGGCAACAAGACCAGAGTGGGTTGCCCATTTCCTTCTCCAAGGGGTCTTTCTGACCGGGGATCCAACCCACGTCTCCTGCCTTGGCAGGTGGCTTCTTTACCACGAAGCCACCAGGGAAGCCGACCCTAAAAGAGTTAACAGGAGAGAACTTTAAATAGTGCCTGCTGTGTAGTGGAGCCCTCTGGAAATGTTTGCCATCATTTTTGCTGTTGTCTTTATGTTCAGGGACCCTGGATACAGATAGAACTGGTATAGATCTAAGTCCTCTGTTAATTTTGACAAATTTCTTGACTCCCCTGACCTTCAGTTTTCTCATCTGTCAAGTGGGAATGATAACACCTACTCCATTACATCACCTCATATGACAGGTTTACCATCACCACTATTATTAAATCATGCCAAGCTGATGTTATTAATGTGTGTTAAAAGAATATCATATTTGGTAATAATAATAATAATAGTAAATTACCTAGGTACCCTTTGGTTCCTTTTCTCTTTAGGGCTTTTTTTTTTTTTTTTTAACATCTTTCCTCTCTTCTCTCAATTTCATCCTATAATGAAGCCCTTTCAAGCTTCCTCTGGAACCTGTGGGATGCCCCAGGGGAGCTTCTGCGTGCTTTTATTGGTCAGTCCAGGCTGCTTCTCTCCTGCTTCTTTGGCATTGCTCAAGCCACTGCCTCCTACCTTGGAGCTAACTCAGCCTGAAGTCCGCCCCATATTTGGTGGGATGCTCCCATGCTGCTTCCGAAGTTCCCCCTGAGTTCACCCCTCCACCCTGTGCTGAGAGGAAAGCAGCTTCCTTCCTGAGGGCTCAGCTCCTGTAGAAAGCCCCCCACCGCAGAGTTGCCTGAGCCCTGAAGGTTGCTGTTCCGGTCACTTTCCTATCTCTGAGTGGGTCCACACAATATTCCATCGCACCCTGAAACACTTCTTGGACCTTCTGACTCAAGCCAAGTCTTTCTCCAGATGACCCAGACTCCACGTCATCCCAGGTGGTTCTTGTCAAAAGACCTTACTGTTCCTTCCACCATCATCCCAAAGTTGTCCCTCACCACCACGGTCTACTAGACCCAGTTGCTGACAGGATGGAATTCCTTCCCCCAGGCATCTCCTCAGTCCCCTTGTGGGTCTGTAGATACCACTAACCCACAGAGGAAGAGAGAAGAGGATGTTGAATTCCAACCCTGGCTCATCCAGGCTCCCCTGTTATATGAAATACTTAAACTTTACTCACTGTGAAAAAACAACCAAAGTATTATCAGTGCTTCAGGACAAGAATCCAAGAAGATAAAATACCCAGCTAGAGCGTGGTCATTTTGTGACAAAATTCAATGGTAACAATCTCTATGTAATATTGAGTTCCCTCTGCACTTTAAAGGAAACCTTTCAATTTCTTTTACTCTCTTTAAACTTACATAAGCTTTACTTCAGTATTTTCATAACTTCTAGGGAAGCATGGAAGGGACAGGTAATTGTTAAGTGCTATGATAAATGCTGTGATGGGGACGGAAGGATACAGGGAGCTGCAGGAACACAGAGGAGGGTCATGGAGCCCCAATGTGGGGACATAGGAAGTGGCCTCAAAGTGAAGTCTAGGCTGTGACCCCAAAGAGAAGAAGGAATTACCCAGGTGAACAGGGCAGAGTAGAGCAGGAATCCTCCAGGTGGCCCCAAGAGCACAGGTGAAGGTTCAGAGATGCGAGAAAGCAGGGTGCACATTCTGGAAGCTGAAAAGAGGGTTGCAAACTCATGCTTCCGGGTAGGTCAGGTGGATAAAGCAAAGAAGCGAAGCAGTCACATAGGAGAGAGAATAGGGAGTGGTGGGGACTGTGGCAAACTGGAGAACAGGTGCTCGGGCTAAGCCTGCCTTGCTTACTGCTGCAGTCTGACTCAGAGCTTGACTCAGGAATTATCTGTTGAGTTGGTGACTGACACTGGCCACCAGAGATTCTTAGATTCGACAGCACTCTTAATAAATATATGCAGAGTGAATATGTGCTGAGCAGGTATGAGGTATAGACAGAGTTAATGGCTGGGACTTGCCCCATTCAATATGCAGCCATTTGGAGTCCAGTGTATCGAAATCTTTCATGCAGGGAGAGTCAAATAAACACATGTGGCAGATGGCAGGAAAGCTTCAAGAACCACTCTCCAAAAAAGCCCTCCACACCTGTGGCGGCCCCTAACGTGTTCTTAGGACATCTACGTCAGGAACTCTGACCTTGGAACCCTTGGTCCTCCGCTCAGTGCAGGGAAAGGAATGTTCCTCAGGACCTTTTCATGGTTCACAAAATCTGCAGTGGAAACCTGCCCCACTCTCATTTAACCTCCACAAATGCATCTACACGTGCTTGGTAGAGTGTCCTCCAGGACTGCTGGTTACATGGTACATTCAGCAGCAAGCGGGCACAGTCAAGCTGGCACAACCAGCTAAAACTGAGAGCTAAAATTTATATAGCACTTACTGTACACCAGACCCTGTTCTAAATATTGTGCATGTATGAACTCATATTCACAAGGTGGATACTATCATGCTGATTTTATAGAAGAGGAAATTGAAGGCAGAAAGGTTCATGACACTCCCACCCCAGACTCACAAAGCCAGTAAGTAGCAGCTTGGGAACTCAAAAGCAGGTCAACTTTGGGATGGTATCTCTGTTTGAATTTTGGCAATGCCCATGAAGTAGGTAACCGGCTTGAATGATCTCCCAAGCCGTGTAAAAGAAGCAACACAGTGCATCACATATTCCTGGGGATCTCAGAGGGGATTCTGACCGTACCTGACTTCCCCACCATGTGACAACTTTTGATTCCTTTAGAAATTCTCCTGCGTTTGTTGCTTCTCCATTATCATGATGTAGAAGGCTGAGCAAATCATGGTGAATAATTTGTGCAGACTGAGCCTCCTGATTCATTATTTCTGCATTCAAAAACTTCCTGGCCAGAAGTCTGGCCTCCCTCCCAGCACTGAGGGTCCTCCTGAATCTAGAGTTAGTTCTGAATCTAACCCAGAAAGCACGTAGCGAGTGTTCACCTCATGCCGAGGGCATCCAGGCAGGGGAGGCAGATAGGAAAAGATGGGAAACCAGCAGAACCAAGTGAGTGGTACAGAGCGGCACAAAAGAGGAGCCAGAAGTGCTCAGGGACCCTCACCTGGAGCCAGCTGAGCAGGGCTTGTTCAAACAGGCTTTCCGGTAACTCTGCCCCTGCTTTCTGAGCTGCCAGAGAGACAGGCCCAGCTTACCTGTGTGTGATGTGCTTCCAGCACGGCCCCAGGACCACACTCCTGAGAGTCCAGGGTATACACATTTCACTTACTGCCTGCCTCTCATCAGCAGAGAGTGTTTACGCAAATAACCTAGAGCAGTGCTGAGGGACAGCTTAATACTTTGCTCACAGATCCCTGATGCTCATTTTCATTTGCTTTTCCTAGAGCCGATTAGAGAGACTAAAGCTGGCAGCCCTTCCTAGGGAAAGTGTTCTCAGGGCCATGGAGGGGCACATAACTCTAGCGGCACAAGATGCACGTAGCTGTGTGCCTGGGGCCCCCTGGGTGCTGAGCAGGAGCCTGCCTGGTGCCTGGGTCATTGTGAGGGGTCTCTCCCAGGTAACCCGAAAGGAAGAGCAGAAACTGCCAATTCCTCCACTCACCTGAGCCAATCCCACCCACCCTTTCTTAAAAAAAAAAAAGTTTATTTTTGGTTGTGCTGGGTCTTCATTGCTCCTGAGGCCTTCCTTGTGTTGCTGCAAGCGGGGGTTACCTCTCTAGTTGTGGTGCACGGGCTTTCCATTGCGGTGGCTTCTCTTCTTGTGGAGCACAGGCTCTAGGCACACGGGCTCAGTAGTTGCCGAGTTGAGCTTAGTTGTACTGCAGCGTGTGGAATCTTCCCAAACCAGGGAACTCGTGTCCCCTGCACTGGCAGGCGGATTCTTAACCGCTGGACCACCAGGAAAATCCAACCCCACCCTTCGTAATAGGAAGCCAAGGCCTTCTGGGGACTCCCTGCTGCCCCGGAACTTATTCTAGACAGTTCAGCATCCACACGCCCACTGCTCCCCACCCCCTGCGACCCCCGCCCAGAACAGTCTTTTCTGCCACAGCCTTCGCCTTCATCATGCTTCCAGCTGCCAAAATTCACTTTCCTATTTGAAGCTAATAGCTTAGTCGAGAAGGCAATAGCACCCCACTCCAGTACTCTTGCCTGGAAAATCCCATGGGCGGAGGAGCCTGGTAGGCTGCAGTCTACCAGGTCTCGACGAATCGGACACGACTAAGTGACTTCACTTTCACTTTTCACTTTCATCCATTGGAGAAGGAAATGGCAACCCACTCCAGTGTTCTTGCCTGGAGAATCCTAGGGACGGGGGAGCCTGGTGGGCTGCCGTCTATGGGGTCGCACAGAGTCGGACACGACTGAAGCGACTTAGCAGCAGCAGCTTAGTCAAAAGCGTTTATTATATTAGTAACTGGTGGAGGCGGGGAAAGGAAAGAAACCTGGGCAGAAAATGCCAGAAGAGGGAAAAATGATAAAAGAGGACAGCAGAGCAGACCTCACCCCCACCCTTTTTCCCATTAATCCTCACAGTAATATTATGCAGGATCCTTGACATAGTCCCACTTTACAGATGAGAAAACTGGGGCGCCGCGGTTAGGTCACTTGCCTGGAGTAAGCGGTAGCTTGAGGCACTGGACCCTGTCTGGCATCCGGTGGGGCATGGAAGCGGGAGGCTGGAGAGAGATCGAGGTTGGGGGGACAGGTCTAAACTGGGCGGGGTGGCGGCCATGGGCAGAGGGCCCCTGAGACCCCTTTTCCTCTCCCCGCAGCCGAGCAGCTCACTGTGGTGGGGAAGATCTCCTTCAACCCCAAGGACGTCCTGGGCCGCGGGGCCGGTGGGACTTTTGTTTTCCGGTGAGTGGCAGACAGGAGCTGGGCTGAGGTCGCCACTATCCCTAGGAGAGCACCTCTTTCAAAGAACCCCCAAGGTGGGTGTGGATCCTAACAATTCCCTTTTGGTCTGCCCTCTGGACCTCCACCCAGGGGACAGTTTGAGGGGCGGGCAGTGGCGGTCAAGCGGCTCCTCCGTGAGTGCTTCAGTCTGGTCCGGCGGGAGGTGCAGCTGCTGCAGGAGTCGGACAGGCACCCCAACGTGCTCCGCTACTTCTGCACCGAGCGGGGACCCCAGTTCCACTACATCGCCTTGGAGCTCTGCCGGGCCTCGCTGCGGGAGGTGAGGCCTGTGCTCCGGGGTGGGAGCGGGGCCAGGGGTCCTGGGCTGCAGGGTGACGCTCTGCCCCTCACTGCTCCCCAGTACGTGGAACACCCGGAGCCGGACGGCTGGGGCCTGGAGCCCAGGATGGCGCTGCAGCAACTGATGGCGGGCCTGGCTCACCTGCATTCCCTACACATAGGTACCGGCCCCTCCCGGCCTCCCTCCAAGCCCCTGCCTGCCCCCTCAGCTCTCAGCTCTGGTCTGCTCTCACAGTGCATCGCGATCTGAAGCCAGGCAATGTCCTCATTGCGGGGCCCGACAGCCAGGGCCTGGGCAGAGTGGTCCTCTCAGACTTCGGCCTCTGCAAGAAGCTGCCCGCTGGCCGCTGCAGCTTCAGCCTCCGCTCAGGCATCCCGGGCACAGAAGGCTGGATGGCGCCCGAGCTCCTGCAGGTCCCACCTCCAGACAGCCCTGTGAGTCTTGCCACCCCGGGCTGCAGGCATGCCTCCCCACCCAGTGTCTCTTCTGCCTGGGCTCTGGATCACCCGTTCTGTGGCCTTCAGTGACTCCTCCCAGCCTGTTTCTTCATCTGTAAAGTGGAGATAACTCCTCCCTTTTCCCCCTAGGGCAGTGGTTCTCAACCAGGGGTGACTTTTGCCATCACTGGGCAATGTCTGGAGACCTTTTGGGTCGTCCCACTTGGCAGGGAAAGGGAAGTTGCTACTGCCACCTAGTGGGCAGAGGCCAGGGATGCTTGTGAGACACCCAAGAACGCACAGGATGGTCCTCCAGGACCAAGAATCATCTGGTCCAAAATGTCAACAGTCCCAAGGTTGAGAAGCACGAAGCTAGAAATGGTTTTCATCTCTACTGTGGTGTAGTCACTGAGGAGCTTGAAAAAATTCAAGTGCCCAGGCCCTACACCCAGTAACTGACCCCCAGTGACTTTACTGTGAAGCCAGAGTGGAGAGCCACCCAGATTGGAGGGTTTGGGGGAGCATCAGATGAGCTAATGGTTTCCCCAGGTGGTGCTAGTGGGAAAGAACCTGCCTGCCAATGCTGGAGACTTAAGAGATGCAGGTTCAATCCTTGGGGCAGGAAGAACCCCTGGAGGAATAATGGGCAACCCATTCCAGTAGTCTTGCCTGGAGAATCCCACAGAGGAACCTGGCGGGCTACTGTCCACAGCATTGCAAAGAGTCGAACGCGACTGAAGTGATTTAGCACGCGCACACGCACATGAGCTAATGTAACTGAGTCATAGAGCACTGTCTGACCCCCGGAGGCACTTGGAGACCCAGGATCATAGATTTTTGAGTCAGTGTTCAGGGGGAAGTCATAGGCATGAATGAGAGTAACACACAAGGAGAACAGACAGAGTCACCCGCACCCCTGAAGTCGAGAGAGAGCTAGAAGTGGCAACGCAGAGGCCCAAGAACCAGGGCACTGATGTTAGGAGCCTGTGCGGGTTTTGATTTTTCAAATTTGTGGCCACTGTTTTAACTTCTGGGAAATTCCACCTAAGTCTAGATTTCTGGATTCTTTTGCAAAATCAAAAGCTCTGCCACCCAAGAAAGTCCCCTGGAGGCAACCAGCTGCAGCTGAGTGCCAGCGGCCAGCTGTGGACAGAGCTGGTACCAGATCAGTCCCCACTGCTGCCTCATTGCCTCACGCCTAGCCAGCTTCACTCGGATATGTCAGCATCACCCACCAGACCTGGAGGAATAACGCATGGAGACCTAAACTAGAAGCTCAGTGGGCACAAAGATTCTGGATGAAAACCACACGTCCCTTTCACTAGTGCAGAGGGGAGGGAATGTAGGGCTACGAAGATGCCTTGGGAAGCATCCTTGAGTTCTAGCCTGAACCAAATCCCAGGCTGCCACACCAGCCCCGGGCAGAGTGCAGCCAGGCAGACTTCCTGGAGCAGAGACTTCCTTATCTTTGTCCCTCTGGCCCCCAGACCAGCGCAGTGGACATCTTCTCTGCAGGCTGCGTGTTCTACTATGTGCTTTCCGGTGGCAGCCACCCCTTCGGAGAGAGTCTTTATCGTCAGGCAAACATCCTTGCAGGGGCTCCCTGTCTGGCTCACCTGGAGGAAGAGGCCCACGGTGAGGGTGACCTGGGCTGGCAGAGGAGGGGGTAAGCAAGGCAGAGGCTGGGCAGGCTTGAAGCCACCCCTCCCTCTCACCCCTGCAGACCAGGTCGTCGCCCGGAACCTGGTGGAGGCCATGCTCAGCCCCCTGCCGCAGGCTCGCCCCTCCGCTCTCCAGGTGCTGGCCCACCCCTTCTTTTGGAGCAGAGCCAAGCAGCTCCAGTTCTTCCAGGTCAGTTGGAAATCTGGAGAGAGGCCTCAGAAAGTTTGGGTTCTGAGCAACAAGGGAAACCAGGTTGGCTGGGGAAAAGACTCATCTGTGTTCCAGGCAGCCCAGCTCCTTGATTTAAACCAAGACAGAGCCCAGGCTCCCAAACACCGCCCTCTCAGCCCTGCACGGCCTCCTCAGCACCGCTTTCCAAGCTCAGCTGCCCCTGGTATGAGAACATACCCCATTCCTTTCAGCCCCAGTTGTAACTCATGCTATTCCCAGGCCCAGACAGTGCATTCCACTTGTGACCTTGAGTCACTGAGCCTGTTTGCTCATCTGTAAAATGGGGAAAACAGTGCCTCTGTCACAGGTTGGACTAGACCCTGCATAGCAGAGAAGCTCCACTCAACAGGAGGCAACAATCCTTACCTGGAGCCGAGCAGCTCTGGCTGCTGCACGCCCCCAGCCATTGGACCCTCCTGGCCTGTGGCCTCTAATCCCGGTCAGGAGGCTCAGCAGCTCTGTGGGTCCTAGGACGTCAGTGACTGGCTGGAGAAGGAGCCTGAGCAGGGGCCCCTGGTGACGGCGCTCGAGGCGGGAGGCTCCGAGGTGGTCCGGAGTGACTGGCACAAGCACATCTCGGTGCCGCTGCAGACAGGTAGAGGCCAGACTCGGGGGGGGCGCCGGGAGGCCGAAGGGACGCCTCAGCAGGGACGGCTGTGCCAATGCCTTCCCTGCCCACAGATCTGAGAAGGTTCCGGTCGTACAAGGGGACGTCAGTGCGAGACCTGCTTCGTGCTGTGAGGAACAAGGTGTGTTCCAGGGCTCGGGAGGGGCCTGGATGGTGGGGAAGCCTGAGGCCTGGTCCGGCTGAGCCCCGGCTCTCTGGTCCAACCCTCCAGAAGCACCACTACAGGGAGCTCCCGGAGGAGGTACGGCGGACCCTGGGCTCCGTCCCCGACAGCTTTGTCCAGTACTTTACCAACCGCTTTCCACGGCTGCTGCTACACACACATGGCGCCATGAGGAGCTGCGCCTCCGAGAGCCTCTTCCTGCCTTACTATCCGCCGGCCACAGGGGTCGGGGGGCCGAGCCCAGGGGCAGCAGGGAGCTGAGCCTGCCCGGGTCAACAGACCAGCAGAGGCCAGGCCGCTGGGGCCACCGGAGCAACAGCGTGTGCCCCTCGGGGAACACAAGAAGGAAAGGAAGATTCACGTATGTTTAATGTGTATAAAGCCAAGGACAGTCCTAAATTCAACAGCCACATTCTGTACAATTCATAGGGTGGGCCTGAGGGCAAGGGGAGAGGCCACAGAACCCACACGGAACATGTACAAAAATAACTTACACAGCAGCCCCCACCTGCAGGGATGAAGTTCTTGCCCCGGCCCCCAGGGCTGGGGACACACTATAAAATAGCTCCACGGTGCTAACCAGCGTGGGCCAAGGTGCTAGCTGCAGGAGGAGGGCGCCAGTCCAGGGGGCAGGGGGCTATGAGGAGGCCTTGAGGCGGTTGGCAGCCGAGCGCGAGCTCAGCAGCTTGTCCACCATGGCACGGGCGTAGCGCAGCCGGCTGGCCAGCTCCTTGGAACAGCCGTACTCCTCCAGGAGGCTCAGGCGGTATGTACGGAAGTCCCGCTTCTCGTCGATGTAGGTCACGGCGGCCATCAGTGGGCACAGGATGAGTTTGGTGTGGTCCTGTGAGGGAGAGGGTGAGAAGATGGACAGAGGGGGTTATTGGTGATTGAAGACGCCAGCTGCTACTGTGTGTTGGCAGGGGTAGACGAAAGATGGGCCAGCTGGCGGGAGGGGGACACATTTCATTTCTTTCTACTGCTGCTGCCAAGGATGGGTCCATGGCCCCCACTCCCCACCCAACTCCGTGAGCTGGCAGAGAGGCACAGACACCCCACCCCAACCTTCCAGGGCCCGGCTCACCTGGAAGAAGTTGATCTGCACACAGCCGTTACTGAGGTGCAGGATGATGGCACTGCGGGTACGGAACCAGGTCCGCAGGTAGGGGAGCCGGGCCAGCTCGTCGCCTTCCCGAGGTGTGATGTTGGCGCCCGCCTTCAGCAAGTGCTCGCTCATGTAGTTTCGGAAATACTTCAGGAGGGTGATCTGGTTGGAGGGTGTGAGAGGGAGTCCAGAGTTGGAGCCTGTCCTCGGGCACGGCCCTCACTCTGCAACACACCACAGGCCAGCCAGCACTCACCTTCTTTATCAAGGAGTTGGGGTGGGAGCTCACAGTGAGGTAGGACTCTGAGCCGTCACGCTCGATATACTGTAGGCTGTCACCGTCATTGTAGAGGATGAGGCGTGTGGAGTCGTTGAAGAGCACCCCGACGCTGTTGTCACACAGCTGGTACCCTAGTGGAAAGGGGAGACCTCAGAAAGGGGGAGTGGGAGCTGCAACTAGGAGGCCTGGGGTGCAGACAGAAGAGTGCTGAGGGGAGAGGACCCGAGAGTCCGGAAAGCAACTGCCTGTAACAACTTGGAGGGTCTCAAGCTACCCACCCACCTGGGAGAAACCTACCGAGGCCATACTTGTCCGAATAGTCCACCCACTTGCTGACCCAGAAGATGGGGATGCACGCAGGGTCCTCGGCCTCCTCTGGGACAGAAACAGACAAGACAACCAGTCAGAACCAGCCTCCTCCCCTCTGATGTGCTCGGGTAGCCCACACCAGGGAACTCGGTCCAGAGGCCTGGGGCCCCAGAGGAGAGCAGAGCCGGGCCTCTGCCGTCAAGCAGCTGAGACAGGCAGCAAGTCACAGTGCAGCATGCCGAGTCTACACGTGTGTTCAGCTGACCCGTTTCTCAAAGGCCCACTGGGTGCCAGGTGCTGTCACAGGCATAGTGAGCAAAGACAAAACCTACTTCCCGGAGCCTGCATACTGGCTCCAGGGCTAGAGACCAATCAAAATGAATATGCACATAAATGTAAGTTACTTGTAACTATCATGGTGAGAATCTGAGTTCTGAGTGATTAAAAAATTGTAAGAGAAGCTAATTTCAGATGTATGAAAATGTGATGTTCCATGCATGCAATAATCCCCTCTTTCAAATACAATAAACAAATGTGGAAACTTTATGTTAGATGGGAAGTGTTGTGGAGAAAACATAAAACCGGTAAGGGGGAGGAGAAATGCTAGGAGTTGCGGGCCGGGAGATGCTCACAGGGGTAATGCTGGTAGAAGCACATGAAGCGGTGAGTGTCAGCCATGCAGGGATCTGCATGAAGCGAGTGCTGGGGGAAGGGAACGGTGTGAGCAAAGGCCCTGAAGCTGGAGCACGCCTGGGTCTGTTATTTCCACTGTCTTGAGGCCACAGAGAAATTCCCTGAGCAGAAGAGACAGTGTGTGCAGAAGCACACAGGCAGCATATGGAGCTGCTGAAAGGTGGGGCACTTGTGGAGACAGAACAGATGAGTCACAAGAAGAAAGGAGAGGCCTGACCATGGAGGGCCTGAGCCAGCAGGCCCACTTCCCTGGGCTGTAATGTACAGGAAATGGGAGAAGGAAAGGCATTGTGGAGCCGGGGGCCTGGACAAGCTGCCAGCACTCTGGGGCTGAGACCTCCCTGCCCTCTCCAGGTGCCCCGGCCCAGCGCCCACCTTGCCTCACAAGCCCCCGCTCCGAGGGCTTGGAGGCGTTTACGCTGTGCAGCTGCTGCAACATGTCGCTGAGGTGGCAGTCGACGGGCTCACTGGCCTCCCGCACCACTGGTTCCTCTTTCTCTCGGGGACGTTCAGGCACGGGGTTCTCCATGCCTGTAAGGAGAGGAGACACAGTCATTAGTTGGGCACAAAGGCTGCAGGATTTGAGGGCCTAGGACCCCCAACCACAGCGCGAGAAGCTCTTTACACTGCCACTGCTTTAGGTAAGCAGCAGGTTATTAGAGCAGGAGCTGCCCTGCTCATGTGACAGCACCTGAAACTCACTTGCTGATACCTCCAGGGCCGGGCCAAGCCAGGCCCTGTAGACAGGCTTCATGGCCACACACAGCCGTATTGCTTTAGACACTCAGGCCTCCGACCCAATGCTGGGCCCTGCTGGGCACCTCTGGTCTTCAGCACCTTGGAGCTGCCTGGCTTCAATCTAAGAATTAAAAGCATCTTCTGTATCCAGGAAAACAGGAGGGCTCAGTAAATTGGAACCCATAGGATAGCCTAACAGGCATTCAGTGAAAACATAAGAGGTTTCCCCCTCTAAAATCTGCTTTATGTACTTATACGTGACTGAAATCTAAAAAGAGACACCCTGAAATTTTAAGACTAGGTGCATTTGGGTGGTGGAATTATGGATGATTTTTATTGCCTTTGATGCTTAAAAGTTCAATTCTTTCCCCACCAACATGTGCTAGCTCCTCTTGTATAATACGAAATTCTTAAAATATTTAAAGATCTGAATTTTCAATTAAAAAAATCTATGCTATGATAAAGACTTAAGTTTGAAAGAACAGAATATTTGAGACTTGCTTTAAAAACTCTAGCAAGAGAATGCCCTGGCGGTCTAGTGGTTAGGACTCAATTCTTTCATTGCCATGGGTTCAGTACCTGGCTGAGGACCCACAAACCACAGGGAAGAGCAAACAAAACAAATCCCCCCCCCCAAATCTAGCAGAAAGAAAAGGAAGAAGGTGGAAACGATAAAAACAAGTATAGGCAGACGATGATAATTATTAAAAACAGATGATGAAAAATGGGATTTATGTATTCCCCAAAAAGTTCACTCTAATTCTGGGTTTTGCTTTATGTCCAAGATCTAAAACTAAAAAAAAAAGCAATCCTTTAAAATAACAATATTGTCTTATAGCTCTAAGAATAAATATCCATGAGTCCATACCAACCAAATAAATGAATGGGAGAGAAGTGACAGCTCTTCCTTACAGAAGTTTGTTAACAGATATAGAAGGAACAAGAAAAGGGGAAAAATCACCATTAGAATACCACAGCAATAACTGCTGTTGTATCCACCATGGATGCTGACATCAGTGAGCTAAAGTCTGAGTAGTATTCTCTCAGAGAAGCTCCCCATGGGGTATAAATTAATCACCGAAGGAAAAACAGTAGCTATGCAGTGGAGGCACCACCTTAACCAAGTGATCACCAATCAAAGGAAATATTCATATAACCAAAGAAAGTATCAAAAATTAAAGCAAAAAGAAAAAGGTAATCCTTAAAACAGCAGTGTCAAAACTGAAATGTTGTGCTATATCCACACAGAGAAATAAAGTATTTCAAGTGGCTTTTCTTGCGGCTTTTCTGTGTGTGTGTGTGTGTGTGTGTGTGTGTGTGTGTGTGTGTGTGTGTGAAATATAGTGTAAGGACAAAAAGAATTGCATGGAAATAAACATAGTTTCATAACATACTTTATATATGTTGAAAATTCATGTATACCATGTAAGCAAACAAGGTTTTCATTGTAAGAGAAAAAGAAATACAAGCATAAAATTAAAGATCCTATAATATTAAATTAGACCCTTGCAAATTACCAAAAGAAAATTAAAGTAGTAATTTCACAGTGGAGAAAAAGACTGCTGTAAGACAAGTTTGCACCAATTTCAATTTCCTGAACTTGATAACTATGTCCTGTGTTGTGGTTAGGTAAAAGAATTGTTTTTAGGAAATATACACTGAAGTACTAAGTAGTAAAGGCCAGAATGTGTACAACTTACTATCATATTGTTTGGGACAAAAACAATACACACACATACACACACATATAATGAGAGATCCCCACCCCAGTTATGTATTTTCTAATTCTGCTCTCTGAAGAGACCTAGAAACAACGACAAACCAAGCAATGAGATGTGGTTTTGTAAGAAAATGTCTATCCTTTTAGAGAGATGCGTACAGAAGTTCTTGGGGGTAAAATGGCAAGATGTCTGGAATTAACTTCAAAAATACTTCAAAGGAACAAACAAGGAGCGATGAAGCAAACACTACAAATCTTAGCAAGTGTTGACTCTGGTGGCGATGTGGGTCCCACGCACATTGTGCTCCATGTGTGTATCTGAAGCTTCTCAACATTTTTTCCAATGAACCATGCAGGGCGATATCAACGATATAAAAAATATATATTAAGAATTATTCAGGCATGGCATTTAGCCACTCTCTTCTCTCTGGACATGACAGGTCTGACTCAGTCACAGTAAGGTCTGTCTTCCCTGACAGGGCTATGGGGAAAGGCGTTTGCCACATGAGGATGGGGACCATGGATTCAAAGACTGGGGCCTGTCCTACTGCACACCTGAGCTTTGGGGACCATCCATTCACACACAGAGGCAGGCAAGGCAGTTTGTCTACCCACACTCTGGTTTACCTTTATTGAGGATGGTGAGAGGCTTCCGGTTGCTGGGGTCCAGGCTACTGGGAGCGATTGAAAACCTCGGTGGAATGGTGAGGCAGGTGATGGGGAGGCGAGCAGGGATATAGCCGGAAGTGAAAAACTCGTCATTGAGCAGCTCGTGAATGGTTGGACGGGCACTGGGATCTGGCTGAAGCATCTTCTTGATGAGAGAGGAGGCCACGGGGTTGATGTGCTGGAGGGAAGGTGGGGAGTCATAAGCAGGATATGACACAGGACCAACCCAGCTGCTGCACCACCACCCCCTACCCGGCCCCAAATACACCATGTTCAGTGGCTATAAACATCCCAAGTTTCCACTGGCAGCTTTACTAAGTTGACAAATTGCTCACCACTAGAACAGCACTTGAAAACAAAGACTTGGAAGTCATAAAGGCCTGGTGTAAGTCCCAGTTCTGTCCCTCAGCACCAGCTGTGCCAACCAACCCAACTTTCTGGGCCTTTGTATCTCCATCTATAAAGTGGGGACACAGCACCAAGCTTGGAGCCCTGGTAAGGAGACCCAACCCAGGGTAGGTCAAATGCACAGTAAAGCCTAGCATCAACTTTGTACTTACTATCTACCAGCAAATTCGTGTAGATGAACTCACTTAACTCTCAGAGAAACACCCAAGGACTGAAGCTCTCTAGTACCATCCCTCTTTTGCAGATGAGGAAATAGGCACAGAGAAGTCAAGTGCCTAAGATACATCCCGAGTGAGTGGTGGAGCCAGCACCCACACCGAGGCAGTCAGGTGCAACCCCCACACTGGAACCGCTCTACTCGGCCCAATAATTGACCCTCTGTAACGGATTCAGCCCATCCATCCTGATGGAGACAGGGCTCTTGGCTTCACATAAGACAAAGATGCCAAACTGTGGAAGCAGCTGTGTGCCAGACTGCTGCAGACTATCCCTCTCAATGCACTCTTGCTGGGGGCTGCAAAAGCACGCCACTTCGCCTTCACGGTGGTTTGAGATTCTGTGAGTGCTCGCTGTGTGCAAGATGCTCTGGGGCAGGGACTCCACTTTACAGATGGGAAACTGCAGCTCAGAAGACTCAGGCCATTTGTCCATTGTGATCTGGCTAAAAAGTGGCAGAGCCCATCTGAACCAAGACAGTCCACAGCCAGGCTAAGCAGCACTTCTCCGTCTGCCCCTACTCTGGCTCTTTCTCTCTGTTTTTCATGTCTTTTGGGTTATCTGCCCAACCGATGACAGCCTGCAAACTCTCATCCCAAGAAAAACTGTTTCTGTACACATACATCAGCCTCTGTATGCAATTTCAGACAGGACCCTCTAAAGCTCTTACGCTTACCCATGGGGTGGCATTGACCCATCTCTTTCCCCCAGAAATGGCTGGGCTCTGTAAATCACTTGGTGGGGGAGGGAATTAAATAAAACAAATGTAAACTTAAAGTGGTTTTAGTCACCTTGGGAATACTGTATTCATTGTTCTTGATCCGGAGGTAGGTCTCTTTTAGGCAAGAGGTCTCAAAAGGTGGCTTGCCCACTAACAAGGTATACCTGTAAGCACAAGGAGGGATTTGGCTCAAGGCCCCCAACCAAAACCCAGATGCAGGGAGGAATCCTCTCAGGGCCAGAAAGGAAGTCAGACATCTTTTGGGCATTCACTGTGACTCTGGGGCCCCAGAGGACAATTCACAAGTTCACTAAGCAGCCCCAGGAGCCACGACACTGGCAGGGAGGTACCCTCAGTAGAATACAGGTGATGAAACTGGGTTCTAATGGACCAGTGACTTTTTAGCTATAGCCTGCCGTAATCTAGGGGCCAGAGGCTGCCAGCTAACATGGAACAGGTCCAAGCAGGGGTCACTTGCTCCTTGAGGCAGCCCCACAGTTAATAGTTCTGTACTTTAGGCTCCAAGTTTTCATGTGGGAAATTCCAAGACAAAGAAGTAAGAAAGCCATTTCTAACTCTCCAGTATCCAGGGAAACAACAAAAGGGGTAACACCTGAACAGGTCCAACTCTCTGCCCACCACCCACCTCTGATGGCCTTGACCCAGACAGACCACAGAACCTCTTCCTGCCAGGACCACTCCTGGCCTAATTCTTACCACCCAATGCTGCTTTTTAGATCAGTGGTTCTAATACTTTATTGTGCATAGAAATCACTCAAGGGTCTTAAAAATACAGATTGTGATCCAGTTAGTCTGGGTCTTGAGATTCTGCGTAACAAGCTCCTATGTGATGCTGCAGCTGGTCTGCCGTACTTTGAATAGCAAGGGATTAGAGCAAGTTTGTGGAGACATTCCCTCCCTCATTCCCTGAACCCACAGCCCAGGCTGCAGGAATCCTACAGGATATACCAATTCAGCAATGAAGCTTCCTTCAGAGGCCATCTGTCCTCTGGAGCAGCCTTTCCAAAGGCGGCAAGGTCTGCAGGATAAAGCCTGCCAAGTGAGATGTCCAGAAAGCCCCTTGCTGAGACTGGTGGGTCCTGAGACAACTCCCAACTTACATGATGCACCCAATGGACCATACGTCCACCTCGAAACTGTGCCCTTTCTTGCTCAGCACCTCAGGAGCTATGTAATTAGGAGTCCCGCACAGGGTCTTCTTCCGTTCCCCGTCATACTCCACTTTGGTTGCCAGTCCAAAATCCCCTGGGACAGAGGGAGGAAGAGGGAGGCTCAGATGCCAGCTTCTGTCGTCTGTCAATGCAGACAGCTGGTTCAGATGTAACCATCAAGAACCAGGGTCAAGTGATCTCTCAAAGCCTCTAGTCCTTGTGTACAGCAAGGACTAGATTCCTGTTACCCAGGAATCCTCCCACCATGCTGGCCCTAGGGAAGGGCCTCCCAAAGACTCTCGTCACCCCTCCCCTTAGAAAGGAGGGATTTACTTCTAAAAGGGAACTGACAGGGATCTGCTAAGTTACTTCAGTCATGTCTGACTCCGCGTGACCCCATAGACGGCAGCCCACTAGGCTCCTCCGTCCCTGGGATTCTCCAGGCAAGAACACTGGAGTGGGTTGCCATTTCCTTCTCCAACACATGAAAGTGAAAGTGAAGTTGCTCAGTTGTGTCCGACTCTTCACGATCCTATGGACTGCAGCCTACCAGGCTCCTTCATCCATGGGATTTTCCAGGCAAGAGTACTGGAGTGGGGTGCCATTGCCTTCTCCGACTGACAGGGATAGCAAAACTCAAACACCTTCAGGGATTAAGCAAGTAAATGTCAAGATGGCTACTTGGCAAGTTTGTGAGGAAGTGATACGGCGGAGTGGGGACTGTGGCAAACCATAGGGCATCTAAAGGGAACAGCTGCTGTTAAGTACAGCAAAGAGCTGTCTTGACGGAACGCTACCCCTGTACTGCTGGAGCTCTCGAGTGTTTAAAAGGAGCTCCAAATTCAAAATTTTACATCAAGGCTCTCAGTTTAAAAAAGTGAAAATGAGGGGCGGCTTCCGTGATGGCTCAGTGGTAAAGAATTCACCTGCCAATGCTGGAGAAACAGGTTCCATTCCTGGTTGTGAGGATCCCATGTGCCACAGAGCAACTAAGCCCATGTGCCACAACTACTGAACCTGTGCTCTAGAGCGCTGGAGCCACAACTGCTTAAGCCTGCACACCTGGAGCCTGTGCTCCACAACAAGAGAAGCCACTGCAATGAGAAACCCGCACACTGCGACACAGAGTAGCCCCCACTCACCGCACCAGAGAAAGGCATGCAGCAGTGGAGACCCAGTGCAGCCGAAATAAGTAAATTAAAAAAATATTTTAAAAAAGTGAAAACAAATCCAAATTCTTAAAAAAACAAACAAAAAACTGTATAGAACACACTGCCCCCCTCAAAGCACATCTGCAGACAAGACACTGGTTTGTAGCTCTTTAAGTTCCTGTCCTAAGAGAGGATTCTAGAGCCAATCAACAGCCCAGACTTCCTACCATCCTCTTCCTCTCTCCCTTGTCTCTTTCCAAATTTCCTCTCCGTCACCCTCCCTCCCAGCTCCTCCTCATTCCCACTGCATGTCAAATGCCCTTGCAGTCCCAGCTCCTTACCTATTTTCACCTCCAGATCCTCGTTCAGGAAGAGATTGCCCAGCTTGAGGTCTCTGTGAATAACGCGGTTTCCGTGCAGGTACTGGCAGCCCAGAACGATCTGCCGCAGGTAGTAGCGGGCCTCGGGCTCCGTGAGAGCTTTCCTCCGCTTGTGCAGCTCCAGGAGAGACTGGGAGCAGGAGGGAAGGAGAAATGGGAGCCGGTGCTCAGACCCAAGGCAGGGAGGGAGTGTCATTAGGTAAAGGCAGCCAGGACCCTACTACCCATTTCTTCAGGACAACTGCGATCCAGACTCCCCCCCAGACCAGGCCGCAACAGTTCATAGCAACCCTCTCCCACTGGCTCCCTCCCAAAACCCTTACCTGGGACCCCTCTCTCAGACCACTCCGGAAGCTCAGAGACCCCAGTATCCCGGTCCCGGAACTCTTGGCAGCAACAGGTCCCTTTCCTGCCCCTCCCCTCCCCCGGAAGCTCCGAAGTCTGGCTCCAACTACCCTCTGCCTGACCCAACCCTACTCGGGAAAGTGAGGGTCCGCAATATCCCTTACCTAGCAACTCCGGAAGCCCTGGCGTCCATAAGCAAGGTTCTCCCGCACCTCCCCCAATCCGCCCAACTCCTAGCGTTCAGAAGCCGCCTTCCCTAGAGGCCCCAAGTGCCGAGAACCTTCCCTCTCCCCAAGACTTTCTCCATTTCCAGTTCCAGGTTCCCAGCACCTCTTCCCTAGCAGCTCTGAGCCCCGGGGCGCCCCTTCCCCAGCAGCTCCGGTTCCCAGTGCCCCAACCCCTGCCCCCAGGGCAGTTCCAGTTCCCCAGCAGCGACACTCACCCTCCGGCGGCAGAGCTCCAACACCACGAACACGAAGTCGTTGTCTTCGAAAAAGCCGTGGAAGCCGACGACGTGCTGGTGAGCGAGGCTGCGGTGAATGGATATCTCCATGGACATCTTCTCCTTTTGGTGCGGTTTGAGCAACAGCGACTTAGGCACGATCTTGCCCGCGAACACCTCCTTAGTGTCCGCATCCGAGATCTCAAAGCACTTGGCAAAGCCACCCTTCCCCAAAAAGCGACCCCGTAGATAGCGCCGCCGGCTGCGGGGGTCCACTAGGACCTCCGGAATCTCTTTCGCCGGCGGGGCGGCCGTCGGAGCCCCGGGAGCTGCAACTCCGGGCGCTTTCCCTGGGTCGGCTGGTGCCCGCCCCAGCTTTCCTGCAGTTGCCGCCGCACTCATGTTCCCGGAGTTGCTCAGCGGACCTAGCAGGGTCTAGGCAGAGGCTTGGCACGGCTCTGCCTCTCCTCGAATTCAAACGCGGCGCCGGGAACGTTACAAGAGCCTACGCGCTACTGATTGGCCGCGGGGATTTAAAATCCAAACCCGCCCGCCGCGCGGCACTCTGGGAGCGCTCGGCACTGCAGCCGCCTTTAAACTCTCACCCAGGCCCTGGGAGGAGCTTGATTGGCAGGGATGGCGGACGGAAGACACGTGGGATGCCTGGGAAACCAAAGCTGGTGTGGGGCTGCTGAGACCCCGCCCCAGAAGAGGGTGAGTTCAGGGTTTCTCCTTTCTCGACGGCAGGGGAAGCTCCTGCAGTCCGCGAGGACCTCCTCCAGGAAGCTTTTCCCAGCACCTTCCTCCATCCCCACCTCGCCTTCTAGATTATAAACTCTGAGAATAGAGACCTAGAATGAGAGACAGCATGGGGGAGCCCTAATATCCGCCCCGGAAGTCACCAGCTCTCTTCCAAATCACCCCATAAACTAAAATAGAAGTATAAAGAGAATGCTTGCCAGGCAAACGCATCTTCCAGACAAACCCCCTACTCTTCTTCAAAAAACAGCAGGGGCCACCAGCATCACCAACACCTGGGAGCTTGTTAGAAAGCCAAAGCTTCAGGCCTCAAACGCAGACCCCCCCTATTCAGAATCTACCCAGTGATTCCCACACATATTGAAGTTTGAGAAGTACAGTACCAGAACCCCACCACCCCCGCCAGGGTCATTCTGCAAGAAAATTGTCTGGCTGGCTCACTGCTCTATTTCCCAGTGCCTAAAATAGTGGACCCTCAATTGTTTTGTAAGAGGGAAAGATGACAGGTTGGCAGAATGCCTGGCAAACTGGTAAGCCAAGGTCAAATTTGGCTGCAGAGGTGTTTTGTTTGGTCTTTCACTTTTAAAATTTGGATTCATATACAGGACTGAAAAATCAAGAGAGCTTACATAAAAAGGCAGCTTTGAGACAACTATTAGCTGTCGCAACTCTATGCTTACTTAACATACCTTCCCAGTTTGTCAGAGTTCCCTGCTAACCCTCCTTTGCCTCTTTGCCTGTCTGGCTTCCATAGATACTTAAGTGGCAACCCTGAGAATCACTCAAGTTGTAAGCCCAGCATCCTATGATGTCTTTGCTAGGAGTCAGCAAAAGTCATATCACAGTTATCTCTTTACATAACTCCCAATAAACTCAGAGGCAATGAAGACATCTTTCCTACCCCATGTCCCAAGCTCTCAGCACAATGCTTGGCAAAAAAGAGTGACTAAAATGCTTTATAAATAAAAGGAAGTTGTTTTTAAAAATTATTATTTTTTAATCCCTGTGGTGTACAATATTGTTTTTTTATAAAGTTGAATCTATGTACCGAAAAAGTATACATCTGTTAATTGGACAGCTCAGTGAATTTTCACAAAATGAGTACACCTCATGTAAGCAGCACCCAGACTGAGAAAGAGTACATGACCAACCACCCTGTATGTCCCCCTCGTGCCCTGTGTGGGGGGCCCCAAGACCATCCCCCTACAGGACTCAGCATATAGTCCTACTCATAGATGACTAGGATTTATTACAGTGAAAGGTTATGAAGCAAAATCAGCCAAGGGAAAGGTGCATAGAGCAAAATCCAGAGGAAACCAGCCACAAGCGCCCCAGAGTCTTCTCCCAGTGGAGTTAGTCACACAGGACACACTTAATTCCTCCAGCAATGAGTGTGACAACACGTGTGAAATGTTATCTACCAGAGAAGCTCATCAGAGACTCCAGCCCAGGGCTTTTCTGGGGCTTGGTCACACAGGCACCCTCTGCCTGTAACACACCAAAATTCTACATTCCTGGAAGGAAAGCAGCCATGCAGCATAAACCACACTGTTTACACAGTTTAAATTCAGTAAGCAACTCCTATCATTTAGGGAATGGTAAGAACTCTCCTGAAATTCAAGAACCCAGATGCCCGCTGAGGGTCAGTCTTCCAGCTGACGGCACTGGGAGCTTTCCTTCAGGAAAAGGGGAAAGTTTCCAGAATATTTCTGAGAAATGAAGATCATAAATGCTCTCCCCGCCCCCAAAGCTCCCTGGGTGCCAGGCTTTTGATCAGCAATACTAACCTGACATTTTTTCAATAATCTTTTATTCTCATCCAGGCCTTTCATCCAGAAGGGCTGTGTGCAAGAGACATGGGAATAATTTTGCAGATAAATATTTTAATATAATTTAACTGGAAAAATATTCAGGAATTGATCAGGATATGTTATGGGCTGAACTGTGTTCTCCCCAAATTATATGCTGAAGTCCTAACATCCAGTACAGAAGTTGACTGTATTTGGAGATATGGCCTTCAAAGAGGTGATTAAAGTAAAATGGGTGGGCCCATCCAATATGACTGGTGTTCTTCTAAGAACAGATTAAGACACAGACATTCAGACAGAGGGGCAACCATGTGAAGATACAGTGAGAAGGCTGCCAGGTGCAGGCCTAGGAGACAGGCGTTAGGAGAAACGTGCCAACTGCTTGCTCTTGGACTTCTAGCCTCTAGGACTGTGAGCAAACACATTTCTATTTTTTAAGCCATCCAGTCTGTGCTATTTTGTTATTGCAGTCCTAGCACACTAATAGAGGATGAAGTCCTGAATGTAAAAATTTTTACAGTGGGTTTATATAACCTTCCTGGAGAATTCCAGGGACGAGGGAGCCTGGTGGGCTGCCGTCTATGGGGTCACACAGAGTCGGACATGACTGAAGTGACTTAGCAGCATATAACCTTCCACCCCTTTTCCCCAGAGACAGCCTAGAAAAGATCAGTCCTTTTCCAGAGACAGCTACACCAGAGTAGTCACTCTGCCTTACAAGGTGTGTGTACAGAGGGCAAAGTGAGGAGGCGGAGTAAGCCTATCAACCTGTGGTAGTAAAGTTAGGGCTCACCCAGGAGGCTGAGCACACAAATCAAAAGCATCGAGCCACCCTCAGGGAAGGCCCAGAATCTGATATGTCAAAAGCAGGAGGCGGCCGGCGGTCAGAGTCTCTGTGATGTGCCCTCCTCCAACTTGCAGGTTTGGGCAGGGATCACAAGTCAGGATGCAATCAGCCTCTGCATCAGACATAAAAGAGCTGATTAGCAGCTTGATTTTAGACGTCAAAGAATTGCTCTTTCCTGTGGGCATTTGTATTTGACCCAGTTGGTACAGCCAGCATCCACGATGTATGCTGTCATCATTTAGAGCTCCAGAGAGGGGCCCTAAATCTCCAGTGGTCCCAGAGTCTGACTGAACTCTGCCCATGGAGCCTGGGTCTGCTTTCAGTTCAGCACTGCTCCTTGGGAAGCTGAAAGAGTGTACTGACAACCAGTGTTAGGGTTCAGCTTAGAGTGAGGTCCAGGCAATGAGGGTCAGTGAACTGGGGATTCCAATCAAGCCGGGTACTTTTCTTCAGCAGAGGCAAAGGCGTGCTGCAGTGCCAGACAGCATGGTACCCCTTTTGTCAGTCTCAGAGTCCAAACTGACCCACTCAAAAACATGCATATCAGACTGGACAATCATCAACCTCTAAGGGTCAGACATCTGATTTCAACAAGGGCCAATTAGAAACTTAACTAATTGCTTTTTCAAAATCCAAATGTGTATTTCTATTCAGAGAGTGCCTCTCTTCTTATGTTGTCACCCTCTTTCCAGAGGTTCCAACAGACACAAATCATAGCAAAAATTATCAGGTATGGAGACTTGTTCTGGTTCTAAAATCCAAAGAATTTAAATTCCAACCTACCTATGGATAGGAAAAGCAAGGAAGCTATACCCCACCAATACCTTCTTAATTTAAAATTTGCATGTTTGAGATGGCTCCACTAGCATTTATGAAATTACAAGCATGTAACATCATAAATCAATTTTATCATATCTCCAGATACAGTGGCCACAAAATACAAAGCCGTTTTTTAAAAACTTCCCCTTTTTTCGCATTGCAAATGTACTCAAACCCCTAGTAGTAAATTCAGCATGTACAGGGTTATCATCACAGGCCAGCAGTGTTCACTTTTTCCTGCACAGGCCCCCTTTCAGTAATAAACCCCCCAAGGGTATCCACTATCATACATTTTTAAGCAACAAATTCAACCAATTAAAAAAAAATTAGGGAATTCCCTGGCGGTCCAATGACTGGGACTCCCAGCTTTCACTGCCAAGGGCACTGGTTCAATCTCTGGTTGGGGAACTAGGATCCCACAAGCTTCAGGGCATGGTCAAAAAAATTTTTTTTTTAATTTAAAAAGTGTTTTTCATTCATACATGCAAAGGCCTGTTGAGCACCCACTGCATGTATGTTTTATTTATTTCATTCAGGAACACTTACTAAAAAATTTACAAAGCATTGAAGAAACTTTAATTCCCTTTCAGCCATCCTTTAACAGCTGTTTTCATATTCCCTTCTAGTCCTTATCAACATGGAGATTCAAATTTATATAGCTGCAACTGTGCCATGTTAATACAATCTATCTGCATGGTATCAGTAATAGTAACACTAACAGTGAGCCTTTATGGACTTACTGTATTCCAGGCACAGGGCTAAGAGCTTTATAGAGCTGATTTCATTTAATCCACACAAAGACCCTAGGAGAAAAGGATTACTTTTCCCACCTAAAGATAAGGAAATGAGCACTTCCACATCAGGTTACTTGCCTAAAGTCATGCAGCCAGGAGGTAGCAAGCTTGAATTCCAACTCAATTCTGCTGACTCCAAAGCACACCTGTTGGCACACTGCCTCTCAGGGCCTTGTTGTTCTGGCAAGAACCAAATCCCAGGGCTTCCCTGGTGGCTCAGCAGTAAAGAATCTGCCTGTCAATGCATGAGACACTGGCACTGAAACAACCCCTGGTCCAGGAAGATCCCACATGCCTCGGAGCAACTAAGCTCGTGTACCACAGCTATTGAGCCTGTGCTCTAAAGCCCAGGAACTGGAACTACTGAGCACGTGTGCCCTCGAGACCATGCTCTGCAACGAGAGAAGCCTCTGAAATGAGATGCCTGAGCACTGCAACAAAGAGTAGATACCCTGCTCTTCACAACTAGAGAAAAGCCTGTGCATAGTAACAAAGATATAGCACAGCTCAAAAATACATAAATAACTTTATTTTAAAAAGAACCAAATCCCAGACTCCTTTGGTTCACTAGCTCACTCACTCACTCATTCACTGCTACCAAAAAGCAATATGACATGCTGGTTAAACTCACGGTCTGAAGAAACCCTGGGTTCAAACAACATGTGATTTCAGCAAGTCACTGAACCTCTCTCTGCCTCAATTTCCAGGTCTATAAAACAGGGATGGTTACGGTGCCCTTCTCCCAGGATTCTATCTAGGAGAAGACATGCCTATCTCCTAAGGTTTTCGTGGAGGAATTCTAAGAGGAATCTCCTAGAATAATGTTGTTATTATTACTGAAATAAAAAGAACCTGTACCTAATCCCAGGGAGCTCGGAGTCTTCAACAGGACTTTCCAGTTCCTGGGCCTCTCGAATTTCCATACTTCTCCCCTCCCCTCTGGTCATACTGTTTCCTCAGCCTCTTGCTACTTCCATTGAAAACCAGAAAGTCCAACCAGCAGATATGAAAGGCTGAGATGAATGTAGCTAAAGAAAAGCTGGCATGGCCAAGAAAACCCACACGGCCTTCAGACTTAGGATCAAAGTCAGAGAGGAATGAACTCCATTCCTGTGTCTCTTTCTTGAATGATTTTCATATGCACAACCATCTGCCTGATATCCAATGGCCTTGGAGGTACACAACAAGCTATTCAGTCTCCTTGGGGAAGTAGGATGTCCTGGGCCACCTCTTCTTACTTCAGGATCCAGGTCAGAGTGTATAACGAGAATGGGTGTGGCCAACATGCAGCAGAAACTTCAGGAAAGCAAGGGACTAACCAACAGAGCAGCAAGTGCAGTGCTCAGGGTAAGTGCTTTGCTGCATAAAACATGGACTTTGCAGCCAGATAAGACTTGGCTTTGATTCCAGCACAGCCATTTATTAGCTGTGTGACACTGGGCAAATTTACCTAACCTCTCTTAAGATTGGCCTCCTTGACACTGTATGATGGGTTGTAAAAAATCCCTACTTTTTTTGACAGTTGGGAGGAGTAAAGGTTTTCTAATAAGTGCCTGACACTCCAGATACAAAGCAAGGAGGGGTGATTTCTTTGCCCCACCTTTTCTTTGTGATGAAGGGAAAGATGATATGGAAAGATGGTCTTAAATTCACTTTAAATTTTTAAAAATATATAGGAATGCTGCACCTTATACTATAAAGGGCTCACTTCCTAATAATAGTGTAAGACATACAAAAGAGGCCGGGACATAAGATCACCAGGTCAGGAAGATCCCCCAGAGGAGGGGACGGCAACCCATTCCAGTATTCTTGCCTGGAGAATCCACGGACACAGGAACCTGGCAGGCTACAGTCCATGGAGTTGCAGAGAGTAATAATAGTATGGCACAACCATATACTATAAGATGTATCATTTCTAATAATACTAGTTATAACTACCGTTTACTGAGTGCTCACCCTGAGTCCCTACGCATGCGTCACATGTATGAATGCATTTAATCATAATAACCCCTATGAATCTTCCCCATTTTAAGGATGAGAAATGTGAGTTTCCACGAGGTGAGATAACGAGCCCAAATTCACTTGGCTAGAGAACAGCAGGGCTGGGATTCAATCTGCTGCCCCCAACACCCACACTTCATCACTATGGTGACCCTCAAGAAGAGCCCCTCAGGCCTCCACCGGAGAACTGCTCTGTTTACCGGGCTAAGCCGTTAGATCCCTACAGGCAGGGACTGGCTCTGTCTTATTCTTCACTAGGCCAGCGCCTGGCACTCAGTTGCGGCTCAGTATTTGTTAAATGAATAAATGAGTGTTGCAGCATGTGGTCAGGTCCCCCTCCCCCCAGGCCCCGCCCCCAGCCCTAAAGGGGCAGCAAAAGCACAAAAGCACAGCCCATCATTGGGGCTCTAGAAGCATTTCAGAAATCATGGACTTATGGGAACTGGTCCACGTTGGCAGGACATTTTGCCAACACCTGTTTTGAAATAACCACGCCTCTGAACACACTGTTCTAACATTGCCATTGCCATTACAGGGGCCTTACAGCCCTACAGCAGCTACCATTAGGAGACCAGCCAGCTTGATGTGACCACCCAGAACAACCACTCAGCTTTGTTAGATGCAATCTGTCCTGGCAAATGGCTGAGGGCGAGTCAAAATGAGATTGGAGCTCCATGTTCTGGACACCCTGTGGGTTCACCAGCCAGATCCAGACACCAAGGAAAGCTTCCCGAGCCACCAAGATCCCTGCTTTATAGCTGAGAAATTTCCAAGGCTGTGGAAAACAGCAGCAATGTTTGTCTGATTCATTTCCCAGTCTGTTATCAGCCAGATGGGCCTGAGTGACTAAGAAAGTAACTGTGGTCTGAGTGAACTGGCTCATGCAGAAGTGACTAACTCAGAAACCACCACAGACCCCAACAAACCACAATGGCCTTGTGCAGCCATGTGAAACAGAACTGGCCAACAGAAGACTCATAAGTCAATCATTCAGCCTTGTTCCCTGCACCCAGGATCCTGCAACATGAGACTTATCTGGAGTGGGGTGGGGACCAGAGGTAGGGGGAATCAAATCCAGGTAATCACCCCATGTGCTGGAAAATCACAGGCTCACGCCTGACTCCTCAGGAGTTCACAGATAGTGTGGGTTCAGACAAGAGCACAGGCATGTAGTTAAAATTCCACCTAGACTCTGAAAAAGACCCCTTCGTAAGGTGCACGGGGAAGCAGTTTCTGGCAGAAGTGCATACACGCTCAGTCGCTAAGTCATGTCCGACTCTTGTAACCCCAGGCTCCTCTGTCCGTGGGATTTTCTAGGCAAGAATACTGGAGTGGGTTGTCATTTCCTCTTCTAGGGCATCTTCCTGACACAGAGATCAAACCCGTATCTCCTGCATTGGCGGGAGGATTCTTTACCACTGAGCCACCTGGGAAGCCCCTCCAGGCAGAGGAGCATCCTCCAAATGGCTCTTTCTTGAACACTCCACTTTGGCTAAGCAACTGTGCCCCCAATTCAGGCTCACATACCCCTCAGGAGGTACTTCCCAAGACCAAGAGTAATGAGAGACTGGGCAGGAGGTAAGGCTGGGCAAGAAAGAAATCTGGAGAAGGGGAAAAGGTCTGAACTAGACACCTCAGAATCTTCCCGGCCCAGACCCATTCATCTCCTGTTCTGATAAAATACAGCCACCAAGCACCAGCTCCCAATCCACATGGGTACGTGCCCTGGGTCCAGCCAATCAGTGAATTCCACCTTCCTGACCACAGTGGTTACTTGAGGCTGGACACTTCCATCCTGAGCTAGTGATAGTCAGGTCCACAGGCTTATCGGAGAAGGAGAGCTCTTTCTACCAATAACTGGAGCTGCGGGGTCACATTGCGAAGCCTGGAGAATGAAGCCAACTCAAAGGAAAGCAGGGTCAAGAGCTGAAGAGTCAGGTCCCTGGTGAACCTGTGAGTTCTGAGTCCTGGGATCCAGCTCAATGGCAGCTCTAGACTTGGCCTCATCAGCTACATGAGCTGATAATCCCCTCTCTGCCCTAAGTCAAATGGAAAGCGTCCCAACCCAGGTCTCTTACGCCTGCTCGGTCTTCTGGGAGTATTCTGAGGACAAAGAGACTTTTTTCTCTGGGGTTAAAAAAGTAATTGGCTGGTGACACATTGCCCCTGGGGTGAGAGCCACCATGGAGACAGAGTCCAGCTGGCTTTTCCTTGGATACACACGAGTGTCAACACCTTTAAAGCAGTATCAGTCCATAAACACTCACTTACTATTTATAGTAGCTAGTGTTTTGTCTTGCCAGCACCTTGTTATAGAAATACGCTTTGCTGTTTCTCTGTAATGGTGAGGACGGGGAAAGGTCATGACCCAGATCGGGTTAATTATAGGGCCATATACTCTTGGCCACAGGTGGCTCACGACAGCCCAATGAGAAACTTTCTTTGGAACTGTCCAAATTAGAACTCGAGGAAAGAAACCTTTCTTTCAGGGCCACCAAGCTGGGAGGATGCCAGTCTGGGTCTGTCAGCTGCCACGTGCCCTAGTGTGTGGCGCAAGATCAGCTGCAGCAGGAGAAAAGGAATCAACACACAGGCCTGGAGAGTCTGCCTGCTGACCCTCAAGGTCCACTCTCTCCTCCCCTACTACCAGAACCTTTTTCCTCCGAGTTTTGGCTGCCCAGCTAGACACTACATTTACAGCCTCCTGAGCAGTTACACATGGTCATGTGACAAGAAAGTAGGGGCCTGGGTGCCTGATGACATCGTGGAGCCCAGCCACCTACCTCTGCTGGACCACTTGCTTATCCCTGCACTGTTAGGTCAGCGAAATTACCTTCTCTCTCATATTCAAATAGTCTTCTGTATTTTGATGGCTTCTTTGTTACCACAGCGCAGTCTCTACCTCCACTAATGTAAAGACAAAAAAGATATAAAAGCAAAGAGCCCTGTATCTCTGGATAGGGTTGTCCCTACAATGATAGCTGATCACTTATAGAGTGCTTCTAAGCACCAGGAATTGCCCGTACTGTTTACACGTAGTAAATACTACATTCCAACTCTGTGGATCCTCACTGTTACAGCCTATGATCCCCACTGTATAGCCTATGATGAGAAAGCACAGAGAGATTAAGTAACTTACCCAGGGTTCACACTACATTGCTTCTCAAGCTGGTCCTTTCCAGGATTTGTTGTGTAAGTCAATAAAACCCCCTTTTTGCTTAAATTGATTCAAGCTGGATTTCTTCCACTTGCAACAAAGCATTCAAATTCGATTTTTATCTAATCCAGTTTGTATGTTCTTTTATAGCTTGCTAACTTGTGCTACAGAACTGTAAGACACCCTCTAATGGGCGCAAGCAGGACAATTCTTGCAAGAAACCAGCTCCCATTTAACTAGTCAGAACACAGTTGTAGCTACAATAGGGCCCAGGGCCAGAAGACCATCTTCTCAGAGGGGGCCCTAGGCTTCCTGCCTATGGCAGACATTGCCAGATGGGTCAACAATACCCAGTCCCAACCCTTTTTCCTTGCCTGCTTGAAATGCTTTCTGTGCAACAAAGGCTGGCCAAATGATTCCACTTGGGGCAATGAAAGGTACTGGGCTTCCTGATAGCTCAGCTGGTAAAGAATCTGCCTGCAATGAAGGAGACCCCGGTTTGATTTCTGGGTTAGGAAGATTCACTGGAGAAGGGATAGGCTACCCACTGCAGTGTTCTGGCCTGGAGAATTCCATGGACTGTATAGTCCATGGGGTGGCAAAGAGTTGGACACGACTGAGCAATTTTCACTTTCACTTGCAAAAGTTATTAGAACATGGAAGGATTCTGCATAATGATTAAAAGTATCAGCTCTAGGGCCAGAATGCCTAAATTCACCACTGTAGATGTAGAAATTCGGACAATTTATCTCTGCTCCTTAGGGAGAAAAACTGGACCTATCTCATAGATACTGTGAGGATTAAAGGCATAAATAAGGGTAAAGAACTCAAAAGAGGGAGATTTCCTGGGTGGTCCAGTGGCTAAGACTACAAGCTTCCAATGCACGGTGCCTCAGTTCAATTCCTGGTCAGGGAACTACTAGATCCCACATGCCACAGCTGAGAGTTCACATGCTGCAACTAAAAACCACACATGCCGCAACCAAGACTGAAGATCCCACACGCGTGCTGCAACTAAGGCCCGGCAGAGCCAAAAGCAAGAACTCAGAAGAGTATGTGATACATGGTAAACAACATATATGTTAACAATTGCTATTTTTATCACCTGTATGTGCCAAAATGGAACAATCTCTTAAGACATATTGTTAAGTAAAAGGAGAAAGATGTGGGATAGCACATCCGCATGAATACAGAGGCTGGTGTGGACGTGTGTATCTGTTCATGTCAAGAACAGACTAACGGTACAACGGACTGAAAATTATTCTGAGTGGTTGCCTGTGGGAAGTAGAGCATAGGACCGGATTCTGGATCGGCAAAACCTATTACATTGTATGTCCTTTCTTTAGTAACTGGATAGGATTTTTGGAATTGTGTACTCAAATTACTTGAGCTTCCCTAGGGGCTCAGCAGTAAGGAATCCACCTGCAATGCAGGAGATCTGGGTTCAATCCCTGGGTCAGGAAGAGACAGAAGGTCCGTTGGAGAAGGAAATGGTAACCCCCTCCAGTATTCTTGCCTAGGAAATCCCATAGACAAGAGAAGCCTGGTGGGCTACAGTCCACGGGGCTGCAAAGGAGTTGGACATAACTTAGCGACTAACGACAACAGCTCAAATTACCTAAAGATTTTTAAAAGGCTCAGGAAAATAAACACCCCACTTTCTCTTAATTTTGGTTGTTCATCAACAAAATGGATAGTCAAAAAATCATGTCAGTTATAAAATAAGTAAATAGAAGAAAACGGACAGTTAGTCACATCAAGTGGCAAGCTTTCTTTTGGAGGTATTCAAACACGCACTGGAAGGGAATCTATCGGACACACCCTGGAAAGTTTCTCTCGGGAGCAAGAGGTTAGCCAAGGGCACATCTAAGCTCTGCCAACTCCAAGATCCTTTTTGGTGGTCCAAAAAGAGAAGGGAGCTAGGGTATATGGCTTCCCAAAAAGCTGCAACCATCACAGACTGCTGGCATGAGACAGGATGCAGTGGACCGCCCCATCTCACCGGGGCAGAGCTTAAGAGCGTGGGCTGTGGAGCCAAACACACGAGTGTGACTCCTTCACCATGCCAGTCAGACCAAGTTATCTAACATTTTTGAGTTTTTATCCTCACCAGTAAAGTGGCGAAAACATCCAGCTTATAGGGCTGGTGTAAGCTCTAAGTAGGCAAGGGACCATAAAGTCTGTAGGAGGACACCAGGAACACAGTGAGGAAGACAGGTCGCCATTGCTGGAGGTGAAGAGTGATGATCTTCAGATGACTTGTTTCATGTGTCACGTCTTTAATGTACAAACATAAAAAATAAAGAAACCAGAAAGCAGTTTTACATTGAACTAGCAAAGATGAGTACATACAGTTCTTTTTGCAAACCCCAGACCAGATGTTAAATCAAGACAGCTGCTGCCGGATTCTAACCTTTGAGGCTGAACTGTCCTACCCCATTCACAGCAGCACTAGAGCATCAAGCAAGGCCAATCTTTTCAGGCATTCACTTCTAAGTCTTCCTACTAGAGCAGAATGGGAAGGACTGAGATATTACCTAGAACATATGGATAGCACTGGCAACTGTCTACTCCTCGGGGTTCCATGCCCCTAGAATGATTTTAAGAGGCCCCCATGTACATATGAGATTGGGGCCAAGTATAGATATTTTGGTCTGAACTGTGAGGTTTATGGCAAATGTAGTGTGGTTTGAATGGTTCCAGGCCAGGGAGCAAGTGTCACAAATGCTACATCTCCAGTGAAATAAGGCATACACTGCTGCTCCTAAATACCATGAGGCAAGGAGTGGCTGCCAGTCTAGCCCATCCACATGGGAGACTTAAACCTGGGACTTCGCAAAAATAAAATCTGGATGCTAAGGGATGCTTTCTGGATGCTTTCACTAAGCTTTTAGTGAAAGCCAAGGCCCTAGAATAGAATGCTAGAAAGTCTTTAATTATTCACCCCGAATTAAGATGATCAGGTTATTTTGGGAAGAAGAGAAATACTAACCACCCTCCCTTCAAGTTTTAGTAGCCAAGAGGAATCCAGGCTCTGAAAAGTGGCAAACAGTTTTTTTGCAGATGACGAGCAGCTGTGGCAACTGGCCAACTGTATGAGCAGCAGGGATGCCAACAGTGACCTCTGCGAGTGGTGCTCACTGTGGCAGCTCATGGCCACAGGCCACACACAACTTCCCCGCTGGGACAGAGTGCCCTGCTCCATCCGGCTGTCCGCAGGGCCAAGGGGTGGGAGTGCTGGGAACAGATGAGTCTGTGCTCCCCACATCATGGTACAGAGTGACAGTGAATAGATACAGTTTAAGCACAGCAGTTGGAGACAACCCTTCAGTTGTTCTGTTATTAAAGTCTTAAGAGCTTAGAGCCTGGGAGGACTGAGAAATTCTAAAGAATGAAACCAAAGAAAAAAAAAGAGAAAGAGGGTGGGAGTTGTCAAAGACACAAGAGCTCTTCGTAGATGCTGTCTGGCTCACTTTGTCCCCAAGTTCATCTTAGCGCTCAAGCAAATTTGAGACACAAGGCAGATACATTAGACCTGTGTCAAGGGCAAAAACTTCTGGTAGTAGCTCTTGGTGACGTCAATCATCAGCTCCTGGGTACATTCTGGGAGCTCCCCTGAGAAGAGTCCTGGGGAAAGAAAGACCTGGTCAACCACGAGGAGCCAGAGGAGGCCCACATGCAGCTCTGACTTCTGCTGAAACCTCTAGAAGCCTTCTTTAGCTGCAAATGTCTAAATACTAGGTTTTCCATCTTTGGTGCTAACAGAATATTTCCTGACCATATATTCAAGATAATATGAATCTGTGTGTGGAGGGAGTTGCAGGTGGGGGGGGTGGTGGTGTGGGAATAATACTGTTCTCAAAATGTAGAAATATATTCCAAGTAAAAGAAGTTAGTACATTACTGAAGGGTTAAGGCAAATCTGACTACATCAGAGGCTGTTCCAGGCAAGGATTCATCTATCCCCTGGATTCTGGGGTGATGCCTGTGGGGCAAGCCAAGGTGAGCGCTCTTCAGGGGAGAAACTGCCCTAATATTCATACAATGAAACTGAATCCAAGGCCTGAGCAGTTATATATATTTGAATCATAGATGGGAGTAGAACAGAAATGCCCAAATAGACAAAAGATGGGGGAAACTTATCGAAGAATTTCTAGGAGAGAGGCACTCACACAGTATGGTATTTGTATAAACTCACACAGATGTTTGAAGAGCAATGTAGGAATAACTAGCATAACTTAAAGGTTCATACCCTGTGATCTGATAATCCAACTTTTCAGAATTTATTCCACAGATAATCTTGCCCAATTGCACAATATAGATACAAAAGCATTAATGCAGCAAAATCTCTAATTATGAAAAACCAAGTATAACTTTTTTTGCTCCATTATACCAGAGGATGGTTGGTTATACCATGGGATAATTATGCAATGCAAACCCTGTAGCCAGGAATGAGGTAAATTGCTCCATACTGACAAGAAATGATGCCCAAGATATACTAAGGAAGCAAGTTTCCTAACAGAATAGAGTGTGAGTCTATTTATATATATAAAAACAGTTTCATATTATATATACAAATACATACACATACATAAACACACATATGCATATACTCATAAACATGCAAAAACACACACATATACTCTTGTATACATAAACAGAGAAAACAGGAATGAAAAAATGGTCTTAAAAAATACACAACTCTCGCAGGCACATTCCAAATGTATATTGAATCTGTACAGTATTTAATCTATTAAAAAAATGGTATTCAACAATTAAAAATTCAGAAGTATAACATAAACATTCAGATTTTTAGCTTCTCATGAAACACGAGAAGTTCACATAATATCATGCCTGTATGCTTAAACAGCTATGATAAGCAATTACTTCAACTATTTACATACTTTGTCTGGCTCCTGTGGGCATCTGAGTTTTTGGTTCCTAACTCAGAATCTTTCTGGATGCCTTGCCTTTCATTCTGGGGAGACTTTCAAAAATATGCTGGTTTTCCTGCCACCCCACGCCTCTTGATTAAAGAGGGAGGTTGTCAACAGTAGTATCTAGATGGTTAGCATTTGTTTGTGAAACTACACAAATAAACATGAGAAGTACCCTGCTAGTGCAAAAAGTACTAGACTCTAAACAAAGAGTCTTGGGAGCTCCGTGGTCTAGTGGATTTGCTGCTTTCACTGCCCTGGCCCAGGTTCAGTGCCTGGCCAGGGAACTGGGATTGCAAAAGCTGAGTAGTCAAATGAAAATAAATAAATAAAAGCCTCCCCACTAACCAGCACTGATACCCTGGACAATTCAACCTCTCCAAGCCTCAGTTTCCTCACCTACACAATGATCTCTAAGATCCCAGGCAGAACCTCCACACACAGAATTTACTGGGATTTCAAATACCTAGAAGTGCTTTCCTGCAATCTGCCATCAATGCTCAAAGATCATAAGTTGCTTCTAAGGGCCTTGAATAAGTCAGAAGAGATTAAACTATTTTTCCAACAAGATACTTCTCACCTCAGATCAGATGCTTGTCTCACAACCACTCAAAACAATAAAGACTGTTCTGATCTAGCACTTGCTAAGAACTGTTAAACTGTTTCACAGTGGGAACTCAGTATGGGGAGAATTACTAAATGAGTCTCTTCCTCCTCTGCAAATGCAGAGATGCACGAAAGTGCAGAATAGCTCATTTCCTCCCGAAAGAATCTTAGTGGATGATTTATGTGTCTCTTTGAAATTCATATTCAATGATCTGAGTAATGAGATTTTTTTTACATTGGAAAACCAATTAAACCACCCAGTGGTTAGAGACCATATGCTGTCAAATCTCTCTCTTCATATCATCTTCCATCTGTGAATCTGTTCCGTACCTCTGTATGTTCTATGAGGTTTCCACTGAGTAAAACAACAGGTAGAAGAGACGAGACTGTCTTGAGGTGGGGGTGGGGGAATGTGAGGTTTTTCTTTTTCTTTTTGCTTTTTGGTGTTTTCCAACCTTTCTACAGTGAGCATGGACTGCTTGTCTCCCCACATCTGTAATCCCCATCTCTTGAGCTCATAAGGACTTTGCCTGTGGGCATTCCATCGGCCAAGGTCAAATGACAATATATTTGCTTTTCTTGGGTATCCCAGAGCTCTCACTGGTCTTTGGGCATGTTTTATGGTAATATTTCAGTTAGGGCATTTCTGAGCAGGCCAGAAGTACAAGTTCAAGCCCCCATCCACTGTGAGGGTAAGGCCATCATCTAGAGAGACTTTCTTTTTCCACCCAGAGCTCAGGCCAAGAAAGACACTCTTCTTTGTACTTTTCCTGTGTTGGGGGCAGATTCATCCTCCATCAACTTTTTACTGAGGGAAAGCCCTTCAAGAGGATCTCGTTGCCCTGTGTAGATCCGAGGCTTTATCTCTCATCCCACATGGGCATCAAATCCTAAACCATACTACTATAGAAATGGCATCACCTGAAGCATCCTTGAAAGTCTGCATTTAGTTTCCACTTTGCTTCTGATCCCTAATAATTTCCTTATGACTCCAATTATGCATGTAAAAAGATACAAGTTCTATTTTGGATAGCATTTCTAGGTACTCTGTGTCAGTAGAGTATTTCAGTTAGCTAGACTAACATACTGTTAAGAGACAGAAAATGCATGCATGACTTTTGTGAAAGAAAATAAACTTTAGTTTTAATAATTAACACCCACGGGTTACCTGGGCAGCCTGAGAAGATGGTGAACGGTGGGACCACAGTTTCTGGGGGTAATACTGTGTTGTCAAGAATTTTGCAACAGTCTTTCAACACACACCGGCGCCCCTAAAATTAAAATCTTGTTAATAGGAAACAGACCAGGAAATGGGAATAAAAGTTGTCTTATCTGCTGTGTTATTGTTGTTTAGTTTCCAGTCATGTCTGACTCTTTGCAACCCCATGGACTGCAGCCCGTCAGGTTCCTCTGTCCATGGACCTCTCCAGGAAAGAATACTGAAGTAGGTTGCGGTTCCCTTCTCCAGGGGATCTTCCAACCAGGGGATCGAACTCAGGTCTTCTGGATTGCAGGCAGATTCTTTACTGTCTGAGCCATCAGGGAAGCCTATAATTGTCATGGTCAGGGACAAAAGGGTTGCCCACAATTCTCTACTGCCAATGGTACCTGACAAGCATGAGGGAGAAACGTTAGTGTGTGTGTGTGAGTCCTTTGTGTGTTTAAATTTGAAGTGGGGGTTGTACACTAGGGACAGTTCAGGCTACTTTAGGCATTTCAGACTATATGAAATTTGATCTTCAAGAATTCTGTTTAATTTTCTTTCTTTGCTTTTACTTAGTGGATATCTATTGTTATGCTTGTCCGACATCCATTTCCCTTTCTCCTTGTAACAGAACTTATATTTTCGTTGGATACCACCCCATCCCTATCTCAGTTCATGTGCTTCATCTCATCCTAAACTCTAAACCCCAAGCCTGGCCCAAGCCTGGTTTAGGGAATCAGTGTATGAACCGTGATGAATCTCAAAGTCAGGGCTTCTGCTGGGACTACCGGGAAAAGAAGCTCTTTCCAGTAAGGATTCTAGAGGATAGGACAGAATCTTGGACCAGCCCCTGGTTTCCATCACTAAAGGACCTGCCTGAGAGGCTTCCAGAGGAAGGAGATTAATTCACATGACATCAACTGAGATGTCAGTTGGAGCCATTTGTGTATAAAATCAGGATCTACTTCTGTGACTGTGGTCCATATTAGCCAGTACGTTTGTTTTGCACCTACCAGTTTAATGTTTGTTTTTTCTTTTTTTTAAAGGTTTATGATTATTATCCTCTTTTTTTAAAGATTTATTTATTTACTCGTTTATTTTTGTCTGCACTGGGTCTTTTTGCTGTGTGTGGGCGTTCTCTAGTTGCGGCGCATGGGCTTCTTACTGCAGGGGGTTCTCTTGTGTTGTGGAGCAGGGGCTCTGGGCACATGGGCTTCAGTAGCTGCGGCTCATGACTCTAGAGCACAGGCTCAGTAGTTGTGACCCGTGGGTTTAGTTGCCCTGCGGCATGTGGGATCTTCCCAGACCAGGGATCGAATCTGTGTCTCCTGCATTGGCAGGTGGATTCTTTACCACTGGACCACCAGGGAAGCCCCTGTTTGTTCTTTTGTAAACTCCAACTGGACAAGTCTTGGGAAATTCTTCTGGATATGAAGTTAACAGTTCACTTATTCTGCCATGGGTAAATGGTAGTTATTAGTTAGTCATTCAATTCTGCCATCACCCACAGCATTTTGGGGGCAAGAAATAAGGTTTGGGAGAGTCATGTGTTTCATGACTTAATGAAAAGGAGATGCTTCTGTATATGGTTAAAGTTATATCTCAGATGCCTTCCGCTTGGCATCTCCCTTAGCAAGAAAACCCACAGATATGCAGATGATATTACTCTAATGGCAGAAAGCGAAGAGGAACTAAAGAGCCTCTTGATGAGGGTGAAGGAGGAGAGTGAAAAACCTGGCCTAAAACCCAATATTAAAAACCTAAGATCATGGCATCTGGTCCCGATACTTCATGGCAAACAGAAGGGGAAAAGGTGGAAGCAGTGACAGATTTCCTCTTCTTGGGCTCTAAAATCATGCGGTTGGTGACTGCAGCCATGAAATTAGAAAGACTGCTTCTTGGCAGCAAAGCTATAACAAACCTAGACAGTGTGTTTAAAAAGCAAAGACATCACTGCTGACAAAGGTCCATTTAGTCAAGGCTATGGTCTTTACAGCAGTCATGTACGGATGTGAGAGCTGGACAATAAAGAAGGCAGAGCGCCAAAGAATTGATGCTTTTGAACTGCGGTACTAGAGAAGACTCTTGAGAGTCCCTTGGAAAGCAAGGAAATCAAACCAGTCAATCTTAAAGGAACTCATTCCTGAATATTCATTGGAAGGACTGATGCTGAAGCTGAAGCTCCAATATTTCAGCCACCTGATGTGAACAGCTGACTCATTGGAAAAGACCCTGATGCTGGGAAAGATTGAAGGCAGAAAGAGAAGAGGGTGACAGACAGTGAGATTGTTGGATGGCATCACAGATTCAATGGACATGAACTTGGGCAAACTCAGATGGTGAGGGACAGGGAAGCCGGCGTACTGCAGTCCATGGTTTTGGGAAGAGTCAGACACAACTTGGCAACTGAACAACAACGTGTCTCAGATGACTTGCTGAGTAAATTAAAGTCTTGGTCTTTACCAGTTGCATTTACATCATCCAAGCCTATAGTTCACTCGTGTTCTGGTCAGAATATCAGATAAAACATACTGGGCTGAGGACGTGGAACACATGAAACAAATACCAAGATAATGCTAACCCATCTAGATCTCAGACTTTACCAAAGAATAGGAAACATACTTTGATTTCATGCTGTTCAAAATTTCCCCCAATATTAAACACCTAAATCATATGCATGTCCAAGAGCTCCTGGGTAGACTGCCCAATGAATTTTTTAAAAAGCTTATACCTCTAAGGTCTGAATTTCTTCAGGGGCTAACTAAGTTGTCTCCAGCTGGGTGGATAACAGCCAAGTTGGGCAATATCTTTAGGTCAGAAGCAAGTTATGACTGCATATCTTCACTTCTCCTTAGAAAACTCTCTTCCATGAATCATGGGTTATTGGCAATATCAAAAATGGAGCAGATGGCCAGCTCCCCTGGTGACTCCCAGATTAACTCAAAGATTCCCTAAGATGCCGAGGCTCCTAAAAACCCAGACCAAGCACACGGGGCACTGAGCAAAAGGAAACAAGGTGCTGCATATGGCAGGATACACTCACAGGGATCCCCAGACAAAGGGCCCTGGAAAAGAAGAGCAGTGGAGATGAGCTTTCCCACTGTCTACCCTGGTTACCAAACAGCCTGAGGGCACCTGCTTGTCTAGTTAGCCACTCTGCCCGCTCAGAGAAACGTGCTCATTTGGGTTTCAGAGAATTCTGGGTAAACTGATCAATTCCACAGCAGCACAATAAAAAATGCAGGTACTTCTTAGGCGGGAATGAGTTGACAATAGCTGAGGAGGTAAAGAGCTGTAACTGCTTCTTTATTCTTTCCTGGAGAACTTTTCAAGAAGGAGTTAAGAACTACATGTTGCTGGTATTACACCTACCCTTATCTCCCTTTTTTTTGCTGTTTTCTTTTTTCTTCCTTTTTTTCTTTTTTTTTTGGTTGCAATGCATGGCATGTGGGATCTTGGTTTTCTGACCAGGGATCAAACTCGTGCCCCCTGCATTGGGAGTGTGGAGTCTTAACCACTGGACTATCAGGGAAGTCCCGTATCTCTTTATCCAACTTATTTAGCAAATTTCTTCCATCCTGTGAAACAGCATGTAAAACCAAGCCTGCCAGAATGCTATTAAGATTAAAGATAAATGTAAAGCTCAAGGCATGATAACAGTTGACCCATAATGCCTGTTAGGCTTTTCCTGAAGACTTTTGGGCAATTTTGATTAACACTCATACCTTCCCATATCCAAGCAGAAGCTACAGTACTACATGAGATGCTACAGGAAAGATCTGTGTGTCATGGGGACAGCTGGACTCTAGAGTTCCTACTAGCTTTGAGATTCTCAAAGCATCTTTCTCCTGAGAATTTGTAAAGGCTCAGCAAATAAGTACAGCCAGTGCCAAACAATGACAATACCAGGAGTTGATGCACTGAAAAGTGATACAAAAAGCAGATGCTGAACAACAGGACTAGAATTTCCTCAGCATTGGGAATAGCATTTGGTTATTAACTATTCAGACAACTGGCTCTGGACCTAAAGGACTAGGCTACTATGCTGATGTCTTCCCATTACTGAGGAAAATATCAGAAAAATTCAGCTGTGGCTTGGAAAGCCTGCTCTAATCAAGCAGTTAGTGAGGAAAGAGGATGGATTTCACTGTCTTCTCCCTCTCCTCAACATCAGGCTGAACCAAAGACATTCTGTCTCTAATACATATTAAGGAACTCCTCCAGAGAATATTTGGCAGAACAACTGCTCCCCTTGATTCTGAGTAGTAAGTCAGACTGGAATGTCTTCTCAGCAATGTGGCTCTCTGCACTGTCCACCTCTGCAGCAGCCTCATGGCTCCTGGAAAGTGACTGCATGGTTTCTGCAGATTTTCTGATACTTTAGGCTCTGAGTCTTATCCAGAGCAGAGAGCTGACTTTGTGTTAATAGGAGCAGCCATTTAAAAACAGGAAAGGGGTCTTGGCTTTCCCAGAATCTGACGGACAAATATAAAATGTAGGAAATATTTTCCCTGAAAATTTAGGGAGTTTGCCTCTGATCATTCTCACTCAGGATGGACTCAGAAATCCTAACTGAAATCAACCTCTTCATCTAAGAAATGTCAAGAAATTCAGCCTTGGAAAGCTTTGGCTGGATTAATGTTTGGCATTAACAAACTAATGCCACGGTGCCTGTAGACCTGTGTCCTACAGGTTCTGCTGAGTGAGAGGCCCACTAGCACCTGGCAGGCCCAGCATCTTGAACTACGTGCAGCTCCTTTACAGTCATGCTCTTGGTGAGTGTGACCCTTACACGTGCCAATCTCTCCCCTGAAACACTCTCTCTCCTCTTGTCTATAAGCCAGCTTTGACTTACCCTTCAAGATCCCCTCACCCCACCAGACTGTAAGATTCTTAAGGTGAGGTGTGACAGGTAGGCCACATAGTGGCATGGCTATTCACACCACCAGGGTTCAAATTCCAACTCTAGCATTTACTAGCCTTGTCAAATCCCCAATATCAAAGGTCTTCAGTCTCCTCACATGAAAATAGGGATAATTACAGTCTATCATCCTCGGATGGTTGTGACAATTAAATGGAATAACCAAAGAGTTTAACATCATATAGAAAAGATTCCATAAAGGTTAGCCATGATTACTAGTGCCTAGGAAGAATTCCAAATTTAACAACAATTCTGGCAAACTACTAGACCAGAAAAAACTTCTACCCTGCTTGATGACAGAAGCAAAGGCCCACTGATGGGAGGGATAGGAGCTCAAAGGGGAGTGAGGCTGCTCAGCCAGCCAAGTCAGCATACTCACAATCACACAGTTCTTGCCAACGTGAACGTAAGAGCCAATCTGAGCTGCGTTGACCACACAATCTTCCTCAATAAAGACGTGGTCCCCAATATGTAAAGGAAAAAATGCAACGCTACAGAAGAAAAAGAAGAGAACAAAGAACAGTCAAGGTGATGTAGCTCTGGTCAAGGTTTATAAAACTAAAGATCACAACTGCAACACCATCTTGTCTTAATAAGACTGCTCCTAGCAAGGGAAGAATCCTCACACTTGAGGAATTCTGTAACATTGAAGAAGATGCATGTGACTATTAAACCGAAATCAGAAATATTAGACTACAGAAATGTGCAAGGAAATAGCAAAAGAGCAAGGGCAAGACCTTCAAAGTTAGAAAAGCTAGCATCAAATAAAAACAAATGAATGTTTTGCTCATTCCAGCCTCCTCTGAAAGTGCCCACAGATCATATTTTCATTAATCTGCTCTATAATGCTTCAGGGGACTGATGTAATGTTCATGAGATATAATTCCCAACATGCTGAAAATTTATATATTGTCTGGTTTTACTGGGTGTCTGGTTTTACTGCCTGACTCTACGCTAGGAACTGGGGAATACAATAGCAAGCAAAAGGGACTTGACCCTGCCCATGGGAGAAGAGAGATTAAATAAATGATTAAATAAGTAATTAGTTACAACTGTGATAAGTGCTACAGAGGAAAAATAACACATCATGAGGGCATGACAAAGAGACTTTATTCAGACTGGTGGTTTGGTAAAAGCTTACTTGAAAGTGACATTTAAGCCAAGACTTAAGGAGTTAGTAGGGTTTCTCTAGACTTGTGACATCATTCCCATTCTCCAAGACTCCTCAGATATAACTGACAGTGGTCTGTGATCATACTTCCAAGAAATTTCAGTACTTGGGATGTAAAATATTTGGACTAGAACTAATACAAAGCAGCTGGATACTCACTGGCTCTTTCCAGTCCTGTGTTCTGTTTTGTCAGGAATATTTTAGCAGAGATGATACCTGTCTTCCACACACCTATAACTTATTTAAATCTCCCTTAATTTATTTGCATTTTTAGTCTAGACCCCTTGGGTAACAATGGATTCCTTAATTTTATCATAGTCTATAGCAGGCTGTCAACTCTTCAATTTTAAACTGAAAATTCAAAACTCTTTACTCTTATCTGGTTCTGGTATAGAGACATACAGGGGAGGAAATCGACATTCACCTTCTATGCATGTGTTGCTATTTACACTTCCATATTTCTGTATTTCTCATGAGGACTACTTTTAAACTTTTTATTTTATATTGGAATATAGACAATTAACAGTTTTGTGATAGTTTCAGGTGGACAACAAAGGGACTCCACCATACACATACATGTATCCATTCTTCCCCTAAACTCCCCTCCCATCCAGGCTGCTACATGTATACTGTTCTTATTTATACATCCCTCCATTCACTGAAAAGACTGTTCATTTTCAGTCTTCTGCCTGGACCATATCCAGCCCAATAATGCCTTTATCAGGAGGTGGAGTCAACAATTCTAGCAGAGCATCAGTTACTGTAAGAAATCATGAAAAGGTTTTCTGGCTCCCCCTCAAGCACCTTCTGAACTAATGAGCAAATATTTTCATTTGAATTTCATATGATATACAATGACTCTCTGCTCCAATTCTTGTATGTAATGAAATCCTGGAGTCCAGCATCACTACAAGAAATGCAGACAATTCCTGCATGATATACATCCAAGTATTATTGTCTGAAGGAACTGCCCTCTTCTGTTCCTCCCTAACCATGTTCATACCCCAGGGTCAGCAGTACTCCAGTACACAGTGGCTATCCTGTTGCAGCATTATATTCTATAGTAGCTGTTTATTCAATCATTTTTACCACATGGTGGTGGTGATTGCTGTTGTTTTAACTGAGGTATAGCTAATTTTATGCAAGTTTCAGGCATACAACATAGTAGTTCATTATTTTAGAGGTTTATAAAATATTAGCTATATTCCCTGAGCTGTATAATATATCCTTGTTGCTTATTTATTTTATATGCAGTGGTCTGTACTTAATCCCCATCCCCTATCTCACCCCTCACCCTCCCACTGGTAACCACTAGATTGTTCTATACACCTGTGAATCTCTCTTTCTTGTTACATTCATTTGTTTGTTTTATTTCTAACACTAGGTTTTGAGACCCCATTTTATCCATATTTTATATGCCCAGATTATAACCTAGTGACTGGCATAAGGAAAACACTCAATAAACGATTGTTGAATTATTGGATGGAAGCAGTTGGTGCCATGGGAAGGAGCCAGGAGGGCAAGCAGAGAGGGAAGCAAAGAGGATACTCCACATCAAGCATAGCGGGCAGTCTCCCTGCCCTGTCAGATGTTTCTCTGACAAGCCTTATTCCCACTGAGAGATCAGTCGGCCTGACTTGACCATACCCTCTGGGTCAAAGCTGTTTGTAGACTAGGGGTGGGCACCTAACTGCAAACTAAGCCAATCAGATTCACTCTAACCAAGATTTTGTTAATAGGACAATTTAAAATCTCTGATAGGTATTTAGGCTATAAGCCTAAATGAAAATGTGATGTAATTAAAGGGCTGAGGCAGCGAAGTTGGCTCCAGGAGAAAAGTGGGAAGATACAGCAGGAAGAAAAAAGAGGGAAGAAGAAGTACAGAGAGAAGGACAGATAAAAACTGTCTCAGTGGCAGAGTAGCAGACAGACAGAATGTGGTCTTAATTTTGGCAAGCTGTCCAGCTCCAGGTTCCAGTCCCTGTGAAACCTGGCCCCCTTTTTTCACCCTGAAATTCCATCAAATATGCCTGTGTCTGTTTAATCAGAATCCCCCCTGGCCCCCACCCCTGGTTTTGCCAGCTTAAGTGAATTGTTTCTGGCAACTAACCACCAACTAGACTAAGAGAACCACCACCAATTGTGCTCATTATGGCGTGTTCTCACTCAGTGTTCCAAACAAAAGTACAGACCTGCTCCTTTTCCCATGACTCAACACATGGATTTCACCACCAGAAGCAGCATCTTGCCCAAGACCGAAACAAATGATTAAATTACATACCCTTTGCTGAATTTCTTGAATGGTGGCCTTATGACACTCCGACTTTTTACCACACAATGACGTCCAACTCTAACATTTGCCAGATCGCCTCGGATAATACAGTCGTTCATCACAATGGTCTATAAAACAAAGCAGCACATTTTTAAATTTCATTTTAATTGGAGGATAATCACTTTACCATAATGTGTTGGTTTCTACTGTACAACAACGTGAATCAGCTGTAAGGATACATACATTCCTTCCCTCTCGAGCCTCCCTGCCGTGCTCACAATCGTACCTCTCCAGGTCATCACGGAGCACCGAGCTGAGCTCCCTGTGTTATAGAGCAGTTTCCCGCTAGCCGTTTATTTTACAGATTGTGGTGTACTGTATGTCAATGCTACTCTTCCAATTTATCTCATCCTCTCCTTCCCCCATGTCTACAAGTCTGTTCTCTACATCTGCGTCTCTATTCCTACCCTGCAGATAGACTCATTACTACCATTTTTCTAAAGTCCATATATATACGTTAATATATGCTATTGTTTTTTCTCTTTCTGACTTACTTCACTCTGTATGACAGAATCTAGGTTCATCCATCTCACAACAACTGACTCAATTTTGCTCCTTTTTATAGCTGAGTAATATTTCATTGTATAAGTATATACCACAACTTTTTAATCCATTCATCTGTTGATGGACATCCAGGTTGCTTCCATGTCCTGGCTATTGTAAACAGTGCTACAATGAAAACTGGGATACATGTGCCTTTTTGAACTATGGTTTTCTCAAGGTATATGCCCAAGTGGGATTGTTGGGTCACATGACAGTTTTATTCCTAGTTTTTAAAGGAACTTCCATGTTGTTCTCCATAGTGGCTGTATCATTTTATTTTCCCACCAACAGTGCAAGAGGGATTCCTTTTTCCCACATCCTTTCCAACATTTATTGTTTGTAGATTTTTGGATGATGGCCATTCTGACTGGTGTAAGGTGATACTTCAATGTTGTTTTGATTTGCAGTTCTCTAATAATGAATGGTTTGCTTGGAAACGAACAGAGATCATTCTGTCGTTTTTGAGACTGCCTTCAAGCACTGCATTTCAGACTCTTTTGTTGACTATGAGGGGGGTAATCCATTTCTTCTAAGGGATTCTTGCCCATAGTAGTAGATATAATGGTCATCTGAATTAAATTCGCCAATTCCTACTCATTTCAGTTCAGTGATTCCTAAAATGTCGGTGTTCACTCGCCATCTCCCACTTGACCAATTTACCTTGATTCATGGACCTAACATTCTAAGTTCCTATGCAATGTTTTCTTTACAGCACTGGACTTCACTTTCAGCACCAGGCCCATCCCCATCTTAGCACTGTTTCCACTTTGGCCCAGCCCCTTCATTCTTTATAGAGCTGTTCCTCTGTTCTTCCCTAGTAGCACACTGGACATCTACCAACCTGGGGAGTTCATCTTCTGGTGTCATATCTTTTTGCCTTTTCATTGTGTTTACATTCAGCATCACAGTAATCCAAGTCTATGCTCCATCACTAATGCCAAAGAAGCTGAAGTTGAACAGTTCTATGAAGATCTACAACATCTTCTAGAACTAACACCAAAAAAAGATGTCCTTTTCATTATAGAGGACTGGAATGCAAAAGTAGGAAGCCAAGAGATACCTGGAGTAACAGGCAAGTTTGGCCTTGTAATACAAAATGAAGCAGGGCAACGGTTGACAGAGTTTTGCCAAGAGAATGCACTGCTCATAGCAAACACCCTCTTTCAACAATACAAGAGACGACTCTACACATGGACATCACGAGATGATGGTAAATACCAGTTAGACTGATTATATTCTTTGCAGCCGAAGATGGAGAAGCTCTGTACAGTCAGCAAAAACAAGTCAGGAGCTGACTGTGGCTCGGATCATCAGCTCCTTACTACAAAACTCAGGCTCAAGCTGAAGAAAATAGGGAAAACCACCAGGCCATTCAGGTATGACCTTTATCAAATTCCTTGTGATTATACAGTGGAGGTGATGAATAGATTCAAAGGATCAGATCTAGTAAACAGAGTGCCTGAAGAACTATGTATGGAGGTTTGTAACACTGTACAGGAGGTGGTGACCAAAACCATCCCCAAGAAAAAGAAATGCAAGAAGGCAAAGTGGTTGTCTGAGGAGGTCTTACAAATAGCTGACAAAAGAAGAGAGGCAAAAGAGAAAACGAAAAATATACCCAACTGAAGGCAGAGTTCCAGAGAATAGCAAGGAGAGATGAGAAAGCTTTCTTAAGCGAAGAGTGCAAAGAAATAGAGGAAAACAATAGAATGGGAAAGACTAGAGATCTCTTCAAAAAAACTGGAGATAACAATGGAATATTTCCTGCAAAGATGGGCACAATAAACAACAGAAATGGCAAAGACCTAACAAAAGCAGAAGAGATTAAGAACAGGGGGCAAGAATACACAGAAGAACTATACAAAAAAGGCCGTAGTGACCTGGATAATCATGATAGTGTGGTCACTCACCTAGAGCCAAACATCCTGGAGTGTGAAGTCAAGTGGGCCTTAGGAAGCATTAACTACCAACAAAGCTAGTGGAGGTGATGGAATTCCAGTTGAGCTATTTAAAATTCTAAAAGATGATGCTGTTAAAGTACTGCACTCAATATGTTAGCAAATTTGGAAAACTCAGCAGTGGCCACAGGACTGGAAAAGGTCCGTTTTCATTCCAATCTCAAAGAAAGGCAAAGCCAAAAAAAGTTCAAATTACCATACAATTGCATTCATTTTCACACGTCAGCAAGATTAGGCTCAAAATCCTTCAAGCTAGGCTTCAGCAGTACGCAAACCGAGAACTTCCAGGTGTTCAAGCTGGATTTAGAAAACACAGAACCATCAGAGATCAAATTTTCAACATCCATGGCTCATAGAAAAAGCAAGGGAATTCCAAAGAGCATCTACTTCTGCTTTATTGACTACACTAAAGCCTCTGACTATGTGGATCACAACAAACTCTGGAAAATTCTTCAAGAGATGGGAATATCAGACCACCTTACCTGCCTCCTGAGAAACCTGCATATAGGTCAAGAAGCAACAGTTGGATCTGGACATGGGACAAGACTGGTTCCAAAGTGGGAAAGGAGTACGTAAAGGCTGTATACTGTCACCCTGCTTATTTAACTTATATGCAGAGTACATCATGCGAAATGCCAGGCTGGATTACTCACAAGCTGGAATCAAGATTGCTGGGAGTAATATTAACAACCTAAGATATGCACTTGATACCACTTTAATGGCAGAAGACGAAGAGAAACTAAAGCACCTCTTGATGAAGGTGAAAGAGGAGTGCAAAAGCTGGCTTAAAACACAACATTTGAAAAAAGAGGATCATAGCATCTGGTCCATCACTTCATGGCAAATAGATGGGGGAAAAAGTGGCTTGGGCTCCAAAATTACTGTGGACAGTGAAACTAAAAGACACCTGCTCCTTGGAAAAAATCTATGACAAATCTAGACAGTGTATTAAAAAGCAGAGACATCACTTTGCCAACAAGATCTGTATAGTCAAATCTATGGTTTTTCTCGTAGTCATCTATGGATATGAGAGTTGGACCATAAAGAAGGCTGAGCACCAAAGAACTGATGTTTTTCAACTGTGATGTTGCAGAAGACTCTTGAGATTCAATTGGACAGCAAGGAGATCAAATCAGTCAATCCTGAAGGGAATAAATTCTGAGTATTTGTTGGAAGGACTGATGCTGAAGCCCCAGTCCTTTGGCCACCTGATGTGAACAGCAGACTCATTAGAAAAGACCCTTATGCTGGGAAGGACTGACAGCAAGAGGAGGAGGTGGCGACAGAGGATGAGATGGCTGGATGGCATCACTGACTCAACGGACATGAGTTTGAGCAAACTGAGGGAGAGAGTGACGGACAAAGAAGCCTGGCCATGTACAGTTCATGGGGTTGCAAAGAACTGGATACAACTTAGTGACTGAACAACAATAACAACAATAATGAGTGATGTTGAGCATCTCTCCTTCTGTTTGTTGGCCATCTGTGTGTCTTCTTTGCAGAAATGTCTGTTTAGGTCTTCCACCCCATTTTTTGATTGGGTTGTTTTTCTGACAGTGAGCTGCACGAGCTGATTGTATATTTTGGAAATCAATCTTCTGTCAGTTGCTTTGGTTGCAACTATTTTCTCCCATTCTGAGGGCTGTCTTTTTATCTTATTTATCATTTCCTTTGCTGTGCAGAAGCTTTTAAGTTTAATTAGGTCTCATTTGCTTATTTTTGTTTTTATTTCCATTACTCTAGGAGGGGGGTCAAAGAGGAAACAGAGCATATTTTACATAGCCTAAAACATAACAAAAAACAGTAGGAAACAAGACACTGAGAGTTATGTTATACTCTACTGAATCACATGTTCTGTCAAAAGGGAAAACTTTTTTAAGGTGAAGAGAATTGCCCTCATAATGTTGACTGTTTTTCCAAGATGTTCCCAGTACATCACAAGCTTTGCCCTTACAATTCCATGAATAGGAGTCAATGGATGGACAAACATTTGTTGAGAATACCTACAGCAGACCTGGTCTATGCACGTCTTCAGATGCACTCATTCCACCTGCCCTCCTGCCTTGGCTGGTTGCTCAGGAGACTCACAGCTGCCCCCACCTTTGTCTAATCTCCTAACACTACTCATTGCCTCCAGCTTCATGTTCCCAGGGTAAATCCACTGACGTTCTTTTTCCTTTCCCAATTTCTGGACTCAGATTAAATGCGTCACTTCAGGATGTGATACATGGCTTCCCTAGACATTGCCAGGAGGGGTTGCATAATGGGGGGATTACCCAAATTTTTGGTAAAAAGTAGGCATTCTTGAAGTGTCTGTTGAATAAATGAGGTTAAAAAGTGCATGAGAGGCTTCCTGGTGGTCCAGTGGTTAAGACTCCACCTTGAAGTACAAAGGACACCGGTTCATTCTCTGGTCCAGAAAGATCCCACATGCTGCAGAGCAACTAAGCCCATGTGACACAACTACTGAGCCAGCAGCACTCTAGAGTCCACAAGCCCACATGCCTAGAGCCTGTGCTCCGCAACTAAAGAAGCCACTGAAATGAGAAGCCTGCGTACCACAACTAGAAAGTACTCCCCACTCGTTACAACTAGAGAAAGCCTACGTCAGCAGAGAAGACTCACCACAACCAAAAAATAAAATAAATAAGTAAAAAATATAAAAAAAGTGCATGTGGCTGGGGTTGCAGCTGAGAAAGTAAGAAGGACCAGATCATGAGGAATTATGTACGCTGATTACAGAAGTTTAGACTTCTTTTCCATACAGGATATAAGCGATCAATGAAAGATTTTAAATGAAGGATTAGCACAACTGAATCTTCATTAGAAATATTACTCTGGAAGCAGAGCCAACTCATTGGAAAAGACCCTGGTGCTGGGAAAGATTGAAGGCAAAAGGAGAAGAGGGCAGGCGAGGATGAGAAGGTTGGATAGCAGCACCGATTCAATGTACATAAACTTGGATGAACTGGGAGATGGTTAGGGATAGGGAGGCCTGGCGTGCTGCAGTCCATGGGGTCGCAGAGTTGGATATGACTTAGCAACTGAACAACAACAACAAAATTATACTTGCAATTTGTTTTAAGATATTCCACTCCGAAACTGGTTTGAATTTGGCAGGTGAGTATAGAGATGAAGGAAGAATGCCAGAATACTGCTAACTGTAGAAGCCGGTGAATAAATACATAGGGACTCATTCTGTGTTTTCTCTACTGTCCTAAAGTTCCAAATAATACTGCTCATCTATACAAAGTAATGAGGGAGTTCCTTGGTGGACTAGTAGTTGGGATTCCAGGTATTCATTGCCGCGGCAATGAAAACAAGCCATATGGCACAGCAAAAAAAAAGGTTTAAAAAATAATGAACTATTGGTTGGCAAATAAGTTCATTTGGTTTCCCCATAGGATGTAACAGAAAAACCCAAATGAACTTGTTGGCCAACCCAATACTAATCCTTGAATATATCCAATGACATGGATAAATCTCAGAAACATTATGCTGAATGAAAGAAGCCTGACTCCCAAAATAGTACATGATTACAATTATAGGAAACTCTAGAAAATGCAAAACTAATCTATATTAGTTTTACACAGGTTACCCAGGTGGCTTGACTGCAGAGAGGCAGAAAAACTAGAGTGATGGGAATATTTTCTATCGTGACTGTGGTACTAGTTGCAGAGATGTCCACATCAGCCAAAACTCATCCAACTCATCCATATTTAAAATGGGTATATTTTATTGTACATAATATACCTGAATAAAAATTATTTTTTAATATTCCATTATAAAATATTTAAAAGGAACAAAAAGAGATTCTATATGACTTGGTCATTGTTTAGATGTTGGGCAAGAAAAAGAGAATCTAGGATGAGGTGAGCAACTCTGGGGATGTGATCATAAATTCAACTTTGAAATGTGGAGTTTGAGGGTCCTGTGGGATGACCAACAGGCAGCTGTGGATAAAGGTCTGGGGCCCAAGACAGAAGGTCAGGGTAGAGAGGCAGATGGTGTATTCACCTCAAATATATGTGAATTTAGACAGATCACTGGCCAGACACCAGGCTCTGAGAAGATACTAAAAAAGAAGTGCACTCACACCTGAAAGAGCTGACCCATCTGACCTGCATGTGTTCGGCCTATAAAACCCCTACTGGCAAAAAGAAACTTTCACATCTGCTGCTGACTGTAAAGTATTACAGTTCCTCTTGGTTTTTGTTTCTTTTTGGCCGAGCCTCACAGCTTGTGGGATATTAGTTCCCAGACCATGTGCTGAACCCTGGCCCCAGTAGTGAAAACACTGAGTACGAACCACTGGTCCCCTCTTCATGGATCACTGCCTTGTCATGGTGAAGGGGCTTCTGTAACTCAATGAAGCAATGAGACATGCCATGTAGGGCCACCCAAGACAAAAGGGTCATAGTGGAGAGTTCTGACAAAATGTGATCCATCAGAGGGAATGGCAAACCATTCCAGTATACTTGCCGTTTATACCTCATGAACTGTCTAAAAAGACAAAAAGATGTAACACTGAAAGATAAGTCCCCCACACTGAAGGTGTCCAATTTGCTACTGGGGAAGAGTGGAAGACAACTACCAGAAATAATGAAGCTGCTGGGCCAAAGAGGAAACAATGCTCAGTTGTGGATGTGTCCGGTGATGAAAGCAATCCAATGCTGCAAAGAACAATACTGCATAGGAACCTGGAACATTAGGCCTATGAATCAAGGTAAATTGGACATGGTCAGGCAGGAGATGATAAGAATAAACATCGACATCTTAGGAATCAGTGAACTAAAATGGACTGGAAAGGGCGAATTTAATTCAGATGACCATTATATCTACTACTGTGGACAAGAATCCCTTAGAAAAAATGGAGTAGCCTTCATAATCAACAAGAGTCCAAAATGCAATACTTGGATGCAACCTCAAAAATGACAGAATGATCTTGGTTCATTTCCAAGGCAAGTCATTTAACATCACAGTAATTCAAATCTATGCCCCTACCACCAATGCCAAAGAACCTTAAGTTAATCAGTTCTATGAAGACCTCCTAGAACTAACATAAAAAAAAAAAAAGATGTTCTATTCATCAATGGGGATTGGGATGCAAAAATAGGAAGTCAAGAGATGCCCAGAGTAACAGGCAAGTTTGGCCTTGGAGAACAGAATGAAGCAGGGCAAAGATTAACTGAATTCTGCTAAGAGAACGCATTGGTTATAGGAAGCAACCTTATCCAACAATACAAGAGATGACTTTACACATGGATATCACCAAATGGTCAATACCAAAATCAAAGTGATTACGTTTTTTTGTAGCCAAAGGTGGAGAAACTATATAAGTCAGCAAAAACAAGACCTAGAGCTGACTGTGGCTCAGATCATCAGCTTCTCACAGCAAAATTCAGGTTTAAACTAAAGAGAGAGGGGAAAACCACTAGGCCAGCCAGGTATGACTTAAATCAAATCCCCTAGGAATATGCAGTGAAGGTGACAAACAGATTCAAGGGATTAGATCTAGGAAACAGTGTGCCTGAAGGACTACGGACAGAAGTCTGCAATATTGTACAGGAGGCAGCAAACAAAACCATCCCAAAGGAAAAAAAAAACAAGAAGGCAAAGAGGTTATCTGAGGAGGCTTTACAAATAGCTGAAGAAAGAAGTGAAAAGCAAGGGAGGAAGGGAAAGGCACATCCAATTAAACACAGAGTTCCAAAGAATAACAAGGAGAGACAAGAAGGCCTTCTTCAATGAACTGTGCATAAAAACAAGAGGAAAACAACTGAAGGGGAAAGACTAGCGATCTCCTCAGGAAAATCAGAAATATCAAGGGACTATTTTGCCCAACGACGGGCACAATAAATGACAGAAATGGTAGAGACCTAGTAGATGCTGAAGAGATCAAGAACAGATGGAAAGAATACATGGAAGAACTGTACAAAAAAGATCTTAATGAACCTGATAACTACGATGATGTGCTCAGTCACCCAGAGCCAGACATTCTAGAGAGTGAAGTCAAGCGGGCTTTAGGAAGCACTGCTGTTAATAAAGCTGTGGATATGATGGAATTGCAGTAGAGCTATTCAAAACCCTAAAGAATGATGATATCAAAGTGTCACAGTCAGTTCAGTTCAGTCGCTCAGTCGTGTCCGACTCTTTGCGACCCCATGAACTGCAGCACGCCAGGCCTCCCTGTCCATCACCGACTCCCAGAGTCCACCCAAACCCATGTCCATCAAGTCGGTGATGCCATCCAACCATCTCATCCTCTGTCGTCCCCTTCTCCTCCTGCCGTCAATCTTTCCCAGTATCAGGGTCTTTTCAAATGAGTCAGCTCTTCACGTCAGGTGGCCAAAGTATCCGAGTGTCAGCTTCAGCATCAGTCCTTCCAATGAATACCCAGGACTGATCTCCTTTAGGATGGACTGGTTGGATCTCCTTGCAGTCCAAGGGACTCTCAAGAGTCTTCTCCAACACCACAGTTCAAAAGCATCAATTCTTCGGCACTCAGCTTTCTTTATAGTTAAACTCTCACACCCACACATGACCACTGGAAAAACCATAGCCTTGACTAGACAGACCTTTGTTAACAAAGTAATGTCTCTGCTTTACAATATGCCACCTAGGTTGGTCGTAACTTTCCTTCCAAGTGCTGCACTCAATATGTCAGCAAATCTGGAAGACCCAGCAATGGCTACAGGACTGGAAAAGGTCAATCCTCATCCCAATTCCCAAAAAGGGTAGTACTAAAGAATGTTCTAACCATCGGACAATTGCACTCATCTCCTGCAACTTCCCTGGTGGCTAAGATGGTACAGCATCTGCCTACAATGTGGGAGACCTGGGTTCAATCCCTGGGTCAGGAAGATCTCCTGGAGAAAGAAATGGCAACCCACTCCAGTATCTTGCCTGGAAAATCCCATGGACGGAGGAGTCTGGTAGGTTATAGTCCATGGGGTCGCAAAGAGTCGGACATGACTGAGCAACTTCACTTTCACTTTCCCACAATAGTAAGGTCACACTTAAAACTGTGCCTGCCAGGCTTCAGCATCATGTGAACCAAGAACTTCCAGATGTTCAAATTGGGTTTAGAAAAGGCAGAGGAATCAGAGATCAAATTGCCAACATTCACTGGATCATTGAGAAAGCAAGGGAATTCCAGAGAAAACATCTACTGCTGTTTCATCAACTATGCTAAAGCCTTTAACTGTGCAGATCATAACAAACTGTGGAAAGCATGGGAATACCAGACCATCTTATCAGTCTCATGAAAAACCTGTATGCAGGTCAAGAAGCAACAGTTAGAACCCAATAAGGAACAAGTGACTGGTTCAGGACTGAGAAATGAGTACGACAGGGCTGTCTGCTGTCACCCTGTTTCTTTAACCTATACGCTGAACACACTATGAGAAATGCTGGGTTGGATGAGTAACAAGCTAGAAATAAGACTGCTGAGAGAAATATCAACAACCTCAGACATGTGGATGACACCACTCAATGGCAGAAAGTGAAGAGGCTAAAGAGCCTCTTGATGAGCGTGAAGGAGGAAAGTGAAAGAGCTGGCTTAAAGCTAAATATTAAAAAAAACTAAGATCATGGCATCTGGCCCCATTACTGCCTGACAAATAGAAAGTGAAAGTAGTGACAGATTTCCTCTTCTTGGGCTCCAAAATCACTGAGGATGGTGACTGAAATCAGAAGATGACCACTTCTCAGCAGGAAAGCTATGACAAACCTAGACAGTGTGTTGAAAAGCAAAGACATTACTCTGCCAACAAAGGTCCGTAGAGTCAAGGCTATGGTCTTTTGCAGTGGTCACGTATGGATGTGAGAGCTGGCCCGTAAAGAAGGCAGAGCACCAAAGAATTGATGCCTTTGAACTGTGGTGCTGGAGAAGACTCCTGAGAGTCCCTTGGATAGCAAGGAGACCAAACCAGTCAATCTTAAGGGAATTCAACCCTAAATACTCATGGGAAGGACTGAGGCCGAAGCTAAAGCTCCAGTATTTTGGCCACCTGATGCGAATGCTGACTCACTGGAAAAGTCCCTGATGCTGGGAAAGATTGAAGGCAGGAGAAGAGGGTGCCAGAGGATGAGATGGCTGGATGGCATCACTGATGCAATGGTCATGAACTTGGACAAACTTCAGGAGACAGTGAGGGACAGGGGGATCTGGAGTGCTACAGTCTAGGGGTCACAAAGAGTCAAACACAATGGGGCGACTGAACAACAACCACCACCACCACTCGTCTGCTAGGAATTCCTCTCTTGGTTTTAAAAGCTATCTTCTTTTTTTTTTTTTTTTTAAAAAGCTATCTTCTTCAACCTTAGAGAGATGTCTATTTCTAGTACATAATTCTCTCATCTAAGATTTTTAATTTACTTCAATCATTGTTTTCTGCTTGTGTTTCCATCTACAATCAGAGAAAATGACTTCTTTTTCTTTTAGAAGGAAACAGAATATCAAGAGTTCTGAGTATCTGGTAATGGCTGTTATTGTTTCAGTGCATTTTAAATAAAGACAACAATCTTAATTTGGAAATAAAGAAAATTCATATAAGACCCTCAGTCAGCCTAAATTATATTTGCAATGAAGAAGCAAACACAAAAAAAACATAAGAAGGAAATGATATCACAGATGGTCAAAGAGATTAAGCAAGAGGAATTCAAATTCTGGCTCCTATCTCAGAAGAATGGAGCTAAAGAGAAGTCAGATGAAAAATACGGGCAACAGCATGTTAACATGAAAGGAAATGTCTTAAAAGACCTTAAAGGGAGGAAAACAGTGCTAAAGCAGGGTTCACTGAACTCAACAAGGACAAGGCAGAGGTGGCAAGTTGGAGATCTAAGGGTTGCACCTAGAAACCATTTTATTTAGCCCTTCAGTCATTTTTATCATTTAAGTTATAGGCTATTTAAATAGTAGGGTATTTTACATTTTTTTAAAAATCCAGACTTCCAGTTTGGGACAGTTAGAAGCTCTGGAAGTATATGTCTGCATTCCCATGTGGCAACAACAATCCACTTGAGCTTAGCTAGGTCCTGTATTCTCCAATTCACCAGGCCCCATCACTCTCTCTGGTTTATACTAGTCCTCTTTACTCATCTAAACCCTATTTCTCCCTGCAGGCACTGTGACACCTGATATAAAGGCTTAGGAAAACAGAAAGTTCTGAAAGGGACAGGGGCTGGGGAAAAACAAAACAAAACAGATTGTTCATAATAACAAAAAGCTGGAAACAAAATAACTATCCACCCATAGAAGAGGGGATAAATGGAATTGTACACAACAGTGAAAATGCATAAATCCCAATGAATCTTAGAAACAGGAGTTGAGAACAATGTTACTTAGTAAGTGTAATGTATGTCTCCTATTGTCATCATTACAATAATTGAGTGTAATAATAGAAAGTCACAGAAAACCAAGTAAAGCTGAACAAAATATATTATTTAGAAATACCTATGTATATGGTGGGGCTTCCCAGGTGGTGCTAGTAGTAAAGAACCCAGCTGCCAATGCAGGAGACATAAGAGATGCAGGTTTGATCCCTGGGTCACGAAGATCCCGGGAGGGATCACTCCAGTATTCTTGCCTGGAGAATCCCATGGACAGAGGAGCCAGGTGTGCTACAGTCCATAGTGTCACAAAGAGTTGGACACGACTAAAGCGACTTAGCACACGTGCATGCATGTATATGGTTAAAAAAAAAAAGTTTTTGAAAAATAAAGAATTTATAAGACAAAAAATTCAGAATAGCACTATTCTTGAAAGGAGGAAAGAAATAAGAGAGAAACTTCAGGTTGTACTGTATTATTATGCATTGATTATGTTCCAGTTATTCAGCTGGGTGGTGGGTTCATGGTGTTGATGCAATTTTTATGCTTCGTAACATATGTATCGCACATTAGTCTCCTGTGTGCGCCAAATATTGCCAAAGAAAACACTTTTCAAGAAAGAAATACAAGATCCCAGATAACTAAAACAATCTTGAAAGGAGGACTCATCTTTCCTGATTATAAAATTTTCTACAAGGCTACAGTAATGATTAAGTACAGATGATTTCCTACAAGGATGACTAGACCATTCAAAGGGGAAAGAACAATCTCTTCAACAAATGGTGCTGGGACAAGCAAATTTCCTCACACCAAGACTTAATTAAATAGGATCCTAACTTTACATTATATGCAAAAATTAACTTAATTAAGTTTAATTCAAACAAAAAATTAGCTTAAAATGAATCGACGACTATTTCAATAAAAGTGTTAAAATCACAAACTCTTAGAAAAAACCACAGGAGTAAATCTTCATGATCTTGGGTTTGGTAAGGATTTTTAGACATATGACATCAAAAACTTAAGCAACAAAAGAAAAAACAGATAACTGGACTTCATCAAAATTAAAAACTCTTGTGCATCAAAGAACATTATCAAGAAAGTAAAGACAATCTACAGAATGGTAGAAAATATTTGCAATCATAAATCTGACAAAGATTTATTATGGAGAACATATAAAGAAATACAACTCAACAATAAAAAGGCAACACGGTTTTAAAATGGTCAAAGGACTGAATAGACTTTTGCCCTCAGATGTGCAAACGGCCAATCAGATGAAAGATGCACATCATCATTAGACATTAGGAAAATGCAAACCACACTACTGTATACAAAAGATAACTAATAAGAACCTACTATATAGCACAGGGAACTCTATTCAGTGCTCTGTAATGACCTATACAGGAATGGAGTCTAGAAGAAAATGGATATATGTATACGTATGACTGATTCACTTTGATGTACAGCATAAATTAGTACATTGTAAATCAATGATACTCCAACAAAAAATGAATTTTAAAAAAACACAATGAAATACCTTTCATACTCACATTCAAGAAAAAGAGAAAATAACATGTTTGTGAGGATATGGAGAAATTGGTACTCTCTTGCATTGCCATGGGACTGTAAAATGGTGCAACTTGACAGTTCTTCAGAAAGCTAAAAAATGGAACTACCATATGACCCAGCCACCTCACCTCTAAGTATATACAAAAATAATTGAAAACAGCAACTCAAATAGATCTTTGCATGCCAATGTTCATGGCAGCATTACTCAAAAAAGCAGAATGGGAGAAACAATCCAAACGTTTATCAACAGATGAATAGATAAAATGTACATAGACACAATGGAATATTATTCAGTTATCAAAGGAATAAAATTCTTATACATGCTAAAACACGGATGTGTCTTTAAAATATAGTACTAAGTGCAATAAGCCAGCCCAAAGAATGACAAGCATTATATAATTCCACTTAAATGACGTATCTAGAATAGGCACATTCATAGAGACAGAAAGTGGGTTGAGGTTACCAGGGCCTGGGAGAAGGGAACAGGAGCTGTTCCTTACAGAGTTTTTCTTCGGGTGATGAAAAAATTCTAGAAATAGATGTAGTGGTGATGACTGCACAACACTGTGACTGTAATTAATGTCAATGAATTGTATACTTAAACTCCACATGCTTGCTAATGAGTCAGATGGAGTTGACTCAATTTTCCAATTTGGTGCAGAAACAGTGCCTCTATAATTATTAATTATATTTAACTACCAAACTATATTTCCATTAAATCTCATGGTATAGAGACAGTAATAGAGACAGTAATTGTGTCTCTACTGCAAATATCTGTGATCTTCTGACTACAGTGATATTATTTTACCTCTAGAAGTTAGAGATTTAATATTTCAAGGAAAATTGAGTGTTCCTAATAGCAGGAAGAAACTATGGACTTCAGTTTTTGTCAAGATCAAATATACCTTGATATTTCTTCTGGTTCTTAAGTGTTCTAAGCCTTTCACATTCCATTTTTCAAAAGGATTTCATATTTCAGTTATCTTTCCTAATTCTCACATTAAGAGTTTTGATTAATAATGAACCATTAATTAGTAAATGGATAATTATATCAGTATCACTTTAGTTTTTACACTAAAATTTATGTTTTGTGTCCTGTAACGTAGAACACACAATACTATATAATAATTTCAGTTCTGGGTGCCATCATATTTTGTTCCTGGAATAACAGGAAAAAGGCTTTCTGCTGCCTCCCTTTACTGAATCGTTTTTTGTATCCAATAAATCCAATTTGGAGAATTCCTTTTAAAACAGAATTTTAGAATGTACATCAGTAAATAGGAGACATGGCAACATTTCATCTGCCTTGCTGATTTGATAGTGAGTGGAAAGAAAACAGAAATATGCATCTTGGAGCTGACTCTGTCCCTTACCTTGCCATTAAGAACAATGTTCTGACTTCCACACAATACAGACTGGCGACTAACTTTGTTCCCAGATGCCTGAAAGAAAACAGAGGTGAGCAAAATCAGTGGATTCTAGGCTACAAATTTCCACCAAGAAAGCTCGTATTGCAGAGAACAGGACTTGAGATGGGTGAGGTCTGCAATGGAATGAGTCCAGAATATCAAAAATGCACGGATGAATCAGGAAACTAGGGATTCAAGGAACAGACCCAGAAGTTGTATGTGGTACATACATAAGCTAGCAGCAGCAGACATGAACTGAGTCTCATTTCTATACTTCAGTTTTACAGACCTAAAACCAGGATAATGACTTTACCAATATCAGAGTTGTGAGAATTCAATGAAAAAATAAGAGTAAGGCCGATTGAGCACTAAACCCGTTTCGAGCAATTTACATACATCAGGTATTGACTATTAAAAAAAACGAATAACAGTCCTCAGCACATAGTAATAAATCACCACACATTAGTTTAACAAAAAAAAAAAATTTTTTTTTTTTTTACAAGGCCTGAAGCCCAGAACTGTAATCAATATCAGAATGAATGAGACTTGTCCCGCTTTCTGGAAGGCATTTTATCTCTACGAGGAAATCAGGAATAGATTAAAAAAAAAAAAAAGCCTAAACTGGCCATGCAAGGAATAAATAACAAAACCAGACTATACATGAACTCTCAGGTAATCTCGGACTAACGCCGAAAGGACCAGGGGTGGGGCAGAGACAGGACGGAGGCCTCAGAGAACGCAGGCTTGGAGAGGGGAGGGCAGATGTCTGGACACGCGCACCGTTTCGATGTACTCGGACTTGTTGTAGAGCAGCTCGCCCAACTCCATGACCACCAACTCCTAGGCGCGGCTCTGGCTCCTGTCAAAGTCCGTCCGCCGGTATTTCTGACTGGAACTCAAGCAACTTCCGGCGGCTCCACCACTTCCGCTCTGGGCGGCCGGGGCTGCCATCCATAGTTCGGTTCTCCGCTAGGCGGCCTCACGCCATTGCTCTGCCGTCTCCGACTGCGCGTGCGCAGGCGGAGCGGCGGCTGTGATTGGCCAGGTTTGTTGGCGCGCCCGTCCGGCGTGGGCTATCTGGCCCTGTGTTGTGGTGCTCCCGGGTTCTACGAACCTTCCCCGGGGTGGCTTGGGGCCCAGGGCCAGCCGGGCTGTTTTTGTCCGCAGGCCTGGGGCCAGCGACGAATGCTCTCTTTGTTGGCCGCCGGTCAGATGGAAGAGCCTCCTGGGAAGACGCTTAGCTGTGAAGAGAAGGAAAAGGTGCCGGGGATGCGGGAAGGGTTGACTCAGATTTTGACCCCCTATCCCAGGATTTTAGGCTTGTCTTTGCTTCCTTCGACTGTCCAAGGGTGGCAGTGACCTCTAACCTACGCTTTTTTCTGGACTGAGGGGGCACAGGAAGTGAAAGTGTGGGAGAGCGCCGTGCTCCCTTGGTGGCGTTTAAAGAACAATTTTTCGTTACAGCAGAAACGCAAAAGTACAAAATGTAAAACTGTAGATAAAGCTAAGGTCCCCTTTGACATCTTCCCCACCCCACCCTGCACACTCTCAGTTTTGGCTTCTCCCACCCCGCCCCGTTAAGTAAATCTCTCAACCATCTGGACTTAAGATATTTTGTGTGTCTGTGTGTGCATGTTGGGCGGGTGGTGGAGGTGTGGAGGGGCGTGTTTGTATTGTCTATAATCACCGAAGAGTAATTGTGTATTTTGGGGGAAGGTGAATGTTCATAAATGGTATGATCTAGATGGTTCTGCAACTTCCGTTTTGCTTCTCCGTGTTTAAAATCCACATTAGTCTTTGTTTGCTCCTGCTTCTGCTCAGTCGCTTCTGTCGTGTCCGACTCTTTGTGACCTCCTGGACTGTAGCCCTCCAGTCTCCTCTGTCCATGGAAATTTTCTGGCAGTAATACTGGAGTAAGTTGCCACGCCCTCCTCCAGGAGATCTTCCCAACCGAGGGACGGAACCCACGTCATGTTTACTTACCTTTTAAAAAATTATTTCTTAAATTCTGTATGCTGCTGCTGCTAAGTCGCTTCAGTCGTGTCCGACTCTGTGCGACCCCATAGACTGCAGCCTACCAGGCTCCCTCGTCCCTGGGATTCTCCAGGCAAGAACACTGGAGTGTGTTGCCATTTCCTTCTCCAAAATTCTGTATAGTATCCTACAAATGGAAGTGACATCTTTTCTTTACATGTTTCTCTGCTTAGAGCCTTTTGTTTGCAGGTTTTGTTTCTGACTGTCCCTATACATGCCACCTCGTGCTTGTGCCAGCAGACGTTGTGGTTTTTAAAAAATATTTATTTGGCTGCCCCCTTCTTAGTTGTGGCACATGGGATCTTCTATCTTCCTTGGGGCATGTGGGATCTAGTTACCTGACCGGGGATGGAACCCAGCCTGCTGCATCGGGATGGCAAAGTCTTTGCCACTGAGCCACCAGGGAACTGACAGATGTTGTTAACTTGAATGTATCTTGCACTGGGTCTTCCAACCATGGTGCTAAAACTATTCATTCACCATAACTCATCAGTCCTCTCATCCCAGCTTGCCTTGCAGTGGTGGTGGAAAAGTTCATTTACAAATCAACAAGGTAATTCTCAGATGTTGATAAGGGTGGTGATAAGTACGAAGCTGTGAGAAGAGGTTACAAGCACAGACCCTAGGGCCAGACTGCATGGTTTGAGTTGTGCTGGTTTTAAATTGTGTGATCTTGGACAAATTGCCTTCCCTCTGATCTTTCCAAAGCTAGCTCTTTCCTCCATCAGGTCGGAGCTCATATGGTTTTCCTCAGAAATGCTTCCCTGGCCACTGTCTATAAGTATTCCATTCTCCTGTATCCCAGATACCCTCCCATCCCTCTGTTTGTCTAGGTATTGATTACCACATGAAATCATCGTATCTGTTTGTTTTCTTACTTACTATCTGTATCCTTCACTGTGTGTAAGCTGCCCACGAGCAGTGGCCTTGACCCCTCTGCAGATATAGCACCTGGAACTATAACCGACATAGTGAGCAGCAGTTACTGTTTCCGGTGCTGGAGATACCTGGGTCAATAACTGACTCATAAGTAGAATGACTGTCTGAGGATGATAGCCCCTGCTACCTTCAAGGATCTCACAGAGAGGTAGGAGGAAACAGAGAAGTGAACAGACTGTGTGTATAGTAAGTACCGTGATAAAGCAAACACACAGGAGAGGTGGAATCCTAACTTGGATTTGGAGAAGGACTTAGAAGTTTAGAAACTTCCCTAGAAGTTTCCCTCAGGGAAATAAAAATCTAAGCTGAGGCTTGAGGAATCAGTAGGAATTAGCAAAGTAAGTTGAGGAGAGTTGCTCCAGGTGATAGGAACAAGTTTTGCAGAGATGCGTTAGAGAACTTGGTGTTTTGTGAGAACTGGAAGTAGAGTGAGGCAGTACCGCTTCCTCCCCACCTCCAGCGGAGGGACCTGCTGACCACTGCTCGCTGGTATCCAGTAGGCCCTGCATCCCTTCTCTCTAATGCCTTCTTTCCACCTGCTCAGTTTTGTTTGCTGTTTTTCCTCTTCCAGTTGAAAGAAAAATTAGCATTCCTGAAAAGGGAATACACCAAGACATTGGCCCGCCTTCAAGTAAGTAAATCACATTCTCTCAAATTGCTGTTAATGCCACAAAGTATATAAAGACAGCTCTTTATTTAAGCTGTTAACAAAAATTTATTTCTTTTTCATAAAGTTGTTTTTTGAGTTGCTTTTGTTTTCTCTAGCGTGCCCAAAGAGCTGAGAAGTTTAAAAATTCTCTTAGGAGAACAGTGGAAGAACAAGATTCCTCACTCCAGCAGGAAGTTTCAACACAGCTAACCCACACAGGTAAGGCTAGCCCATTCTCTTATGCTTTCTTTATTACTCATTTCCCATGTAAATTTGCCTGTGATTCTCTTTTTAAATATATTTATTTGTTTGGCTGCGTCTTAGTTGTGGCACACCGGATTTTTGTTGGGCCACATGGACTTAGTTGTCCCCTGTCGTGGGGGAATCTTAGTTCCCCGACCAAGGAGTGAACCCCCATCCTCTGCCTTAGAAGGCAGATTCTTAACCACTGGACCACCAGGGAAATCTCCTAGCTGTGGTTCTTTTTGTCACAGTCAGAAGATAAGGAGTAACAGTAGACTCTTTAGAGTCTACAGTTCATTGCTTCTTTGTATAATCATCATCAAGATTATATAACCATCATCACTGTCTTAATTTCAGAACATTTTTACCACCTGAAAAAGAAACCCTGTACCCATCCTACCCTTAACCCCTGGACAACTACTAATCTGCTTTTGGTTTCTGTGGATTTTCCTATTCTGGACATTTCATATAGATGGAACCATACAATACGTGGCCTTTTGTGACTCTCTTCTTTTACTTGGCATAATGTTTTCAACCTTTATTTATCCATCTATATGTTCATCTAAGCATGCATCAGTACTTCATTCCTTTTTGCAGTTGAATGTTTCATTTCCCTTCATGGATCACAGCCTTGTCATGGTGAAGGGGCTTGTGTAACTCAGTGAAGCTATGAGCCATAATATAATATGATATGATATAGTTTGTATATCTATTCATCAGTTAATGGACACTTGGGTTGTTTCTACTTTTTGGCTATTATAAATTTTGGCTTTTATGCTGCTGTAAAGATTCATGTACAAGTTGTTTGGGGGACATATATTTTCAGTTCTCTCTATATGTACCTAGGAGTGAAATTTCTGGGTTATATGATAATTCTGTGTTTAATTTTGAGGAACTACCAAACTGTTTTCTACAGTGACTGTACCATTTTTCTTTCCTACCACAACGCACAAGAGTTTCAGTCTCTCCACATCTTTGTTAATACTTATGAATTATAACCGTTCTGATAGATAGAAGTGGTATCTAATTGTGGTTTTGATTTGCATTTCCTAGTGACTAATGATATTGAACATCTTTTTGTGTGCTTGTATATCTTCTTTGGAGAAATATCTATTTTTGTTAGGTTATTTGTCCTTTTATTGATGAGTTTTAAGTGTTCTTCATATATTCTAGCTATTGGACCCTTATCAGATACATGATTTGTAAATATTTTCTCTCATTCTGTGAGCGAGAAACTATACTTTATTTGGATTGCTTATTCAGTTGCTCTTTTTCTCTATTTTAACTTTTAGAATTTATATTTATTGCTTAAATATGGAAAGATGGTTTTTTTTTAGTTAAGTGTGTATATGTGCACAAAGATGAAAGTCTGGGTGGAAATACTTTAATAAAAAACAATGGTCATTTCTCATGTTAAAAGTCAGCTAATTTATAATCATAAAATCGGAAGCTAATGAAATAGAAAAGTGGTAAGAAAATTACTTGAGCCCAAAAAGGGACATGAAGTAAAAAATCAGGTGAGATATGGGGGAAATGAGGATATGTTGGTCAAAGGGTCAAGAGTTACAGTTATGCAGAATGAATAAGTCCTAGAGAGCTAATGTACGGCATGGTGACAGTAGTTAATAATACTATATTATATACTTGAAATTTGCTGAGAGAGCCGACTTTAAGTCTTCTCATCACACACAAAAAAATCATAGCTATGTGAAGTGATGGATATGCTAGTTAGCTTGATTGTGCCAGCATTTCACAATGTATACATGTTTCAAAACATCACTTTAACTATGTGCAATTTTTATCTGTCAGTTGTAGTTCAGTAAAGTTTTAAAGAAGAAAAAACTAAGAAAAGATGATTGCAATAAAGAATCATCTTTTTTAATATTTATAATTTATGTGGCTGCACCGGGTCTTAGTTGCTGCATGTGGGATCTTTAGTGGCAGCAGTGGGATCTAGTTTGCTGACCAGGGATGAAACCTGGGCCCCCTACATTGGGAGCACGGACTCTTAGCCACTGGACCACCAGAGAAGTCCCAAGAATAGATAATTGTTTAGTTTGAAAATAATTTTTCCAGCACAATTCCATTTTTGTTACATTTACTTAATATTACTATAGTTTGTAAGATTATTAAAAACTTACTTTGATCTGCCTAAATGATATACCATTGACTCTCTTTTAAATAAATGTTTGGTAATATTTGTATGTAATATTTAAAAATAAATATGGGGTAGTTTTTGTTTTATTTTAAAAATATTAACTATATAATTTTTCTTCTTCAGAACCTAAAAATACAGTATCTCCTCATGACACGTTGCAGATCAATACCCATGTTGATGAAGAAACTGGAGAAAAGACACCCAGCTCACTTGACATTGAGCCTGTGTTGTTTAGCTCTGGACGTGTCTCAGTGGAAGGATCACGCATACAAGGATCAGATGATAATCAGAAACATTTTCCTTTCAGGGTCAATCGCCCTGATGCTAAGAAAAGGCAGAGAAAGCTGCTGGGGAGAAGAAAGAAAGAGGAGAGAAGATATATTTCACAGGAGAGAGAACCTCTCTCTGATACTGATTCACTCATACTCTCTGGAAAAAGACTAAAGGAACAGGAAAAAATCAATAGAGAAAATCCCAAAACACCTGTAACTGAACTAAGAACTTACCCCCTTTCAAGTCCTAAGTGTGCCATTCCAAATTCTCCAGCACCAGTTACAGAAACTAATGTAGGGAGTGTATTAATTCTACCAAGCACCAAACCACAGAGAGATGTTGATGCCCTCCTTAGAGGAAATGATTTCCCCAGGGCGACTACTCTTCCTCTGCCTACGCCATCAGACAGCAGTAGCGGTCAGCTCCTCGAACACAAGCGCTCTCAAAGTAACTGTGAACTTACTACTCACAGCTTAAGAAACATTAGCTCTGCTTCACCTGTAAACTTGCAGGTACAGAAGGAAAAAATGACTGTCTCTACAGATAACCCAGAGGTAAACAAAGTTGGAAGTATAAGTGGCCAGGCAGCTAGAAGTCCTAACTTAGGGGCAGATAATTTATGTTTTATAAATGAACTCACTTGTGATAACTTAGTGGAAAATGAAAACCAAAACTTAAAAGAACAAAATCACACAGAGATGTCTCTTGAATCTCCCAATGATGCTCTCGGTGGTAGAAATGAAAGTCTTCTAGAAAAAGAAGTTCTAAGTCAGTCTAAGAATCTTAGCCTGGGAGTAATTTCTCCTGTTTCTACAGAAGATCAAATACATTCTTGCACAATGCTTGAAGGCCTTCTCTTTCCTGCAGAATATTACGTTAGGACAACACGGCGCATGTCAAGCTGCCAGAGGAAAGTAGCACTGGAGGCTGTAATTCAGAGTCATTTAGGTGTCAGGAAAAAAAGCTTTAAAAATATGAGTACAAAATCTGCTAAAAAATTTAATGTTTCCAACGAAAAAACTAAGCAAAGTGAAATTAAGGTGTCTGACACACACGCAGAACAACCAAGTTCAGGAAGTCCTCAGAAACTTCTCTCATTAACTGAAGTCAGCTTTTCCACTGACTCCACAGAAGATGACTTTTCCAGGAAGACAGTTACCAAGCCATCAGGTAAAAAATGCAGAGGAAAAAGAAAGTCAGCGTGCACCTCTCTGTTAGACCACCATGAACTACTTTTGCCAACTTCTGGCACATCAGGTGTTAAGAAGTCCAAGGAAGAAATTGCCTTGCACAAAGATCAGAATGAAAAGGCAATTATTCACAGTAAGAAGAGAGTTAAAGGTAAATCGAGATGTGGTTGATGGTGGTGGCTGATGATGGTGGTCGCTAACACTATATGCTCGTCACTTTCTAAATGTTATGTAGATACTCACTGAATCATCACACCAGCTGTACATGAGGCAGAATCTATTTTTTTTATTACTTATATATATATTTGGCAGCACATGGAATCTTTTTTAGTTGCAGCCTGTGGGATCTAGTTCCTTGACCGGGGTCAAAACCAGGCAACCCTGCATTGGGAGTGCAGAGTCTTAGCCACTAGACCACTAGAGAAGTTCCCAGAATCTATTTTTATCCTCACTTTACAGATGAGGAATTGAAGGCCAGGTGATCAAAGTGTCTTTAAAGCCACAGGGTAAAGGTTCAAATCTGGCTGCATGGTGTCAGAGTTCACAAATATGGTTGAAAAAGTTGACACTGAGAGGGAAAATGTGTTGGATGTTTACCTAAAATTAGTGTTTATTCAACTACAATACAGTCTTTTATCCATGGGGAGAAATAACTAATACAGGGAAGTATATTTGAAATTAAATCAGTGTCAGAGTAAGAATTGACTGACAAACTCCCTTAGGAATGATTGTGTAATAAAATGTAACAGGTCTTAGCCACTTTGGGAGGTAAGCTGTCTAATAGTGTCTCTGAGGTTCCTGGGACACAAGATTTTGGAGGATATCAAGTGACAAGTTATAATTTAAACTTCTTTATTCATTTACTCGGGAGATGTATCTGATAAACTGAGCACGGAATTTAGATAATTCACTCCAGTTCTGTGTGAAAGCTCAGCAAACTTTCTATAAAGGGCCAAATAGGAAATACAGTCTCTGTGCTCAGTCATAGCTATTCAAGTGTAAGAGCTCAGCAAACTTTCTATAAAGGGCCAAATAGGAAATACAGTCTATGTGTGAGAGCTCAGCAAACTTTCTATAAAGGGCCAAATAGGAAATACAGTCTCTGTGCTCAGTCATAGCTATTCAAGTGTAATGTGGAAGTAACCATACGTAATGTGTAAATGTGACTGTGTCTCACTAAAACTTTATTTACAGAAACAGGCAGCCAGCAGCTCTGTACCATTGGACAGGCTTTGACTTATGAGCCACAATTTATTAATTAATTTAAATAAAAATAATAATCATGGGGACTCCACTGGTGGTCCATTAGCTAAGACTCCATATTTCCTGGTCAGGGAACTAGATCCCACAGGTAAACTTAAAAGAGTTCACATGCTGCAACTAAGACCCAGTGCAGCCAAATAAATTTAAAATATTTTTTTAAAAATAATAATCATTTATAACACCTGATGATAGTGGTCCTTACCAGTTTCATTTCATACCACTCTCAGTAATGTGCTAAAGCCACTTACATCTGTTTCTGAGATGACTCTCTGCATGGCTTTCCAACTTTGCATTTATTGATACCATGTTGGTAGCTTGAAGTTGGCCATGATGGAAATATTGACACCTTGGAAATTGGTGTATGACAAAAGCCAAGAATTTTTGTTTTCTCTCAGAGGGTCTCCTCTTTCTCATGATGCTCCAGCCACACTGGCCTTCTAGCTTTTATTTGAACTCATCTATCAGGTTGCTGCCTTAGGGTCTTTATGCTTATATAAACTTACAGTTCTCTCTGTCTGGATTGTTCTTCCTTTCCATGGTTAAAGAATCAGATAGTTTCTTTAAAAAAAAAAATAGTTTCAGGAGGTTGGGATTGACATATATTCACTACTGTACATAAAATAGATAACTAATAAGAGCCTAATTATAGCACGGGGAAACTATTCTGTAATGACCTGTAAATAGAATCTTAAAAAAGAGTGAATACATATGTATGTATAACTGATTCACTTTGCTGAACAGCAGAAACTAATGCAACCTTGTAAATAAACTATACTCCAATAAAAAGTTTTTTGAAAAAATAATCATAACTTTAAAAATCATCATCTTTTATGCCAGCAAGAAAGGAACTGGAAAGCAGGACAATCTAATAATAAGCTTGAAATGTTGTTTTGTATACTTTGAAATAATCTACTGTGATTTCAGTAACCTACAGGTACATAGAAAATTTTTTTTTCTTGAGGTGACCTTCATGTAACGTAGTTCACCGTTTTCAGTTAAGTGAACAATTCAGTGGCATTTAGTTACATTCACAGTGGTTTATCACCATAATCCCTGTGTAGTTCCAAAACATTTTCATTATCCCAAAGGGAAACCCTGTACCCGTTAAGCAGTTTCTCCCCATTTTTTCTTTTGACAGCCCTTGGCAAATACTAATCTGTATTCTGTCTCGGTGGATTTACTTATTTTGGGTATTTTGTATTAATGGAAGTATACAATATGTGACCTTTCATGTCTGGCTGCTTTCGCTTACTTAGCTAGTTTTCGAGATTCATCTACATTGTAGCATGTATCAGCACTCCATTCATATTCATGGCTGAGTAATAATTCCACTGTATACATGTAGCACAGCTCTCTTATCCGTTTATAAGATATTGGATGCAGCTACATTTTGAATGATACAGAGCTTCTGTTGCTAGAAGTCTAATTAATCTTTGAAAAGGGAACTATGTTTTCTTCAGTGTGAAGAGCCAGCATTTTGTAGACTCTACTCTGATAGCCTGTTGGAATGATAGTTGTGGATCAGAAAGGACTTTTAGAGATTCTTAACCCAGCTCCCTCAGAAGGGACAAGGGGAAATGAAGTGAGTTTGACTTGCCCCGGATAACATAGCGAACCAGTGGCAGAGCTGGCACAGGACTGGTCCCAGGCAGCGGTGTCTGGTTTTGGTCCTACAGAGGAGAGCTGCTCAGTATGCACTAACCTATGTGTCTGGTTGTTGAACTGTCCACAAAAGTTTTAGAGTCCTGGATGGGAAAACACTGCATGACTTTGGAGTTTAGAAACTCACTCTTTGGTGGGAATTCGTGAGTATCTGTTTTTGTTGTTGCTTTCTGTTTTAGGGAAGGAAAGTCATTGTCAAAAAGAGGACTCCCTTTCTTACAGTAATTACGCTTATTTCTCTTCGGATGATGATGCTTTCAGCACTCCATCTCATAAGAACAAAATGCTAAGTTTAAAGCATCTGTCATCTTTTCTCAAAATCACAGACTTTCAGTTACCTGACGAAGACTTTGGGTTTCTTAAGCTTGAAAAACTGAAGTCCTGCTCAGAAAAGCGGATGGAGCCTTTTGGATCAAAAGTACATGGAGAGGGGCATCTTAAAGGGGAAAGTTACATTGTTGTGGACGAACCAAGCCCTAAACAAAGCAATATAGAAAAGGAGGGCATGGAAGAGGAACTAATTACTCTACCAGGAAAGGCACATTCTAGAATGCCAAGCCAAAGAAGCCAGCCTCGGGGAAAGGACCTTTCTTCGTCCATTTTACTTTTCACTCCTTTGAATTCTGTTGCCTCTGATGATAATGACAGACTGACCGCAGACCTGTGCTCACCTGCTTTCCCCATATTAGGCGCTACTCCAGCTTTTGGCTCCCAAGCCCACAAGGAAAAGGTGTCTGCAGAGGCGGGTGGACAAACATGCTCGCCACTCCGTCTTTCTCGCTTAAAAGCCACAGTCAGCCTGCCTAGCAGTCGTAAACAGTGCAACAGCTGGAGCAGCCCCCCGAGATTAGATGGCAGCCAGCATGTTGCAGGAAGAGCAGGACAGCCTTCCTGCGACCCTGACTCTGGTCCCCAAGCAACAACTCTGCCCACCGAGTCTTTCACCTTCGAAGCAAGTCAACTCCAGGGATCACAGAGACATTCTGCTGAGCAGGTACAGACTGCATCCTTCATGAAATTTTCTCTGAAGGAATGAAGTGTCTTAGTGAATGTGGACTCAGTTTCTCAGTGTTTTAAAACGTTTTACCATGTTTCTTTGATATGACTTCACTGTAAATATTAAGTTCATTCTGGGGAAATTAGGATTAATTAAAATATGTGTATTTTTAAGGGATGCTGTTCTCTTTGTTATTCATGAAGCAGTTGCATTTGGAGCTTTGCTGCTGTTATAGAAAATAAAACATAGGAAATAGTTTGAAGAATGAGTGATACAGACAGATACCATGTATAATATATACATTAATGATGTGACTTTTGTTTCCACAGACTGAAATTGAGGTTCCTGGTTGGGATAGCTTAAACCCGGGCACCCTACAGCTGGTTTCAAAGTTAAAGGTCAGAAGACTTATCTCTTGTGTCTTACATGCGAAAAATGCAATGAACTGGTTGGAAAATTCAGAAGATTTTGATCCTTGATAAAATAGATTCAGAAAAACATTTAAATTCTTTTTCACAGTATTTACCTGTTATATATATTCTGAGATCTTCTAAAGAAGTTTTTATGTCAAGCTATTGCCAAGAAAAACTTAAGCTAGGGAGCTCGACTTTGTATCTAAGTTTGAATCAGGCATTTTGACAGAGAGAGAGGGGTCATTCATGACTCTCCTACCCAAATAATATAGTACTTCTAGAAGAATCACTTACTTTATAAGAAAATGGGTAACAGTTCTCGATTATAACATAGTGAATGGTTAATTTTCATAGGCTGTGTGATGTATATGGTTCTGAGAAATATAAATAATATTCTGGTAAATCCTGTGAAGTGAATTGGACCCATGTCCTGGTTAACTTTTTATACTTGAAATAGGATGGTACACAGCAAGGGTCTTCAGTCTTATTGCTGTTAACATTTGGGGCTGGATTATTCTCTATTGTTAGGGACTGGCCTGTGCATTGTATGGTATTTAGCAACAGCCGTGGTCTCTACCAATCACACCCCTCCCACCCCAGCAGTGATGACAGCAGTGTCTCCAGATATTGCTAACTGTCCCCCCTGGGGAGGGTTGCAAAATCACCACCCCTAATTGAGAACAACTGGTGTTGAAAAAAAGATTTAAATCCACGTATTCCGAATCACTGTTTCTCCGGATCACTGGCTATTATGTGACCTGGCACAAACTGTTTAGCTTCTGGGTCCCAGATTCCTTTTCTGTAAAAGATACACTTATGTTGTTTCGAAACTATTCTTAAATCAATTTTAATAACAGTTTCTGAAAGGAATCAGCCATTTCATTCATATTTTCAAATTTGTAGGTAAAAAGTTACTTGTTGTTGTTACAGTTTTTGGTCTGTTATGTATAGTTAAGCCTCTCCTCACTCTCCATTTCTAAAAGTGGTTTGTTTTTTTTTTATTTACTTACTTGCTTTATTTATTTATTTTTTTATTTTACTTTACAGTACTGTATTGGTTTTGCCATACATCAGCATGCATACTTGCTTTATTTTTGACTGCGCTGGGTCTTTGTTGCTCTGCACAGGCTTTTCCATAGTTGCACTGAGCGGGGGGCTGCTCTCTAGGTGGGGCATGGGCTCACATTGTAGTGACTTCTCTTATTGTGGAGCCTGGGCTCTAGGGTACAGGGGCTTAGTTGACCTGCAGCATGTGGGATCTTCTTGGACGAGGGATCAAACTGGTGTATCTTGCATTGCAAGATGTATTCTTAACCAGTGGACCACCAGGGAAGCCCTCTGAAAGCATTTTTTTCCCTACATCAGACTTAAGAGGTTTGTCCATTCTGTAAGTCTTCCCCAAAACCTAGTTTTTTGTTGTGTTGATTGTTAATTGAGTGTTTGGTTTCCTCTTTCATTTTTTTTTCCTGTTTTTATTGTTAGTAAGTCCTTCTGTTTTTCATTGTGCCTATTTCATTATTCTTTTTTTTTTTACTTTATTTTACTTTACAGTACTGTATTGGTTTTGCCGTACATTGACATGAATTTCATTATTCTTTTACTAACTTCTTGATCTGCTTGCTTACTTTATTTTTATCTGTATTAATTTTTTATAAATATTAATACCTTTATAATTATAGGAGTTTTTTAAAGTACTGCTTTGGCCACCACATTCTGCATCTTCATTTAGAAATAGTATGTTGTTTCAGTTTTATTCCCTCTTCAACCTATGGGTATTTCATTAGAATGTTTCATTTCCAAAGGTTCTTAAGGAACTAATGTTTCAATTAGTTCTTATGGCCTATGGTCTGTTTTGATGATTAAATCTGACTGTTCCAGTCTGGAGCTACACGTTTTAAAGTCAATCACTGTGAGTGTGTATGGCAATTTTTGTGATTACATAAGACCCACAAGTCTCTTTGACCTGCATGAAAGTTTAATCACATTCAGTTGGTATTTCATCTAATCCTTGTGATCCATCACTGTTGATGTTTATTCTGCCCCCAAGAATCCTTTTAACGTCATTGTTGTTGCCATTCTGTCAGAATCCTTCAGGTTCTTGTTCTGTGGATGTGAGTGCCACGTGGTGGGAAATAGCTGGTTTCAAAGAGCCGTGTATCATAACTGCTTGTGAATACGTCGTTTCTCTTTGGAAACCTCTGGATGCTTGGCAGTGGGAAAAAATTTATTCCTGGCACTTTACAGAGGTAAATCAGAATCTTATAGCTGAAAGAGATCTTTGCAATCAGTTGCATGGTAATACAGATGGGCAGCTTACCAAAAAGATGGGATCTGTGACTATGCAAGACAGAGCAGAAAAACGATGTTTTTTTCCCCCAGTCTTTAATTATGAAAATTTCCAAATATATGGGAAAGTGATATAGGGAGCACCCATATGCCCAGCACGTAGAGTGTAAAGTCAATACCATACTTTATCATATGTTTTTCCAGAGGTGGATTTTTACACTGTACCTGCTGGAGAAGCTTGAAATTTCATGTCTATTCTGACTTCTAAACTTACTGAGAACTCTCACCAGAATGTTATTTCTGCTTTCTTTTAGCTGTAGTTTCTTCTGTCCTTGTCTACCTTTGTATATATTTTACATGGTTGCAGTCTGAATATGCTTAAAATTTTTCTGTCTTTTCTTACCATATAAATATGTTTGCTTGTTTCTACATATTCTTCCTACTTGTTTATTTTGAATTTTATTTTTCCAGCTTTATTGAGGTGTAATTGACAAATGTCATATATTTAAAGTGCATAGTGTGATGATTTGATGTACATACACACTGTGAAAGGGTTTCCATAATCAAGTTAACCAGCATATCACCTCACGGTTTCCTTTTTTTCCCTTGGTGAGAATGCTTAAGATCGACTGTCTTAGCAAATTTCATTCTTGTACTCCAGTATACCCACAGCCAGTAGCAGTGTGTTTGGCAGAGTGCTGCTCATAAATATTTGTTCAGTACATAAACTTGTCTTAAATGGTTGCATATTGTTCCATTCGTCCACATACCAGAATTTAATTATTCTCCTGTTGCTAGAAGCACTTAGTATGTTAAATAAACGCCACAGTAAACACGATCATGCACGTAGCTTATTTGAGTTTACATCTTGCAAAAAGAGGATGTTTGCTGAACGTTTCAAGTGTTTGAAACTAGATACGGTGACACTAGAAAGAAATGTGGCAAATTTTGGAAAATTTAGATTAATTAAAAATGAAATAACCAAATATAATTTTGGGCTGCTTTATTTAGGTTCCAGTATTACAGATAGTTGCAGTGCCTGATGTTTGCAATCTTGTGTGTGTGGCTTTGGGAAATTTGGAAATCAGAGAAATCAGGTAAGTAATCTCAAGGCGTGGGTTTTTTTCTTTATCTGGATGTTTGTCAGCTTGTTTTGAGTTTTGAGTGCAAATTATAACCTAGGCTTGGGTCTTGAAAGACTCTAAATTTAGGTCCAAAGAGAGACTCATTTTGAAAAAAGCTATCAATAGAGTGACATCCCTGACTGAAATTTCCTTTGAAAGTTTGAGCCTAGTCTTCTCATATTAAAGGCTTGCTCCTGACTGCTCTGCATTTTCCCTTATATGTGGTTTAGGGCACTACTTTGTTCTCCCGATGGTAAAAGTGAAAAGCAAGTGCTCCTGAGTTCTGGAAATATAAAAGCTGTGCTTGGCCTGGCAAAGAGGAGGCTTGTCAGTAGCAGTGGGACCCTTTGTGATCAGCAAGTCGAAATTATGACATTTGCCGAAGATGGAGGGTAAGCATTGGTTGAAGAAAAGCATTGGTTGATTTTACTATTAGACCAAAAATGATTTCATCACAGGGCTTCAGAGAAAGTTGAATCAGTAGCATCTTGTTTTCTCCGCTGTATGTGTAGTTCAGCAGGCTCTGCCTCTGTCCTGGGCTGTTACACAGAAGCAATGTAGGGAGGTGGAGCCAGACATGGCAGGGAAGAGGGCAGGGAGCAGAGGGGCTCAGCAAGCGTAGTCTCTTCTTCCTTCAGTCTCCTTTGACCTCTGTGTGTCCTTTAAGTGTTACAGATACCTCAAGATCCTATACACTTACCTGGTTCCACATACTTGGTTTCCATTGCTTCAGGTACCATCTGAATCCTGGCTGCTTGCAAACATATATTTCTAACTCTGAGCTCTTTCCAACCTCTGGACCTACATGCCTGTTTATTAGATATCTCATGGTTACCTCAAATTCAACATGCTAAAAACAGAACTCAGCATCTTCTATGTCTGTCATATACTCATTACACTTTATTAGATTTATCTGTCTTTCCTAATAACAGAGGGTACGAACCTCATTAGTCTTATTTATCCATGACCTGTTGCAGTAAATTGTTCGTTCGCTAAGTCATGTCCAACTCTTTGCGACTGCATGAACTGCGTTGCAATAAAACAGGTACAAAATAAATAATTGCTTAAATTAGGAAAATGTTAGTGGAGGTGGGGAGAAGCAGTGGATTTGAGAGAGATGAGATAATAAAGTCATTAGGACCTGGTGATTGAGTAAATAGAGAGGAAAGAGATAAGAATACAGTCCAAGTTTCTGGGTTGCTCATCTGGGTAGTGGTGGAACAGTCAGTTGAGATAGCAGTGCTGAAAGAAACAGGTTTAAAGAGAGAGCTGGTAAGTTTAATTTTGGAGAAGATGAATATGAGGTGCTTACTATATATCCAGATAGATAATGTGAAAGTATATGTTCATTGTGGAATGTTTAGAATACACATGTTTTCCGGGTGAATTTTTTTTTTCTGTCATTAGGTTAGTGTCTCTTATGTATTGTTCAATAATATGCAGAAGGGCTGCTTAGAAACTGCTTTGGTAGAAAAGGCTTGATTTTTAATACTGTTTTTAATACAGAAGCAAAGAAAAACAGCTTTTGATGCCCCCTGAAGAGACCATACTAACTTTTGCTGAGGTTCAAGGGATGCAGGAAGCTCTGCTTGGTACCACTATAATGAACAACATTGTTATTTGGTAAGCTTCCCCTTGAGAGCCCTGTTTTTCTCATCTGTAATATAAGGATATATCTCTTATTTTTACAGGGTTATTAAGATTAAGAAACTCTGTAAATATGATTGTGTTATTGTTTGTTTACTGTCAGATGCTATATACTTATCTTAATGAGAACATCATATTAATTCAAATAGTCCAAGCAGAGTACTTTAAAATAAGTGAAATTTTATTGTTGTAAAAAATGTACTCTTTCTGGTTAATGGCTGAGTAGCTTTCTGAGATTAACTCTTCTACTTCAAATACCTATGAATTCTGTGCAAAAGAGAACAAATATCTGAAAGCACTAAAGAGGGAGAAAAAATATATATTGGAGGAAATTCAATATGTAGAGGAAGGAAATGTCACTGGGCAAGTTTCCTGTTCGAAGGTGAGGCCCCACTCTGCACACTTGGTTACAGAAAAACTTCTGTTCTACTGCCTTAAAGGACCAAAGGATAGAAATCAAGGTGATTGCAGCAGCTATAAAGCAAGAAAGAAAAATCCCGAAAAATAGCCAGAGGAGCCCTGCTGCTGCTGCTGCTGCTGCTGCTGCTGCTGCTGCTAAGTCGCTTCAGTCGTGTCCGATTCTGTGCAACCCCATAGACAGCAGCCCACCAGGCTCCGCCCTCCCTGGGATTCTCCAGGCAAGAACACTGGAGTGGGTTGCCATTTCCTGCTCCAGTGCATGAAAGTGAAAAGTGAAACTGAAGTCGCTCAGTTGTGTCCGACTCTTAGCGACCCCATGGACTACAGCCCACTAGGCTCCTCCAGGCAAGAGTACTGGAGTGGGGTGCCATTGTCTTCTCTGGAAGGAGCCCTGAACTCTAGTTAAATATCTGGCTGACCTTTAAACTGCATGCATGCATTATTCAATAATATGCAGAAGGGCTGCTTAGAAACTGCTTTGGTAGAAAAGGCTTGATTTTTAATACTGTTTTTAATGCAGAAGCAAAGAAAAGATAAAGCAAAGGAACTGAACTGGGTTTTCAGCATTTAGAATTTGAGTTTAGCCAATTTAACTGTTGACTAGAGTTAAAAACAAAATCAGTATTCTTCAGAGGAGCAGAATGCAGAGTTTATATGATGTGTCATTGTGTCTACAATACAATCCAAAATTACTGGATGTGTAAAACTTGTTAGATTAGATGATTCACATGAACAAATTTGTGATAGGGAAATGACAGTGGAAGTCCCCAGGCACCTCTTTCCCGACCACAGGGGAGAGCCACATCAGGCCTTTTCACTTGCAAGGTTAATCTGTGGTAGGGGAAGAGATTGGCTTTTTTCCTCAGAAGACTCTCCAGTAATTACTCCCTTGAGGCCAGAATGGGTCTTGGTGAGAGAAAGTTATGAGTGTCCTTCCTACGCGCCCGTTCTGCATTGTTCAACCCTAACCCTCTAGGAATAAACTAGGCAAGTGTGGCCCCGAGAGAAACTTTGTCTCTCCTGACCAGGGAGCCTCTGGAGTTTGACCCTGACCTAACCTACCAGGTTTCCACGTTTGGCACTTGCCTCGGGGCTTCTGCACATAGGTCTTATTTCAGACAACGTTCTTTGTAAACATTGTCTTTGCTGTTCTGTCTGCTGTTTCTGTAGTCTGGTCCTTCATTGTTTGGCTCCTAAACTATTAATGTAATCTAGTGATTAGTCTCAATACTCAATCTCCAGATTATATTTTATACTATCACTTTATAAATACTCATTCTCCACCCCCCCCCCCACCAAATAAAACCTTCAGTGGGGTCCATGTTTGCATTCTCCACCTTCCATTTCCCTAATGTTTCATTACAAAAATTCTTTACCAGCTGTTCCCTACTCTCCCTTTTTTCATTCCATCCTTCAGTTTCCCTCTTTTTCTAATAATAGCCTTTTGGCATTTTGTCAATAAGGGATCACAGTAGAATTCGAGGCTGGGAAGGGACTATTCTTAGAGCTTCTAAGTATCAGTTTAAGTTCTAAGTTTAAGGGGGTATGTTCAGCCCCACAGTTGGCTTAAATTCTGTTGCAGCACCTCAGCGCTTCCCTGGTGGTCCAGTGGTTAAGACTCTGGGCTTCCATTGCAGGGGGTGTGGGTTCTCTCTCTCACTGAGGACCTCAACTAGGATCTCACATGGCCATGTGGCATGGCCAAAACACCGAGGGTTTCTCATAAGTGGAGTCACATGGTAGAACAGTAAATCAGTGTCACATCCTCAGTAGAACTAAGGAGTGGTTCCAACAAACTTTTTTTTCTTTATATTCACTGTCTTCTGTCTTCCTTTTTCCATTTTTTATTCCATCTCAGTCTTCCCTTCTCTCTGTGTTATCTTAGTCTAGCTCTAGTATTAACATATTATAGAGACATAATTATAAGTCTATTCTAGATGTAGTTTCTCTCCTAACCAGATTTGGTTTCCTAACCGTTGACTTACATGGAAAATTTAGACATATAATAAGATCAATGATAGAGCTATGCCCTGTGCCTAATTTCAATACAAGTGAAATGAGATCCCGGAAAACTTTTCTCCTGGAATTTGAAAAGATTTATCCCTAATGGCATAGCAGGTTCAGTCTAAAGCTAAACTATCAAATTACACTATTGGCAAAGTTAAACTGTAGTTCTGTTTTTAGCTAAATCAGTGGCTAATCAGAACTAAGGTCCTGTGTCCCTTAGTTTTTCCCTTGGTCACCTCCTGAAGGATGCTGTGATACCTAAGAGAATATTATGTGAAAACCAGTTTGTCAGAAGAATGATATGAGCTTATTTATTTTTGGTGTCCAAGGAACTTAAAAACTGGTCAGCTCCTGAAAAAGATGCACATCGATGATTCCTACCAAGCTTCAGTCTGTCACAAAGCTTACTCTGAAATGGTAAGTCTTGATCTGCTGGGACCACTTTGTGTCTAGTCTGTGTGTTACTATTGGTCTCACTGAATGAGAGTGGTAACTTAGCAAGTCATAATTTCTGGGCCCTCTCTGGCGCCTGTTTTTTTTTCAAAATTGGATAGCAGTCCTTGCTCTTTCTTGAAATTTATGAGTGCGTATAAGTGATCGTACAATATGACTGGGTAAAATTTCTGACTGTATGACTTAAGGGCAAACCTTGAGTTCTAGACTGTACCTAGAAACAATATGCTGATTTTCAGATTTGGCTCCCAGCCACATTGCCATAAATGATTTATGATGTGAATGAATCCCCTTAGGAAGGGTGATTACAGGGTCCTCGACATGGTTTTCTCTCAGGCTTTAGCATTACTGTATAGAAACAAACACAGCTTCTTAGGCGCTGTGTCAGTAGACTTGGCTTACAGTCCAGTTTTAACATCTGAACAGGCTGAAGGTGCTTGTGAAGGAGTCAGAGGTAACTGCCTGAGTAACAGGGACTGCTGAGCCACAAGCAGAGGCAGAAGCAGCTGGCTCAGCGCTGGGCGGAGACTGACTTGCCCAGAGCAGTGGCAGCCCTGCGCTCATCAGCACCCACAGGCTCTGAACACAAAGGGTGCATCTCCCTCTAGCCTAGCAACTTCTGTGGAAATGAACTCAACTGCTGTGTGATCTTAGGTAGCCTATCACATCATCTTGGGCTAACTTTCTTTATTCTAAAATAAGAGGGTTAAGTTCATCTCTGGAATACACCTACTAAGCATTTAAATAATTTTACATTTTTGTTATTACATTGATACCTGTTTGATATTAAAACATTTAATGCAGAAATATATGATATAGGAAGTAAAATGTCACCATGAAGCCAACCTCCAGAAATAATAGTTAATAGTTCAGTATGCTGCTAAGTCACTTCAGTCGTGTCCGACTCTGTGTGACCCCATAGACAGCAGCCCACCAGGCTCCCCCATCCCTGGGATTCTCCAAGCAAGAACACTGGAATGGGTTGTCATTTCCTTCTCCAGTGCATGAAAGTGAAAAGTGAAAGTGAAGTCGCTCAGTCATGTCCAACTCTTAGCTACCCCATGGACTGCAGCCCACCAGGCTCCTCCGCCTATGGGATTTTCCAGGGAAGAGTACTGGAATGGGGTGCCATTGCCTTCTCCGAATAGTTCAGTATAGGAATCGGCAAACTTTTTCTGTGAAGGGCCAGTTAGTAAATATTTTCAGTTTTGCAGGCCATGTGGTCTCTGTCATAACTCCTCTACCACTGCAGCCCCAGGTCAGCCAGAGGTAACATATAAACAAATCATGTGACTATGTGCCAATAAAACTTTTTGGACAATAAAGCTTTCTGAAACTTGAGTTTCATATATAATTTTCATATGACACAAAACGGTCTTCCTCTTTTTTCTAACTATTTCAAAATGCAGAAACCATTCTTAGCTCATGAACCATACGAAGATAAGCATTGAGCCAGATTTGACCTGTAGGTCAGAGTTTGCCAACCCCTAGTTAAATGTATAGCATTTAACATTTTTTGACTTTCAGTTGTTTAACAACCAATGAATTATAATGGTAATTAATTATCCTTATAAGAATTCAGTCATTACAGAAATGTATGAATTCGAAATGAATGTTGTTAATCCTAAGATGACCTAGTAATTAATTTTTCCCATTTTACCCCCCAAATAATTACTTTCCCGTTTTACCCCTGAAATAATTACTTTCAACAATATACATGTGTGTGACATAGATTTTCATACCTAAAGATGTTATTATTAGAACATGTAATTTTAAAGTCATGGGAGGTCTGTAACCCATTTTCCCGCAGAAATAACCATAGGTGATGGTGCCTTTTTTGGGTCATTTTTAGTCTATAAGTAAATAGGCTTTTGCAAACTAGCCTGAAAATCCTGTCACTACTGAAAGATTGTTTTTATGGGAAAATGTGCTCCAAATTTTCAAAACCAACTTACAGGTGAACATTTCTGGTTTGAAGACTCCCTCCAGGTATTTCTATGCCCTCTTTTCTTAACACCAGCATTTCCCCAGGTAGATGGCATGAATGTTAGTAGGCTCTAAAGTTGAGGAAGCTGGTAAGTCAGCTAGATTCATACCTGCAAAGACTGGCTGTAAAGTTGTGGGGAGCCCTGTGCTGGAGAAGCCCAAGGTCCAGCTCAGTGGTCCCCTCAGGCCTGAAAAAGAGTGATCCAGGGATTAAATCCTCGAGACTTAAGAGTCTGTTGGCCATTCCTGTGATTCTATAGTTTTGTCTCTGCCAGTGCTTTATTTTCCCCCTACATACTCTTGATGATTTATTTGGTCGTTAATTTTTCTCCTACGTCAGGGGCTCCTGTTTGTTGTTCTGAGTCACCCTTGCACCAAAGAGAACGAGTTATTGGGAAGCCCTGTGTTTCAGCTGATTGTGATTAACCCGAAGACAACCCTGAGTATGGGTGTGATGCTCTACTGCCTTCCTCACGGGCAAGCTGGAAGGCAAGTGTGTGATTGCCGTCCAATGAGTGTGACATTGTGAGAAACATCTGTGCATATATAGAAACCAAATATTTTTCTGTGACTGACGTGAATGGAAACATGAAATACTACAGATCATGGTAAAGAATACTAAGAAGTAGGTTGAAGTGTGACGTTTACTAGATCTGAGTCAAAGTTCAGATTCCTGCCATCCAATGATTGCCCACCAGTATGGCCCTAGATAGGTATTTTATGTATAGTCAAGCCTTGTTTTTCCCCACACCGAAACACATCAGAGTAATTAACATTCTCTACAAGAAACTTATTGTTTATGTTCTTTCCATAAAAGTTAAGGAAGTTTTAAATGCACTTAAGATCTGTTAGACTTCCCTGGCAGTACATTGGATAGGAATCCCCCTGCCCATACAGAAGACGCAAGTTCAATCTGGGACAGTTCCGCTTGCCATGGAGCAGTGAAGCCTGTGCTGCAGCTGCTGAGCCTGTTTCCTAGAGCCTGTGCTCTGCAACAAGAGAAGCCCCACAATAAGGAATTCACACACAACAACTAAGAGAAGCCCCTGCTGCCGCAACTGCAGAAGCCTGCGTGTAGCAACAGAAAGACCCAGCACAGCCAAAAACAAATAATTTTTTTAAAAAAGAAGATATATGTACTTTGAAATATTGACTGTACCTCCATCATGTAGGCAGTTGATATTTATCTTTTGATAAATATTTTACCTGTTGACTGATGAGAAGATCTATTTACCAATGCCACAGTTATGGGCATCCCAACAGTTTTCTGAGCTATATAAAGCTCTGAAGTAGTGCTCATATTCTTAGGTGAAGTGAGCACCATCGAAGGTATCATTTCTAAATACTCCTTTTATTAATGTTTGAAAATAGACCTAGTAAATCAGGATCACAAAGTTTGGCTTTAGTAAGTCACAGGGGTAAGCATCCTTGATGGTTATATGTGTGTTTCTCTTTGTTTGGATCTTGTGCAAAGCTTGCTTGGTGGTACATGTTCTAAAAGTCCCTCTCCTTGTGCATGTAGCCACCTGTGGAATTTCTGCAAGTGTTCTTAGTGCAACAAGTACCTCAGAACTCTTGTTTATAATATGTGCTTATGTAAAACTTGTTTTATTGAATATAAAGAGAGAAGCATAGTCATAGGCCCAGAAATTGAAGACACATGGAACTACTAGGTCAAGCATTTCTTTCGTCCCTTTGCAAACCTATTTGTTTAGCAAATCTTGAAAGCCTATTTGGTACCAGTCCTGTAGGAAGCACTACTGTTTCTAATCTCATAGAAGTTAGAAAATAATGAGCTCAGGTGTTTGAGCACAAGTCACCTATTCTCCTTGTTTGCTTGGCCCTTACAGTAAATCCTTCTCTGCTCAAAAAAGAAAAGAAAAAAGAAACAAATTTTTTTGCTGTTTGGTGTGCATAATGCCAGAAGGCTTGCACTGTTTGGGATGGAAGGGCACTTTAATTGGCAGTGGAGGGTTGGGGAGAGACTGTCAAGGAAAACGTTATGGATTTTCAAAAGATGAGCTAAGAGACAGCTACACAAAGTTGAGTGCAAAAAAAAAAAGTTGGGTGTGAGCCAGAGATAAAATATATCATTCAGTTCACTCAGAATATTCACTTAAAGTTGACTCTGTACCAGGTACTCTACAAGGCACTGGTGATGTGGCAGTGAGGAATAATTAATTTTTATTAAGGATTTCTTAAATCACTGTGGACAATGACTGCAGGCATGAAATTAAAAGGCGCTTACTCCTTGGAAGAAAAGCTATGATAAAACTAGACAGCATATTAAAAAGCAGAGACATTACTTTGCCAACAAAGGTCCAGCTAGTCAAAGCTGTGGTTTTTCCAGTAGTCATGTATCGATGTGAAAGCTATGGTTTTTCCAGTAGTCATTTGTGGATGTGAGAGTTGGACCATAAAGAAGGCTGAGTGCCAAAGAATTGATGCTTTCAAACTGTGGTGTGGAGAAGACTCTTGAGAGTCCCTTGGAAAGCAAGGAAATCAGTCCTGAATATTCATTGGAAGGACTGATGCTGGAGCTGAAGCTCCAATATTTTGGCCACCTGAGGCGAAGAGCTGACTCATTTAAAAGACCCTGATGCTGGGAAAGACTGAGGGCAGGAAGAGAAGGGGACGAAAGAGGACAGGATGGTTGGATGGCATCACTGACTCAATGAACGTGAGTTTGAGCAAGCTCTGGGAGATGGTGAAGGACAGGGAAACCTGGCGGGACTGCAGGTCGCAAAGAGTCGGACACAGCTGAGCAACTGAACAACAAAGCATTTCTTACATGTTAGGTACTGCACTAAGCTTTTTATATCAACTGTTTTATTAAACTCCAAAGCAGTCCTATGAAGTAGATACTTGTATCATCTATCTCTATTTTACTGATGAAGTTAAATAACTTGCAGGGTCACACATCTCTTACTTTGTTAGAATTCAAACCCCAGTACCATCCCCGATGGTCTAGTGGTTAGAATTTGGCACTCTTTCAAACCCCAGTAGCTGACTGCAGAGCCCCGTCTTTAAAAAGACAGCCAGATTTGTTTCATGATGTTTATATTTTCTGTGGGACAGACAGCCCCCAAATATAGAAATGAGAATCTCAAATTCATATTCTCAGAGATACGGAGGCAAATAGTCTCACATTGCTGTAAAGGTAAAAAGGTGCTGCGATAGACAAGGAGCAGAGTGTATATGTGTGTGCAAGCTCAGATTGCTGAATAGGTGTGACTTTATGTGGGCAACAAGCCTGAACAATGACTAACACCCAGCCAGGCTATGCCCTGGGGGGAGACCTGTCAAGGAGAGGGACAAGCAAAAGCAAAGACACCACGGCGAGGCCAGGCTCGGCTGGTTTGGCGGGTGGGAAGCAGGTCACTGTGAGCTGTCGTGAGGAGATGCAGAGGTGCATCAGAGAGACAGGCAGGGCCGCTAGCGACCGTGGCCAGCAGCCCTAGGACTTCACACGGACGCATGCGTGTTCCCACGTGTCTTTGTTCTTGTTGCTTTAGAGACCATGGTTTGGGCCCATTCTTGTTTTAATGTCTTTTTGTTTGTTTTTGATATGTGATTTGAATTGTCTCTCCTCTGCTTGCTGCTAGGTTCCTGGAAGGCGACGTGAAAGACCATTTCGCAGCAGCAATATTGACTTCTGGAACCATTGCCGTTTGGGACTTACTCTTGGGTCACTGCACTGCCCTCCTTCCTCCTGTCTCTGGCCAGAATTGGTCTTTTGTTAAATGGTCAGGTACAGATTCTCATTTGTTGGCTGGACAAAAAGATGGAAATATATTTGTATACCGCTACTAAAAAGTTAGGGTAACCTGGAAAACACAGTGTTCTGGGTATTTTTGGCCTCTTAGTACTCTTGGGAGTTGCTCCTTTAAAGGAGACTATTTGAAAGAGTTTTAAAACATTTACTTACCTGTGTTCATTCTGACAAACTGTGTTCTGATGGTGGGGCACTACTGATTTTGAATGCTCATTTGTACTTACTTTGGGAGAGAGGGTATATAAGTGGATTTTTGTGATTACTCACATTTGCACATTTCCTTTTAAAGGTTATGTACATAAAGCTTGAAATGTTAATAAATATTCATTTTGATACGTCCTGTTTGGCATATTTTTTCCTATCCTGTAAAGATGATTTTCAGAAACAAGAACTAATTATTTACAGCTAGAATATTTACTCAGTGATACTTACACAGTAAATCTCAGTTAACTTAGTGTACTAATATGCAATATACGTTTGTTTTTGACTGCACTAAGTCTTCGTTGCTACACACGGGTTTTCTTTAGTTGTGGCAAGCAGGGGCTACTGCCTAGTTATGGCGCTGGGCTTTTCATCCATCTGATTTCTCTTATTGTAGAGCACAAGCTCTAGGGCGCTGAGCCTTCACTAGTTGTGGTGCGTGGGCTTAGTTGCCCCACAGCAGGTGAAATCTTCTCAGATCAGGGATCAGACCCGTTTCCCCTGCATTAGCACATGGATTCTTAACGACTGGACTGCCAGGGAACAAACTGAAAGTCACTCAGTTGTGTCCAACTCTTTGTAACCCTATGGACTATACAGTCCATGGAATTCTCCAGGCCAGAATACTAGCGTGGGTAGCCTTTCCCTTCTGCAGGGGATCTTCCCAACCCAGGGATCGAACCCAGGTCTCCCACCTTGCAGGCAGATTCTTTACCAGCTGAGTCACAAAGGAAGCCCAAGGATACTGGAGTGGGTAGCCTATCCCTTCTCTAGGTGGATCTTCCCAACCCAGGAATCGAACCTCGGTCTCTTGCGTCGCAGGCGGATTCTTTACTAACTGTGCTATCAGGAAAGTCCTGCGATATACTTTTATGAAATTTGTAATATTTTCACATGCCTACTAAAAGTAACGCAAAGCCTATTTCAAATGCTAATTTAGAAATGCTGTTGTTCATTTGCATTCTCACATGCATCCTTGATACCAGTACCTGCATTTCACAAGAGTCAGTCAACAGCACAGCTGTACTGAGGACATCATCTTCACCTTTCCCTAAGTGGTTTGAGAGACAGCAATTTTTTTTCCAGATTATTTATTGGCTGTGATGGGTCTTTGTTGCTGTGCAGGCTTTCTGTAGTTGCAATGAGTGGGGGCTTCTCATCGTGGTGACTTCTCTTGTGGAACACAGGATCTAGGGCGTGCAGGTTTCACTAGTTACAGCTGGTAAGCTCAGTAATTGTGGCACTTGGGCTTAGTTGCTTCACGGCATGTGGGATTTTCCTGGACCAAGGATGGAACCAATGTCCCTTGGATTGCAAGGTGGATTCTTAACCACTACACCAGCAGGGAAGAGCTAGAGATGGCAATTTTTAAAGCCCTAATCTGCACTCAATATGGCAGCAAATTTGGAAAACTCAGCAGTGGCCACAGGACTGGAAAAGGGCAGTTTTCATTCCAATCCCAAACAAAGGCAATGCCAAAGAATGCTCAAACTACTGCACAATTGCACACATAATGGCAACCCACTCCAGGACTCTTGCCTGGAAAATCCCATGGACAGAGGGGCCTAGTGGGGTGCATTCCATGGGGTCGCTAGGAGTCGGACACGACTGAGCGACTTCACTTTCACTTTTCACTTTCATGCATTGGAGAAGGAGATGGCAACCCACTCCAGTGTTCTTGCCTGGAGAATCCCAGGGATGAGGGAGCCTGGTGGGCTGCCGTCTATGGGGTCGCACAGAGTCAGACACGACTGAAGCGACTTAGCAGCAGTAGCAGCACATGCTAGTATAGTAATGCTCAAAATTCTCCAAGCCGGGCTTTAGCAATACGTGAACCGTGAACTTCCCGATGTTCAAGCTGGTTTTAGAAAAGGCAGAGGAACCAGAGATCAAATTGCCAACATCTGCTGGATCATCAAAAAAGCAAGAGAGTTCCAGAAAAACATCTATTTCTGCTTTATTGACTATGCCAAAGCCTTTGACTGTGGATCACAATAAACTGGAAAATTCTGAAAGATGGGAATACCAGACCACCTAACCTGCCTCTTGAGAAATCTGCATGCAGGTCAGGAAGCAACAGTTAGAACTGGACATGGAACAACAGACTGGTTCCAAGTAGGAAAAGGAGTACATCAGGGCTTTATATTGTCACCCTGCTAATTTAACTTCTATGCAGAGTATATCATGAGAAACGCTGGGCTGGAAGAAGCACAAGCTGGAATCAAGTTTGCCGGGAGAAATATCAATAACTTCAGATATGCAGATGACACCAGCCTTATGGCAGAAAATGAAGAGGAACTCAAAAGCCTCTTGATGAAAGTGAAAGTGGAGAGTGAAAAAGTTGGCCTAAAGCTCAACATTCAGAAAACGAAGATCATGGCATCTGGTCCCATCACTTCATGGGAAATAGATGGGGAAACAGTGGAAACAGTGTCAGACTTTATTTTGGGGGGCTCCAAAATCACTGCAGATGGTGATTGCAGCCATGAAATTAAAAGACACTTACTCCTTGGAAGAAAAGTTATGACCAACCTAGAGAGCATATTAAAAAGCAGAGACATTACTTTGCCAACAAAGGTCCATCTAGTCAAGGCTATGGTTTTTCCAGTGGTCATGTATGGATGTGAAAGTTGGACTGTGAAGAAAGCTGAGCACCGACGAATTGATGCTTTTGAAGTGTGGTGTTGGAGAAGACTCTTGAGAATCCCTTGGACTGCAAGGAGATCCAACCAGTCCATCCTAAATGAGATCAGTCCTGGGTGTTCACTGGAAGGACTGATGCTAAAGCTGAAACTCCAGTACTTTGGCTACCTCATGCGAAGAGTTGACTCATTGGAAAAGACTCTGATGCTGGGAGGGATTGGGGGCAGGAGGAGAAGGGGACGACAGAGGATGAGATGGCTGGATGGCATCACTGACTTGATGGACATGAGTTTGGGTGAACTCCGGGAGTTGTTGATGGACAGGGAGGCCTGGTGTGCTGCGGTTCATAGGTTCGCAAAGAGTTGGACACGACTGAGAGACTGAACTGAACTGAACTTGAGTATATTGAGAGTATATATGCATGATCTCTCTTTTTTTTTGGCCACACCACATGCAGCATGCAGGATCTTATTTCCCTTAACAGGAATGGAACCTGCATCCCCTGCAGTGGAAGTGTGAAGTCTTAACCACTGGACTACCAGGGAAATCCCATACACCATTACTTCCCTTTTAAAGATGCCTTTTAATGATATATCTATAGTGGGTTTTGCTAATTTCATTACTACCCTTTAATCAGTCGCTCAGTCGTGTCAGACTCTTTGTGACCCCATGAACCCTTTAATAACCTTTGCATAAAAGATTTCACTTTCTCTCCTATCCTAACTCTGTCCTCACGGTCTCTAACCTCAAATGAGTTAATAACTTTGCAAGCACATCATGGCCAATTGAGGGATTTTCATAAAGATTTAATTTACTCAGGAACCCTGAGAAACATGATACCCTAAGTTTAAGAGGAGGGAAAGAGTGCTTTTAGATCTTCTGGCAACAGGCATTTGGATCTAGGACTACAAAGCCCAAAGAAGAGGCCAGGCTGGATGGAGGTGGCAATTAAAGCCTCTAGAGCGAATCAGTCCTGAAAACGTATATGTTTAAAGTCAAGAATGGGTCAAGGACAAACCCCCCACAGGGATCAATATTTAAATGATGAGCAGAGAAAATAGGGCCATGAAGAGGGCAGAAAAGGAATGGTCAGAGAGGTTGTATCTACTGGACTTCAATTAAGATGCAGTTTATGAAGTTTCACTGGTGGGAGTAGGGGTCAAGTATAATCTAGATTAGAATGGATTAATGAATAGGACAAATGAACTTACGTACAAAACAGAAATAGAGTCACAGATGTAGAAAAACTTACGGCTACCAAGGGGGAAAGGAGGCGGGAGGGATAAATTGGGAGATTGGGATTGACATGTACATACTACTTCCTATATATAAAATAGATAACTAATGGGGACCTACGGTATAACACAAGGAACTCTACTCAGTACTCTGTAAAGTATTGAAAAGAATCTAAAAGAGTGGATATATGTGTATATATAACTGATTCACTTTGCTGGACAACACAAACTAATGCAACATTGTAAATCAACTGTACACCAATGAAAATTAATTTTAAAAAAGAATGAATAGGAAGTGAGGAATTGAAGATTTAAAACAGTAGATTATTCCTTCAAGAAGGTTGACTATGGGGACTTCCCTCATGGTCCAGTGGCTTCAGACTCCAGGCTGCCAATGCAGGGGGCTCCTGTTCAGTCCCTGGTCCGGACACTAGATCCCATATGCCGCAACTAAGAGTTTGCATACCACACCTAAAGATTCCTCATTATGCAACGAAGATCCTGCATACGGCAACTAAGACCCAGATCAGCCAAATAATTTTTTTTTCTGAGAGGTTGACTATGAATGGAAAGGGAAATGGTGATATTAGAGGTATAGTAAAGGTCACTGGAGAAGGCCTCTGGCCTTGTTTTTAGGTGGGGAGGAACTTTGGCATGTTTAGGGGCTCAAGAAAAAGAGCTAGAAGGGAAGGAAAGGTTGAAGATAGCGGGGAGAAGAGAGAATTAGTGGTATAAGATGCCAGGGGATCCAGGAGGGGACGTGACGGTAGTACAGATGTGTGGGGCAGAGGGAGGGCTGACGGGTGGGCTGGGAGGGTGATGTGTGCAGGAAGCTGACATAGTCTGTGTTCATATCCCTTTGATGGAAGTGCTCCTGAAGAGCACTGGTGCTCTCTTAAGTCTTCCCCAGCTGCTAAGGATTCGATCTCAGTAATGAACCTCTTACCCTATGGACTGTCTTGGCTGACATTTTTCTCTTTGTTCGCTGAAGGAAAAGTATCTCTCCCAAAATATGTCATTTAAATAAGAGGTGATTCTGCTATATTTAAAATGGATAACCAACAAGGACCTACTGTATAGCACGTGGAACTCTGCTCCATGTTATGGGGCAGCCTGGATGGGAGGGAGTTTGGGGGAGAATGGATACATCCATGTACATGGCTGAGTCCCTTTGCTGTTCACCTGAAACTATCACAACACTGTTAATTGGCTATACCCCACTAGAAAATAAAAAGTTAAAAAAATAAATGAGGTAATTTGTTGTGTTTGACCAAAAGAATCAAATGTAACAGAAATACAGAGAGGTTATGGGAAGAGAGGGTCCTACATGTGGACTTGGTGGGAATAGAGCTCTTCGCGACTGCTCCCTCTTCTGAGACCATCATAGGTCTGTCCCGTGGGTCTGCCACAGAGCATGGCCAGGAAGGCACAATCAGAGGCCAGGCTGTCACTGGTGACTTAAGCAGATATTATTGGCCCTAGTCCTAGGACTCCAGTCAGGTGCCTGTCAGTTTTCTACAGAAATGAAAGTCTGCTACTCGATGTGGAACTTGGCCATTTATTCACTGACAATTCCAAAGAGGTGATATGATTGCTTAATAAGCAGTGAAGTGGTGGTGTTGAAAACAGGATGCAGGAGAAGCCTGGGGTGGACCGCGAGCACAGCCACAGGGACTGATTGGCATCAGCAACAGCAGGGTGACTCTCAAGGGTTTCTTTTCCATCCTCCTGGCTGATGAAATGTGAAGTCAAGTGGGCCTTGGAAAGCATCGCTATGAACAAAGCTAGTGGAGGTGATGGAATTCTAGTTGAGCTGTTTCAAATCCTGAAAGATGATGCTGTGAAAGTGCTTCATTCAATATGCCAGCAAATTTGGAAAACTCAGCAGTGGCCACAGGACTGGAAAAGGTCAGTTTTCATTCCAATTCCAAAGAAAGGCAATGCCAAAGAATGCTCAAACTACTGCACAATTGCACTCATCTCACATGCTAGTAAAGTAATGCTCAAAATTCTCCAAGCCAGGCTTCAGTAATATGTGAACTTCCTGATGTTCAACCTGGTTTTAGAAAAGGCAGAGGAACCAGAGACCAAATTGCCAACATCCGCTGGATCATCGAAAAAGCAAGAGAGTTCCAGAAAAACGTCTATTTCTGCTTTATTGACTATGCCAAAGCCTTTGACTGTGTGGATCACAATCAACTGTGGAAAATTCTGAACGAGATGGGCATACCAGACCACCTGACCTGCCTCTTGAGAAATCTGTATGCAGGTCAGGAAGCAACAGTTAGAACTGGATGTGGAACAACAGACTGGTTCCAAATAGGAAAAGGAGTACATAAAGGCTATATATTGTCACCCTGCTTATTTAACTTGTATGCAGAGTACATCATGAGAAACGCTGGGCTGGAAGAAGCACAAGCTGGAATCAAGATTTCTGGGAGAAATATCAATAACCTCAGATATGCAGATGACACCATCCTTATGGCAGAAAGTGAAGAGGAACTCAAAAGCCTTTTGATGAAAGTGAAAGAGGAGAGTGAAAAAGTTGGCCTAAAGCTCAACATTCAGAAAACGAAGATCATGGCATCTGGTCCCATCACTTCATGGGAAATAGATGGGGAAACAGTGGAAACAGTGTCAGACTTTATTTTTCTGGGCTCCAGAATCACTGCAAATGGTGACTGCAGCCATGAAATTAAAAGATGCTTACTCCTTGGAAGAAAAGTTATGACCAACCTAGATAGTATATTCAAAAGCAGAGACATTACTTTGCCTACTAAGGTCCATCTAGTCAAGGCTATCGTTTTTCCAGTGGTCATGTATGGATGTGAGAGTTGGACTATAAAGAAAGCTGAGCACCGAAGAATTGATGCTTTTGAACTGTGGTGTTGGAGAAGACTCTTGAGAATCCCTTGGACTGCAAGGAGATCCAACCAGTCCATTCTGAAGGAGATCAGCCCTGGGATTTCTTTGGAAGGACTGATGCTAAAGCTGAAACTCCAGTACTTTGGCCACCTCATGCAAAGAGTTGACTCATTGGAAAAGACTCTGATGCTGGGAGGGATTGGGGGCAGGAGGAGAAGGGGACGACCGAGGATGAGATGGCTGGATGGCATCACTGATTCGATGGATGTGAGTCTGAGTGAACTCCAGGAGTTGGTGATAGACAGGGAGGCCTAGCGTGCTGCGATTCACGGGGTCGCAAAGAGTCGGACACGACTGAGCGACTGAACTGAACAGACTGATGAAAGTCTTGGCTCAAGTGTCACCTCAAAAGACAGGCCTTCAAGGACCACCCTATCTAAAATAGCACACCTCTCATAGCCCCCACTACCCCCTTCTCTGCTTTATTGGTTCTCATTGTACTTATCACTACTTCCTGGAGGGTTCTTTTGGGGGGAGGTGTTATATTTTTTGTTGTTTATTCTATATCTGTCCAATCTATCTGAAAATAGATTGCCAATCTGGTTTGCTCACTGATGTAGCCTCAACAACTAGCACATAGCAGATTATTGATATTTTCATGAATTCATAAATAGAAATTACAAGGCAGTGCATTTTATTTTACTTGGATTTAATGAAAGTAAAAAGAAATAAGTAAACTGAAGGCATGATTGGAGTGTTCATCCAGGCAGTATTCCGAGTTTGAAGCCACTGTTCAAAGGTTTCGATTTCCCTGCTGAAAAATATGAATGAATTAGCACTCTTCAGCTTACTCCCATGTTCCCATTTCTGTGAGCTATATAGTTTACACACTGTCAAGTTTTTAAATATGTACATTACTTTTATTGTCCCACATTTATTAGTCTTAGTTATACATTTACATGACTCACATTCTTCTTTTATGCTGAGTTTTGACCTATTCAATAAACTTAATATGAAGAACTGGAACCATTTGGTGTCATTTCAGGTGGCTCCATAAAGGTATATCAGTCCTTTATGTCTCTGCTCAGAAAGACTCCAGTGAGAGGCAAAGTGATAGATAAGTGATTTATTAGACTAGGACGCTAGTGAGGCTTACAATCCAGCAGGTGAGAGATGCCGCACCCTGAGAACTTAGTGGGCTACAGTTTTATAATCAAAGGAAAAATCGGGGCTGGGTAAGAGACCACTTTCTTCCTCATTCTTGGCTAGACATCATGCTTTCATCATCAGCTCCTCCAGGTTGGGCAAGGGAGTTTTCTTGTCCCTACAGGGTCAAGCAGGACTGTTAAGGCACTATGGGAATATTTCAGATCTCAGTACAATGAGGGTCTTTATTTTGAAATGTTAGTTTTCTGTAAATTATTGTTTCTTACCTGTGCAGAGAGCATGACCTAGGGGTCATTAACTTACTGAACTTAATGGGCAGGATGTAGGTCTCACGCACCCATTATTTTATTGTTTGGGGGTATGTCTCCTGCTTCTTCTGCATGGTTTTGTTGCTAAGCAAGCCTGTTTGGTTTTGCTGTTAAGAAAGCCTGCTTTCTTGAGTGATCATTAACTTACAGGGGTTTACCATATTTTTCTACTTAGAATCCCTTAGTGGGATTAACTATTTAATCACCTACTTTGTCCCTTTGCCCCTAACAGAATCACCGACATCAAAACTTTAACTTTCAGAGAATAAGTAAAAATAAGTTCCTTTCTTGTGTCAGTGATTAGTGTTTGGGGAAAGACAATATTTACACCATGTTAGCTCTGGCTCTAGCATCTATTCGCCTCTGGAACTGGACTGCAAGGCCGCCCGCCCCGATGGCGCAGTGCAGCCAGGAGCCGCCAGGGGCCGCCACTGCCAGCCGCTCCCCACAGCCGCCGCTCTGTGCGTCGCCTGCGCAGAGCGCAAGGGGATACTGAATCCGAGGGCGCGGCGCAGTGCATCCTGGGTCGGTGTAGCCATGGCGGTTCGTGTCCTTTGCGCCTGTGTCCGCCGACTTCCCACGGCCTTCGCGCCGCTGCCCAGGCTCCCCACTCTAGCCGCGGCCCGGCCGCTCAGCACTACCCTCTTCGCCGCGGAGACCCGGACGAGGCCTGGGGCTCCGCTGCCGGCCTTGGTGCTCGCGCAGGTGACTGGCGGTGACTTTGTGGGGGGGCTTGGCTGGGGTCAGGCGTCGGGCCCACTCGGGGTGAGAGGGAGGGGCCAGGCAGCGGGGCCGCGGCTACTGTGGCTCCTGTTGGTGGGGATGACCAGGGGACACCTGCTTGCTCCCCCTCCCACTGCCTAACGGTGCTTGGTTGACCCCTGCCGGCACTCGGGTGACCTAGAGATTGTGAACAAGAGCACAGAGCTGGAGTCAAATACCCCTGGGTTCGAATGCAGCTTGCCTCTGACCAGAACTTTGGACAAACCAGGTACCGTCGCCCACCCTCAGTCTGAATCGTAAAACTCTACCTTGTGCAGTTCCAACGAGGTTTAGAGGAGATCATACTGGTAGAATGCCGAGCGCGGTGCTTGGTGAGCTCTCAAAAATACCGGTCGCCGTTAGTCGTAGTGATAATGATAAATACCGTGATGGCTTTCTAGGGAAAAACTAATGAGTGCAAAGAGGAAGACACGCCGCCCTACAGCCTTCTCCACAGCAGTTCTCTCCCCAGGTTTCTCCCTGTGGCACCTTTTGCCTCTTTTAGGGTCTCCTGCAAATAAGGATAGGAAGCAAGTTAGTTTTTAAGTTTTTTTTAAATCTGATGAAACCTTTTAGAGGCTGAATTTCTCCTTATGTTAATGATTCTCAACCTTAGTTGCACATTCAAATCACCTGGGTAGCTTAAAAATAAGTATGTTCCTCGTGGGCCCCCCCCATCTGATTTACCTCTGTGATGAGGCACTGACATGTGTGCTCTGTAAATTCCCCAGGTGACTCTGAAGTGCATCAAGGTTAAGAACTATTGTCTTAAGGGTAGATAGATTCCCAAAGTTAAGTAGAGAATGCCCTTTTCAAACTCTAGGACTTCATGAAATTGTGGTTTCAACCTCCACTAAGGTATTAGAATAAAACCTAAGAATGCCCAGGCCAAATCAATTAAAATCTCTAGCAGTCCAACGTGGTCATCTATTTTTAAAAGTTGTCGGTGATTCTTATGTGCAGCCAGTGTCAAGATTTACTGACAGTGTAGTAAATTCATCCAGGGGGTATTGTCCTGTCAGTGAATCAAAAAGTTCAAAGTATCACCTTGAAGTTCAAAGAGTAGTGTATATAGTTACCGTTTTGTTTCTGAGACCAACTTCAGTGTCAGGCTAAGAGGCAAAGTGATAATTCCTTCTTCTTGGAGCATTGCTCTTCAAACTTGATTGTGCGTTCTGATCACTTGCGTTAAAATACAGGTTCTGGAAAAGGGCCTGAGAGTCTTCATTTCCAGTGGCCTTCCAGAAGATCCTGCTGCTGCTGCTTGGCCCATGCCTTGAATTGCACGGTGCTCAGAGAGGTTCCACTACCTCTGCTGGGTTTACATACACAGCAGAGCAGCCATTTTCTTTATGCTTACAGAGTGGTTTTGACTAAGTGCTCCCATTTAGCTGCCTTGTATCCTTTTTGGACTAAACTGAAGAGTAAATACTTGCTCCTTCAAAGATACTGAGGCACTGTGTGCCAGGCCTTATGCTAGCAGTTGAGAGATACAGAGATGCATACAAAAGAAAGACATCAATTCATGTCTTCATTGGACACGTGGCCGCTATGTTAACCTTGCCTAGTCCCTGCTGTGCGGTTTTCCCTAGGTGGTTTCTGACATTATTTTCCCTTGGTTCATCTCATGTTCCACCTTGTTGGGAACTTTCTCTACCAAATCATTAAATGTTGGTAAGGTCGAGAGATCACTTGCCACACAGTCTCCCTCACCCATCTCTTTGCTCTCTTGGTTTCTCTTACTGCTTGTATGCCAGTCACCCCAAACTTCCGCCTCCAGCCTTTGTTCATTTCATCTGAACCTTTGCTCATTCTACCTATTCTGTTCTGTCAGCTTTTCCCTCCTCAAATCCATCCACTGTGCAGACCCTGGAACAACTAGTTATTCATTTATATTCTAATTTTTTTCCCCTGAAAAAAGGAGCCGAAGCAGCTTTCCTGGATATAAAAATAACAACAATATAAAATAGAAGGTACCAAAAAAAAAAAAGATGTAGTGGCCTCAAATGGGACCTTGAAGTCTTACACTTGACCCAGAGCCCTGAACCTAGATAGGCAGCCAGAGTACAGAGAATTTCCAAAGAGTTCCTGTGCAGGGAAGGCTCAGCTGTTCCTGGTACTGGAGCCAGACTGACACGTGTGGTGGTGGTGGACTTGGGGCTGTGATCCGACCACGTCAGTCATTCCCGAGTCTCGTATCTCTACCCTCACTGGCTATCAGGGATTGAATGACAACTTCTGTTACTGAAGCAACCTACAAATACCTGTCATGGCCCTTGCCACATTTTTGTTATAATTGAAATGATCTGTTTGGATTAGTGTTTTCCATTAGACCATAGGCTTCTCCAAGGGTAGATGTCTTTATTTATCTTTGTGGATCCAGCCCACTGCACCGTGCCTGGCACATAAGGTAAAGCTCAAAGGCTGCTGAGCCAGGCAGGTAATAGGTAAAGGCAAGGCATTGCCGTTTGAGGACAGGTGTGTGTGCAGTGCAGAAGAAGAGCGAAACCCCACTGAGCATGGTCCTGAAGGCAGCAGCTTCTCATGCAGTGGGGGTGGGTGTAGTTGCACATGCAGAGGCTGGGATGAGCCCAGCATTTACTTAGTGTGGACCTTCTGGTGCCTGTGAAAGGGAGAGACCTAAGTTGAGGTGGGAAGACAGGTATATTGAAGGGTGCTGTATAGGTGCTCATTCACCCACTGAGGAATGTGGCTGTTCTCTGTCTGGGTCACAGGGAGTAAAGATTAATGCAATTTGTTGAAGGAACATTTGAGACCTTCCCTCCCACTTAGCTGGGTGACCCAGTAAACATGATGGTGAGAACATGGGGAGAGTGGAGGCTGGCTCTGAGGTTTCCGGCTAGACCCCCAGGGGCGGAGAAGGAATGGAGGTCTGCAAGCAGGTGTTTTGGAGACAGGTAAGGAATTTATAACCAAACTGAGGGTGGGATGTCTGCTACCTGGGTAGAGCCATCCAGGGGGTAATTTGCAGAGATGGTCTTTAAAGCCACCTAGGTTCCTCTGAGTTCCCCTCAGAGATGGACCCAGTTCAGGGTAAGATGGATATTAATAGAAACTACTCAGGTTTATTCCTGCTGGTTCACAGGGTTGGGTCCTCATTCTTTTCCTGCAGACAGTGGCTTCTCTGATGTCTGAGGGAGGTGATTTTGTTGCATATAATTGTTAAATGTAGACCTTGGGGAAGAATAATTAACACCAGAAACAATGTTGGCCGTTGGGGACACTTTTCAGAAGTGCTTGTCCGCTCTGTTTTTCGTGGCTGAGATCCCCAGAAAGGAGGCAGTAAGACCCTTCAGGAGGCCATTCTGGGAGACCTGGGGCAAGATAACTAACCTTTTGTCTCAGTTTCCTCACCTGTAAAACAGGGTTGTTATTAGCTCTAAAGGAGATGACATATGTAAAGTGCTATTGGCAGTACTGTAACCTGATAGGAAATCAGTAAAGAGGCTAGAAAGGTAAGGAGTCAATCAAGTACTTTGGGCTACACTACTGCCTCACTCTCAAACTGGCAGGTCACTGCCTTTCTGAGCCGACTGCTGCTGCTGCTAAGTCGCTTCAGTTGTATCCAACTCTGTGTGACCCCATAGACGGTAGCCCACCAGGCTACCCCATCCTGGCATTCTCCAGGCAAGAACACTGGAGTGGGTTGCCATTGCCTTCTCCAATGCGTGAAAGTGAAGTCGCTCAATCATGTCCGACTCTTCGCGACCCCGTGGACTGCAGCCTACCAGGCTCCTCCATCCATGGGATTTTCCAGGCAAGAGTACTGGAGTGGGGTGCCATCGCCTTCTCTGCCTGAGCCTACTAGACAGCCCTGAATAACACTTGTATGTGCCAGGCAGTGTTCTAAGCCCTCTACGTTTCATTATCTCCTTGATGCCTCAACAATCCTGTGAACTTGGGTACTGTCAGTTCAGTTCATTTCAGTTGCTCAGTCGTGTCCAACTCTTTGCGACCCCATGAGCTGCAGCACACCAGGCCTCCCTGTCCATCACCAACTCCTGGAGTTCACTCAAACTCATGTCCATTGAGTCAGTGATGCCATCCAACCATCTCATCCTCTGTCGTCCCCTTTTCCTTCTGCCCTCAATCTTTCCCAGCATCAGGGTCTTTTCAAAAGAGTCAACTCTTCGGATCAGGTGGCCAAAGTATTGGAGTTTCAGCTTTAGCATCAGTTCCTCCAATGAACACCCAGGACTGATCTCCTTTAGGATGGACTGGTTGGATCTCCTTGCAGTCCAAGGGACTCTCAAGAGTTTTCTCCAACACCACAGTTCAAATGCATCAATTTTTCGGCTCTCAGCTTTCATTTTAGTCCAACTCTCACATCCATGTGTGACTACTGGAAAAACCATAGCCTTGACTAGACAGACCTTTGTTTATGGTCACTTAGCAGATAAGGAAAACTAGGGCATAGCAAGATTAAATAACTTGCCCAAGGCCAAAGAGCTAGTAACAAAGAGCTAGTGCTGGGATACTTTCTCCTTCCAGAGCCTGAGTTCCCACGTGATACACCCTCCTGTTTCCTGCACAGCCCACTGCAGCCACCTTTTGAGACTGGCCTGTGGTTTCCAGGTGGGGCCCTGTTTAGTCTCATTTATGCAGGTCAGGAAGCAACAGTTAGAACTGGACGTGGAACAACAGACTGGTTCCAGATAGGAAAAGGAGGACGTCAAGGCTGTATATTGTCATCCTGCTTATTTAACTTATATGCAGAGTACATCATGAGAAACGCTAGGCTGGAAGAAGCACAAGCTGGAATCAAGTTTGCCGGGAGAAATATCAATAACTTCAGATATGCAGATGACACCAGCCTTATGGCAGAAAGTGAAGAGGAACTCAAAAGCCTCTTGATGAAAGTGAAAGAGGAGAGTGAAAAAGTTGGCCTAAAGCTCAACATTCAGAAAACCAAGATCATGGCATCTGGTCCCATCACTTCATGGGAAATAGATGGGGAAACTGGAAACAGTGTCAGACTTTTATTTTTTGGGCTCCAAAATCACTGCAGATGGTGACTGCAGCCATGAAATCAAAAGACACTTACTCCTTGGAAGAAAAGTTATGACCAACCTAGAGAGCATATTAAAAAGCAGAGACATTACTTTGCCAACAAAGGTCCGTCTAGTCAAGGCTATGGTTTTTCCAGTGGTCATGTATGGATGTATAAGTTGGACTGTGAAGAAAGCTGAGCGCCGAAGAATTGATGCTTTTGAACTGTGTTGGAGAAGACTCTTGAGAGTCCCTTGGACTGCAAGGAGATCCAACCAGTCCATCCTAAAGGAGATCAGTCCTGGGTGTTCATTGGAAGGACTGGTGCTAAAGCTGGAACTCCAGTACTTTGGCCAGCTGATGTGAAGAGCTGACTGACTGGAAAAGACCCTGATGCTGGGAAAGATTGGGGGCAGGAGGAGAAGGGGACGACAGAGGATGAGATGGTTGGATGGCATCACCGACTCGATGGACATGGGTTTGGGTGGACTCCGGGAGTTGTTGATGGACAGGGAGGCCTGGTGTGCTGCGGTTCATGGGGTCGCTAAGAGTCGGATACAACTGAGCAACTGAACTGAACCGAACTGACTGAATCACAGGGAACCCCCCTGCAGGCAGTTGCCAGTGCTACTGGGGTCGATGCTGACACCTAGTGGGCCACTTGGGTAGCTGCATGTGAAAGTGCCCTCACCAGCCTCTTCCCTTGGGTGCCGTGCACGTCAGCCTCTCGTCTCTCACCCTTTCCCAGCGGTAATTCACCTCATACCACTTCTTGCTGTGCTGCACACATACGAGGCCTCTGTTAGATCCTCCCACCTCAGGTTTCTTTTCTGTCATTACCAGTATTAACTCATGTCTTCTCCCTCTTTCTCTTTGGTCCTTTTTGCGTCTTCCCTTTTTTTTGTGGTTTGGAAACCTTTTCTAATCATTGTTGATAAGTTGGCCTGTGGCAGCCCCAGATCCGAGGTCTCCTTAATTTAACATGCTGTAATCGGAAAGGAAAGGAGACCATAAATGGAAACAAAAAGAACAAGTGCTCTGATCTCTTTAGCTTGCTGATTAAACCTGATTCCAATACTTGATTTTCCTTTTTTGCAAGATAAGTGTTTCTTAAACAGATCGTACTGATTTGGTTAATTGGCAGGTTTTTTTGTTTGTTTTTTAATCATTCATTTTTATGGTTGTGCTGGGTCTCCGTTGCTGCGAGGGCTTTCCTTTAGCTGCAGAGAGCAGGGACTGCTCTTCAGTTGCAGTGCGTGGGCTTCTCATTGCAGTGATTTCTCTTGCTGCTCTAGGGCACTCGGGGGTCAGTAATTGTGGCACATGGGCTCAGGAAGTGTGGTTCCCTGGCTCTAGAGCACAGGCTCAGTAGTTGAGGCACACAGCCTTAGTTGCTCGGCACATGTGGGATCCTCCCGCATCAGGAATCAAACTGATGACTCCCGCATTGGCAGGCGGATTCTTTACCACTGAGCCACCAGGGAAGCTCCGGCAGTTTTTTAAAATACATTAATTTTATTTTGGTTGCGCTGGGTCTTTACTGCTGTGCAGAGGCTTCTAGTTGTGGCAGGCAGGGGCTATTCTCTAGCTGAAATGCATTCTCACTGCAGTGGCTTCTTGTTGCAGAGCACAAGCTCTAGGGCAAGGGCTCAGTAATTGTGGTACACAGGCTTCGTTGCCCTCAGGCATGTGGGATCTTCCTGGACCAGGGATCAAATCTGTGTCCCCTGCACTGGCAGGTGGATTCTTAACCACTGGGCCACCAGGGAAGTCCTGGCAGTGTTGTTTGGTTTGGGGGGGTTTTTTTTGTTTTTGCAGTTTTTCATAGACCTTTGTGACTTGGAGGACCTTAATCCCAAAAAGGAAACCCACTTCCTATGGATTTCTATCCCCTAAGAACTCCAAACTGCAGACCTAAAATCAACTTCAGAAGGTGAACACACCAGTTGAGGTTAAAGACTTCTATACTACGAACTGCCAGACGACTGTCTCATTTTCCCCTCTTGGCCCCATGCCTTCCATGGCCTTCAGTCTGCTGATCTGTGACTTGGACTCCCTTTCACATTCTGTGAAGGAATCCAGTCAAGACCGTCATACCTAGTTGAATTCCAAGTGGGCTAAGATCAGAAATTTGAGATATTACACAATGATGGCAAAGATCAGAATGTCTCATTATTTAGTGGGTGGCATCAAGGCAAGCCCACTTGGAAGGGAAACAGATTGGAAACTAATGCCTGTGAACTCATCCTCTTCTTTGGGTTCATAACTGGCTTCATTTGTCTTTGCCAAAGTCTATAATTACCACCAGGGCCAAATTAGACACTTCTTGTGTGTGATTCTCAGTGTCAGTTCACCCTGACAGCTCTTTTGAGGAGTTATTTTGCCTTGGGTATTAAAAGGGTAGTGGGCTGCTTGAGATGTGAGAAGCTTTAGGGTCCTCTGCAGACTCTAGTTTTCGTGGCAGTTTCACTGAGTGGGGCAAATGTCCCAAAGCCTGGAGGCTGACCAGAGGAGAGAAGAGTGCCTGTCCTGACTCAGAGGAAAGGAGATCTTTTTTTTGGCCACACCGTGTGGGATCCTAGTTCCCTGACCCGGGATGGAACTCGAGCACCTTGCATTGGAAACATGGAGTTCCAACCACTGAACTGCCAGGGAAGTCCCAAGAAATCCATTTTTATGCTGTTGAACTGCTATGGCTTCTGACTCTACCCTGCATTAGGCCTCTGTGTGTCCTGGTGGCCACAGTGAGCCTCCCTGGAGGTGGATTTGCTGGCCCTGTGAAAGCTCTGTGAAAGACATCTGTAGCCGGTGCCTTCTCTAGAGGCATTTTGGGCTCCACAGCAGCGCTTCCCTTATCCCTTGCTCTAGGTTCCAGGCAGAGTTACACCGCTGTGCCGCCAGTATAGCGACGCACCGCCTTTGACACTGGAGGGAATCAAGGACCGTGTTCTTTATGTCTTGAAACTCTATGACAAGATTGACCCAGAAAAGGTAATTGATGTGGTTTCAATGGTTTTTCTTTAAATGTGTATTTAATCACATGGTACAATATCCCAAGTGTCTAAAGCAAAAAATCGCTCCTAGGAACCCTGCTCTTCTGGGAGGTGCCAGCTGACCTGGCTTCTTGGGTGTGTTTTTGGAGACTTCTCAGTGCATGTGGAAGGGCATATATATACACAAGTACACATATTTATATTACACGTACTATGTGATCTGTTATTGCCCACCATCTAAAAAAAACACAACTGATCGTATACTGTGAATACTGTTTGAAGGATTCGTCTAGTGATAGTGAGGTCTGGATTAAAGACAATGTGGTAACAGACACTGTGTGCCATTCCTGAGGGAGGACGTCACTTCTAAGGTGTGGTGTCTTGGTGGTCAGTAAGGCAGCAAGGAAAAACAGACTCTCAGATGTCATTCAGAAGAGTGATCAAAGATCATTGTAAAATGTACAAAGTAGTTTAGCTTTATATATATTGCTAACTATTTCAAAATTAAGGTTGAATAAGTTAACATGTAAAGCACACCAGGTGTGTGTTGCCACAGGTTAAAAGTATATTATTATTGTTATGGATCTTGATATTTAAAATATGACCTCTTTATAATAAAAAAAAAAACTTCTTGGTAATGATTAAGTGACATTTCACCATTCAGTTATTTTGAGAAGCAAGCGTTCTCACAGACTGAATTTTGCATTTGGTGTTCTTTTCTTGCAGCTTTCAGTAAATTCCCATTTTATGAAAGACCTGGGCTTAGACAGTTTGGACCAAGTGGAGATTATCATGGCCATGGAGGACGAATTTGGTAACGCACAGGCTGGGTCTTGGTTCTTGATTTAGGTGGATTAAACGCAGAGAAATGCTGGGAGTCTGATGGGGATTTGCAATTGCAGTGCGCTACCCCCCACCTCCACCTGCTTACTATCAGATGAAGTAAACGTCAGGGACAGTGTACTTAGTAATATTTGGGAAGCAGGTCCGCAGAGCGCCCAGCGCAGTACCAAGGGCTCAGTGACAAGAAGAGGCCTGGGGGAGCGTGGCCCTGAGATTCTTGGGGTGGGGCTCCTAGATGAAGGGCGTAGCCTTCACCTGATGGCTGGTGACAGCTTGGAGAACCCTCCCCCCCAGTGAGCTAGACCTAAGTGTCCACGTCTAGAAAAGCGCCGGGTGTGCCTAGGTCAGGATGTGTGCCTGTACACACACCCATACACACATCTTGGTTTCCTGCAGCGGTTTCCATGCACATTCCCAAGTTATCCTTGTCTGGGATGGTTAGTTATACAAACGAGACTGTTACGAGGTTCCACGGCTCATTTAGGAGGTGAACTGCCTGAATGGAAGCCAAGGGACTTGTATGCCATCCCACAGAGAAGAACTTAATGACAGTTCCTCAGAGATCACCCTAACTAAAGGGGTGGTACCCGGAAGGGCTGCGGGGTTTCTTTCTGGGGTAATGAAAATTTTCTAGAGTTAGATAGTGGTGATGGTGCACAACCTTGTGAATATACTAAAAACCATTGAATGTTGCCCTTGAAATGGGGGCATTTTCTAGTATGCAAATTGTGTCTGAAAAATACATCATCTGGTACATAACAGGCTCACAAATGGGATTCGAGATTGCTGGACATTTTTGATGCGCTTATGCATGTTGTTGAAGGGTTAGATGCTTTCGGTTCTAAAGGATTTGCTTTTTCTACATTCACGCATTGTCGTAAATTTCACTTTCAGGGTTTGAGATTCCTGATATAGATGCGGAGAAGTTAATGTGCCCACAAGAAATTGTAGATTACATTGCAGATAAGAAGGATGTATATGAATAAGATATCAGGTAAACAATTTGGCTTATTGTTCTCCCATAGAATTAATCTCTCCATGGTTCTTCGATAAAAACTTAGAAGAAATGGAAAAATGGAAGTGCTTGACACGATTTTCAGGAGTTATAAAATGCAGGTACCTTCTGGTTATCTGCCACTCCAAGGGGGCCAACCCTAGTGATCATCTTTATCCTCCAGAGGGATTGACAGCAGTTCATTCCTAGACAGGACTCTGTCAGCCCTCCTCCTAAAAGCAGACTTGTACAAAAAAACTGAGCAAGGTCACCCCGAAGCGGAGGCCTTTGCCTCCCTCAGTTACCCCCCCACCCCAAGGCCTATCTAGCCTGCTGTCCAGGAAGCTGAGATGGCCTGGCTCCTAAGTAGGCAGGAGAGGCCTTCTGGGTAGGAGCATGAACTCTGGCGACAGACGCCTGAGCTGACCCAGCACTGCCGCGTCCTGTGAGCCTGGGATCTTGGGCAGACTGTGCAGCCTCCGCAGCCTCAGTTTCCTCATGTGTAAAATGGGGGTATGACAGGGCCTGCCTGGGGCTTTCGTGAAGGTGAAACTGTAGTGTGTGTCAGTCATCTAATACAGTGCCCAAAGTAAAGAAGCCTCTTAATATTAGCTGTTGTTCTGTAGGCTGTAGAATGAGTGATCAGACTTTAAAAATAAAACATTGTATTTGTGTCTGTAACTTTAGTTACCCTGGATTTAGCACCTCAGAGATTATCACTTAAAGTTAGTAACACCAGAATTTACTTCGTCTTTTGAATTTACTTTGTCTTTTGCCAGACCCTTTTTCCTCACTGAGAGAAGGCTCAGAAGATGCTGGCGAGTGTCTGGCAGTGAGAACATGTTTCTGCATCATTGCTGACTTGGAGAGTAATTCTGTCTAGACTTGTATTTAAATTGTCTTAAGTGTTTTTGCCCTTTGAAAATAAATCTGTAAAACCAAGATTTTTCTGAGTCTTCAGTTTTTTATGTCTAGACTGCTTTTTTTAATAGATTGACATTGCTTAGCATTTTTAAAGATTATTCTGTCATTGATATTCATGGATATCAGAAATATAACTTTTTCAGCAGAGTGCTTGAAATAAGTTTCTCTCTGACCACCTTCAGTATGAGGAATGAATTAGTGATAAGATGATGTTTTGCCTCAAAATACTTTGTGCCCCCGTTAGTTTACTGATTATTCCTCATATCGGCTGACACCAGTGTGTGGGACTAATTTTTCATCCCTGTCCTGAGGATCCATTTCTGAATTAATGGCATTTAGTAATTTTGGTAATTTAGTAATTTGGGGAAGATAAAAGGTTCTCTTTCCCCCTAGGTTACTTTGACTTTGTGTCTGTTTGTCATACATCAGTAACAACCCTGTTCCTTTTATTCCTAGCACTGTGTTAGGTCTTTGGAGTTGATGTAGGCAACTGCTCAGCTCTTAGAGACTTAACTTGAGAGACCTATCCTAAAATACTTGCTTTACTTTTAGCGGAACTTCTAGTATGCAGGAGGAAGGAGCTCCAAGTCGTGTACTTAAGTAGGAAGCAGCGTCGTTGCAGAGGTGCAGGGGCTGGCTGTGTGATCCTCAGCCGGCAGAGGATCTCATGGCTGAGGGACGAGGTGACAGGACTCTGCAGTCTGGTGTGGGGTTTGGGCCACACACCTGCTTCTCCTGGAGGTACCCGGTGTTGCCAGTTCCTTCTGTGTCACTTTAGAACCACTACAGACAAGAAAGCAGTCACGTGTCCCTCCTTTTTAAGTAAACAGGAAGCATTCATTGCTATGCTACGTTTTTAAGTACTTAAGATATTCTTGGAAAACTGCAAAATTGGAACATAAGGGACTGCCTCTTTCTTTTTCCCAGCTGCATTTATTCAAACAAATAGTTTGCTTATTAGGCACTAGAGATCCAGCAGGCAAAAAAATAGGCTGCACAGGACTCCTGATTCAAACGTACCTTAATTTAATATCTGGGGTAAATGTTCTGTCTGTTTTATCTCCCACAGCAACTACACATTTTGCCAAAAATTGCAAATGTGTTTGTTGCTGCCTAAAATCCTGAAGTCAGCAGTACTGCCACTAAAGAGATTGCTAAAATCTTAACCACATACCTGCCGTGAAATGGTCCACTCATAACCATTCTGTGGAAGTCTTAAAGAAGCCAGAATGAGGCAGTGGGAGAGGTGCGGGGAACAACCACACATTATTTGGTGACAGTGGTATTTAGGCTCTGGGTGCATGTTCAAACAGCAAAGGCCTTTCTGGTCTAAAAACTTGCTGTGAAGTTCTTTGAGAAACCAGTGTGCCCCTATACATAGGCAGCAAACTGGCCAAATACAGCATTCCAAAGTGTGTCAATCAGAACAAACAGGAGGATCAGTGTGTCTGCTGCAGGCAGGTCCCTTTGGGAAGGGGCGGCTGGGAGGCCTGTGACGACCTGCGTCTGGGGCCAGTGCTGTTCTATCTCCTCCGAACAGCCAGGGCACTCGTGCACCCAATGTAACTACGGTGTGCCAGCCATTGCGGAGCACTCCTCCAGGCTGGGCCTTGGGTCACAAGTGTAAAGTCTGCTCACTGGAAGCTCACCATCTGGTAAAGGAGACCGTGAAAATCCATGTGATGTTTCATATTTGGCATCACCAATGATAGCAAGCATTGACTGAGCTGCTCCTGAAGTCATGAGAGGACACGTCACCTTTGTGGTATTCTTCATCCAACTGATCATGAGACAAACCCAGAAGGTAGGACTTTAAAAAAAACACGTGGAACAGAAAGGACAGGGTAACTAAATTAAAGGAGACCAGAGACACGTTAACTTCACGGGAAATGTGAAGCTTGAAAGGTGTGGGGAGAAAAACAGGACATTTTGAGGACAACTGGACTCTACATAGGTGATAAAACAATGTTAAATTTCTTACATATAATCAGTATTGTGTAGTGAACTAACCTTATGCTCAGGAGAACTTAGAAGTGAAGCAGCAAGATGTCTGTAGGTGACTTTATTTATCTGGTTGCTCTGGGTGTTAGTTGTGGCATGTGGGATGTAGTTCCCTGATCAGGTATTGAACCTGGGCCCCCAGCATGGGGAGCTTGAAGTCTTAGCCACTAGACCACCAGGGAAGTCCCTGTAGGTAACTTTTGAATGGTTCAGGAAAAAGAAAAAAGAAATGGTAGCAGTGTTAACAGATGGTGACTAGGTGACAGCCCGTCAACTATCCTGTTTGAAATTTGTTAAGGAGAAGACAACATGATAGGGTGTAACAAAGTATATGGACGGCATTCAGCTGGATATCCCACAGTGTGGGGTCGGTTCAATGGGGACAGTTTTACACGATGAAAAGTCGGTATTTTATTTTAAAAGTGAAAGTGAGTCACTCAGTCGTATCCGACTCTTTGCAACCCCATGGACTATACAGTCCAGGGAATTCTCCAGGCCAGAATACTGGAGTGGGTAGCCTTTTTCCTTCTCCAGGGGATCTTCCCAACCCAGGGATCGAACCCAGGTCTCCCACATTGCTGGCAGATTCTTTACCAGCTGAGCCACAGAACAGACTATAAACAGCAGGATTCTATTTCCATACGACACATACCAAAATGCTAGATTACCACCATGTGGTAGAAATACCTTGGCTTATTTTTGTTAATCAGTGTTTTCTAAATATAAACACGTTGTGTAAAAAGTAAGAAATCTGTGAAAACTGGGAGTTCGTTAGGAGCCGAGGCTTGGGAAAGGCACTCCCAAGCAGTGAAGCCTCGGCTGTACTCCTGAGGCTCCGCCGGGGTCAGCCCCATGGCACGGGCAGGAGCCACAGCAGCACCACGTGCGCACAGGAGGGGAGATGCCGTCGGCTCAGGCCGGGGTTAGGGCTGGAGGGCGAAATCCTGGGTGGGTGGCCTCTGGTTAAAGCTGTGGCTGGGATCAGGTCACGAAGCAGGGCCTCATTTGTCTTTTAAGGAACTTGTAGGCAGAAGGCGCAGGATTTCCCAGAGCAGATGCAGTCAGCCATACTCGAGCTCAGTGGTTGGCAGCTGGCTGTGCAAAGGGTAAACTGAAGGGGATGAAAGTGCTGGGCACTAGAAGAGCCCAAGAGAAAGATGCAGATTTGGAGGCTGGGATAAAGAGAAGAGGGATTGCAAAAATACTCTGGGGATAAAAATAGCAGGTGGTCAGATGACAGAGGAAGTGAGAGTCTAGGGTATCTCTCAAGTTCATGGCTTGGGGCTACTGGTCCTGGGTGAGCTGCTATCTGCAAGAGCCAAGAGAGGAGGGTCAGACTGAAGAGGGATACAGGGGCTTCCCTGGTGGCCCAGCCAGTTAAAACTCCATGCTTCCGCTGAACTGGGACGCGGGTTCAGTCCCTGATCAGGGAACTAACATCTGGCATGCCACATGGAGTGGCCAAAAAGGAAAAAGAAAGGGATATCGTTTCAGTCTGGGATGTTGGATTTACTTGTGGGACACCCAAACAGATGACAGATAATGGTCTGGAACTCGAGGCTGGAGTATGGTTGTGAGGCGCCTCCTCTGGACCTGCTCCCTCCTGCTTTGAAGTTCCTCTGTGGATACCCCGACTCTGATAAGGGGTTTACGTGGGAATGACTGACCCTCTGCTCATGAGATGGCCTCTTGGTGCTTAAGCCTAAAGTGAACTCTGCTTGCTTCAGGGACGGAACACAGCTGGTGTGGAGAGCTAGAACTACGTGAGACTTGCCTACCATCTGAGATTTCTCTATCAAGCCCATGTACTATTTACTGTCTCGATTTTTTACATGGTGGCCAAGCAATAAATATCAAGGTTCGAAGTTAAAAAAACAACTCACAAACATATGTTAGTACCCTTAAGATAAACAAACCAGGGAGAAAAAAGAAAAAAATTATGAAACCAAAACAAAGTAGCCAAGCTCTTTCCTAAGTTCTCAACGATAAGACCAGCATCTCGGAGCACAGATTCTGGGGTCAGGCACATCTGGATCCTGAATCACAGCCTCAGTCTGTGACAGGCATGTGACCTTGGCTAGGTCTCTTCTCAAAGTTTCCTCCGATGGGTAAAGGGGCGGACAAGAGGTGATGGAGTGGTGACAATGGAATGCACACACTTTATCTGTCCCGGTGCCTGGCAGTGGACAGACTCAATGCAAGAGCTGATGTTAAACATCCTGGAGAGAGGGTTCAGGAGCACCCATTATTTCCCGAGGCTGGAGCCCTGCAGAAGGTCCTTTCCCAGTAACTGGCCTGACGCAGAGCATGAGGCCCAAAGCCTGCCGGGTGGCCTGCCACAGCGGCGGTCTTCTACAGTCTGGAGTGTTCATCTGAAAGCCCCAGACTTGCAGTGAACTGAAGTCACCAGGAACAACACGTCTCGGATGCTGAGGTTATTGTGTCTCTGGGTAACACGCCAGTAAGAGCCCTGTCTGGTATTTCTACTCTGGAATTCTTGGGCAAGAAAACACTTCTCTTTCCCTCGGGGTTGCATCTGCTAGAAGCTGAGTCAACAGAGAATAAAGCAGAGCTGAGAGCTGGAGGGTCAGGCGTCGGATGTGACTTGGGGGCCCACACAGGCCTAGGTCTGACACGACTTTCTGGTTACAATCCCCTTGCGTAATTCACATGAACTGGGTTTGTCCTCAGTCGTGGATCCCTGCAGTCAGCAAGTCTCACATGTGGGAGGGAGGGCAGGGCAGAGAACAAGGCGACTCTGCCAGGTGGGGGCGCCAGTTCACGACCACGACCAGAACCACAGCTCCAGAAGCCTTGGTAACAGGGTAACTAACACTCAAGACGGGAAGGAGAGAGCAGGGGGTCAGGATACAAATGATGATTAGACACACACGGAGGGGAGGTTTCTTTAAAGGGAGAGCAAGGCTAGCAACGACAAAGTTAAAAGGATATTAAAAAAAAAAGACAGGACTCAGAAGCTTAAGAATTATTGATTGAGAACCATTCTAGAAGATGTATTAACTAGTATTACTAATTTCACATCGTCTATATATTAGGTGATATTACTGAATTGATATTCGTTTTTAGGTGAGGTACCCGTGTCGTGCTAAGGTGTAATAATGGCCTTACTCTTTGGAGATGCTGCTTACGTATCCACACGAAACATGTCATGGCATCTGTAAGGCGGTCAAATGACTCAGCAAAATAAAGTACGCATGTGAAGAGAAGGCAAATGGAGTTAACGTTTTAACAACTGGTGAACCCACGTGAAAGCACGAAGTGGTCACTAGCATTTTTCAACTTTCTGTAGGTTTGAAAATGTACAAAAAAGGGAAGACAGCAAGCGATTACAATGAGATAGAGAGGAAAGTGGTGAAAATAGAAGAAACTTGAAAGTCAGGAGCTATAAAATGAGGTGAAGAGTAGGGAGGGGTCTATCAGTAGACTAAGACAGGCTACTGAAGCTTCAGAACAAAAACAGCCTCGAGAAACTGCGTAAGGCAGAGGTTAATCCCAGCTGAAAACGGCCCAGTGGGGTCGGCAGAGGCCTCCTGGGTGGAAGCACAGCAACTTCCTACAAGCAGGATCAGTTAGACAGGCCACTTCGGGCAAAAGCAGGAAGTCCTTGCCTCTTGCCCTCATGACCGTGTTTTGTGAGGTCCCTGCTGTCGAGTGTTCTGATAGTTACCCACAGTTAAGAAAATGCCAAGGTGTCTCCCCCCAAAATATGGTACGATATTCAGAGCGGAGTTCATCTCATTTTCTGTCTGAGGAGGCTCAATCACCCTACCCGGTTTAAGGTGCCTCCAGTAACAATTCAGAAGTGCCCTTGATGCAGACAGCAGATTCCCCAGGGGCATCAGGCCACAGACAGCATGGAGCACAGCCCCACCCCCAAACAATCAGAACCTGAAGAATCTAACGGTGTGGTTCCAGGATTGTGAGGCCATGGGAAACTACACAGAGCCAGGAAGGGGCAGTGAGACCAGAACCTTCAGGAACATTTACCAAGTAGGGCAAAGAGGAGAGAGGGTCCGATGGGAGCAGCGCTGGGTCGAAACCGATCCTGCCAGCGACAGTCACGGCCCACGCCCAGGCCTCTGCCTTCATCCTGCTGCTGGTCGGACCCGATCCTGCCAGCGACAGTCACGGCCCACGCCCAGGCCTCCGCCTCATCCTGCTGCTGGTAGCAGGCCTCCCTCCCCCGTCCTGGGTCTTTGTGGCTTGCGGCTGAAGCTGCAGCTCCATCTCAATGTTTGATCAAACGTGTCCTGGCAGAGTGAGGACTGCGTGGCGGCCTGCCCTCCAACCCCTGGAGGCCAGGCAGGGGAAGGCCCTGACAGGGACCTGGCTGACCGCCAAGCTGGGAGCTGGACTCACACGGAGTGCATCAAGTTGGATCCCTTTATCAGCTATTTTCAGCAGGAACAAATGTGGATATACCCAAGAGCCAAATAAGGAAGATGGTAACATGGTACCCCACAACTGGACAAAAAATGACTCCAGGCCCAGTTTCAATGTTTGTCAATCCCCAGTACAGATCAGGCGCATGAAGAATTTGAAGGAAAAGGAGACGCAATTAATTATCAAACTTTAATTGATAGACTAATCTTACAGGATAAACAATAATAAGACAGCTAGTCAAGGTTACACTTTAAAAAAAAAATTTTCCAGCAGCGCAAATCTAATAGACTAAATACGTTCATCTCCTCCCAAACAGGCATTTGATTAAAAACAAAACCAGAACAGAGCGTACACCACAAGGAAAACATGGTACTTACGTACATTGTCAAATAAATCTGCAGAACTCGTTAGGAAAGAAAGAGATTCTTAGAAATTCAGAAAGCAGTAGAACCACCCAGCCTGGCAGGTCAACTGACCAGATGTCACGTGCACTGGAGGGCTCCTGACCACCTGCGACTTCAGAAAGGCCACCAGGCCCGGCGAAGAAGGGAACAGGTGCCAGTCCTAAGATGACTTGATCACAAAGCCTGAAGACAAAGGACTATCCTTTCCGAGACAACAGGCAAGGAGAGAAAGAGGCGGCCTCGGAGGACGGGGTGGAAAGCAAGCCGCCCTTGGCACACAGGGTCCTGCCTCTGGCAAAGAGGGCGGGCCAAGCGTGAGCACCCGGGACCGTTCCTCCAGGCACCTGGTGAAAGGGAGAGTAAGAAGCAAGGCAGCCCGTTCCAGCTGAGATCCGGCAACTGAGTGGTGAAGGGAGTCTCCCTGGCCCTCATCATGGAAAGCAGGAGCCTACAGAGGCCTCACCTGGCCCACCATGTCCACGATATAGCACAGTGCACCCTTAGCTCAGCTTGACTTTCTTTTTAAAAAGAGCTGATGCTATTTGCAAAAGGCCCATCATCGATTAAAACTGAATACCAAATAGTTGAATACTGAATACCAAAGAGTTGGACCAAGTCTTGAGACCATCTCTCTCAGTTTTCTGAAAAGGCTGACTGAAATAGAGCTGACGGCAGGGATACCTCGTCCCTACTCTGCCAAGTGGCGGAGGGGAGGGAAGGAAAGGCTTGCTGTCCTGCGAAAGGGCTGCCAGCTCCAGGAGAGAAGGCAGCCTCACGCCCCTGCCCGCCCTCAGAGCCCCGCGAGGGGTCCTGGCCCCTCCCCAGCGAGGACTCCGCGCGGAGAGAAGCCTGAGGGGGAATGAACACCGCGATGCTACCGAAGGGGAAGGAGTGTCTGAATTTGCCAACACAGATTTAGTCAGTACATCCTGGACCATAAGAAGCTGACGACGAGCCTGCTCAGCGGCTGACTAACAGACTAGTGAGCGCTGCTGGGACCCAGGCGCGGCTCTCACCAGACGCTGCCCCGGCGGCTCCTCTGCTTGCCGGGGCTTCCCGCAAGGGCTCCACAGGGACGGGGCGGCCAGAGCCCAAGATCGGGCCAGCACAGTTCGTGGGCTCTGGAAAGCAACGCTCGAACAGGTCCATACGAAAAGATGTCATTTACAGTATTTATATAGAAGATCTCCAAGTAAGGAAAAAAGCACCATTTTTACTTCAAATAAAAAGGCTCACACAGGCTTTGGTCCTGTTTTGAGAGGACACCAGCCTGAGCGAGAAGCGGTTTGGCCCTTGGGAAGCAGGGAGTCCGGACGCACACCGTCACTGGGAGGAAGGGGCGTCACGTGGCGGGAGGCAGCCGCCAGAGCAGGGCGAGGGGGGGATCCTGGTGGGAAGGGCCTTGGGGAGCAGCCCCGCCAAACGGGGACAGGACGCCTGCTTCAAGAGCGGGCGTGTGGCACTGTCAGGACAAGCCTCTGGGACAGGCAGGCTGGCCAACGGAAAGAGCAGCATTCAAACCGAGACGCCACTCCACGAGCTCGCGAGGCCTGTCAACTGCAGAGCGAAGCTTCCACAGGCAGGAAAGACATGCTCTTTCCTCCAGGGACTGCGGGCTGACAAGGACAGAAGGGCTACAGGTACTGCTCCTTTTGCAAGGGGTGGAAAACAGGCCGTCTCCTGGATGCTACACTTCCCAGACAAACTTGTGCCCCCCAGAAAAGCAAGAGGAGATTTTCCTGCCTAGATCCGTAACCTGGCATGGACGACACCACGAAAAGCAAGAGTCAGTCTGGATGGGCTGGATTCTTGAACTACGGCTTAGAAGGGAAGGGCGCGGAAGATCACCATGAACTGGCTCACAAGGAATCGTCATCTTAGGCGAACACATGCTAATACATCTCACAGAAAGAAGGCTAACAGTCTAGAATCCAGAATGTGAAGTTTGGGACATCTCTTGCCAAACCTTACTATGAGGGCCTGCACCAGTGAGAGGAGAATCGCAAAGACAGCAGCAGAGCAACAGCAAACAGCACAAAGGGTATCATTCACCAAGAGACTGTCCCTCATTCCAGAGTCAACCAAACCACTGGGAGACGACAGAACTTCACGTGGACAAAGGACATTAAGGGCTAAACCCGGAAGAGGGAGAGCTAATCACAAAAGCCGTTTATCCCATTTTCGATATTGAAATCCATTGGCCAACCCACTAGGTCAGATAACTTCTTCTTGGGAAAGGCAGCATCTCTAAACCTGGGATGAAGGACACTTGAACATAATGCATGAGGAGAAGGACCAAATGCAGACGCGTCACTGAAAGAATCATAGGACTGCTGAAGGATTTCTCAAAAATTCTAAAGAAAGGAGGATCTGGGTCTGTGGCTGTATGGCTGTATAACTGGCTTCCACCTGGCTCCTCTCAGAGGGGCCTCTGTCGGCACACCCATGCCAAGCTGGGCCTCAAAGCCAAATCAGCAAGGGCTATAGGCAACTGTCAAAGCAGCAGTGCCATCTCCCCAGATTGGGGCCCAAAGGGCAAGATGTTCAGACCGGAGTTGCTGGGACACACTCCGCTGCTCAGCGTATACCAGAGCCTGTGTGAGCGTCCCGGCCAGACCCCTGGCTCTTCCTCTCCTGCCATGCATTCATGAGCAGCAGCGTGGCGGGAGGGAGGCCGGGCAAGGAAGTGGTGATGAGGTACAAAAGGAGGAACGGACATCTTTGGGTTTTCAGAAACAAAAATTCCCATCTAGGAAGTGAGAAAGTAAAAAGGGAAAGAATTCATTCCGAACCAGTGGACAGAGAAATATGGCTTACTAACCCCCACATTTTGCATACAATTTTATATGAAAAAGGAAAAAAAAACCCCCACCCACAACTCATCACAACGCAGTCCAAATGTTTGCAACCAAAGAGATGAAAATATTTCAGGTGAAATCACTTAAAAAAAAAACAACCAAAAAACCAGAAAGCTTTTGATCATTCCTTTCTAAACACAATTGGTAGATCTACTCTCAAACACACTTAAGAGTATTCCACACAACATGTTCAGAATTCAGATTTATTGATTTCCACCGTATTGACTTTTAAAAATGGTATGAAGCTGACTGCAAGAAAGGGAACCGGTGATTTTAAGTTAAAATTAAGCTAATGGTGAAAGTACATCACCTCTGGCTTCAGTCACCACATCACCTCAGATTGGATATAGATATTTTTGAACAAAGTTCCAGAACTCTGAAATCCAGGGATGCTGCAGGCCTCTCCCAGCAATGTCCTTCACTTTGGGTCAGTCTCCTGGGCCAGAGGTGAAAGTGCTTTCAAAAATACTGCCATTTCCCCAGCACAGTGTCTTTGATTGCATCCACATATTGAGTTGGAACCCAGTACACCCAGTAGTAAGAGGCTTCCGTGGGGCCCAACTGAAACGCCTGGAAGGGAAAAAGGAGAACCAAGCGGTACTTCAGAGGTCAGGAGACTGAGCAGGCAGCACAACAGACAAGGGGAGGGCTGAGAGGTGAGCTCATTAAAATGGGAAGGGGAAAAAAAACAAACAACTGTGCACGTGGGGAGCATTCTCCTGTCAAAAATAAATGAATAAATAAAACATAAAAAGGTGTGGGAGCGTTAGGCATAGCCGATCCTAAAGCAGTGGTTCCCGAACTCGCGTGTGCAGCAGGGCCAGCTGGGGGCTTGTTAGATCAGACTGGGGGCTCCAGCCCTGAGACTTCCTGATTCCAGAGAGTTGGGGTGGGGCCTGAGGATCTGCACGTCTAACAAGTTCCCAGGTGAGCTAATACTGCCGACCCAGACACCAGTTTGAGAACCACTGCCCTAGGCAAACCGCCACACATGCATGAGGAAACAGGAGTGTTGAAAGCAGCACTGTCAGAAATGATAAAAACCTGGAAACCACCTACATATCCATCGTAAGGGAACGCAAAATTAAATGTGACCTACTCAGATGAACACTGGATTTACTTTTACAAGGTATGAACTGGATCTAGAGTGAATACAGACAGATCATAATGTCGAGCCAAAAAAAAGCAAGCTGCAGAACAATACATACCATGATACCATTTATGAAAACTGAAAAAACACAAAACAATACTGTATCTTGGTCATGGATACACGTGAAAATAAGCGCAGAGATGGGAAGGATCCACGTGATAAATCATGACAAGGGCAAAGGGGGAGGGGAAGACAGTGGGGACATATTCACTGTTGGTGGGTTTTCTTTTATTTAAAGCAAGACTGAAAGCAAGTTGCAAGATATTTACAACAGTCATTTCTTGGTTGATGGATATATGGGTTTGTTTTAGTACTCTCGGTTCTTTTCGGTACTCTTTTAACATTTCTCTAAAAATGAAAAAGCACAGCCACCCTTTTCTAAGGTGAACTGTGAATCTACTGGAGTGGCACCTGCAAAGAGGGAATAGATATCTTCATTAAGACAAAGGCCAAGGCACTCGATGGTGCTTAGAAAAGAAAGGGGGCAATTAGAACCCACCTCTGCCAGCAACAGCTCCAGACAGAAATCGGCATTTAAACTAAATGCGAAGGCACTAGCCATCCACACCACCTCCTTAAAATATGTCCAAAATGGTCCATGCTACTTGTTGGAAATTCCTCTCCCCAGACTGTTCGAAAACTGTGGCTGTAAACCTTATGGGGTCAAACTGGTGGGACAAACCTTTCAAAACGAGTGAAGGGAGGGGCCCAGATGACAATATTAAAGGCCAACTTTTAAAACGGAAAAAATACCTGAGCAAAAAAATAACAAATCACCTGTAAGCCTTTAAGGACTACACAGAGACTAGAGGGCCTGGGAGGAGCCTGAACCATCACCACCTCTACCAGGAGGAGGACCGGTGAGCTGGGCACCCAGGGCTGCACTGCCAACCACTGCCTGGGGCAACCCTGCGCCGCCAGACCCCCACAGGGCAGCACAGGGGCCACAACTGGCTGACTTCCTAGAGCCAGGGGCCCTGCCATCTGCCAAGAGAAGGGTCACAGCTGGATATGCCCTCTTCCCGGACTTTCCAATGCCTCCCTCTACTGCAAACTCTACGCCAGCCGCGTGCGGCCGTTCCTCCCTGGGACGGGGCTGACTCGGCTACAGCACAGTCACCTCCTCCAACTGAGCAGGGCGGGTGGCCCCACTTGCACCCTATTGCTGCTCAGGTCCCGTCCCTGCCACAGCGACTTTGGAGCGAGGCGGCTCAACTTCATTTTTAAAGCAGCCCCTTCAACAGTGCTGGGACAGCGGAAGGGCTCTGCCTCGCTACTCAGGGTTGCTCGTCCCTGCTCTGCTCTGCAGACCCGGAGAACATCTCCAGAGGCTCTGTCTGCAGAGGAGCAGCCACTCTCCTGAGCGCAACTCCAGGCAGAACCAGGTAAAGGCCCCACCCTCCCCACAAGGTCCTCAGCCACTTGAGGGCAGCCCCCCGGGGTAAGCACTTCACGGCAGAAGGGGGCAGCCTGATGCCCTCACAGGCACCAAAGCTAGTGGGAGGCTCTGTTTCATACACGAGACAAAACTTAAAATGAAGACCCACAAGCCATTAACCTCCTCTTTGCATTTATTTTCCTGGTCTAAAAACAAAATATTACAGATATGAGAGACACGCAAGAGATAAAAATGTATCCCCTTTAAACTGCGTGAAGGTGGTGGGTGGAGCAGGGGGAGGGGTCAGCTGCAAAATCAACAGAACTAGGGAGTAGATCACGGATTAAGCTCTAAGAATTCGAACACAACAGGAGGCTCTTAAGACTGTTGTCTTCTCAACACTGAGCTCTCCCCTCCCTGCTGGAGGCGGTGCAGGCGAGGCCTCCGGCCACTTACCATCATGTGATAGTCCTCGTGCCCTTCGATGGGCTCGCTGACCACGTTTTTAATGGAACCCATGGGCAGTTTCTCAGTCCGCTCTAAGTTGAGAGGGATCACAGAGATCATTAAAGGCCCCCCCACCCCTCCTCAGGGCTGGTGGCTGGGGGGTCCACCCCCACCCTCACCTTCTGGCCAGTGCACCTCAAGCCCTGTTTGGGAGGTGGGGACTTCCTAGGAGCAAGTGGGGAACAGCACTTGGCAGGTGTGCATTACAGGCTTCCGAGAGCATAGATAGAGCCATCCTGGAGTTTCTCTGTGGAGCCTGACGGCTGACAAACACCCAGGAAACTCCTCTGCACCCTTGTCGCCAAGCCCAGCCCTGGCTGATGTCTTTGGTGCCTGGGATAGTCAAGGGACCAGGAGGAGGCAGCTGTACCCCCTGCTACTTATACAGGAAGGGGGCTGCTTGGGGTTTTATGACCAGTTTCTATCCCTTGATCCTGCCCACTCCCCCTCTCAGCCCCTCTCCTTCCCCCTCCCCAGTCTCCCATCCTGATCCTACCCACTCCCCCTCCCAGCCCCTTCCCTCCCCAGCCTCCCACCCTGATCCTGCCCACTCCTCCTCCCAGCCCCTTCCCTCCCCAGTTTCCCACCCCTCCAAACACACACACTTGAACAAGCTCTCTGAGAACATCCATAACCTCTTCTGGTTAACCCTCGGGATGTACTCATCACATCGGGTCAGAAGCCCTTCGCAGCAAGTCTAAGGATGGCAGGTAAGAAAGAGGCGGCAGTGAGGCATGCCTGGAGTGAGAGGAGACTGGAGACAAGCAGCAAAAAAGGGGGCGGTGGCGCCTGGGCGGACACCTCGGGACAGGGAGCTCTCAGCAAAAGGTGAGCCACGCTGGGAAAAGCTCACTACGGGCTTTGCACCAAGCAAAAACCTAAAAAAAGAGGTAAGCTGACAAAACCCCAGGAACTCAGAGCCCTGGACCGTCACCTAGCTGGTGGCTTGAGACACGTAACTTCTATCCTACGGGCCTTGGTCTCTGAAAAGGAGGGTGGGGAGATGGGGCCTGAATATGCTCATTCAGATTTTGACTTTCTGAGTGGCTCTAACAGTCACCCACAGGCAGGATCTGACCAGCACTGGTCTTTTATGATGGAAACTGTTTTAAACATCAGCCATTTTGAACTGTCCAGAGATTTCACACAAAAACATGGACTTCTGGCTTCTCCTGAAAACACGAAGATTCAACAATCCTGGGCCCACATTCCTAAGTGACAGCAACCAGCTAGATCAGAGACCTGAGTGCCCTACACACAGGGCACATACTCCCGGTGGCAGCTTCACGAGGTCACGTCCCATCTCCTGCCTGGAGCTCATTCTTCTTGCTCCGCCGGGCCTGAGGCTGTCGGTACTGCCTCCCACGCACGCTAGCAAGCACAGTTTAAGCCAGGAGCCATTGCATGCCGCTCCATAAAGCACCCCATTGAGAAAGACATCAACGAACTGCTGGGACGGTCACTTCAGCAGAAAGATGAAGCCAGTGGCCGGAAGCCAACTCCCAGAACAAGCCGCCCTCCTAGGACAGTGCTTAGGAAACGCAGGGGGCAGGACTCCTGGGCCCACAGTGAGAACAAAGCCTGAAGGGACACTGATACCACTGCCTGGGTGGGAATGGAAATCCTGGCCCTGGTCACCCTTTGAAGATGTGCATGTTCAAAGCCAGGCTCTTTAATGAGGCTGGTGAGCCACGAGACTCTCAACAGCTCTGAACCCTGATCCACCAAGATTCTTCCAGAGCTCTGCCTTCAGGCCATAGCAAAAAGGTGGCAGCTTCTATGAGCTAAAGCAAAACCTCTAACATAAGGAAGGGAGGCTGTCATTAGCCCCAGCAGTTATGCCATTGTTTCCTATAGAACTTCACCACCCGGAAACATTCCCTAGGAACCAACGAAGGCTTACACACTCAGTCCTCATCCAGTTCCCCTACCTGCACCCACCCTCCCGGCCAGCAGCCTTGATCCCGGCCTCCCAGTAGGCTGCAGGAGTGAAAGTGCAGGCCAAGGAAGAGGCAGGGTTCTGGCAGGTCTGCATATGATGGAGAAGTAAACCAACTCCCCTGCAAGGTCACAAGTAAGTGAGGATCTGACCGAGATGGGGCAGCCCATGACTGAAGAAAACTGATGTTGTGCCAGGCTCTGTGGAAGAGAATGACCTACTACAGAGTTCAAAAGCCCCTGGGAAGACTGGGAAAGCCCTTAAGTTTTATGCACAATTTGCCTTGCCCATGCAGTGAGAGTCAAAAGTGAAAAAGAAGACTGGGGCAAGGAATCACAAAATTGTTAGAAAACTCAAGTATCTTGCCGGTTTAGGTCTTTGTTCATTTTAAGAATCAAGATTGGGTTAAAAACGAGAAACCTACTTTCACATTTTAAGATGATTACAATCTCATTCCCCATCACTCCTGCTCCAATTATTTTCCCTAAAACTATGGTCCCATTTTGGGATTCCCTGGTGACTCAGATGGTAAAGAATCTGCCTACAATGTGGGAGACCTGGGTTCAATCCCTGGCTCTGGAAGATCCCCTGGAGAAGGGAATGGTAACCCACTCTAGTATCCTTATCTGTGGGAATCCGTGGATATAGAAGCCTGTTGGGCCACAGTCCGTGGGGGTGGAAAGAGTCAGACACAACTGAGCAATTAACACCTCCTTGGTTCCATTTTAAGCAGAATCATACTAAATGGCCTGTCCCTGAAACCAGCTAACCTTACACAATGTGCACCACTATACTTCTCTTTACATCTACCTCGAACTCTGAATACCTGCAGTGCTGGCCGGAAACAGGGAAACTGGGCATGTTTGGTTCCCTCCAGGAGTCTGATGGGGGACAGATAAGTCTGAGGGTAAACAGCGCTCCAGGGATAAAGCAGGGTGCTCTGTGGACAGAAGCAGCAGCAGCTCATTTGCAGGGTGGAGAGATATCAGGGAAGGCTTCCTTAAAAGAGCATGTTTAAGTAGGACCTTGGAAGATTTTTGTTAATAACAGGAACAGGGAGTAGGCATCCCGGGCAAAGGCACAGCATGACTGAAACATGAGCTGTGCAAAGCATGGTGGGAAGCTCATGGAGTGACACAGCTCAAGTATGCAGGGCACAACAGGGCAAGTGGGGCAGGAAGCTGGGTCAAAAATCTGAAAGCGAACCCCACGGTTGAGAATACTGGACACTAGGTTGAGGTATCTGAACTTGGCCTTAAACAGCCCAAAGTTTTTGAGGACTTGACCCAGTGAGGAAAAAGCAGTGTGGAAGATGGGCAGGACAGAAGAGATCGCAGATGGGGTTGGCACAGAGGTTAACTTGCTTTAACAAAGTTCACAGATGCCAGGAATCAATAGGCACAACAGAGGGGAAAAGAAAGAGATGCAGATAATTCTGGAATGTAACTGACAAGACTTTGAACCATCTGGGAGAAGGGAGAGGAGCATCAGTCAGAGACACTTCCCAGCAAATAGCATGCCTGACTCCCGGACACAGGCAGGGAAAGTGGCGGGCAGCAGGGGGCAACCAGGCAAGGAGGGAAGGCAGGTCCTGAGCCCAGGCAGCCTCTGGCCTACAGGGGCCAGGCAGGCGACACACGTGAGCAAAGCTGGCCACAGTAAAAGGCAAACGGGACAGTGAGGGCTACAGCACAGCCCACCGGAAACGGCTACTTGGTGCCAGCTGATCTCCGTGTACCGCGTGAAAATGGAAGTCCTGAACAGCTAGGCCTTTTGCTTCTTTTCAAGAGAAGCCAAACAAAAAATGAACAAACAAAAAAACTCTGATCCAGTGAAATCTCCTGATTTTCACAGACTGTGTGTAAACTCAGAAAACCCTTGTCCACAGACAGGACCTGGCCCGCAGGCCACACAGTTTGGAACCTCTGGTTCTGGCTACAACTGAAGAGCCCATGTTTGATGGATTGGCTCTGAGATCAGACTGAAAAGAATGAGGGAAGAGGGCCCAAATAGAGGCGAGCATCAAAAAGCAAAATCTAAAGCACGCAAAGCACAGTGGAGAGAGATTCCAGACTGAGAAGCAGAGATGAGCCCGAGCCCAAGCCCTACTGGGTGCCAGAGGCAGCGAGCCAGGAAGAGGCAAGGCCAGCCCGTACCTTTAGTGCCGATCCACAGCTGGTCTTGTTCTAGCTTAAAGGTAAGCCTCACTTTTCCTCCAGACTTGTTGTACATGCCAGATAATGGTACAGCTGGCAGGCGCTCCTGGGGGCACAAGAGCATGGTAAAAGAGAGGAACCAGTAAAAAAGGCGAGGCAGGAGAAGGCAGGAGTCGAGGACACGACTGCAGGAACCTCAAGGCAGAGGTGGAGGCTGGTTCCCTTTGAGAATGCTCACAAAGGAGTTTGGCTTACCTGAGCACCCTTAACAGATGGCATCACGTCTTCAGGTTTTCCTTTATCCAACACTTTTCTGTGTTGCTGTAAGTCAGAAAAAGATAATTATATGAAACAGCTGACTGCATTTCTGTCTTTTACTACCTCTCTGAAAAACAGGATGAAGCAAGCCTTAATATTTTGGTTCAAAAGCTTGTCCTGACTACAGATTATGGGTCCCTGACACTACAGGGCAGTGCTGTCCAGCAAAAATTTCTGTGATGGGAATACTCTGTACCTGTATTGTCCAAAACAGTAGCCGAGAGCCACTTGTGGTTGTTAAGCACTTGAAATGTGGCTAGCATAAGAACTGAATTCTTAATATTACTGAATTTTAATCAGCCCCATGTGGCCACCATAGTAGACATCAAAGCTTTAGAGCAATCAGGATTTCCAGATTGCTAATTCACATAAACTCTGCTTCCTTCTCTCCCTTCCCCGAAATCACCACTGAAAGATTACACAGCTAGCTTAAAGAAAGCCACAAAGGGTGCTTGCTCTCCTGGCAGGTACAAAACGGGGACAGCCATTTCCATCAACTCAAAACCCCCACAGAAACCTGTAAGGATGTGACAGTCAGCTTAGCTCCCTAGAAGGGACATTTCTTCAACAAATGGAGATTCAGCCCACTGCAGCAATCTTCCCCACTACCCCACCCTCAACCATGCTAACCAGAAAGGTCAAGAGCCACTTTTCCAAAGAGAAATGTTAACTACTCTATAGCCTGACAGTAAGCCTAATTCCACTCCCTCCTCAGGGGTTTGAAGCAGCTCATAAAGGGTTCTAATTAGGCACACGGCCCCCGAAAACTGCTCTGGTCTGGCCCAAATGCCTGAGTCTTGTTTCCTCTCCATCTGTGGCTTTAGAGGTATACTCGCTGTCTGGTCAAGCTAGAATTGTGGGTAATGGGTGGGTAAAGAGTAAACATTTCATTGAATTTAAGTACCAGGTGGCCACAAGCCAGTTCAAACTCTCACTGGCATGGCGGAAACCCTCTGGTTAGGAATAACTTCAAAAGTGCCAGACTACTAGCAAAAGGTCACTCTACGTATCAGCCCCAGATTCTTGAACAAGCTGATGAAAAGCTAGGAGAATGGGTCCCTCTCATCAGGCCACCTTATGCCTCATAACTGGCATCAATGGAACAAAGCTGTGTGGATTAGAAGTTTAATTTGACTCATACATCCCAAGTACCTTTTGAAGAATTTTCCCTTTGAAGAATTTTCCCTTCACTGTGGAGAACAGTTCTAAGCCTGTTAAGCTACCATTAGTAACTCAAAACCTATATTTAAGAAGCATGTTATGCTCCAAAGGCATGACCAGGGGAAAGACTCATGTTTGACATGTTCCTATTTGACAATTTCATATGTCGTGGCAAAAGAAGATAGGAAAATGGAAATGAACTCAACTGGTTCATATCACCCCATATCTGGAGGGGAAAATGTCCAAATAAACACCTTTTACATGTGAACAGAGGTTTACAACCCCTTATCTGAAACCCTATGGACAAATGTTTTGTATAAGCATAATACAGTTTTAAAACACATTACATGATATTCTTTGTGGGGGTCTTGGGAAGCACCTGTCACCAAACATGTTAACATTTCTAGGGTAAAACATGACTATCAATGCTAATTCTGGTTGGGTGTTGCTGCCTAGTCTGTAAGAACACTTTTGGTTTTCAGACTTGGGGTTCTGGTAGCACATATAAGAGATTATAAACCTGTAACACAAAATTGTGTGCCACACTGTTGGCCGTGTGCCTTGATGCCTAAGGTCACTGAAATTAATGTTGGTCAAGGTCGGTCTACTCTCTGCAAGATACAGGTTGAGTCGAGAATATCTATTATCCTGGAACACACTAACAGTGGCCGGGAGGTTCTGTAACTACAAGCAGGGTTGGCTGGATAAGATTGCAAGTGACTGTTCTTTCAACCAGTTCCCTCCACAGTGAAACACTCTTACTTTTCCTAGTTGCAAAAGAGAATCTGAATGGCTACAGTGATCACAAAACAAGGCTGGATCTCTTCCATCTGAAACAAGCAACAGAGCATGTGAAAAATCAGACCCTCATTTCATGACCAGGAAGGAGGGAAGAAGAAAAAAATCAGTGTAGTTATCTTCCAAGTCAGCTTCACTTGGCTTCCTGAAACAGCCAGTTTCAGAGGGACCGCTGAAAGCTACTGATTTCCCTACCTATGGAGAAAAAGGCTTGTTGACTTGGGGGAAGCCACAAGCCAAAAAAACAAATGTAATCATCTGTGTGAAATGGAGGGTCAATTCTAATAGTGGCACTTTTCTCTGGTGCTCAATAGGAGAGAAACCCGCATCTGTTTCCTTTCAATACCTGGTCTGAAGCCTGCCTTTACAAAGGCCTCATCCTAAAGGAGATAAACTTGAGACACACTGACCCGCCAGATGAGACAAAGATGCAAATCTCAGGTAGTTGTCACCTCCACTCAACAGCCAGCCGCACCCAACTGCTGCCATAAATTTCCATCATGGGCCCTGTCCGAAAAGGAGCTTATTCTAGAAAGGAGACAACCAGCCTAGGCTCGAGAAGACAAAGCCTCACTCTTCCTAGGACCAACAATCACACAAGAGACTCACTTTCTGCCTGCAGAGGGGCTCCTTCTTGTTCTCTTCGGCCTTGGCGTCCTGCTGGGCAGCATCTTTGGGTGTGTTTACTGCTAAAACATCATTTATCGTGGAGCCAACCACCATGATCTTGGCCCCGCTGGTCACTTTTATTTCTCTCAATGTCTTATCCTCAGGGACAAGTCCCTTATACATGACTTTCTGCATGGCAGGCGGGAGACCTTGGGAAAAGCAGGACAGTAAAAAGAAAAAATGAAAAATATTCTTTGTACAACAGACCCGTAAGTGAATACTGCTTTATCACTAATCACTGTTGTGCACTTAGGCAATTTACAACCTCTCTGAGCCTCCAGAACGTCATCAGGGTGATGACAATAGTTCCTTATATTATGGATTTGCTTTAAGGACTAAGAGATGGGACAAATATAGAGCATTTAGTGCAGCACAAGGTGTTAAGTAACCAATCAATGTGTGTGCTCAGTCGTGTCCAACTCTTTGCGACCCCATGGACTGTAGTACACCAGGCTCCTCTGACCTTGGAATTTTTCAGGCAAGAACCCACTGGAGCGGGCTGCCATTTCCTCCTCCAGGAAATCTTCCCAACCCAGGGATTGAACCTACCATCTCTTATGTCTCCTGCACTGGCAGGTGGATTCTTTACCACTAGCGTCATATCAGGACTTCCCTGGTGGCTCTGTCGGTAAAGAGTCTGCCTGCAATGCAGGAGACCTGGGTTCGATCCCTGGGTTGGAAAGATCCCCTGGAGGAGGGCATGGCAACCCACTCCAGGATTCTTGCCTGGGAAATCCCATGGACAGAGGAGCCTGGCAGGATACAGCCCACAGGGTTACAGAGAGTTGGATACAAGTGAGCGACTAAACCTACCTACCTAGTGCCATATCAGGTATTATTCCTTCCAAGTAGTTCCTCAACCACCTTGTAACTCAAATATTAAGTGAATGTCCACAAATATCATGGATATAGAAACCAATAAGGTTTCTGTTTTTATGGAGCTTACAGCCTACCCAGAGAAAGTTTAAAAAGGAAATCATTTCAGATGGCAAAGTGCTGCAAATAAGATAAATCTACGTAATAGGAGCTGCTGTGAAGGGGCCAGCATGATAGCCACCAGCAGTGTTTCCCAAAGTTCCCTTATTAGAATTACCTGAAACATTCGCTAAAAATAATTCCTGGCCACATTCCAGACCCACTGAATCAATTCTCCAGGGGGAAGGGCCTAGAAGCTGTAAACTTAACAAATGCCTTAGGTAATTTTATTAGAGATGTTAGACACAGGAGTTAGAAACTTGGGCCTAAGAGTCAGCGCTGGGCCTGAAACCCAGCTCAGCCGATTGGCTCTGATTTTGGATCTTTTTCTCCATCTGAATTACGGGCACGTTACTACTTCCTTCGGCAGGCTGTTGGTAGCACTAAGAAAACTGATGGAAGAACACAGGCAACGCGATGCCTAGCGTAGACAGGAGGCAGGTGCGGTGGGTAGGCTGTCAGCGCCAGGGGGATTACCTGTAATCGAGTGAATCTTCTGTTTCAGCTCGGAGCCCGTGCTGTCCAGGGGAAACTTGACGTCGTGTTTAGTCTTGTTCCAGATGATCTTCAGGTCCACCAGCTCCCTGCCCGCGCCGCCGCCAGCGTCCTCGCCGTTGCTGACCGAGGCCTGGGCCGCGGGGTCCCCAGGGGGCTGGGCCGGGGCCGGCTGAAGGCTGCCTCGCGCTGCGCAGGAGTCCTCGGCCGCCGCCCCCGCCGCGACTTCGGCCTCCACGCAGTTGAGGGACCGCGCGGGCGCCTCGGTCGCCACGGTCTCGGCCTCCGTGTCCATGCCAGGCTCCTCCATGCCTGCAAGGGGGTTAGGGGGTGGACGCTCGCCGCGGACTGGGCCTGGAACCAGACTCTGCGCGAGGGCCGCCGGACCAATGCGCCCGAGCCAGGTTACTGGCGCCCCAGCGCCGGGCCACGTCCCCTAGGAGCGCCCGCTTCATCCCTGCCCTACCCGGGCGCCCGCCACCCCCTCCAGACTCACCATCCGGGGCTCCGGCCGCCGCCATGATGATTGTGTACAACACCCACCGCTCCCGCAGAGGCCGCCGGGAAAAGGCGAGCTGGCTGAGATTGGCCCCCGCAGCAGCCCCTAATCTTGCACAGCCTGGCCGGAAACAGGTGGAGGTTTCTATGGAGACCCGCCTCCTCCGCTTCCCCGGCCCGGCCCCTGCCACGCTCTAGCTTTCGAGAACCGAGGGGGGCGGGCCCGGGAAATCGCCCGCTTGCTAGGCTCTGCCCCCTTGAGGCCGAGCGGGGCCGCAGTCTTGGGAGGGGGGCGTGGGCTTGCAGGCTAGGAGGCTGGCGCCTTTAAGGGGCGGGGTTGCGCCTTCTGTGGCGGAAGCGGATTGGCTGGGAGGAGTCCCCGGAAGTGATGCACGGAGGCCCACGTGTGCCTATGCCGCCCACATGGCGGTGCTTCTGAAGAGGTTGCTGCATCCCGGGAGGTCCCCGGCTGCTTTGGGCCGCCTGATGGGGCGGCGTGAAGCCAGCCTGGGTACTGATCCCGGGGCTGCGGTGCGAGTGCGGTTCGCCCCCAGCCCCACAGGTAACCTTGGCGGACGTGACGCTGCAGGCCGAGGCCCACCGTCTCTTGCCCGGCCCCCGAACATTCCGAACGAATCCCTTCCGGTGGAGTCAGACTGGCGGGGCAGTGAGACCTCATTATACGGAAATAGAAATATGTTTACGAGCGAAAATTACTCGCGTTGCCAGGAATTTCGTGCTTATCGTACTGTACCATTTCTTTGGGTTCCTTGTTTCTTGCGTATTCAACAAATGTTTAGTGAGTACAGCCTGTTCTAGGCACTGAGATGCAACGGCCTTGGAGAAAGTAGGGCCCCTACTCGCAGGAAGCCTACACTGGTAGTGACTGCCACAAACATGTAAGAATATAGCTGTAGTTTTAAACAATCACATGTGTCATGCAGGAGGTGAAGCAATGTAGGGGACAAAGGGTTAGGTAGGATGCTCAGGAATGCGTTGCTGAGGAGGTGCCATGAGAGTTGAAAACCAAGTAACAAGGAGCTAGGTACCTGAAACCAATAGAAGAAAACTTCTGGGCAGAGGAAATTGGAGGTAGAACGGTCCTGTAAGGTTAGTGTTGGAGCTTAGCAAGCCAGAGTGGGGCAGGGACCCATTGTGTACCCTAGTGGCCTCCCCACTAGTTCCTCAAGTTCTTTTCCATCTGAGGCAACCTCCTACCCTCTTCACAAAAAGCACACCTCTCGTTCTAAACTACTGGGTCCCAAAGCTACCATTGTAAAAGATCCTACCTGCACAGGATGACAAGGATATTACTTGCCAGGCACTATAGTGTAGAGCCTGCTCTTCAAACCACCCCTGGGTTTGACTGGCTTCTGATTTCCAGTGAATTACAGATTAATACTTTTATAAAATCCATATAAAGAAATTACTAGAAAATTGAAATTCTGGGAAGCATACAAAATATGAGACTTTCTATTGAATTCAACAAATGTAAAATTATTCCGTCAAAATGCTCTCAATTTCTAAGCGTTTACTTGCTATTTCTGTACCTACTTGGTTGTGAACTGCCAACAGTTTTCAGACAAGCTCTGGTTTGGGTGCAGATTTCTGGCTTTGCCACTTGAGCAAAGCATTGAACGTCTGAATTTTAACATCTGCCAAATAGAGCTGATAATAGTACCTGCCTCATCATTTGAGGTAATCCAGCTGAGGCACTGGAAAGGTGTGTTACCTCATAGAAAGCACTTAACAAGCAGAAGCCTCCTTTATGATGATCTTAAGTCTTGTTTCCTTGATGATTTGCTGGAAAAGCCTATGTTGGCAAGGCGGTTGACTACAGACAGAAGAATATAGATCATTGTAATAGCTAAAATTAATGGTATACTCTGATCAGCATTTATGCCTCACAGCAATCTTGCAAGGGAGGTTTCTATTTTTTGTTGCCAATCTCTCTCAACAAATTAGGAAATTGAAGCTCACAAAAATCAAGTAGAATGTCCAAGGGGAGCAGAATTTGAATCAAGATCTGTAAGACGTCTTGGTTTCAACTACTCGACCCATGGCTTCTATCTTGGGGAACTCTGGTTTTGTGGTGTCCTTGCAATAACTAGCTGAAGGTCACCTATATAATCAGTGTTGAGCTAGAGTCTGCCTGATCCCAGAGGAGCGTTTCCTGTCTCATGCAGGTGCTAGCACCTGAAGATGCAAATGAGCTCATTGTGAAGACAGGGCCACAACCTTGTCCAAAGAAGGCAGGGTAAGGGGGGAAATGACAGCCCTGGGAAAACTGTTTACTCTAACTATTCAGTCAGGAATGATGAAAAAAGTAAAGTCTTTTAAGAGTTTAAACTTGGGTGGAGAAATACAGTGGAATCGAATATTAGTTTTCATTAGTATCTAAAGGCAGCAGTTAGAGCATCAAGTAGTCAAAATTCAAAATGTGTGATGTGGTTAGTCCGTACAGTGCATAGAGGGTATGTGCAAAATGTAATTATACGGTATTTTCAATTAGCAAAGTGTTTTTTTTTTGCCCAGGGACCTCATTGAATTTGCATAAATGATATGCATGTGTGAAGTGGCTTCAGTGACTAACCATCTGTTTCCCCTTTGGGTGAAACTTGGTCTCAAGGCAAATCTCAGAGTAGAACGATGGGTGCAGGTGGGGAGAGCTGGAGCCGTTTTACAAAATGATATGCTCCAAAACCTGGGTGTTCTTCCACTTCTGGGATGAGGGTAAATGAGTCAGCCGCCCGAGTCCTCTGCTGTGACAGTCTGACTGCTGGAGAGATGGGACAGGGAGAGCCATTTCCTGGGCTTTGATGTTCCTTGGGCCCTTTTATCACAAGCAGAATTGACTTGCCCTTCATCTTCCCCATCTCATCTGGGCTGTCCCCTTCTTCCATCAGGCTTCTTGCACCTGGGTGGCCTCCGCACTGCTTTGTACAACTACATCTTTGCCAAGAAGCACCAAGGGAGCTTCATCCTGAGGCTGGAGGACACAGATCAGACCCGTCTTGTGCCTGGGGCAGCGGAGAATATTGAGGACATGCTTGAGTGGGCAGGTGAGGCTGGCAGGGAAAGGACCCTTCTCCAGGGAAGGAGCAAGGTTCTCCCAGGTGGCGCTAGTGGTAAAGAACCCATCTGCCAATGCTGGAGTCACAAGAGACTCAGGTTCGATCCCTGGGTGGGGAAGATCCCCTGGAGGAGGGCCTGGCAACCCACTCCAATATTCTTGCCTGGAGAATCTCATGGACAGAGGAGCCTGGCCAGTTACAGTCCACTGGGTTGCAAAGGGTCTGATGCGACTGAGCAGTTTGGCAAGTCAGAGAAGGAGCAGGAGAAAGAGCCTGAAAGTCTTCTCACAGGGCCCAGGGTGGAGAACTTGAGAGTCCCCAGAAGAATGGGTACATTTGTGTTGTCTGGGGGACGGGTACCACCCAGAAAGATACTGAAGCTCCCTGGGGCGGGGGAGGGGAGGCTCCAAGGCACTTCTGAGATTCTTGTTTTTATCTCGGAGTCTCATGTCCTCCTGGGATCAGGTAGGAAACAGGCCAAGTGGAAGATGGACTGGGAGGCTCCAGGGCTGTGAAGAGCCTGAGGAAGCGCCAGCTCTTTTTGGCCATGTGGGAATCCTGGCCCAGCTCCTCAAATCTTCCGATTTCCAGGAGGAGCCAGATGGCCAAGGTTTTTTGTTTTTGTTTCGGTTTTGATGAGTGCTTCCCATTGTCAAATCTGAACTCAGATGACACATTGTATGAGTCAGACAAAATATGTGCAGCCTCTTAAGTCAGCCTCCCTGTGGGAAGTTTAATTCTGAAGCCAGCTAAGCTCGAGGAGGACAAAGGAGTGTGTGTATGTTCCCCAGGTCAGTTGCTGCCTGCCTGTCAGAACAGGTATGACTACTTAAGCTCCCTACGGGAAAATGCCCGAAACTCCAAGACTCTCTCGACAATGTGTGCTCTAATCTCAGGTAAATCATTAACTAAACTCTGGGTTACTGAAGAGCAAAAACTGATTTCATTTCTGTCCTCAACTGTAGAAGACTGTAGCAGAAACAGTCGAGATTAGCTGAGTGAGAGAATTCATGCACCAAGGTCAGTTACTGTGGTCCAGGTAGTATTCAAGCATAAAACCAAGACCCTGCCCTCAGTAAATACGGGAAGACAGACTTAAAAAAAAAACAAACAAACTGAATTCTAGGGACTTCCCCGGTGGTCCAGTGGTTAAGACTCCAAGCTTCCAGTGCTAGGGGCATGGGTTCTATCCCTGGTCAGGGAACTAAGATGCTATATGCCAGGAGGTAGGGAAAAAAACCCCACAGGTGAGCTCATCCTTACTCTGATATGAAGCAGTGATAAGTGCTGTAGAGAAAGGGGTAGCAGGTGAGCAAACCAGCAGGGAGGGGTGGGTCCTCTTTGAGATAGGACAGACTTCCCCAAGGGGTGGACAGGAGCGCAGAGACCTGCACAAAGTGAGAAGTTGGTGCCGTGGTTGCCTAGGGGGAGAAAGCTCAAAGCCCAGGGAGAAGCAGGTGTAAAGGCCCTACAGAAGCTTAGTGCTGGGCATATTTGAAGAGCAGCAAGGAAGCCAGAGTGGCCCAAGCATAGTGAGGAGACCAGCAAAAGTGAAAGTCGCTCAGTCATGTCGAACTCTTTGTGATCCCATATATTGTATAGTCCATGGAATTCTCCAGGCCAGAATACTGGAGTGGGTAGCCTTTCCCTTTTCCAGGGGATCTTCCCAACCCAGGGATCGAACCCAGGTCTTCTGCATTCCAGGCGGCTTCTTTACCAGCTGAGCCACAAGGGAAGCCCAAGAATACTGGAGTGGGTAGCCTATCCCTTCTCCAGTGGATCTTCCCGACCCAAGAATCGAACTAGGGTCTCCTGCATTGCAGACGGATTCTTTACCAACTGAGCTCTCAGAGAAGCCCAAGGAGACCAGAGGACTTGGAAATGTGACATGAGGATACAGTGATGGGCAAGAGATCATGATTGGCCTTGTGTGGAGCACGTGCTCCATGTCCCACAGACTGTGCTAGCACAGGGTGCTGGGATGAGCAAGAGTGATGCGTCCAGCCTCTTAGAGCCCTCAGCTCGGCCCAAGGGTATGACCAAAGCGGGCAGGGATCCACACCCCATGTGGGTAATTTCTGGATGTTCTTGCTTCAGGAGTCAACCTGTAATTTATATAATGTGAAATTCACCATTTCAAAGTGGTCTTCAGTATATTCACTGTATTGTGCGTCCATCACCCCTCTAATTCTAGAACATTTCCATCAACTCAAAACTGCAAACCAGTTAGCAGGCACTCCCTGTTCCTCCTTCCCTCCTGCCAGTGGCAACCACTACCGTCAGTCTGTATAGTTTGCCCGTTTGAGATGTTTCATTTTATGACTGGCTTATACTTAGCATAAGGTCCATGTACATTGTTGTTGTTCAGTCACTATGTCGTCATGACTACGTGAACTGCAGCACTCCAGGTTCCCCTACCCTCCGTTATCTCCCAGAGTTGCTCAAATTCATGTGCATCAAGTCAGTGACTCTAGCTAACCATCTCAGCCTCTGCCACCCACTTCTGCTTTGGTCTTCAGTCTTCCCAGCATCTGGGTCTTTTCGAGTGAGTCACCTCTTCACCTAAAGTGGCCAAAGTATTGGAGCTTCACCTTTGGCATCAGTCCTTCCAATGAGTATTCTGGGATGATGTCCTTTAGAATTGACTGGTTTGATCTCCTTGCAGTCCAAGGGACTCTAATGAGTCTTCTCTAGCACCACAGTTCAGAAGCATCAATTCTTCATCATTCAGCCTTCTGGGCTTCCCTACTGGCTTAGTCAGTAAAGAATCTGCCTGCAGTGCAGGAGACCCAGGTTTGGCCCCTGAGTCAGGAAGATCCCTTGGAGAAGTAAATACCAACCCACTCCAGGCAAGAGTACTGGACAGAGGAGCCTGACAGGCAAGAGTTGGACTCAAGTGAGTGACTAAACCACCATCACCAGCCTTCTTTAGGGTCCAGTTCTCACAACCATACATGACTACTGGAAAACCATAGCTTTGACTATATGGACCTTTGTTGGCAAAGTGATGTCTCTGCTTTTTGATACACTATCTAGGTTTGTCATAACTTTCCTTCCAAGGAGCAAGCGTCTTTTAATTTCATGGCTGCAGTCACCATCCACTGTGATTTGGGGGCCCAAGAAAATAAAAATCTTCAGTACTTTCACTTTTTCCGCTTCTATTTGCTGTGTCGTGATGGCCATCTGATCCAGATGGCATGATCTTAGTTTTGTGAATGCTGAGTTTCAAGCCAGCTTTTTCACTCTCCTCTTTCATCCTCATTAAGAGACTCTTTAGTTCCTTTTCACTTTCTGCTGTTAGAGTGGTATCTGTGTATCTGAGGTTGTCGATATTTCTCCTGGCAATCTTGATTCCAGCTCGTGATTCATTCAGCCTGGCATTTCTCATGATGTACTCTGCATATAAGTTAAACAAGCAGGGTGACAGTATACAGCCTTGACGGACTCCTTTCCCAATTTGAAACCAGTCTGTTTTTCCATGTCCAGTTCTAACTGCTGGTTCTTGACCCCCATACAGGTTTCTCAGGAGACAGGGAAGGTGGTCAGGTACTCCCATCCCTTTAAGAATTTTCTATAGTTTGTTGTGATCCACACAGTCAAAGGCTTTAGCATAGTCAGTGAAGCTGAAGAAGATGTTTTTCTGGAATTCCCTTGCTATCTCTATGATCTAATGAGTGCTGGCAATTTGATCTGTGGTTCCTCTGCCTTTTCTAAACCCAGCTTGTATTAATACGTCTGGAAGTTCTGGTTTCACATACGGCTGAAGCCTGCTGTTGCTTATTCGCTCAGTTGTGTCCAACTCTTTGTGACCCCGTGGACTGTAGCTTGCCAGGCTTCTCTGTCCATGGAATTCTCCAGGCAAGAATACTGAAGTGGGTTGCCAGTTCTTTCTCTAGGGAATCTTCACAACCCAGGGATTGAACCTGGGTCTCCTGCATTGTAGGCAGATTCTTTACCGTCTTAGCTACCAGATGGTAAAGCTAGGCTTGAAGGATTTTCAGCATAACCTTGCTAGCACATGAAATGACCACAGTTGTGTGGTAGTGTGAATATTCTTTGGATTGCCTTTTTTTGGCATTGGAATGAAAACTGGCCTTTTCCAGTCCTGTGGCCACTGCTGAGTTTTCCAAATTTGCTGTCATCTTGAGTATAGCATTTTAATGGCATCATTTTTTAGGATTCTAAATAGCTCAGCTGAAATTCTGTCACCTCCACAAGCTTTATTTGTAGTAATGCTTCCTAAGGCCCACTTGACTTCACACTCAAGGTTGTCTGGCTCTAGGTGAGTGACCTAGATACCGTCATGGTTATCCGGATCATTAAGAACTTTTTTGTATAATTTTCCTGTGTAATCTTACCACCTCTTCTTAATCTCTACTCCTTCTGTTGAGGTCCTTAGTGTTTCTGTCCTTCATTGTCCCCATCCTTCATGAAACGTTCTCTTGATATCTCCAATTTTCTTCAAGAGATTTTTAGTCTTTCACATTCTATTGTTTTCCTCTATTTCTTTGCGTCATTCATTTAAGAAGGCCTCCTTATCTCTCCTTGCTCTTCTCTGGAATTCTGCATTCAGTTGGATTTATCTTCCCTTTCTCCCTTGCCTTTTGCTTGTCTTCTTTCCTCAGGTATTTGTAAAACCTCCTCAGAAAACCACTTTGCCTTCTTACGTTTCTTTTTCTTTGGGATGGTTTTGGTCACTGCCTCCTGTACAATGTTAGGAACATCCATCCCTAGTTCTTCAAGCACTCTGTCTACTTGATCTAATGCCTTGAATCTATTCATCACCTCCACTGTATAATCATAAGGGATTTGATTTAGGTCATACCTAAATCATCCCGAGATAGGCACAATAAAGGACGGAAACGGTAAAGACGTAATTGAAGCAGAAGCAATCAAGAAAAGATGGAAAGAATACACAGAACTCTACAAAAAAGATCTTAATGACCCAGATAACCATAATGGTGTATTCCATCACTCACCTAGAGCCAGACATCCTGGAGTGTGAAGTCAAGTGGGTCTTTGGAAGCACTGCTGCCAATAAAGCTAGTGGAGGTGATGGAATTTCTGCAAAGCTATTTAACTTCCTAAAAGATGATGCTATTAAAGTGCTGCAATGAATATGTCAGCAAATTTGGAAAACCCAACAATGGCCACAGGACTGGAAAAGGTCAGTACTCATCCCAGTTCCTAAGAAGGGCAGTACTAAAGAATGTTCAGACCACCAGACAGTTACACTCATCTCCCATGCTAGTAAGGTTATCCTCAAAATCCTCAAGCTAGACTTTAGCATCATGTGAACCGAGAACTTCTAGATGTTCAAGCTGGGTTCAGAAAAGGCAGAGGAACCAGAGATCAAATTGCCAGCATTTGCTGGATCATAGAGAAAGCAAGGGAATTCCAGAAAAACATCTGTCTCTGTTTCATTGACTATGCTAAAGCCTTTGACTGTGTGGACTATCACAAAGTGTGGAAAACTCTTAAGGAGATGGGAATACCAGACTTTCTTACGTGTCTCCTGAGAAATCTCTGTGTGGGTCAGGAAGCAAGTTAGAATCCTGTAAGGAACAACTGACTGGTTCAGGATTGAGAAAGAAATATGACAAAGCTGTTTATTGTCACCCTGTTTAATAAAACTATACACGGAGCATATGATGCAAAATGTTGAACCGGATGAGTTAACACACTAGAATCAAGATTGCTGGGAGAAATATTAACAACCTCATTGTGAGGATAATGTCACTCTAATGGCAGAAGGTGAAGAGGAACTAAACAGCCTCTTGATGAGGGTGAAGGAGAAAAGTGAAAAAGCCAGCTTAAAACTAAATATTATATTGAAAAAACTAAGATCATGGCATCCGGTCTCATCACTTCATGGCAAATAGATGGGGGAAACGTGGAAGTAGTGACAGATTTCCTCTTCTTGGGCTCCAAAATCCCTGCAGATGGTGGCAGCAGCCATGAAATTAGAAGACAATTGCTTCTTGGCAGAAAAGCTGTGACAAACCTAGACAGTCTGTTAAAAAGGAAAGATGTCACTTTGCTAACAAAGACCATATAGTCAAGGCTATGTCTTTCCAGTTGTCATGTACAGATGTGACAGCTTTACCATAAAGAAGGCAGAGTGCCAAAGAATCAATACATTTGGACTGTGGTGTGGAGAAGACTCTTGAGAGTCTCTTGGAAAGCAAGGAGATCAGACCAGTCGATCTTAAAGGAAATCAACCCTGAATACTCTTTGGAAGGACTGATGCTGAAGCTGAAGCTCCAATACTCTGGCCACCTGATGCGAACAGCTGACTTATTGGGAAAGACCCTGATGGTGGGAAGGATAGAAGGCAGAAGCAGGAGAGGGCAACAGAGGATGAGATGTTTGAATGGGATCACCGAGGCAATGGAGATGGTGAGATGGTGAGGGACAGGGAAGCCTTGCATGCTGCAGTGGCGAAGAGTCAGACAGCTTGGCTACTGAACAACAGCAACAAAAAGCCTAGAGGTTTTTCCTGTTTTCTTCAATTTAAGCCTGAGTTTTGCAATAAGGAGCTCATGATCTGAGCCACAGTCAGCTCCAGGTCTTGTTTTTATCTGATGTATTGAGCTTTTCCATCTTCGGCTGCAAAGAACATAATCAACCTGATTTCAGTATTGACCATCTGGTGGTGTCCATGTGTAAAGTCGTCTCTTGGGTTGTTGGAAGAGGATGTTTGCTGTAATCAGCATGTTCTCTTGACAAAACTCTGTTGGCATTAGCCCTGATTCATTTTTGTACTCTGAAAGCAAACTTGCCTATTATTCTGGATATCTCCTTAATTCCTGCTTTTGCCTTCCAATCTCCTATGATGAAAAGGACATCTTTTTTCGGTGTTCGTCCTAGAAGATGTTGTAGGTCTTCATAGAACTGATCAGCTTCTTCAGCATCAGTGGTTGGGGCATACACTTGGATTTACTGTATGTTGCATGGTTTGCCTTGGAAACAAACCAAGACCATTCTGGCATTTCTGAGATTATACTTAAGTACTCCATTTCTTACTTTTTTGGTGACTATGAGGGCTACACCATTTCTTTTAAGGGATTCTTGCCCACAGTAGTAGATAAAATGGTTATCTAAATTAAATTCACCCATTCCCATCCATTTTCTTCACTGATTCCTAAAGATGCTGATGTTCGCTCTTGACATCTCTTGCTTGACCACATCCAATTTACCTTGATTCATGGACCTAACATTCCAGGTTCCTCTGCAATATTGTTCTTTACAACGTCAGACTCTGTTTTCACCACCAGACACATCCACAGCTGAGCATCGCTTCCTCCTTGGCCCAGCTGCTTCATTCTTCCTCTTCTCCAGTAGCATATCAGACGCTTACCAACTTGGGGATGGGGTGGGCTGTATATTCTGGTATCATTTTTTTGACTTTTCATACCACTCATGGGGTTTTCACGGCAAGAACACTAGAGTGGATTGCCATTTCCTCTTCCTGTAGCCCACGTTTTGTCAGAATCCTCCACTGTCACCTGTCTGTCTTGGGTGGTCCTGCATGGCCTGGCTCAGAGCTTCATTGAGGTACACATGCCCCTTCTCCAGGACAAGGCTGTGATCCCTGAGGGGGATGTTGTGGCATGTATGTTGTAGCATGAATGAATTCTTTTTTTTTTATGACCAAGCAATATTCATTATGTGGAGATACCACTTTTTGCTTATTCATCAGTGGTTGGGCATTTAGTTTCTACATTTTGCATATGATGAGTCAAATTTCTATGAACATTTACATACTATTTCTTACGTGCATCTAGTGAAGTCTCTCTTAAACCCTGGAGCATATACCAAATGTTGGACATGCTGACATTAGATCAAGAAGGAACCCCAGATGCATGTAACCCAGCCCCCCTTCTCTGACAAATGAGTCAATATCACTGTCAACAGAACCAATGATACTGGCAGCCAGGACCTACTGAGAGCTGAGATATGCCAGGCAGGGTGCCGAGCCTTCCCATAGGCTGTCTTATTCCAGCTTCATGATGACCCTCAGGAGAACGTAAATGTGTATTATGTGTTTGTCAGTCAGTCCTGTCTGACTCTTTATGACCCCATGGACTGTAGCCGGCTCCTCCATCTGTGAGATTCTCCAGGCAAGAATACTGGAGTGGGTTACCATTTCCTTTTCCAAGGGATCTTCCCAACCCAGGGACCGAACCCAGGTCTCCATTGCAGGCAGACTCTTTATGGTTTGAGCCACCAGGGAAACCTAAGTAAATGTTTGTTTCCTTCTTTTGAAAGAGGAAACCGAGGCTCTGCAAGGTGTCTTGCCTGGCCTTAGAGCTGGCCAGTGCCTTTGAGCGCAGGCCCCTCTACCTCCAGAGACTGTGGGACATCGGTGTGCAGGATTAACCCTGTCCTTAGCTTCCGAATTCATCTGACAGCCCTCTGAGGGCAGAAGCACCATCATCTAGCTCTTCTGTGGCCCCTCTGCCTCTCCTGGAAGCATTTATAAGTGAAATCTATCCTTTGTGACCTGTGGAAACCAGACTTTGGGTTGAGGTTTGGGCCTGTAATGGATCACGTGTGATCTAACAGCATATGTTGCAGCTTCCATGTTCTGCACGGAAGCCATTGGGCTAAGCACTTAGTGAGCACTGATGCATTTAAGTCTTAGTCACTCTGCACAGTAGACTCTTAGCTCCACTTTTCAGAGGAGGAAACCAAGGCTTAGGAGAGCTAAGGAATGCAAGAGGCAGACCACGGAGTGGTTAAGAGCATGGGCCTGGGACCAGCTAGCCTGGCTTTGAATGTTGTACCCACTTGTCCTTGGCCAGGTGACGTGACACAGCCTCTTGGGGCTCCTGTGTCCTCCTTTCTGAATGGGGTTCACAACAGCACCTACCAGGTTGGGTGGTTTGGAGTCTTAACAGTGATCACAGAATATAAAAGCAGCCTCGCAGGTTCATGGCACCATCCTTTGTCACAGTAGTCAAGGGCCAAGCCAGGAGTCCAGCTGGCCTGGATGGGGTGTCCCTGAACCACACTGCTTCTCCTGAGTCCGCTGTGCCAGGGCAGGGCTGGTTTGTCACTCTTCGGGGCAAGGATAGAGGAGGGAGAGGATATGCCAAAGAGGGTGTGGATCGTGGAGCGGGTGCCTTGTGACCTTAAGCGTTAATCCCTCTGTGCTTTACCTCTTCATCTGGAAAAGAGAAGTGATAAGAGTGACAGCCTCATGGATTGTTGGGAGGATTGAAAGCTCTGCAATGTGTGTGAATTGCTTCTCTGGTGGCTCAGATGGTAAAGAATCCACCTGCAATGCAGGAGACCCAGGTTTGATCCCTGGGTCGGGAAGATCCCCCTGGAGAAGGGACCAACTCTGGTATTCTTGCCTGGAGAATCCCATGGACAGAAGAGCCTGGCGGGTTACAGCCCATGGGATCGCAGAGTCGGACATGACTGAGCAGCTAACACCACCGCCACCGGAGTATGTGGAACGCTTGTAGCAGTGCCTGGGAACCTGTGCTGTGTCTTCGGGGGTCATTATCGTTTGGTGATTGCCCTCTGCCTGTGTTCCAGGTGTTCCCCCAGACGAGAGCCCCCGGCGCGGAGGGCCTGCTGGGCCCTACCTTCAGTCTCAGCGGCTTGCGCTCTACGCCCAGGCTGCTGAAGCCCTGCTGAAGAGTGGTGCTGCGTACCTGTGTTTCTGCTCACCTCAGCGGCTGGAGCTCCTGAAGAAGGAGGCCCTGAGGAACCGCCAGACGCCCCGGTGAGAGCCCCAGCCTGTCACCGTGCCTCCCTAGGGGCGGCTGTGTTCGTTTGCTCCTGCTGCATAACAAATGACACCCAACCCACCTACCTCAGGGTTCTTGCAGGTCAGGAGTCTGGGCACAGCTTAGCTGGCTCCTTCGGCTCAGGGTTTCTCAAAGCCGCCATCAGGGTCTAGGCCAGCCTTGCCGTTGCCTCGATTGCTGGGCTCGCCGAGGATCTACCTCCATCCCTCTCAGAGGCTGTTTCCTGGAGACAACAGTCCCGGCCGAGTGGGCCTCTCTCCACTGGGCAGCTCACCACTTGGCAGCTGGCATTCCTTCAGGCGAGCCAGGGAGAAGGCAGTGGGCAGGGAGGGGAGCGAGCAGGGTGGAAGCCGCAGCCTCTGTGTCACCCAATCGAGGAAGTGACGTCTCGTGGCTGCGTTGTGCTCTGGTCACTAGAAGGAAGTCAGGAGGGCCAGCCCGCACTCGAGGGCGGGGAGGACACAAAGCAAAAACACCAGGATGGATATCTCAGGGGCCGAGTCAGCTCTGCCTGCCGCCCTGGGCCTCAGGCGTGTAAGGTCATTTAATTTCTCTCTTATTTGGGGACTTCCTGGTGGTCCGGTGGCTGAGACGCCACACTCCCAGTCCGGGGGCCTGGGTTCAATCCCTGGTCAGGGAGCTGGATCCCACGTGACGCAACTTCAGAGTTCACGTTGTTGTTGTTTAGTCGCTCAGTCGCATCCAACTGTTTTGCAGCCCCATGATCTGTAGCCTGACCCCATGGACTGTAGCCTGCCAGGTTCCTCTGTCCATGCAGTTTCCCAGGAAAAAATACTGGAGTGGATTGCCATTTCCTTCTCCAGGGGATCTTCCCGACTCAGGGATCAAACCTGTGGTTCTGTATCGCCTGCATCACGGGTGGATTTTTTTTTACTGCTGAGCCACCTAAGAAGAGCAAGAGTTCACACACCACAACTGAAAAAAAAGATCCCACGTGCCAGCACAGCCAAATAAATAAATAGATTAGTAAAATCTGTCTCATGTTCAGGAAGGTGTATATGCAAAGATCTGTCCCAGCCCTGACTTTGGCTCTCCGATCCCTTCTCCAGAGACAGTCCAAAGGTGTCTCCTCCAGAGACATGCAGTGAAGACCCTGATGAATGTGTGCTATTTCCCCTCCTTCTCTGCTCAAATGGTATCACACATATCATATCATGCAGCTTATAGATGCCGCTGACTGTGATGAGGATCAGTCTGTGTGAGTCCATAAATTTCCTTACACTTGCAAACTATTCTGTCACAGGGCTGAGTCCTCACTCACTTCATCAGTTCCTTACTAATGAACATTCATGTTACCTCTAATTTTTGTATTAAAAATTGAGGGTGCTGAGGAGCAATGTTGATGTCCATCATGTGGCATGTCTGTAGAGTGTGTGTGTTGGGTTACCTCCCTAGATTTGGAGTTGCAGGGTCAGTTTGTGGCTTTGATAGATACTGTCTAGTGGCCCTTTATTAGCTTGTATTCCCATCAGCATAGCATTCAAGTTCCAGTGTCAGTGATCTCTTTGGACACGGGCTTGGTTATTCACACAAGGTCACAACATTCACTGCAGCATTGCTTTTTAAATCATAAACAGTCTGTTTGCCTGTTGACGGGTAATTTTTTTTTAATTACCATTGTGCTCTGTCTTGGAATCTGTGAAGCCATTTATGATTGAACATTTAGGTCAGTGTAGAGGACAGTGCTTTCAAGTGTAATATTTGTGTGTCAGGACACTTTTGGGAGCAAGTAACAAATACTCCGTTTAAAATGGACAAACTGGAGCTTCTCACACTTTAATGTGCAGAAGAATCACCTGAAGATCTAGTTAACAGGCAGCTTCTGATGTAGCAGCTCTGGGGAGGGGCTGAGATGCTGCATATCTGACAAGCTCCCAAGTGAGGCTGATGCTAGCAGTCCACAGACCACATTTGAGTGGTCAGAGCATAGACCACGCAGACATTTGTCTTCTCATTCTGCAGCAGCTGGAGGTGTGGGACTAGAGGATGAAACCAGCAACTCTGAGAAGGCGGGACTCTCTTTTGTTCTCTTTCTGCCTCCCTTGCTGCCTCCCTCCCTCAGTCAGTTCCAAGTAGATGCAGCAGCTTGTGGCTCACTCTCAGGCTCGCTTGGAGAGAAAAATCTTTCCCAGAATCTTCATCATCCTCTACCTGCCAGGCATACATCTCGTTGAATCTCAGTGACTAGAATGGTCCAGTGTGGACAGGTCAGTTGTATAGAGGAATGGGATCGCACACTTAGCAACACCCATCGTGATTCACCCGCTTGGGTGACGTTTGACCAGGAAGAATGTCAACCAGGGAAGAAAGGAAACAGACTTGAGTCTGCTGTGCTATGTTATTACACTTAGTTCTCCCACACAACAACCTTATTATCCCCATTCAAGACTGAAGAAACTGCTGAGAGAGGTAAAGGACCTGCCCAGGGTCACGGTTATCAGACACACGGCTACAGCTCACACCCATCACCAATGCTCTTAATAACTCTCAGCTCCCGCTCTGCTTCCCAACAGGTATGACAATCGGTGCCGGAGCCTGAGCCAGGCGCAGGTGGCCCAGAAGCTGGCCACGGACCCCAAGCCTGCCATCCGCTTCCGCCTGGACGGGGAGGCGCCAGCCTTCCAGGATTTGGTATACGGCTGGAATCGGCACGAGGTGGCCAGCGTGGAGGGGGACCCGGTCATCCTGAAGAGCGATGGCTTCCCCACATACCACCTGGCCTCCGTGGTGGATGACCACCACATGGGCATTAGCCACGTGCTGCGGGGCTCCGAGTGGCTGGTCTCCACCTCCAAGCACCTGCTCCTCTACCAGGCTCTGGGCTGGCAGCCCCCACACTTTGCCCACCTGCCCCTGCTCCTCAACAAGGATGGCAGCAAGCTGTCCAAGAGGCAAGGGGACATCTTCTTGGAGCATTTTGCTGCCACTGGCTTCCTGCCGGACGCCTTGCTCGACATCATCACCAACTGCGGTTCAGGGTTTGCAGGTACCCACTCCCCTGAGAGGTCCTGGAGAGACCATAGTGGTGAGGAGCTGGGGCCCTGGGTCAGGCTACCTGGCCTTTGGTCCCAGCTGTGCTGTCCAAAGGCTCTGATTTTTTTTTTAGTTTATTGATCTTATTTTATCGTGGTTTGCGGGCTTCTCATTGTGGTGGCTTCTGTTGAGGAGCACAGGCTCTCGGTGCACGGGCCCAGTTGCTCCGAGGCATGTGGGATCATCCTAGATCAGGGGTCAAACTGGCATCCCCTATGTTGCAAGGTGAATGCTTAGCCACTGGACCACCAGGGAAGCTGTGGCTGTGTGATCTCATATGAGTTCTTTCTTTGTCCACCATTTATTGAGCCAGGCACCATGTTGAGTTCTGGGGCTACAACAGTGGGCAAGGTGTAATCTCTGGCCTCAAAGGAGCTTATGATCTGTGAGCCTTGGTTGCCTCATCTGTAAAATGGAGCTAAGCGTCTTCCTCTCTGAGTTAAGTTCGGGTTCACTGAGCTCCTGTGGGGCACCAGCACAGTATCTGCTACACGATAAGCACAAAAACTACAGATCCTGTGATGATTGCAGTTACATTATTAGAGTAGAGTAAGTATGTTCTCTGGGAGTATTACTAGTATTACGGTGACCCTAGTTTATTCCAAGCTTGACCCAAGACATCAGGCCCACCTCTTGATGATGCACAAAGTAGAATGACCTCTTTGGTCAGGGGTGGTTTCTGAAAACATGGCCATAGTCTGCCTCCTGCTTTTTCTGCTCTTATTTAAGCCTTAAAATACCCATGAGAGAGATGTATTATCACCACTGTTTGTTAGAAGCTTATGAGGCCCAGAGAGGTTGAGTAGCTCAACAAAGTCTCACAGCTAGTGAAGGATGTGGCAGAGGCGCAAGGCTGACCAGGATGCCACTGACTGCGTGGGATGGAGCTGCGGCTCAAGGGAAGCAGCTCCTGGCTCAGCTCTCTCACTCTGGCTGCAGTTTGAAATCTCCCAGGAAGCTCGTAAAGTACACTTCTGCTCGGACCCCGTCTAAAACCAGTCAGTCGGGATCCCTGGCCCACAGCCAGACAGTTGAGCAGGCTGTTCTTGCAGCTCATGTCTTTGAGGGCAGTAAGGGTTGATATGGGCAGATTTTGTTTTCAAGATTTTTTTCCTCCTTAGTGACAGAACCCTTTCTGCAAATGAAAGCTCATCCGGACCCTTGATATGTAAAATGACTAGAAATCAAATCTGTTTGGTCACCCTTCCTTGTGATTGAAAATGCATTGGTGATGGGTCGTTTACAGGGGAGTGGGGTGTTGGAACGCTGAGCAGCTGGGCCTCTTCACTTGCAGAGAACCAGATGGGCCGGACCTTGCCAGAGCTGATCACACAGTTTGACCTGAGCCGGGTCACCTGCCACTCAGCCCTGCTGGACCTGGAGAAACTTCCGGAATTCAACAGGTGAGCGGGGAATCTGGAGCACTCGCCCCTGGGAGGAAAGGGCTCACCTGCTGATGCTGGGTCCCCATGGCGGATGTTTTAGTTGGGTCTGGAGTCACGCTTGATTTTGACTGTGGTCTTAGGCTTCTAGTGCTGTGTGACCACAGGTAAGTCACCTAATCTCTTCGAGCCTCTGTTTCCTCTTCTCTAAAATGGGACTGTTACCTTGAGACAGCTCCTCCTGCATGGTCTCTCCCTCCATCAGGCCAGATCCATGGTGCCCGACCCTAGCAGGCTCCTCCAGTACTGGAGGTGTAGAGGTGGCCTCCCAACTGAGAGCTCAGGGATCGTGAGGCTGCATGCCCTGGCCTCGGAGCGCTGTCGGCGTGATGGGGCAGAGGCCAAAGGGGTGGCCCCGCTATCAGCTGCTTTGGGGAGCAGGGATCCAGCAAAGAGAGGTGTCAGGTACCTGGGTTTGTTTGCTGTCCTGTCCTCCATGACCAGCCCCAGGTTCTGGGCTCATGTGAAGGCTGGAATGGTAATATATCTTTTTAACTTGCTGAGAATTTTTTTAAGAATGCGGCCAGTAACAGTACTGGCCTTGTGCCACTGTTCAGTTAAATTAAGCCTCAAGCTGTTTTGTGCGGAGAAAGTGCTCAGTAAAATGGCAGGTTTGTTCTTTGTCATCAGTGTTACGCTTGATCAACCTCTCCCCAGCCCAGCCAGTACAGTGAGTGAGTGCTGTCTCGCCATGCTTTTCACATCTCAAGTAGTTCTTTCCTCTGAAGGTTTCCCTGGTGAGTCAGTGATAAAGAAACCGCCTGCCAATTCAGGAGACACAAGTTCGATCCCTGGGTTGGGAAGATCCCCTGGAGAGGGAAATGGCAACCCATTCCAGAATTCTTGCCTGGGAAATCCCATGGACAGAAGAGCCTGGCGGGCTATAGTCCATGGGGTTGCAAAAGAATCAGACACGACTTAGAGACTGAACACCACCACCACAACTCCAGCCGCAGTTACAGTTTGGATCCCTGTTGCCACATCTCGGGCTAAGGGCATTAGTGGGAAAGCCAATGGACAGGTCTGTAGTTAGGGGGACTGGGACTCCTAGATGCCTCCTCTTGAGCTGGTTTGGGGACAGGCTGTCAGTATTTTACTTGGGTGAGCCCAGGGGGTTCCCATCAACTGCATTTGCCTCAAGGATGTTACTTCTCCCATCAGATGGGGTCACTTGTATGATTTTGCACTGTTGTGCATTTAATGAGAGCAAGATGTCAAGAAGTTAAATAACGAGGCAGGTTCAAGTTCATACTGTAGTGGTGGGTATTTCTGCTTTTGTTTATTTGAGGAGGGTGGGGAGGGATGCTGCAAGGCTTGTGGGATCACAGGTCCCCAACCAGGGATTGAACCTGGGCCATGACAGCGAAAGCGCCGAGTTCTATAACCACTGGACCACCACGGAACTCCCACTGGGCATCTCTTGCATAGGACATTCAGGAACAAGTGCAACATGCACGTTGAATACAGCTTGTATAGCACCTTTCTTATCATGGAGAAAGTGACATCCTGGGGAGAAATGGGGTCAGAACAGGGACGATACTTGGTGACCCATTCCAGTCCTCCCCAAAGCACAAGGGGAGTCAGAGGAAGATGGCCGTGGCTTTTGCTTGCAGTTGATGCCCTCAGGTTTCATACAGCTGAAGCTGTTCGCTTTAGGTAGTTCTGTAGTCAAGCCACTGCTATGACTTATTTCAGTAGCAGTGCTAAAGATAGTAGTTCTCATAGCAGTGCTGGTGGCTTGGTGAGGGTAGTAGTAATAACTGACATTTGTCTAGCGTGTACTGTGTCGCAGGCGTGGATCCCTGGACCTTACGTGGATTATCTCAAGCATGGCCACTAGGGTCTCTTGATGTCTTTCTTCCCGCTGCCTTATCTAGCTACAGAGGTCCTAGAAACAGCTTTAGTACAATTTCATGTGATTTCTCTTCATTTGTTTTATTTATTTTGCTGTGCCTGGCAGGCAGTATGTAGGATCTTAATTCCTTGACCAGGGATGGAACCTGTGCCCCCTGCAGTGAAAGCATGGAGTCCTAACCACTGGACCACCACCAGGGAATTCCCTTCATTCATTTTAGAAAATGATGTTTTGGGGCCATGGCATGCTCCGGATTTGCTTCCCAGAGGGTCTTGTCCTTCCACCCTCTGCCTCACTTAAGCCTCTGCTCAGACTCCTAGCCCGTCTCCAGCTCCCAGACGTGGTGGCCACACTGGTGTACACAGACAGCCCCTCCTTTACTCCGCCCAGCGCCCTGTGAGGGAGGCTCCGTTGTCCCCATGGTAACAGATGAGCATCCTGAGCTCTGAGTGCTTGTGTCACTTGCTGCAGATGTCTGGCAAGGCTGGCTTCACTCACAGGCCTGTCCGATCTCAGAGCTCATGAGATGGTCATCCGTCCCTTGCTGCCTGCCTTTCTTCTACACCAGGGACAGGAAGGCACGCTCCTCCAGAACAGCCCTTGGCCCTGTGCTGTTCACGCCCTGGTCCCTCCAGTCCTGTCAGGGACAGGGTGAGGGCAGCCCGGGGACTGAGGACTGACAGGGCCTGGTTTGAGGCTTGGAGTCTTAGAGACTGCTGCTTCTGAAGGAGGGAACAAGGTGGTTAGAAGAATTCTGAAAAGGAGAAAATTTGACCTGACAGCAAAACTTGAGCTTTTTAACTGAGTCCTGAATTCAAACAATAGCTCAGGGGAGGGCAGCAGGCCAGATGAGAGGCGCTGGGGAGCTGAGTCACGGGCAGACCGCCGGGAGTCTCCCTGCTGCTCCAGCCCGGCTAGAGGGAGAGCATCCCCTGGAAGGAGTCATTCTGCAAAGCCCACCCGCTCCTCTGGGGAGGAGGGTTTTGGCAGGGCTGGGGTTGGCCGCAGCAGCACGGTCCCTTGGCTTCTCCTGCAGGCTGCACCTCCGCCGGCTGGTAGGCGACGAGACCCAGAGATGCCAGCTGGTGGGCCAGCTGCAGGCACTCGTGGAGGAGGCGTTTGGGAGCCAGCTGCAGGACAGAGAGGTGCTAGACTCAGCCTACATGGAGAGGATCATCCTGCTGAGACAGGTGGGTCAGGAGCCTGGAGACCCAGGGAGCAGGTGGCGTCCCACTCCCCTCCCTTCCCATGTCAGGATTCCACCCCCCCAACCCCCAGTGCATTCAGTGACCACCTCTCTCCCCAGGGTCACATTTGCCGCCTGCAAGATCTGGTCTCCCCAGCATATTCCTACCTGTGGACCCGCCCTGCGGTGGGTCGAGCGCAGCTGGGTGCCATCTCGGAGAAGGTGGACATCATTGCCAAGCGTGTGCTGGGGTGAGTTCCCACAGGCGGAGCTCGGAGTCTGCACCTGCCTCCCCTGTCTCCCTCCCAGGGCCCTCTCCACTCCAGGGCTTGGCAGTCAGGCCTGCAGTCCGGCCCCAAAGCTAGCGAGAGGTTCTCAGTGAGAGGGTCACTCATGGTACTGAGAAGCCTGGGCTCCCCTGGAAGATGCAGTGGTTCTGGCTCCAGGGTTGGACCCACCTGGTTGCCACTGCGGCCCAGCCACTCACTGACCCAGTTATTAGGTTGGTGCAAAAGTAATTATGGTTTCAGACTCTGAAGTCATTATAACTAGGCTCAAACACATCTTCATTCATCAAAATTGGAACCAGATAACCAACGCATTTTTGCCAACGAGAAATAAATTTGCTTATTCCTAGAGCATAAAAATCTGTGCTTCGGGATAGAAAGTGATGTATAATAAAACCACATTTATTTAAGAATCTATTCTGATATCAACAAAGCCAAACCATTAATTACTTTCACACCAACCTAATAGTTCATCTGCCAGGTGACTTCAGTTTGTCCAGGTTCCTGCTCATCCTTGAGCTTCCCTTTCCTCCCCTGTAGGGTGGGGATGATACTAGGTCTCATTGTTCACAGTCACAAGGCTCTTTAGATTGTGAGGGCAAAAAGTGCAACCAAAACTGGCTTAAGCAAGAGGGGAGTGATGAGTGTACATCATTGCAGAGGCCAGAAGGGCCGACTTGAGGCCCAGGTTAACGCAGGGGCCAAAAATCATGGCACCGACACCTTGTTTCTCCCTCTGCCCCTTTGACTTTCTGCCACACAGTCTCCCAGGCCAGCCGCTCCTTCTGCAGAGGTTCTGTATTAGATGGATATGTGCGTGTCTCCCTTACCTGCATTCGGATCAGGTAGTTCAAGGCTGAACAGCTTCTGTCTATGTCTCTAGGGTCCTGCTGTCTTTAGGTTTTGCCTATGCTCTCCACTCCCTCTCTTTTTTTGGGCGGTGGGGGCTATGCTGGGTCTTGGTGCAGCAGGAGGACCTATTGCAGAGCACAAGCTCAGTAGTGGTGGCATGTGCGCCAGGTTTTGCTCTTGTCCCCATGGTCCATGGTGGCTCACGGTTCAGCCAGAGGAGGAAGGAGGAAAGGGAGAGGGGACGGGGCGCTCCTTCCCCTCGAGGCCCTGGCTTAAAAGTTATACATGTTTCCACTCACATCCTGCTGGCCTTAACACCTGCCTTGTGGCCACGCCAAGCTACAAGGGAGTCCAGAAAATGTAGTTTTTACCTTGGTGGCCACATGCCCAGCTGAAGATTGTCTTAGTATACATGAGAGGGAGAAAGGATCCTGGGGATCAAAAGCTGCCTCTCTCACAGTCCCCACTGTGGGGTAAGAGGGCTGAACCGCAGCCCCCGACTCCAACCGTGTCTTGAAATTCACTCTGATGGGGCCTGATTGGCCTGGTTTTTCTGCCTCCAAGCCAGTCACAGAGGCCTGGAGAATGTGATACATTGACCAGCCTAGGTTAGGTCGTATGCGGGGCTTTGAGTGGACCCCCAGCCAGAGCTCATGGGCTGAGGATGGAGCCAAGTCATTCCACAGGGAGTGTTAGGGCCCTGGTATCAGGAGGAAGGGGAATGTGGGCTGAGCAGCAGACCCCACAGATGTCCATTTTACTTAACTTCCCAGTTTTGTTGTGAAGATTATGTTTGATAGGAATAGTAAACACTTGTTTGTGTACTTGCTTACACACGTGTGTGCAATATGTTATATATCATATACATTAAATATGTCGATAGCTAGTGGGAAGCTGCTGTATAGCACAGGAAGCTCAGTTCAGTGCTCTGATGACCTAGAGGGTGAGATGGGGAGTGGGAGGGAGGCTCAAGAGGGAGAGGATATGTGTATGCATATGGTTGATTCATTTTGTTGTACAGCAGAAAGTAACACAACATTATAAAGCAATTATGCTCCAATAAAAACATAATACACACAAGATATGTGCACCTGTATATATGCTAGTGGCAAAGAGCTCACCTGCCAAGGCAGCAGACGAGAGACACAGGTTCCATCCCTGGGTCAGGAAGATTCCCTGGAGAAGGAAATGGCAACCCACTCCGGTATTCTTGCCTGGGAAATTCCACGGACAGGGGAGCCTGGCGGGCTACAGTCCATGGGGTCACAGAGAGTGGGACACAACTGACCACCTGTGCAAGTGACATGGTGTGCGCTGTGCATGCGCCTATACCCTTAAGTTCTCGGCAACCTAATAAAGGAACCGCTATTGTTATCCCCACTCTGCAGATGAGAAAGTTGAAGCCCAAAGTGGCTAAGTAACTTATTTAAAATCATGCAGCTGGTAAGTTGGAGGAGCAGGGATTGAAAGTCCAGCCGGCTGGGGTGAGAGAGTGGATGTAGTGTCGTGTTCTCTGTTGCTTCTTCTTGGTGTGAAATGCTTGAATAGCACCTGATAACAAGAAACCACCGCTATACCGTTAAAACATACATTTTGAAAAGATAAGAATATAATTAACGTGGCAAAAATACAAACAGTCCAAGAGGGTTTATAGCAAAAATTGTCTTCCCTCCTGCTCAGCCCCCAACAGAAAGACAGTCCCAAATAGCAGTTTCCTTTGTGAAAGGTCTGCATAGTCAAGGAAATGTGTATATAACTCCATTCTTGCAGACTTTTAATTTAAAATTTAATTGTTATTCGTTCATTCAAACCTCTTGAATGTGGGTTTAAAACCTAGAAATTATTTTTAAATGTATATATCAGGAATCCTATTGTTTAAAAATTATTTATTTATTGATGTCGTTTTGGCTGTGCTGGGTCTTCACTGCTGTGCAGGCTTTCCTCTAGTCGAGGCAAGCAGGGGCTGCTCTCGAGATGCGGTGCATGGACTTCCTACTGCGGTGACTTCTCTTGTGGAGCTGAGGCTCTCGGGTGCGTGCGCTCAGTAGGTGTGGCTCCCGGGCTCTAGGGCGCAGGCTCAGTAGGTGTGGCTCCCGGGCTCTAGGGCGCAGGCTCAGTAGGTGTGGATCCCGGGCTCTCGGGCGCAGGCTCAGTAGTTGTGGCTCCCGGGCTCTAGGGCACAGACTCAGTAGTTGTGACTCCCGGGCTCTAGAGCGCAGACTCTAGTTGTGGCTCCCGGGCTCTAGGGTGCAGGCTCAGCGGTTGTGGCTCCCGGGCTCTAGAGCACAGACTCAGTAGGTGTGGCTCCCGGGCTCTAGGGCGCAGGCTCAGTAGTTGTGACTCCCGGGCTCTCGGCGCAGGCTCAGCGGTTGTGGCTCCCGGGCTCTAGAGCGCAGACTCAGTAGGTGTGGCTCCCGGGCTCTAGAGCGCAGACTCAGTAGGTGTGGCTCCCGGGCTCTCGGGCGCAGGCTCAGCGGTTGTGGCTCCCGGGCTCTCGGGCGCAGGCTCAGCGGTTGTGGCTCCCGGGCTCTCGGGCGCAGGCTCAGTAGTTGTGACTCCTGGGCTCTCGAGCGCAGGCTCAGCGGTTGTGACTCCCGGGCTCTCGGGCGCAGGCTCAGCGGTTGTGGCTCCCGGGCTCTCGGGCGCAGGCTCAGCGGTTGTGGCTCCCGGGCTCTCGGGCGCAGGCTCAGTAGTTGTGACACATGGGGTTTTTTGCTCCTTGGCATGTGGGATCTTCCTGAATCAGGGATTGAACCTCTGTCTCCTGTATTGGCAGGTGGATTCTTTACCACTGAGCCACCAGGGAAAACCCATGAATCCCATTTTTAATCCTTAGCCCTCATCTGCCCCATTCCAGAACCCTCTCTGAATTTACTACTCTTTTTAATTATATCTAGATAATCCTTATTTTCCACCTCTTTACACAAAAGATACCATATAGTACAGTCACACTGGTATCTTTTGGGGGGTTTTGGTTTAATTTTATTATTTTTTTTTATTGAAATACAGTTCATTTACAATAGTGTTGGTTTCAGATGTACAACATAGTGATTCAGTATTTTTATGGATTGTACTCCGTCTAAAGTTTACAAAATACTGGCTATATTTCCCTGTCTTTTTTTTTTTTTTGCTTGTTTGTCTGTTTGTTTTTCACTTAACAGCATATCTTTAGATCTGTCCAGGCTTAGAGGGTATCCTCCTCCTCCTCTCAGCTACACCTAGTCCCTTATACCACTTCACCATGATTTATTTAACTCACCTCCTGCTGATGGACATTTGCTTCCAAATTTGCTGTTACAAACAACGCCACAGTGAATAACCTTGAATAGATACCATTAAGCACCCTTGCAAGCATATCTCCAGGCTAAATTTCCCTGAGGTATTATTAATAATACTCCATTAATTTAGGACATTCCATATGAGGCTGTCCTAGTTTACCAAACTAATGTCTTCCCTCCCCACACCTGCCATGGGATTAGGTTTTAGGGACACTCTGGGGCTCCCACTCAAGGCAGGAAAGCTGACACCCACATGTTGAGCAGCATCCAGTTGTGTTGAAGGCCCTCTGCCCATGCCAAGTCCTGGGCCAGCTCTTATTAACATATCCTGGCTGCCATCACAGGCCTCCTGGGGCCTGTCACTTTCACCAGCTCCTTGGCAGCCTGCTTCCCCATAATGACATTGAGGAGCTTGTTGGTTTTTACCTCATACTACATTTTTTTTTTTTAAGCATGATTGATTTATGATGTTGTGTTAATTTCTATGGTACAGCAAAATGATTCAACTATACATATAGATACTCTTTCGTATTCTTTTTCATTATGGCTTATCATGAGATATTGAATATAGTTCCCTAGGCTATACAGAAGGACCTTGTTGTTTATCCATTCTATATGTAATAGTTTGTATCTGCTCACCCTACACTCTCAGTTTTTCCCTCCCCCCACCACACCTTCCTTGGCAACCACAGGTCTTTTCCTTATGTTTCGTAGACGTGTTCATTGTGTCATATTTTAGATTCCATATAGAAGTGATATCACATGGTATTTGTCTTTTTCTTTCTGACTTGCTTCACTTAGTATGATAATCTCTAGGTCCATCCATGGTGCTGCAAACTGTATTACATTTTATATTTTCAACATTTCCTCTTTTCTATTTCATAAATAACAGCAGTCATGTGGTCTAGTTTTACGATGCAATAAAAATGGTTACGTTTCTTGAAACTGAATTGCTCAAGTACTGGAGTGAGTAAGGAAATGTGCCCTGGAAGGCATTGGTTCCAATTTCCTCATGAACCCTGTTTCTGAGCTGGAAGCCTGCCAGCTTCCCATGTAAGCCAGCATGGGGGATGGAGTGTCTGGCCATTTCAGGAGTGGTCAGTGTCAGAGTTGGCGTTAAGGATTGTCTGCACTAGTGAAGGTCTCCAGCCTTGGCCCGTCTTTATTTCTGCTCCCATCCCTTGCTCTAATTCCAAATCAGGGCCGGGACGAAGTTTTTGCAAGTCCAGCCCTGACTAATTAGGAACTTTCTCTTGAGCTCAAACCTGCTTTTGGAAGAGGGTCTCAGCTGGACTGCCAGGAAAATGGGGAATGGTTGTTGGCCCTTTGTACCTCCTGAACTGTTTCAGTTTGTGGGCAAAGAATGGTTATAGCAAGTGGTGGCAGGGCCATCACTGGTGCTGGGTTCTCCTGATGTCTTTCTTTCTGCTCTTCTCTGCTACGTCCCCTGGAAGTCTTTGTTAATTTATTTGGTTGCACTGGGTCTTCATTGCTGCACGCAGGCTTTCTCTAGTTGCGGCAAGCAGGGGCTACTTTGTCGTTGGAGTGTGCGGGCTTCTCATTGTGGTGGCGCTTTTGTGGAGCACGGGCTCTAGACTCACGGGTTTCAGCAGATGAAGCACTCAGGCTCAGTAGTTGTGGTGCCTGGGCTATGATGCCCTGACGCATGTGGAATCTTTCTGGACCAGGGATCGACCCCAAGTCCCCTCCATTGGCAGGTGGATTCTTATCCACGGTACCACCAGGAAAATCCCAGAGGTCTTGAAGCCGTGTTTCAGGTCATTTCTCAGAGGGCTTCATTTTTCCATCCTATATCTAACTCATCCGTAAGTTTCTTTTTATAAGATCTCATACTTTCGAGTTCTTATTGTCTGTTCAGCCAGGGCACTCCGTGCTTTTCAAGTTTTAACTCAGCCCCACCATACCTCTGTGAGGTGCAGAGACTATTATTATCCCCACTTTACAGGTGAGAAAACTGGGGCATGAAGATTGCATGACACAGGTAGTAATTAGTAAATCCTCTCACGGTATCCTCTGAGTTTCCCTTTTTTATGCACACTTGCTTGGAGTCTCTGTGTTTGTAGTCCCTTGGTTGCTGTTTCTTCACCAACTAGGATGGGAGTAGTAGATATCTCCCTCCACTTCCAAGCAGGCTTGAACATCGATTGTGCTATTAATTTATTAATATGTTCTGGCTGATGGATAAGCTTCTGAAGTCCTCCCTTCCACCCACTTGCCATTGGCCTATGCTGGCCCCTCATAGACTGGCTCTCTTCTAGACTTTTAGAAGGACCTGGTACAAACTTAACTCAGGACGTGCTGAATGGAGAACTGAAGAAGCTGTCAGATGGTCTGGAAGGCATCAAACACAGTAACGTGATGAAGCTCCTCCGAATGGCCCTCAGTGGACAGCAGGTGAGGCACGTGACTGGACTGGACTGGACTGGACTGGAGCCCTCTTTTACCCACTCAGCTGACATTGACCAGTAGCACTAAGTGTAGTTTGTGGGCTACAGAGATGAATGAAACATGAGCACCTGCCCTCATTCAATCATTCAACAGATAGAACCCACTGAGTACCTACATGTGCAAGCACCATGCTAGGTGCAGTGGATCCAGTAATGAGTGAAACACACATGCTGCCCCCTTGAGAGACCTGGCAGTTGATTGGGGGAAGGGACATACCAACCCAGGGAGACCAGGCCTCGGGACCCATCCTCAGCCTCAGAAACTGAAGCTCATAAAGTGCACACCCGGCTCCTTGGGGTGCAGGCACTGGTGCCAGCGTTGGCTTGGGCGTAATTCCTACAGCTGAGGCCGGGTGTGTGTTCCTGAGGCAGTTTAAGGCAACGTTTTCTCTTGTTTGTCCTCAGCAAGGACCTCCGGTAGCTGAGATGATGGTGTCTTTGGGACCAAAGGAAGTGCGGGAACGAATACAGAAGGTGCTCTGCAGCTAGAGAGAAGGTGGCAGGCCGCTGGAGGTGGCCGCAGGAGCTGTACTCGCAGGAGCCGCCCTCGGAGGAGAGGAGCAGGAGGCCTGGGCCTGGCAGGAGCTTGCGGAAAGAACCGGGAGTGGACACAGAGCCTCCGGGTGCACAGTGCATTTGTGGCTCCACGCCAGGCCCATCCTTATCAGCTGGCCACGGACGCCCAGACCTGTCTCACCTCCCTGAGTCTGGAAAGGAAGGCCTCACATCTGATTGTGACACCCCAGTACACAGCAGAGGTTAGGAGCTGCCTCAAAGAGCAGTGGCAGCTCGAGCTTCAGTCTGCCTGGGCTGCCATGATGGAAGACCACAGACTGGTGGCCTGAACAACAGGAAGTGATTCTCTCACAGTTCCGGAGGCGGGCAGTCCAAGATCAGGGTGTTGGCAGGTTTCGTTTCTGCCGAGGCCCCTCTCCTTGGCTTGCACACAGTTGACTTTTTGCCCTCTCCTTCCACAGTCTTGCCTCCATCTATGCCCTCAGTGTCTCTGTCTGTCCAAATGCCTTCTTCTCACGAGGACACCAGTCAGATCAGGTTAAGGCCCAGCCTCACAGCCCAGTTTGGACTTCATCACCTCTTTATCATCCCTGTCTGCAAATTCAGTCACATTCCGAGGTACTGGGAGGTTGGAGCTTCAACATGAGTGTTGTGGGGAACATTTTGTCAGCCCATATGTAACAGCTTGGCAGCGGCCTGGACTCTTGGACTCCAGCTCTCAAACCCAGTTTGACTTTGGAGCAGTGATTGACAAGCAGGCCTGAACTGTCTGTCAAACCTTCTTTGGGGCTGCCCAGGGGGAACACTTAGGTTTTATACTGCTCTTTGTCCTTGGACTTAGGGCAGCCTGTGTCTCCCTTCCCTAAAAGCTATATCCTCCTCTTTTCCAGTTCTCCAGAACAAGTCCTTAGACTGGAGACCTTCACCCTGCCTATTTTGCATCTTCATATTCACCGCCTCCTTCCACCCATTGTTTGTAAATCACTGTCTGAGGGTTTCTGAAATGAGATGTTCTTCTTGGGGTGAATAGGAATAACTCAGCGAAAGGAGGATGGTAGCTGGCTACAGAGGCCCCCTACAGGGTTTCTGGGCTTCCCCTGTGTGGCCCCCAGTCATCTTCATCGCTACCTCCTGGCATTCACATTGAAGAGGACTGCCTTGTGTGATGTGTCGTGGCTTCTGTCTTGTTTCACATGGTGAAGACACTCAAACAGATACAGCTCAGAGGCCTCCTGACAACAGACATGTGAATGGGCCATCTTGGAAGTCAGTCTTCCAGCCCCAGTCAAGCAGCCGGGGCTGACAGATGACAGCAACACTGGGTGACATTTGACTGCAGCCTTCCTGAAAGATCCTAAACCAGAACTACTAAGCAGAGTTGCTTCCAAATTTCAGGCACACAGTATTGTTGAAAGCCACCAGGCTTTAGGATTTATTTGTCACCCAGCAGTTGATTGCTAATACACTCTCCTTGTCCAGAGGAAGAGGGAAAGGGGATTAAAGAATTTGCTGAGCTTCACAGAGACCTAATCATTCTTTGAAAAGTATATCACGTACTTTGATGACAAGCAGTGAAAACCAGTTCTGCCTAGTTTAGGTTTTTTGGAGACTTTATAGGAGTTTAAATTTCTGAGAAAGTCAAAGAATCTATGGGAAAACCAGAACCAGATCTTCGAAAAGACAGGAGCCAGGGAAGCTCTGATCACGTGGGCCACCACAGGAGCTCACGGCCAGTCTTGTCTGTGTTCTTCAATGGGAACACGTTAACTCTTAAATATTTTCCGTTGTGGTTCCTCTGTATTTTTCCCACTCAGTTTTGGATGTGACTCAGCTAAAGATTCAGATACTAAGAAGAGGGTTCTGGTTGGGCTAACTGAGTCCATGTTACCATTCCTCAGCCCGGAATAGGTGGTCCCTTGGGGATGATATCCAACAGAGGAAAAGTTCCCAAGGAGAAGTAGGGTACTTTTTCCAGAAAAGGGGTAATGGCAGAAACAACAAGTATTGCACTGAAAGGACATAGAATAACAATGCTTGCAATTTATTGGGCATTTACATGAGCCTCAAATACCTGTGGGTTTTAAATTATACTGGTAAACACTTTAGTCCATGTGTTTGAATCTTTAGTCCATTGAATCTTCACATTAGGCATTATTATTATTGTTGTTGTTGTTTCTATGTTTCAGATAGGGAAACGGGGGCTCAGCAAAGTTGATCAACTCTGAGGGTTTAGCATGAGGCATTTGACAACCCAGAGTCCAACCTCAACTCTTGACTTGAGTGACATCAGAGCCTCCAGTTCTAAGATATCAAGTATGCTTATGAGAAACTAGCTCTCAGTGAGGGAATGTGGCTATTTTAACAAAGTGGGTGATCAGACTGCTGAGTTGATAAAGATGCAGCCACTTCCTCATTTGGAGTGAGTTGTCTGAGAAGCAGCACGCATCTCCTGTTCTGGGGTTTTGCTCAGGATCAGAAGAAATGTGTCAGAGGACTTCACAGATTTTAAATAACCTCAGGTCCATCCCCCAGTGCTTTTTTGAGTGAAGTGAAGCAGTGAAGGTTGTGGAGGCCAGAAGCTGGTTCTGCTACTTACTCACTGTGGCTTCTGAAGCTCAGTTTCCTCGTGCACCATGGGGATAACAATTGTGTCTATCTCAACAATTTGTAAGAATCAAAATAGATGACCTATGTAAAGATCTTAAAATACAATGTTATCTCTTAAACCATCACCCTCATCACCAGTATTTTCATTCTTGGAAATGTTGGTTGTAAAACATAGAAACAGACCCAGCCTAACTTAAACTGTGAGAGGAATTTATTGAAAGAATTATGACAAATCCAAAAGCAGGACTCCCAGCTGGACCTTACAAGAGACTTAATCTCTAACCAGTAACTCCTCAGAACCCAAGACCTTCACCATTGTCCCTCTGAATCTGCAGTTTGTAACCATTTCTGTCTGGGTGTCTGCTTCCCTCATCTTCCTTCTGCAGGCTGGCTTTTTTTTTTTTCTTTTTAATCTCTGCACTTGTCCAACAACTGCCCCAGCCCTAAAGCTGAGTCATCTCCCCTCTGATACCCTGGCAATTCAGTAACTAGTATTCTATGTCCAAAATCCTAGGAAAGAATCTGATTGGCCTAGCTTGGGTCAGCTATCTACCTCTGGTCCAATCAACTGTGGCCAGTGGGACAGAATCATGTAACGTAGTCATGGCTGCAGGAGACCCACTCTAGTAATCAAGGCAGCCGTTCTGCCCCTGGGCACACTCTTAACATGGAGTTTACAGAGTACCCTTGCCAGAAAATTACCATTATTCTGTAGCCAACTTTAGAACCTCAATCATCATTGTCTTTAGCTTGTTTTTTTCTCATAATGCTTATTAATATATGAAATTACTGAGTTGTACATGTTTATTGTCAATCTTACTCTCAAGAGGATAAGACTGAGGCAGGCAGGCAGTTTTTCTTATTCTTGGTTGTAACCATAGTACCTGGCACGTTGCCTGACAAATAGGGAGTCAGGTAAGGTCTCAGGGTGGAACAACAACAACAAAAAATGAGTCCTTTATCAGATCAGTTCCTTCAGAAGTGGCAATCAGCTGGTCTAACCCTCCCAGATTCCATCAGTTTCCCAGGATGACTTTCATTGACACTGGGGAATCATATTTCTTTTGCAAGATTTGCAGTTGTAGTTTACCTGGTCCATTGCCAGTAAATTGCATTGAATCCAGCTGTGTGTGAGAGACCAACCTTTGACAAAGACTGATGTGAAGATTTGAGATGGAATAGTTCAATATAGAGGGATGTTTAGTGGGAGCTAAATTAGAAATTGTCTAATTGATTCACTAATATTTTTCTCATGATAAAATTCCCTAACTTCCCAGGGGCCAGGATAATAAATACTTAGAAAGTGAGGGGACTTCCTTGGTGGTCCAGTGGCTAAGACTCCATGCTCCCAATGCAGGGGGCTCAGCTTCAATCCCTGGTCAGGGAACTAGATCCCATATGCCCAGTTTATAGAGTTTGCATGCTACAACTTACACTCAGCATAGCCAAATAAGTAATTTTTTAAAATTTATTTTAATTCAGTTATTTGTAATTGAAGGATAGTCGCTTTACAGTATTGTGTTGGTTTCTACCAAACAATTTTTTTTTTTTTTTTAATGAGAACTTTCTGGATTAGAGCAGAGCCCAGAGAAAGAAGTTCATGATATGTTCATGGGTATCAGAGGATTTTATAGATGAACTTTGAACTGGGTTCTGAGGGACAAGTAGGAGTTTCCAGGTCAGTGGGAATTGGAAGGGTATTGACTGGAGTCATGGGTAGGAGCTGAAGGAGTGAGGTAAGTGGCTGAAAACCCAGCCAGAGGGGAAATCCAAATAGCCTTGATGCCAGGGCAAAGGCATCAAGGTACCATTCACTACAAATAGCAAAACATCCAGATTCAAACAAGCTTAAACAAGAAGATTCTGTGTCCCACAAAGCAGGAAGTGCAGGGGTATGGCATGCTCTGGGGTTGGTTAATTAAGCGTTCAGTGACCTTGTGGAGGTCTGAGGGACTTCCGATCTCTGCTTGATTGGCCCCAGCATTGGCAATAGCCTCTGGTTGGTTCTCTCCTCTCACGATTGGCCACCTGAAGCGCTCAGGCCCCTTTGCACTTCCTCCTTCATGCTGTTAGAGCATGGCTTTCTGTGGCTCTATCCCTAAAAGCATGGAAACTTCTCTCCAGCACCTTCCCCTACATGACTTCTCCATTCTTGAATGCATCTCTTCTGGAGAGGTGGGTGGGGAGCCCTCATGGGTCAGCTAGACCCAGAGCTGGGGCTGGGGCCAGCTCTTCTCTCTGAGTTCCTGGACTAAAGGGGGGGTCCATTAGAGAAGACATGAATTGGGTCTTCATGAAATGGAAGGTGAAGAACCACTGACATGCTTCACGTAGGGAAGTGACACGATCAGAGTTGTGTGTGTGTGTGTTTTCCAGATTTGTGTTTTTTTGATTGATCATTCCAGCAGCTTTGCTGCACTGAGATTTGAGTGGGGCTGGCCCAGTTGCTGGGAGCCCTGATAGGAAAATGAGGCACGAGGGACTTCCCTGGTGGTCCAGTGGTTAAGAATCCGCCTTCTAATGCAGGGGACACCGGTTCCATCCCTGGGCGGGGAACTAAGATTCCACGTGCTGCACAGCAACTAGAGAGCCCTCCGTTACCATGGAGCCCCCATGCTCTAGAACCTGTGCTCCGCAGCAAGAGAAGCCCAAGAGCCACAACTAGAGGAAGCCTGAGCACTGCAGTGAAGAGGCCCTTCACAGTCAAATTTTCAAGAGTAAAAAAAAAAAATGAAGCACGGAAGGGGGAAACATGATAAAGGCACTTTTTGTCATCACAGCCCAGCACTTCCTCCTCTAATTCTGCTGCTTCACTTCACTCATCTTTGCCTCATGAGCCCCTTTCGCTATTCCCCAGCCACGTAAGCCTGCCTTCCAGCCACATTCTGGCTGGAATACTCTTGTTTATCTGCTCTTTGTCCTTTTGCCTGGTGTCTCAGTGTTCAGATCTCCGCTTCACTATCCCCTCTTCAGGAAGGCCTCTGACTCCCCCTAGAAGCTCTCCTTCCTCTGCCGTTAATCATCAACATCCTGTTCTTTTCCAGGGAACACGATCGAATTGAATGTGTAAATACTGGGTAAGTAGTTCAGCAGTTATTTGTTAGTGTAGATTATAACGTCCATAAGAGCAGAGACGTGATCTGTCTTGCTCACCACTAGACCCCCGAGTGCTGAGAATGGTGCCTGTTCATGTAGTCGGTGCTCAGTAAATATTGAGTAGACAGGCCAGACACACGCTTGATTGGATAGATAGTCAGGGTGAGTGCTCAAGTTCACTGTGCTCAGTCGCTGTCATGTCCGACTCTTTGCGACCCCATGGACTGACTAGCCCGCCAGGCTCCTCTGGATTCTCCAGGTAAGAATATGGAGTGAGTTGCCATGCCCTCCTCCAAGGGATCTTCCCAACCCACGGATCAAACCCAGGCCTCCTGCATTGCAGGCGGATCCTTTGCCATCTGAGCCACAGGAGAAGCCAACGAATACTGGAATGAGTAGCCTATCCCTTCTCCAGGGGATCTCCCTGACCCAGGGGATCTCCCTGACCCAGGGGTCAAACCAGGGTCTCCTGCATGGCAGGTAGATTCTTTTAACAGCTGAGCCACCAAGTGCACAGTCATATGTTTAGCCTGGGTACTGTTTTGCAGTATTCAGAAACTTCACATCGTTTGTGGTTACTATTTTCACTAGTGAATTACAGGATGTGCATTTTTTTAAATATAGAAGGCATAGAAGCTTAACTTGGCACTCAATAAACTCATTATCACACCCTGGGGATCTCTAGCTTAGTCTTCATATATGGGCAAAATGTTGGGCTCCCAGGCCTACATGCTGTCTCCTCTGCCCCCTACCACCCCTCCCGCAGCCCTGATTGCAATAGGATAGCCCAGGCAAGGAGGGGCAGCCTCTTGTCTGAGTCCATTCTGTCCTGTCTTCCTTCATTCATTTCACAGTTACCTACTGTGTGCCAGGCCCTGTTAAGCCTAGGGGTGTGAGAGGAATTAGACAAAGCCTTGTTGATTGTGGGGGTAAGACTCCACAGATTTGTGTTCATTCCTTTTCTTAAGCTTTTAAAAATAAAACACAAAAGATAAGGCTCCTGCCTCAGAGATCACCATCTCATAGGTGACTGACAGTTACAAAATTGCAAGTGTGGATGTGCTGGAGGAGGGGCAAGCAAAGTGATACAGGGATGTGAGTATCCTTGGGTGTCCGGAGCCAGACAGGAAGGGGAGCCAGACAGGAAATGCTTTCTTTTTTAATTGATTTTTTAATTAAAAATTTTTTAATTTTAAAAAATATTTTAAAATTTATTTTAATTGGAGGCTAATTATAATATTGCAGTGGTTTTTGCCATACATTGACATTAATCAGCCATGGGTGTACATCATGTGTTCCCCATCCTGAACCCCTCTCCCACCTCCCTCCTCATCCTATCTCTCAGGCCTGAGCACCCTGTTTTTTTTAATTAAAATTTTAGTTTATTATATTTTATTTGTTTTGTTTTTTAAAGCCACAGCATGGGGCTTGTGGGATCTCAGATCCCAGACCAGGAATCAAACACGGGCCCTCTGCAGGGAAAGTGTGGAGTCTTAACAGTGGATTGCCAGGGAAGTCCCAGAAAATGCTTTCTTGACAAGGAGTTGGATTGTTGTTTTTTACTTTTAATTTCAGATAAACAGTTAATAATTTTTTAAGTATGTCCCAAGCAATATTTGTGACATACTTATGCTAAAAATTATTTGTAATTGTATGCTATGCTTAGTCTCCCAGGCATGTCCAGATTCTGTACGACCCTATGGACTGTAGCCCACCAGGCTTCTCTGACCATGGAGATTCTCCAGGCAAGAATACTGGAGTGGGTTGCCATGTCCTCCTCCAGGGGATCTCACCAACCCAGGTCTCCCACATTTGCAGGCGGATTCTTTGCCATCTGAGCTACCAGGGAAGCCCAAGAATATTGGAGTGGATAGCCTATCCCTTCTCCAGGGGACCTTCCTGACCCAAGTATTGAACCGGGGTCTCCTGCATTGCAGGCAGATTCTTTACCAGCTGAGCTACCCAGGAAGCCCCTTGTAATTGTATCAGTTCAGTTCAGTTACTCAGTCCTGTCTGACTCTTTGCCACCCCATGAATCGCAGCACACCAGGCCTCCCTGTCCATCACCAACTCCCGCAGTTCACTCAGACTCATGTCCATCGAGTCAGTGATGCCATCCAGCCATCTCATCCCCTGTTGTCCCCTTCTCCTCTTGCCCCCAATCCCTCCCAGCATCAGGGTCTTTTCCAATGAGTCAACTCTTCGCATGAGGTGGCCAAAGTACTGGAGTTTCAGCTTTAGCATCGTTCCTTCCAAAGAAATCCCAGAGCTGATCTCCTTCAGATGGACTGGTTGGATAGGGGTGGGCAAAATGGGTGAAGGTGATCAGAAGGTACAAACAGCAAGTTATAAAGTAGCTAAGTCCTGGGGATGCAATGTACAGCATGGTGACACGAGTTAATACTGCACGGTATACTTGAAAGTTTCTAAGAGTAGATTTTACAAGATTTTATAAGCCTTTATAAGTTCTTATCACAAAAGAAAAACATTTGAAATGATGTGTGGTATTGAATACTAACTAGACATATTATGGTGATTGTTTTGCAAGGTATACAAATATCAAATCACATACACCTGAAACTACTACAATATTATATACGTATGTCATTATACATCAAAATATAATAATAATAGAAATACAGTGCACAATAAATGTAATGCACTTGAAAGTGAAAATGTGAGTTGCTCTGTCATGTCCAACTATTTGTGACCCTTTGGACTGTAGTCTGCCAGGCTCCTCTGACCATGGAATTCTCCAGGCAAGAATACTGGAGTGGGTTGCCATGCCCTCCTCCAGGGGATCTTCCTGACCCAGGGATCGAACCCAGGTCTCCCACATTGCAGACAGATTCTTTACAGTCTGAGTCACCAGGGAAGCCTCACGCCCAAAACCATCCTCACCTCTGCCCCGTCCAGGTCCATGGAAAAATTGTTTTTCATGAAACTGGTCCCTGGTGCCAAAAAGGTTGGGGAGTTAGATAGACATTGCCCCTGCTTATGAAAGTTCATTGCCCAGAAAGAAGAGACAGACCACAGACCGTGCATATGGCATAGGAAAGGAAATGGAAAACAGAAGAGAGCTTGGGCAGGAAGGGCTGCACAGACACGCAAGAGGGGTCCTAGGAAGGCTGGTGAGGGTAACAGCATTGTTTGGTCTGAAACCAAAACTTTGGCACCCAACCACTACACAGAACTCCCAAACCACTTCCTGACCGCCCACTTACCCTTTAACCTTTCAGTTGTGGTCTCTCAAGCATTGACTAGAGGAAGAATGATTACATTCTTGTACTTCACCCCACTTCCTAGGTTCAGAGAATCTGCCTTCCAATGCAGGAGACACAGGAGATGTGGGTTCAATCCCTGGGCTGGGAAGATCCCCTGGAGGGAGGAAACTGACTCATTCCAGTATTCTTGCCTGGAGAATCCCATGGACAGAGGAGCCTGGCAGCTACAGTCCATAGGGTCACAAAGACTCGGCTGCAGTCTTTGTGAATGGCTGAAGTGACTTAAAGTGAAAGTGTTAGTTGCTCAGTCATGTCCGACTCTTTTCAACCCCAAGGACTATAGTCCACCAGGCTCCTCTGTCCATGGGATTCTCCAGGCAAGAATACTGGAGTGGGTTGCCATTTTCTTCTCCAGGGGATCTTCCCAACTGAGGGATTGAACCCAGGTCTTGAGCATTGCAGACAGATTCTTTACCACTGAGCCACCAAGGAAGCCCAGAAACGACTTCAGTTCAGTTCAGTAGCTCAGTTGTGTCCAACACTTTGCGACCTCATGGACTGCAGCACACCAGGCTTCCCTGTCCATCACCAACTCCCGGAGTTCACTCAAACTCATGTCCATTGAGTCAGTGATGCCATCCAACCATCTCATCCTCTGTCGTCCCTTTCTCCTTCTGCCTTCAGTCTTTCCCAACATCAAGGTCTTTTCAAATGAGTCAGTTCTTCTCATCAGGTGGCCAAAGTATTGGAGCTTCAGCCTCAGCATCAGTCCTTCCAATGAATATTCAGGACTGATTTCCTTTAGGATGTACTGGTTGGATCTCCTTGCAGTCCGAGGGACTCTCAAGAGTCTTCTCCAACACCACAGTTCAAAAGCATCAATTCTTCGGTTCTCAGCTTTCTTTATAGTCCAATTCTCACATCCATACATGACTACTGGAAAAACCATAGCTTTTACTAGATGGACCTTTGTTGGCAAAGTAATGTCTCTGCTTTTTAATATACTGTCTTGCTGAGAAGCAACTTACCACACATGCAAAATAATTCCCAGGCCCAAAATCAGGTAACACAGAGGGTGTGCTGTGGACAACGTGTTGTTGTTCAGTTGCTCAGTTGTGGCCGACCCTTTGTAACCCCATGGACTGCACTCACCAGGCTCCTTGTCCTTCACCATCTCCCAGAGCTTGGTCATGTCCTTTGAGTCAGTGATGCCATCCAACCATCTTGTCCTCTGTTGTCCCCTTCTCCTTCTGCCTTCAATCCTTCCCAGCATCAGGGTCTTTTCCAATGAGTTGGCCCTTTGCATCAGGTGGACAAAGTATTGTAGCTCAGCATCAGTCCTTCTATTGAATATTCAGGGTTGGTTTCCTTTAAGATTGACTGGTTTGACTGGACAACGTGTATTTTCATTAATTTCATACAGAATTTCTCTGATATGAATAATGGTATAGATTGAATCAAATTGGCATGCTGAAATGCTAATGTCCATGTGATGGTATTTGAAGTGGGTGCTGTGGGAGGTAATTAGGCTTAACTGTGGTCCCGGGGTGCATCCCTCATGATGGGATTAGTGCTCTAAGAGGAAGTGATCAGAGTGTGCTGTCTCTCCACACTGTGAGGACAAGAAAGCAGCACTCTGCAAACCTAGAAGCAGGTTGTCAACACCACCTTGATCTTGGACTTGCCAGCCTCCAGTGGGAAATAATTGTCTGTTGTTTAGGCCACTCAACCTTTAGTATTTTGTTGTATCAGTCCAAGTTTACTAAGACAGTTAATGACTATATAATTTTCATATAGAAAAGTGCTACAGGCAACAATCTGTGAGATGGAGATGTGTGTGGCTGGATCTATTTTGAAGCTAACATAGCACAGCAAATGTACTTTGAAACTTATATTGTGTGTTTATTTGGGGCAGGGATGGGACCTAAATTCCTGTGGATGCATGCATGCTAAGTCGCTTCCATCATGTCCGACTCTTTGTGACACTATGGACTGTAGCGTGCCAGGCTCCTTTATCCATGGGGTTTTCCAGACAAGAATACTGGAGTGGGTTGCCATGCCTTCATCCAGGGGATCTTCCCAATCCAGTGATCGAACCTGCATCTCATGTCTCCTGCATTCGCAGGTGGATTCTTTTAGCGCCACCTGAGAAGACCCTAAATTCTTATAACGACCTCTTATTGCTTCCACTGTTTGGCCATTCAACAAGTATTTATCAGTACTGATGTGCCAGGCACGACCCTAGGTAAGTGGAGACATAGAAGTGCCCAAAGTTCCTGCCTGTATTAGTGGGGTGAAGCAGGTAATGGAGTACAGAGCACTTGAGCTTCAGAGGAAAATTACCCATTATCTAGAGAGCACACCTTTCCAGTGCCTAGCCTTTCCTTCACTGTCCTAGAGATGTCTTACAACTATGACAGCAATGCAAATAATTCTTGCCTGTAAACATGCAAATTGGGGAATTCCCTGGTTGCTCAGTGGTTAGGACTTCGGGCTTCCACTGCAGCCGGCTGGCATTAGATCTCTGGTCAGGGAACTTGGATCCTTGTAAATCTCACCGAGAAGCCTTAAATGAAAAGGTAAAAAGCAAATGAATAAATATATAAAATGCAAATTAACTCTGAGCTGCTTTTGTCTATTTGCATATCTGTTGCAATACTCCTTTATTCTGTATAAATTTGCCCTTTTCCTGACTTCTCTTGAACAGATTATAACATCTGCTTGGTTCCCTCATTTAATTAGTGTTAAATACTTAACATGTGTTCATTTTATAATGTATGATAATCATGACTTTTTTTTGTTGGGGGGGGTGGCGATTATCCCTTGACACAGTGAGTAAGCGCCTAGCACCCTCATAGTGTAATGTATTATGGAGAAAATAGAGCAGAGTATAGAGGTAGGTGGTGGTCCGGGAAGACCGTCCGGAATAAAAATGCTAGAGAGTTCATTATCTGAGACTCAAATTAACGGGGCGTCGTCTATTTTATCTGGTAAGCCTTGTGAGGTTGACTTGACGAATGCTGATCTGGTTGCGGGTCTGGGTAACCAGCCGCGAAGCCGCCTAGCGCTGAGCGGAAGGCTCTCGGCGAGGCTGAGCCCACCTGCCCCGGCCAGCGCGGAGGCGGGACGTGGTCGGTGGGCGTGGCCACACCGGCCCCGCCCCGTCACGTGCCGGCCCTCGCCTGCCGCGTCGGCAGCCCAGGAACGCTGCAGACGCCGGCGGCTGAAGCGCAGGGGCGGCCGCGGCTTCGGCGGCGGGGGCTGGGCCATGGCAACGGCGACGGCGGTGGCGGCGGGGGCCGGCGCCGCGGCGGGAGCTGAGTCGGCCGAGGGCCCCCGGGTGCCGGCAGCGGCGCTGGAGCTGTGGCTCAGTGAGTAGCCGGGGCTGCCTCTCGGCTCGGGCGCAGCGCTCCACGTGAGGCCTCGCTTCCCGCCTCCCCGGGCCTTTCTTCTGAGGCTGGCGGGTGGGCAGGTGGCCGCGGGAAGGCTGGCGCCCGAGGAGGCAGGCAGGGCCCGGCACGGGTGGGAGGATCTCTTCGGCGGGCCTGGAGATGAACCCCAGGAATCTGCCGCGGCTGCGGGCCCGAAGCTAGGCGCTCTGCGCCCCCTCTGCCCGCATCGCGGTGCATAAACACTGTTAACAACATAATGGCTACGGTTTATTGAGCTTCGCTTATATGCCAAATACTGCTAAAGGGCATTTCAGCCGTTAATCCGTATTACGACCCCTAGAGACAGCTTCGGTTACTAACCTCGTTTTGGAGAAGGGCACTTTTAGACTTAGCTGTGCAACACACCCATCCTCTGGGAAAGAACTCTTTCTGGCTCCCGACTTTAATGTCAAAAGAAGCCCTTTAAACCTTTTGTGCGAGTTCCTTCTATTGTCTCATGTAAGACTCATGGCAGTCCTAGGGGTAGTTACGGTCCCTGCGTTACTGATTGGGGTCTTGAAATTCCAAGAGAACAAAGCATATACTCCTTGTATTGGGCTGTTGGGTGCTGGGAGTACTAAGATGCTCACAAAGATATATTTAAGTAGGTGATGGAAGCCGATAGGAGCAGCACTTTGCTACGTTAAGGCAAATGGGAGGGATACTGGGCTTGTTTAAGGTGCAGTGGTGGGAGTTGGTTTGTTTACGAGGGGATTGTCTCAGGGGACATAGCATTTGAGTGGACAATGGAGGCGACAACATTTCAGATGCAGGAAGCTGGGGGAAAGGAGAGTGTGGAGCATTCTGGGAGGAAGGAAGTCTGCCGCAGGAGTGCAAAGCCTAAAGAGACTGCATGGCTAACTGGGGCGAGATCCTACAGGGTCTTGTGGGCTGCAGAAGGGAGTTCAGAGTTTATCCTTGATGTAGTCGGGGAGATGTCAGGGCCTGGAACTCTGATCAAGTGTGCATGCATGCTCAGTCTTGTCTCACTCTTTAGCGACCCCGTGGACTGTAGCCCGCTGGGCTCCTCTGTCCATGGGATTTCCCAGGCAAGAATACTGGAGTGGGTTGCTATTTCCTACTCCAGAGGATCTTCCTGACTGCCTCCTGCACAAGCGGGCGGATTCTTTACCGCTGTGCCCCCTGGGAAGCCACTCTGATCAAGTACCTCTGTTAAAAGCATCACCTGCAGCTGTGTGAAGAGCTGAATTGGTTCGGGATGGGAGAGTCCAGGCAGAGAGTAAATGAAAAGCTCTTCTGGTAGTGTGTCGGGACTGAAGTACAAAGGTATTGGGATGGAGAGTAGAAATAATTAGCTAATTCAATCAGCAGCCTTACTGCATGAGAATAGAGGCAGGGGACCAGAGGGATCAAGGTTAGATTGCAGGTTTCAGGCTCAGGTAACTGATCGGTTACAGATGCTTCACTTGTGGAGTTTGAGGTGCTTGTGGCACAAAGAAGCTCTCTGGGCAGTTGGTTGACTTCAGAGGGTAACAACTGGAGGTCAACTTGAGACCTTCAGTTCATTAGCAGTGAGCTTGTCTGTGCACATTAGGAAGAACAGAGTTTGCGCATGGAGCATCTCAACATGGAAGAAGCAGGGTTGGGGGGCGTGGGTGCTGGGGTGGCAGTGCTGAGAGAGAAGGTGGAGCCTACAGGCTGCTGGGAGGGGGCGAGCTGCAGGTCTGTAAGGAAGCTGTAGTTGGTAGGTTGTTTTGCTGCTGAGAAAGAGAAGGAGGATGGGGGAACTTTGCATTTGGCAACTGAAAGATTACTGAATTATCTCAGTGTCAAATGGTGGGGACAGAAAGAAGGTGGTTGACTAGAAGGCAGTGGGGTTGCAGAAGTCAAGTGGGCTGGGTTAGAGACCAGCCGACCGCTGACCCAGGTGGGGGAGAAAAAGGGAACCAAGACTGTTTAGGAGGGGATCCTTAAGCTCCAGCTGTTTTAGGCCATTGTGGTCCTAAAGTTCTGAGATCTTCCAGTCATTCGGGTAGGGGTAGAACCTATCCCAACAGCACAGACCCCCTTCCCAGTCCAGCAACCAAAAATGCCTCCAGATGTGCCCTGGGACAGAGGGCCCAGCTCTTCCCCTCTGCACCTGAGATCCTCTGAGTTTGGGCTTTGGAGTGTTGAGTGGACTGCAGAAATGTATCTTGTAGTCTTTGTGGTTGTGCGGTTTCCACCTCCCTGCCCCTGCCTGCCATAGGAGCAGAGAAAGTAACTGTTGAACCAGACTTGTGGGGGCTGGGGCCCAGTGGAGGTGGTGCGCGGATGGACGTGCGCTGGAGAGGCTGGTGGTGGGGCAAGGACTGGAGTGTAGTTGAAGAAAGTCCCTGAGTCTAGGCTGGATGGAGAAAGAAGTCACTCCAGGGGCACATGAAGACCCCAGAGCTCATCTAACTGACGGATCTTACCTCAGCAAGCAAGGCAGCTGTGTCCCTAAGGCTGGAATGTAATAGCCCCACTGGGGCTCAGATGGTAAAGAATCTGCCTGCAATGCATAAGACCCAGGTTCGACCCCTGGGTCAGAAATATTCCCTGGAAAAGGAAATGGCAACCCACTCCGGTATTCTTGCCTAGAGAATCCCATGGAGAGAGGACCCTGATGGGCTACAGTTCATGGGGTCTTAAAGAGTCAGACTCGACTGAGCGACTGGTGCCTTGGGGTTGTGAGGATCAGGGGAGTTCGTGCGTCTCAAGCACATGGAACAGTGCCTGTGCACAGTGCTAGCTATTATCATCTCTAGTCTTCTTAGTAGAGAGTGGAAGAAACGAACTCATACTGTTTGCCAGAAAAGGAAAAACACTGGACCTAGAATTGGGAAGGAGTAGTTCCTGAAAGGAACGCCAGGAACCTGTTTCACCAGAAGCTCAAGCTTTAAAAATACAAGTAGCAGCTTCTGGGCGTTTTGCAGCTGACCCCCCCCCCCCCCCCACTTAGTTTATTTGGGGTGGTGTTCCACATGACTGCATTTAGAGTTGCCTCCTCCTCCTCGTTAATGAAAAGCCTCCTGAGCCTGGTGGCATGGGGTGCTATACTCGATTTAACCAGCGGGGTCTTGACTATTAACAGCAGCGCTGGAGCCTCGTGGTCTCAGCTCTGCTAGTGCTCCGAGGGAGGCATTGGCTTAGTTGGATGCTCTGTAATCTTTCTTTCATCGGCTTGGACCTACTCCCAGGTGCTAAGTCCTGTCCTCCAGCCTCACTTTTCTGCCTCCGTTGGGGATGAGAGTGGTCTGGATTTCGATCTATTTATATTCTCCCAGCTGCTCTAGAACTGAGCTGATTCTTTATCTTGGACCCATCACTCCTGTGGTGGATCTTGGCCTTTCAGCACTGCTTGCTGTCCGGGTTGGTGTGTGTCTGCCCCACGCAGTGCATACTCACTGCCGCAGGATTGAGTTCTAAGTGTTCTCATGGTGACTGCTTCCCCACAGCCCCAGGGCTCCCCTGACTAGCACTGGCTGCTCTTAACGTCAGGGTCATGGCCCTGGGGGTGGGGTGGGGGGGTGGCTGATGTGAGATGATTTGGCTTTTGAATTAGTCACTGTTAGATGAACCATTCAGGGAATTCCCTGGCAGTCCAGTGGTTGGGATTTAGTGCTTTCTCCGCTGTGACCTGGGTTCAGTCCCTGGTCGGGGAACTAAGATTCTGCAGACTCGCACCAGGCCCCCTAAACACCCCCCACTGCCCTGGGGGGAAAAAAAGCCATTTCACTCACAGCTGGAGGGCTCGGCTGTGTTCTTTTTTTTTTTTAATTTAAAAAAATTTTTAAATTTTTAAAAATCCTCTGGGAGTTACTGTCTCTGGACGTGCTCAAGGCCACTGAAATAGCTTGGCAGGATGGGATTAGGTGTTTGGAGACCCAGTTATTTCAGAACTGGAGTAGCCGTCTCCTGGTATCAGCAGTATGTCCAGCCAACTGGTCAGACTTTGAATAGTGAAAGATGAATCATTCATTCATTAGTAGGTATCCTTGCTGATGACTGTCTAGGTGCTGGAGGGTGGGGAGGTGAATGAGACAGGCCTCCTTCCTGCCTTAGGGAGCTGATAACTTAGTGGTAAAAAGGTCAAAGAACCTAGTTCCCAAAAGAGGCCCTGTCTTTGTCAGAGATCTGAAGACTGACATTTGGGCCGTGGAATTGGGCAGACCTGAGATTTTTTTTGTCATTTTCCAGTTTTGTGACTGGGCAGATTTCTTCATCTATAAAATGCTGAGCTAACATTAGTACCAGCTTCAGTTTTCTGAGGATTACAGGAAAGGGATGCTAGGAAAGCACCCAGCGTCATGTCTGACACAAAGCAAGTTCTTAAAAAACAAAGTTGGGGGGCTGGGCAGCAGCTATGACTATTATTGCAGTTATTTGGGAGCTGTGAAAAACCTTGAGGGAATCCTTATGATATAGATATAGCAAATTTTAAAACTTACTTACTTTTTAGATCTTTTTGCTGCTTTGCCCTGGTTAGGGGTTTAGAACATTATTTAAGCTTGTAGAGTTTTTTTTTTTTCCCTTCCTTTCTTTGGAAGACCTGGTGACTTGGTGGTAGGGGAGGAGGGAGAGAGCTGGATTCTGCTTGATGAACAGGGTCCTACCTGCTCTCCTCTGCCTCTGGGTCATAGAGCACGGCTCCCCAAACCCCCGGGCCACAGACTGGTACCGGTCAGGTTGCAGCAAGTAAGGAATCAGGCTGCATAGCAGGAGGTGAGCGGCAGGTGAGTGAGCGAAGCTTCATCTGTTAATATATTTACAGCCGCTCCGCATCATTATTACTGCTTGAGCTCCACCTCCTGTTGGATTAGTGGTGGCATTAGATTCTCATATGAGAGCCGACGGTAAATGTAATGTGTTTGAATTATCCTGAAACCACCTCCCCCACGCCACCCCCTCCTCATCTGTGGAAAAATTATTTTCCATGAAACTGGCCCCTGGTGTCCAAAAGGTTGGGGAACTGCTGTCACACAGTCATGTGTTGAGGTCTGAAAGTCTTTTAGGTGTCAAGCTTGACCTTGTGAACTGAAGCTTTGTGAAGTTTTAATGATACAGAAAGAAGTAGTTCAGATGAGTCAGGTCTCCGTTTTTCATTAATTTTTATTGGAGTATCGTTGCTTTACAGTGTCGTGTTAGTTTCTGCTCTACAGCTAAGTGAATCAGTTATGCATATACGTATATCCACTTCTTTTTAGATTTCCTTCCCCTTTAGGTCACCACGGAGCATTGAGTAGAGGTCCCTGTACAGTACAGTCAGATCTCCTTAATCAGACTCTCTTGAGTATTTCAGCTTTCAGTTTATTTCCTGAGTAATTATTTTGTGCCTGTGCCTAAGGCACTGTACCAGGCATTATAGGGAAAATAGTGGTTCTGCCTTAGTTTTGAAGAGACTTTTGAAGTTTAAGTGTACTAAGTCGTGTACATATTTTTAAAGGAAAACACAAAGACTGTTACAAGATTGTCTGTCTTTTATTGATTACTGTTTGCTGCTATACTAAGTATTTCAGACACTGTCTTCTTTTAAGATTCATTCATTTGTTTGCACTGGGTCTTCGTTGCTGCTTGCAGGCTCTCTCTAGTTGTGGCAAGCGGGAGCTACTCTGGTCGCGGTGCATGGACCTCTCACTACAGTGGGTTCTCTTGTTGCAGGGCATGGGCTCGAGGTGCACAGTCTTCGGTGGTTGCAGGATGTGGACCCTGTAGTCGTAATTCACAGGCAGATGGAGTCCTAACCAGTAGACCACCAGGGAAGCCTTAGACAGTATCTTTTGAGAATCTCATGATATTCCACGGGGAAGGTACCGTTTTCCTTATTTAATAGTTGAGGAAACTAGGGCTCTGAGAGTCCAATGACATGTAACTAATAAAGGATGGAGCTGGAGATTCCCGTCCTAGAAGAGCACGTAGGATGTGGGTCTTCTGAGATGGAAGAGATGGCTTCTGTTTTGTGGGGGTGGGTGATAGATTAAGAACGTCCTTATGAAGTGGCATTTGAATTGGGATTCGAAGGGTGAATAGCGTTTTGAAAGGTGGGACATAGAGAAAGAACTCTGAGGAGGAAAAAGGTGAGGAGCGTGGGGAAACTGATAACCTGATTGCTTTGCTCTTCTTTGTTGTCTCTGTTCACTTAGGATGGGGCTGATGGGTGGGAAGGTGGGGGATTGAATACCTGTCCTTTGAATCTGATGGTGGAGCTAGGGGCATGCGACTTCCACATGACGTAAAAGTGACTGCCTTCTGGAAAGTTAAATTCTAGTTGACTGTGGAGTCTTTTTTGTTTTTAATTATTTATTAATTTTTGGCTGCGCTGGGTCTTCATTGCTGCATAAGCGCTTTTACTAGTTGCAGTGAGTGGGGGCTGCGCTTCAGTTGCAGCGTGCAGACTTCTCATTGCGGTGACTTCTCTTGTTGTGGAGAACAGGCTTTAAGTACGTGGGCTTCAGTAGCTGTGGTTCCTGGGCTCTAGAGCACAGGCTCAGTGGTTGCTAAGGCTTAGTTGCTTTGCAGCATGCGGGATCTTCCCGGACCAGGGATCGAACTTGTTTCCCCTCCACTGGGAGGTAGATTCTTAACCACTGGACCACCAGGAAAGCCCCTGTAGACTTTAAAGTGATCAGAAGGGAGGAGAATTAGTTGGGGCTGGAGCAGTGGAGGAGGCTTTTGGGAGCAGATGGAAATTCAGAATGACCTCGAGAATGGATAGAGAAGAGAGAAGTGGACATTCAGGCAAAAGGAATAGTGTCAGAAGTATGACCATGAAAGTTACTTACTTGCAGAGTTTGAAAGAGCTTCTCTGTCAGGACCAATAGGAAGTTTCATTGGAGAGCCGGGTAGTCCAGGATAAGCTGGACAGTGGGGAGTAGGGGAAGTGTTATGAAAGGGCAGGACAAAGACAGTCTCGGCAACTACTTTATGAGAATGTGGCTTGTTTCAGTTGGAAAGCCGGGCATCCTTGCTGGGACAGGGATTCTAGGTGGCCACAGTGGGAGGGGAAGAAGCTGCTACCATCTAGCACCAGGAAGGAGTCACAAAGATTCCAGGAAGTCAGGGATGGCCCCACCCCTCAGTGGAGCGTGGGCTTACATTAGGCCTTCTGATAAGCCCCCTTTCTCCAGGTGTTTCCTGCTCTGGGCTGTGCCCTGGTCCCTTCATGCTGCACGTCCTCAGATTACATACAAATAAGAATGTTTGGTGGGGGAGACCCTAGTGTGACTGGATCTGGGTTCCTTGGGCATATGTGTATGGTAGCAGAGAGAAACAGCATTCTGAGGAGTGAAGGCAAAGAGGTCCTCTTGTCAGACAGGATAAGCCACTGATGTGGAGAAGCTGCTTAGGTAGGACAGAGGATTTCAATAAGCGGAGGCTCAGGTTTCGGCCTGTTACTTCGGAGACATGCTGGGAGCTGCTCAGGGCTTCACTGTAAGTTCTAGTTTTCCTGTCACATGGCTGAGAAGCTTCCAGGTTCTTGGTGTGTTATGCCGAAGTCGCGAAATCTCCCAGTGACCACCAGGGAGCCGATAACCGATGCAAAAGCAAGAGAGTTTTTATTACCAAGTTCGAGCTGGGGCCCCACCGTTACTGACGCAGCAGCTACAGGGAGGAGCCCCGGGTTTTGGATTACATTGCTTATATAGGGAGTGTTCATGAAAAAAAGAATTTCTAGGTAGGGGGACGTCCGATTGGTCACTTTCTTTCGAAGGGTTGTGTGTTGGTCCCTATTACCTAGGTAGACCACAAGTTCCTGAACGTTAAGTCAGGAGATTCTGGTCTGGGGTCCGATTGGCTCGTGGGTGGTGGGGTGAGGTCAGGGGATTTCCAAAGGCTCTTTTCCCGGAACCTTACAAAATGGAGTTTTTCTGTTAACAAAATGGAGTAGCTTAGATACTTCAGGTGGTCCCTGGTGGTCCAGTGATTAAGAATCCGCCTGCCAGTACAGGGAACATGAGTTCAATCCTTGCTCCAGAAAGATTCCACATGCTGTGGAGCAACCAAGCCCACACGCTGCATCTTGAGAAAGCCCAGTGCAGCCAAAAAAATGAAAATAAAAAATAAAAGAGAAGTTTGCAGGTTGTGGCCTATGCATAGATGCTGGCCTGTACCCATCCTTGTTGCAGGGCCACGGTGGGGGGTCAGCATGGGGATGAAGAAGGTACACAGAAGCCAACCCCTGCCCTGGGAATGGAGCCCCTTTCAGGATAGCAGCTGGGGAACCAGTTTGCTCGTTCATGCAGTCAGCACTCCCTGAGGCATGGGCCATACCCGTGCCTGAGTGATGAGTATGGTCGACCCCTGACCCCCCCAGATGTCTGCTTGCTGGGTGCCGTCCTCGGGAGGTGTGATATACACAGCCCTTGGCTGGTGTCCTATTTTGAGGGGTGGAGATGTGGAGCGGTGTGTATGTTTCCCTTTATTATACTTCAGTTTTACTTTTTATTTCCTTGACAGATAAAGCCACAGACCCAAGCATGTCAGAACAGGATTGGTCAGCTATCCAGAATTTCTGTGACCAAGTGAACACTGATCCCAACGGGTAAGGTGACGTCACACACATGCCCGACTTCTACAGGCACCTCAGACTATGTGTGCCTGCCTGTGTTTCTCAGGATTGTTTTACGTAGCTTGGGCTTTGTTTCCTTTTTTCCTCCCTCCATGATCTACTGAGTATGTTATTTTTCTAGAAATAGCAAATTCTTGTAGTTTTCTTGGAAAATTATTTTAAAAATTTTAAATAATTTTTATGAAACACTACTGCTGAGGAGCTCTCTGAATGTTAGGGATAGAATGTAACTAGGGTACATAGTAATGTGAAAGATCAGTGTACTCCTGTTAAAAAATTTTTTTTATTTGCAGATTATACTATATTTAGCAGCATATTTCTGAATGTCCCTTTCAGAGCCGCAGTAGATGCTTTTGTTGTTGTTTAGTCACTAGGTTGTGTCTGACTCTTTTTCGACCCCATGTAGCTCACCAGGCTCCTCTGTCTATAGGATTTCCCAGGCAAGAATACTGGAGTGGATTGCCATTTTTTTTCTCCAGGGGATCTTCCTGACCCACAGATTAAACCTGGGTTTCCTGCATTGGCACCCCACTCCAGTCCTCTTGCCTGGAAAATCCCATGGGCGGAGGAGCCTGGTAGGCTGCAGTCCATGGGGTCGCTAAGAGTCAGACACGACTGCGTGACTTTACTTTCTCTTTTCACTTTCCTGCATTGGAGAAGGAAATGGCAACCCATTCCAGTGTTCTTGCCTGGAGAATCCCAGGGACAGAGGAGCCTAGTGGGCTGCCGTCTATGGGGTCGCACAGAGTCAGACACGACTGAAGCGACTTAGCAGCAGCAGCAGCTCCTACATCGCACACGAGTTCTTTACTACTGAGCCACCAGGGAAGCTTGTTAAGCTAATTTAAATACAGTCTTTTTTTTTTTTTTTTTTTTTTTAAGAAAAAGCAGAGGAAGAGAGGTTAAGATTTTATTGCATTTGATTTCTGAAGTGTCTGAATGGGAACTTTTTTCCCCGCCTAATTTTTGGCCGTGAAGCACGGCCTGCAGGATCTCAGTTTCCCAACCAGGTATCAAACTGCCTCCTGCAGTAGAGGTGTGGTGTCTTAACCATTGGACTGCCAGGGAAGTCCCCTGGATAGCAACTTGAGGAATGAGTCTGTTATCCAGATATTTTATCTCCATGTTGTTGAATATTCATTTTGAAAGGAACAAGAAGTTTGATCACATTTTCTGCTCCAAGGTTGACTGAGCAGTTCTCAAATAACAAATAAGATCTGTGCTGCTCTAGACCAAGTTACATACAGGTCTGGGAGCTGTAGGGGTGGGTGGACTGGGGAGAGGATGGTATGTTCTGGAAGCGTAGCCATGAGACGTGGGGGTGGCTGGGAGCCGACCTCCTTCGGGGGCTCGTGCATGGTCGTGTGCAGTCACATCCTGCCTCTGCTCTGGGACCCAAGCTCCTGAGGGAGAGGGGACTTGACCGAGCATGCTCAGCCAGACCAGTTGATGTGTTCCTCTCCGCCCAGAGTCTTTGTTTTCCCTTAGCTCAACCCATGCGCCCTGGCTGCTGGCCCACAAAATCCAGTCTCCGCAAGAGAAAGAAGCTCTTTATGCCTTAACGGTGAGTTTGGCTTGCCCCTTAGCCTTAGCTCTCCTGTCCCAAGGCTAGCATTTCAGTGTGGGAAAGAGCCTCTGAGAGGTTCACCTTCTCTGGCCTTTAGAACACAGGCTAGAGGGAGTTCTGGGCTCAGATTGCCCCATTGTAGATCTGTTCCTGGAGAGCGCAGGAAGGAAAGGAAGGCTTTATTTCCTTTTGCCCTTGTTAGACCAGGACTGGCAAGGTCAAGTGTCCACAGGGCCAGACTGGTAACATGAGTGAGTGAGCCACCTACGGGCGGAACCAAAGAACCAGAGAGACCACGTCCAGTCTAAAGAGGGCCGCTACACAGCAGGACCCGCTGGCTATTGCCAGGGATGAGTGTGGGCCCAGTGTTGCTAGAACTTCCTGTTTAAGAGAAACTGGAAATCCAGATAAAGTCTCAGGATTTTTCAGTATTTGTGACTGATTTGAAATGTTAATGGTGTGGACCCAAGAAAACATTTACAGGCCCAGTTTGTCACTTGAATGCCAGCAGGTAACCCGTAGTTTGACAGTTCTTGAATATTCCATGTCTGATTTCTGCCTCTGAGGAGAAAGAAGGAAGTGATTCTCTGACCAGTTTCATCTGCTCAGAGGGTCTCCATAACAGGTGGGGTGACCTCAGAGTCCCCCACCGAGCGGTTTCCTGGACACAAACTTGTCAGTTACAAGAGCAAACAAGTGCTTTTTTACTTAATCTGAAAGTCTCACCTTTTCTCCCAAACTTTGGTGACCGCAGTCTTGGGCCATGGTCCCAGCCAATGCTTAACAGGTTTGGAGCGAGCTGTGGAGCCAGTGGCTTCACCTTCTCGTGGGGGTCCTGTGTCTGTGCAGGTGCTGGAGATGTGTGTGAACCACTGTGGGGAGAAGTTCCACAACGAGGTGGCCAAGTTCCGCTTCCTGAACGAGCTCATCAAAGTGCTGTCCCCAAAGGTGAGCGCCCGGGGCCTGGCCCCTCTCTGTGCCACTCGCTGTGGGTGTCACTAAGACCTTACAGGTTAAGAGCTCAGTTCTACCTAGACTACGTCCACTTCAGACACCCGTCATAAGTCTCGGGGATCCCCAAGCTACATGCACTTCTGCCCGACCAGCCACTAGTTCAGAGGTTCCTCTGACCCCCTCTGCCAGGTTGCCTAATTCACTGGATGGATTCACAGAACACAGAGAAGCACTATACTTAATAATATCCTTTTATTTTAAAGGGTGTAAATGAGATACATAGTTCCAGTCCTCTGATCACATGGTCAGCCCCTCCCTTGAAGCTAGGTGTCCACCAGCAATATTCAGCATAAACTGGGGTATGGTCCCTGGGGAGGACTCGTAAATAACAAAGACCTTCCTATCACTTAGGAAATTCCAAAGGTCTCTGAAGTTCTGTGCCACGAGGAACTGAGGAGAAAGGTCAAATATTTTGGAAATTATATCTATCACATATATAATTTCCAAAATTCTTTTATTTATGAGGATTAATCCTTTTATTTATTTTAAGAGGATCTTTTATTAGCAACTTCACTTTCACTTTTCACTTTCATGCATTGGAGAAGGAAATGGCAACCTACCCCAGTGTTCTTGCCTGGAGAATCCCAGGGACGGGGGAGCCTGGTGGGCTGCCGTCTATGGGGTCGCACAGAGTCGGACACGACTGAAGCGACTTAGCAGCAGCAGCAGCAGTATTGATTTCTGACCATGCTGTGTCTTGGTTGAGGCAAGCAGGGGCTGTGCACGTCTCGTTGTGGGGCTTCTCTCATTGTGGACCACGGGCCCTAGGACACACAGACTTCAGTAGCTGCATCGTGTGAGCTCAGTCATTGGCGGCTCACAGGCTTAGTTGCCCCCACGGTATGTGGGATCTTCCCTGAGCAGGGATCAAACCTATGTCCCTGCATTGGTGGGCGGATTCTTAACCACTGGACCACCAGGGATTTCCTAAGAGGATCTTTTAAGAAATAATGGTTCAAAACATTTGAGTTTCAGCAGTTCCTTTCACTTTACCTTATTTTCGTTCCACACTAAAAAAAAAAATGAGTGCCCCCAGCGGCTCTAACCTAGGCCAGTACATGGTGGGATTGAATTTTCATGGCTTTGGAGGTGGACTCCTTGAAACTCAGAAAGAGTGCTGGGATCGGATGCCAGATAATTTGTTCCCTCACTCAACCAACTTGAGCAGCTTGCTTCTTAGCTGCCATCTCTTCAGTGATACTGTGGGCTGGGCCATCTACTAATGAAACTGCCCAACTCGGATGGGATTTGAACCCAGCCAAAACTTAGGTTGAGACTTGAACCTGTGGGCTGGGATTAACACCCACTGTCTCTCTCTCTCTTTTTTTTTTTAATTTTTAAATTTGACTGCACCAGGTCTTAGTTGCAGCATGTGGAATCTAGTTCCCTGACTAGGGATCAAACTCAGGCCCCTCGCACTGGGAGCATGGCGTCTTCACTGCTGGACCACCAAAGAAGTCCCCACTGTGTTTTAATTAAAAGCAGGACTTACTGAAGCTCAGGTTCTTTTGTTTTGTTTTGTTTTAATTTTTTATTAACACCTAAAACATTTTGTATTGAGGTATACCCAATAAACAATTTTGTGATAGTCTCAGGTGAATAGCAAAGGGGCTCAGCTATACATATACATACATCCACTCTCCCCCAAAACCCCACTCTCATCCGAGCTGCCACATGACATTGTGAAGCTCACGTTCTTTATGTCTCAGCACAGAAGGGATTCAGCAAGAGGCAGAATATAGATAAGTAGATTTATTAATACAGAATGCTTGTGAGGGTTGCAAGTGGGCTGGCAAGGGGGCTCTGTCCTGAGAACTAAGTGGGAAAACAGATTTGTTTGTAGAGGGATACATTGCATAGATAGAATGTAAGCTGTCTCAGAAGATGAGAGTGGCCCTGAAATATGGGGTAGTTTTTGTGGGCTCAGTAATTTCATAGGGTAACAAGTAGGAGGATTAGTCCAACTATTTTATGGAAGGCAGGGTGGAGATTTCCAGGAATCGGGCCACTGTTCTCTCTTTGGCCTCTCATGGTCAGGCTTGGGACTGTCGTGGCTGTGTGTGTGTCTTTAGCTGATGTATTGCAGTGAGTGTGTAATGAGGCTCCAGGTCTACTAGAAATCGAATCGCACCACCATCTTGCACCTATTCGGTTCTGACTAGGTTATGTTGTATCCTCAACATCTGTGTCATTCTTTGAAGGTTATGTCCTGCAGCCCTTTCTCCTGTCTCGCTAAGGCCCTTCAGCTCAGTAATTCCCTTTCCTTTTTATCTTTAGTACCTAGGCTCCTGGAGTACGGAAAAAGTTAAGGGAAGAATCATTGAAATACTCTTCAGTTGGACAGTCTGGTTTCCAGAGGACATCAAGATCCGAGATGCTTATCAGATGCTAAAGAAACAAGGTCTGACTACATTGCGTTCGCTTCCCACAGTGGTGGTTCCTTCTTGCTTTTCTGTACAGTTTGTCATTTTGGGGTGAAAGCTGGCGATCTTGTGCCCAGTAGACACAGTAATCGAGGCTGATGGAAGTAATTTCAATCCCTGAAAGTGGGCAGACCTTTCCTTCTGGTTAGCAGGAATTGGGGCTTCCCTGATAGCTCAGTTGGTAAAGAATCTGCCTGCAGTGCAGGAGATCCCGGTTTGATTCCTAGGTCAGGAAGATCTGCTGGAGAAAGATAGTCTACCCACTCCAGTGTCCTTGGGCTTCCCTTGTCGCTCAGATGGTAAAGAATTCAGCAGGAATTGAGCTGGGTTTGAGATGGTTGTTGCTATAGTTACCCTTACTATGCCAGGTTTCGGATTCCTCTGGTGTTGGCTTGTGTTTGAGGTGGGGGCTGATCGCCTAGAGAGCTTCTCGCAGCATCTACTCTGCTCTCAGCTGTGGGTCTTCCTCTTGCTCTACATCTCAGAAGAGTTCTTATTCCATTGCCTATGCTGACAGTAGACCCTTATTACTTGTTCCCTGATGCCCTTCGCCTGGCGCTAGTGGCGGTTCTATTCTGATTAAGCCTCGGTCGTAGGAAGGCATGCGTCCCTGGTCTTGGAGGGACCTGTTTGTGATCCTGTTCCACCCCATCTCGGGCTGGGGCCAGGACACATTGCACCCAGGGGTGCAGGCTTTTCTGTTCTTTTTTTCCAGCTGCCTTAGGTTTTCACCACTCTTCTAAGGACCGCAGGTACATTGTCCTTCCCCCAGCAGTGTGAGGCTTCTCTCTGGGGAGAGGATTTCGGTGGACCGTTGGGCCTTTCCCCTTCTCTTTTTGTGAGGCCCTTGGAGAATGAGCCTGTTCCTCTTGTGAAGTGAGCTCCAGAGTGTGTCCTGTGTCGAAGCTGGGAGTCCACGTTCCTTTTCTCTCAGGCTCTGTGGGAGGAACCGGATTTAGGGTGGGCTATTTTTTTTCCCTGTCACATGCACTCAGTGTTTTTATGAGTATCAAAGATCCTACACTAATTTCTGGGCCCTGAGAGGTTGTGTGCCTGCAGAAGGTGGTCAGTATTTGTATAGTGTAGGGACGGTAGACTGCTAGTCTTAGGGACTGTCTCTGCTCTGATTTAGTTGGCTCTGACCATCCCCGACTTGGGATTCTCCCAAGGGAGGATACAGAGCCTTGATCGTGCCCTGGGTGTTTCCCTTTAAGGTCGCTGACAGTGTCTTCCTGGTGGGAGATCAGGAACCAGGGGTTTCTGGACTTTATACTGGATCCTGCTGATGTCAGCAGGTATTGATATCAGCATATCCATGAATTGCATTTTTTAGGTATAATAAAGCAAGACCCTAAACTTCCAGTGGATAAAATCTTGCCCCCACCTTCTCCCTGGCCCAAGAGCTCCATCTTTGATGCTGATGAAGAAAAGTCAAAGGTAAGAAGCTTCTCGCTGACCGTGGAGGCCAACCTGGAGTCTGAGCCGACCTCTTCTTTGAGGGACTCCCCTCCAGTACCCTCTGATCTGAACTGGCACGTGGGGAGGTGGGGTGAGTTCTCTCTGGAGCAGAGAGAGGTGTCTTAGGGTCTGTATGTTGTCTTCGTGGAGAGGTCAAATAAGTGACCTATTCTTTGGGTCTTCCACCTTATCTGTTCGGTGTTCCCGGGGGAAAGAAGGTACAAAAGGCCAACCCTAGTGGGTAGTGTGGGGGGTCAGTCGTATCCAGAGTGTGTGCAGTGTTTGGGGAAGGGGAGTGGGGAGGAAAGCATGGGTTGCACGTTGGTTCAGATCAAAAGAGAAAGCATCAGTAAGCCCGATCTTGCCCGTTTTCCTTCCGTTCCTGCCTCCAGTATTGCTGCTCTTCAGACATCATTAAGGAGAGGGGAGGGAGAAGCAAGGTGGTCCAAACCTAGGCCACGACTCGGGGATAACTCCAGGGTACCTCTGAAAGGTGGCAGTGCTTTTGGTCATTACTATTCTCGGTCGCTCACAAGGTCTGATGAGTGTAGGACCAGGAAGACTCCAGTCCAAGGATGGGTCTCTTCTGGTGCCCTCTGCCTTCCAGCCGTACCTGTCAGCTGTCCTCCTCCCTTGGATCTGGGTGCTCGCTGTGGGCAGGATGAGCAGAGCTGTGCTGGGCTCTGGGCGGCTTTCCCTCGGCTCCTCTCCTGCGGGGTCCTCAGGAGGAGCAGGGGAAGAGGTGTGGCGTGGACTCCTGAGAAAGTCAGTCTGGTGTCAGCTTGGGACAGCTGCTTAGACACTGCGGTGCTCAGAAAGATGGCTCTTCATCTTTCCTGCCATCTATCCAATGAAGAGTGAGTGACTCCACGTGTCAAGCATTCCACTAGGCATTGGGAACAAAGTGGACGAGATTCCCGAGGTCTCTCACATCAGAGTATGTGGTCTAAGACTGCCTCAGTACTATTGACATTTTGGGCCAGTTAACTTCCTTGTTGAGGGCTGTCATGCACTGTGAGGTGGGATGTATAGGTGTCCCTGACCTCTACCCACTGGATGTCAGTACTGCCCCCAGTTGTGACCACCGACAATGTCTCCAGACTTGGCCGGATGTCTCCTGGACATCCATCTCCATTCCCGGTTGAAACACCGGTGTTCTGTGGGGAATGTCATGATGCTCGCGATCGTTAAATTATTTCGTCATCGTGAGGATTTAGTAAGGTCATGCATTTAATGTGCGAGCTGTTGTGGCGGGTAATTCTGCTGTTGCTGGTGCTATTGCTCTGAGCCGCTTGACACAGGGAATTAGTTTCACTGAGTCGTGTTCCCTTTCCAGCTTCTGACAAGGCTTCTGAAAAGCAACCATCCTGAGGATCTTCAGGCTGCAAACCGGCTGATCAAGAATTTGGTCAAGGAGGTGGGCATTTTCCAGGGGGTTCTGCAGAACCAGCATTTGACAGGGGCTGGACAGTGTAGGGAGATCCCCTGGAGGAGGGCATGGGAACCCACTCCAGTATTCTTGCCTGGACAGTTCCATGCATGGACAGAGGAGCCTGATGGGCTATAGTCCATGGGGTTGCAAAGAGTTGGACACAACTGAAGCAACTTGGCAGCAGGGACAGTATGTGTGTGTGGGGGGGGTACAGTTAGCTGGAAGAAGAGACAGCTGCCTAGCCCTGAACCAGGGAACAGCTGTGATCTCCCTGAAGGGTAGCAAGGTGGTGCCTGGAAGCAGAAACTTCTGTGTGCTTCCAAGTACTTCTGTCCAAGAGCTCAAAGCATTTCACAGACCCTGGTTTCTGTCTCAGTGACCAGTGTTGGTGTGGGAATCCAGGTATGGGATTTTCCTTTCCAGAGGGATGGAGGCTGGTAATACAGTGGACACATGCTCCCCCTTGTCTGTCCCAGGAATTCCAGACCTTGAGCATCTTCTTGCCCGCTGAGTGAACACTCCACCCACTCAGTGTTTCGGTGGCTTCCCTGAGCTCTGCACAGCACAGCATGCCTCTCCCGGCGCACATTCAAGCTTTATCCACAGCGTCTGTCCCTCACTTCATCGTCTTTCTCCCGAAAGGAACAAGAAAAATCGGAGAAGGTGTCCAAGAGGGTCAGTGCTGTGGAGGAAGTTCGGAGCCACGTGAAGGTGCTGCAGGAGATGCTAAGCACGTACCGCAAGCCGGCACAGGCCCCGCCAGACCAGGCGGCCTTGCAGGTACTCTTTTCAAAAACAAAGGCAGGAAGGACTCAGTATGACTGACATACTGAGAATATGCACAGGTTTCAAGAGGCCCTCACACAGTCAAAATAACAAGCATGTTCCTTACCCCCTCAAACTTCTCATTCTCCTCCTCCTGTTCCTCCCTCTCTCCCAAGCAACCACTGATAGGTGTTTCCCCTTCTAGTTAGTTTGGGGCTTCCCAGGTGGCACTAGTGGTGAAGAATCCACCTACCAGTGCAAGAGATGCCAGGGACACATGCTCCGTCCCTAGGTCGGGAAGATCCCCTCGAGGAGGAAGTAGCAACCCATTCCAGTATTCTTGCCTGGAACATTCCACAGACAGTAGAACCTGGCAGGCTGCAGTCTGTGGGGCTGCAAAGAGTTGGACACAACTGAGAAAGACTTCTGATTAATTTACGTTTCTTAGGCTCTTTTATAAAGGGAATGATACAGTATTCCACCCCTGCCCTTTTTGGGGGGGATGGTTAGGCTTCTCTCCTTTGGAGGAACTGGTGAGCATGTACCACAATATGTGTATCCGTTCGTCTGTTGATGGATATTTGGGTTGCTTGCAGCTTCAGGTGATTATGAAATACGCTGCTCTGAACATTTGTGTTCAGGACCGTTTTGTGTAAATGCCTCAATGTGGGATTGCTAGGCCATATGCTGGGTGTATAGTCAACTTTTTAAAAAGTGCCAGAGTGATTGTATCATGTTATGTTTGTGATAGCAGTGTTTCAGAGTTCCCATTTCTCCACATTTACACATCTTGAGAGCTTTCTTTTTTTATAACGCACTTAGTGAGAATTTTATGTAACAAACTATTTTCTAGGTTGTGTATGAGAGGTGTGAAAAGCTGCGGCCCACCCTGTTCCGGCTGGCGAGTGACACCACCGACGACGATGAGGCACTCGGTACGGTCTTCTCCAGGCATAGGCAGCGCACACCCCAGAGTGTAGGACCCGCGTGGGGCTCTCTGCCTGCCATGGGGCTTCCTCTGTGCTGCTGACACAGAAACTTGACGGTGGCTTCCAGGTGTTCCAGTGGTTGTGCTTGGGGATGGCATTGATTGAGTTGATCCTTACAATTTTCAGAGAAATCTGGGCTTGAACAAGAAATGAGTAGCAGGTCTGCAAGCATAGAACAGGGTGGAGGTTTACCATGTGAGTTGGGTGTGAAGGGGGTAGAAGGAAGAGCAGCTCCCACTGGAGACTTGCAGAAAAACTGAACCTCTGAGAGGTCTGAGAAGCAGCTGCGAGGGGCACGTCTGGGAGGTTTCACACCCAGAGTGCCTTCAGGGGCTGGGTTGGGGAGCCTCGTCGAGGTGGCCAGTGTGGAGTGAAAGGCACGTGGGAGAACTGAAATCCTGGACACAAGTATAGAAATGGCTGAAGCTTTTTATCTTATGGAAGATCTCAAAACACGTAAAAGGGATTCTATCTGCGTGTCCTCTTCACCTTCCGATCACAATTACCAGCTCACAGTCAGCCTTGATCGTGTTTTTCTTGTACTGTGCAGTTCCTCTGTCCTCCCCCTCCCCACACTCCCGGTTCTGTTTTTAAGCAAATTCCAAATATTTCGGAGTAATCTATCAGTGTTCAGATTTCCTGGGCATTTCTCTCTCTAATCATCTCTTGCTGACCCTTTTTTTTCTTTTTTAAAGTTTGTTATAAATCAGAACCAGAAAGGAAAACCATGCTTGGTATTTAAGTCTCTTTTGGTGGCTAGCCTCCTGTTTTGTTTTATTTTTTTTTTAATTTCATTCATGAAAAACGTGTCCTTTTTCTTGGTCTCACTTTTCTGATGGCATCTCCCCTGGTGTTTAATGTTTCTCTGTTCCTGTTATTTCTGAAATTCTTGATTTCTTATAAATTGAATCAGGAAGGTTGTTCAGATTCAGGTTCAAATGAGGGTGTGTCAGGGAGGAACAAGAATACATCATAGGTGATGTTACGAGGCCCATGGTATCTGGTTTTCTGGGTTTTTTTTAATGATGTAATTATTCTAAGCCTGTTATTTTCTCTGGTTGCAGTGAAGTCAAAATGAATGAAATTTAAAACACCTTGCACATGCCAAATACAACATTCAACCTCTTGTTTGTTCACTTCCATTTAGTTTAAAAATTGACATTAAATTAATAGTTGGTCGCTCTTGAAGGCTTCTCCTAGCACAGTGGCCTGCAGTGTTACATACAGCCCCTGCCCCTGTTGCTATTCTCTCTCTCCCAGGAGAGATTTTCTTGCAGGTAAACCAGACCATGAGATACCCTTGAAATTTTTGAAATCTACTACATTTTTTATTTGGATATTTCAATTTGGATGTCCAGTTTTCATCAGGAATGCTTGATCTGTATTTAGATTTTATGAAATTTACAGGTGAAAAAGTAGATTCATGTACCAAATTGTTCCTTACACACTTTCCAATGACTGAATAAAGTCCCAGAAATGTCTTTTAATATTTGCACCCACATTGACGAAAAAGCTTTAAGTTTAAATTTTAATTAAAACTAAGTTAAAGATTTAGTTCCTCATTTGAAAGGACATATTTCAAGTGTTGGCCGTCATACTGGGCAGTACAGACCAAGAAAGTGAAAAGATTTGGTTCCTCCTCCAACCTGAGAAGGAAGTGTTGAGGTTCAGCGATTGAGTGACTGGGTCTGCCAGGGGCCTGATCTTGTGACCTGGGGGCAGGAGGCATGGCCATACTGAACATGGTAGAGCTGTGTGGTTGCTGCTTTGTGGATGGCTTTAAAAAGACTGAGAATGTTGGTTGCTAAACGGGGAATTCTGATTTTTCTCTCGTTCTTCAGCGGAGATTCTCCAGGCAAATGACCTCCTCACCCAGGGAGTTCTGCTGTACAAACAGGTGATGGAGGGCCGTGTCACCTTTGGGAACACAGTGGCCAGCTCTGTGGAAGACATCCCTGTGTCCAGAGGTATGAGCAGAGAGCATCTTCCACTCCTTGTCGTGGGGCAGCCTGCAAATCCCGGGAAAGAACTGACTCCTCAGAACATTCTGGGTTATGGTATAGAAATGAGAGCACACACTCTCTTTTCCCTTTCCCTTGAGAATTGGTTTTATGTAGCCAGCCTCTGCCCCATGTGCCATCACGGATTGACTGCTGGGCAGCAGCTAGCTTTGTAAACAGAAGTGTTGGCTATTCTGGTACCAGATTCAGATTGTGCCTCTTGTGAGTGCTTACTTAGGGGAGCTGTGCACCAAAGAAGATTGACCATCAGTGGTTCCTAGTGCCAGGCTAGCTAAATCAGAATCGGTCTAAAATAGTGCTTGAAATGCAGATTCTTAGACCTTTTTGGACCTAGATTGCCTGGAGCTGGGCCCCAAGTTTTTATCGAGCACTTGAGATGATTCTGATAGGCTGTGGTCAGAACCTCAAAGGCCTCTGAGCTGGAGCAATCCGCTCTGCTACTGTCCTGGTTGGATGGAGTGTAAGAGGATTCTGTGATGGCAGGGATGGGAAGGCAGTTCCTCTGGCTGCTTCGTATTTCAGATGCCACTCAAGGCTGTGAATCAAGCCAATCAATGGCAGTGGAAGGTTCTTCAGGGGTGTGCTAAGGGGGGACCGTGTGATGTCTTTTGATTGGGAGGAGGCCTGAGGGAAGTGGAGCTTTCACTCATATTTACTTTCCTATCTGTTTTCTAGTCTTTCAGAATCCAACAGGCTGCATGAAGAACTGCCCCCTGATTGACTTGGAGGATAGCGGGTCTGAGCAGGCTGGGGCTGTGACGCCGTCTTTACTGCATCAAGACCTGGCAGCCTTAGGTAAGGGTGGTGTCTGGGGGGAGCCGGCACAGAGCGGTCCTGACTCCCAGGGAGAGAGTAGGCCCATTCCCTTGGGGAGTGTGTGCCTGTTTTTAGAAAGAATCGGGTTATACTGGGAAATTCGGAGAGGTCTTCCTTGTCCCCAGTCTCAGATTTGCCAGGACTTGAATGAGTTCCGGTAATTTGCTTTGTCTAGGCTTTCCGAGGGCTCTAGAAAGGGTGGCATCAGTCTCCGGCTTGTATCAGGTAGTTACTGATATGCACCTCCACTGTGTTCCTTCCTTGCAGGAATCAGTGATGCCCCAGTTCCCAGCAAGGTAAGGAGGCTCTTCCTGGGGGCTGGAGAGGAGAGGGGAGGTCCCTCAAACCTGCCTTCCTGAAGGCAGCAGTGCCCCGGGGAGGGTGGATGGTGACAGCATGGCCTGGTGGCTCTTGGTGGACTCGGAGGTCCAAAGCCTTTTCTTTTCTTCCACTGTCTGGCTTGAACCCCTGAAGGGAGACTTGTTTTTGCTCTTCTATCCCTGCCCTCTTCCATTGTATCCAGACTCTTGCTTACTTACCAAAGGTCTGCTCAGGAGTCAGGCCCTCTCGCCCTTTCTCCACCTGCCCTGGGAAACGTGGTTAGCCTGCTCTGCAGTGGCTTTAGGGTCAGGAGAGCTGTGCCCTGGTGTGACTGTGGCTCACAGTCATTTATACGCTGCCCTTAAGCCATTCCTGGTTTGACAGGTTGCAGGTCAGAATTGCTGTCAGGAAAAGAAGAACCCCACCACCAGCACGCTGCCAGCTGGCGGTGCTCAGAGCCCCTCTACAGAAGGGACCTTGCTGGACCTCCTCTCCCCACAGCCGCCTCCAGGATCTCGGTGAGTCTTGGGGGCAGGGAGCCGAGAAGAGTCGCTCCTGCGTGCAGTTGCTGGGCTGCTGCTCCCCCTGAAGGGCTGCACTGCGTGCCGCCCCTTTACCTCCCCATCCACCCCGGGTCAGGAGAGCACACGTTTTGGCCAGGACCTCTGGAAAGGGGTTTCAGGAGTAACATCAGCGGTAGCTGCTGATGATGTTCTTGGTCTTTATAGGTTGGTTTGCTGTTTTCCTGATTTCACTAGTTTGCAGCAGTGTTTAATCGCTAGAGAAATAGATTGTATAGAAGATCCTAAATGCCATCCCCTAAAGACGAGGTTGAATGCTCCTTCTTTGCTTTTTTCCTGCACGTATAGTAATACGTGGCTTGTTTTACACAAGTGAGGTTATAATTTATAGATTGTACTCTGCTGTGGGTTTTTTTTTTTTACTTTTTAAAAATAATTTTATTTTTGGCTGTGCTGGGTCTTTGTTGCTCCTCTGGTTTTTTTCTAGCTGCGGTGCACAGGCTTCTTGTGGTGGCTTCTCTTATTGCAGAGCATGGGCCCTAGGCCGTGAAGGCAGGTAGATTCTTTACCACTGAGCCACGAGGGGAACCCCACTCTGGTTTTTTATATCACACATCTTTGATACATTTTCATCAGTTTATGTAAATTTGCCTCATTCTGATAGTTGAATAATATTCATATGGGCTTCCCTGGTGGCTCAGAGGTTAGAGTCTGCCTCCAGTGTGGGAAACCTGGGTTCGATCCCTGGGTTGGGAAGATCCCCTGGAGAAGGAAATGGCAACCCACTCCAGTATTCTTGGCTGGAGAATCCCATGGACAAAGGAGCTTGGTAGGCTACAGTCCACAGGGTCACAAAGAGTCGGACACGACTGAGTGACTTCGCTTTTGCTTTCACGCTTTCATATACATATAATGTATACTTAGTCATTTCCCTCTTGCAGATATTTACATAACTTCCAGTGTGGAGGCACCTGGAAAGTTTCTGTAGTACAGATTTATATAAAGAGAGGTGCTCTAAGGTATGAATGTAAACACATTTTCATAGATCCTGTCCATTTGCCTCTGGCAAGGCTGGAGCACTTTGCCTTCCCCAGACAGCTCCCTGAGAGCCTGTGTGCCTGGTGAAGACCTCCAAACTGGGTGGAGATGGAGCTGTGCTGGGAGGTCATTCTTGTTTGTATCTAATGGATTTCTTCCCAGTTTGCTGTTTATCACCGCTTGACATTCTAATTTTGGTGGGTCACTTCTGTCTGGACTTAGGTTTTCCAAAAGTGTTTTTGATTTGTGTTCCAAAGGGACAAAATCATGAAGTATGAATGATGCGGCCAGTGTAACATGACTGCCTGACGACATTAATTAGTTTATTGGGTTCTTATTGTGTGCATGCAGATACACTTCATACACTTTCTCATTTAATTCTTGTTATAACCCTATGAGGTAAACATTAAGATGTCTCCATTTTGCAGATAAGAAAACTGAAGCATGGGTTAGATTACTTTTCTAAACTCATACACCCTGAAAATATGTACATACACACATATGCACACACATTTACATTTATTTTTTCCCTTTTTCTTCAGAAAGTCTAATCAGATTCCCAGATTTCTCTACAGTTTTTTCCAGTCTTATTATTTCTTTGCAGGAATTATATTCCACAGAAAAGTATCCCCAAGGAAGTACCACCAGGTACCAAGTCCTCACCAGGTTGGTCCTGGGAGGCCGGGCCTTTGGCTCCTTCCCCATCTTCCCAGAACACTCCTCTGGCTCAAGTGTTTGTCCCTTTGGAGTCTGTTAAGCCCAGTAAGTACAGTTTCACTCTTTTTTCCCTCTCTATTAGACACCCAGCTTTATCCACTCTGGATTGATAGGAGTGGCTCTTAAACTGGGGAAGGTACATGGGGGTTTATACTGTTTTATATCCTGCTTTATTTACTATTAAAAGCCATAGCAGCCCTTAATCTTCAGAATCTCGCCTGCAGGCAAAGGATAAGGCAGGTGGCTTCCTGGTCTCTTTGCTGATATTCTTCTTAGTTTTCTGTCATGGGGTTGACTCTGAAGCATATTGGCAGGCAGAATTTAATTAGGGATCTTGAGTCCACATAGGGACATGATCTTCATTTGGAATTCAGGAAGGGAATGTTCAGTGTGACCTGAGATAAACTGGGAGAGCTGGAATTAGAAGGAAAGGAAGAATTTGACTGGTGAGCATCTTCCTCTAAGGATCCTCATTAAAGCAGGAAACATAGATATTAACCTCCCTTATTACAAAGGGAAGGAGACTGAAGGCCCAGCTAAGTAAGGTGACTCCCTCTGGTCAGCACCCTGATACATGAGCAGGAAACAGTGAACAACTCGTTGCAATAAATGGAGACCCATTTTTAAAACTTCCCTGATTATTTCATTAGGAAATATACTTAAAAGAGGAAATGCTGGGTGTAGACTTTTAAAATTTTGACCTTCACTACCAAGTTGCCTTCTAGAAAGGTTGCCTTTTGCCCATAACCTCACCACCATACCTCATGAATATTTTCAGTCTTTTAAATCTTTGGCAGTTTCATTGTTAAAGTATGTTTTTATAATGTGCATTTTGATAAGTGATATTTGGCATGAGATAATGATCTTCATTAAATTTTTCAAAAGATGTTTAGCCGTTTGTCTACCACTTACTGAATTAGCCAATGATTTTCAAAAGTACTTTCTTGACATGTTAAATTCTCAAGTTTGGGTCTGTTTTACTTGCTGTTTTGAGTTGCAGCTTTGTCCATATCTGAGTATTTGTTCATGCAGATAGCCCTACTCCCCCTCCTTTTCTTATAGTTAGTCTCATGTATCTTTCTCCCCAAATTAACTTTGAAATTATTTCTTAGCTAAATTAGGACAATCCCTTTAGTGTTTCCAATACCTGATTAATTTAGAAAGCTCTGCTGTCTTTACTGCTTTGTCAAATTAAATATAAGGGATGTGTATGTGTATATAGTCATACAGAGAGACCAGAAGGACAGAGGCCCGGATGTTTGCAGTGCTTATTTCTGGGGAGCGGTAAAGGTGTTTTCTGTCTCATCCTTTGTGGTACCCTGTATTTTTTGTGGTGTTCACACATCATTTTTCAATGTTTACTTCCTTGGCTCTTCCGGATCTTAGTTTTGGCATGCGGCTCACAGGGTCTTTTTCCTTTTGACTAAGTTGCACCGCACGAGATCTAGATCTCTGACTAGGGACCGAACGCACGCCTCCTGCATTGGGAGCATGGACTCTTGGCCACTGGACCACCAGGGAAGTCCCCATATGCTATTTTAATCATCCAGTCATTTCTTGCTCAAAAAAAGTTATTTTCTGAATTTTTTATTATTGTTTTTTTAACTGGTAATGGATGGTTGGATGGTGGGGAGAGATCAGTTTGGAATGTCACAGGAGTCCCCTGGAGCTAATGAGGACTTGGGGTATGGAGGTGCAGAGCGTTGAGCCCAGGAGCCGTGCTGAGTGGAGAAGAGGAGGATTTGGTGACAGGTGCGCATCTGTTTCGAGCGTGGCCGCTCTTCAGGGGAGTTTGTAGTAGCACTGATCCTCTTGGTTGGGTCCTTCTCTGCCAGGCAGCCTGCCACCTCTTATCGTGTACGACCGGAATGGATTCAGAATTCTGCTCCACTTTTCTCAGACTGGAGCTCCCGGCCACCCAGAGGTGCAGGTGCTCCTGTTGACCATGATGAGCACGGCCACCCAGCCCGTCTGGGACATCATGTTTCAAGTGGCTGTGCCAAAGGTGAGTCAGCGGCTGGCCCACTCCCTGGAATTCTTCAATAAAGGCTGTCATTTTTGAGCATCAGGTCCTTTGTGGGGACATTATCTATGAGATGGAAAGGTCAGAATCTTCACTTAAAGTAGATTAAGATAAAACGGGAATTTTGTTGGCTCAGTTAACTGGGGATTCCTGAATGTGTGCCTTCACAGACGGCTGGATTCGGGTAGGTTTGTGAACAGTTCCTTAAGAGCCTGCCACTTTCCCTCTCTTGACTTTGATTTTCCCTTCTGGAGCCTGTTCTCTCACGGACAGTCTCCGCAAAGCAGGAAATGGCCGCCGGCAGCTCGAGTTACATGGGCCTTAACTCTTTTTATCTCAGAATAAACTGGCATGAGGCATTCTATATGTTACTGGTATACCTCAGGCCAGTAACTCGTGTTCAGGGATGTGAGGTACTCTGGCCAAGTAGGACATTACATCCCTTTCTCAAGGGAAGTCAGTACCCACAGGTTAACAGCCAGACTAGAATCACAAGAAATGGGCAAGGGCCCTGTCCTGAAAGGAAGGATTCAAGGCAGACAAAAATAAAACTCTGCATTTTCTTTTTTTTTTTAAAGGTTTATTTATTTTTAGTTTATTATTATTTTGTAGTTTATTTATGGCTGCGCTGGGTCTTTGTTGCTCCACGCGGGCCTTCTCCAGTTGTGGCAAGTGGGGACTATTTTTTTTAAACTTTTTATTTTGTATTGGGGTATAGCAGCGTAACAATGTTGTGATAGTTTCAGGTGAACAGCGAAGGGGCTCAGCCATACATACGCATGTATCCATTCTCCTCTAAACGGCCCTTCCATCCAGGCTGGCAGGGTGCACTCTCCAGCTGCAGTGTTTGGGCTTCTCGTTACTGTGGCTTCTCTTGTTGGGGAGCTGGGGCTCAGCAGCTGTGGCACACGGGCTTAGTTGTTCCCTGCGTTGGCACTGCAATGGCAGGTGGATTCTTTACCACCCGGCCACCAGGGACGCCCCAAACCATGCACTTTCTAACACTGATGGTAATTTTGTAGGGCATGGACTCTCATTACCTCTATCTTAAAATTATCAGTCCAGGGTTCAGAAAGGTTAAGTATTTTGCCCAGAGTCATGGAGCTAGTGAGAGGCAGTTAGAATTCAGTGCAGGATGTGCTTGCTTTCTTCATGTTCTGCCTCTCAGAAGCTGACCTTTGACCACACAACTACAGATACACTTTGTGTATGGGTGGGGTGGGAGGGTCTTCCATATTCTTTCAGGCATTGGTGGGGTGGAGGCCAAGCTCTCCTGTTCACCAGATCTCCCTCATTAAAGCTGTAATTTGTTAGGAATGAGTTATATGTTGGATTTCTTCCCCCAATAGTCAATGAGAGTGAAACTGCAGCCAGCGTCCAGCTCTAAGCTTCCTGCTTTCAGTCCTTTGACGCCTCCAGCTGTGATCTCTCAGATGCTGCTGCTGGACAATCCACACAAAGTACGTTCTGGTACCGGTGCTAGCAGGGAAATGGGGGCCCTTGAACTCCAGGGAGGCAGCCTGGCAGGTGGAGAGAACTGTGTTGAGGTCTTAGTTTGTTTGGGATGCTGGTGGAATGTCCCTTGCTGGAGTCTCTTTTCCTCTGGGGCTGATTGGAAGATCTGTGTCCAGATTGTCATAGCTGTGGACCAAGGGAGTGGTCCATACACTCTCTAGCTCCATGGAATCCTCTGGAAAGGTGAGGCCAGCCGTCTTAGCTGGGCTCCACCTCAGGGCTGCTAAAGCGTGGGAAGACACCCAGGGTGTCTTCCTGGCTCCCCTCGTGTTTGTAGTCCCAGAGGGTCGAGGCCAGGGTATGCCTCACTTGGGTGGAGTTAACATATGCATACTGTTACTTGGTGACTACTGGGTGGGTAAAGGCTTTGACTCTGGGCCCATCTCTCTGTCACTCCCCACTAATTTAAGGTCTTTTATCTTTGCCCAGGAGCCCATTCGGTTACGGTATAAGCTGACATTCAACCAGGGTGGACAGCCTTTCAGCGAAGTAGGAGAAGTGAAAGACTTTCCCGATCTGGCAGTCTTGGGTGCAGCCTGACTCCTCCCAGGACAGATCCTGCCATTCAAGCTTAGGCCAGTGTTCCTTTGCTGTCTAGATAGGACTGATCATGGTGATTTAGTGCAGAGTGCCAAGAGTTCTGTCCTGACACCAGGCTCTGGATGCCAGCCTCTGACTTATTCTGCAGGGGTGTGTGTGTGTGTGTGTGTGTTTGTGTGTGTTTGTAGGGGGTGGGATGAAGGCAGTGTGGGAAATGCTAAAACATTTCTGATAACCATCTGCTACGGTCATGTCTGGTTTTGCATGTTGGTAGACACTGATGTCCCTGCCTCAGGTTGGAGGTTTTATAAGCCAAAGTTGTCACTGTTGTTTTCCATGTATTATTACCTTTTCATTCATCCACTCTGTGCCTTGTCAGCCTCTGAAAGTCTTGGTTGCTCCCAGGCTGCTGTTCTCAGGGACGCGTAAGGGACCTGGTTGGTTCTTGGGGCAGAGTGTCTTCTGGGATGCTCTCTTCCAAGAGGGACCTTGTCTCCACTTCCATTAGCAAATGCTGCTTGCATGTGTCCAGGAAGATCTTCTGAATGGGATGCTTGTTGCACTGTGTCCTAGGCGAGGGGTTGCCACTGGACCAGAGGACCGCGCTTGGTGGGCCAGTCATGTCCTTTACCACTGTGCCTTAGAATCGCCCATAGATGGACCCTTCAGGGCAGAGGGGAAAGCAGATCCCAGGCCTTCTGCAGGCCTCAGGTTCCATGGGCTGGGCAGCCTGTCTGGACCCTTCCTCAGGACCCTCATCTCCATCCTCCTCCTCATTCTCTGCAACCATTTACCCAGAACTCTTTGATGGTGGCACCATGCCAGTCGTTGTAAGTCATAACTGACAGGTTCACCCTGGCCTGTTGACTTCACAATCCACGGTGAAGAACTGTGATGCAGATGAGATACGAAAAGAGTTTAGCAATGATTCAAGTGGTGACTAAATCTAGAAAGTCGTTATCGAATAAATACCTGTGTAACAAATACACGTTGTGGAGTTTTGAGTAAGTAGGAGATGTGGTGCCCGTTGCACCTGGAGATGATAGGCCTGAAGGGATTGCTCGTCTGTTGAAGTGAGGAAGACTTCCTGAGGAATGTGGAGCCTTAAGAACTGCTTCAGGAAAGAGAAGCCCTGAAGGTCTGAATGAAGCTGAAAGAGATGGATTTTTGTTACAGTCATGGTGTGAAGGGAAAATTGCAGGCTTGTTATCAGTTACTCCTTAGCACCTACTAGGTGCTAGGCATTAGTGCATGTTTTCCAAGTCCTGCTTGGCCTGATGAGTGAAGAGAGCTCAGCCTGGCTGTGGTGGCCTGATGTAGGATATATGCTCACCTTTCTGGGCAGGAGTCCACCTCAGAAATTGCATGGCTTTTGGGGGCTCTTTGTCACAAAATCGGGTACTTTGTAGTCTGATCTTTTACTTCCTGCATATAACTGAAAATCTGCCAAGACTATGTTGTGGATGGGAGCTGTTAAAAAAAAAAAGGGTATGCTTGATGTGAAAACTCAAAACAGGTAAGTGATGGGGTGATTTCTTCATTTGTCATAACTCATAAGATTCATTTGACTCTAAAGTCTTGTGTTCACATATTTAGAGCCTTTATAGGCTCAAGTTTATTTTCATAAAGTCTTCTAGAGTGCCTATTGTAAAGACGATGCCTGGCTATGAAGAACGTCCATCCAAAATGGGTAAATGAAACTGACGCATGAAAAGACTTTTATCCCATAGTTAAAAGGTAGAGTCTGTGTGAGTGAACATACATCTGTTGTCTAGGAGACAGCTTGCCAGTGGTTCTCTGCTTAGGGAGAGTTGGACAGGGCATGGAGATGGGGGATGGGTGTCCTGAAAGTGGCCAGCAGTGCCTTCTAATTCTAAGTTCAGTGACCACTTAAGACATAGCCCTTATCCTTTATTCACTCAAGTAGTAATCGACTATCTGCTGTGAGCCAGCCACGTTGTAGGCACTGCAGACAAAGCAGTGATAGAAGGTCCCTGCCCTTGTGGGTCTTCCGTTCTGATGGGAAATCCATCATATATGTCTGGCGAAGGTTTGGCACTGATGACCCCGCATTTCCCCTCTCCTGAATGCCTGCTCCAGGATCCTGGTCATCCCTGTCTTCCGGCCTACCTCTGACTGTTCCTTTTCGTCTTTTCTTTAAATGTGTTTCCAGAGGATTTAGTCCTGAGGGCTCTTCTAAGCGTTCTGGGCAGTTCACCACTAGGTGGGTGGTAGACTTCTTGCTGACCTCAGGTCCGTATTGCAAGCCGCATAGAGGATGTCTTTATCTGGAGGTTCCCACTGTTGCCTCCAAGTGCGTAAAATGGAACACAGCCACCTCCCTCTCTTTCTCTCTGTTCATTTATTTGAAAGCACCTTTCTAAGCCTTCATGGATCCTTGATTCCTACTGCATCTCCATTCCTTCAGTACTGTTTTCTCATCTAGTCTATTTCTTTTTTAAAAAATTTGGCCACGCCATACAGCATGCAGGATCTTAGTTCCCTGACCAGGGATCGAACCAGTGCCCAGTGCATCGGAGAGTAAAGTCTTAACCACTGTACCGTCAGTCTGTTTCTAAATAGTACCACATTTTGGCCTCCCTGCTGCATTGTCACTGCCTTGGTTTAGCTTTTTTTTTTTTTTTGGACAGTGCAGTAGGCTGCCTCTCAGTTCTCTGAGCCATTATACATTATAGTTGGCCACCATCAGATTTCTGATCTGGGTACCTGATCCCTGCTGAAAAATTCCAAATGGGTCATTAATGCTCTAAAAGTGTACGCAGCTGAATTCAGGTTGCTTGCTTGGGGCATTGAGTGCCCTCTAACTGTGTGCTCCCTACCCTTCTGGCATCATCTGTCAAGAATAGAGCACACTTTGCCAGAGCCACAAGAAAGTCCCTTCATAATGCCATGTTTTCTCATAATATCTGGCTACTACCTGCAGTTAACTCCTTTTATCTCCAGTGAATTTAAGTTTGGGCTAAAATGCTGCTCCATCTGCAAGCCACTCTGGGAGGGTAGATGGGCTGTGGAGATAGTAAAGGTTGAAAGAAGGATAAAAAACTTAAGACCAAACACATGAATACTACTCATTAAAAATTAGATAGTGTAGATTGAGAGATCAAACATGAAAGGTTGAAAGCAAAGGTGATATTCTCATACAAATAGTGTTTACTAAAGTGTTTGTAAATCACAAATTCTTTAAATATATCTAATACAGAAGATGCTTACTCAATCCCAAAATATAAAATTCCGTCAACTAGTTTGTTTGGTTTTTACACTAAGCACGCACAATAGGGTGCTGGCCATGGTTTGTTTTGTGTTTTTTTAAGGTAACCCCTGACCTCTCACTGGGAAGAAGTGGAGTCAAGTAGATGAAGTAGGGTGAGCCTGAAGGCCAGAGAGTGTGCCACACGCTTAATTTCAGCTGGCATGAAAAACTCCAGGCCTTTCTGCCCCTTGCCCAACGCATTCCCAGGTATACCCTGTTCCCTCTGAGAAAGCTTGCATCTAAAAATATGTAAACATTCTGCTTCTTTGACTTTTATTTTTAAATACATTATTCCATGGCTAGAGGTAATACTTTTTATACTGTTGAAAATACATACATACATTACAAAATATATACATGTTGAAAATACATACATATATGCTGCATGGTGGCATGCTGCAGTCCATGGAGTCGCAAAGAGTCAGACACAACTGTGACTGAACTAAAGTCAGGGGTAATACTATTTTAGAAGTTGAAAAACCTACCACAGTGTTACAGGCTCCAGATAACATAGGTTTTTAAAGTTTGAGGTTTTCTGAAGCCCCAGCAGTTTAAAGTAATTAATCAACCCCTAGTTGTAATTCTATTCTTCAGCTTCACATACTGCTTCTAGCCATGTGACCTGGGGCAAGTAATTTGTCCTCTTCCCCTTCCTTGCTTGTAAAGAACACAACAGGATTGTTTTGAGAGGTGAGTTATATATGAAGTGACTCTAGTCCTTCATAGTAATAAGCTAAGACTCATTTCAATTACTGTATGTTGGTCCATCTGGTTTCCAGTACATGAACTGACTTGACTTACCCGTAACTTTTTGTTGTTTTTTTGCTGCACCGTGGTATGCGGGATCTTAGTTCCCTAACCAGGGATTGAACCTGTGCTTCCTGCAGTGTAAGCTTGGAGTCTCAACCACTGGGCTGCCAGTGAAGTTCCCATAACTGAAATTTACCTCATGAGATAAATGTAAGCAAATATTTAAAATTTTGGCAGGGTTCAAATTAATGCTGAGATGCAGTAAATATCAAGGATAGATAAAAATATTGGAAACCACACACCTAAATCTGGCCAAAAGCAGAAAGCCATAACAATATACTCGGAAACTAATGAACACACTTCCTATAAAATACTTAAATTTTGTAAACAGGCTATGTAATTCTAAAGTTTACAACCCTGAGACTCAAAGAACAAAGTTATGATTACGGGGTAATCATTATGATTGCAGGCAGGGGTATGGGGGAAGGGATAGTTAGGGAATTTAGGATGGACTTGTACACACTGTTAAGAAAAATTCCTTGAACTGTGCCTCATAAATTGTGCATGTTTCAATAAAAATTTCAAAAATTAGAGAAAATTAAAATTTTTAATCCTGTCTCCAAAATCTGAAACAGGTAACTGTTATTAGTTTATTCTTGTTTTTGAGTGCATAACCAAAGTACTAACTTTAAAGCTAGTGGCATATTGAAAGAATACACTCTGTAGAGCCTTTGGGAATGCACTTAGCCACGTTAATAACGCAAATGGACTATTTGATCATCTGAGTAGATGAAGAAATGGCATTTTCTCTCATTCATTGTTTATTCCTAATAGAATCAAAGTACTAGCTATTGCTAGTAGAATCAAAGTACTAGCATCATGTTTAATAAGGAAATAACTACAGTGGCTTAAACACAGAGGCTTGTTTTCTTATTGAGGGCTTCCCTGGTGGTCCTGTGGTTAAGAATCATCCTTGCAAAGTAGGGAAAACCAGATTGATCCCTGGTCTAGGAGGATCCCACATGCCCTGCAGCAGCTAAGCCAGTGAGCCACAACCCACATGCTGAGGGACTGTTGCTAAGCTAAGAGCCAGGATATGTAGGAGTTTCTGCTGCAGAAACAAAAACACCCCTCCCCTCCATGTCATCAAGAGATTACTTCTAATCACAAAAGCAGACATCTCAAGTTAATGATTTTAGTGCTTTTCTATGTATGGGAAAGGTGCCAGAATCTGGACTCTGAAATAATTCCTGATACACATCTGGAGTATCGAGGACCAATATCCTGTGTTGTTTTTTTTTTCAACTCAGAATTCCCCTCAGGGTACACCATAGAGGCAGCTGCAGTGGTTGATGGCTTTATCACTGCAACATCGTTTGTTTATGGAAGTGGCAAGTGACAGCCTTAGTCCACAGTGGTATAAGCATCACAAAGTCATTAGGGACCTAAGCTCCAACCAGTGCTAAGTCACCACCCAAGGATGTACTCAACATTATGTTATGAGCTTTAGCTGCTGAAGTTCTAGGCAACAGAAAGGGAGTGGGGGGAGGAAGGAATAAAGGAAAACTGCCAAGTTCTTAAGGTTTCCTGGAAGTTTTATGTGATATTTTAATTCACATCCTATTGGTTATTTAGTAACATGGGCACACCTAGGCCACACCTAGGTGCAATTTATTTTAATTCTCAATGTTAGCTTTTCAGAATTCAAACAACAGAAGGTGGAAAGTCTTCCCACCAGCCCTTCTAAGACATACTAGTTCCTTGGAGATATTCTAGACATTTTAAAGCAAATGAACAGTCCATACTTCCCTTTTTCGTTGTTTAATGTAATTTGATGGCAAAAGGAGAAGCGGGTGGCAGAGGATGAGATGGTTAGATAGCATCACTGACTCAAGGGACATGAATTTGAGCAAACTCTGGGAGATAGTGGAGGACAGAGCTAGTAAACAATAGATGACTTGGTGATAATGCCATTATCAGTATGAACTGAACAGAAAAAAACAATAGCCCCCGCTCGCCTCTCTGACAGCAGATGGTATCAATCACATGTTGAAAGTGCTTTGTATTAAAACTGGCACGTGAACTTCCTGATGACTTCCATGTACCTCCAGCCTCTCCCTTCCACTGACCCCATTCCTGTGGGCAACAGAGGTTGAGATGGTTGGATGACATCACTGACTCAATGGACATGAGTCTGAGCAAACTCCAGGAGATAGTGAAGGACAGGAAGCCTGGTGTGCTGCAGTCCATGGGGTCGCAAATAGACGCAACTGAACAACAGACAGCAACAAAGACTGCTGAAGTCTTCCCTGCAGCTCTCCCTTGCATGGGAGAGAGAAACAAGGATGGGTTTTGGAGTCAGGTTCAGTTTCTAGTTTCTTGCCATCTTGGGCAAGTTACTTAACAACTAGGCCTCAGTTTTTATATTCTAAATGATAAAAATGTTAAAAATGTACTTCATAGTTTTTGGCGAGTATTTAATAACAAAATACCAGACCTGATAGGTACCCTTTATATGTGTGTATGTGGGCTCAGTCGAATCCGACTCTCTGCGACCGCATGGACTGTACCTGCTAGGGTCCTCTGTCCATGGAATTTTCCAGTCAAAAATACTGGAGCAGGTTGCCATTTCCTCCTCCCAAGGGATCTTCCCGACCCAGGGATCAAACTGGAGTCTCTAGTGCCTCCTGCATTTCACCTCAAATCGCCTCATCTAAGATCGCTCCTTTTTTAATTTACTACCTTAACTTGTGGTTACTTCCATTTTGTCACTATATTCGTTTCAAAACCTCCCCTGCTCTTATGGAAACCAATGAAATTTTGCTAAGGATACTAATAACCTAATATTTGCAGAGACAGCAGAAAAAGATTGCATTTAATAAAAGCTGACCATCTCTATATCAAGATTATCAGCTGCAGGAAATCGAAAAAACTCAACAGCGGCTTAAGCAATATTTAGGTCTATTAGCTTCCCGACACCCTTGAACAAGGTTGGATGACTCAACAGAAATGTATTGTCTGGCGGTTCTGGAGGCTAGAAGTCTAAAATGAGGACCATGCTCTTTCTGAAACCAGGAGGAGAACCCTCGGGGTCTGTGACAGTCTTTGGCCTTCCCTAGCTTGTAGCTGCATCACTGCTGTCTCTGCCTTCATTGTCACTGTTCTCCCTGTGTGTGTCTCCCACGACCGTCCTGTAAGGATGCCGATCTTACTGGATTAAGGACTCACCCTACTTCAGTATGATCTCATCCTAACCTGTTACATCTGCAGTGATGCCATTGCCAACTAAAGTCGCATTCAGAAGGACTAGGGGTTAGGATTTGTACCTCCCTTGGGGGGTGGGGGGTGGGGGGAGACACAGTTCAATCCATACGACTTGCAAATTCAAGAACCGCAAAACTTGCAAATTCAAGAACCGCAAAGGTAGTGGACCTAGGACTGGTGTGCAGTCCATGGTCAGGTCCCTGCTGCTGCTGAGTCGCAGTTGTGTCCGACTCTGCCACTCCAAGACGGCAGCCCACCAGGCTCCCCCGTTCCTGGGATTCCCCAGGCAAGAACACGAGTGGGTTGCCATTTCCTTCTCCAGTGCATGAAGGTGACAAGTGAAAGTGAAGTTGCTCAGTCATGTCCGACTCAGCGACCCCGTGGACTGCAGCCTACTCCTCCGTCCATGGGACTCTCCAGGCAAGAGTACTGGAGTGGGGTGCCATTGCCTTCTCCGGGTCAGGTACCTAGATGTCTTCAATCTTGTCCTGCCATGAGTGACTTCATTCCTAAGAACACTCAGTGAGCCTCAAGATAGGTCAATAGAAGTTACCCAATCTGAATAACAGAAAAAAACAAGAAAAATATAAAGCTGCAGAGATCTGTGAGACACAGTTCAGTGTATGGTGACCAAATACACACCAACACATACATAATGGGAGTCCCCAAAGGACAAGTGGAAAAAAGGGGCAGAAAAGAAGTTGGTTGAAGAAATAATATCCAAAGCCTTCCCAAATTTGCTGAAAAACATTAATCTACACATCCATAAAACTCAACAAGCTTCACGTAGCATAAAGTCAAAGAAACCCAGACCTAGACACATTGTAGCCAAATTTAAAAGCCAAAGATAAAATTGTGAAAGCCTTTAGAGAAAAATGACTTACCACATACAATAAGCTCATAATAGATTAAGAGCTGACTTCTCACTGGAAACAATAGAGAAGGCAGTGGGATGACATTCAATGGTCTGAGTAGGAAAGAATTCTCTATCCAGCATTACTGTCTTTCAAAAATGAAGGTATAATAAAGATATCCCCAACTAAAGGCAGATAATTTGATGCAAGCAGATATGTCTTGTGAAAAAAAGCTTTCTTAAAGTTCTTCAAGTTGCAATGAAGTGAACAATAAGTCTACATGAAGCAAAAAATACTGGTGAAGGTACTTTTAATTAAAAGACAATTGCACAAAACAATAAGAAATGTGTTTATAACAAAGAAACATACTATCCATGATAACAGGAGCTCAACAGAGAGTGCAGGGAGTAGAACTATACTGAAGCAGGGTGGTGGTGGTTCATGTTGCTCACTAAGTCATGTCCGACTCTCTGACCCCATGAACTGCGGAAAAGACAAATATTGCCAAAGTCAAGAAATAAAGAGGGGCAATTACTACCAATTCTACGGAAGTTAAAAAGGATTATAAGGGAATGTTATAATTTTTTGCCAACAAATTTCACAGATTAGATGAAATGGACAAATTAGTAGAATTTCTCAACATACCAATGGATTTAAGAAGAAACAAAATCTTAATAGATCTATAATAAGTAAAGAAGTTCTTAATAGATCTATAACAAGTAAAGAAGTTGAATTAATAATTTAAAATCTTCACACAAAGAAAAGTCCAGGCCTAGATGGCTTCACTTTGAATTCTGTCAGCTATTTAAAGAAGAGACGTTACAATCTTTACAAACTCAGAAAATGGAGAAGGAAGGATCACATCCCAGACCATTCTATGAGACCAGTGATATCCTTAAACCAAAATTAGACAAAGATCACAAAACAATATTACAGGCCAATTTCCCCCATGAACATAGACATGAAAATCCTCAACAAAATATTAGCAAAGCAAATCTGGTAACATATAAAATAGTAATACCCCATGACTAAGTAGAATTTATCCCAGGAATGCAAGATTGGTTTACCATCCAAAAAACTACTGCTGTATAGTTATACATCATATGAATAAAACCACACAATTTATAAAATACAATATTTTAACATACTGATAAAAGGAACAGAACGAAACTTCCTCGACTTAAAAAAAGGGCAACTATGAAAAATGTACAACTAGCATTGTACTTCATGGTTAAAGACTGCATGCTAAAGACAGATCCTTAGAAGGATGTCTGTTGCCACTTCTATTCACTGCACTGAAGATTCTAACCAGCACATTTAGTAGTTGGAAAAAAGAAAGACATCCAACCTTGAGAGGAAAAAGGAAGATTTTTCATTTTTTCATGATTCTGTATGTAGACAAATCACACACACACATACAGAAAGACAAAAGAAAAGACAGTGTTAAGTCATGTCTGACTCACACGACCCTGTGGACTGTACCCTGCCAGGCTCCTCTGTCCATGGGGTTGTTCAGGCAAGAATACTGCAGTGGGTTGCCATTTCCTTCTCCAGGGGATCTTCCCAACCCAAGAATCGAACTCAGTTCTCCAGCATACATACAGACACACAAACTAGAACTGAATTTAGATGTTCAAGAGGTACAAGAGAATCATACAAAGATCAAGTGTGTTTCTAACACAAGAAACTATGAAAATCAAATTAAAATTTCATTCACGATAGTATTAAAATGAATACTTTGGAATACATTTAGCAAAAGAAGTAGAAGACATTTACAATGTACAATGTTTGACTACTACTGTTCTTACTAGGGGACAGCTGTAATGTGGAGACATTTTTGGTTGTCACAGTTTGGGGGAGGGGATGCTATTGGCATCTAGTGAGTAAAGGCCAGGAATGCAGTTAAACATTTTACAATGCATTGGACAGCCCTCCACAACAAAAATTAACTGGTGCCAAATGTCAATAGCACCAAGGTTGGAAATTCTGCTCTAAATAAATGGAGAGGCATTTCATGTTCATGGATTTGAAGACTCAACCCTGTTAAGATGCCAGTTCTCAAATGGATCTATAAATTCAATATGATCTCTATTCCAGCAACTTCTGCAGTAGAAATTGATAAGCTGACTATAAGATGTATATGGAAATGCAAAGGGTATGGAGTAGCAAAACAATTTTTTACAAGAATAAAAGGAGAGGACTTACATGACCAGATTTCAAAACTTACTGTAAACTACAGAATCAAGACAGTTTGGTATTGGTACAAGAATAGGAGTATAGATGATGGAACAGAATTAAAGTGCAGAAACCCTTATATTTATGTCATTTGATTTTGACGAAGATCTAAAGGCAATTCAGAGGAGAAAGAAAAGTCTATTCAACAAATGGTCCTGAGAGAGTTGGAGTTGTATCTGTGTGTCAGTCACTCAGTTGTGTCCAACTCTTCGTAAACCTGTGGACTATAGCCCACCAGGCTCCTCTGTCCATGGGATTTTCCAGGCAAGAATACTGGAGTGGATTGCCATTTCCTTTTCCAGGGAATCTTCCCAACTCAGGGATCAAACCTGGGTCTCCTGCATTGCAGGCAGGGAGAATTGTATATCTGCATGCAAAAAAAAAAAAAAAAGGAAAAAAGAACTTAGACCTTTACCTCATATCATACACAAAAAATGAATTCAAACTGGATCGTAGATCTAAACGTAAGAGCTAAAATTTTTAAACTTCTAGAGAAAAATATAAAAGTTTATGATTTCTGGTTAAGTGAAGATTTCTTACATACAATATCAAAAGTATAATTCATAAAATAGAAAAAGATAATGGAATTTATCAAAATTAAAAACGTATGCCCCTCAAAAGATATCATTAAGAAAATGAAAAGACAAGCTATAGATTGAGAGAAAATATTTGCAAACCACACCTCTAATTCAGGAATTACATACAGAATACATAAATAGCTTTGCAGTTCAATAATATGAAGACAGACCTTCCCCAGTGGCTCAAAGGTAAAGAATCTGCCTACAGTGCAGGAGACTCAGGAAGACAGGTTTCAATCCCCGGATTGGGAAGACCTCCTGGAGGAGGACATGGCAATCCCTCCAGTAGTCTTGCCGGGAAAAGCCCACGGACAGAGGAGCCTGGCAGGCTACTGTCCATTGGGTCACACACAGTCGGACACGACTGAAGCGACTGAGGATGCACGCAATATGAAGATGCTGCTACTGCTGCTGCTAAGTCACTTCAGTCGTGTCCGACTCTGTGCGACCCCATAGATGGCAGCCCACCAGGCTCCCCTGACCCTGGGATTCTCCAGGCAAGAACACTGGAGTGGGTTGCCATTTCCTTCTCCAATGCATGAAAGTGAAAAGTGAAAGTGAAGTCACTCAGTCGTGTGCGACTCTTAGTGACCCCATGGACTGCAGCCCACCAGGCTCCTCCGTCCATGGGATTTTCCAGGCAAGAGTACTAGAGTGGGATGCCATTGCCTTCTCTGAATAAGAAGATAAGCAATGCCAATTGAAAATGGGCAAAAATTTTGAAAAGATAGTTCACCAAAGAGGAGGTAAGAACCGCTAATAAGCACATGAAAATGTGTTCAATATCATTAGCTGTTAGGGAAATGCAAATTAAGGCAACAATGACTTACTACTACATACCAAATGGAACTGGAACCCTCATACCTCATTGACTGTAATGTAAAGTGGTATGCGGGATAAGTTTGGCAGTTTCTTTAAAAATTAAACATAAATCTGTCTTATCATTTAGCAGTTCCACACCTAGGAATCTATTCAAAAGAAATGAAAACATGTCCACACAAAGACATGTAGTGAACATTCACAGCAGCATTATTTCTAATAGCCTTATTTAATTGGCTGCCAGGTCTTAGTTGTCATATATGGGATCTAGTTCCCTGACCAGGGATTGAACCCGGACCCCCTGCATTGGGAGCACAAAGTCTTAGCCACTGGACTGCCAGGAAAACTGCTCTAATACCCTTAAACTGGAAACAGCATAAATGTCCATCTACTAGTGCATGAATAAGCAAAATATGTCATATCCACACAATGAAATACAACTCAGCAACATAAGGGAACAAATTTTATGCTTGGTGAAAGAAGCCAGATGCAGAAGACTACATAGTGCATGATTTCACGTGTCTGAAATGTCCAGAAAAGGTAAAAATATAAAGACAGCACATCAGTGGCTTCCTAGGGCTTGGGGTGGGAGCAGAGATTAAACAAGCAGGGAGGAATTTTTTGGCTGATGGAAATGTTATTGTGAAGGTAGCACACCTTGTTCAATTTGCTAAAAATCGTTGGATTGTATATTTGAAGTGAGTGAACTGTATGCCCTGTAAGTTATTAAGCAATAAAGCTTTTTTTTTTTTTTTTTTTAACTTCATCTCCCTGGGGAGGAGAGGGGCATACGGCAATTACAGGCACCCAAGGCTTCTGAGCATGCCGCGGGACTAGATTAGTTTGCTTCAGGCGAGCGTATCACCTTTCCTATTAATAATTTGCAGATTTAGGTTCTTAGCTATATAGTCTTCAGGAACTACTGTATGCACTGAATTGGAGTATGCCTGGGTGAGAACAGATAAATGGCAAAATTAAGCACAGTGTGACCAAAGGATGCTTTTGTTTGTTTGCTTTGTAAATTTTGAATCCTATGACAAAGGAGGCCTTCCCAGATATCTCTTTTCCGAGGTATCACATTGCTTTAAGCTAGAGAAAACAGTACCGAATGGGGAATTCCAGACCTTTGTGTCTCAGGCCACGGACAGGAGGCCAGCGTGGCTAGAACAATGAGACAGGAGCTGGAAGCGTGGTGCGGAGAGACCAGGTCATGTAAATTCGTCTGCCCGCTTTGGGAAGGCACTGATGGACGCCAAAGAATTCAGGTTTCAGTAGCAGGCTTCGGTTCGGTTCGGTTCAGTCGCTCAGTCGTGTCCGACTCTTTGCGACCCCATGAATCGCAGCACGCCAAGCCTCCCTGTCCATCACCAACTCCCAGAGTTCACTCAGACTCGCGTTCATCGAGTCAGTGATGCCATCCAGCCATCTCATCCTCTGTCGTCCCCTTCTGCCCCCAATCCCTCCCAGCATCAAAGTCTTTTCCAATGAATCAACTCTGCCTGAGGTGACCAAAGTACTGGAGTTTCAGCTTTAGCATGAAACTTCCAAAGAAATCCCAGGGTTGATCTCCTTCAGAATGGACTGGTTGGATCTCCTTGCAGTCCAAGGGACTCACAAGAGTCTTCTCCAAGACCACTTCGGCGCTCAGCCTTCTTCACAGTCCAACTCTCACATCCATACATGACTACTGGAAAAACCAAAGCCTTGACTTAAGTGAAGTGAAGCCACTCAGTCGTGTCCGACTCTTTGCGACTCCATGGACACCAGGCTCCTCCATCTATGGTATTTTCTAGGCAAGAGTACTGGAGAACTTCCCGACCCAAGGATCGAACCCAGGTCTCCCACATTATAGACAGACGCTTTACCGTCTGAGCCACCAGGGAAGCCTTGACTTGCCTGAATTCAAATCCCACTGCGCTACAATCTAGCTACGTGATACTGAACAACTTGCTTAAACTGCCTCAGCTCTTCCACTTTAAGTTGGGGGAGAACAATAGCACTGAAAGGATTGTGAGGACTAAGTGTGCTAATAAAAGTAAGGGCTTTAGAGTAAGCACGTATTTAAGCGCCCAGCCGGCATTTAAATTAGCAGAGGAAAAGCGACGCTCCTTCTGTTGAACGCTCTCAGCTCGCCGCGTTTCCCGGAATGCCTGCAATCACTATAGTAACGGCTACCTACTTCCGGAAGAAGTACGGCGCGCGGCGAGGGTCAATCCCGGGCGTACACATCAGCGCGCTGACCCAGGGGCTGTGGAGGGGTCTGTCTCCGGCGCTGTCGATCCCCGGCCGCTGCTTCCCAGGCTGCCGCGGGCGCTCTCGCAGGGCCACCCGCTTCTGCAGCCGAGTGGCCGTCCGGAGCCAGGTCTTCAGGCTTGGACGCCGAGCTGCGACGGTGCAGCCATGGACTTCTCCAAGTTCCTGGCGGAAGACTTCGACGTGAAGGAGTGGATCAATGCGGCCTTCAGGGCTGGCCCCAAGGAGGCGGCGGCCGGGAAGGCGGACAGCCACGCAGCCACCCTGGTGATGAAGCTGCAGCTGTTCATCCAAGAGGTGAACCACGCCGTGGAGGGTGAGCGGCCGGGCAGAGCTCCCAGACGGGCCCGGGGTCCGCACGTAGTGGGCAGTAAATGTCAGCGCCTCGCGTGGAGAGCGAGCGAGCGCGGGTCCGGTTCCCGCGCAGTCCTCGTGGGGACATCCAGGTCTCAGCCCGCTGCTCGTCTCTCTGCAACACTTGCAGATTTGGGATCTTGCTTTCCACTTCCGGCGGTTTAAAACTTACTGGAGTGAATTTTAAGAACATGAAATAATTAGTCAACAGATTCTTACATTTGGCAAAAAGCGTATAGAAGATGTATAGGAAAAACACAAATAGGGAAGACATTGTTTTAATGGATTAAAAAAAAAGATCTTGTTACCTGTAGTTGATTTACAATGTTGGGTTAATTTCTACTGTACAGTAAAGTGATTCAGTTATATATGTTATATATATGTATTCAGTAAGTTGAAACTCCCAATCCTTTGGCCACCTGATGCGAAGAGCTGACTCGTTTGAAAAGACCCTGATGCTGGGAAAGAATGAAGGCGGGAGGAGAAGGGGGCGACAGAGGATGAGATGGTTGGATGGCATCACCGACTCAGTGGACATGAGTTAGAGTAAACTCCAGGAGTTGGTGATAGACAGGGAGGCCTGGCTTATTGCAATCAATGGGGTTGCAAAGAGTTGGACACGACTAAGCGACTGGACTGACTGACTGACTGTATGTACTTACATATATACATTCTTTACCACATTCTTTTCCATTGTGGTTTGTCACAGCATATTGAATATAGATCATTTCCTGTGCTGTACACCAAGTAGGAGCTTGTTTATCCATTCTATATATAATTGTCCGCGTCTGCTAACTTAAGACTCCCACTCCATCCTTCCCCCACACCCCTCTTATAGTGGATCTCTGTGTCAGTGAGGAAGATGGGCTGTCTTGATTGGAGACTTTTTATTCCCCACGTTTGTCTGTGCTGGATCTTTATTGCTGCACTTGGACTTTCTCTAGTTGTAGAGAGTGGAGGGCTACTCTCTAGTTGCTGTTCGTGGTCTCATTGTGGTATTTCTCTTGCTTTAGAGCACAGGATCTAGGATTCATGGGCTCAGTGGTTGTGACATACGAGCTGAGTTGCTCTGCAGCCTGTGGGGATTTTCCTGGACCAGGGATTGAACCAGTGTCCTGTGCATTGGCAGGTGGATTCTTAACTACTGGACCACCAGGGAAGTCCTAATGGGAGACTTTAAAGTATCAAATTAACTAACCAGAATAGTGAATTATTAAAAAAATACACACCAGAGTTAATAATAATTTAATGTATCTACCATGCACCTGTCAAGAAATGAGCACCGGGGGTGAAAAGTTTATCTTTCTGGAGTTTGCTGCCTTGTGGGGAAGACAGGTGAACAATTTAATTACAATGAAGGGTAGATTTACTGAGAACAGAACTGGAAGCTGAGAGTTAGATGAAGGCAGCAGTTGTCTCTTGTCTGGGAGGTTCATAAAGGGCTTTCCCTGTGTTAGGCCTTGAATGAAAGCTTCACAGGGCAAAGATGAGGAGGGCATTGTGTTTAGTCTCTCAGCCGTGTCTGACTCTTTGCGAGCCCATGGACTGTTATCGCCCACCAGGCTCCTCTGTCCATGGGATTCTCCAGGGAAGAATACTGGAGTGGGTTGCCATTCCTTTCTCCAGAGGATCTTCCTGACCCAGGGATCAAAGCCAGGTCTGCCTTGCAAGCAGATTCTTTACTGTATGAGCTACAGGGAAGTTCAGGGAGGATTTTAATAATAATGATACGATGGCAAATATCTGAGTCCTTGGTATACGTCAGGCACTGTTTTAAGGGCTTTGTATGTACTTTTGTAAAAAGAGCTACTTAATACTTAGTAATCCATGGTCTTTTTAAAACAAATCATTTAATTACTTTATTTGGCTGCACCGGGTGTTTAGCTGTGGCATGAGGGGTCTTCAGTCTTCATTAGGCCCTGTGGGATCTTTAGCTGTGGCATTCAAACTCTGTTGCAGCGTGCAGGATCTAGTTGCCTGACCAGGGATTGAACCTGGGCCCTGTGCATTGGGAGCACAGAGTCTTAGCAACTGAACCACCAGGGTTTTGCCTTGGATAGCCTTATGCTATCATAGACACAGCATAAATATCCATCAGCTGGTGAGTGGATAAACAAAATATGGAATACAACTCAGCAACATAAGGGAACAAGCTTTATCCTTGGTGAAAGAAGCAAGATGCAGAAGACTACATAATGCATAATTTCATGTATCTGAAATGTCCAGAAAAGGTAAATTTTTAGAGATAGAAAGCAGATTAGTGGTTTCCCAGGGCTTGGGGTGGAAGCAGAGATTAAGTGCAAAGTGGCAGGAAGGAATTTTTTGGTTGATATCAGTGTTCTTGTGGAGATAACACAGCTTGTTAAATTTGCTAAAAATCATTGAGTTGTATATTTGAAGTGAGTGAATTGTATGCCAGGTAAATTATTCATCAATAAAGCTGTTTTTAAAAAGCTTCAGCTTGTTGGGGAGGAGAGGGACATATCATAGAGGCTCCCAGACTTAATGTCCTACAGTTCTTGGGACAGCCCTGTGCAATGAAGAAGTGTCCTGGAGAAAATGTTAATAGTGCCGCCCCCTCCCTCAGCATAATTATCTTATTTAAACATGGCAGTAATCCTTAGAGGTAGGCACAGTTATTATTCCCACTTTATAGTTGTAGAAACTGCAGCCAAAGGTAGTAACTTGCCCAGCATTGTGTTGCTAATGAATGGGGAGACTGGATTTGAACCCAAGTGGCTGGTCCCAGATCCCAGGCTCTTATCCATTATACTTTACTACCTTTCTGGTATTAAAGGGAGAGGGAACACTTGTAGAGGTAGGTGGGTATAAAGAGACCTACCCAGTCCAGAAGAAAAGTGAGAAGTTCAAATAGAGCTTCATCAATAGCATCAATACATATTAGTCCTTATTATTATTGGAGGATTACACTTCCATGAGGGGGAATTTCTGCTGGAAATAAGGTAGAAAAGTAGATTAGGATCAGACTGTGAAAGGCTTTTCTGGCCATCCTAAAGTTTTGATTTTCATCCTATAAGGCAGGGGTTCCCAAGCCCTGGGAACCATTAGGAACCAGGCCACAGTAGGTGAACGATGGGCAAGAGAGGGAAGTTTCTTCTGTAATTTACAGCCACCTCCCATTGCTCACTTTTGTAGGAAGCTCCACTTCTTGCTCAAGGAACTCAATAAATTCAATGCTCTTGAATCATCCCAAAACCATCCCCTGCCCCTCCCCTTTCCAGCTTCCCAGGTCCATGGAAATTTTGGTCCCTGGTGCCAAAAATGTTGGGGACCGCTTCTGTAGGTAGTGAGAAGCCATAGAAGGTTTAAAGCTTTATTTTTAGGGACAGTGAGACAAGGTCCCAAGTCTGTGGTGAGAAGAAGTTACTGCATAGGTTGAAACTGGAGTTGTTGAGGATCCCTAATAGGATGGATTGATTCATTATTCATTCAGTCAGCAAATATTTTTTGGGCTCAAACTTCTTCAGGGTCCAGAGATGCAGTGTTAAACAAGATCCGTTCTTAGGTTGGAAATGTTGGCAGGGTCCAGGTCATGCAGGGAGGGATTTTACTGTCACATTAAAGAGTCTGGATTTGATTTAAAATGTGTGTAGTGGGAAGGTACTGAAGGATTTTTAAGCAGGACAATGAGATGATTTAAGTCACCATTCAGGAGACCATTGCTCTAGTCCAGAAGAGAGGTGACCGTGGCTTCACTTGGGTTTCTGGCAGTAGAGATGGGGAGAGAAGCGTAGCTTTAAGATATTCTCAGGAGAAAGGGGAGAATTTGCTGATGGATTGGAATGAGGGATAAGGGGAGGAAATCAAGAATGATGGCAGATCTTTGTTCTGAGCAACCGTGAATGGGGGTGCCAAACGTGCCACAATGCTGCGGGAATTTGTAGTGAAATTCCAAGCAGCCATTGCCTAGATTCTGCAGCAAGCAGTGGCTAGTCTTGCTTTATGGCAAGTCTGTCCATCCCTCTATCCATCCATCCATCTTAATTTTTGATGTGTTTAAAAATAAATCGCAGATAACAGTAGACTTTGCCCTTTAAACATTTCATTTAGAACCCTAAACATTATAGAGTTCAGTTCTTGTTTATAGCTCTTGTTTTTCACTAGGTAAAATTTATGTAAGGTGGGATGGAGGGACCTTATCTGATCCATTTGACGGGTTTTGACAGGTGTGTACGGCTAATACAACTCACCCCCCATCACCTTAGGCGGTCCCCTAGTCCCCCCTCTGATGGAGATTTGGCCCTTACCCTTCCAGAGGCATCCACGCGAGGTGACAGTTTTAAAATAGATTCTAGAAAGAACTAAATTTGAGGGTGCTGTGAAGCGGGGCGGGGGGCAGGGGGGTGAAGAAGTTCACAAGGAACCAACCAGACCTGAAGAGTGACTCTGAGGTTTAGCAGGCAAGGGGCCGGGCCAGGGCCATAACAGCCTGTTAAAAATCAGGAAGCCTCTGTGCTTTGAAGAAATCTTTGTGTGTTCTGCCTTTGTTTCGTTAGTCATAAAACTTTACTTTAGGTCAGTGCTGGAGACAGAATGTTGTTTTATGGTAGAGCAGGGTGAACAGATTCTTGAAGTGTGTTTTCGATGTTAAAGTTCCATTCAATGTACTGGTACCAGGAGCAGAAGGCTCTGAACTTCTTTGGTTGATTCCCCAGTGAATTGCTCTTTAAAGGACAAAAGGATTATGCCTTTTTCAGATAACACCTCCTGATCTGCAAGGATTTTCAGATTTTATTCTACACTTAGGATGTCTGTTAAAAAAAAGAAATACAAGTTCCTTGATCTCCTACCAGGATTCCTAAATAAGCATCTCTGGCAGGTGACCTGGGGACCTGCATTTTAACTGCATTCCAGCTGATACCAGTGGTCTGTGGACTGCATTTTGAAAAGACCATGGAAGCAGAGGTTGGGTCCAGACACTCCTTGGCTTCAGCTCTGTGAAATCTTGGGCAGCTTACTTAACCTTTCTGAGCGTTAGTTTTCTCATCTGTAAGAGGCAGCTGCTAGTGACTGCTGTGTATGTTAAGTGATGTATGGAAAGCTTGGGGTGCAGCGCTGGCATTCACCAGTGTCAGATTCCTCCCTTCTCCTTCCTGGAAAAGGGAGTTTCATGTGAATTCCCTGCCTGTCCAGTGGTTAGGACTCTTTGCTTTCACTACTAGGGGGGCCTGGGTTCGTCGGGGATCCTGCAAGCAGCGTGGCACAACCAAAAAAAAAAAAGAAGTTGCGCTTCAGCTCAATGGTGGTGGGTCAGGTTGATGGTTTATCATGGCTTTCACCATCATCCTGGGGAAGACAGGGTCCCAGCAGAGACCAGCTCCCCCACCCTCCGCGCCCCCGCCCCACCCAACACAGGCTCAGGAATCTGCATGGCTCATAGATCCTTAGGGAAGATTTGCTTCCTGTCATCTGATTTATTCATATTGTTCACTGGTGAGTGGTCCAGTGTTCACCTTTGGTTCTTGGGTTCTTGCTGCAGAAACAAGTCACCAGGCCCTCCAGAACATGCCCAAAGTGCTCCGTGATGTCGAAGCCCTTAAACAGGAGGCGTCTTTTCTGAAAGAACAAATGATTCTTGTCAAGGAGGACATTAAAAAGTTTGAACAGGACACATCTCAATCGATGCAGGTATTTTGGTTCCTAATTGTTGACTCTTGTTTTTGGAAGATGTTTGCCTTCCCAGCAGGAGGCCACCCCTCAGAATTCTGCCAAACATTCAAACTACTCTTTTGTTTAGTACTTTTAGCTTATTCATCTCTTCAGCATCACTGAACGTTTAACCATGTGATCAGTGTTGTGCCAGGTACAGAGTTTCCTAAGGCAGGACCATATCATGATACTTATGTTTCGAGTTACTTGCGGAAGGCAGAGCAAATGGAACTGCCGCTTCCTTAGTGTCTGAGACCCTCATTTCTCTTCTAGGTGTTGGTAGAAATCGACCAGGTCAAGTCCAGAATGCAGCTTGCTGCAGAATCTCTTCAAGAAGCTGACAAATGGAGCACGTTGAGTGCTGATATCGAGGAAACTTTTAAGACTCAGGTAGGTTTCTTGTTTAGGGGATGGTGGATTGGTTTGTTGTTGTTAGGCTTCCCTGGTGGCTCAGATGGTAAAGAATCTGCCTGCCAAGCAGGAGACTTGGGTTCGATCCCTGGGTTAGGAAGATCCCCTGGAGAAGGGAATGGCAACCCACTCCAGGATTCTTGCCTGGAGAATTCCATGGACAGAGGAGCCTGGTGGACTACAGTCCACGAAGTTGCAAAGAGTCAGACAGGATTTAGCAACTGCACAGCAGCAACAAAGCTAAAAGTTACATCTTGTTTTTTCTTTTCCCGACCCTCTTGATATTCAGAAATCACTGCCTACAAGATCCAAAGCATCTAGCTGAACTCTTCCAGGCTCATAAAAAACAGAATTAACTATTTCTGACCAAAGCCACTCTCCATTTGCTCCCCTGCCCCCTCTCTTGGGTTAATGCGTCCTTTTCCGTATAGGTTTACCTACCTGGAAACCTCAGCGGCCCTTCAGTGCCCCCTTCTCCCTGCCCCTCCCCTCTTTCTCTTCTGTTGTCTGTTCTTTCTGTCCCTCTGCCGCCCCCTAAGCTGGCTTTGTAGTCATTTTGCTCCTAGACCGTTTCAGCAACCGTCCACTCGCCTCCTTGCCATCAAGGCCCTCCCCGATCCCAGGTTATCCCCACCCACCACGTGTCCAGGGCATCTCCTAAAGCACAGATTGGCATGTGGCATTTCCCTGTCCCTCACACTCCCAACCCAACCCCATCTTAACCTCTACCAGCTTCCCATTTTCCATCTGATAAATTCTATGCTCCTTACACAAGCCACAACCTGTCCTTCCGCACAACGCTCTGGGCAGCCTGTGTTTACAGCTGTTCCTCCAGCCACTCCCTCTGTGTGATTTCAGCCTCTGCCTGCTCCAGACTGAGAACACCCCGTCCCTTTCATGCCTGTTCCCTGTTCCCTGCCTGAGCTGTCCCCCCTACTTTTCTTGATAGGACAGTAGCCTCCGCTTGTCCCTCGAGGCAGTTGAGTGTCTCTTCCTTTTACATCTCTCCTTGCTGGCTCCTGGCCTCTCCAGTGCGTGGAACTCATGGCCCCCTCCCCTCTGCTCCTGTGACCCTTGAGCCAACTTCTCTTTATTTTATCTAGTGGCCACCCCACGTGTGATGTGCGGTCTTAGTTCCCTGACCAAGGGTCAGACCTGCACCCCCTGCTTTGGAAGTATGGGGTCTTAACCACAGCACCACCAGGGAAGCCCATAAGCCATCCTCTTAAAGTGTCTCATAATCTTTCTCCCCCAAGTCATTCATGCACTGTGGCCTTCATCATCTTTTTGTCTCAACTATCTTTAAGACAGTATCTGAGGCATCGTGGGCACCTGCAAATACTGCAATGAAATACATTTCCTTACTCTCTTCATTCTTTCTTTAAATAGCATTTAGTTTTTTCTATTTATAAACATAACTTATGTGTGTCTTACAAGATTTGGAAAATTGAGAAAAATGCAAGGAAGAAAACAAAATGATCCTATTCCTGTGCCCTAATAGTATTTTTTTTTTATGTCTGTTAGGTATTTTTCTAGGTTTTTGTAAAAATTTATACTTTTGTATTATCTTATATGGATGCATATATTGTAGGCATATGTTGGGTTGGCCAGAAAGTTCATTTGGGTTTCCCATAAGATATTATGGGATATTATTAGGATATTATGGAATAACCCAAATGCACTTTTTGGCCAACTCAGTGTATACATGTCTCTGTATATTCTAGTGTTTGTGTGTCCTTTTTGTGATTTATTTCACCTAATGATAAGTTGTAGAGACTGTGCTGTGTAATTAATACTTTTCAAAACGTGCTTTTTAAAAACATTTAAATCTATTTACGTACTTTTGGCTGTGCTGGGTCTTGCTGCTGCTGGGACTTTTCCCTGGTTGCGAGGAGCAGGGCCTCCTCTCTAGGTGCGGTGCATGGGCTTCTCATTGCAGTGGCTTCTCTTGCTGCGGAGCACGGGCTCGAGGATATTCACGCTTCAGTAGTTGTGTCTCCTGGGCTCTAGAGCGCTGGCTCGGCAGTTGTGGCGCCTGGGCCAAGCTTCTCTGTGGCGTGTGGGACTCCCAGACCGGAAATCGGACCCTTGTCTCCTGCATTGGCAGGTGGATTCTTTACCACTGAGCCAGCAAGGAAAACCCCAAACGTGATTTTTAACAACTGTACAATATTTCACATGCCATTATGAGTCTCCTAATCTATATTTTATTTGTTACTATGGAAGATTTAGGTTCCTTCCAGGTCTTTGTCATTACAATACTAAAATCACATTAATCAATTTTAATGCATTAATATTTCTTTGTCCCTCTGATTTTTTTCCTTAGAGTTCTAGAACAGAAAATACCAAGTTCTAAGGATGTAAATATTTTTAAGGCTCTTGATGCATATTGCTAATTTCCCCCCCAGAAAAAATATAATAAATTTAGATAAACTTTCTTTGCACCCTTCCCAAAGATAGCTGTTATAATTTTTCAGAAGTTTTTCCAGTTTGTTAGGAGGAAAATGGCACTTCCTTGTTTTAATTTGCTTTTATTTGAAGACTAGTAATACTGAACATGAAGTGTTTATGAGCCATGTTCTCTTAATTGGAGAGTCTTAACATAAATATTCTCTCTTCTGGTCTTCTTATAGGACATAGCTGTGATTTCAGCCAAGCTCACAGGTATGCAGAACAGCCTAATGATGCTCGTTGATACACCAGACTACTCAGAAAAATGTGTTCACTTGGAGGCGTTGAAGAACCGGCTGGAGGCCTTGGCCAGCCCCCAGATTGTAGCAGCATTCACATCTCAGTCTATAGGTGAGTGCTGGCTGCTTCCCATCTCTCTGTATACCTCTTTAAACAGTTAAGGCTTTCCACGTCTTCAGTCTTGAGAATGTCTTAATTTTGATTAAATTATGTAGATTGGAAGTCAGTCTGTACCTTCATGGTGGTTGCCTTTTCTTCAACATTCTATATGAACTTTTTCAAAATGCAGACAGGCTGTAGAAACGCACCAGTGAGCGTCTCATCTAGATCCTAGCGTTAGCATTCGCCACATTTGCTTTATCACATATCTGTTCACCTACCCACCTCTGTATCCATCTGTCTTATTTTTATCATGCAAGTCAAAGTAAGCTGCAGACATCGGTACGCTTCACTGCTAAACACTTCAGCATTCATGTAATAGCTAGAGTTCAGGGTTAGTTTAGGAGCCTTTCTTTTTGTGAGGTGAAATTTACATTTAGTGTTAGTTGCTCAGTCACATCTGGCTGTTTGTGACCCCATGGTCTGTACCCCACCAGGCTCCTCTGTCCATGGAGTTCTCCAGGCAAGAATACTGGAGTGAGTAGTCATCCCCTTCTCCAGGGGATCTTCCTGACCCAGGGATCGAACCTGGGTCTCTTACATTGCAGGTGGATTCCTTACCACCTGAGCCACCAGGGAGACCATTTAGAAAAATGTACACATATTAAGCCATTTAGAAAAATGTACAAATCTTGAGTTTTGAGCCTGATCAAGACCATTATAATGCTATGTTATTTTCCAGTGACTTTTTTCAACACATAAGTTTACCTAGCTCTCCCTCTCCATTTCATCCAGAGAACTATTGGTTAAACAGGAAGCAGCAGCCGCAGTAAAGCTGCTTTCTTACCTTGTTGTTGGTGTTCAGTCTCCCAGTTGTGTTCGACTCTTTGCGACCCCATGGACCACAGTACGCCAGACCTCCCTGTCCCTCACCATCTCCTGGAGCTTGCCCAAGTTCATGTTCATTGCATCGGTGATCTCATCCTCTGATGCCCTCTTCTGCCTTTGATCTTTCCCAGCTTCAGGGACTTTTCCCATGAGTCGTCTGTTCACATCAGATGACCAAAATACTGGAGCTTCACCTTCAGCATTAGTCCTTCCAGTGAATATTCAGGGTTGATCTCCTTTAAGATTGACTGGTTTGACCTCCTTGCTGTGCAAGGGACTTTCAGGATTCTTCTCCAGCACCACCAGTTCGAAAGCATCAGTTCTTTGGTGTTCTGCCTTCTCTACAGTCCAGCTCTTACAACTGTACATGATCACTGGGAAGACCATAGCTTTGACTGTAATACCTTTGTTGGCAGAGTAATGTCTCTGCTTTTCAACACACTCTCTAGGTTTGTCATAGCTTTCCTGCCAAGAAGCAGTTGTCTTCTGATTTCATGGTTAAAGTCACCGTTCGCAGTGATTTTAGAGCCCAAGAAGAGGAAATCTGTCACTACTTCCACCTTTTCCCCTTCTATTTGCCATGTAGTAATGGGGTTGGATGCCATGATCTTAGTTTTTTTAATATTTAGTCTTAAGCCTGCTCTTTCACTCTCTTTCTATACCCTCATTGAGAGGTTCTTTAGTTTCCTCTTCGCTTTCTGCCATTATAGTAGTATTGTCTGCATGTCTGAAGTTGTTGATGTTTCTCCTGCCTATCCTGATTCCAGCTTTGTAACTCATCCAGCTGGGCATTTCTCATGATGTGCTCAGCATATAGGTTAAACAAACAGGGTGACAGCAGACAGCCCTGTCATACTCCTTTCTCAAGCTTGAACCAATCTGTTGTTCCACACAGGGTTCTGCTGTTCTTACCTGAGCATCTGTTTATTGATATATTGGCAGAATGTAGTCTCTATCCACTGCACTGCTTCCTGCACTCTTGGTCATACATCACGCAAGCCCTTCTGCTCTGGGGTTAGTGTTCTCCTAAACCTGTTCTGTTGAAGGTCACCAACAACCATGTCATCAGCAAACCTGAAAGCCTAATACCATTTTATACTTTTCTGTTTCTCATTGTCAACAACACTTAATGATGTTTTCTACTCCCTCCTGCTCTGAAAATGCTTTCTTCTTTTGACTCCTGAGATGTAGCACCAGTTTTATGTATGTGAAGTCTCTCAGTCGTATCCGACTCTTTGTGACCCCATGGACTGTAGCTTGCCAGGCTCCTCCATCCATGGGATTTTCCAGGCAAGAATACTGGAGTGGGTTGCCATTGTCTTCTCCAGGGCATCTTCCCCACCCAGGGATCAAACCTTGGTCTCCCGCACTGCAGGCAGACTCTTTACCATCTGAGCCACCAGGGAAGTTTTATGTATATGATGGTACATTTTCAATGATGAAATGAAACCATAAATAGTTCTGATATATTTGTTCTGTTTGCTTTTTTTTTTAAGCTTTATTTAATTTTTGGCTGCACTGGGTCATCATTGCTGCATGTGGGCTTTCTCTAGTTGTGGTGAGTGGGGTCTACCCTTTACTGCACTCTGCAGACTTCTCATTGCGATGGCTTCTCTTGTTGCAAATACAGGCTCTAGGCACTAGGGCTCAGTACTTGTGGCATATGGACTTAGTTGCCTAGTGGCACGTGGAATCTTCCTGGAACAGGGATTGAACAAGTGTCCCCTGCATTGACAGGTCAATTCTTAACTACTGGACCACCAGGGAAGTTCAAAATGTACTCTCTTTAAAAAATACATTTTTTTAAAAATTTCAAATTTAAATCCAAGGTCATGAGGCTTTCCCCCTATATATATTTTTTTTTCTAAGAGTTTTATAGTTTTAGCTCTTACATTTAGGTCTTTGATACATTATAAGTTAATTTTTATATATGGTACAAGGTAAGCGTCCAATTTCTTTCTTTTGCATGTGGACATCCTGTTTTCTGAGCATCGTTGTTTCTGAGCGTAGTTGTTAAAGGACTCTTCTTTCCCCCAGTGAATGATCATGACTTCTTTGTTGAAAATCTTTTGACCATGTGTGTGAAGGTTTATTTCTGGGCTCTCTATTCTCTCTATATACAGAGGCATATCTTAGTCCTTATGCCAGTACCACATTGCTTTGATTATTGTAGCTTTGTGGTAACTTTTGAAATCATGGATTGTGAACCCACCAATGTTGTCCTTCTTTTTCAAGATTGTTTTGACTTTTTGGAGGTCCCTTGAAATTCCATATGAATTTTAGGGTGAATTTTTTCTGTTTTTCCAGAGAATACCTTTGAACACAGTTTTGGAAGGGATAACTTTGAATCTGCAGGTGATTTGGGTAGTATTATCATCTTTTAAAACATTTTTATTAATTTTTTAATTGGTGGAAAATTGCTTTACAATTTTGTGTTGGTTTCTGCTGTACAACATGAATCAGTCATAATTTTAATTTTATATATCAGTCATAATCAGAGATATATATATCTCCCTCCCTTCCTTCCCCCCGTCCCGCCCTCTAGGTCGTCACAGAGCGCTAGGCTGGGCTTCCTGTGTTATTTAGCAACTTCCCACTAGCCATCTGTTTCACACATGATAGTGGATATGTGTTAATGCTGCTTTCTCCATGCGTCTTACCCTCACCTTCTCCCGTTGGAAATTTTCTAATTCATGAGCGCAGTATACCTTTTCATTTATTTATATATTTTAAAATTTCTTTCAGTGGTGTTTTTTGACTTTCAGTGTACAAGATTGTTCATTGTTACTGTATAGAAATGCAGGTGAGTTTTAGTGTGTTGATTTTGTATCCTGCTGCATTAACTTAATAGTTCTAACAGTTTGTGTGTGTGTGTGTGTGTAATCTTTAGCACTTTCTATATATGAGATCATATTATCTGCAAACAAAGATATTTTTACTTCTTCCTTCCCTTTTGGATGCTTTTTATATCTTCGTCTTACATAATTGTTCTGACTGTAACTTCCAGTACTGAATTGAATAGAAGTTGCAAAAGTGGGCATCCTTGTCTTATTCCTGATCTCAGAGGAAAAGTTTGAAATGGTCTTTCATATCAAGTATCATGTTAGTTGGGGGCTTTTCATATATGACCTTTATTATGTTGAGGTTGTTTGCTTCTATTCCTAGTTTTTTTGAGTGTTTTTAATCATGAAAAAGTCTTACATTTTATCACATGGCTTTTTTGCATCAGTTGAAATGATCATGTGAACATTTTCCGTTTGTTAATGTGGTGTGTTACATTTATTGATTTTCATGTGTTGAGCCTTCTTTGCATCCCAGAGTAAATCCCACGTGGTCAAGGTATATGATCCTTTTAATATGCTGTTGAATTTGGCTTGCTGGTATTTTGTTGATGATTTTTGCATCTATATTTATCAGGGATATTGATCTGTAGGTTTCTTTTCTTGCAGTGTCTTTGTTGGCTTTGGAATTAAGGTAATGCTGACCTCATAGAATAGGCGGGAAGTCTTCAGCACTCTTCAGTTTGGAGGAGAGTTTGAGAAGTATTAGTATTAATTAAACTTTTTTTTTCCTTTTGTGCTGGGTCTTTGTTGCTGCACATGGGCTTTCTCTAGTTGTGGTGTGGGCTTTCTCACTGAGGTGGCTTCTCTTGTTTGCAGAGCATCGGCTCTAGATATGTGGACTTCAGTAGTTGCGGTACCGGGTTTAGTTGCCCTGAGGCATGTGGAATCTTCCTGGACCGGAGATTGAACTTGTGTCTCCAGCATTTGCAGGTGAACTCTTAATCACTGGGCCATCAGGGAAGTCCAAGTATTAATCCTTAATTAATCACTGAAGCCATCTGATATACTTTTCTTTGTTGAGAGGTTTTTGATTACAGATTCAATAAATAGTTTTATGTCCATTCAGAGTTTCTGTTTCTTCGTGATTTAGTCTTGGTACACTGAATATTTCTAACAACTTGTTCATTTTACCTAGTGTATCCAATTTGTTAGCATATAATTATCCATAGTACTTTCTCATAATTCTGTTACCTTTAGTAAAATTGGTAGTGATGTCCTCCCTTTCATTTCTGATATTATTTATTTGAGTCCTCTTCCTTTTCCTTGGTGAACCTAAGTAAAGGTATGTCAATTTTGTTCACTTTTTCAAAGACTTTTTTCAACCCTTCGTTTTGTTGATTCTAATGTTTTGTTTCTGATATTCTCTGTTTTACTTATTTTTGCTCTTTATTATTGCTTCCCTTTTACTAACTTTGGGTTTCGCTTTCTTCCCCCTACTTTTGTAAGATGTAGAATTTAGGTTGTTGATTTGAGAGCTTTCTTCTTTTTTAACGTAAGCATGTACAGCTATAAACTAGCTCTTAGGATTGCTTTTGTGGCATCTCGTAAGTTCTGGTCTGTTAGGTTTTTGTTTTCATTTGTCATTTTTAAAATTTCTCTTGTGGTATCTTTTTGACTCATTTGTTGTTTTGGAGTCCACATTATTTGTGAATTTTTCAGTTTTCTTTTTTTTAGTTGATTTTCAGTTTTATTCCATGGTGATCGGAAAAGATACTATATGATTTATATGACTGTAGTCTTTAGAAATTTAGCAAGACTTGTTTTGTGGCCTATGATATGGTCTGTCCTGGAGAGTGTTTTATGAGTACTTCAGAATGTGTATTCTGCCATTGTTGGATGTATTGTTTGTTAGGTCTAACTGGCCTGTGATGTTTGTTTAAGTCCCTGCTTCTTTATTATCTTCTCTCTTGTTGTCTTAATGTGCTCTCTGAATGCACCTTCTGCAAGCTCTGTTCCTTTTCTTTTTTTTACCCCCTGTGGTGCTTTTGCAAAGGTCACATGGTAGAATTTTTTTTGTTTGTATTTATTTCTATTTATTCATATTTGTATGTGGGTGCTTTTTTTCTGGGTCCACTGTTTTACTGAAAAATAATGAGCATGGGATCTCCATGGAAACCCCTCCGTGTTTTGCTATTGTTTGGTCGCTTAGTTGTGTCCAGCTCTTTGCAACCCTATGGACTATAGTACACCAGGCTTCCCTGTCCTTCACTATCTCCCAGAGTTTGTTTAAACTCATGTCCATTGAGTCGGTGATGCCATCCAGCCATCTCATCCTCTGTGATACCCTTCTCCTTCTGCCCTCAGTCTTTCCCAGCATCAGGGTCTTTTCCAGTGAGTCAGCTGTTTGCAGCAGGTGGCCAAAGTATTGGAACTTCAGCTTCAGTATCAATCCTTCCAATGAATATTCAGGGTTAATTTCCTTTGGGATTGACTAGTTTGATCTCGGAGTCCAAGCGACTCTCAAGAGTCTTTTAGGGCACCACAGTTCAAAAGCATCCGTTCTTTGGCATTCAGCCTTCATTATTGTCCAACTCTCACATCTGTGCATAATTACTGGAAAAAACCATAGGTTTGACTAGGTGGACCTTTGTTGGCAAAGTGATGTCTCTGCTTTTTAATACACTGTCTAGGTTTGTCATAGCTTTTCTTCCCAGGATCAAGCCTGCTTGTTTACCTGGACTTAATTGAAAGCTTTCCTCTTGCCCTTGATTTAAAGGCTACATTCTCTGATGTGCCCAAAGAGAATGGATTCAGGACTCTTCTCCAGCCTCTTCATTCCACGTCCTCCCCATTTCTCAATTCTTTATTTTGCATCTTCTCTTCATTAGCATGATTACAGGACGAGAGCTGGACCTTTGGAAAATCACCATCTGGCAGTTTTATTCCTCACGTTTTCTAGTGAATTTGGTGCAGGTGTAGACCACGGAGCTCACTTGTGTGGTTGGGATATGCATCCATTTGATAGGGGATTAGGGAAGTAGGAGTGGGGACTGGGGCTCCATGAATTTTAAGTTTTTTTCCTTTCCTTCTGTGTGAATTGGCTACTTGGTGCTGGAATCAGGTTTGAAGAATGCCCTGTGGATCAGGATCACAGGCTTTGGTTTTGGAGTAAGCTGTATTTGACAGCTTTCATTCACAAATTTGAATCAGGCTTGATTCTAGATTCTGCTGTTTGTAGGCAGGATGCTGATTCAGAAGGGGGAAATGGGTCCTGCAGTTGTCCCACGGCCGAGCTGGGGTGGAAGCAGACCCTCTCCTGCCTGCCCAGGCCTCCTTGGCCCCTGGTGCTCCATGCTAATGTCCAGTTTTTCCCAGCATACCCACTTGTTGGCCAAAATGATTGAATATCTGATTGGTGTTCTCTGAAGTGTGTAGTATGGATGTTTTCCTGGCGTCAACAGAGATGGATGAAACTGTGTTTTTCTTTGGTGGTTAATTTTGATGAACATCGGGAAGGGTTTTTTTCTGTCACAAAAGTAATATGCTCTTTAATCAGTTATCTTTCCAAGAAGGCAAAGGTGCTTCTTTATCTAACAGTTTTTAGAGGGAAATCTGATAAATTAGTACATCCCCGACATAATACCCACAATCTTCAAGTATACATGCCTCATTCATTTTATAAACTAGTGGATTCATTACATAAATTGAAGCAACTTTTTGGAGCCTAACTTTACATATGGCAGGGATATTCATTTATCTACGTGATCTTATGAAAATAATAAGCATTTTAAAAGCACATAGTATTTTTAAACTCATGGAGTCCTGCCCATTACAATGAGAACTACTGTCTAGTCTCTGGAGTTTAGCTGAGTTATATCCACAGTGGTTGCTGTTACAGCTTTTCCTTCTCAGCAGTTTATTGGACTTACAAGAAATGGAGGAAAACAGAACAGGTATAAAGAGGTTTTGCACCTGATAGCTCAGGGTTTTTTCCCCCATTCTTTTTTTTACATTTTATTCTAAGGCTGTGGCATCTGTGTTTTGACCAGAAGGGGGCAGATGGGAGCCAGAGATGCTGCATGCATGGGAGGCCACTGAAACTGTATGTTTTTTCATCAGTAGACCTGGAACCAAGTGTTGTGTTTAGCACTTCCTCTGCCCTTAGGGAAAAATATAAGAAAGTACTTGATATTAGACCCATAGAGTCCATTGCTATCTGTTGAATGCTGGTGTTTACCAGATAATTTTCTTATTCCTCAAACCATTAAATATATGAAGTTCTAGGAGTTTAGTTTGTTTGCTTAGTTCCCGTCTGATATAATCAGAGTAGGAGTTTTCAGAGGGATTACTAACTTGTAAATAGTGTTTAAAATATTAATTACATGAGGAATGGCAGGAAATACAAAAATGAAAAAGACTGCTGTCCTTCAAGGACTTTATACCTTGGTTGAGGGTGAGGCTGGGAGAAAACAAGTACACAGATAATTTTATTACATAATGGAATGTGAAAACTGCCTTAGGCCTCCCCAAGATGAAGGAAAATCAAGGAAGCTTTTATGAAAGAGCTAGTATATGCACAGAACCTTGAAAGGGATGAATTTTAAAAAATTTAAATTGCTTCTGATTAAAAAATAATACATATGCAAGTTATTAAAATTTGAAAAAATGGAGAAAAGTGTAAAAAAGAAAATGATATACCAGTAAACTCACCACCCAGAGATGACTGCTAGTATTTTTTTTAATTAATTTATTTTTTGGCTGTGCCCTGTGGCATGTGGGATCTTAGTTCCCTTACCAGGGATCAAACTCTCGCCTCCTACAGTGGAAGCACAGAGTCTTAACCACTGGACCACTCGGGAGGTCCCTTTACTGTTATTACTTAAAAATTTTTTGACCATTAGTATTTTTTCCACTTTTTTTTTCCTTTGTGTACATAAATCTTTTAAGGAAAGTACATACATTGAGTATAGGCAATTTTGTATCTTTTTTGCTCCCTTTAGCAATATAGCATGAGCTTTTTCTCAGGGATATAGGGATTTGATAGGTGAGGAAAAGCATTTAGGGCTCAAGGAATAATGTATATTTGGATGGTATAGAAAGGAGAAAATTCAGGCTCTATTTTGGGAATAACAATTAAACCCATTTTAGTGGATGAACATTGGGAAATGGTCAAAGGTGAGGCTGGAAAGGAAGGTGGGGACAGAGCATAGTTTGCCTTGAACAAATTAAGGAGTTTCTATTGAGGGAATGACTTCATTGCTTCTGACAATTTATTAGTCTGCTGAGGAATGTGGCAAGAATGGAAGGACTAATAAATTGTCAGCAGCAATGAAATCATTCCCTCAATAGAAACTCCTTAATTTGGAGATGGGCAGACCTAGTTTCAAATCTTTGGGCCGCCACATATTAGCAGAGACCTCCACTTCTGCTCAGTGAAATGAGTGTAGAATACGCACTATGTTCTTGGGAGGATTAAACAAGACAGGCGTGCAGCTCCTGATCCAGAGGAGGCCTCCAGAGAATATTGCTTCCTCTTTCTCTGGAACCTCTCATTCAATACTTGTAGCCCTTATAGCAGCCTAAAGGGAATAATTCCTAAGAGGCCAGTAAAGAACTCCTGAACACTCTCTTGGAATGAGAGCTGCATCATTTCCAAAAAGCTGTGCAGCTCAGCAGATTTAACTAAACTGTCAATACATTTTGGAAGCCCAGACCCACATATAAGTTAGTTGGGTTTTTTTCTTGAATTTGGGCTTTCCTGGTGGCTCGGACAGTAAAGAATGTGCCTGCAGGGCCGGAAACCTGGCTTCAACCCCTGGGTCAGGAAGATCCCCTGGAGAAGGGAATGGCAACCCACTTTAGTATTCTTGCCTGGAGAATTCCGTGGATGGAGGAGCCTGGCAGGCTCCACAGGGTTGCAAAGAGTTAGACACGACTGAGTGACTAACACTTTCTCTTCTGCTTTCTTGAATTTAGTTAAATGTTTTTCCATCACCTACAGGGCTGAAAAATTAAGTAGTACTGAAAGGTCTAAAAGGGAAAAGTAACGTCTTCTTTCTCTACCTAGTCCTTATCCAAGAAGGCCACCACTTTTAGAGCTGTTTTTCTGTGGTCTTTTACTTTATCTTTCTGCATGATAAATGTATTAGTTTATTTCTTCATGTTTCAATTTTAGCCATTGTCTGTTGACTTCTGTTGTTCCAGCTAAGGATTTAGCTTTCATACCACTCCTCTTTCTCTTTCCCATTATCCTCCTGTCTCCTTATTTTAATTGAATCAGTAAATAATATTTATATTATCACAACTTTATAAATTATTAATTTTTGCTGAGTCAAGCCCAGGTACTATGATTTCGTTCCCTTTCCTGCTCAGCTTCATGTTTATCCTGAAATTTCTGATCACCTTTTTATCCCCTTCTCATCCTTCCAGCTCTCCATACTCCCTCTTTTTTTCCAATTGGGTTCTTGGGGATAATGCTTTGTTTCAAGTACCCCCTGTTCCCCAGAAACTCTCCTTTTGGAATGCTGCCTCTGCTCTGGACATGCAGATCCCAGGATTCTTTACTGGTGCTCAGATTTAAAGTCTTGTTTCTGTCAGTTGTCAATTGGACAAGTCATAGGAGTTAGATGATGTCTCAGGAACCTGGCCAAGACATATCTGGGCCCTTCTAGTTGTGTGATCTCAACGAACTTATTTATTTCAGTGTCTTACCTCATATAGTTGCCTTGAGATTATAAGTGAGCTTGCATAAATGGAGAAGCTTTGGAAGTTCTGTGAATGAAAAGTAGACTAGCTTATCCACAGTGACTTTCTTTCAGTGTTACTACCTACTCTGCATTTCAAAGGGCTTAGATATTATCCTTGCTGCTGTTTATATTTGCCTGTGCACTCAACCAGGTATCCTCTTTCTCCAGGAAAAATGAGCATCAGAGAGTGGGAGAAGTGAAGAACAGCTCTCAGCACATGCCTAGAAGGGTGGTGCTTGCTGTTTACACCTAGGCAGAAATGGGGGTGGGGTGGGATAAGTTCTGCAGACTGATATAGTGGGGGAACTATTTTAGGAAGAGATTTAAGAGCATAATTTCTATATATTTATTTTATTTAACATGTAATTATGACATATAGCCTATGTGAAAAGTACTTTCTTATGTTTAAATAGCATGCAAAATCATTTGCAGAAGCAACAATAAGTGAATTTTGGGGGACTCTTTATTTTTTAATGTCAGTGTCCAGGTTGCTTCCTGTTGGTGCCATAAGGTTTTTCTACTGTTTGTTTATAATTAAAAGTCAATTACTGATGTGAAATGGTAACCCATTTACCATATATTATTACACTTTGGGTACGTGAGGTAGAGACTTGGGGACTGCGTGAATATTTTATTCACATGATACCTGCATCAGTTTGAGATTCTCTTGGTATCAAGTGATGAAAACCTATTTCAAAGTGTTAAAGGAAAAAGAGATTGTATTGGTTTATGGAACTGAGAAGTTCAGGGATAAACTTGCTGCAGGCCTGGCTTGATTCAGGAGCACAATCTATGTCTTTAGAACCCAGAGTCTCTCTCTTGGCGTTTCTTGGCTCTGTCTTCCTATGTGTTGGTTTTACTTGCAGGCACATTCTTTGGGTGGTGGCCATTGCAGTTCTAGGCCTCCTTTCAGGCAGTTCAAGAAGGGGTGTCAGGATTAATCTTGATCTTGTTTCACATGCAGCTTTGGCACCTCTGAGTCAGTTACTTTGATTATGTGGACTCAAGACCCTGGTTGGCCAGGCCTGAGTATCATCCCAGAGCTGCGGGTGGAGTTGTTCCACTGGAAACATTTAGATCTTAGGAGAATGGGAGGCAGGGATATCGTTCCCCAGAGGAAGACCATAGTTCTTTCTTTTTTAAAAAATTTATTTATTTATTTTAATTGGAGGCTAATTACTTTACAGTATTGTAGTGGTTTTTGCCATACATTGACATGAATCAGCCATGGGTGTACATGTGTCCCCATCCTGACCCCCCTCCCCCCTCCTTCCCCATCCCATCCCTCAGGGTCATGCCAGGTGCACCAGCCCTGAGCGCCCTGCCTCGTGCATTGAACCTGGACTGGCGGTCTGTTTCACATATGGTAATATACATGTTTCAATGCTATTCTCTCCAATCATCCCACCCTCACCTTCTCCCACAGAGTCCAAAAGTCTGTTCTTTGTCTCTGGGTCGCTTTTGCTGTGTCACGTATAGGGTCATTCATTACTATCTTTCTAAATTCCATATAAATGTGTTAATGTACTGTATTGGTGTTTTTCTTTCTGACTTATGTCACTCTGTATAGTAGGCTCTGGTTCCATCTAGTTTATTAGAACTGATTCAAATGCATTCTTTTCAGTAGCTGAGTAATATTCCACTGTGTATATGTACCACAGCTTTCTTATCCATTCATCTGCTGATGGACATCTAGGTTGTTTCCATGTCCTAGCTCTTGTAAACAGTGCTGTGATGAACATTGGGGTACACGTGTGTCTTTCAATTCTGGTTTCTTCCATGTGTGTGCCCAGCATTGGGATTGCTGGGTTGTATGGCAGTTCTATTTCCAGTTTTTTAAGGAATCTCCACACTGTCCTCCATAGTGGCTGTCAAAATATGCATAGAAACAAATGAAAATGAAAACACAACAATTCAAAACCTATAGGATTCAGTAAAAGCAGTGCTAAGCGGAGGGTTCATAGCAGTACAAGCTTACCTCAAGAAACAAGAGAAAAATAAAATAAATAACCTAGCTTTACACCTAAAACAACTAGAAAAAGAAGAAATGAAGAACCCTAGGGCTAATAGAAGGAAAGAAATCATAAAAATTAGGGCAGAAATAAATGAAAAAGAAACAAAGGAGACTATAGCAGAAGTCAACAAAACTAAAAGCTGGTTCTTTGAGAAGATAGACAAACCATTAGCCAGACTCATCAAGAAAAAAAGGGAGAAGAATCAAATCAACAAAATTAGAAATGAAATTGGAGAAATCACAACAGATAACACAGAAATGCAAAGAATCATAAGAGACTACTATCAGCAACTATATGACAATAAAATGAACAACTTGGAAGAAATGGATGAATTCTTAGAAAAGTATAACCTTCCAAAACTGAACCAGGAAGAAATAGAAAATCATAACAGACCCATCACAAGCACAGAAATCGAAACTGTAATAAAAAATCTTCCAACAAACAAAAGCCCAGGACCAGATGGCTTCACAGGTGAATTCTACCAAAAATTTAGAGAAGAGCTATTGAATTGAACACCTATTCAACTTAAACTCTTCCAGAAAATTGCAGAGGAAGGTAAACTGCCAAACTCATTCTATGAGGCCACCATCACCCTAATTCCAAAACCAGACAAAGATGCCACAAAAAAAGAAAACTACAGGCCAATATCACTGATGAACGTAGATTATAAAATCCTCAACAAAATACTAGCAAACAGAATCAAACAATTTATTTAAAAGATCATACATCATGATCAAGTGGGCTTTATCCCAGGGATGCAAGGATTCTTCGATTCTTCTATATTTGCAAATCAATCAATGTGATACAACACATTAACAAATTAAAAGATAAAAACCTTTTGATTATCTCAATAGAGGCAGAGAAAGCTTTTGACAAAATTCAGCATCCATTTATGATAAAAAACCCTCCAGAAAGCAGGCATAGAAGGAACATACCTCAACATAATAAAAGCCATATATGATAAACCCACAGCAAACATTATCCCCAATGATGAAAAATTGAAAGCATTTTCTCTAAAGTCAGGAACAAGACAAGGGTGCCCACTCTCACCACTGCTGTTCAACATAGTTTTGAAAGTTTAGCCACAATAATCAGGGAAGAAAAAGAAATAAAAAGAATCCAGATTGGAAAAGAGGAAGTAAAACTCTCACTGTTTGCAGATGACATGATCCTTTACATAGAAAACCCTAAAGACACCACCAGAAAATTGCTAGAGCTAATCAATGAATATAGTAAAGTTGCAGGATATAAAATTAATATACAGATATCCCTTGCATTCCTATACACTAACAATGAGAAAACAGAGAAATTGAGGAAACAATTCCATTCACCATTGCAACGAAAGAGTAAAATACTTAGGAATAAATCTACCTAAAGAAACAAAAGACCTATATATAGAAAACTATAAGACACTCATGAAAGAAATCAAAGAGGACACAAATAGATGGAGAAATATACCATGTTCATGGATTGTAAGAATCAATATAGTGAAAATGAGTGTACTACCCAAATCAATCTATAGATTCAGTACAATCCCTATCAAGCTACCAACAGTATTTTTCACAGAACCAGAACAAATAATTTCACAATTTATATGGAAATACAAAAAACCTCAAATAGCCTAAGCAATCTTGAGAAAGAAGAGTGGAACTGGAGGAATCAACCTGCCTGACTTCAGACTATACTACAAAGCTACAGTCATCAAGACAGTATGGTACTGGCACAAAGACAGTAATATAGATCAATGGAACAAAATAGAAAGCCCAGAGATAAATCCACACACCTATGGACACCTTATCTTTGACAAAGGAGGCAAGAATATACAATGGAGGAAAGGCAATCTCTTTAACAAGTGGTGCCAGGAAAACTGGTCAACCACTTTTTGTAAAAGAAGGAAACTAGAACACTTTCTAACACCATACCCAAAAATAAACTCAAAATGGATTGAAGATCTAAATGTAAGACCAGAACCTGTAAAACTCCTAGAGGAAAACATAGGGAAAACACTCTGACAGAAATCACAGCAGGATCCTCTGTGACCCACCTCCTTGAGTAATGGAAATAAAAGCAAAAATAAACAAATGGGACCTAATTAAACTTAAAAGCTTTTGCACAATGAAGGAAACTATAAGCAAGCTGAAAAGAGCCTTCAGAATGGGAGAAAATAATAGCAAATGAAGCAACTGACGAAGAATTAATCTCAAAAATATACAAGCAGCTCATATAGCTCAATACCAGAAAAATAAACAACCCAATCAAAAAAATGGGCCAAAGAACAAAACAGACATTTCTCCAAAGAAGACGTACAGATGGCTAACAAACACATGAAAAGATGCTCAACATCACTCATTATCAGAGAAATGCAAATCAAAACTACAGTGAGGTACCATCTCACGCCAGTCAGAATGGCTGCTATCAAAAAGTCTACAAACAATAAATGCTGGAGAGGGTGCAGAAAAAAGGGAATCTTGTTACACTGTTGATGGGAATGCAAACTAGTCCAGCTGCTATGAAGACTATGGTTCTTTTAGAAGAAGGACAGTAGATGTGGGGTGGCCAGAATGTCAGGTCCACAAAGAGACCTGGCAGGGGCCCCTGCCCAGCAGGTGCTCACTGGTCTTTTTGAATTGAATTGGTTATGTGCTAAGAGCCTAGAATTCCTCTGGTTGCCAAAGCAGACTTTCTTTTTCTCTCTGTTGTTCAAATCAGGTTTACAAATTTGTCTGTTTAATGTATTGATCTTGAAAACTCGGATTCCTCTGTAAGGGCAAAGAAAGAAAGTGAAGTCGTGAAGTCACTCAGTCGTGTCTAGCTCTTTGCCACCTTGTGGACTTGTAGCCCGCCAGGCTCCTCTGTCCATGGGATTTCTCAGGCAAGAATACTGGAATGGGTTGCCATTTCCTTCTCCGGGGGATCTTCCCAACTCAGGGATTGAACCCAGGTTTCCCGCAATGCAGACAGACTCCTTGCCATCTGAGCCACGGGCTTCCCCTTTATAAGGGCTAAAGACCCACATATTGTTAATTTTAAGGTTTTACAGTGCTTTTGCTAAATGGATTTGCTGTTGGCCAATTCTGCTTTATTATTTGTTTCAAGAAATAACAAATTCTACTCTGTTGGGTAGAAATTTCTTAACATTGGATTATATATTTAGACCAGTGCTCATTGTAGCATTTTCTTTCTAAAAATATTTTTTTGACAGTCCACTAAAATGATGACAGTGTTTAACAGGAGTGATAGGATTGCGGGCAGTTTCTCCTTCATACTTACAGTCAGTTGGGGCTTCCTGGGTGGCTCTAGTGGTAAAGAACCCACCTGCCAGTGCAGGGGACACAAGAGACGTGGGTTTGATCCCTGGGTTGGAAAGATCCCCTGGAGGACAGCGTGGCAACCCTCTCTAGTATTCTTGTCTGGAGAACTCCGTGGACAGGGGAGCCTGGTGGGCTACAGTCCGCGGGGCCACAAGAGTCAGACATGACTGAAGCAACGTAGCACAGATGGATGTACACACACTGTCAGTTGCTAACAGTGTTCTCAACAAGCCAGGGCTTGTGGTATCCGATTGAGTCACATGTTCTACCCTTAACTTGACTTGTTTTTCACGTGTGTGATCTCCACACATGAGTTGATTCATTGTCTGGGTAGGAACTTCTGAATATTAGCTCACAATTAATCTGCATTCATCCTGCTGAATTCTTGCTCTTGGCTGCAACAGAAAACCTGGTAACAGTATGTACCTGTTTTCCGTTGTTCCCTCCCCACAGAGGGAGGGCCAGCAGAGCATCCAGACACAGGAAGTACAGAGGCCCTGGGGCAGCAAAGAGCATGATTTCTTCCTGGCACCTGTCAGAAGGTCTGCTCGTGCCAGTAATTTTTAGATCCTGTGAATACTAGCTTGGGTCCCATGAAATGCCTGTTTTTGTAGGTCGGAAGTGGTTAAGTAGCAGCAGCAGCGTACGGTTCAGCCTGTCCCTCCATCAGCGGTCCTGCTGTTGACCTGCAGGCAGCTGAAGTTCTCTGGGCTGCAGTTTCCTCACCCTGATCTGGTTGGTCTATGGTTATTTCAGACAACTTTTTACCCCTGACATTTTATGGCTCTAGTCAGGGCCAGGACGAGGTGAGGCAGGTGAGATGCCAAAAACACCAAGTTGAAGGAGATGCTCATCCTGCCCTTGTACAACCTGCAGAGTGAGAGCTCAGCCCCAGCCCCTAGTGCCAGCCCTGATTCTAATTCATTTTTCCATTCCATTCATTTTTCCACATGAGAGGTTTGCTTTGCTGTTGTATAACCTGAGCTCTATCAATGATGCCCTTTTTTTGTGTTTCTTTAAATGAGCAAGGTTGTTGTTGTTTTTTAAATTTTTATCTCTGTATTTTTGACTGCAGTGGATCTTCATTGCTGCGCCTGGGCTTTCTCTAGTTGCGGCAAGTGGGAGCTATCCTCTAGTTGTGGTGTGCAGGCTTCTCATTGCGGTGACTTCTCTAGTCGCAGAGCGTGGGCTCTAAGGTACACAGGCTTAGTTGCCCCATGGCGTGTGGAATCCTCCCAGACCAGGGATGGAACCCATGTCCTCTGCATTGGCAGGTGGATTCTTAGCCACCAGACCACCAGAAAAGTTCAGTGACGCTTACTGATGCACTGTTCTCAACAAACCAGGGCTTGTGGTATCTCGTTGAGTCACGTGTTCTACCCTTAATTTTACTTGTTTTTCACGTTTTTGATCTCAACGCATGAGTTAATTCATTGTCTAGGTAGAAACTTCTGAATATTAGCTCACAATTAATCCACATTTATCCTGCTGAATTCTTGCTCTTGGCTGCAACTGAAAACTTAGTAACAGTATGTACACATTTTCCATTTTCTGTTGTTTTTCTTTAGATCAGTCCAAAATGTTTGTGAAGGTTTTTAGTGAAATTGACCGGATGCCCCAACTTCTTGCATACTACTACAAGTGCCACAAGGTGAGAAGCTGTGAGTGATTGCCCCTGTGGAATGTTTGTAGAACCGGGCCATGGAGTCCCAGTTTCAAATCTCAGATTCTTACTTAAAGGTAAAAATGTTTGCCTCCATGCTCTCTGGCTTTTTTCTTTTAATTAGCCAGTAGGGGGTGCCCTTGGTCCAGCCTCTGGATTCATTTAATTGTAAGTTGGGAAAAAGAGTCATTGGTTTTCAGCCTTTGTTTTTGTAGCTGGATTTCCTTTACAGTGGAGGAGTTTTTAGTTTTTCCCATTTTTGTGTTTTGAGATTCCTTTAAAGCTCAATCACTAAAGAATCTGCCTGCAATGCAGGAGACCCAGGTTTGATTCCTGGATGGGAAAGAGGCCCTGGAGAAGGAAATGGGAACCCACTGCAGTGTTCTTGCCTGGAGAATCCCATGAATAGAGGAGCCTGGCAGGCTCTACAGTCCATAGGGTTGCAAGAGTCAGACATGACTTAACGACTAAGCCGCCACATTTTTGCCTTTTAAGGGAGATTCTCATCATAAGGTTTATTATGCTTTCAGTAAACCTTGAGAATTTTATCTGCTGTCTAGGTTTGTTGAGATTAGTTTGCTGAAAATCTTGACAGCTTCCTGGGCTAACTTAATTCCTGCAAATCCAATGCTCACATGTCTTTTAAGCAGTGGAGTTAGGACATGAAGCTAAAATACATCTTCATGGCCACCCCTGAGGTCTATTCAGAAGAATGGGGGCATGCTGAGTACATTGGCATGCTTTGGGAGAAAGATAAAAGGAGAAAGGATCACTTAGAGGGCAACAGATTCAAGCTCTAGATGACAACAGAGCAGGTGTTTCTCCTGCCTTTTGAAAAAATTATTCATTTATTTATTTGGCTGCATTGGATCTTGGTTGCAGCATGTGGGGTCTTCATTATGACCCGTGGGCTTAGTTGCCCCATGGCACGTGGGATCTAAGGTCCCCAACCAAGGACTGAACCCACATCCCCTCCATTGGAAGGTGGATTCCTAACCGCTGGACCACCAGGGAAGTCCCTTTTCTGCCTTTTTTTAAGCCAGCGGTCATCCGTGGGTACCTGCTTGCCCGGGAGAGTGGGCAGTGGTGGATCTCTTGCCGAGGTCGGGGGGCAGGAGAGCAGCAGGCAGTGTATCCTGGCGGACCCAGTAAGGCCTCATTTCTTCTGCCTCCACAGGTGCAGCTTTTAGCGGCCTGGCAGGAGCTGTGCCAAACCGACCTGCCCCTGGACCGGCAGCTCGCTGGACTCTACGACGCCTTGCTCGGTGCTTGGCACACACAAATCCAGTGGGCTTCGCAGGTAACAGCTCATCTGGGTTTTCGGGAGGACAGAGCCCGTGGTGCCAAGGGAGAGGCTGATGACCTTGACACCCTCAGCTCCACGTGAAGAACTTCCCCTTATGCTGCCATCACCAGAAGGGTTAAAAGATAAGCTTTGAAACCCAAGGCAGGCAAAGCTTCAGGTCTCCATTCAAACTCTTCTTATCGCTCTTATCTGTATCTTAAATAGGATCTAATGTGACAGTGTTGCTTGTTGTTCAGCCAGGCAGCCCATGGAATTCCTGGAGGCTGTTATCTTCTGATCTAAAAGCAGGAGGCCCTTAGTCAGGTTGTGCTTGAGTGAACCAGACCTTTTTATCTTAACTTGGGGTAAAATTTTCCTGGTCTAAAGTGAGTTTCCCTTGTTTTCACAATACACCAGGAGTTACAGGAGCAGTATAGAGTTTTAAAGGTGCCCTCTGACTTAGGGCAGAGGTGAGGCAGAGGAACTGCATTTCGTTGACTTTCAGGAACTTTCCATCCTTTACCTTCTCGAATATTCAGCCTTAAAGGGTATAAATCACTGGTCCCACGTCTTCGTGCCAGGAAGTGCCCCAGATCTTCTTTTTTTGTCTGAGTAATGACTGACTGGGCCTGTTCATGGTGTGGCTTATTATATTTTTTTCAAAATTCATTGTGAATCACCCTTCAAGTGCTGGTCAGTCATTCGCAGGCATGAACTTGACGGTGGTTGGAGATGATTCCTCATACAGGGTCACGTCGCTCAAGATCGTTGAAGCAGTCTTCTCCATCCTTGTTTCTTTCTTCTTGAACCGTTCAGTCTTTTTAAAGAAAAAAACAAGCAAAACAAAAAACAACCCCCTGTGGAAGTTTCATGGTTTTTATGTCATTGTCAGTTTTCAGTGGCCCTGTCCATCCACACTCATTTCTGTGTCCTTGTCTGCTGCTTCTATCAGGAGGAGTACAACAGTTCATGCGCATATGTACAGATGCCCCTCAGTGTCTGAGTAAAAGGACTTCGACTTCTCACACTTATATTCAGGCCTCACCCCAAGTTTTGTAAGATGTGATGTGTGTCCTTGTGTGCATGCTCAGTCGTGTCTGACTCTTTGCAACTGTGTGGACTGTAGCCCGCCAGGCTCCTCTGTCCATGGAAATTCCAGGTAAGAATACTGGAGTGGGTTGCCGCTTCTACTCCAAGGGATCTTTCCAACCAAGGGATCGAACCCTTGTCTCTTGGTCTCTTGTGTCTCCTACGTTGACAGGTGGGTTCTTTACCACTGAGCCAGCTGGGAAGTCCCTGTAAGATACAAGTATATGCTAATTTACACTTTTGTCCCATGGCCCGTTTTCTTTTCAAAATGTGAGGATGATACGTGACTGTTATCTTCTAAAGCTCAGTATAGCACAGAAGAAAACCAAAGGTGCTGGGGTGAATATGTCTCTGAAGACTTTTTATCCTCAGTATTTTAATATGAAAATTTCTAACGTACAAAAGATTTGAAAGAATTGTACAGTGAACACCCATGTACCCACACCTCCTGTGTTCTACAGTGAACATTTTGCTGTTTGCTTTACCACAGAGCTAGCCATCTCTCCATGTGTCCATCTGTTCACCAACTCATCTTAGTTTTTGACTCATTTCAAAGTAAGTTGTAAACATCATTCACTCCCAAACATACATATCATTGACTAGAGTTCAGTATTTGCTTACTGAGATTTTTTTAGGTAAATTGTGAACTGTGATGATCTTAAATATGCCATTTGATTAGTTTTGACAAATGCAGTTTAACCTAGTCCCCTACCAAGGTACAGAACGCAACTGTCATCCTAGAGAGTTCTCTTGCGTTCCTTCTCAGTTGGGCTTTGTGCCACCATCACCGAGGGCAACTGCTGTGCCGTTTTTTTCCACCATAAATCAGTTCAGCCCGTCGTAGAACTTCATGCAAATGGAATTTTACGGTGTATGTTCTTTTGTGGAGGGTTCTTTTATTCAGCCTGGTTTTGAAGCTTCATTTGTGTTGTCGTGTGCATCAGTAGTTCCTTTTCGTTACTGAACGCTCTTACATGGTGTGAATATATCTCGGTTTGTTTATGCAACCTTTTCTTGATGGACACTTGGACTGTTTCTAGCTTGGTGTGATTGTAAGTGGAGCTGCTCTGAACCTTGTTCTATAAGTCTTTTTGTGGATACCACAGGTTCATGTCTCTTGGGTAAACACATGGGAGAGGTACCCTGGGTTATAGAGTAGGTCTATATCTAGATATATAAGAAATCAGCACTTTTCAAAGTGGCTGTGCTTTTTCACACTCCCACACACAAGTACGTGAGAGTTCCGATTGCTCCACATCCTTGCCATCATTAGATGTTGTCAGTCTTTTTAATCTTAGCCATTCTGGTGGGTGTAGTATCTCACTGTGGTTTTAATTTGCATTTCCCTGATGACTAAGGGTGTTGAACTCCTTTTCTCATGCTTATTGGCCACTTGTATATCTTCCTTTGTGAAGTATCTGTTCTGGTGTTCTGCCTATTTTTTTAAAAAAATTGGGTAACTTGCTTTTTGAATTATTGAGTTATGGAAGTTCTTTGTATATTCTGGATATAAGTTCTTGATCAGATACATTTTGTAGATACTTCCTTCCAGTCTGAGCAGAGGTGTTGATTTTGATGAACTTAATTTTATCATAGTTTTCTTATATGGTTATTCTTTCTTTGTCCTCAGAAACTATCACCAACCCCCAGGTTGCAAAGACATTCTTCTTTGTTTTCTTCTAGATGCTTGTTGAGCTTTTATATTTAGTTCTATGGCCCATCTAGAATCAATTTTTGTGTATAGTGTAAGGTGGGGCTTCCCTGGTGGCTCAGACAGTAAAGAATAAAGAAGCTGCCTGCGATGCAGGAGACCTGGGTTCGATCCCTGGGTTGGGATGATCCCTTGGAGAAGGGAATGGCTGCCCACTCCAGTATTCTTGCCTGGAGAATTCCAGTGTAAGGTAATGCCACATTGTTTCTGCATGTTGTCTGGGTTAATTCCATGCCCCTTGTTGTGAAGTTTGATCTTGTAGTCTTTTGAACCTTTTGGTGGTTCTTTAACCAGTGGCCATCCCTTGTGCCAGATCACTTTAAAGGAAAAGGGACACCTTTGAGCATGAGAGACCTGTTGGTTGGTCAGCTGAAACTGTCAGCTGTAAACATTATAGTTCCAGCTGCCCAGCCAATTAGAAGGCTTTGGTTTAGAGTTGTTTAGTTTAATTCTTCCCCTGCCTCAAGTCATTTAAGTAGGAGATAAAAGTGAAGTAGGTATTCATTGCCTAGTCCTGTCTCACAATACCAGGAGAAGAGCCAGGATTTCTTTTTCTAGATAAGAATACTTTTCATTGTCTCCATTGGTTCCATCCTTTCTTGTAGTAAAATGTTTCTTTTGTCAAATCAGGAAGTTGGACTGGGTGATATCTAAAGATCTCTGTGATTCTTTTATGTTTGGGGGATCGTGGAGGGAATATTAACACTTTGGATAGAGACAGAGGAGGGTGTGTATTGGTGCAGTTTTGTGTGGGGGCAGTGGGAATATATGATGGAGAAACACTGAATGCAAGACAGGAGTTTGGCTTTCTCTAGAAGGCAGTGAGCATCTGGAGCAGTAGTGTGAATGATGTTACTGTTTTAAGAATCGCTTTGGTGTTAGACCATCACCTATGTAGTTCCTCTGCCAAAAAGTCTCACCAAGAGGAAGCATGCAGGTAAATCGAAGACCATTTTTTGAAACAGCTGTCCTGGACTCTTCAAAAATGTCAGTATCATGAAAGAAAAACAGTCAGGGAGTTATTAAGATTAAAGGAGACAAAAAGGCAACTGAATGTAATTTCACGATCTTGGATGGGATTCTGCATGATGACAAAAAAAGCTATTCAAAAGAACATTAAAAGGACAATTGAGGAGATTTGAACATGGACCATAGCAGGTATAAGTATTACATCAAAGTTAAGTTTGATTAGTTGCAGTGTTGTGGTGATAAGGCTGGCCTTATTCTTAGGCGATATATGCCGAAGTATTTAGCGGTAACATGTCATGATACCTGTGATTACCTTTCCAATGGTTTAGGAAGTAAAACATTTGTGGCAAAATATTAATTGTTGAATCTTGCAAGATTTAAACATTTAAAGCATAAGAAAAATTCTAAATAACTTTTAAAAATAGTGAATTTGGTAATGGTAAATAGGGTGAATTGATGAAGAAAGACTGAAGACAGGTAGGAAGCTATGTTTGGTCTAGGATAGTGATGGTAACGTAACAAAGGCATCCAGTTAAAAAATGGGCAATTGTTAGAACCTGGTAAGTGACAAAGGACCTGAAAGGAAGGAAAGTGGAAAGAGAGATTTTTATTCTGGTCAAATGGAGATGCTACTGACAGAAATAAGGAAGTTGAGAGAAACAGGTCTGAGGAGGTCAGCAGGAAAAGAATGAATTCCAATCTGGGACACTTTAAAATTCCAAGAGAGAGTGGCTCAGCTCAATGGTGACACCTAGTAGATGGCTGGAAGCTGTCATTCAGGAAATATAAATTGGTTGTTTCGGTATTTGTTGGGTTAAATGCAGATTTCCTCTGTCTGTTTCTCTCAGACTCCAGCAGTGATATTTATTAAACTAAATAGGTGCTCATTGAATTCACTATGAGAATTAAAAAATTTGATCTTCTCTTTTCATAATAATCTAAGAAAAGATATTAGCATATTTTGGACGATGTGCACGACCACCTTATAACCAGTTGCGGCCGTATGATTTCAGTGGGTGCATTTGGGTTGGTAGTCACGTTGGTAGTCACGTTGGTACCCGTCTTCTCTTGGGGGCTAATGAAAAAAGAGGTAATACTTACATGACATAAGTGCTGGTGTCAAGTGAGTGCTGTTTTATGTACGTTGCATAATGTTTTCTAGGATCCTTCCCTTTTTATGGCTGAATAATCTGTTGTGTGTATTTATCGCATTTTGTTTATTCATTCATTTGTAGATAAACACTTGAATTGTTTCTGACTTTTGGCTATTCGGAATAATGAAGCTGTGAACAGGGGTGTACAAACATCTGTTTGGGTCCCTGTTTTCAATTTTTAGGGGTGTATACCTACAAGTGGAATTGCTGGATCATATAATCCTATGTTTAACATTTTGAGGAACTGCCAAATGTTTTCCATAGCAACTGCAACGTTTTACATTCCCATCAGCCATGCATAAGAATCCAAGATCATGAGAAATTTTCCCTATGTTTTCTTCTAAGAATTTTATAGTTCACTCTTTAACATGTAGGTCTTAACATTTGAGTTAATTTTTATATATGGTATAAGGTAAGGATCCAACTTTTTTTTTTTTGTCATGTGGATTTCCAGTTTTCTGAGTGCCATTTGTCAAAAAGACTGTCCTTTTTCGATTGAATGATTTTTGGCACCCTTGTTTAAAATCATTTAACCATGCATGTGTTTTTCTGGGCTCTCTATTCTATGCCATTGGGCTATTTGTCTATTCTTACTCAGATGCCACACTGTTTTGACTATTATAGCTTTGTTGTAAATTTTGAAAATAGGAAGCATGAGATAGTCAATGTTCTTCTTTTTCAATATTGTTTTTGCTATTTGAGGTTCCCTGAAATTCCATATGAATTTTAGAATGAGTTTTCCTGTTTCTCCAGAAAATACTTTGGGGATCTTAATGGCGAGTACACTGAATATATAGATGGCCTTGGGTAGTATTATTATCTAGCTCAGTGGGTAAAGAATCTGCCTGCAATGCAAGAGATCCAGGTTTGATCCCTGGGTTGGGAAGATCCCCTGTAAAAGGAAATGACAACCCACTCCGGTATTCTTGCCTGGAGAATCCCATGGACAGAGGATTTGCAGGCTGGTCTACAAATGTGCTTCCAGATCCTCTAATTGATTCAGTGAATTGCTCTTCCTTAGCTCTGTTTGTTCCCTGCCACCCACGCCCTCCCCGTTTCTGCATTTCATTTTCACAGTCCTGTCTCTAGCCAGTATCTAAATACTACATGTGATAGATTTGAAAATAGTTAGGCAGACATGAAGTAGCCAGTTGTCTTGGAGGCAAGGCACAAGTCTTGCTAGTTTACTTGGCTTCTGAGCACATCTACATGGGTGCTGAGCAAAGAGCCTGGACCCTGTAGCTCTTGATTGGACCACTTCCTGGCTCAGAGGGATTCCTACAGGCCATCCAGGAGTCTGCTTCATTGGAAGGTTTGCTCCCATGTGATAACACGGATGCCTCTCTCCCCCTGCAGGTCTTCAAGAACCCCCACGACGTAGTAACTGTTCTGCTGATTCAGACCCTGGGGGCCTTGGTGCCCTCTCTACCCGTGTGCCTCAGTTCCGGCGTGGAGCGGGCAGGACCTGAGCTGGAGCTCGTCAAGCTGCTGGAGTTCTACGACGCCACCGCCCACTTTGCCAAGGGGTTGGAGATGGCCCTGCTCCCCCACGCACGTAAACATGCTTCCTCCCAGCTCTCTGACTTGCCTTCACTCACTTTTTTTGGGTGGGTCGGCGGGCCTGGGTTTGTTTACCTTTTCCAGTGACTGATTTTACAGACATAGAAAGGAGCAGTGTTTTCCTTCTCAACAGAGAGGGAAACCTTTTCCATGAAAACATTGCCATTATGGAAATAATTGTTGCCTAATATATTTGCCTAGCTCCAGTGCTGCCTAGGCGCTTCACCCATGCTGGGGAAGCGACAGGCACTTCTGCAGGGGCTTAGAGTATAAGAGGCAGGTGGACGTCAGTGGCAGCGAGTGGGCAGCGAGTTAGTCTGGGAGGGTGGTATCCTCTTCCTCTTAAGTCATCACAGAACCTCGGGCAAGTCAACCTAAAAAAGTAAGTTCAAGGGAACAAGTGGATTAGAGGAGGCTTTTGCAAGGGCAACAGCATATTTTTAAGGGCAAGGGTGCAGTATTAGGACCAAGGGCGGCTGTAAGGTACCTGGGCTTTCCCCAGATGCCGTGTGAGAGCGCTTTTTATTCCCGTTTGGGCAAACAATGCGTGGTGTGTTGCGTTTCCCCAGCTGTTTCCCATCTATATTAAAAGCGCCATAAAGCTTTAAGTCACACAGACCTCGTGAGGAATGCTGCTGTCAAATCAGGACGTCGCCTCAGGAAGGCCTGCTTCTGCCATTGGGCTGCTGCGTGTCACTAACTTGGTTTATTTACTAGTTATTCTCTTTAATTGCCTTCATGTGTAATTACCTCGTACATTCCAGGGAGTGTGTTTGTTGTTCGAGTTCCTGATGACTCATCGGGGGTTTTTGGCACACTTGCTGGTCTGGCCTCGGCTGTGGGAGAGGCACCGTGGATGTGGACAGCTTCCAGGGATCTGGACATCGTTGTCCTAGTGGTTGGAGAGTGTTTAGGCTGAGTGTCCTGCAGGGGCAGAGTGGAATGAAGGCAGGGCCAGAAGCAGGTTGCTTTCCTCCTACTGGTGATGGATATTGCTGAAGAAGAGAGAACCACCCTCTAAAGAACCAGATACAGAAAGTACTTTGTTAGTCAGCCATGGAAGTTTAGATTTTTCATGATTCCTATTGAGATTAAAAAAATATATATATGTATTTTTTAGTTTAAAAGTACTTTGGAAACAGACATAAAAATAAAAGAGCATGAAAATGATCCATAATCTCTTCACTCAGAGAGGCATGGGAACATTTTATTTCCTCCCAGTAGTTCATATATAAATATACATGTTCATAAATGTATATGAAATAAAGGGCTTCCCAGGTTAACTCAGTGGTAAAGAATCCACCTGCCAGTGCTCTAGATGTGGGTTCAGTCTCTGGGCTGGGAAGATCCCCTGGAGGAGGAAATTGGCAACCCAGTATTCTTGCCTGGGAAATCCCATGGACAGAGGAGCCTGGCGGGCTCTAGTCCATGGGGTCGCAGAAGAGTTGGACATGACTTAGTGACTAAATAACAACAACGTATGAAATAGGTGCATATATAAATATATACATGTGCATGTATCTTGAAAAATACTAGTTTATATGATCTTATACTCTCTTTTTTGCTCACATGAATGAGCATTTTTGTGTCATTAAGTATCTTCCTAAGACATGGTTTTTAATGACCATTTGATAATGATGGCTTACTTTAATTTTTTAATCCACTATTTAGAAATAAAACTTATAAACAATCTTGCACATTAATTTTGGAGCCCACTTCTGATTATTCCTTGGAAGAAGTTTGAAAATTACAGTTGCTAATAAATGAAAAATTTAAAGATTTTGTCACATTTTGTTCTGTAGAAAGTTTCTGCTTCTTTACAGATTCATCTGTAGTAAATAAGGCTCCTCATTCCCCCATGCCCTAACCAGCACTAGGCTCTATTGTTTTTCCTCTTGCCAGTTTCTTAGACAGTTAACAATATATTGTTTCAATTTTCATTTCTTTGATTACTAGCCAGTTTGAAAATTATAAAAAGTTATATTTTTTCTCTTAAATTGCTTATTCTTTTGCCTCTTTTTCTGTTTGAGAGTTTAATCTATTTCCGGTTAATTTATAAGGGCAATTTATGTAAAACAATGTTTTATCAAATATGTTATCAACAAAGCGCTGTTATAAAAATTCATGATACAGTTATATCTATAACATAAGATGAAACTCTCCTATAATCCCACTAGCTGGAAATAACCACTGTTAAAAATTTGGTGTGTATTCCCAAAATATCTTACATAGTATGGATTTTTTCTCATTATCAGCTATGTTGCAGATACGTTTTCTAACTTTCTAGTTTACCGTTAAGACTTTTCTATTTTAATGTATATATTGTATCTCTCTAAAAGGTTACGCAGTAGAAAATAAAAAAAAATAATTAGTTGACTTTATAGTTAACAAGCAATATGTTTGGAGTAGGAAAGGACAACCCACTCCAGGATTCTTGCCTGGAGAATTCTGTGGACTGATGAGCCTGGTGGTACAGTCCATGGGGTCGTAAAGAGTTGGACACCACTGAACACGTACACACACGTATTGGGTTTAGAAAAACCCAGAAAATACAAGGAAGGAAAAAGAGCAAGCTCAATCAGCCGTCCAGAAACAATATTTTACATTATATACACATGCATATTCTGTATATGAGTGTGTGTATGTACTTAAGTGCTTTTTATTTTTTATTAGTTTTTATTGGAGTATAATTGCTTTACAATGTTGTTACCTTTTTTTTTAAGAACTACTGTCTTTTTAAATTTTATTTATTTATTTATTTTTGATGGAGCTGGGTCTTTGTTGCTATGTGCAGACTTTCTCTACTTGCAGCAAGTGGGAGCTACTCTTCCTTGTGGTGGGTGTGTGGGCTCATTGTAGCAGCTTCTCTTGTTGCAGAGCATGGGCTCTAGGGTGTGGGGGCTTCAGGAGTTGCAGTGTGTGGGCTCAGTAACTGTGGCACTTGGGCTTAGTTGCCGTGCAGCATATGGGATTTTCCTGGGCCAGGAATCGAACCTGTGTCCCCTGCACTGGCAGGTGGATGCCTAACGGCTGGACCACCAAGGAAGTCCTTGTTAAATATTTTTAATACAATATTTTATTATCACCGTCACCCTCCCAGTTTTATATTGATGCAGTACTGTCATCCAGTACACAAATTTTCCTAGTTCCACAACAGTCTTTATAGCCGTTTCCCTACCTCTTACTAGAGTCTGCTCAGTGTACATGCATTATTTTTGGTTGTCCTTTCTCTTTAATCTCTTTTAAACCAAAAACAGTCATCTCATCTCTGGTCTTTCATGACACTGATGTCTTTGCAGAATACAGGATAGTTTTCTTGTAGAATGTCCTATAGCCTGGAATTATCTAGTTGTTTCCTTGTGTTTAGATTTAGATGAAACATTTTTAATAAGAATACCATACTGTTGATGATGTATACTTCTATGGCATCACATCAGGAGACACATAATGTCCAATTATTGGTGGTGGGTTGGATTAATCACTTGGTAGTTATACCTGCCAGGTCACTCCATTGTGAAGTTACCTTTTCCTCTTTGTAATTAATAATTATCTATGGGGTGATATTTTAGCCCATAGGAATATTCCGTTCCTTAAGAAACATTTACCTAATGACTTTAGCATCCATTTGTAATTCCTGCCTGAAGAAGCCTTTACATTGCTGATTATAAAATGGTAATATTCTCATATTACCATTCTCTCATTTCTTTTACATACATTTTCAGGCATTCTTTTGTGAAGAGATTTTTCTTCCTTTGTCTCTCTCTAATGTCACTATAAACTTATGGATTTTTAAATTCATTGTATTAAAATTATTTTCATTATTCATTTTGATGCTTAGGTTATTTCAAATTTGGTCGGTGATTGCCCCTTCAGGCTGGTGCCTGCATCATTTTGACATGTCCCTATCAGCCTTAGAGTGTTTTATTGCTTTTTGGTACACACAGATCCAGGAACATTTTGTACTGCCTCAGACCTGGAATCAGCCGTTTTCTCAAGGAGCTTGGTTTCTTCTAGTGGGAAATGGTATTTAGGAACCAAGATGTAGCACCATGCATGCTTATTGTTGCTGGGCAATTATTACTTCCTAGGCCCTTTGTGAACAGAGCCAGGAAATACATTTATTTTATTTGTTTATTTTTTCAAAATTTTTTTAAATTTTATTTTTTAATTGAAGGATACATGCTTTACAGGATTGTGTTGATTTCTGCCAAGCATCGACATGAATCAGCCATAGGTGTATGAACTCAGGGAACTCAAACCCGGGCTTCTTAACAACCTAAAGGGGTGGGATGAGGAAGGAGGTGGGAAGGAGGTTCAAGAGGGAGGGGACATTTGTGTGCCTATTTATTTATCTTTGGTTGTGCTGAGTCTGTTGCTACCTGGCCTCCTCTCTAGTTGCAGTGAGCAGGGGCTTTTCTCTAGTTGCAGTGAGCAGGGGCTTTTCTCTAGTTGCGGTGAGCAGGGCCTCCTCTCTAGTTGCGGTGAGCAGGGCCTCCTCTCTAGTTGCGGTGAGCAGGGCCTCCTCTCTAGTTGCGGTGAGCAGGGGCTTTTCTCTAGTTGCGGTGAGCAGGGGCTTTTCTCTAGTTGCGGTGAGCAGGGCCTCCTCTCTAGTTGCAGTGAGCAGGGCCTCCTCTCTAGTTGCAGTGAGCAGGGGCTCCTCTCTAGTTGCAGTGAGCCGGGCCTCCTCTCTAGTTGTGGTGTGCAGGCTTCTCATTGCAGTGGCTTCTCTTGTTGCAGAGCACGGGCTCGAGGGCACTCAGCTGTCAGTAGCTGTGGGACTAGGGCTCAGTAGTTATGGCTTCTGGCCTCTGGAGCACAGACTCAGTAGTTGTAGTACACAGCTTATTGCTCTGCGGCATGTGGGATCCTTCCGGATCAGGGATTGAACCCATGTCTCCTGTATCGGCAGGCAGATTCTTTACAACTGAGCCATCAGGGAAACCCCATATTTTAAAAAATTACCAGTTTATTCTGATATTTCCAACACCAGTAGATTTTTACCTCTTGCCATTCTCTACTGCATCTGTTCTCTCCTACAGAGAGAATCATGGTTTCCATCAGCAGTGGGTGTGCATGTGTGCGTGTGCATATGTGTGTCTCTGTGTTTTTTGTATACACATACAATTACTTTTCATGACCCTCTTACAGATAGGTCAAAAGGTATTTACTTATTCAACTATAAATGGGCTAGTTCTAGAGTGCTGTATGCTGAGAATGCCATGCTAAGCAAAACCAGACAGAGTCCCTGCTCTCATACAATATATATTCCAGTGGGAAATAGCCAAATAATCATACTGATGAGTGTATAATTACAAAGCGAGATGAGTACTTTGAATAGCAAAATGGTTCTAGGAGAAAAGTAGAATGGTCCTAAGCCGATAAAGATGATCGAGACCCTCAGACATGAACTGAGTGAGTCGTGAAGGAATAGGAGCTAACCAGATGAAGAGGGTTAGGGAAGAACAAGGTCTTTCCAAACAGAAGTAGTAGCCGGTGGCCAGAGGGGAGCTTTTGAGAAACCGAGAGAAGGCTGGAGGCTAGGGGAGTTGTGAAAGAGGGTTAGGCTGTAGAAGTACTAACAAAAGTCAGTTCAGTTCAGTCGCTCAGTCGTGTCCGACTCTTTGCAACCCCATGGACCGTAGCATGCCAGGCTGAGTACAACAAAAGTAGCTGGCATTATTGAGTGCTTACATGTGTTAGACACATACTATTTTACCTAATCTCCAGTTAAGCCTGTAAAATTGATGCCATTATTAACCTCATTTTACAGTTGAGGAAAGAGACATTGAAAAGTTAAGTCATTTGTACCTAGTCCCCTAAGAGAAAGCAAGAGAACTTCAGTTAGAAGAGCCTTCATCCTTAACTACCCCCTCTTTCACCTCCTGAGGTCAAGCAATGGTAAAACTTTGCAGGCTATGGAAAAGATTTTGGATCCCAGCTGAAGAGAGAATTCTTAGCAGTTGAATTACTGTGTCACAGAATATGCGTGTTAAAGTTTTCATGTAGTTGAATATGGAATTTTGATGCATATCCCGTTTCTGTAAAATCCTAGGAATGCTCCAAATGAAAATGTTCTTTGTGCAGAGCCTTTTCTCTGTAGCAGTTCTTGAACTTGACCCTGGGGAAGGCTATCATTTGAAGAGGTTCTCAATTATGATGGGTTATAGGATTAAGGGGATCCATATCTTTATTATTATTTTAAAATTTTTTATTTATTTATTTTTGGCTGCATTGGGTCTTTGTTGCTGCCCAAGGGCTTTCTCTAGTTGCGGCAAGCCTGGGGTGGGGGGCTACTCTCTAGTTGCCCTAGGTGGGCTTCTCACTGTGGTGGATTCTCTTCCTGCAGAGCATGGACTCCAGAGCGCAGGCTCAGTAGTTGTGGCCCATAGGCTTAGTTGCTCTGAGGCACATGGGATCTTCCCGGACCAGTGATCAAACCCGTGACCCCTGCATTGGCAGGCCGATTCTTAACCACTGGACCACCTTGTCATTCCAGAAATTCAGGGAAGCTCCCTGAATCAGTGTCTTTAATAGAACTTTAGGCAAATAGTACACAAAGCTCAAATTTATTGAAATATTTACTGACATGATTGTTACAGGTTCCATGAATGGTAAAAGCAGATGAACAGATAGTAGGCACCCCAAAGATGAAATAGGAAAAGTTCCAGTAGAGTTCCTTCCACGTATCATTTTTCACCAGTTAATTTCCAGTTCCTTGTTCATTATTGCTTTTAATTTCTGATTTCCTTGAAGATGAGCAAAACCTGGTGAAAGTCATGGAGCTGGTGGATGCTGTGTATGGTCCATACAAGCCCTACCAGCTGAAGTATGGCGACATGGAAGAGAAGTACCTCCTCATCCAGTTCAGCGAGGTGCCTCTGGTAAGGTCACAGCACTGCCGGGGCCAACTGGGCTTCGCTGTATCTGCCAGGCTAGGGTCGGGCTGGCTGGGGTGCTTCAGAGAAGGTGGGAGCCAGTATATGGAATGCAGAGAGTGGGAACAGGTGTGTCAAACATGGGCTCTCAGCGCTTCCTGGGCTCTCGTAATCCAAATGAGACCACAGGTCTACTACCTGGTTTTTATTTAAAATCCCCAGTGAGGACCTAACACCCCTCAGAGGCTTAAATCTTCTCAAGATTAAGTTGGTTATCTCCCTGAGTCAGTCATGATTACGCAGTCTTTTGTTCAAGGCAGATATGCAAACAGACACTGGAGCGGAGCACTCAAGCACAGTGCTCTCAGGCCAGGTTCACCAGGTGGACGCACCAGAGGGGAATTTCCATTGCAAATAATTAAGTCTGTCTAGCGGGAGAGGTGGACACGACTGAAGCGACTTAGCAGCAGCAGCAGCAGCAGCGGGGGGTGAGTTGACATTGAAGAATAGATCTTACAGTAGTTCAAGCCGGCTGCCTCCTGCCATTTTTTTTTTTCTGTTTTCTAAGGATGTCCCTAGAAAGTCTGTTCCACTCAGTTATGTTCTTGCCCCTGAAGGAAGCATGTGTTTTTTTCACTGCATTCTTTTGGAGTGTGTGATACGAAGAATTCAGACCCTCACTTGAGAGCCAGAGGGAGAGCTGCTGCTGCTGCTGCTGCTGCTGCTGCTGCTGCTGCTGCTGCTGCTGCTGCTGCTAAGTCACTTCAGTCGTGTCCGACTCTGTGCGACTCCATAGACGGCAGCCCACCAGGCTCCCCTGTCCCTGGGATTCTCCAGGCAAGAACACTGGAGTGGGTTGCCATTTCCTTCTCCAATGCATGAAAGTGAAAAGTGAAAGGGAAGTTGCTCAGTCGTGTCCGACTCTTCGCAACCCCATGGACTGCAGCCTACCAGGCTCCTCCGTCCATGGGACTTTCCAGGCAAGAGTACTGGAGTGGGTTGCCATTGCCTTCTCCACAGAGGGAAAGATACCATCTTAATCACAGAAAAAGAGGAAAGAGATAAAAAATACATATATAAGGATGACTGTAAGGATTTGATCATGCTTTTTGCCCAGGAGTTTATTTCTGTGATCTCACTGGCCGCTTAGACTGTTCTTCCTTCAGTCAGGCTTTTAAAGAGCTCTCATAGTTTGGGACTACATTTCTGATGTTCGTAGTAAATGGTTTGACCATGAATGAGAAGGTCTGGAGCTCCTCCCATCTGGATGTTGTCTATTCATTTGTTCTTCAGTCTGAAGCAGCTTTTTATTGTCTCTGCTGACCAGGAGCACGGGGAAGTCATTGACTGTGTGCAGGAGCTGAGCCACTCTGTGAACAAGCTCTTTGGCCTGTCTTCTGCAGCCGTTGACAGATGCATCAGATTCACCAGTGGCCTGGGGACCTGTGGTCTGCTGACAGCCCTGAAGTCTCTCTTTGCCAAGTAAGGCTGGGGAAGTGGGATCAGGGCCAGCTGCAGGGAGATAATGGCCTGCTGATGGCCCTGAAGTCCCTCTTTGCCGAGTAAGGCTGGGAGAGTGGAGTCAGGGCCAGCCTCATGGGAGAGTGGTGTCTCCCAGTTAAAAATGCGGATGTCCGTATTCCTGCCATGAATCACTTGCACCTAAGCCTAAGGGGACGTCCTTAATGACGCTAAGAACATCACAGCACATTCATTATGGTGGAGCATTTAAAGCAACCAGAATGTCCATCAATTTGGAAATGGCCAAATAAGATATGGTATATTCATACTAAGGGAGTTCCTTATGAGGCAGTTAAAGTGTTAATTCTATCTACACATAACAGCAGGGACAGATGTCAAAACATACTGTTGAAGTGAATAAAAAGTTGCAGGATACTATGTAGAGTACATTTTCTGTAGCAGGGCTCAGCAAAGCTTTTCTGCCAAGGACCAGATGATAAGTATGGTTGGCCTTGAGGGCTTTGTAGTCAGTAGAGACTTTCATGGAGAGTGCTTCCCCAGAAGCACAAAAGCAGCCAGAGAGAGCACATACCTGAGTGGATGTGGCCTTGTTCCAGTAAAACTTTGTTTACAAGAAACAAGGAGTGCCAATTCCTGTTCTGGATCCTCTTTGAAACTATAAGTGCATTATATGTTCCTATAGAATACAGGTCACCAAACTCTAGCTCAGGAGCCAAGTCTGTTTTTGTAAAAGTTTTTGTAAAAGTGTTATTGGAATTCCACTAAGCCCATTCACTTATCTGTGGCCTCTAAATCCTCCCAATGAAGTTAGAGTTGAGTAGTTGGAACAGAGACCTTGTGACTTGCAAAGCTTAATACCTGGACCTGAACAGACAAATTTTGCTAAGCCCTGATGCGGAAGGTTAGGCAAAACTGAAAACACTGATTATATTTGAGGAGAGGGAGGACTAAGTAGTCATAGGAGACTTAGCTTTGTTATTTTTGATTCTTAAAAAGGAGACTAAATTAACACATTTCTTGTGTAATTAAAAATATAAAATAAAAAAATATATAAACATCATGCTCAGTAGAAGAAGCCAGTCAGACAGGACCTCACGTTATATGATTCCATCTATACAAAATGTCCAGAACAGGCGAATCTATAGAGACAGACAGTAGGCTAGTGGCTGCCTAGGCAGGGCATGCAGGTTCCATCCTGGGTCAGGAAGATCCCCTGGAGGAGGAAATGGCAACCCACTCCAGTATTCTTGCCTGGGAAATCCCATAGACAGAGGAACCTGGCAGGCTGCAGTCCATGGGGTCGCAAAAGAGTCAGACGTGACTAAGCAACTAAACAAAAGGGCTGGGGAGGGGGGCATTTGGAGGAGATGCAGGATGTCTGCTAAAAGGTAACAGGGTGTCTTTTAAGGCTGATGAAGCTTGTTTTAATGTTGATTGTGGTGATGGTTGCACAACTCTGTGACTGCATAAAAACCTTTGACTTGTGTGCTCTGTGAATTGCAAAGGCGATAAAGCCATTAGAAGAAAGAAAAGAGGGAAGACCAAAATTAAATTTACTTAGAGAAAAGAAGAGGTAAGAAATTTCAGTATAAGGCTGGATTCTCTGACCTGTGTGATTGAGGTGAAAGGGCCCTTGGGAGGTTAGATGCTTCAGTGTTTAGCTTATGGACGGATACATTCTCAGGCTCTGCAAGAGACTGTGTTCTGAAATAAAGTTGCCTTGAGTCTCAAGGAACTCCTCGTACTGAACTGAATGCTCTTTTGCTGCCGTAAGTTTAGGGAGCCCTTGTCATTCCAGAAATTCTGAACATGCCCCGTGAGCTCTGTGCTGTTGGTCACTGCCGCGGGCGGTCTGCACCTCCGAGGGCGGCTCACAGGAAGATACTGAGGGGACAGGGGCCCTGCTCACAGAGGGAGCGGGAGCAGGTGAGCCCAGACGGCACCTCCAGAGAGAGAAACATCAGCAACAGGTTTTAATCAAATAAAATTCACCTCTTTCTCTGCCACCAACCAGGATTTTGTGGATGAAATAATTCTTTTTGAGACCTAAAAATTTTATTATAAAATAACAAAAGTAAAACGCTTTCAAAAATACAGATATATTTAAATACAAAAAGGTGTAAAAAAGCAAAAGTCTTCCTTCTTTCCTGCCCATGTCCTTCTCCTCAGAAGTCACAAGTTTTAGTCTTTTATTTAAATATATTTAGCTGCACTGGTCCTCAGTTTCGGCACGCGGGATCTTGGTTCACTGACCAGGGATTGAACCCAGGGCCCCTGCATTGAGCTCAAGGAGTCTTAGCCTTCTCACTCTTCTCTCCAGACTTTAAAGAAAATTTGTTCGTTTATCACCTTTAACTTGACTCTCAACCCTGAAAGGTGAGGAACTGGGCCTCTTTGAGTCTGGTCCTCTCATATCCTCTCTCCTCCCAGTTCTCGTTGGTGATGTTTTCATTTTTGGTTCTTGTGTTGGTTACTTCAGTTCCTTCATTTTAAAAAGTAATGCAAATCCATATTAAAAATTCAAACTGGACCAAAGGATGTATGAAGCCAGATCACCTTCTCTAGAAGGGGAGGATTTGAAGGTACCAAAATAGCTGATATTTGTTTATGAAATTAGTCAGGGAAATAAGGGTGATACTGACTTGCCCAGGGTTCAAGTGGGACCTCGTTCAGTAGTGGGGAGGGCATGGGATGGTATTCAGGAAGGAGGGGTAGGGAGGATGAAGGATGCAGGCAGGGCAGGAGGGTAGCCTAACCTGGATTTGGCCAAGGCTGTAGAATCCATAGTTAAAGATGGGGTGGTACAGAGTCAGGGGTGTTCTGGCTGTGAGGGAGCCTGGGCCCTGGAGGTGGAGCCCCCTGAGCTGAGATCCTGGCTCAGGCACTTAACAAGCTGGGACCTTGGGTGGGTTCATGCACCTCTCTGAGTCTTGTTATCTTTTAGTTGGGGAAACTGATGGTGATAATACCACCTTTCTGTGTGGATGTGAATATTGAGTGAGAAGTAAATGTGCTTAGTCGCTCAGTCAGTCTTTGCAACCCGATGGACTGTAGCCCGCCAGGCTCCTCTGTCAGTGGAATTCACCAGGCAAGAATACTACTGGAGTGGGGAGCCTTTCCCTTCTCCAGGGAATCTTCCCAACCCAGGGATCAAACCCAGATCTCCTGCAATGCAGGCAGATTCTTTACCATCTGAGCCGGCAGGGAAGCCCAGGGAATATTGAGTGAAAGCACATAATTACAGCACCTTGCATGGTAGAGACACTTGGAAACATTTATTGTGAGAGAGCTGGAGTGTTTTGGTACGAATGCCATAAAAATGTGGTGTGATGCACACATCACCTGTGAGCCCCACTGGGGCTAAGCAGTCACCCACCTCCCCCTACCTCACGCCCCTGCCATGCTCCACAGCTGCTCACCATCCCAGGGACTCTGTCAGGAGCTTCTGCAGCGCAGTGGCACTGTTGGGCGGGGTGCTCTTCACGTACTTGTCACGGTTGCAGGGTGGTGATAGATGTTTAACCTTCTTCAGCTAAAGCACAATTATGTCCTCCAAGAGCCCCCTCTCAGTGTGTCCTGAGGCCCCTGCCCCTCCCCCAGGGGAACCTGTCACGTCTCTGGGAGGGGTCCGTGGCGTTTTGGTTTCATAGCTTTCCAGCGCTACGTTTTGAGGCCTCCGTGAAGGCAGCAGCACCGGCGCTTGTCCTCAGCGCAGTGGCCTGCTGCAGTTTTGTCCACTTGCTTCTCTGAATGGCCTTTCTTTCCACCACACAGACTTACTCTTCAGGGCAGTGCCTGGGGTCCTCATAATCCACCGTCCTCCCTAGAGCGTATGGTTTGGGAAGGGAGAGGAGCAAGATTTCCTGTGATGTGTGCAGGTGTTGTGGGTTTTAGGGAGCCTCTTGGCTTCCAGAGCACATGACCATCCACCCTAGTCCTCCTTACCGTACTCTCCCAAAGGCATGTTTATTGTTTACCTTCCAAGAACTGTACAACCAGCCATCTGTAGCCAGCATCCCTTATCTGTGGCTTCAACTAACTGTGGATTGAAAATACTTGGGGAAAAAATGTGCAGAAAGTACCAAAAGGCAAAACTTGAATTTACCCGTGAGTTTGCCACATGCTGGCAACTATTTACATAGCATTTATATTGTATTTACAATTTACATAACATTTACCTTGTATTAGGTATTATAAGTAATCTAGAGATGATTTAAAGTATATGGGAGAATGTGCCTAAGTGAAGTGAAGTGAAGTCGCTCAGTTGTGCCCAACTCTTTGAGACCCCATGGACAGTAGCCTGTACCACGCTTCTCCGTCCGTGGGATTTTCTAGGCAAGAGTACTGGAGTGGGTTGCCGTTTCCTTCTCCAGGGAATCTTCCCTACCTAGGGATCAAACCCAGGTCTCCCGCATTGTAGACCAACGTTTTACCATCTGAGCTACCAGGAAAGTCCATATGCCTAATTATTATTATTAATTTGCTCAGTCGTGTCCGACTCTTTGCTACCCCATGGACTATCAGGCTCCTCTGTCCATGGGATTTTCCAGGCAAGAGTGCTGGAGTGGATTGCCATTTCCTTCTCCAGGGGATCTTCCTGACCCAGGGATCGAACTCGGGTCTCCCACATTGCAGGCAGACGCTTTACCGTCTGAGCCACCACGGAAGCCCTTCATATGCCTAGGTTATATGCAAATACTATAGACCATTTTGTATTTTTTTAAAAACTTGAACATCTGTGGGTTTTGCTACTTTGGCTGGGGGCAGGATCCTGAAATCAGTCCCTCATGGATACCAAGGGAGTTACAATATATAAAAACAATACCACTGCACATCAGCTTTCATTTTATACTTTTCAGGGAACTTTTGTGTGTTCTGTTTCATTCATTTCATTTTGTCATCACGACAACACTGTGGGAGCAGTACAGAAAGTGAAACTCGCTCAGTCATGTCTGATTCTTTGTGACCCATGGACTATACAGTCCATGGAATTCTCCAGGCCGGAATACTGGAGTAGGTAGCCTCTCCCTTTTCCAGGGGATCCTCCCAAACCAGGGATCAAATCCAGGTCTCCCGCATGGCAGGCAGATTCCTTCCCAGCTGAGCCACAGTGGAAGCCCAGGAACACTGGAGTGGGTAGCCTATCCCTTCTCTAGCCGATCTTCCCCATCAGGAATTGAACCAGGGTCTCCTGCATTGCAGGCGGATTCTTTACCAACTAAGCAATCAGGGAAGGCAGTGCAGAAGACATCATCAAGTCCACTTTGAAGATGAAGAAACTGAGGCCCAAAGACACCTCGGTACTTGCCTAGCTACTGCAGTGCAGGTCTGTCATTGCCTCACAGCCTGTTTCTGGATGTCTCCCTAATGCCCAGGCGTGTGCTAATTCCCGGGGATACAATTATGAGCCACAGAGTGATAGTCCCTGTTCTCTCCCAGAGCTTCTAGTCTAGTGACAGCAATAAACATGAAACACATACATTAAATAAGCTATTTAGTGATACCTGGGGTTCCGTGATAAGTGGGATGTGATAAGCCATTCAGTGATAAATGGGATGAAGAGAAGTAAGTGGTGTAGGCGCGAGCAAACAGCACAGTCTGCGAGGGAGGCTTTCAGTTTGGAATCCAGCTTTATGCTTCACTAAGGTTGGGCCCAAGCCATGGGCTTGGCTGTTTACTCTGAATTCAAGGATTGGAGTGGGCTTCCCTGGTAGCTCAGCTGGTAAAGAACCTGCCTGCAATGCAGGAGACCCTGGTTTGATTCCTGTGCCGGAAAGATCCCCTGGAGAAAAGATAGGCTACCCACTCCAGTATTCTTGGGCTTCCCTTGTGGCTCAACTGGTAAAGAATCTGCCTGCAATGTGGAGACCTGGGTTCGATCCCTGGGTTGGGAATATCCCCTGGAGAAGGGAATGGATATCCACTCCAGTATTCTGGCTTGGAGAATTCCATGGACTGACTGTATAGTCCATGGGGTCGCAAAGAGTTGGACACAACTGAGTGACTTTCACTTTCAAGGATTTCAATGCTGCAGAAGTACCTTGTGGTATCCTAGGTGTCAGTCAGGTATTATAGTGGGGCCGTGATGTTTTAAAACAGTCCTTTAAATTAGCTTCCAAAGAAATGCCTCTGTTAGGATGAAGGAGTGACTTGCCAGCATCATCTGTCACCTGGTGGGTCACAGAGTTGTGGTCTTCGTGGCCGTCCCCTTCCCCCTCATCGTGAACATCTCTTAAAGCTGCTCTACGAGATGAAAAAGACCGTCTTGTTACATAGAGATTTGTTTGTGGTCAGGGCTTTATGAGTCTTGACAACCCTTTGCAGGATAGCCTCTGAAGATGCTCTCCTTAGCGGTTTGTCCAAAGCTTTGTAATTCCTGGTGTCTCTAGGTAGAGAGTTTATGATGATACCACTGTTAATTTTTCTTTCCCCATAGGTATGTGTCTGACTTCACTAGTACTCTTCACTCAATACGAAAGAAGCACAGACTGGATGATACTCCTCTCAACTCTCTTTTTCAAGAAGATTGGACGGCTTTTCAGAATTCCATTAGGTAAAATGGGAGTAAACATATATAAACATATATATATAATAGTGTATAAAAATGATAAATGTGGGGTTTTTTTTCTCTTTCACTGTCTCCTCCACCTCCTGCCCCTTTTAAAGCAAACACTCTAGACGCTGCAAACAAGCCAATAAACAAAACAAACATCAAAGAGATCTGTCTTGCTCTTAAAATATTTTCAGAAATTCTTTAGGAACTCATCTCCTTTGGTGATTAAAGTTTTTTGTCTGACTTGAGATTTTTTTCCCCCCTTAGCCTATAGTTTTTGCAGTAAGTTAGAGCTTTTATATTTTAGAAAATGCACAGTTGATTATAGCCTGTTTCTGGATCTAAGTGCCATAGTACTAAATGGTAAGGCAGTACTCTTTGGCCTGCAAAGAGCCGTATAAGAGTTCCATGAAAGGACCTGAGGTGACCCTCCTGAATTGTTGTGGACAGGCTCCAGGGTAGCCTCGTGTGACGTGTGGGCTGCGTGGTAGACACCCTGTTGCCCCAAACCCTGAAGTCTGATCTGAGTGTGACTGGCAGTGGCTTGAGGCATTTGGCCCTTGATATGTCCAGCCAGGGAATGCAAATGCTCGCCAGTGGCCAGATCTGACCTATGGACAAGTTTTGTTTGATCACAGGATTTAAAAAAATTTTTTTAGATTATTTGCCAGCATGTAAAACCAGATTTAACATAATCCAGCTTTCCAACATCATGTCAAAACTGGTCTCTCTGGAAGCACTGGGTCTGTGTCGCCCCAAGGCCTTGACCTCTACCTGGGGCTGGAAGCCGAAACCCCTGGTTGACGAGGTAAATGTCCTCTGTTCTGTTCTCCCACTCCTATGAGGCCTATCAGCTGTACTATTGGCCTGAGATAAAAAGCAATCCAGAAATTTCTTTTCCTTACAACCATTCTTCACAGACATGTGTTCTGGAAAGGCAAGCTGCTCTCCCCTCACTTACATTCCTTGCCTGACCCCCTGGGCTAGGTAGCATGTACAGGATACCCATGGTGCACGTGGGTCCAAAAACCATCTTATCAGGGTAAACCCTGGACCTCCCAAGACCATCTGGAATATCTCCTCACGGGCTCTGATCTGAACTTTTATTTTTTGATGAAATTTAATGTTCTTGATGCTAATATCCCTTATCAGCTGTGGCAGCTTGGTACACCGGAAAATATTACGCACGAAGTTGTTCTGTTGTACCTGATGTGAATGTAATATTTCACTTTCTCATAAACCTTTCTTATGATGGAATGCCTAGATATCTTGGTGATGATAGGCACTTTTAGAGAAAGTTAAAAGTTAACTAGCCCTAAGATGTTTTTAATCCTTGGATTTGTCCTGACATTATAGTTTGGTGTTGAAGGACTCAGTGGCTGGAGTTTGAGGCCTAGCATAAAATTACTCGGAAATTAAACAAATATTAAATTCAGACGTGATGATCATTCAGGCTTATCTCTCAGAAACAAATGGATTAAACTCATCTGCCTTTCATGTGATCAGAATGGAACATAATTCTAATATCAAAACAGTTTTCTCTTCTATGCCTGGCAAATAGCAGGCATCTCACAAGCATTAAATAATGAATTTTGGTTTTTAAATTTTAGAGACAAAAGATTTCCAACCCATTTTTGTTTGTTTCCGTTTTTTTTTTTTGTCACACTACAAAACTTGTGGGATCCAGTTCCCTGACCAGGGATGGAACCCAGGCCCTCAGCAGTGGAAACTCGAGTCCTAACCACGGAACCACCAGGGAATTTCCTCCAACCCATTTTCTCAGAGACAAAAACCAAGAGCAACTTCAGTATTTTGTGTGCGTGCTAAGTTGCTTCAGTTGTGTCCGACTCTTTGCAACCCTATGGACTGTAGCTGGCCAGACTCCTCTGTCCACGGGATCCTTCCCGTAAGAATACCAGAGTGGGTTGCCATGCCCGCCTCCAGGGGATCTTTCTGATCCAGGTATCAAACCTGGATCAGATCTTTGAGGTCCCCTGCATTGGCAGGTGGGCTCTTTACCTCTAGCACCACCTTGTATTCTGGGACATGTTAAATTATTTCGGATCACGTTGGATAGACTTGTGATTCATAGCAGGGAGACCCATGACAGAGGAATATCAGAAAGGACCGGAATCTCCCTTTTACGTGAACTACTAATGAATGAAACATTTCAGATCAGCCCTCTAAGTGGGCTTCCCTGCTGGCTCAGACGGTAAAGGTAAAGAACCTGCCTGCGGTGCAGGAGACCCAGGTTTGATCCCTGAGTTGGGAAGATCCCCTGAGGAAGGAAATGGCAACCGAGTCCAGTATCGTTGCCTGGGAAATCCCATGGACAGAGGAGTCTGGCAGGCCTCCAGTTCATGGGGTTGTGAGGAGTCTGACATGACTGAGCTCAAAGGATTAACTGCTTTCCCACAACGCAGCACACAACAAAAAGGGTTGAATACTTAGAATTTTTATGAATGAGACAGTGTTTGTCCTGTAAATGTCAGCATTCCAGATGCTTAAACTTGAAGTGCTTTTTGTTTTGTTTAGGATAATAGCCACCTGTGGAGAGCTCTTAAGGCAATGTGGGGACTTTGAGCAGCAGCTGGCAAACAGGTAGGAGGGGTCTGGGGGTGGGTCCCTGGGCCCAGGTTTAGGGAAGAACTTGATTGAGTACACAGCACAGTCTGACGCCTCAGTGCTCCAGGGCTCTCTGTACCTAGGATACGAGGCGTCAGTATTGTCACCATTCAGCATTTATTGAGCATCTAAAAGGAGCAAGGCCTGCTTGGCAGCGGGCACATAATTTTAGTTAGATATGAAAGTCTCAGCCTAATTGAGGAAAACAGTACATGCTATCTCCAAATTATCAGTGGGCTGGGTTCCTGCTGCAATTGTGAGTCAGTTATTGGAAATCGAAATAAATTTCACCATAGAAATGGTGTTCAAAGCATGGTGAAGTCCCCAGGGCCAACCTACAGAATCGGGCTGAACCGGGCCAGCCTGCCGTCTGGGTTCTGCCCCAGGATTCTGTGTTGCAAAGTGGGTGTGTGGCAATGAGGATTTCTGGGCTGGGGTCTGGAAGGTCCCTTGTGTCCCTTTCTCCATTCTGATACCTGCCCCGAAGGGACCCCTCAGAGGGCTCCAGCTGCCCAGATGCTCTTGTTTCTTTCTTTCAGCAGAATCTCATTGTCTCAGTGCAGCTGGGTTCTCTGTTCTGCAGGAGTTCAGGGGAAGAAGTCTGAACTCAGGTGGTGTGAGGGCCTAGCATCTGTCCCTTCCCCTCTTTCTGGGATAATTCTTCATTGTCTTAAAGTCATCTCTGCAAGAGGGACTTTCTGGCAGTGGTACAAAGTGAAAAGCAAGTCGAGACCTCAGACTGGGTGGACGGTAGGGGCGAACTGCTGGGGAAGGAAGTCAGACCACCCTTGGGGTCAGGGGCCTGAGCTGGTCATTTCTTCTTCTCACAACTTTTGGTCTTCTTTCATTTCTGACCGCATGGATTGCCTTCAAGTCACAAGACTTTTCATGATGGCTCTCATTATGGGGAAAGTCTTGCTAGGGGTGGGGGTGGGGGTGGGGTGGGGTGGAATGAGCAGCTACTGGGGTTCATGACTCCCAGACAGCCCAGCACAGAGGTTATGTGGCTTCCTGGAACAAATAAAACCAGGACATCACAGGCATACAATGGAGTGTGTGTAAATAGTATAAATGATGAAGTGAACGCGCCCTTCCTCCCTACTCCCATGCACACTTACGCTCACATTCATATGCAGGTGTATACACACACGCACACGTATACACGGTGAAGGGAGCTTATGGTGGAGGGTAATTAGGTCTGGGTTCACAAAGGGCCTGCACAAAAACGTGAACATTTTATATTTACATGTTTAAAAGAAAAACATGTAGCTTATTATTTTCTTAATTACAGTAGTAATTACATCCTGGGTCCAACTCATTGCACAAATTAAAAGTTCACAAGTATACAAAGTAAAAACTGAAAATCTCACCTTAAAAGTTCTTCAGAAGAAAACAATTACAGCCCTCCACCCCTGTCACATTTGTTGAGCTTCTGATATTAAGAACCTTATCGCGTTAACTCATCAGTCATCCCGGGGGCTCAAAAAGATAGGTACTCTTCTTATCCCCATTTTTACACATGAAGAGACATTGAGGCCTAGAATTTGGCACAGGTAATAGCTTATTCTAGAAAAAGTTACTTGTTTTTGGCTGTGCTGGGTCTTCATGGCCGTGCGGGTTTTTCTTTAGTTGTGGCAAGTGGGGGCTCCTCCCTAGTTGCAGCGCTCAAGCTTCTCATTGCAGTGGTTTATTTTGTTGCAGGGCATATGGGCTCTAGAGCACAGGCTTAATAGTTGTGGTGAATGGGCTTAGTATTTCTGTCGTATATGGGATCTTCTTGAATCAGGGATCAAATCCGTGTCTCCTGCACTGGCGGGTGGATTCTTTACCCCTGAGCCACCGGGGAAGCCGCAGTAATAGCTTTTTAAGTAAAAGAAATTATTTGTGGAAAGAGCTGTGTCTGAGGTGATGCAAGTAAGAAGCAGTGTTTGAACAGGGATGTCAGCTGAGTCATCCTGAGTACATGTCACACCCACACGTCCTTCCTCAGAAATGGTTGTCCATCCTTAGACTTGTGTTTCTCTGCGTGCATATCAGAAGTCTTACCATGTCAGAACATACAGGCTTGCCTTAATCTTTTAATGAAGATGAATATTACATTCTAAAGGGCAAGGAAGGATCTGGTTAAGAAAATGCATGGGGCATTCATAGATAGGTAAAGAGCAAGCTCTTGTAACTGCACCCCAGCGAGGCTGAGTGCCTGGCCCGAGCTCTCTGGTGTGATGAGAACAGATTGAGTGTATCCAGGGCAACCTTTTTAAGATGTGGCGTCATTCTGGAAGCACTGAGCCTGGAAAGGGAAACGAGTAACAGTCACCATCTGTATTCCAATCAGGGAGCCCAACTGTTTGGCCTGTAAAACTTATCTTATCTCCCCATCAATTTCACCTGCAGAGCCCAGACTATGACTTAGGACCACTCCCCCAGGGTGGCAGCCGTGGTAGCTCGAAACACTCCAGATTACTTGAACAACAGGAGTGACATTGGCTACTGGGCTTTAGAGATCACCTAGGCAGGTGATCATTTTGACAAAGATCATTTTGTGACTTATGGGCTGAGTGAAGCCAGGCCGAGTTGGGTATCACCCGAGGGATTTCTCTTGAACTCGGGCGACACGCAGGAAGGTTGCTGTGGCTCCTCTATACTTTTATGGTGCCCACTACCGATTTTTGGCACAGTGGCATTTTCACTGGGACACAGCTTTAGTAGGGCAGTTCAGTGGGGCGATGAGGTTTGGAGAATCCAGAATAAATGTATACATTTCCCTGGCTGAGGCGTGAGCAGCAGCTTTTCAAGAAAAGGAGATGTGTTGAGGAAGTAGGTGGAATTGGGATGTTCGTCCCTCCGTCCTTATCATGTGTGGACTTAACTGCCTTCTCCTGGCCCGGCAGGTAGCCCAGCACTGGCACATATTGGGCTTTCCTGTTAATCTCTGAGCTTCTGGGCAGGCTCTGTTGTATTTAATCATCTGAAAGCACCGAAGCCTAGCTTAGAGCCCATCACAACATGAGAAAATATTTCTTTTTTTAAAAAATGTATTTGCTTTTGGCTTCACTGGGTCTTTGTTGTTGTGCAAGGTCTTTCTCCAGTTGTGGAGAACGTGGGGCTTCTCTTGTCGCAGAGCATGGACTCTAGGGCACGTGGGCTCTATAGTTATGGCCAGCAGGCTTCCACTCCCTGGCATGTGGAATCTTCTGGATCAGGGATTAAACCCGTCTCCTACACTGGCAGGTGGATTCTTAACCACTGGACCACCAGGGAAGTCTGAAAATGCTTCTTAATGAATAAGGAAATCAAGTTTTCATTTTTGCATGGTTTAGTTCACAATACTGGGAAATACAGATAACAGGACATCAGAGTCTAATGATGAGATCATCTCATGGTGACTGGTTGAAGTGGAGGCTAGGGAAGAATCCCATTATTGCCTTAGGGCTGGAGCTGTGTTTATTCCAACATTTAAAAATGTTGGATTTGGTTTCTATTGTAGAGCACGCTATTCAGACATTTTAAACTGTTATCTGTAGTATTTGAAACATTCCCGGTGTAACTGCTCTTCTTCACCTTGGATGGCAGAATGATGCCACTCGCTAGCTGCCTGAGACTGAAGCATGAGCTGCAGTGACCCTGAGAAGGAGAGCTGACTTCCTGGAGGGAAGAGATGAAAGCTCAGCTCTCAGCTCCCTGCTCACCAAATCCAGGGCCACCTGGCATTCACAGAGTAATTATGGAACGCCTGTTCTGTGCCCAGCACTGTGCTTCTATGGTTCAGTTGCTCAGCCATGTCCTACTCTTTGCGACCCCATGGACTGCAGCATGCCAGCTCCCCTGTCCTTCACCGTCTCCTGGAGCTTGCTCAAACTCAGGTCCGTTGAGTCGGTGATGCCATCCAGCCATCTCATCCTCAGTCGTCCCCTTCTCCTCCTGCCCCCAATCCCTCCCACCATCAGAGTCTTTTCCAATGAGTCAACTCTTTTCATGAGGTGGCCAAAGTACTGGAGTTTCAGCTTTAGCATCATTCCTTCCAAAGACAACCCAGGGTTGACCTCCTTCAGAATGGACTGGTTGGATTTCCTTGCAGTCCAAGGGACTCTCAAGAATCTTCTCCAACACCACAGTTGAACAGCATCAATTCTTCAGCACTCAGCCTTCTTCACAGTCCAAGTCTCACATCCATACATGACCACAGGAAAAACCATAGCCTTGACTAGACGGACCTTAGTCGGCAAAGTAATGTCTCTGCTTTTGAATATGCTGTCTAGGTTGGTCATAACTTTTCTTCCAAGGAGTAAGCGTCTTTTAATTTCATGGCTGCAGTCACCATCTGCAGTGATTCTGGAGCCCCCAAAAATAAAGTCTGACACTGTTTCCACTGTTTCCCCATCTATTTCCCATGAAGTGATGGGGCTGGATGCCATGATCTTCATTTTCTGAATGTTGAGCTTTAAGCCAACTTTTTAACTCTCCTCTTTCACTTTCATCAAGAGGCTTTTTAGCTCCTCTTCACTTTCTGCCATAAGGGTGGTATCGTCTGTGTATCTGGGTTATTGATATTTCTCCCTGCAGTCTTGATTCCAGCTTGTGCCTCATCCAGCCCGGCATCTTGCATGATGTACTCTGCATAGAAGTTAAATAAACAAGGTGACAGTATATAGCCTTGACGTACTCCTTTCCCAATTTGGAACAGGTCCATTGTTCCATGTCCGGTTCTAACTGTTGCTTCTTGACCTGCATACACATTTGGCAGGAGACAGGTAAGGTGGTCTGGTATTCCCAGCTCTTTAAGAATTTTCCAGTTTGTTGTGATCCACACAGTCAAAGGTTTTAGCGTTGTCGATGAAACATAAGTAGATGTTTTTCTGGAATTCTCTTGCTTTTTCTATGATCCAGTAGATGTTGGCAATTTGATCTCTGGTTCCTCTGCCTTTTCTAAATCCAGCTTGAACATGTATCTGAAAGTTCTTGGTTCACATAATGTTGAAGCCTCGCTTGGAGAATTTTGAGCATTATTTTGCTAGTGTGTGAAATGAGTGCAATTGTGTGATAGTTTGAACATTCTTTGGCATTGCCTTTGTTTGGGATTGGAATGAAAACTGACCTTTTCCAGTCCTGTGGCCATTGCTAAGTTTTCCAAATTTGCTGGCATATTGAGTGCACAACTTTCACAGCATCATCTTTTAGGATTTGAGGTAGCTCAGCTGGAATTTCATCACCTCCACTAGCTTGTTTGTAGTGATACTTTCTAAGGCCCACTTGACTTCACATTCCAGGATGTCTGGCTCTAGGTGTGTGATCACACCATCGTGATTATCTGGGTCATGAAGCTCTTTTTTGTACAGTTCTTCTGTGTATTTTTGCCACCTCTTCTTAATATCTTCTGCTTCTGTTAGGTCCCTACCGTTTCTGTCCTTTATTGAGCTCATCTTTGCATGAGATGTTCCCTTGGTATCTCTAATTTTCTTGAAGAGATCTCTAGTCTTTCCCATTCTGTTGTTTTCCTCCATTTCTTTGCATTGATCTGAGGAAGGCTTTCTTATCTCTCCTTGCTATTCTTTGGAACTCTGCATTCAGATGGGTATATCTTTCCTTTTCTCCTTTGCTTTTTGCTTCTCTTTTTTTCTCAGCCATTTGTAAGGCCTCCTCAGACAGCCATTTTGCTTTTTTGCATTTCTTTTCCATGGGGACGGTCTTGATCCCTGTCTCCTGCACAACGTCACAAACCTCTGTCCATAATTCATCAGGCACTCTATCCATCAGATCTAGTCCCTTAAATCTATTTCTCACTTCCACTGTATAATCATAAGGGATTTGATTTAGTTCGTACCTGAATGGTCTAGTGGTTTTCCCTGCTTTTTTCAATTTAAGTCTGAATTTGGCAATAAAGAGTTCATGATCTGAGCCTCAGTCAGCTCCCAGTCTTGTTTTTTCTGACCGTATAGAGCTTCTCCATCTTCAACTGCAAAGAATATAATCAATCTGATTTTGGTGTTGACCATCTGGTGATGTCCATGTGTAGAGTCTTCTCTTGTGTTGTTGGAAGAGGGTGTTTGCTATGACCAGTATGTTCTCTCGGCAAAACTCTGTTAGCCTTTGCCCTGATTCATTTTGTACTCCAAGAGCAAACTTGTCTATTTGCATTCCAGTCCCCTGTGATTAAAAGGACATTTTTTTTTTTTGGTGTTCTAGAAGGTCTTGTAGGGCTTCATAGAACCGTTCAACTTCAGCTTCTTCAGCATTACTGATCAGGGCATAGACTTGGATTACTGTGATATTGAATGGCTTGCCTTGGAAACGGACAGAGATGGTTCTGTTGCTTTTGAGACTGCACCCAAGTACTGCATTTTAGACTCTCTTGTTGACTGTGAGGGCTCCTCCATTTCTTCTAAGGGATTCTTGCCCACGGTGGTAGACAAAACTTCTTGGCTAAGTGCTGGGAATTCAGAGATGAAGAACACTTGGTGTGTTTCAGCCTCACCATCTGATGGAGAGGAATGGGAGAGCATGTGCTAAATGTATAAGAGGTGAGAGGCTGGTGAGGTCAGAGGACTGAGGCCTGAGGGGTATGATTGGGCACAGGAGAGCAGTCCCTGTAGAAGGGGTAGGATCTTTCCAGGGGCACCAGGGAGGGGAGAGCATTTCAGATCACAGCAGCCTGTGAGCAAGACATGCAAGGGCCTGAAGTATGCTGTGTGGGCTGCGCTGGGGGTGGTTGGCACGGGAACAGGAATGTCTGTAAGCCTATAGGGGCTCCAGTGATGGAGGGCCCTGGGTACCATGCCAGGCATGTTTAGTTTTATCTTGTGGGACACTGGCAGGTCTTTGGGAAAAAGATAAAATCAGATTTGCATTTAGAAAAGATCATTCCAGTAACCCTCGAGGACAGATTAAATGAAGCAAGGAAGGGATGGCCACTGTGGTCCAGGCAAGAAACAGTGAAGACTTGAAAGTAAGGCAGTGGCAGGGACAGGCCACGGTTCCATGGACAAAGATCCGACCAGAATGACCTGTGGGCATAAGAGACAGGGAAAACTGACTTGACCTTAATGGCAGAGGCAGATAACTGCTTGTGTCAGCTCTGGTTCCTGAGGAGGATCCTGTCCCCAGCATTTGTTTGCAGATTCAGGCATTTCTTGATGAAGTCATGGGATTTGTTTTTGAAGAAGTAAGTTCCTAAAAGCTGCTGTGTCCAAAGTTATGCTTTTCATAAGAAATCGCGGTGAAGGAGGGGTTGGGGAATTAGGCATGGTTGAGATGTACAACAATGTCTAGTCTCCTGGCCCCACAGGTTCGTATAATCCTTTACACATATAAATGTGTGAGCCAAGTAGTGAAGTTGGGCTCAGGAGAAATGGAGCAAAGGTTTTCAGCGTCCATCAAGGGAGGTCATCTTCAATAGAGACAGATGGAGCGAAGGTTTTCAGCGTCCATCAAGGGAGGTCATCTTCAATAGAGACAGAGAGTCTACTCCCCAAGCCACGCTAGAGGTTGATCTTCCCTTAGAACCTCCCCGCAGGCTTTGTTCCTTCTCAGGAAAGCGCCAACTTCCCTCAATATGTCTCTCTGAACTGCAGAGTAAGCTTTTTGGTGCTGATGAGCACAAGCAGTGCAGAAGCCCAGTATGTATGAGAGCGTGAGTCCCGTGGGTAGAGTTGTGCAGGGAGCTCCAGGGACGAGCTGTCCCACTGCCAAGTCCAGTGCCTCTGTGACCATTGGCCTGGTGGCTCCCTTGGCTTTGACCATTCCAAAGAGATGCTCACAGAACTCATATGTAGAAAGTGCACAGTGTTCCGGATTGCAGTGAATTGACAGCTGCCCTGAGGCTGGGCGTCATATTAGGACGATGGCATATTCTGTTAAAGCGTGTTAAAACAGGAAATGAAAATGTCTGGTGTTCATCGTGCACCTGACGTCCACCTCCCTCCCGAAGGATGAATGGCATCTGTGTGCCTCATGAGGAGGTCCTGGGATTCAGGGAGGAGCGTGAATGCTCCAGGAAGGAAGTTCCATACACGTGGCTCAGGACATAATGGCCATCGCTTTCATTACAGGATTTTGTCCACAGCTGGGAAGTATCTCTCTGACTCCTTCAGCCCTCGGAGCCTGACCGGTTTTCAAGATAGCATCTTGACAGACAAGAAGAGCTCTGCCAAGAACCCATGGCAAGAATATAATTACCTCCAGAAAGATAGCCCTGCTGAATATGGCAGTTTAATGGAAATACTTTATACCCTCAAGGTATGAGACCAGACTGATGGCATTCTTACGCTCTTGAAAGCTTTTCCCTTGTCACTCACCCTTTCCCTAACCCAGCTGCTCTGCCCCCTGTGTGTGGGCCCTGAGCTGTGGCAAAGCCTGCTCCTGCGTCTCTGTCTCAGTTTTGTTGGGATTTTAAGAAGCCGAGCAACTAAACCGGAGTCAAACCAACTGAAGCACAGATGTAGGAGTCAGATTAACAAAGCTTTATTACTGAAAGATAGGTTGGAAAATGCAGCTCTAGGTCTGTAGCCAAATGAGCTTGCCATTCTTCCCCCAGAGTTAACTTGTCAGCAGGGTGGGCTGAGCTGGACAGCCCTGGACTCCCACACAGGGACAGAACCTGGGAAGATGGCCCCCAGCCCAGCAGCCAGGGGAGGAGCAAGGGTAGAGAGAAGCCAAGCACAAACACCTCCTCCCCCAGTGCAAGCTTCTCCATGTGGCAGCACAAGGACGTGGGAATCAGTGTTAGATTTGTTTGTCTGCAATAAAACTGACCTTGACTTTGAGCTTTGGGCCCCCTTGGGTTCCAGGGGCAGAGCAACCTCCTGACAAATGGAATGAGCCATAGGCTCCCTGAGAATGACCCGAGGTTCTTAGCAGTCCGTGGCATCCTTTCCAGAAACTTCCTCCCCGCCACCCCCAGTCTGATTTGAATCTCAATCTCTTGGTGATAAGTAGAGGAGATAGTACTGTTCCCAGAGCACCAAATTCAATCTGAAATTGTCTGTTTGGGCCTCACGCTCTGGAGGTGAGCGCACAATGGCCCTCAGGATGTGTCTGAGGCTTCAGCGTTGCCCTCGCAAGGGTCTCCCCCACCCCTCTGCACCTTCACCTACCACCTGGCTGCGTTTGAGCTTGGCAAACACTTCTCAGAGCCATTCTGCAAGTTCGCTCATCCATGCTCTGCGATTAGGTTAAAGCAACTCCGTTTATCTTTATTGCTGATCTGATTTATGTCTGTTTGTCGTAATCAGTTCACTAATAATAGCAAAACGAAGGTTACATTTTCCACCTCTGTATTTTCTCAGGCTATTTGGAATACCTTGGGACTCATACAGCAGGGTGCATGCTCTGGTGTACGGCCGAGAGTTATTGACCTCCCTGTGAATCAGGGCTCTGCCTGTCAGTCTTGTTTCTACTTGACACATCTCAATTTTTTTTTCCTTTCTTCTGTACCCTTGAGGGACAGTCACAGGTTAATTTTTCGTAAACTGTCACTCCATGAGCTGATATTAGTTTAAGTGCATCAGAATCACCTGGGAAAGTGAATACAATACCCAGACTTGGTGGTTCAAGCAGATCCTGGGTGTCTGTGACTCAGCATGTCCCCATGGGGTCCCGAGCACAGCCAGGATCAGAAACCATCACTGTCGAGAACCCTCTTGCTGTTTTCCTTTCAGTGGCTTTTCAAAACGTTTAGCTCATCCCTCGGTTGCATTCAGGGCCTAACAACCTGCCTTCTGCATTTTCTTGTCATAGGAAAAAGGGTCGAGTAACCACCACCTGCTGTCCGCGTCGCGATCGGCTCTGACTCGGCTTAACCAGCAGGCCCACCAGCTGGCTTTCGATTCGGTCTTCCTGCGCATCAAACAGCAGCTGCTCCTCATTCCCAAGATGGATGTGAGTTTCCCACCAGTCAGCCAGTGCGCCCGCTCACCCCCTGTGCTGGACCTATCATCCCTTGCCCGAGCCTTAGGAGGGGCCCATTTGGACGCTCCTGGGCTAGAAGCCTCACTGCAGAGTCACTGTTCCCTTATAATTCATTGTTTAGCATGACTGTCTTGTGTGTATATATATATATATATATATATATATATATTTATTTTTTATTTTTATTTTTTTTCTGTCCCCAAACAATTTATTCTTCTTAAGGGTTACATAACAGATCATCACTAACTCGTGCCAAGGGGCTGTCTCATCTTAATAGTGGTCACTGCGATGCTGTGGTTTCAGATTGTTTTTTGGGATTATTCCTCTTGCTTGATTAACTTTCACCATTTGGAGAAGCTTACCTGTGGCCTCTCAGGGGGAAGCAAGGGAGCTTATGTGCCATTGGATAGGCTAGGGCTACTCAGAGGAGCTAGCTGTCTGATGAGGTCGAGCTGTTCTCCTGCCAGATGTTTGTGGAGACTTGGTTCTGGAACTTGACCCAGGAGAGTGCCTTACCGGGTGTGGTCTGGTGTTTTTGAGGGGAGTTTGAAGGGTAATGCTCTTTTCTATCTTTGATACTCTTGCTGTTTGGTTATTCTTGGAATGCCTTGCTCCCTTTTCTCTTCTCTGCTTGTCCTTATTGCTTTTCAAGGAATTGCCCCTCCAGTTCTCTGTTTTCTCTACTGGCTCTTGACTTTCTCTGGGTCCAGATCTCAGGTTTCCTTTCAGATTTCTGAGACAGTCCCCTGATTAATTTTTCTTATGGACTTCTCAAGTCTATTTGGATTTGGCTTTTTATCATTCTTTGTTCTCTTTCTGGAAATTAGGATTTTTTTAAAAGATAATTTTGGGGGGGGGCTTCCCTGATGGCTGAGACTCCTCACTTCCTTTGCAAGGGGCCCAGGTTTGATCCCTGGTGAGGGAATTAGATCCCACATGCTGCACCTCAGACCTGGCACAGCCGAAATAAGTAATGGATGAAAGAAAGAGAGAAAGATAATTTTGGGGGGAAGGACCCATTTATGGGCTTTTGCTCACTAGTAGGTCCTTTGCTTTCTGCTGTCCCCTGGAAAATATACTAGATCGGGAGCTGAGGGCCACTCTCTCATCCACTGTACGATTTGGTCAAGTCTTGTGCAAAATGCTGTGAGGTCTTCTCTAACCAGATCTTACGTTGCAACCACGGGTGGGTGGTGTGGTGGCTATTGCTGTCACATCCTAGCAGAAGCGATGTCACCATAGCTACACCCAGACAGCCATATGTGGTCTTGCTGGGTCACGTGGCCGAGGCTGTTAGAGCATCTCCTTATCCTTAAAATGGGGATACAGTGATGGGCATCATATGAATATGTGAAGATTAAGTGAGGTTTCGTATATGATAGAATTTAGCACAATCCCAGCCCAGAGTAGTTGCTGAATAAGTAGTGGTTTTCTTTTTTTCTGTGATTATTAGTTTTTAAGAGTAATGATAGTTTTTAAACATAAAAATTACTCATTTTTCAGAAATTCAAACAATACAGGAAAGTACAAGGAATAGAAGCAGTAAGCCCCTTCAAGGTACCTCCATCCAGAAATCATCAAGCCAGATATATCTTCCTGTCCATTCACATGCTGAGGGCTGGGTGGGCATTGGTAGATAGGTAGTCCACAGGAAGAAATGGAATTGTACTATTCATGCTGATTTTTAAAAAAATCAAATGTGTGCAACATAGATTTTATTTGACTTTAGAAAACAAATGAGCCAAAGGAATGGTTGAACTTGAGATAATAGTTTCTTCACCATGAAAGGTATCAGTTCCCAGAAGATCTTCGCAAGATCAAGAAAGAAAGATTATAAAAATTCCTGATAGATGGAGTCACTGTTTTTGTTAGTCACGTTTCCATTTTAGATAGATACTAGCATTGATTCCGGAGAAGGCAATTGCACCCCACTCCAGTACTCTTGCCTGGAAAATCCCATGGGTGGAGGAGCCTGGTAGGCTGCAGTCCATGGGGTCTCTAGGAGTTGGACACGACTGAGCGACTTCACTTTCACCTTTCACTTGCATGCATTGGAGGAGGAAATGGCAGCCCACTCCAGTGTTCTTGCCTAGAGAATCCCAGGGACGGGGGAGCCTGGTGGGCTGCCCACCTATGGGGTCGCACAGAGTTGAGACACGACTGAAGTGACTTAGCAGCAGCAGCAGGAGCATTGATTCACCTGCCCTGAAAGCCGATGGGATTAACATTCCTTCCATCTCTCATCTCCCTTCCCCAGCCTCCCAGGTTTGGTTGTTTTTATCATTTTTATTTTGTCAGAGGCTGAAAATATCAGCCTCCTGTTCTGAAACCTCAGTTCTGCCAGTTATTGCATCTTCTTTGCCATTGAGCTGGGCTTGGTGCCTCCACTGTCCTTTCCCCTCTACTTCTGTGATCCACGCTCACTGCTCTGCCCCGTCCTCGGTTGCCTGATCTCACCTGCTCATTCAGGCCTCACCGCAAGGGCTCGGGCGCTGGGAATGGACGTGGGCAGCTCTGGAGATTAGGGGGAATTCTCCCAGTGCGCCCGTGCGAAAGCACACAATACAAAGGCAAACACTTTTGGCCTCAAGGATTTGAAAATTAAACCCTGCTCATTAAATGTTTGTTTTTAATGTTTGCTGGTAAATTGTGTTGCCCTTGTCCATTACAAGAATATAAACCAACACCATATTCCCTTTCAAGATAGGCTGTTGAAGTTTACTTACGTTACCTGGTGACAGACGTTTAGAAAAATCCCTTTGAAGGAAATTTTGAGTTGAAAAATAATCTGCACCATTTCCTTGTTGACCTCTTCAGGTCCACCCCCTCTGCCCACCGTTTCAGGCCCTCCCACATCAGTCTACCCCGTCTCGCCCTTACCCCCAAGTACTTTTCCACTCTGGCTCTTCTTCCCCTCCACCCTCATCTTAGCCACCTCCCTCCTCTGTGAAGCCCTCCCAGGGCCTGCAGCCCATGGTGCTTGTACTTTAGCTTCTGTGCCCTTTCCCCACGACTCAGCCCTGGCCCCTGGCTGCCCCCCTCTCTGCCTGCCCTGGTCTTCACCACCTTTGCTCCCTCGCTGAGCCCCTCTTTGCCAAGACTCTACCACCAGGTTGCATGGTTGCTTCTTTCTAGATCCGTCTCCATCTGTTTCCATGGCCACTGCCCTGGTTTGGGTTCTCGTCGTCTCTGAATTGTTTCTTGAGCCTCTCCACCCGCAGTCCTTCTGAGAATTGCTGCATCCGTCTTTATAAAACACCGCTCTGATTTTTGTCTCTGCACATTCAGATCCCTTCCCTGGCTCCTCACAATCAATATGATAGTCTATTTTTAAAACTTTTTATTATGGGAAAATTTCCTACATATATGCAAGAGTAGAGGGAAGAGTGTAATAAACTGTGCATCTTCATCACCCCGCTTTGACACTGATCAACTCTTGGCTGTCCTGGGTCATATATACCCCCTTATCTAAAATAAGAGCCCTAGGGGCTTCCCTGGTGTCACAGTGGATAGGAATCCACCTGCCAGTGCAGAGGACACGGGTTTGATCCCTGGTCCGGGAAGATCCCACATGCCACAGGGCGATGAAGCCTGTGCGCCATAACTGCTGAGCCCGTGCTCTAGACCCTGTGCTCCGCACCAGGAGAAACCACCTCAGTGAGAAGCCTGCACTCCACGACACAGAGTAGCCCCTGCTTGCCACAGCCGGAGAAAGCAAAGTAACAAGGACCCAGCGTAGCCAAAAATAAATAAATTGAACTCTCAAAATAATCACAGTACCATAAGCACCCCTAAAAGGAAAATTAAAAATAATTCCTTAATGTCATCAATTAACGTTCAAATTCCTAATTGTCTTATAAATGTCATGATTTGAATCAGGATCCAGACTAGTTCTGCACATTGGTGGGTATGTCTTTTACATCTCTTTTGAGACGTAACAGGTTACCTTCCCATCTTTCTCTCTCCCTCCCTTCCTCCTTCCCTGCCTCTTTCTCTTTTCTCTCTCTCTCTCGTTACCCCTTTTCCTAGCCTGGTGTTCACACTGTGCATTCTCTTTCCAGCCTTTCCTCTCTGCACCTCATGCGTCCTCTGGCCAGCCCCTTCTCTAGCCACCTTGGGCTCCTGTTCCTCTGTACTCTTATTGTATAAAATCCACCACTGAGAACTCCTGAAGTGGAAGCCTCTGTGTGTGTGTGTGTGTGTAGGGGTAGGGGTTGGGGGTCTAGGCTAGGAATGTGTCAGGGGGTCTCGGTTCCCTAGGGAGAGCAAGAACTAAGATCAGCCATTTCTTTGTCTCTCCCTTCAAAGCCTGGCGCAGGACAAGCACTCAGTGTGTGTCTGATCCCTGTGTCCCTCCCTGTGGGGGGGGGGGAGTTAATTGAACAAAAGTAGGATATTTTGAAATGAAAGGATTCTCAGAAAAGAACAAGAAGTTTAGAAAACTGTAGGGGCAGGGCTGGGGAAGAAAAGACTTTGTTTAGAGCAGGCAAATTAAGAGTTGAGTTGGTGCTCAAGAGCATGGGGAGGAGAGCTGCAGCTTGGCCTGGGCTGGGAGCCCAGGGGCGGACATGGTCACACCATTCCCGGAAAGCTACTTAGAGGATCAAGCAACCAGATCGGTCTCAGGTGGCTGCAGAGAGCAGCTACCATGTGACCTCAGGAGTCCCTCCAGGAGTCCAGCCAGCAAGGGCCTTGCTTTCCAGGCTGGCTCTAGGGTGGCTTGGGTAAGAATTAAGAAACTAGACTTCTGTGTGAAGGTGTGCCGGGCTGACCTCTGTAACCATGTGTGTACCGGTAACTGGCCTGACTCTATAGAGGAGCCCAGGAAGGCTCCACAGTGATGTCGTGGTTCCACTAAATGCCAAAAGGAGACATGTCAGTGCCGCAGGTCTCCAGACGGGCGTTCAGGAGAGGACAGAGGGGCTGCCGGTGGGGTCTGGAGCATCCTTCTCATCCCTTTCCCACTGAGTTCTGAGTCAGCTGAGACCTAGATCCAGGAAGCAGGTGGATCAAAAGCAGCAGTTTTACCTTAGTGGCAGCAGTGTTGGTGAACATGGTTTGGATATTCCTGTAACCAGACAGGGCTTCCGACTCAGATATGGTCTCTGGAGAGGATTTTAGAGGGGAGTCCTGGTCTCTACAGAGTGCAGGCTGACGAACCCAGAGTTAGTGAGGTTACCTGTGCCCGGCAGAGAAACCCAGAACAAGAATAACCAACTCTTTCTCTCACCTTCCAAGAAAGGTGAACAGAGAGTGTCGGTTCCCATTGAATAGTTGAGTTGAGAAGGTGGGACTTCCTGCTTTGTAGATTTTTATGGATCAGAAAGGATGCAGAGAGAAACAAAGGATTGCCTCCTCTGTGGCGGGCTTCCCCGTGATGACTGGAGGAAGAGAAACCCCTGCTCTACCATGTGGCGATGACGCCAGAGGCCGGCTCTGAGCAGAGACAGCGCCTGCGGTGGGTGCCGCGTTCTTCGTGTGCTTTCCCGTGCTGCCTGGGCGCTGTGACCCTGACTGCTTGCTCTCCTTCCTTCTTTAGAGCTGGAACACTGCTGGCATTGGAGAAACCCTGACCGATGACCTGCCCACCTTCAGTCTCACCCCGCTCGAGTACATCAGCAACGTAAGAGCCTCTGCACACTTCGCTCTGTGCTGATCACAGCATCTGAGACCACTTCTTGTCTGACCCTTCCAGGTGCAGTGGTCCTGGCTGCCCCGGTGCTGTCTGGACCTGTGCTTTGGGACAGTCTCCATCCATAGCCAGGAGTTTAAGGAAATGCAGCTGACTTCCTTAAGTCAGCTGATGAAACACATGTGGATTTTGGAGCCTAACACATTCTTGCCCCTGCCCCATCCCTCTCAATGTGAGATGTAGCCAAAACCTGAGGGCTTCAAAGTGTGAGTCCAGTAGGACAGGGGTCCCCAACCTTTAGGATCTAGTGCTTAATGATCTGAGGTAGAGCTGATGTAATAATAAGGATTAAAGTACACAATAAATGTAATGCACTTGAATTATCCCCAAACCCCAGCCATGGAAAAGTTGTCTTCCATGAAACTGGTCCCTGGATCAAAGGTGTGGGAGACCATTGCAGTAGGAGATTCAGAACTTGGGAAGATGGGAAGCATGGTGGTCAGATTCTTCATGACTTTTCAGAAGAACAGTGTATCATAGTTCTGAGTTCAAATCCAAAGAAACATGTTGTGAGCACCTACCTTATACCAGGCCCGCGTGCTCATGTTTAATTTCATAGCAGCAGGTACATCTCTTCCCTGGTGGCTCAGACGGTGAAGAATCTGCCTGCAGTATGGAAGACCTGGGTTTGATCCCTTGGTTGGGAAGATCCCCTGGAGGACGGAATGGCTACCCACTCCAGTATTCTTGCTTGGAGAATTCCATGGACACAGGAGCCTGTCCGTGGGGTTGCAAAGAGTCGGACACAACTGAGCGACTTAATACTTTCACTTTCAAGTAAATCTCTACAAGAATTTTAGTTATACAGGCTTAATGTTAACAGAGCAGAGTGAGCCTTGCAGGGGTACCGGGGCACCTCAAAGCCTTTGCCCCTTCACCTTTCACCCTTGGGAGCTGATTGTCTCCCAGACATCTGCATGTGGCCTCTCCTTTCATTGCCCTTCCTGCAGTCCAGCTCCATTGTTTTTTTTTTAATAGTTAAATCTGAAAAAGTTTTATTTTTAAAAAAATTTTTTAATTGAAGTATACACCAGTTGCTTTTATTTTTTTTTTCATTTCATATATGATATTATACATGTTTCAATGCCATTCTCCCAAATCATCCCACCCTCTCCCTCTCCCACAGAGTCCAAAAGACTGTTCTATATATCTGCGTCTCTTTTGCTGTCTCGCATACAGGTACTAACGCGTATGTACGGAATTTAGAAAGATGGTAACGATAACCCTGTATGCAACACAGCTCCGTTGTTTTTAAATGTCAGCGAACCTAAGAAATACCATCTGGGAGCAGCAGATCCCAATCATGTCTTCCCCACACTCTGGGAGAGTTCTGTGATTTTTTTCAGGGGTGATTTTGAGGTGGGTGATCTCTGCCATGAGCATTCACTTTAGGACCCACCCCTTTGTAAGTCATGACTACTGAAAAGATGGGAAAGAATTTTAAAAGTAAACACGGTACAGTTAGAGGAAGCCTGTGTGATCGCGCTGGTGAGTAGCAAAGAGAATGACCTTCCACACTCTTCACTGAGCAGTGTCACTGTGCAGAAGACAGTTGTTTTCCTGTTTTCAGGGCATTATCCAATACCCTGGACTGAGGGAGCAAAAAAATGTGAGCAGTCTTTACAGCCAATGAGAAGACTCTCATTTTTAGGATTGAGATTTGTGTGGCAGTGGTGGTTTAGCCGCTAAGTCATGTCCGACTTTTGCGACCCCATGGACGGTAGCCTGCCAGGCTCCTCTGTCCATGGGATTCTCTGGGCAAGAATACTGGAGTGGGTTGCCATTTCCTTCTCCAGACTTGTGTGTTGCACTATAAATTGATTCCAGAAATGATGTTGCTTTCCAGAAGGGACTCGAAAGGTTTTCAGATTGACTTTTTAAAAGTTACGTAGCTATCCTTTTTGGTCCTGCTGGATCTTTGTTGCTGTGCTTGGGCTTTCTCTAGACGCAGTGGCCTCTCCTGTGGTGGGGCACAGGCTCTGGGGTGGGAGGGCTTCAGTAGTCGAGGAGCACAGGGTGAGGTGCCCTGAGGCTCGTGGGATCTTCCCAGACTGGGGATCGAACCGGTGTTGCCCTGCATTGGCAGGCGGATTCTTAACCACCAGACCACCAGGGAAGTCCTAGGCCAAGGTTTATCTTCACAGCAACTTGGTGAGCCGGTTGGTGGCAGCCATGTTTTCACATCAGCAGCACCGAGGCTCTGGGGGATGGGAGTGGGGCGGGGAAGCCATTTATCTGGCAGCCGTTCTCTTAGGATGCCAGGATGCTATATGTGTGTCTCACACAGGATTAATTTCATCCTTGCCACAGCCCTTTGAAGTAAGTGTGAGATCACCCTCATTTCAGAGATGATGAAACCAAGGCCCCGGCTGGTAAAGTAAGGTGCCCAATGTCACACAGTGGGAGAGCCAGAACTCAAACCCTGGTCCTCTGGCCACAGAGGGTTTCATGTTTCCTGAGTCACTGTGCTTACCTAGACAGGATATTGGCGAGTATTTATTGAATATGTGAGAATAGTAGACAAACCTCTAGAGGTCTGATGAGAAACATCTTTTCCCACATTGAATTCTAAAAAATAAATGTAGAACTCCCAAGAGAACCCTGGTGTCATGGAATCTCTCTAGGAATCACAGTGATCCCCACAATCTGAGGCCCATTAATTGAAGTTCGAGGTGTCAGATGGTTGAAAAATTGTACCTGACACTTTGCCTTGTTGGTGGGTGCCCTCACCCACACAGAACTGTGTGAGCATTATGAGGGGATGAAACAGAACGTCCTTGGAAAAAATGAAACAGCATAGATGCAAGGCATAATGATGATGATTCTTTATTTCAAGTAAAACTGGCTACAGGTGAAAGAGGTACCAAATACAAGAATACGCCTGTGATCTCTGCATATAGTAGGTATTCAGGAAGTACTGGCTGAGTGGAACTGAAACGAAGAAATTCTAACCTCAAAAGTCAGCATCCTTCTCTTCCTCCAGCCTTGGGGGAAAATGATGATTTTGTTGCCATTTCAAGTTGTAATGTACAGTGGTTGTGGTTATTAGCAAGGTACGCAACCACTTGTCTAGTTTGAATGAAAGATTGTGGTAAGTAAATGAAAGGAAAAGGTGCTGGTTTCATTTATTTTACCATCTGTGTATGGACCTCTTTAAAAGGACACCAAACTAACAATTTCTTATTCGCACAATGGGCTGCATTAAATATTTGGAAATGAAGGCGTTAATCTGGGCTGGTAGCTTTTGGGAGTCTGCCTTAACTTCTGGACACCTGCCACAGTATGAGCGTATGTAAGGCCAGATTGAGAAGATCTTTCTCAGATAGTCCTGACGTTAGCTGGCAGAATCAGTATCAACTCTTAAGTGGGAATGAATGTATAGAATCAATATGAAGACAAAAAAAAAAGCAACAGGCTCCAGTGCTTTTTTAAGAAAATATATATCACATTGTCATAACCTGAAAATCAATTTCATTTTGGAACGAAACATATGCATACCTTTACTTTGTACTAAACAATTGTGAGTTGTAATAGAAATAGGTGTCTAAAATGTATCCATGATGACACACACATGACTAACCCTGAGTTACTTTATGGCTCATCTCTAATGTCTTGTAACCCTACCTTTGCGATTCCTCACCAACCAAGAAGGTTTTCTAGAGTTTGTATTATGAAAACACACAATTTCCCCTCCAAATTAACTTATAAACTGCTTTTTTCCCCCCTCCCCCAACAAAATTTCTTCCTTCACCCGTTTCAGTAACCTGGACGGAAGAGACGCAGATCCAACCCCAGAAGACACGATTGAAATTCTTGCTTGACCGTGCACTTGTTGACATTAGCATCTTACCGGTTTTTTTCATCCATGAACAATAATAACAACATATTTACACAAGCGCTTGAAGTTTTACAAAGCACTCTGGTAATCCATTACTCATTTGCAGTAGAGCTCACATTGAATGCATTCCAGAAATATTGAGGCCATTAGTGAGAAGGATGAAATCTATGGTCTACATGCAGACTGGCAGTGCTCTTATTTTTCAGACGTTGCCTAACCCATATTACCACACACTGGGCAGATCAGGCCTGGGGCTGCCAACAGGTCTCGCGCAGTTTCGTCTGCCCACCGTTTGCCTTCGCATCAACGTCCTGCATGCAGTCGTTACACGCGTGCGTCAGCGCCGGGCTGACCGCGCTCTCTTTTGTTTCAGATCGGGCAGTATATCATGTCCCTCCCCCTGAACCTGGAGCCGTTTGTGACTCAGGAGGACTCAGCCTTAGAGCTGGCCTTGCATGCCGGGAAGCTGCCATTTCCTCCTGAGCAAGGTGAGAGAGACGTGCGGGACAGGGAGCAGCGGGCTGGGATGTGATCGCAGGCTCCTCGCAGCCTCACCCGCATCACACACATGTCCTCCACACTCCCAGTGAAATAGGTGTCAGAGTGCGCAGGAGTGACTGGGACAGATTGGGGTTCTCTTATTGTACCTGCCGAGGTACTTCTGCAGGACGGAGTGGGTAAGGGAAGGCTCACTGTGCAGGGTGTCCCTGGGTGAATGCCCCCAGTGCCCTCAGTGGGAAGGTGTGGGAAGGTGGTGGCAAGTGGGCCTGGGCTCATAGGCACTCAGCGATGACAGAAGGGAGCTTACGGGGCGAGGTGTTTGCTAGATGCACTGTCTCTGCTCCCCCTCTCTGTGGGCCACGTGCGGAGTAAAGTGGACCCTTTTAAGAACAGTTCTTGTCAGAACAAAAACTGTCCAGCACAGAGGTTTGCATTTCCTGTCCAATTGCCTCTGACTGCAGCAAGCTGCCAACTCCCCAAGGCTCCTGGGTCTGTAAACTGACAAGGTTAAAATACAACACATGAACACATTTCCTTTTCCTCATTATCTTGGCCTGACAGATTTGAACAGGGGCCACGTACTCTCTGATCAAAAAATCATCTTATCTCTAAATTGGGCACGATAGGCCTCCCTCTTTAAGGCTGAACAGACAGAAAAAAAGAACCACTTGGTGTATAAAGGATTCAGCAGCTCAAGAAAAGGTACCACACTGAAAATAAAATCACATTGAAAGATTATAAATTAAGGGTTGCTAAAAGGGATCTCATACAGATTTAAAAAAATACAGATTAAAAAAAAAGATGACTGCATCACTGTTAGAAGAAGTTGAATCAAATCAGAAGATAATAACTAGGACTAAATGATTCTTTATGTGGGTAACAGGTGGATTCCATAGTGGACCTGTAGTAGCCAGGTACCCTAGTGTGTCCAGTAGCGCAGCACCAATGTATATAAAGAAGAAGCTGATAGACATGTAATGGCAAAACTACATGAGTACTGAGAAAATCCGTACCCTCTCATTTAGGTTTTCACAGAAAGATTAATGAGAAAAGAGAAATTGTTCCGAATAATCAGTGCATTTGACTGAATCAATACATCAAGCTTTTTATCCCACAGAGAATTAGGGTTGTTGTCAAATTTCCACAAACTGTTTGTAAAAGTAATACAAATAAAATCTGTAAGTTTCATAGGATTCTAAATATTGGTGATACTCATATAATTTTTTGGCTACGCCACTTGGCATATCTCAGTTCCCTGACCAGGCTCCTTGCAGTGGAAGCGTGGTGTCCCTGATACTCATGTAATTTTTGAAAAAAAGAATAATTCTGTTTAAAACTGAGATTTAAAATGTGAAACCTGCTAAGCTAATCTATGAGTGAGTATTAATTAATCTTAGGGATAAGGAAGAGAAGACTTTGAAATGAAAGGAATTGTAAAAAATATAAATGGTAAGCTGGAAAAAATAGCAACATATATGATAGATGATGGTTAATATCCTCATTTTATAAAAGTTCTTATGAATCAGTAAGGAAAAAGTGAACACCCACAGAAAAATAAGTAAATAACCTGAAGGCATTCAAATAAGCTAAAACATATAAAGAAATGTTTAACTTCCGTAATTCTCAAAGAGCTGCAATGAAAGTAACAGTTCATTTTTTATAACTTATCAAATTGACTGCATTTATATCCATAGATTTTAAGTGTTTATTTAATATTTGGCAAGGTGGAGGAAAACAGTTCAAATTGTACAGTTTGAATTCCTGAAGGACTATTTGACATAAGGTCAAAGGCCTTAGAAATGTGTATACCTTTTAGATCAGGAATTCTGCTATATAAGTGTGCTAATAAAATAATCACGAGTATAACGCTATGAATGTGTGTCCCAGCATTGTTTATAAAAGCAAAGCAAAACTGTAGAAATTTTGATGAGAAATTTTTTGGTATATCCATATACCTAAATGCTATACAACCGTTAACACATTCAGTTCAGTCTCTCAGTCGTGTCCAGCTCTTTGCAACCCCATGGACTGCAGCATGCCAGGCTTTTCTGTCCATCACCAACTCCCGGCGCTTGCTCAAACTCATGTCCATTGAGTCGGTGATGCCATCCAACCATCTAATCCTCTGTCATCCCCTTCTCCTCCTGCCTTCCATCTTTCCCAGCGTCAGGGTCTTTTCCAGTGAGTCAGTTCTTTGAATCAGGTGGCCAAAGTATTGGAACTTCAGCTTCAGCATCCGTCCTTCCAATGAATATTCAGGACTGATTTCCTTTAGGATGGACTGATCTCCTTGGAGTCCAAGAGAGTCTCAAGAGTCTTCTCCAACACCACAGTTTAAAGCATCAGTTCTTTGGCTCTCAGCTTTCTTTATGATCCAATGCTCACATCCATCCATGACTACTGGAAAAACCATAGCTTGGACCATATGGACCTTTGTCGGCAAAGTAATGTCTCTGCTTTTTAATATGCTGTCTAGGTTTGTCATAGCTTTTCTTCCAAGGAGCAAGTGTCTTTTAATTTCATGGCTGCAGTCACCATCTGCAGTGATTTTGGAGCCCCTCAAAAATAATCTGTCACTGTTTCCATTGTTTCCCCATCTATTTGCCATGAAGTGATGGGACCAGATGCCATGATCTTCGTTTTCTGAATGTTGAGCTTTAAGCCAGCTTGTTCACTCTCCTCTTTCACTTTCATCAAGAAGCTCTTCAGTTCCTCTTCTCTTTCTGCCATAAGGATGGTGTCATCTGCGTATCTGAGGTTATTGATATTTCTCCCAGCAGTCTTGATTCCAGCTTGTGCTTCATCCAGTCTGGCATTTCGCACGATGTACTCTGCATATAAGTTAAATAAACGGTGACAGTATACAGCCTTGACGTACTCCTTTCCTGATTTGGAACTAGTCTGTTGTTCCATGTCCAGTTCTAACTGTTGCTTCTTGACCTACACACAGATGTCTCGGGAGGCAGGTAAGGTGGTCTGGTATTGCCATCTCTCTAAGAATTTTCCATAGTTTGTTGTGATCCACACAGTCAAAGGCTTTGGCATAGTCAATAAAGCAGAAGTAGGTGTTTTTCTGGAGCTCTCTTGCTTTTTCAGTGATCCAATGGATGTTGGCAATTTGATCTCTGGTTCCTCTGCTTTTTCTAAATCCAGCTTGAACATCTGGAAGTTCTTAGTTCACATACTGCTGAAGCCTCACTGGGAGAATTTTCAGCATAACTTTGCTAGTGTATGAGATGAGTGCAGTTGTGCAGTATTTGAATAGTCTTTGGCATTGCCTTTCTTTGGGACTGGAATGAAAACTGACCTTTTCCAGTCCTGTGGCCACTGCTGAGTTTTCCAAGTTTGCTGGCGTATTGAGTGCAGCACTTCACAGTGTCATCTTTCAGGATTTGAAATAGCTCAGCTGGAATTTGTCTCCTCCACTAGTTTTGTTCGTAGTGATGCTTCCTAAGGCCCACTTGACTCCACATTCCAGGATGTCTGGCCTAGGTGAGTGATCACACCATCATGGTTATCTGAGTCATGAAGATCTTCTTTGTATAGTTCTTCTGTGTATTTTTGCCACCTCTTCTTAATATCTTCTGCATCTATTAGGTCCCTACGCTTTGTCATTTATTGTGCCCATCTTTGCATGAAAAGTTCCCTTGGTATCTCTGATTTTCTTGAAGAGATCTCTAGTCTTTCCCATTCTATTGTCTTCGTCTATTTCTTTGCACTGATCACTAAGGAAGGCTTTCTTATCTCTCCTTGCTATTCTTTGGAACTCTGCATTCAGATGGGTATATCTTTCCTTTTCTACTTTGCCTTTCACTTCTCTTCTTTTCTCAGCCATTTGTAAGGCCTCCTCAGACAACCATTTTGCCTTTTTGCATTTCTTTTTATTGGGGGTGGTCTTGATCACTGCCTCCTGTATAAGGTCATGAACCTCTCTGTCCATAGTTCTTCAGGCACTCTATCAGATCCCTTGAATCTATTTGTCGCTTCCACTGTATAATCATAAGGGATTTGATTTAGGTCATACCTGAATGGTCTACTGGTTTTCCCTACTTTCTTCAATTTAAGTCTGAATTTGGCAATAAGGAGTTCATGATCTGAGCCACTCAATATGCCAGCAAATTTGGAAAACTCAGCAGTGGCCACAAGACTGGAAAAGGTCAGTTTTCATTCCAATTCCAAGGAAAGGCAATGCCAAAGAATGTTCAAACTACCGCACAATTGCACTCATCTCACATGCTAGTAAAGTAATGCTCAAAATTCTCCAAGCCAGGCTTGAGCAATACGTGAACCGTGAACTCCCTGACGTTCAAGCTGGTTTTAGAAAAGGCAGAGGAACCAGAGATCAAATTGCCAACATCCGCTGGATCATCGAAAAAGCAAGAGAGTTCCAGAAAAGCATCTATTTCTGCTTTATTGACTATGCCAAAGCCTTTGACTGTGTGGATCACAATAAACTATGGAAAATTCTGAAAGAGATGGGAATACCAGACCACCTGACCTGCCTCTTGAGAAATCTGTATGCAGGTCAGGAAGCAACACTCAGAACTGGACATGGAACAACAGACTGGTTCCAAATGGGAAAAGGAGTACGTCAAGGCTGTATATTGTCACCCTGCTTATTTAACTTATATGCAGAGTACATCATGAGAAACGCTGGACTGGAAGAAACACAAGCTGGAATCAAGATTTCTGGGAGAAATATCAATAACCTCAGATACGCAGATGATACCACCCTTATGGCAGAAAGTGAAGAGGAACTAAAAAGCCTCTTGATGAGAGTGAAAAAGTTGGCCTAAAGCTCAACATTCAGAAAACGAAGATCATGGCATCTGGTCCCATCACTTCATGGCAAATAGATGGGGAAACAGTGGAAACAGTGTCAGACTTATTTTTTTGGGCTCCAGAATCACTGCAGATGGTGACTGCAGCCATGAAATTAAAAGACGCTTACTCCTTGGAAGAAAAGTTATGACCATCCGAGATAGCATATTCAAAAGCAGAGACATTACTTTGCCGACTAAGGTCCGTCTAGTCAAGGCTATGGTTTTTCCTGTGGTCGTGTATGGATGTGAGAGTTGGACTGTGAAGAAGGCTGAGCGCCGAAGAATTGATGCTTTTGAACTTTGGTGTTGGAGAAGACTCTTGAGAGTCCTTTGGACTACAAGGAGATCCAACCAGTCCATTCTGAAGGAGATCAACCCTGGGATTTCTTTGGAAGGAATGATGCTAAAGCTGAAACTCCAGTACTTTGGCCACCTCATGCGAAGAGTTAACTCATTGGAAAAGACTCTGATGCTGGGAGGGATTGGGGGCAGGAGGAGAAGGGGACGACCGAGGATGAGATGGCTAGATGGCATCACGGACTCGATGGACATTGAGTCTGAGTGAACTCTGGGAGATGGTGATGAACAGGGAGGCCTGGCGTGCTGCGATTCATGGGGTTGCAAAGAGTCGGACACGACTGAGCGACTGAACTGAACTGAACTGAACTGATCTGAGCTACAGTCAGCTCCCAATCTTGTTTTTGCTGACTGTATAGAGCTTCTCTGTCTTCAACTGCAAAGAATATAATCAATCTGATTTCAGTATTAACCATCTGGTGATGTCCACGTGTAGAGTCGTCTCTTGTGTTGTTGGAAAAGGATGTTTGCTATGACCATTTTGTTCTCTTGGCAAAACTCTGTTAGCGTTTGCCCGTCTTCATTTTGTACTCCAAGGCCAAACTTGGCTGTCACTCCAGGTATCTCTTGACTTCTTCTTTTACATTCCAGTCCCCTGTGATGAAAAGGACATCTTTTTTTTTTTGGTGTTAATTCTAGAATGTTTTGTAGGGTTAGCATAAAACCATTCAACTTCAGCTTCTTCTGCGTTAGTGGTTGGGGCATAGACTTGGATTACTGTGATATTGAATGGTTTGCTTGGCAATGAACAGAGGTCATTCTGTCATTTTTGAGATTACAAAAATATTTAATGCAGTATACAGTATGAGTCCATTAAAAAAAAACTTCCGTGTATACAAATGCAAGAAGAAAAGACTAGGGGACTTCCCTGGCTATCCAGTGGTTAGGACTCTGCACTTTCACTGCTGAGGATATTGGTTCGATCCCTGGTCAGGGAACTAAGGTCTGTTAAGCTCTATGGTGAGGCCAGAAAAGAAAAGACTGGAGAACACTCACCACCACTATCGGTCGGTGTATGCACTTTGAAAACAGCTTGGCATTTTCTAATAAGAGTGACAGTGTGCATACCCTCAGCCTGTCAGGTTTACTCCTAGATGTATATCCTAGAACGTCTTCAACAGGCGCCCCCATACATATCTGTGAGGATATTTGTGGTGACTTGGTAATAGCCACAGACCAGAAGCCACAAACCGAATATCCATCGACGGTCAGTGGACACCTACAGTATGGTGCAGTCATGGAATGGAATAGTTTGCAGTATTAAAGGTGAACAAGCTACATACTGACATGGATGATTCTCACAAACATATTATCGAGCCAAAGAGGTGAGGCAGAATGTGAACAGATACAGCTCGAAGGCTTGCTGGGGGATGCAGATCATGGCACCTGGGATCCTGGTACGTGTGACTGGAGAGGCATGGGGGGATTTCAGGCCCTGGCAGGGGCCTCTGTCTTGAGCATAGAAGTGGTTGCACTGGCATTGGCTTTATGGTTGTTCTGTAAGACATGTAATTTTTTTAATATGTTGTACCACATGTATGATCTATCTCATGACTTGTACAAGAAGAGAACCAAAGATTAGACCCTAGGAGTATAAATTGATAAAGGTTGTCTGGAGGGTGATTTCCATCAACAGCTAAAGGACACCCATCCTTTTTGATCCAACAGCTCTTCTTCTGCATGCCCATCCTAGAGGATTCCATGTTTATGTGCCCACAGAGGTGCATATGAGGCAGTTCATTGGACAAAATTAGAAAACCCAAATGTCTGTTACTCAGTGAGTAGATAAGTATATTGTGACATATCCATAATGTTGAAAAATTCTTTTTGATTTTCTTTATGAGAGGTAGAACTATTTGTACCTAGAGATAAGGTCTTCAAAATACGGATTTTATATATTGTTAAGACAGAAAAGATCTGTTATTGTTAAGACAAAAAAGCAGATACAAAATAATTCATACGGTATTATTTCTGTTTTGAAAATACCCTACCTTGTCTGTTTCTGCATACATGTTTGCATGTAAAAGTATTGAATATAGATCGGGCAGAATATGAACCAAACTCTCTTCCATGGTGGTTTGATGAATTTCTTTAGTATTATGTTTCAATTCCTTTCTAATTATCTTTTGTGTATCTACTGTAGGTTTTCGCTTTGTGGTTGCCATGAGGCTCACATATAATAGTCTCACACACACATACTTCAGTATATTTTAAATTGGTAGAAACTTAAACTTGAATGCATATTGAAAAACGCTACATTTTTACCTTTCCCATCACATTAAATTTTTTATGTCATATATCTTTTTGAGTATCCCTTGACTAATTTTTTTAGTTAATTTTACCTCTTTTGTGTTTTAACTTTCATACTAGCTTTCATACTAGCATCTACTGCCTTAACCATATATTTACCTTTTACCAGAGAGATTTTTATTTTCATGTTTTCTTGTTATTAGTTAGTGCCTTTTCTTTTCAGCTTAAACAAGACCCTTTAATATTTCTTACAAGGCTGATTTAGTAGTGATGAACTCCTTTAACTGTTACTTGTTTTGAAAACTATCTCTCTTTCAGTTCTGAATGATAACCTGAGTGATAGACTGTTCTTGGTTGAAAGTTTTTCCTTTCAGCACTTTGAATATAACATGCCAGTCCCCCTGACTTGAAGAGTTTCTGTTGAAATATCAGCTGATTAAAAAAAAAAAATTAGCTGATCATCTTATGGGGTTTCCTTGCATATAGCAAGGTTTTGTGTTTTCTCCCCCTATTGCATTTAAGATTCTCTTTGACTTTTGAGATCTCACTTATAAAGTCTGTTGGTGTGGTTCTCTTTGGGTTCATCTTGTTTGGAACTCTGTGTCCTGGATCTTGATTTCTCTTTCCTTCCTCAGGTTAGGGAAGTTTTCAGCCATTAATTCTTCAAATAAATTTTCTGCTTGTTTCTCTCTTCTCCTTCTGGGACCCCTATAATGCAAACGTTATTCTGCTCGATGTTGTCCAATAAGTCTCTTAAGTTATCCTCACTTTTTAAAATCCTTCTTTCTCTTTGCTGATCTGTTTGCATGAGTTCCTCTCTCTGTCTTCCAGGTCAGTGATTCATTCTTCTGATTCATCTAGTCTGCTGTTGAACTGATGTATTTTTCAGCTCATATTCTTGAGCTCTATTATTTCTGTTTGATACTTTCTTATATTTTTCTCTCTTTTTGTTGATATTCTCACCATTCATCCATTCTTTGCCCAAGCTGGGTGACCATCTTTACAACCATGAGTTTGAACTCTTTTTCAGGTAGATGACTTATGTCTGTTTCACTAAGGCATTTTGCTCAGGTTCAGTCTCTTTCTCTCATTTGGAAACTATTCGTCTGTTTCTGCATTTTGCTCAACTGTCTGTGTTGGCCTCTGTGTAACAAGCGAAAGAGCCCCCTCTCCCAGGCTTGAAGGAATGGCTTTGTGTAGGAAATGAACCTTATCACTCAGCTTCACCTTAGCTCTCAGTTGTGTCTTAAACCTTTGTGATTGTCCAGGAAGCCTGGTTTGTTTCTTGATGGGCCCCAGGATGTGCCAAGACCTGTCTATTCCTAAGGGGGTGGTGACATTGAGTGCCCAGATTCAGGCTGATTGGAAGCCAGATCCGCAGGTAACAGCTTTTAAAGTATGCAGGGGCTGCAGTCATGGACCCTGCTGCCCTCCAGACTGGAAGATTTGGTCTGGAGGTGTCTTGTGGGCGACAGCTGCAAGAATAGGGACTTCAGAGGAGTGTGGAAGCTCCTTCTGGGAGGCACCAGTGAGCAGGGGTGAAGCCAAGGGGAGGGGCAAGAGTGATGTCTCCCTGCCTGCTTTCCCAGAGGACACCTCTGTAGCCCATAGGTGTGTGGCAAACCTAAGGCCAGTGCCACAGGTTGAAGCTTCAGGACAATTAAATGGGCCTTTTTCTCCTGCAGACCGGTTGTGTTACAGTCTCCCATGTGGTGTCCTGGGTGTGGTATCTTGCCCAGAATACCACAGCATTTTCTGATAGAAAAATGTTCAGCATGTTCTGAGGAAAAAACTCAGTGTTTTCTGATAGAAAAAGGTTTTTTGTCATAATGCGTCAGAGTCTACGCCTTACAGTTGATGTGTTTTGTATTAGTGTCACAGCATAAAAGCTTATTACAAGGCTGAAGGAGTCAAGGTCTCTATAGAGTTATCATTGCTCTACACTGAATGAAAGCCACCGTGCTTGTGTTTGATTGGGCATCCCTTTGGTGTCAGTTGTTTGGAAGTCAGTGATATTTGCCACTGAAATTCACATCCATAGACTTAGTATATACTTCCATGGAACTTTGTTTTTAAGTGACACTATGCATACAGACTTCATTTCTATGTCTATCAAGAGATGTACTTAATTCTCCGTGTTATCCTTGACTCTTTAAGGGCTGTGCTATAATGAGAATATGTTCTATCTTGCTGTTAAACTCTAATTACATATACTTTCTAAGACAGTCCTTTGAATCCTATAAATGTGAATTTTGATGTAATAACTGCTAATAAAATTATACTGAAACAGTAAAAAAAAAAAAAAGAATGTTAAAATGACTTTCCGATTGCCATGGTCCTGCAGGGTCCAGGAGCATCAGCCCCTCTGGTCATCAGAGTCAGGCGAGGCATTCCCTGTGGGGAACCAGGGTTGGGAAAGAGTGCGGGGGGCAGGGCACACCTGCTTTTAGTGGTGCAGAAGGAGAGCATGGGGGGGCCCACACCCTCAGCTTTCAGGAAGCCGTGTCTCGCATGCCCCTCTGTGCCCCGAGGGAGGGGGAGAATGCAGAATGGCGTTTTCCAGCACCTCTCCCGCCCCAGGATAACCCTGGGATATTCCCCGTGCCTCTGGCTGAAGCTTTAAGACTAGCAGCTGAATTTCCTTCATGTGTAATCTGGTCACCTCTCAAACTGCTGCCTTTGCTCTGGTTTCCAGGATGAGTCTCTGTGTTCAAGCTCCTCAACAGGGGTATCTCAGATGCCCACAGCACCCCCGGGTCCCACTGGTTTCAGAGCTGGATGTTTTGGGGACCTCATCTGACTGGTGCAGGTCCCAGGGTTGGGGTGCCGGATGTGGGGCACAGAGAGACCCTTTGCTCCTCAGGGAGGGGCTCTGTCCATGAGATCCCTCCCTGCTGTGTGGGGGTTTTGGTGAGGCTGCTTCTCTGCCTCTCCGGGGGTGGTGGGGGGGTGGGCAGGGGGAAGAGGTGAGTTCAGGGTCTTCGTGTGTCACCATCTTGATCCAACGGCTCTAAGTGATTTTTATTTTCATCTAATGCTAATGGCTAATATACTTTCTTTTAAGAGGAAGATCTCTTGTTGCCTTCCCCTTTTATTTTTTAATTAAAAAAATTTTATTATTTCTGTCTGCACAGCGTCTTTGTTGCTGCCTGTGGGCTTTCTCTAGTTGCAGTGAGCAGGGGCTACTCTCTGGCTGCAGTGCTCTAGCTTCTCATTGAGGGGGCTTCTTGCAGAGCGCAGGCTCTAGAGCGCGCACAGGTTTAGTTGCCCTGTGGCATGTGGAATCTTCCCAGATCAGGGATCAGACTGTGTCCCTTATATGGGCAGGCAGAGTCTTAACCACTGGACCACCGGGGCAATCCACTAATATGCTTTTTGAGTTTAAAGAAAAATGTTAGGGGCTTCCCTGGGGGTCTAGTGGTTAAGAATCTGCCTTGCAATGCAAAGGATGCTGGTTTGACTCCTGGTCCAGGAAGATCCCACATGCCTCAGGGCAGTTGAGCCCATGTGCCACAACTGCTGAAGCCTGTGTGCCCTAGAGCCTGTGCTCCTCAACAAGAGAGGCCACTGCAGTGAGACGTCCTAGCATCGCACCTTGAGAGTAGACCCTGCTACCTGCGAATGGAGAAGGCTCGTGCAGCAACAGAGACAAAGCACCACCAAAAGTAAATAAGTGCTTTGTTTTAAAATGCTCCCAATATAAAACAAAAAAAGGACAACCTTAAAAAGAAATTTTTTTTTAACTGTTTTTCATGGAATTTTCCACACACACACCCAAGTCATGAGACTAGTACAGTGAAACCCCAGACACTTATCCCATGGGTATAAGAATGGCTGCTTCTTGTTTCATATATTCTGCTTACATTTTTTGCTTGATTATGTAAATCAAATCCCAGGCATCATGTTATTTCATTTAGAAATACTTCATTTTGTATCTTTTACTGATAAGGATTAAATTCAGGTTCACATTCTTTGGCAAGAGAATGTAGTGCTGTATTTATCGTCTGTTGCCTTACATCAGGAAGAGCATAATAGCTTATTGTTTCACTGCAGATACATATGGAGAAGGCGATGGCACCCCACTCCAGTACTCCTGCCTGGAAAATCCCATGGACGGAGGAGCCTGGTGGGCTGCAGTCCATGGGGTCACAAAGAGTCGGACATGACTGAGCGACTTCCCTTTCACTTTTCACTTTCATGCACTGGAGAAGGAAATGGCAGCCCAGTCCAGTGTTCTTGCCTGGAGAATCCCAGGGACGGGGGAGCCTGGTGGGCTGCCATCTCTGGGGTCGCACAGAGTCGGACACAACTGAAGCGCCTTAGCAGCAGCAGATACAGATATAGAGATGTAGTGAGTATGTGGTGGTTTCCATTCACTCACTTAAATGTTTATTAATTGTTTACCATGTGCTAGGCTCTGGGTTGAACATTGTTAAGAAGGAAAAAAAAAAAACCTTCCAGCCATAAAATAACATTGTAATAATGGTTGAAACCATAACAAAAAAAACGAAGCCGACCTGGGTAATTTTTTGTTTTTAGTCTTTCATTCAATATGTTATTATGAAAATTTTCAAGCATACAAAAAATTGGGAAGAATTACCCAATGAATTAGCATTCCAGTCCTCCTATTTTTTCTTTTTTAAAGATTTTATTGAAGTACAGTTGATTTACAGTGTTGTGTTAGTTTCTCATTTACAGCAAACTAATTCAGTTACACATGTATATAAATTCTTCTTCATATTCTTTTCCAGCATTTTAACAGTGAAAGTTTTATGAAGCAGATGGTTAAACAGCCAATAGGAACTTTTTGGCTTAGATACGGGCTTTCCTGGTGGCTCAGACAGTAAATGCGGGCGACCTGGGTTCGATCCCTGGGGCAGGAAGATCCCCTGAAGAAGGGAATGGCTATCCACTCCCGTATTCTGGCCTGGAGAATTCCATGGACAGAGGAACCTGACGGGCTAGAGGCTTAGATACATGATAAGTAGGAGGGAGATTCAAAAATCGTTCCCATGAGGAAATTGAACTTCAGGAACTGTGAAGTGATGTGTGCAAGGGTCACCCGCCCAGTGGGCTGGAGCAGACACCTGCAAGAAGGTTGCAGGCTCCCCATGTCACAGTCATCTTCCCTGGTGGAGGTACCTGCTTTGGCCACAGGGAATTGGGAGATCTTTGGAGGCAGCTGGAGCTGCCGTGGGGTCATGATTCTGGGCAGAGGAGGCAAGTGCTGCCCAGGTGTGAGTGCTGGGCCCTAGGAGGCTCCCCCACTCCCTCTGACCTGGGTTACAGACAGGGCAGTCAGCTCCTGGTCTGCTAGTCAGGCTCTGGGCGGGCCATCTGATGGGGAGGTGCAGAACTCCTCCTGGCCTGTGTGGCTGCATCGGCCCCCAGGATTTGAGACCGCTAAGGTTGTCCCACCTCACCTGACTGCTCTCTCTTCTGAATCCTCCTTAGACTAAGTCAATACCAGTTGACCTAAGATGTAACTGTCTTCTGTTTTCCTGTGTTGCCCACCGAGACCGTAGCTTTGTGTATACGTGTGGCACCTATCATGGCCCTGGTCACCCAGGACAGCCCTGTACAAGCTGGTGAAAGTGAACGTGTTAGTCACTCAGTCGTGTCTGACTGTTTGCAACCCCATGGACTGCCACCCATCAGGCTCCTCTGTCCATGGGATTCTCCAGGCAGGAATACTAGAGTGGGTTACCATTTCCTTCTCCAGGGGATCTTCCCGACCCCGGGATCAAACCTGGATCTCCTGCATTGCCTGCGGATTCTTTACTGTCTGAGCTACCAAGGAAACCTGTGCAAGCTGTCACTGGGCAGTTTTTCCTGACCAGGCTCTGTTTCTTTGGTCTTTCCCTCTCCAGGGGATGAGCTGCCCGAGCTGGACAACATGGCTGACAACTGGCTGGGCTCCATCGCCAGAGCCACGATGCAGACCTACTGTGATGCCATCCTGCAGATTCCTGAGCTCACCCCACACTCCACCAAGCAGCTGGCCACTGACATCGGTGGGTCCCTGCAGCAGATGGGGGAGGGCCAGCTCTCCAGGAAGGTTGTCCCAGGTCTCCTCTCAGCTTCAGCTCGGGGTTGGTCTAGGAAGCTTTGTTAAAAATGTGGATTCTCCAGTCCCCGCCCCCAGAGGTTCTGACATGACAAGTCTGGGTGGAAGCCTGGGCACCAGTAGTTTGCCAGATGTCCCCGGGGATTCTCATAGCTGCCAGGGCCGAGAGCCGTTCAGGGGCGCCTTGGCGAGACAGGGTGAGATGGGTGAGGCAGACTGGTGTGATGCTGCCCTGCCCTGCCTTGCCTTCTGCTCATCCATATAATCATCATCCAAACCGACATTGATTAAGTGCTCACTACAGGCAGGCATGCAGGTCCTGAGCCAAGCTCTCGCTCCCATTGTCTTACGCAATCTTCAAAACTCCCCTGTGAGGTCGGCGCTCCTGCCTTCAGCGCTCTGATAAAGAAACGGGGGCACAGAGCACTTGCGTCACAAGGCCACCCCACCAGGGTCACCCCACCGTCTCCACCCGAGTACCTGCCTGATTCCCAGGTCAAGGGGCGTGTACCCATCTCCTCCTGCTGGCACACGTCCCTGGAGGTGATGCCACCCAGTGGGAGGTGCTCTGAGGTTGGGGTGCTGCAGGCAGGCGGTCAGAGCATCTCCCCACCTTCTTGGTATCATTCTATTGACTTGCCGGCTCTTTTGGTGGAGGCAGCTCTTGGAATGGTCAGGGGAGGGGGTGTTGGGAGCCTTGAAGAGTAGCAGCCTGGGGACCCAGCCAGGGCTTTGACCCAAGTGAGCACAGGGGCAAGCCAGCCTCTGGTTTTGCTGAAGCAGAAATAGAAGTGAGATGCTTTCCTCCAGGTCATGGGGCAGTGAGCGACGGAGCCAGGCCTCGAACCCAGCTGCATGACTCCCCTCGCTATGCTCATTCATGGTCAGCTCTCAGCAGTTACAGAGCAGTGGCCAGCTGTCGTCATCTCACAGGGCACGTGTTCAGAGGAGAGATGAAGAGGTTCCCGTGTTCATCAGTGGTCCCTGTTAGTACAGGCGGGAGTACTGAGGAGAACCGGCAGAACTAGCGAGTGAGATTTGGGGGCGGCCCCTAGAGTTCACTTGTCCACATGTCGTCTGCCCCCGCTGTTCAGCTCCCATCCAGATCACCTCTTCACTCGCTCAGCAGTGACTGAGCATCTGTTGCATAGCAGCCATCGTGCTAGGAGATAGGATAGAACCAGAGTGGTCTGGACAGTTCCTGTGCTCACTGAGCTTCCACCAGGAGGGAGTGAGTGTGGGCTTAGGGCCCAGGAAGCTGCCCAGTGGTAGCACAGTAGGGAGCGGTGAGGTCTGTGGCAGTACACGTCCACCTTAAAGACACAAAGTTAAACACTGAAACAAAAGCACTCTTGCTGTCTGGACAGAAGTTGTGGTAGATCGTGGGCTGCCACTTTGCAGGTCCTGGCCTGCAGTCGAGGGGAGCCCACAGTTTTATGGGTGCACATGGGCCGGAGGCAGGTGCCTGACCAGTTGGTGGTGCCTTTCCTGGGAAGTGGCTTGTCTGAGGGGGACGTGGGGTCAGGCATCCAGGACAGAGCAGGCACCGACTACAGGCTGTGCCCTGAGCCGGGTCTCGGAAAGAAGACACAGGGGAAACAGAGCCACGCTGGAGCTCCAGCCTAGTCGGGGAGGAGAGATTGACGCGGGCAGTGATCAGAAAGTAGGAAGGAACTTGCTAGGTGATGTGTCTCCCAGCCCCTGGGAGCAGGAAGAGAGGGAGGAGATGGAGAGGGCTGGCCGCGCTGCCCAGGAAGGACGAAGGGAAAGAACGCCCAGCCATTGACCACCTGCGTCACATGGGACGTGTTCACCATCCCTGTCCCTCTTCACCCCCTGAGCTATGCTACCGAGGGTACTGACTGCCTCCACAGGTGGAAGCAGAGACACGAGAGGTCAAAGGAGTCACTGAGGTCACCCCGACCTTGGAAACCCCGTTTTCTCCTCCACTCTGCCTGTGTTGCCTGAGCTCGCCTGCCAGTTAGGATGGGGGGTGCTCCTTTTCAGGACAGGCCCCTCACACCCCTCTCATCGACTGGGCCTGGGGGTAGGCTCAGGAATCTGTCCTCACTTGTCCCCCAAGGGGTTATATCTGGAAGTTGTGGGAGCCACATTACACCAGGGATTGCCCCCAGCACCATCTGCATCCCCCCTGTAGGGGCTTTGCTGGGGGGTCTTTGGGAGCTGCTTAGATAAACCCTCTGTCTCCTGACCCCTTGGGTTTTCCATGTGGTCAGTGGGGGCCACTGGGGAGCAGGGCTGGGAACCCAAGAGTTCTCAGTGTAGAGCTTCAGCTGAGGTCGGCTGATCAGGCTGCAGAGATGAGTGTGTGGTGGCGATGTTGGCAACTCCTTCATTTATTTAGAATGGAGAAGGAAATGGCAACCCACTCCAGTATTTTTGCCTGGAGAATCCCAGGGACGGGGGAGCCTGGTGGGCTGCTGTCTGTGGGGTTGCACAGAGTCGGACACGACTGAAGTGACTTAGCAGCAGCAGCAGCAGACCTGGGCCTGGGCCAAGCTCACAGTCATATTTGACCACCGTCCTGTAAAATGCCCTCAGAGTGAAGGCTGGCTGGCTGAGAGCAGACCTGGCAGCCAGCATCAGGGAGCTTGGGGGGGCGTCTTGTTTCTTACTACGGGGAGGCCCTTGGGGCTCATCCGCTTGGTGCTGAGTCTGTTGGTCTGTGTCCGTCTGCTCCCACCCCACAGACTACCTGATCAACGTGATGGACGCCCTGGGCCTGCAGCCGTCTCGCACCCTCCAGAACATCGTGATGCTCTTAAAGGCCAAGCCCGAGGACTACAGACAGGTCAGCAAAGGCCTGCCCCGTCGCCTTGCCACCACAGTGGCCGCCATGCGGAGTGTGGACTACTGACCCCCATGCCCCTGCTGACAAGAGTGTCGGGGCCACAGAACTCTCCAGAATGGTCTTGCTCTAAAAATCCACCTGGGATTGGCCAGAACTTGTTTTGAAAGGACTTGGTTCATTTGTATAATCAAAAAGAAGCCTGTAAATTAGAGGTAAATTATTTATTAGGAATTTTCAGAAAATTTTTAAAAATGATTCCATCTTGAAAGTGCAATTAATAAATACCATGAAATGAAAGAAAGACGTTTTCTTTCCATTTTTACTCCGTGAATATTTGGGTGCTCCCCACGTGCTGTGCTGTCCACACTGGGGATTCGGCCGGGAAGGAGGCTGAAGCAGGGAGGGAGAGAGAATTGGCAGGTAAACTGACTAAGGTCTGGCTTCCTTGGAGGCTCAGTGGTAAAGAATCTGCCTGCAATGTGGGAGACCCAGGTTTGATCCCTGGGTTGGGAACATTCTCTGGAGAGCAGCATGGCAATCCACTCCTGTATTCTTACCTGGGGAATTCTATGGACAGAAGAGCCTGGTGGGCTACAGTCCATGGGGTCGCAGAGTTGGACACGATTGAGCAACTAACACTTTTACTTTCCTTTCTGACTAAGAGCCTCTAGGATGTTAGTGCTGGGGGCCCAGAGGGCGTCAGGGGGCAGTGGCCTGGGAAAAAGCTGGGTGGGCAACCTCAGGACCTAAAGGATGAGGGCTGTGCATGGTGATGAGCTCTGAGGAGTGCTCAGGCTGAGGGCAAAGGCAGACCAGGCCCTGGGCATGTCCATGGTCAGCAGTGGAAGTGGGAAGCCAGAGACAAGGTCAGGGAGGAAAGAGGTGCAGATCATAGCAGGTCCTGCAAGCCACGGTAAGGACTTTGACTTTCCCTTTTTTAAAAAACCCGCCAGGTGATGCAGATTCTGTCAGGTGTTTTTCTTTTTCTTTGAATTAACTTTTGACTGAAAAGCCCCGTTGCTGCACGCAGCCTTTTCTCCAGTTGCAGCAAGCAGGGCTTACTCTTTGCTGTGGTGCTCGGGCTTCTCACTGTGGTGGCTTCTCTCTGCAGAGCACAGGCTCTAGAGCACGTGGCTTTAGTAGTTGCTGCACGTAGGTTCAGTAGTGGTGGTTGCCGGGTTTTCGAGCGCAGGCTCCGTAGTTGTGGCTCGCAGGCTTAGTTGCCATGTGGCGTGTGGGACCTTCCTGGCCCAGGGGTTAGACTCCAGTCTTCTGCACTAGAAGGCATATTCTTTACTGCTGAGCCAGAGGAAGCCCTCTATCAGGTGCTGGTTTCTTTTTCTTTTTTTTGTCAATAGCTTCTGTATCTGTTAAGATTTTAGTTGGCTATAAGTAACAGAATAATGTAATTTGAGTGACTTAAATAAGAATTGATTTTTGCTAGTAACAGAGAGTCAAATGGTGGTGGCTGTGGGCACTGATTTAGTGGCTGGACCGAGTCAGGACCAGCCTCTCTGTGATCTTGACGTTCCCCTATGGGCTTGGTGCCTCATCCTCCCGCAACTAGGTACAGCATCCACATCCAGAGAGGAAGGAGCCAGAGAGGGGGTGGCCGAGCAGCAGTTCCATCCTTTCCACTGGGGAGGCAAAGGCCTTCCCAGAGCCCCACCCATGACTTCCTCCAAGGCCTCATGGCCATGTTGGCTCGCCAGCCGTCTCCCCAGCTGCAAGCAAGGCTGGGAGCACAGGAGCAGGACTGACGTCTGCCAGGCTGGACAGCTCTGTCTTGGGGCGTCCTGTGCGCTGTGGGATGTTGAGTAGCATCACTGGCCTCCACCCACTGGATGCCCGAGTTGTAACAACCAACAGTGTCTCCAGACATGGTCCAGGAGGCAAAACCACCTCTGGTAGAGAAACCCTGACTTAGACCATGCAGAATTTCTTGCCACCTGAAAATTGGGAGAAGGGCAGGCAGCCGAGTCCCTCACAGGCTCCTTTTGAATTGAACTGCACCATGTTCTAAGCCTGGGTGGGCTTTCCTTGTCTCCTACGCATTGCCTCACGTTCCTGGAACATAGAGCCTGGGAATATTTCACGAAGGAACTGAGGCTTGGAGAGATCTAAGGGGCTTGCCCAGAGTCACTCAGTGGCCATGTGCAGGGTTGGGAGCCCAGAGGCATTGGCTCCACCTAATCCCACCCAGGTTAGCCTGCCCTTGCCAGCCCCCTGGGAGGAGCACCACTGTGACCTCAGCCTCTGAAACAGCCCCACTGGGCTGCGAGGGCCGTGTCTCCCTCTGGTTCTGTCTCCCAGGGAATTCACACACCTTCTGTTCCCCATACCTTTGGAAACAGTTTGGCTGGCCCTGAAAGAGCATTAGCTGCAAACTTGCACCAAGAAAAATATTTTGGTTTCTCACGTGGTGGATCACAGCCATCCATGGTGGGGATCAAGCTTGGCTCCTCCCTCAAAATGGGAGCTGGAGACCTGGAAGGTGGAAAGTGCTGCTTTGAAGTGGAAACCTCTTTGCAGTGACCTCTGCCAGTGTCGGTGAGTGCCACTAAGACAGGCTCAGGCTTGATTCCAGCTTTGCTACCGTCCAGCTGGGTGACCCTGGGAAAGTCATTCACCTCTCTGAGCCTTGTTTCCTAATCTGGAAAACGAGTCATCATGGTACCTAACTCATAGGGTTATTTGAAGGGTGCTTGAGATGAGATGAGATGAAGAGCTCCCCTGGTGGCTCAGAAGTAAAGAATCTGCCTGCAATGTGGGAGACTGGGATTGGATGCCTAGGTGGGGAAGATCCTTTGGAGAAGGGAATGGCAACCCACTCCAGAATTCTTGCCTAAAGAATTTCATGGACAGAGGAGCCTGGTGGGCTGCAGTCCATGGGGTCCCAAAGAGACACGACTGAGGGACTAACTAACACTTAACAGCAGATGGTAGGTGTATAGTAGATGCTGCCTTCATAGTCCTCCAGCACCTGTAATTTACCTTCCCACTCGAGAGAGTGGTGGGAATGACAGAGCGCCATTCCTGGGCAATTTTGGAACTGCTAATTTTTCAGGCTCTGATAAGTCCCCAGGGTAGAATAGGATACCCCTTCTCCCCTCTAGATCTGGAGGGGAGAGTAATGACCATCTGCCTGACTCAGACCTGCTCTCAGAGGTGGGACCATCATCCATCTTTATGCCAGCTCTCAGTACTCCCCAGGGGAGAATAGCAACTAAGGCCCACATCAGCCTGGTCCTTTTCTACCATCTATAAGCAGCCCTGGGGGGCTGGAAGCTCCTCCCACTCCTGCTTCCACGTGTCTCTGAGCAAAACCTTTCACCGGAGTCTGTAAGGGGCTATCTGCCATAGACCCCTCCCTGGGCAGGCTGGGCAGCATCTCCTATCCTCAGTTGCAGTGACTGGTTCAGGATTAGCATGCGGCCCAGGCTGATCCAAATGAGCCTCATTCTCAAAATTTTTGCTAGGAAGTTTTCTTCCTATTGTGTTGCTGAGCTGAGGGAATGGATTCTGGGACTAAAAGGGAAAGAAAAGCTCATGGAGAGAAAGTATGTAAGACAGATGTCAACATAGAAGATAATAAAGCCAGCAGCTGGAGAAATCACTAGATTGAGCTGAACCCCTGGATACAGCCTTGCCTGCAATCCCTGGATTTTAATTAAAGAACCAATGAATTCTCTTTTTAACTCAAATTCAAGTTAACTTGTGACCAAAAGACTGGTAAAAAGAGTTAGATAATAATCATTGCTTTGCCCCATAGCCTCAGATGAGATAATAAATATGAAAGCCCTGGGCTCCTCTGAGGAACTGCTATTCTAATGGTCACTGGTATTCTTATGGCAGCAAGAGGATGAGGCTGGAGTCTTGCCCTTGTCACTTACGGTAACAGCAATCTAGTCTAGAACCTTACTTCTCCAAGCCTCAATTTATTTACTTGTAAAATGGGATGATCGTATTTCTCAGTGGTTATGAGAATTCAATGAAATAAAGACTTACAAAGTATACACTTGGCCTGGTGCCTGGCATGCGGTAAGTGTTTGATACAATACAGTCTTTGTTTAAAGACAACAACAAATAATAGTGAGTGTGGTGACAACTACCACTGCTAATAATAACAGCCCTAGTCATGGTAGTAAGTGTGATAGTTACCAAGAATTGTTGACTCCACCCTGCAGACTTGGTCTGGCTCTGAGCTGGGAAACCTGGCTTCCCCCAGACTCAACCCTCTCAGTCCGTAGCAATGCTGCCTTTGGCTGGAGTGGCGCAGCCCTCGTCTACAGGTGCCATTGAATGGGCACTGAAAGGGAGCACAGCTTGCCTTTCAGGCCAAGGACTCAGGTGTTCTAGGCCAGCATGGCGGGGTGCCCTGGTCCCAGACTCTGAAGCCAGCACTCATTCACCACTAGGGCTGGCAGGTGACAGCAGGGCCCTGCAGTGGTCAACTGTCTGCAGCTGCCAGATCCCATTCTTCGTTGATAATGCCTCCTGTTTCCTCTCTGGGAGGCCGATAGTATTGCCATGTTGTTGTTTAGTTGCTAAGTCATGTCTGACTCTTTTGCGATCCAATGGGCTGTAGCCCACCAGGCTATGGGTTGCCATCTTTAGCAATGAAAAACACAGGAAGCTCAGTTAAATTTGAATTTCAGAAAAACAATGATTTATTAGTATAATGTTGTTGTTGCTCAGCTGCTAAGGCATGTCCGACTCTTTGCAACCCCCTGGGTTGCAGCATGCCAGGCCTCCCTGTCCATATCTCCCAGAGTTTGCTCAAGTTCATGTCCAATGAATTGGTGATGCTATCCAACCATCTCATCCTCTGCCACCCTCTTCTCCTTTTGCCTGCAATCTTTCCCAGAATCAGAATGTTTTCCAATGAGTCGTCTGTTTGCATCAGGAGGCCAAGATATTGGAAATTTAGCATCAGTCCTTCCAATAAGTATTCAGGGTTGACTTCCTTTAAGATTGACTGGGTTGTTTTCTTGATTATATTAGTATAATATGCCCTCAATATTACATGGATGTCTACTAAAAGGTTAATTTCCCTATCTAAAGTTCCAGTTTTGGGCTTCTCTGGTGGTTCATTGTTTAAGAATCTGCTTGTAATGCAGGGACACCAGTGTGATCCCTGGTCCGGGAAGATCCCACACACCACAGGGTAGCTAAGCTAGTGCACCACAACTACACTGCCTGTGCTCTGGAGCCCTTGAGCTGCAACTGCTGAAGCCTGCTCGCCCTAGAGCCCATGCTCCACAGCAAGAGAAGCCACTGCAATGAGAAGCCCATGCACCATAATGAGGAGTAGCCCCTGCTTGCCAAAACTAGAGCAAGCCTGTGTGCACAGCAAAGACCCAGGCAGCCAAAAGTAAGTAAATATTTTTTTTTAAAAGTTCCAATTTTACTTATTTTCTCTGGAGCCCCTAGGAACCATGTCCCCATCACCCTCAGACCATGTGATTCTGCGGAGGGGCCAAGGGGCCTTAGGCATGGGCAGGGTCTGATCAATTCCGGCAGCCTACCAACGGGGCACACTGATTGGTTCAGAGGCAGGCATGTGACTCAGTGACCAATGAGAGTCAGCCTGGGAACTTGCTGAGACAATTGGGAAAGAGAGGCTCTCTCCTAGCTGGGTTTGCTAAGCTGGAGATGTGAGTTTGCAGTTGCAAATGGCCCTTTGCTGCTATAATGTAAGGTGAGCCTGCCTGGGAAGGCAGAGAGAACAGACATCATTTGAGCTGCTGGAGATGCTTGTGCTTAAGCAAGTTTTAAGAATTTATCCCACCTTACCTCCTTCCCTTGCTCTCTTGGTTCTGGAAACCCAAAGAAATAAGTTGGACAACGTTGAAAAAGGCATAAAGCCACTTAAAGCTACTGTTGTGGCTTTCAGGGACAACTTGTCTTTCAGGGTCAAGTTGTCTTTCAGGAACAACTTGAAGGAAACTTAATCACCAGCTTGGGCCTCTCCTTGGCCATGTCTGTGCTCTCAAGTCAGCATTGATGCCCTTCTGCCCCCCAGAGATGTATCAGGGCGCTCTGGATGCTCAGCCGGACAAAGAAGAAAACTAGACTCTATGTTTTCCATTTTTATTTTCCAGAACAAAACATGTGCCACCTGGCAAGACCCTGATGCCTGCTCTCCAGCAACTCTGCCCTCACTCAACCCATTCACTAGGTCAGCCGAGGCAGGAAGGAAAAGAAGGCTCCTCTTGGGGTCAGAGGGCACAGTGTGCCCACCTGCCTTCAACTTTGGGGCAGATGGTGACTGGCGCTGGGAGAGAAGTAGCCTGGCTCCAGGGGACGGTGCTTTGGGTCTCGGACCCCAGGCCAAGGGTCAGGTCAGGTTGGGGGTGTGGGCAGGAACACAGTTCCCGTATCCATACCAGCACCGTGACCCCTTGGAGCCCTCAGCCTGGGGCTGGCCAAGAGCTGCCAGCCTCTCTGTAGAGGGACCTGGACCCTGGCCTTGGGCGATGTCTCAGCTGCTCAGGTCCGAATTCTTGGCCTGCCGGGAGGGGCAGGGCAGGCTCTAGATGGCATCCCCCTCGCTGTCAGACTCAATGACGTCCAGCGGCTGCAGGCGCAGGGAATCATAGTTGGGGGGTGGTGTGCCCGGGATGGGCGGGTTCTGCTCACGGCGGTAGGCCCCCGCGTCAGGGCCGGGCATGGCTGAGTCTGGCTGGAAGCCAAAGTTGGTGTGGGCCTCCACCAGCTCGGCCACAGTGGGCGGTGGGCCATCGTAGCGAGCCTGGGCCCGCTTCTGCCGCACACTCTTGGCGAGGGCCACCAGCTTGATGATGGTGATCCACACAAAGTCGATGATGATCTCCCCGAACTCAATGAGGCAGAGCACCGAGCCCCCCATCCAGAAGCCGAACTGTCCGCCCAGGTTCGACAGCAGCCAGACAATCTGCAGGGAGCAGGGGGTGAGGGTCTGGCCACAGATCTCTGCCCCAACCTCCGGCTTCCTGTGAGGTGAGTTGGTGGCCAGAAGGGGAGAAGAGGTGATCATCTCAGCCCAGGGAAGTAATCGGGGAGTGCCTATGGGACCTTCCTGCTTCCCTGGTGGCTCAGCAGTAAAGAATCTGCCTGCCAGTATTGCGTCCCGGTCCACCGGGTTGCAAAAAAGTTGAACACGACTGAGCAACTAAACAACAAGTAAGCAAGTGTTAATCTCTCAGTCGTGCCCGACTCTTTGTGACCCCATTGACCGCAGCTTGCCACGCTCCTCTGTCCATGGGATTTTCCAAGCAAGAATACTGGAGTGGGTTGCCAGTTCCTTCTCCAGGGGATCTTCCAGACCCAGGGATCAAACCCAGGTCTCTCGCATTGCAGGCAGACGCTTTACCATCTGAGCCACCAGGGAAACCCATAAACAACGAGTTCAGTTCAGTTCAGTTGCTCAGTTGTGTCCGACTCTTCGCGACCCCATGAACCACAGCACGCCAGGCCTCCCTGTCTATCACCAACTCCTGGAGTCCACCCAAACCCATGTCCATTGAGTTGGTGATGCAAACAACAAGGGAACTTCCTAATTCCTCCGCTGGGCTCTGGATCCTCCCCACCCTCAGGCTGCAGGGTGGAGGGGCAGAAGGCAGGGCTGAGGTGTCAGGAGCCCCCCAGACTCACGTTATTGGCTGCTGACTCTTCAATGGTGCGATAGTTGAATTCTTGGAAGTAGATATTGAGCTTGACAATCCCCTTCCTGCAGGAGGCAGCAAAGGGAACTGGTGCCCTCTCCCCAATACACACACACACACACACACACACACACACACACACACACACACAGAGGAAAGGTACCCTCCTCTGGCTCAAGCTTCCCATGTGCCCACTCCCAGGAGTGGAGAGTCCAAACAATAACCAGGAAGGGCCACTCTAGGCCTTGGGGCCACAAAAGGCATCTCTTCCCAGCACCCATTCCATGCACCCCTTTCTGAACCAGTTCTCCAAAGGACCTGGGGGCCAAGACAGTGCTAAGGATCAGCTCTGGGCTCCCCTCACCCACTCCCAGTACAGCAGACTTGACATAGAGTCCTAGGCCTTGGCCCGCTGTCAGGGGACTCAGGGCAGGGAAGTGTGGCCAAGAGGGCTTTCCCCTTACACCTGATGGTCCTCAGAAAGGTTATTCTCTCTCATACCTCCAGCCTTCTGCCGGAACATCAGCGCCTCTTCCTATTTGTCTAAACAGTTACTACTCCTCCTTAGGGGATTAGCTCAAGGGTCACCTCCCTATACAGATCTCCCTTATCTCTCAGGAAGAAGGGGCCTCCTTCTCTGCTGGGCTCTCTGAGAAAGGGTACTGTGCAGACTCCCACCACCAAAGCCCTGTTCATGTATTTCTGTCCTCTAGACTCGAAGTTCTGGATAGAATGGAAGTTCCTGTCTTTCTCGTGCTCCATGCCTGGTTGTGTTGAATGGATGGAAAGATGCATGAATGGATGGAGGTTGGGTGGGTGGATCGATGAGTGGAAGAATGGAAGGATGGATGATGGATATAAGGGTGGACAGGTTCAAGGATGAAAGGACCAGAGGGATGGATGGAAATGAACAGGTTGTCCTTTAGGAAATGGTAGGCTCTGAGCCCCCCTGGCTGGCCTCTCTCTCACTCCCAGTACTTCCTGCTCCAGGCTTGTTTCTGGATCTGACCAGTGTGAGAAGGTGTCTGAGCAGCTGCCCTGTGTCCAAGCCCCTCCTGCAAGGCTCTGGTTTCTCCTCTTTCCTGCCCTCCCTGGCCAGTCCAGACTCTGAGCTCACCTGCTCAAGGTGATATTGCTGCTTTGGTCCCGCTCCTGAGACAAGACGTGGAAAATCCAGTCCTGGAACCCAAAAAGGCAGCTGAGAACAACGGTGCCTGCAGCATCCCCTCCCAGGCATGGGCCCTGCTACCCGTGGGAGGCAGACCACAGCCCTGGGGACTGTGTGTGCACACAGGGAGAAAGGGGAAAGGCACTGGGTCTCCAGGCTCTTCCCCATAGGCCCGGCCTCCCTGCTTCAGTTCTTTCCCACCGCAGGCCCTTGCACTTGCTGTTCCCTCCGCCCAGGTCCTCCCCAGACCTGCGCAAAGGACGGTCTGTCCCATTCACTGCCGTGTCCCCCGCACAGTCCTTGGGGGACACGGGTGGAAGGAGGCAGGGCGGGAGTGGAGGAGAGGTTCCCAACAGCCTGCAGACCGCCGGCCACATCTGCCTCCCATCCGAAGCTGGGCGGCCAGGAGCTTGGCCGCCCCCCTGACTCACCTCGGAGGCCTCGGAAGGCCAGACAGCCATGGAGATGGTCATCTTGTACTGAGTGTCACTGGAAGAGAGACGGCAGCCCATCGTCACTGTGCCCGCCCGCCGCACCCCCCACACCCGCCCCCGCCCATCCCGTCTCGGTGGACTCACTTGCAGGACTCCTTACAGGCGTAGATGCAGGTCTCCCTCTGTGCCATGCTGATGCGCAGGGCCGAGTAGCAATGGGCTGGGTGGGACGGGTCGGGGGGGAGAGATTTTGAGCCAGGTTTTCTGCTTTGAGCCCCTGGCCACCCTCTGATCTCCTGGCCCTGAGTCACCCAAGGCCTGTGGTTAAGTTGAGTGGGGAGCGTTGTCTCGATCCAAACTCCTCTTGTCACAGAAAATCACCCACCCTAGGTGCCCCCTCTCCAGCCATTTGGCCCCAGCCTGGCCAGAGGGACCCCCTCCCCAGCACTCCAGCCCCAGCCCAGGAGGATCAGAGCAGCTTTCCCTCCACCTGTCACCCTTGAGCCTGGCGGGGGCGGGCTAGGGCCAGCAGGTCACGTGGGGAGGGATGGGTATTGGAAGGGATAAAGTTCTCCCCTCCTGTCCATACATGTTGTTAGTTTTAAGAGGTAGTAGGACTCCCTCTGCCACTGACAACATCCATTGGTGTTTGGATGACATTGGCCCTGTGTGAGCCAGTAGGGGCTCCCCTTCTGGTGACTTCAGATCTCAAGGACAAACTCTCTCCCGAATGTACACGTTTCATGCCTACACTTGAAGGCATCGGGGAGCTGTGGGTGGGGAGAACCAGGGCGAGAGGGGCCGTGGACGGTGAGGACTCATGGAGCCCCCCAGCCCCACTTGCAGTCACAGCCTTTTGTGGGCAGAGGCCCAATGGGCTGGGGGGCCAGTCCCCGGGGGGCTCCCCGCTCACCCCAGTCTGGGAACTCCTGGTTGTTGCAGTATTTCCTCTCGTTGGGCAGCGGGTACAGGTAGTGGCCACAACCACATTCCCGAATCATGTGCTCCTGGAAGCAGGAACGAATGCAGGCCTGGGGGGTGGGAAGGGGCAGAGAGGGGGCAGAAGTGAAGGCGATGTCCCCACCTCTGCCCAGGGGGACAGGGCCCAGGGGGACGGGGCCCAGGGGGACAGGGCCCAGAGGGAAGGGGCCCAAGGAGCTGGATGCCCAGGCCGGGAGGGTGGGAAGGGGCAGAGAGGGGGCAGACGTGAAGGCGACGTCCCCACCTCCACCCAGGGGGACGGGGCCCAGGGGGCTGGATGCCCAGGCCGGGAGGGTGGGAAGCGGCAGAGAGGGGGCAGACGTGAAGGCGACGTCCCCACCTCCACCCAGCGGGACGGGGCCCAGGGGGACAGGGCCCAGGGGGCTGGATGCCCAGGCCGGGGGGGTGGGAAGGGGCAGAGAGGGGGCAGAAGTGAAGGCAATGCCCCCACCTCCACCCAGGGGGATGGGGCCCAGGGGCTGGGGCCCAGGGGGACGGGGCCCAGGGGACTGGATGCCCAGGCCGAGGGGGTGGGAAGGGGCAGAGAGGGGGCAGAAGTGAAGGCGACGTCCCCACCTCCGCCCAGGGGGACAGGGCCCAGGGGGAAGGGGCCCAGGGGGACAGGGCCCAGGGGGACGGGGCCCAGGGGGCTGGATGCCCAGGCTGGGGAGAGGGTAGGAAGGGGCAGAGAGAGGGCAGACGTGAAGGCGACGTCCCCACCTCCACCCAGGGGGACGGGGCCCAGGGGGCTGGATGCCCAGGCCTTGAGGGTGGGAAGGGGCAGAGAGGGGGCAGAAGTGAAGGCGATGTCCCCACCTCCGCCCAGGGGAACGGGGCCCAGGGGGCTGGATGCCCAGGCCGGGGGCTGGGGGAGCCGAGTAGGCGCCCCTCCCATGGAGAAGGGTGGTGAGGTGACTAAGCTTCCTCCCCGCTGCCCCCCGAGGTGGGAAGTGGCTGTCCTTCCTTGCCTCTGTCCCCACAGAAGGACTCAAGCCAGAACCCGGCTCTCTGAGACTAGCCCCACAGATGACACACAGAGAGGAGGCTTGTTCCAGCCCTAAAGCTATCTCTCAGGGACTTCCCTCAATGGTTAGGACTCCATGATTTCACAGCAGGGGGCGTGGGTTTGATCCCTGGTCAGGGAACTAAGATCCCAAATGTGTCCACCGTCTCCCCTCGACAACAAAAAATGGCTAACTCTTAAGAAAACTCTTGTTACAAGGCTGCCAGCAGCCTTCCAAGCCATTTACATGGAAGGACCCAGAAGAGAAAGCAAGCAAGCTCGCTCTATGCTCCTTCATCTTGGAGGGAAACCCTCAAGGAAGGTGAGAAGGGTGATCCGAGTCCTCAGTGCAAAGGAGAGGAAGTGACCTTCTTTGGAATGTCCCCTGGTGGAGGGTGAGGGAAGCGGGGGAGTGGACCAGTCCCCTCTAGGCTGGATGAGATGAATCTATAATTTCTGGGTTTTCAGGTCAGACCTGGTTTCAGTCCACTCAGAAGCGAGCTACGTGTTCCAGGGCCAGCCCTCTCCTCCGAGCCTCAGTTTATTCCTGTTGCTCCGCTAAGGCGGGGAGGTCAGCATGCCGCTGGGCACTTGGAGAATGGAAGCAGCCGCTCAGCACGGCTCTCCTGCCCGGCTTCCCAAGCCCACCTCTGGAGGGCTTCCTGCTCCCACCCCTGCCAAGGAGCTCGCACCCTCTCCCGGGCTCTCCTGCCTGCTGCTTTCCAGGCCACTGCATCCGCCGCTCCGTTCTCCCCTGCAAACCTGCAGGTTCCTCGTGGGAGGAAGTAGGGGTGGGCAGGGGGGTGGGTGGCAGAAGAAATGGCACAGCCAGGAGGAGGGGGTCTGGGGTGAGATCGGGGGCAGTGGGTCAGCAGGGAGCTCTGGGCCAAGTGTCCGACATTCACCCAGACCTCACTGTCTTACCTGGAAGGTAGGGGCCCTCTCCAGGGTGAGCTAGGGCAGGCCCAGGGCTGGCAGGCAGAGCGCCTGACCAGGGCCTGGGTCTTTGCCAAGGTCTCTGTCCAGACTGGTGATGGCACTGGACAAAACGAGATCTGAGGTTTCTCTGGAATGGGGTTGCCAGGGCTGGGGCCTGATGCCTTTGTGGCCTCCTTCTCTGTGTTCCCACCAGCCCCCACACCCCCGGCTGCCTTGTCTGTCCATCTGTCCCTCCAGAGGCTTGAAGACTCCTCAAGCTCTCCATCGCAGGCAGAAGCCCCCCAAGACAGGAGGGTCAGAGTGAGCGGTGCCTGGGGTCAGCTGGATAGAGTGGGCAGCGGGGATGGTGGATTCCCGTGACTAAGACGAAAGGGAAAACCACACCCTGCTTGGGGCTCTCAGACATGGAGCCAGGCACTGGGCTGCCCCCCAGCCATCCTGTGTCCTCATCCACCAAGGCAGACTGGACTGGGAGAGAAAAGTGTCACTGTGAGCAGTCACTTTGGTCACCTTTGCAAAAAGTCAGTCTGTCCTCTCCTCTGGGGCCAGGTCTGAGGCCAGGCCTTGTGGGCTGACCTTGGAGATCAGGATAAGAGGTAAGTAAGCCCCAGCTGCAGCAGAGGGGATTAAGGCCAGATACAAAGAGGGACTTAGGAACACTGATGAGGCATTTGGACTAGGGTCTATAAACCCCAATTTCCTCATTCTTAATAATAGCGTCTACATCTTGGTATTGTTATGAGGATTAAATTATTTTTATATATATATAATGTATATATAGGATATACATATGTAAAAAAAATATATATGTAAAGCACATGGAACAGTGATAGCACATGATAACCCTGCTATTATTAGTATATTATAATAATAATGGTATAGTATAATAAATGCTGCTGCTGCTGCTAAGTCACTTCAATTGTGTCTGACTCTGTGTGCAATCCCAGAGATGGCAGCCCACCAGGCTTCCCCATCCCTGGGATTCTCCAGGCAAGAACACTAGAGTGGGTTGCCATTGCCTTCTCCAATGCAGGAAAGTGAAAAGTGAAAGGGAAGTCGCTCAGTCGTGTCTGACTCTTCGCGATCCCATGGACTGCAGCCTACCAGGCTCCTCCGTCCAGGGGATTTTCCAGGCAAGAGTACTGGAGTGGGGTGTCACTGCCTTCTCCAAGTATAATAAATAGCATATACAATAAATGCTGTTAATACCATATTAATATATACTAACAATAATTAATGATTATTATTAGAATATTATTGCTTCATATGGGTACTGAAAGGATCAAATGATGGTTTAATCCATGTAAATCCTTAGTACACACAAGAGTTCCTTTTGGGAAACCCCAGAGCAAGACCCCCAAGGCCACACCTGCCAAGCAAGGACAAGAAGTGGCCAGCCCCAGGCCCTGGTGGCAACCAGGACTAGACTGGCTCCCTAGCCTCCAGGGAACCCTGTGGTCCCAAAGACCCAGCAGAGCCAGCCTTGCTGGGACCAGCTTTCCCAGACACCTCAGGCCTCAGGCCACCGCTGTCCCACCTGGATGGAGTAGGTCGTGTTGTAGCTGCTGTAGAGGTTTTGGATGGGGACGTCAGAGCCGTTCTTGGTGCACTGGCTGTAGGGCTCGCCCTTGCGCTGCAGCTTGTCCTGTGTGAGAGGTTGTTTGTGGGGACCCCTGATCACCCCTAGGAACCCTCCTCTGTTCCTCCCTCCCATCCAGCAAGCGGGCCTAGGGGATGCTCAGAGGGGCTGGAGGGCTGACACCCCAGCAGAGGCCAGGGGTGCGGGGCACTCATCTTCCCCCAAGCGTGGGGCCCACTGGGGTTCCAGGCAGAAGCTGAGGAGGTGGGGAGGTCCAGGGCTTGGGGAGGCATGGAGCTCCTCCTCTCAGGCCCCGGGAGGTGGGCGCTGGGCAGACAGCCTGCAGGCATACCACGAGCACCCCGATGGATGTCTCCATCCCCGCCATGGCGTAGATGCCCTCTTCCTTGATGAAGGGGTATGACCTCTGCTCATGAAGCATCAGCCGGGCACCGGCCGTAGATGTGAGGAAGGGGACATAGTCTTCCTGGCCCATGTCCAGGATCAGTTTTAGGCCTGAGGGGAAGATGGGGCAGAGGGCAGCCTGAGCTGGCTCCCCAAGGCTGAGGGCAGACCCACCACCCACTGGTCCCAGCCCCCACTAGCCAAGGGAAGGCCAGGGTCTACGCAGGAAGCTGGCTCCACTTTACAAAAACCCGGACTTCTTGCCTTCTCTGAGGCCCACTTCCTAGTCTGAGCCAGCACGGTCTCCACTCTGGGCTCCGCCTGCCCCATCTCTACTCCATGGCCTCTTCCACAGGGCAGGTAGATCTAAGGCTGCAGCCCAAGCGGCCTTGCCTCTCGTCTCCAGGATCCTCATTCTCTCTGCTCATCCCCTCAGCTGCCATGCTCCTTCTTACTGGAGCCTTACTGCTGGGCCTTCATCAGGCTGTCTTCTCTTTGGAATGCTGTCTCCAGCCTCACCTTGCACCTAGAAACTCCTGCTCTTCCTTCAGGCCTCAGTCCAAGTATCACTTCCTCCAGAAGCCTTCCCTGACTATCTAGACTGGGTCTCGGGATCTCTGTCATATTCTCTCCTTGTCCTGGAACTCGCCTTCCAAGTACCTGTCTCATTTTTGAAATTTTTCTTTTATTATCTGTCTTCCTTCCCCACTCCACTGTTCTCTTCTTGAAGGTGGAGACCAGACCCAATATTTTATGAATCATGGCAGGGGGTGCTTCCCAGGTGGTGCCAGTGGTAAAGAACACGTCTGCCAATGCAGGAGATGCAAGAGATGTGGGTTTGATCCCTGTGTTGGGAAGACCCCCAGGGGAAGGAAATGGCAACCCACTCCAGTATTCTTACCTGGAAATTTCCATGGACAGGGGACCCTGGCAAGCTACTGTCCATGGGGTCACAAAGAATTGGACACAACTGAGACAAGCAAGAAGAAAGGACTGGGCAGGACAAGAAGCCTAGCATTTATTGAGCATTTGCTGCATACTGAGTGCTGGGCTCAGGGCTTTATTTACATGATCTCAATGAGGCTTATAAGAGGCATATGAGATAGGTACAATTATTGTCCCCATTTTACAGATGAGGAAACTGAGCCCAAAAGAGAGTAAGGGACCTTGTCATAGGTCACTCAGTGAGGAAGTGGAAGTAGCCTTGATCTTAATCATCAGTCATCACTAGAGAGTGAGCTAGCTGGCATCTTTGTGATACCCAGTGTCCTCAGGGGCTCAGGGGTGGGTGAAGTGTTGGCAGCCCACCACACCCCTCTAGACCAGCAGCTCTGACAGTTGCTGAATGACACCTACCTTTGGATGCCTGGGGAGCTCAGAACCTAAGGGTGGGGAGGAAGGATTTGCTCCCCAAGGCCTGGCGCACATGCTGAGTCCACCAGCTGCTTCCAAGATGAGCAGCTTCTGCCATCCACCGCTTTCCTCTTCCTCACTTCTGTTTACTACTTCACCTTTTCTCTGTCTCTCACGAACTGCACAGAAATGAGGCTGACAGTAAGGGCTCTGCCCCAGGCTAACTATGTGATCATGGGAAAGTCACTTAAAACATCTCAGAACATCTGCATTTAGTGAGAGTTTGCTGCCGGCCAGGCTCAGGGGCAAGGCCACTTGCTCTGTGCTCCGAGGTCTACCTGCTTTAGGCCAGGATGATGCGATGGGGTCTGCACCATACGCTCTGCTCTGTGCAATATGGGGAAACGAGAGCTTCAAGAAGTTAAGTCTCGGTTCAGCATCACCCGGGGGTAAATGGTAGGGCTGGGATTCCCCCTGGTCACAGAAGCCTGTGCTCTCAGCCACTGCTTCCTCGCTTTGCTCATCAGCAGAAGGGGTGCACCAGTCACTCAGTACCCAGGGATTTTTGCGCACTGGGTTGGGGGACGGCTGAGAAGGCACCTGGCCCTGCCCTGGGGTACCCTGTAGACGCTGCTCCTCTGCATGCCGGCCCCTGGCTAAACTCGGTCCTGTCCCTCAACAGCTGATGGTGTGTGTGCTTGGTGATCACTCAATCATGTCTGACTCTTTGCGACCCCATAGACTGTAGCCCACCAGGCTCCTCTGTCCATGGGATCCTCCAGGCAAAATAGTAGAGTGAGTTGCCATTTCCTACTCCAGGGGATCCTCCCAACCCAAGGATTGAACCCACAAGCCTCCTACATCTCCTGCACTGGACAGGTGGATTCTTTACCACTGCGCCACCTGGCTGGTGGCAATTTGGTCTTTCATCCTCACATGATAGGATTTAAAACCTCATGGCTCTGGCTCCAGGACAGACTTACCAAACTCACTTCCAGGGTTGGCTGAAGGGAGGGCCTTCTCTGTCATGCCCCAGTTGAAGATGTAACAGTTGCCATAATCAGGGTGGAAGATGGGTGTGAAGTTCCTGAAAAAAATACCATCAGCTGGAGGCCAGGGCCCATCCCCATCCCAACTGATGTCACCCCAACTGCCACCCCCGGGTGTGTGGCAGCGGGGAGCTGGTAGATTACTGCTCAGAGAGGCTCAGGAACGGAGAGGTGAGCGATAGGTCATTCTGTCCATTCCCCTGTATCTATGCACCCACCAGAGAGGAGATTCCCAGACTCTTTTGGGAAAGAGGGGGTTCTCTGGGGGTAGGAGGCAGGCTCTCTGGCTTAGTCATGAAGTATGAAAAAGAAGTTGCTTTTTGTTTGTTTGTTTCTTTTTTTTTTTTTTGAGGTTAATTTGTGCTTTTATCTGCCAGTGTAATTTAACTACAGTGGCCTGTGAACTTTTTTGATCTAAAAATATATTTTACATCACAATCCAACAAACATATACATGTACATAAGATGTATACATAGATAAAAGTGAAACAAAAGTTTTGTCGAAACATCTGCCCTGAGGGTTATTTATTTATTTTTTGAGACCGGAAAAAGAAAGCTTCTTTGATGTTTTCAGCTGCCTCATCTACAGGGTCTTGTAAGCCATGGGGTCATTTAAACGGTGACCCCCGAAAAGAGATGTCCACATCCTAACCCCAGGGACCTGTGAATGTGACCTTAATTGGAGAAGGGATCTTCGCAGGCACAGTTAAGGATTTTGAGGTGAGATTAACTGGTTTTATCACGTGGGCCCTAAATCTACCCACAAGTGTCCTTAAAGAGTCAGCAGAGGAGTCACAGAGAAGGTCACATGAAGACAGAGGCTGAGACTGAAAGGTACAAAGACGGAAGTCAAGGAATGCTGGAGCGCACCGCCCCCCCCACCGCCATACCGCCACGCCGCCCCCCAGCCCCCCACCCCCCCCCCCCCGACATGCTAGAAGCGGCAAGAAAGGCTTGTCCCCTGGAGACTTGGGAGGGAGCCTGGTTCTGCTAACACCTTGCTCTCTGACTTCAAGCTTCCTCTGTGAAAGCATACACTTTTGTTGCTTTAAACCATCCAGTTTGTGGTCATTCGTTGCAGCAGGCACAAGAAACTAATACAGATAACGTGAGTGAGTGGGCAGCTCCAGGCAACGTTTGCTCCAAGGAGCTGGCCGAATCCGGACGGGTGGGCTTGTCTGGGAGCCCTGGGAACTCAGGCAAGGAGGGAAGAAGATGGAGATGGGGGGTTAGAGGGGGATGGGAATCAGGACGGGGTGCAAGCAGAGGTCAGGAAAGAGAGAACTTCACAGTGAGGCGTGAGCCTATCTAGGGTCCTGTTTTACATCAGGGGAATGTTTCCAAGGAACTATTCGATAACTGAACAATAGCACAAAACATTATTATAAAGATACGGAAAAGTGACAGCATAATATCAGTTTCAAATAATTTGGTTCAGTTTTTTCCTATATGGAACTTTTCAAACATAAAAAGTTGAGAGAACAAAGCCCACCACCAGCTTCAACAATCCCCTAGTCATCTGTTTCATCTCTCCCTACCCCTATTGAAGGTAATCTCAGATATTATAATTTTATTTGTAAACATTTCTATATGTCTATAAGTAAGAATGCTTTGTGTGTGTGTGTGTGTGCAGGCCTTTCTACTTATGCATAGGCTCTCTAGTTGAGATCTTAGTTCCCCTCTAGAGAACCCATACCCCCTGCATTGGAAGATGGATGCTTAACCACTGGACCTCCAGGGGAGTCCCCGTAAGAACTGCTAAAACACCACTACTACCAGGTTAAACATAACTGATAAAAATTCCTTAATATTATTATACATTCAATTTATATTGTCTCATAGAGGTCAATTTTGGTTTTACAACTTATTGGTTTAAATTAGAATCCAAATGACATTGACATGTGATTGGTTGATATACCTTTTAAATCTCCTTTAATCTATGGCTTCCTTCAACTGACTTTTTGGGTTGTAAAATAGCTGTTAGGTTCTGGTTTCATCAAGCTAGTAACTGAACAGAGAGTGATACAATTAGAGGGTCATCATTTTGTTCCCTGATTTTGGGGGTTTTGGGCAACATGCACCGGTGGTGACCGATGCTGTGTGTCCCGATGGAAGGGCACAGGCTGCCCAGGAAGTGGCCTTGCCAAAAACAAAACAACCACAACACCCAGCTCTTAACAGGATCGAACACCTCTAGCTACCATTTACAGCAAATACTGGAGACAGAGGAACAAGTTCAAAGATACCACAAAAAGTCAATCTGCAAAATCCAGACTCCAAAAAATAAATAACCCAGTGTTTTCAACAAATAAATTATGAGACAGGGAAAGGGAGGTAACCTTCAGATTGAAAGCAACTTCAAAGACTTGGTTCTATTCCCAACCTGTGGACTTTAATTGGATCCTCATTCAAACAAGCAAACCCAAAGTCTGACACTGACGGGACTGAACACCACTGGATAGATGAAGTAATGAGCAATCACCCATCGTTTCTTTTTTAAGGTGGCGAAACGGTATTGTGCCTCTGCCAAAAGTCTTTCTCTTTGAAGTTACATTCTACACACCATGTAGATGAAAAGGATATGATATCTTGGATTTGCTTTAACCACAGGATGAGAATCACACTTATTGGATCTGGGTGGTGGGTCCACGTGAGTTCCTCACATCCTGTCCTATGTGTATGTTCTCAAGTCCCCATGTGTGCCAGGTCACTTCAGTTGTGTTCAACTCTGTGCTGCCCCATGGACTGCAGCCTGCCAGCCTCCTCTGTCCTTGGAATTGTCCAGGCAAGAATACTGGAGCGGGTTGCCATTCCCTTCTCCAGGGGATCTTCCCAACCCAGGGACTGGGATGGAACCCACGCCCCTTAAGTCTCCTGCATTGGCAGGTGGGTTCTTTACCAGTAGCACCACCTGGGAAGCCCAATTTCAAGTCTGCATAGAAAATAGCATTTAAGGGGACTTCCCTCGTGGTCCAGTGATTAAGACTCCACACTCCCAATGCAGGGAGCCTGGGTTCAAACCCTGGTCAAGGACCTAGATCTCACATGATGCAACTAAGAGTTTGCATGCCACAATGAAGAGACCCGGCATGCCGAGACTAAGGATCCCACATGCAGCACCAAAGATCTAAGATCCTGAGTGCCACAAACTAAGACCCATGGAGCTAAATATATATATATATACATTTTAAATGGAACTAGCATTTAAAATGTCTTCGGATGTTTTTACGTGGTTTTCTGTTGTTTTATTAAAAACAGGAGGGAATGGGGCTTGGTGCATCAGATATTACAGAAACATACCTGAAATGCTACACTTTCTAAGCTTTCTGTTCCACAGCATTTACTGAGCAAATTTCCTCAGACCATGCTGAAGATTTCTGCGTATGTTCTTTCGTTTAATTCTTGCAATAACTCCCTGAGGTCAGCAGGTATTTGTCCCCATGTTCGGATTAGGAAGCCATTTCCTGTCTCTTTGGTCTCACCCTCTGCGCCAGCCAAATCAGGTGGGTCCAGGGCAGGTGGTGAAACCTGATCCAGGAGCTGACTGTGCCTGACATGCACGTGAGAGGCTTCCTCAGCCTCTGAGCTGAGGTGTCCTCCACCGTGAAAGACAATCTGCATTTCCCATCCAACACTTACTGAGTCACGCACTGGGCTCGGGACACGGAGGCCAGCAAGACAGTCCTGCGCTTGAAGCTCATGGCGTGGGAGAGACCACAGACTGGGGTCGTGGCAATTCTCTTTCCTGCCCGCCTCCTCCACCTCTAAGGTGCCCACCCTGGTCCAGGGCCGCCAGCGCCCCCCATCCCGATTCCTGCAGGAGCCTCTGCCTCCACTCTTGCTGCGTTACAATCTTCCTCCTGCACAGTGGTCAGGGCAACTGTTTAAACTGTGAATCACAGGCTTCCCTGTGGTTCAGTGGCCAGGACTCTGCCTTCCGATGGAAGGGGTGTGGGCTCTATCCCTGGTTGAAGAGCTGAGATCCCACATAGCTTGCAGCCAAAAAAGCAATACTGTAACAAATTCAATAAAAACTTAAAAAATAGTCCACATCCAAAAAAAAAAAAAAAAAATTGTGAATCAGCCCGTAGCACGCCCCTCTTAGAACCTTCCAGAAGCTCCTTGCTGCTCTCAGAATAAAATGCAAATGCCCCACTTGGCTTCCTCCCCCTTGTTCATTATACTCCAGAGACACTCCATGTCGTCTTCAAATTCAAGGCCCACTGCTCCTTGTGCCTGGAATATTCTCTGAGCAGATCTTCAAGTGTCTGGTTTCTTCTCCTCCTTCAGGTTTCATCTGCTCAGAGATGTCCCCTGACCTCCCTATGCAAAGTCACCTCCCAGTCACTTGACCATTTCCACCTGCTTATTTCCCTGGTGGCTCAGTGGTAAAGAATCCACCTGCCAATGCAGGAGATGTGGGTTGGGAAGATCCCCTGGAGAAGGAAATGGCAACCCACTCCAGCATTCTTGCCTGGGAAATCCCATGGACAGAGGAGCCTGGCAGGCTACAGTCCATGGGGTCGCAAAGAGTTGGACACAACTTAGCAACTCAACAACAACAACAACATTCCCATGCTGGCATGCATCAGAAGCTGAACTCATCTTCTTGACTTAATTGCTTATCAGTGGCCTCTTGCCTTAGAAAATAATCCCAGGGAGGACAGCTGTCTGTCTGGAGGGAGAAAGATCCTAAAAGCTAAGAGCTCAGGCTTGGGAACCAGCCTGCCTGAATTTGACTTCTGGCTCTGCCAGTTACTCACTGGTGAGCTTGGGGGAAGTCACTTCACTTCCCTGTGCCTTGTTTCTCCCGCCCTAACACCAGGGCAACAACAGCACCCACCCAAAAGGACTAAGGTGGGGGCTGGAAGCTGAGCACACTGAATTGCTGGACAAATTCACCCCCGATCCTCAGAGCCTGGCAATCGGTAGAGAGACACTCAGTAAATATTTGTTGGATAAATTATAATACATGATAAGAGTAGCAGCAGAGATAAGCCTGGAAGAGTGGATGTGGGGGTGGGGAGTGGGTTGGGGGAGGGTTCCTGGAGGAAATGAGGTCTGAGCTGAGACTTGAAGGATGAGTAAGAGGTAGCCGAGCTTTGCAGGTGCAGGGTGGACGAAGGGCACCCCAGGCTGGGGGTGGGAGTGAGGGTGGGGAGGACACTGAAGGCCTAGAGGGAAGAAACCGCTCTGGGCGGGCACCGTGGAGTCTCTCTCCCAGGGGGGATCAGGGCTGCGGCCACAAGGGAGGAAATGAGTGGGGAAAACCAGTTGCAGCTGGGCGCTGGCTCTGGAAGGAGAGACCCCGCCCCTGGGACACGGGCACGCGATGTTCCCAAGGAGCTGCCTCGGACACCTACCGCCCAGGAGCGGGAGGTGGCTCTGGGCGCGGCCAGATCCCCTCCTGTCCCAGGTTGCACTCTGAGGCTTGCCAACTATTTGCTTGTTGATTAATGTTCTTTACCTGGAGAGGCTGCTCCCAGCACTGGCTGACTCTGGCTCCAGCTAAGCGTTTCCCTCCCCAAACCTTCCCTGGAACAGAGGCAAGGCATAAAGACAGAGACCAGCCAGCTTCCCGCAAAGACTGGGAGATGGAGCACCCTAGTTGGGGGCTGTACAACGACAGTGGCACTGGGTAGCAGGGTTTGGGGAAGGGAGAAACTGGAGGACCAACCCTTGAAGCAGCAACGACACACGTGCCTGAAAAAGTGAACGTGAAAGTCACTCAGTAGTGTCCAACTCTTTGCGACCCCATGGACTGTATAGGCCAGAATACTGAAGTGGGTAGCTTATCCCTTCTCCAGGGGATCTTCCTGACCCAGGGATCAAAATGAGGTCTCCCTCATTGCGGGCAGATTCTTTACCAGCTGAGCCACCAGGGTAGCCCAAGAATACTGGAGTGGGTAACCAATCCATTCTCCAGGGGATCTTCCTGACCCAGGAATCGAACCAGGGTCTCCTGCACTGCAGGCGGGTTCTTTACCAATTGAGCTATGAGGGAAGCCATATGTGCCTAGAGCTTGGTTTCTAAATCCCATTCTCCAATAAAAGGACTGGAGCTTCTCAGAGAAATGGCTGATTCTAGGACTGGGGCATCTTTTAGTGCCAGAAAGTAAGGAAATACTAAAACAACAAATAAATGGATGAGGACACGTCGAAGGGACACAGGAGCCAACTGAAGGAGTTCTCAGTGGCCAACACTGGAACATTTTGAGTAATAAAATAAATAGTGTGGTATTGGATTACAACCCAAATATACAAGAGTCCATACTAGTATAAATAAATGATTGAATAAATAAACAAAAGGAGAAGACATTCTGTACAGAAGAATTCCGAATAGTGTCTGCTCCCCTCTCCAGGAGAAGTGGAGTTTAATCTCTCTCCCCGTGCTGCTTCCCCGACCCCACCCCGCAGAGTACAGGCTGAACTTAGAGCTCATGATACAGAGCACGGCCGGAGAAGCTGAACACACCCCACCTTAACCGAGGGAGGAGGGTCAACATCACGGGTGGTACTGAGTGGCTAACACGTACCCCCTGATAGGATGTGACAAGGAAGCCCTCCACCTCTGTGGTCTTCTTCCTCCAAACCCATCTTATCTGTATAAACCCAGATCAACGGCTTGCTATAAAACACCTGACCAGCACCCCGAAACGGTCACGGTCATCCAGAAGAAGGAAGTCTGAGAAAGTGTCACAGTCGGAGGGGACAAAGGAGAATAACAACCGACAGCAATGTGGTCTCTTGGATGGAAGCCTGAGCAGGAAAAGATCATCAGGAAAAACCGACAAATCCGAATAAAGTGTTGGGTTTGTTTATAAGTGATGTGGCCATGTTGGCTTCTTACTTTTGATAGATTACGTGGTGACTTAACATGTTATGGATAGGGGAAGCTGGGGGAGGAGTACCAGGGAACTCTGTGCACTCCTGAAACTCTTCTATAAATCCAAAACTACTCCACAATAAAAAGTTAATCTTTAAATTGCTCCTATAATTCTTAGCACTTGCTTAGCACTGTTCTAAGCACTTCATCTGTGTAAACTCACTTAACCCCCATGATAGCCTTATGAGGTCATTTCACTATCCCTATTTTCCAGATGAGAAAACTGAGACCCAGAGAAGCTAGGCAGTATGCCCCCAAACAGAAAAGTTGAAAGTATTAGTCACTCAGTCCTGTCCGACTCTGCAACCCCATGGATGGTATGTAGCCCATCAGGCTCCTCTGTCCATGAGATTCTCCAGGCAAAAATACTGGAGTGGGTAGCCATTCCATTCTCCAGGGGATTATCCCAACCCAGGGATCGAACCCGGGTCTCCTGCATTGCAGGTGAGTTCTTTACCATCTGAGCCACCAGGAAAGCCCAGCTGGTATTCAAATCCAGGTGGTTTGGTGTCAGGGTCTAAACGTGGCTCATACTTTCCTAGAACTCCAGTGGCTGCACCTTCAGCATTTGCTAACACGAGGCAGAGAGGATGGAGACCAGGACAGAGTAAGGGAGTCAAAGTGTCTGGGGCCCAACACTGGGAGGGCAGAGAGAGGCACGTGTCCTCTGGTGCTGAGTCGGGGGCTAATTCAGGAAGATGGGCAACCAGTAGGCTGTGGGACCGAGAAGCAGCATGGAGGCGGGTGGACCAGGGTCTCCGTGCCAAGGAACCGCCGAGGGCTGAAGAAACAGGCTTGGGAAGGGTAGGCGGGGAAGGAAAACGATCTCGATTTCTGATGAGCGATGAAGTGACGCCAGGTGGGCGTGGCTCAGACTGCCACCTCGGCTACTCACCAGGTGTGTGACCTCAGAGCTGTTGCTTAACCTCTCTGAGCAGGGCTGTATCACATAAAACAAGGGCTTGTTGCCAGAGTTAGACTGACTGATTTTATACATGTAAAGTGCTAAGAATAGTGCCTAGACATAAGAAGGGTGCAATAAGTGTTAGCATCATTACTGAAGAATGAGTTCCTTGTGAAATGTGGGTTTAATGAGAGTAATACTGAGCTCATCGCTACTGTCAGCCTGTCACGCACATTAACTTATTTAATATTCCAAAGAACCCAGGAGAGTAGGCATGGGCTTCCCAGGGGTGTCAGTGGTAAAGAACCTGCCTGCCAGTGTAGGAGACACAAGAGACATGGGTTCGATCCCTGGGTCGGGAGGATCCCCTGGAGGAGGAAATGGCACCCACTCCAGTATTCTTTCCTGGGAAATCCCAAGGACAGAGGAGCCTGGCGGGCTACAGTCCATGGGGTCACAGAGTCAGACATGACTGGGCACGCACATGCACGCAGCGTAGGCACTGTTGTTGCCTATTTTATGCGGGAGGAAAATGGAGGCATATCAAGGTTAAGACACTTGCTTGAAGCCACACAGTTGGAAAGACAGAGCAAGGATTTGAACCCAGTGGTCTAACTGCAGAGTCCAGCCTTGACCGCCTCACCAGATTTATTCCCCAGTCACAGCCACACCACAAAGTTATGCGGCCAACACCGGGTGCTGCCTGCCCATCAGCCATCTTCTAGTCACCTGACCCAAACAGGGCTGGCTTTGGAGGGCGCCATCTTGGCAACACGCACGCCATCCCCAGGCTGCCTCGGGCCCTGGATCAGGCCAGGAAGTCGCTCAGGGCTCTGTTTGGGGACCGCGCTGTGTGCAGAACACACATCTTTGAGCCCTGGGATCCCACTAAGGGTTGCTCACACAAAGCGCCAGGAATCGGGCAGGAGGTCCCAGTGGATCCTAACAGATCCCACTTTTTCAACTCACTTGCACTGCAGGGCATATTCTGACTGAGCAGACAAGCCATATGTTTTAAATTACCATATTACACCTCTCTCTTTTAGCTGTGAGGGTAAAGATGAACTTGTAGGCACAGACCTCGTTTACTGGGTACCCACAACCTTAAGGCAGGCTGCCAGGAGTGGTGGGGCAGGTAGGCTCTGAAGCAAGTCCCCCCAGAGAGAGGGGTTGGAACCCAGCCTGCAACCAGCCAGCAAGGACGTGTGCCATCGGTGGGGGGCTGGCACGCAGCTCTTCCACCTGTAGCTCCCTCCTTCTCAGATTCTCACAAAGGGCCAGGTGGGCAGCTCTGCCCGCTCAGGGGGCCTTGACTCCTTGACACGACCTACACCTGCCCTGAGCCTGTGCTTTCCGGGGGACAGAATCAGCAGATTCTCGACAGAGGTTCCTGAGGATTCATGAGCTGACTGATGCGGGCTGAGGCCACAGTCCCTGGGAGTTTGAAACTGGTATCCTGTCACTCATCCAAAGCGGCAAGACTTGGCAAAAAGTCCCTTTCTCCAGAGACCTGAAGTGTAGGAAATCTGAAGCCCCAGGCCAGGAGGACACTAGTGCCTCGGGGAAATGGGACCGGCCAAAGCCCGGGGCCAGACTCGGGGGGGCGGCCGCTACACCAGGAGGCCTGCCACGAGGCCCGGAGGGGCCACTGGGGCCTCAGCAGCTCACCTGCCTGTGCCCAGCCTCCCTTCCCGAGTGACTCGCCCGTCGAGTCTGTCTGACAGCTGGGGACAGAGCTGGGCTCTCAGACCCAGGGTCTGGATGGTCAGAAGCTGGAGGTGGCAGTGCGGGGAAGGAGGTGGAGATCTGTGGACCACGTGTAAGAGGACCCAGGCTTTCGGAGTTAACGCTGCCCTCATCCTGCCATTTTCTCAACCCTGGGGTTGTTTGGGAAAATGGTGTTTATGCCAAAGGCTTCTAGGGCTCTGTTCTAAGTGCTGACCTGAGCTGATTCATTTACTCTACATGAGACACAGATATGGTTATTGTCCCATCTTAGGGATGAGAAAACTGAGGGCAGTAGATGCTGGGCATTGGAGGATAACAGCTCATGGCTGCTCCTTCTCCCGCCTCCTTGCCTGGGAAGTTAGGAGACCCCCAGCCCATGTTCCTGGGGGTGGCACACATGCAGTGAGGGACTGATGGGGCCATGTGCAAGGGGCCAGACCCCCACTTAAGGGAGGACGGCTCTGTGGTTCAGTTTACAGGGATGACGCCTGGGTTAGACGCTACCTGAGGCCACATCCTCCCTTAGCGCCGTCCTCTTTCCCTACAGACTTTCCCTAAAGCGATGCCCTCGGGACGTGATGGGGCTGTCAACGCATCCTCTTCTCAGATTCCCTCTAAGAAGCCGAAGACAGCAGGGTACAGACAACTGGGGTGCATGCTGAGTGGCCGAGCTGGGGTGTGGACCCAGGATTGGGACCCCGGCCTCGGGAGGCCCACTGGCTCTCACCTGTAGTTGCAGGGCTCTGCCCCGAAAAGGCAGGCCAGGATCAGCTGCTCGGCGGGGTAGCCCATGGCCACCAGCTCCTGGTTTGGAACCTGTGCGAAGATGTTGGTGGCCTGCAGGGTGTACCACTCCGTCACGGCCTGGGTGGCGCTGCTGAAGTTCCGGAAGGTGCATGTGGTTCCATTGTGGCTGCACTGCAGTGGGGGGCGGGGGGGGGGGTGGTGCAGCAAGAGGAGTTCCTGTGGGTGGGGGCTGCTGGAGGGCCCCCCACCCTGAAAGTCAGGGCAGCGAGGGTGCTGCTAGCTACCCTTCCTTGGGTGGCACCTTGGTGCTGGGGTGGCCAGCGGCTGGGCTGGTGGGCAGTGTGTTGGCACTCACAGTCACAAGGCTTGGGTTGTCCACTCACATACACAAAGCACCAGCCACCCTCATATAACATTGCCTCAGGCCTGAGCCAACTCACTTGCACACACATCCACACAGTCACGTCCACACAGACATCTTTCTAACACCTGCAGTCACATGATGTCCTGGCGTCACAACCACATACACACGTGTCCACATGCCTAGAGTCACACAAGTGGCCCCACACTCATGCTCACATGGACACGTGAGCAGCAGACACATTTGACCCTCCGCTCCCCCAACTCCACTCCCAGCCCCCTCCCAGACATCCAGAGGCAGCCCCCTGGAGGCCGGGTGGACCATGAAGGACTCGAGACTTCAGGTTCTGACCCTCTCTCTGATGGGGGAAGATATTGACCACATATGGGGTATGGGAGACAGTGGGGAGTGTATAGCCCCAGCCTGGGTCCCCAACCAGGGCGAATCATCAGAATCACCAGGAAGCCCATTAACAAGACAGATTCGTGAGTCTGGGCCCAGAACTGCCCTTTCAGATTCTCCAAGAGCTGGGCCCAGGGCTCTGTGTAGTTGCAGAGCCCCCAGGGATCCTGGGCACAGACGGGGAACCTTCTTCCCACCTGCAGGCTTGCAGGCAGCCCAGCAGTCCAGTTTTGCTTTGGCAATGACTACAGCACAGCTGTGGTTTTCTACCTGCCCAATATTTATGCCCCTGTCTTCTGATAACAAGACTTAATTCCTTCTTCAGGAGGCCACCCACCCCTTCCCCTTCACTCAGTCCACGTAGTCTGATAGACGCTGACTTCACCCTCAGCTCTCCCCTAGCCAAGACCCAGATTAGTTATGGAAAGAGACTCCCATCGGACTCGCTGGAGAGGGCCCACTGTTTGAGCTGTGCCCGGGGAAGGGGACCCACTTACTAGTCTAATGGCAACTTTGCACCTGTGGGCACTGCAGGGCCTTCCTGGTGCTGGGCTGCTGCTTGCTGAGCCATTGAAGTTGTCCTCAAACAGGTCCAGAACCACTGGGTGGTGGGGGTTCTGCTCGTTGATAAAGACCAGGGGCGTGTGGTGCCAGATAGACAGGTTCAGGGCCCTGGTGGCATTGACCTGGCTGAGCTCAGGACCCAGGATCCTCCCCAGGACTGCCTCCATCAGTGCGTCCAGGTCCTTCAGCAAATGCTGGACTTTGGAGTACCTAGGTGGCGGAGAGGGCCAGTCAGAGGGGCAAGGAGGGCAGCTGCAGAGCAGAGCGGCCGTAGTCCAGTCCCCTCCTACTCCAGCGTGGCTGCCGCCACGTGTGGAAGGCTGCTCCTCCCCACACCCAGCACCCACCTCGCGACCCACCCACCCATGCATCCATGCCTCCTTCCACCACCTGCTCACTCATTCTTCACCCAGTATTTGGTGAGTATCTACCATGTGCCAAGTACACAGAGGCTATTATAGCAAACAAGACAGAAACAAGACAAGATGAAATTCTCATGCTACTGAGACAGAATCCTCTGGTTATTGATCCCTCACCATGAGTCAGGTGCTAGGTGTTCCCTGCATCTTCTTTGAGTTAATTTATAAATAAAATTCTACAATGACCCCCCACATGTGGATAAAGAAACTCTGGGAGTTGCTGTGATTTCCTGAGCTCACCCCACTGAAGAAGGTGCAGAGCTGAGAACCTGGGTTTGGTGGGCCCCAGTTGGTATCTGTGGGTGCACAGGGTTTGGACTTCTTCCTAGGAGGGGTATAATATTGGAAGAGGGGCAGGTCTGTGACCTTAAAGTCCTAAATCTCCAGCAGCAATTTGGGGCATAGGAGCCAGTTTCAGCAGGGAGAAGACTGTGGGGTTGGGATCCAGGATCTTCTCAGTCCTGGAGGTTCCCATACTGGAAATGGTGACCAGTCAGTCCGGCAGAAATGTGTCCACCCCTTTCCACCAGGCCCTAGGTTGGGGGGCTCCAAGCCCTGCCCCCCTGTCACTACAGAGCCCAATTTATCCAAGACCCTTCCCAGAGTGTGGTCTGCAGGGTGGTGTGTGTCAGCTCTGGCTGGAGGACTTCCTGTAGGAGAGGACACTAAACCCTGGATATAGGCCCAAGTGCTAGTATGCAGGTAGCCAGCGGCCAGAGCTAACATCAGTCACAGATGCTGACACCACCTGTCCCCTGATCACCAAACCAGCCACCTCTGTGCGCACAGGGAGGGGAGGACTGGGAATGTGCTGGGCTGTGGGGTGGGGGCTGCTATTATAGCCTGGATGTCTACAGCTGCTGTCAAGCTTGGTAAGATCTGGGTTTGAATTCCAGCATGCCACTTAATGGGCTTCCCTGGTAGCTCAGCTGGTAAAGAATCTGCCTGCAAAGCAGGAGACCCTGGTTTGATTCCTGGGTCAGCAAGATCCCCTGCAGAAGGCATAGGCTATGCACACTCCAGTATTCTTAGGCTTCCTTGGTGGCTTAGATGTTAAAGAATCTGCCTGCAATGCGGGACACCTGGGTTTGATCCATGGGTTAGGAAGATTCCCTGGAGAAGGACTGGCAACCCACTCCAGTATTCTTGCCTGGAGAATCCCCGTGGACAGGGGAGCCTGGTGGGCTACAGTCCATGGGGTTGCAGAGTCGGACACGACTGAGTGACTAAATGCAGCACAGCATGCCACTTAATATCTGTGTGACCGTGGGTAGGGTAACCTCTCTGAGGCTCTCTTCTCTCATCTGTGAAATAGTTGGGGGTTAAAACATTTACCCTAGAGGATTTTTGGAGGATTCAATAGGGTGATGCTTGTAAGCAGGGTCTGTTATTATAACTATTAAGAGTTTTCTTGAGTAGCTTCAAAGACCCACCCAAGCAAGGAAGAACAGCCCTATGACCAGAATGAGGTGACTTTCTGATAACTGGAAATGTAACCAGGAAGTATGATTTCCTTCCAGGACCTCCTTTTGGACAAGAATGTTTCCTGTGACTCAGACAGGCTGGCTCATTTTTCAGCCCCTTGAATGCACCAGGCTGTGTCTCACCCCAGGACCTTTGCACGTCCTATGTCCTCCACTTGGCGCACTCTCTTCATTCCACCTAGCTAACGTCTACTCATTTCCTGGGGCATTTTTATGTGACCCCCTGCCTTTCGTCAACCGACTAGGCTGGGTCTCCTTGGGTGTCTCCTTCCTAGGCCTTGCCATCCAGTGGTTAAACAGTGGCAGCTCTGGAGTCAGATAAGACCTAGATTCGAATCCCACAGTTGCCCACTGTGTGTCTCTGGGCAAGTTCCCTCGCCACTCTGAATCTCCATTTCCTCACCTGTGCACTGGGGCTACTAGAGTAGTGCCCCCCCACCACCACCCCAGAGTGGTTGTGTGGACTAGAATGACACGAATTATCCAAAGAACACTCAACATATTGCCTGGCATTTAGGCAATATTATGAAATGCACTCAATGCAGTTGCCATAGATGGCTGGAAGATTTCCTGTAGGAGAGGGCACTAAACCCTGGATACAGGTCCAGTTTAATCCTCACGATGAGAATGATTTCAATATTTATGGAAGAGAAGATGAATGTCTGTTTTCTCTGGGAGGCTGTGATGAGGACAGGGGGAACTTTGTTTAAGTTACAGATGTATTTCTGGTGCCCCGTAACAGTGCCTGGCAATAGCAGTGTGTTAGTTGCTCAGTTGTGTTATTCTTTATGACCCTATGGACCGTAGCCTGCCAGGCTTCTCTGTCCATGGAATTCTCCAGGCAAGAATACTGGAGTGGGTAAGCCATTCCCTTCTCCAGGAGTTCTTCCCGACCAAGGAATCAAACCTGCATTGCAGGTGGATTCTTTACCAGCTGGGCCACAAGGGCAGCCCCAGTAGTAGGTGGCAATAGTAGGTGCTCAATAAATACACATGGAATCAATAAATAGGCTCAGTGTGACTGAGCCTGGCGTGCTGCAATTCATGGGGTCGCAAAGAGTCGGACACGCCTGAGCGACTGAACTGAACTGAGTGTGACTGAAGGGACTACCAGGTATTTTTGGAGGTTCTGTTTAAGCTGAGGAGGTTTATGAATTTTGAATCTTACTTGCTGCAGAGGCAAAGAGACAGAGAGAGAGAAAGAAAAAGGAGGAGATGGGAAAGAAGGATGGAAAATGAAGGGAAGCAGCCCTGCTGAGACCAGCCGTGCTCCAGGGACCACCTACTGGAAGGGGCTGGCGTTGCAGATGGTGACAGCGGGGAAGTCCATGGTCTTGAAGCCGATGGAGAGGGAGACGCTGACCTCCCAGTTCAGGTAGGTCTTGATGAACAGGCCCCACTGCCAGCAGACGAGGGAGGTGAAGAGCAAGGTGAGCACGAACCACATGGCCTTCTTCTTGGGCCCCTCGCAGATGATGCGCTTGGGGCCATGGGTGTTGGTGTTGTCACAGTACCACACCAGCAGCTCCTTGTATGTGTAGCCGGGGCCCTTCTGCAGCCGATGCAGGCCCTTGAGCAGGTACTTCTTCAAGTGCATCGTGGCTCCTGCAGAGACAGCCGCGAGAGCCACATCAGATACCACGCCAGCCTCAAGTCCCAGGATCTCCCAGCTGTGACCAGAGCATGGGCACTGGAGACAGGCAGGCTGGCCCTCTCTCCATTCCTCCCCACCTCCCTCCCTTCCATCTTGCCATTTATCATCCAGCCAGCTGGGTGCTAAGTCACTAAAGTCATGTCTGATTTGGTGTGACCCTATGGATTGTAGCCTACCAGGCTCTTCTGTCCATGGGATTCTCCAGGCAAGAATACTGGAGTGGGTTGCCATGGCCTCCTCTAGGGGATTTCCCCGACCCAGGGATCCAACCTCAATCTCTTACAACTCCTGCATTGGTAGGTGAGTTTTTTTTACCACTAGTGACCACCCCAAAACCTTTATTAAGTGCCTACTGTATGCCAGGCACTTAATTAGCCCCTCTGAACTCAGTGATGCACAAAATGGACATGGTTTCTTCCCTCTGGGAATTTCCAGCTTAGTGGACAAGTTGCTTAAACTCTCAACTTCTTAGGTTCTCTGTGTGCAAAACAGGGACAACTGTACCTAGTTTTTACACAATTGTGAGAGGGTGAAATTGACTGATGCCTAAAAGGTGCTAAACACAGTGCCCAGCACAGACTAAGTGTTGGCTGCCTTTACAGCAGCTGTTAGTGCTGAGACAGACATCGATCATATAACCCATCAGAATGAGTAGTTAGGAAATGTGACAGGAAGGATGAGGACCCTGAGCGCCCAGAGGCAGGAGACAGTGGTGGTTAAGAACGAGGACTCTGGAGCAAAATGCCTGGCTTTGAATCTTGGCTCTGCTACTTTCTAGCTGGGTGACTTTGAGCAAATCACTTTCTCAGTGGCTCAGTTTCTTCGTCTTATAAGATGGAGATAATAACGGTCCCCACCTCACAAGGTTGCTGTGAAGACTGAAATGAATGAAAATACAGAGTGTCGATTAAGGCCTGGCACCTAAGCGTCAGCTACCATTGTTACAAATAAATATCACTCCTCCTAAATCTGGGAGTGAGTTCTTGGAGGAGTTGAAGGGGAGGGCAGGAGAGGAGTGGTGATGGGCAGCGGGCAAGGCCTTGTGGGCCAGGCTTAGGATCAGGGTTTTAGCAGCGGTGAGACGCTGTCAACTCTGCAGTGTGAAAAGATCACCCAGCTGCTTGGTGGAGATGGACCGGAGTCGGTGAGGGTGGTCCAGGAGCCCTGGGAGCTAGCTGAGGTTCATCCAGCAATGGGAAACCTTCCGAGACTATTTCCCACCTGCGTGAGCAGACAGGGCTCTTGGGATATTAACCAACAAACTTGTCAAAGAGCCTGGCAGATGATGGTGTCTCAGGAAATACCTGCTCCCTCCTTCCTTCTCCCCAGATACAGAGCTGGAACCTGCTGCAGGAGTACCCCAGCCCCATCCCTGGAGCCCCAAAAGGCCAAACTTCCTTTGCGAAGTTGTCCTGACTCCCTGGCTGGAATGACCCCTGCCTTCCTCTCAGAGCCTCTGTCTCTCTGGGGGCTCTGCGGTAGGCAGGGTGGTGCCTGCTTCCCAGAACCCCCTTCCCCGGCTCTGATGTTCCCACATGAACCCCTCCCCCAAGTTCAGTGTGTGTGGGTGGCCAGGCCACCATGCCTAGCTCTGGGGCAGGGGTCTCGCATCACCCCAGTTTGGACCATTGGAATTCAGTTCTGTTACTTTATACTGGAGTAACTGAGGAAGTGTGGGCTTGCCAGGTGGCTCAGTGGGTAAAGAATCTGCCTGCAATACAGGAGATAAAGGAGACATGGGGTCAGTCCCTGAGTCAGGGAGATCCCCTAGAAGAGGGCATGGCAACCCACTCCAGTATTCCTGCCTGGAGAATCCTCCCCACAGACAGGAGAGCCTGGTGGGCTACAGTCCACGGGGTCACAAAGAGTCAGACGCAACTGAAGCGACTGAGCCACATGCATCCAACTGAGGCACCAACCTCCCTTTCAGCTAAGACTACTAAGCTGGTGGTGTCTGGCATCACAGATGGGGAGAGACTGGCTGAAAGGAAAGCCAACACAGAGGAAAGCAGAGCCATGAGACCGAGGTTTCTGACAACATCACGTGAACACCTGGATCCAGCCATTGCTGAAGCCATTTATTTATTCCATTTATTTACTCAGCAGATATGGGAACCAGTAAATTTTCTTTCTTACTCATGCTGATACAAACTGGATGTCTGTCATTTGCAACCAATGAGAAGGAAATTCTCCCCGTTCTACTCTGTGTCATACTTACTTGTCCTGTGCTTTGTCACTCTCCTGACATCATAAGCCCCCCAAGGGTAGCAATGCTGTATTCCTGACAAGCCCAGCACAATGCCTGGGACACCACTGAATAATGAAATGAATGACGCCAGACCTTGATATCTAAACAGAGATCTTAAACTTACCCAAGCATGCTCACTGCTGACCTAATTTTCTGACACAGTAACACTTCTCACCTTCCTGGTCAAAGCACTAAGGGCTGTACTCGCTAACTCCACTGTCTCTGCTCTCTGATGGGAGGCAAGCCCCATGTGCCTCTCCAGTCTATCATGGCTGGTGGACAGATGTTCACAGACTAACCCACCCCTCTTTTTCCCAGAGAGACCATTCCCTGCTCTGGCATAATAAAGTAATAATAATTATAATAACAACTACGAGAATAACATCAAAGTACTGAGTATTTACCATGATCCAGGCACTGTGATGTGCTTCTCATGTTACTTCATTCCTTATGTTACTTCAATCCACAACCCTAAACCTGGAAAGAACTGGGGCTTCATCTGTCTTGTATGGTCCAGCACCCCAAGGCCCAAGAGGTGAAGAATACATTCAGTTCAGTTCACTTCAGTCCCTCAGTCATGTCCAACACTTTGCGACCCCATGAATCACAGCACGCCAGGCCTCCCTGTTCATCACCAACTCCCGGAGTTCACTCAGACTCACGTCCATCCAGTCGGTGATGCCATCCAGCCATCTCATCCTGGGTCGTCCCCTTCTCCTCCTGCCCCCAATCCCTCCCAGGACCAGAGTCTTTTCCAATGAGTCAACTCTTCGCATGAGGTGGCCAAAGTACTGGAGTTTCAGCTTTAGCATCATTCCTTCCAAAGAAATCCTAGGGTTGATCTCCTTCAGAATGGACTGGTTGGATCTCCTTGAAGTCCAAGGGACTCTCAAGAGTCTTCTCCAACACCACACTTCAAAAGCATCAATTCTTCGGCACTCACCCTTCTTCACAGTCCAACTCTCACAGCCATACATCACCACAGGAAAAACCATAGCCTTGACTAGATGGACCTTAGTCGGCAAAATAAAGTCTCTGCTTTTGAATATGCTATCTAGGTTGGTCATAACTTTTCTTCCAAGGAGTAAGTGTCTTTTAATTTCATCACTGCAGTCACCATCTGCAGTGATTTTGGAGCCCCAAAAAATAAAGTTTGACACTGTTTCTACTGTTTCCCCATCTATTTCCCATGAAGCGATGGGACCAGATGCCATGATCTTCGTTTTCTGAATGTTGAGCTTTAAGCCAACTTTTCCACTCTCCTCTTTCACTTTCATCAAGAGGCTCTTTAGTTCCTCTTCACTTTCTGCCATAAGGGTGGTGTCATCTACATATCTGAGGTTATTAATATTTCTCCCAGCAATCTCGATTCCAGCTTGTGTTTCTTCCAGCCCAGCACTTCTCATGATGTACTCTGCATAGAAGTTAAATAAGCAGGGTGACAATATACAGCCTTGACATACTCCTTTTCCTATTTGGAACCAGTCTGTTGTTCCATGTCCAGTTCTAACTGTTGCTTCCTGACCTGCATACAGATTTCTCAAGAGGCAGGTCAGGTGGTCTGGTATTCCCATCTCTTTCAGAATTTTCCACAGTTGATTGTGATCCACACAGTCAAAGGCTTTGGCATAGTCAATAAAGCAGAAATAGATGCTTTTCTGGAACTCTCTTGCTTTTTCGATGATCCAGCGGATGTTGGCAATTTTATCTCTGGTTCCTCTGCCTTTTCTAAAACCAGCTTGAACATCAGGAAGTTCATGGCTCCAATAAAAAGTTGTGGAAGAAATTGATCCAGGGTCTCTCTGATATATACTCTCATGCATTCTCCTTTAACCATTCTGATTCAGTCAAGAAGAAAGTCTTAGGTCACTAACATTGGTCTGAAAGTGAAAGTGTTAGTTGCTCAGTAGTGTCCAACTCTGCGTCCCCATGGACTAAAGCCCACCAGGCTCTTCTGTCCATGGAATTCTTCAGGCAAGAATACTGGAGTGGGTTGCCATTCCCTTCTCCAGGGGATCTTCCTGACCCAGGGATCGAACCTGGGTCTCCCACCTTGCACGCAGATTCTTTACCCTCTGAGCCACCAGGGAAGCCCATCCATCTAAGCCCCTCTAATCTCCCAGCTTAACAATGAGACGTGAAGCTCAGAGCCTTGTCAGGCAATGGTTGTTGTTGAGTCGTTAAGTCGTGTCCTACTCTTTAACCCCCTATGGACTGTGGCTGCCTGGCTCCTGTGTCCTCCACTATCTATCTGGTATCAACAACCTTCTGTTTTCACTGGGCTCCTTTTTTTTTAAATTTAAATTTATTTTAATTGGAGGCTAATTACTTTACAATATTGTATTGGTTTTGCCATACATCAACATGAATCCACCACGGGTGTACAGGTGTTCCCCATCCTGAACCCCCCTCCCACATCCCTCCCCATACCATCCCTCTGGGTCATCGTAGTGCACCAGCCCCAAGCATCCTGTATCCTACATTGAACCTGGACTGGCGATTCGTTTCACATATGATATTATACATGTTTCAATGCCATTCTCCCAAATCATCCCACCCTCTCCCTCTCCCACAGAGTCCTAAAGACTGTTCTATACATCTGTGTCTCTTTTGCTGTCTCGCATACAGGGTTATCGTTACCATCTTTCTAAATTCCATATATACGCGTTAGTATACTGTATTGGTGTTTTTCTTTCTGGCTTACTTCACTCTGTATAATCGGCTCCAGTTTCATCCACCTCATTAGAAATGATTCGAATGTATTCCTTTTTAATGGCTGAGTAATACTCCATTGTGTATATGTACCACAGCTTTCTTATCCATTCATCTGCTGATGGACATCTAGGTTGCTTCCATGTCCTGGCTATTACAAACAGTGCTGCGATGAACATTGGGGTACAACATCACTCATTATCAGAGAAATGCAAATCAAAACCACAATGAGGTACTATTTCACACCAGTCAGAATGGCTGTGATCCAGAAGTCTACAAGCAATAAATGCTGGAGAGGGTGTAAAGGGAACCCTCTTACACTGTTGGTGGGAATGCAAACTAGTACAGCCACTATGGAGAACAGTGTGGAGATTCCTTAAAAAACTGGAAATAGAACTGCCTTATGACCCAGCAATCCCACTGCTGGGCATACACACCGAGGAAACCAGAATTGAAAGAGGCACGTGTACCACTGGGCTTCTGTTTAAGAGGGATCTTCTGTTAATAAACAACTGGCTTTTGCTTTAGGTTCATAGATACATGTAAGTTAAAAAAAGAGAAACTGATTTAAAAATATTGATTAAACAATAGTATTACATGCAACAAGAACTGTGAATGGTAGGTAAATAACAGAAGTGTGTTGAGTACTGTCTTATCACCTAACTAGTCTGGGACATTAGCCAAGTTAAAATCAATAAATGCTATAAATAACTTTATGTTGTTCTTGTCAGATTTCACCTCCCGAGCGATAGGTAGCCTGTGTTTGGAATGTATACACACCTTGTGTAGAAAGGTTTGAATTAGCTTACAGCTTAAACCAACCCAAACAAGCCAAGTGGAGACCAAGTCCAGGTATGAACTCGGGAAGAACGGATGCAGTCGGTCATACTTCAAGAGTCACAGATTATTATCTATACCTTGTCCCTGAACTTGTGGTAACATTCCTGGCAGCAAATGAAGAAACAATAAATGCTGTGTACAACCATTTCTGGTTTCTTCTAAGAGAAAACATCTGCTCACTTTCAGACAAAAATTGCACTTGAGATTTAACTCAGTGTCCTAGGGGATGGATAATGAGAAACCCAGTGTGTGTCTCTACTTATTATTTTGACAAAACACACATAAATATTGATACTATTTAATATGGTCAGTTCTTCTGTACCCTCTATTCGATGTTGCAAATGGATGACCCATGAGCCGTATTGGGTTTGTAAAAGTTTTTGTTGCTGTTAGCATATGTGTCCATGCTTAGTCACTCAGTTGTGTCCAAATCTCTGCAACCTCATGGACTGTAGCCCACCAGGTTGCTCTTTCCATGGGGATTCTGCAGGCAAGCATACTGGAGTGGGTTGCCATGCCCCCCTCCAGGGGATCTTCCCTACCCAGGCACTGAACCCAGGTCTCCTGCATTGCAGGAGGATTCTTTATCATCAGAGCCACCAGGGAAGCTGCATAGTATTTTAACAAATATATAATTTCCTTTTGTAAATAACAGTTTTGTTGAGATAGAATTCACATACTATATAATTCACCCATTTAAAGTGTACATTCAGCAGGTTTTAGTATATTCACAGAGTTGTTCATCCATCACCACAATATATTTTAAAACATTTTCATCTCCCCTGAAAGAAACTGTACCCATCACCAGTCACTCCCCACTCCTTCCTCTACCCTACCCCACCTCCAGGCAACCACTAATCTATGTTCTGTCTCTATAGATTGCCTATTCTGGACATTTCATATAAATGGAACTATATATTGTCTGGTATTTTGTGACTGGTCTTTCACTTAGCATCAGTCAGAACAGTCGCTCAGTCGTGTCCAACTCTTTGCGACCCCATGGACTGTAGCCTGCCAGGCTCCTCTGTCCATGGGATTTTCCAGGCAATAGTCCTGGAGTGGATTGCCATTTCCTTCTCCAGGGGATCTTCCCAACTGAGGGATCGAACCCAGGTCTCCCGCATTGTAGACAGACGCTTTACCGTCTGAGCCACCCGGGAAGTCTTCACTTAGCACAGGGTTTTAATTTTCATGATGCCCAACTTGTCCATATTTCCTTTATTGTTTATGCTTTGGAATGGTATCTAAGAGTTCATTGCCTAACTCAAGGTCATAAAGAATCATTCCTATGATTTATTCTAAGAGTTTTATAGTTTTAGATCTTACTTTGAGGCCTTTGACCCAGTTTGAATTAATTTTTGTATATGGTGTGAGGTAGGGGTTCAGTTTCATTCTTTCACGAGGATAACCACTTACGCCAACACCAAGACTATTCTTTCCCCTATTTAACTGTCTCAGTGCCCTTAGTGTTTTTTTTTAAAATTATTTAATTTAAAGAAAACTTATTGGGAGGTGGGAGGGAGGCTTAAAGTGGGAGGGGACATGTGTATACTTACAGCTGATTCATGTTGATGTATGGCAGAAACCAACACAATATTGTAAAGCAATTATCTTCCAATTAAAAATAAATTTTCAGAAATAAATAAATGAAAAAATAAAGAAAACCTCAATAAGTGGAGATATTCATGGATCAGAAGTCACAATGTTGATAAGATGTCAATTAACCTCAAATCAATCTCTAGAATTAATTCAATTTAAATCAAAATCCCAGCAGACATGATATAGAAATTAACAAGTGATTCCAAACATCACATGGAAAAGTAAAAACACTAAAATAGAAAAAAAAAAAAAAACTTTTGAAAAAGAACAAAGTTGAAGGACTTAACTTACTATAAAGTACAGTCATCAAAACAGTGCAATATTGGTGTGATGATAGGCATACTAATAGAGATATTAGTCAATGGGATGGAATAAACTCTAGAAATAGACCTAGAAAGGTGCCAAGGTAATTCATGCAGAATGGATAATCTTTTTAACAAAATATGCTGCAACAATGGATATCTTTATAAGAAAAAGGAATCTCAACTCCTACTTCACACTTAAGATTGACTGCAAATGGATCTGAGACCTAAATACATGTGCTAACACTGTAAAACATCCAGAACAAAATATAAGAGAAAAATCGGTGCAATCCTGCAGTAGGCAAAAGACCTTTTAGATAGAACACTAATATTATGAATGATAAGAGAAAAAAAATTGTCCTTTATGAACTAATTAATTCTTCTGCTTTTCAAAACACTTTCAAGGATATGCAAGAGTAAGTCACTGGGAGAAAATCCTTGTATGTCTGACAAGGAATTTGGATCCAGAATGTGTAAACAACCCCTACAACTCAACAATAAGACAACCCCTCCCCTCCAAAAGGGAAAAAGATTTAAAAAAAACCTTTCATAAAAGAAGACATGTGAATGGCTCATAAGGGCCTGAAAAGATGCCTAACATCATTAGTCACTGGGGAAATGCAAATCAAAACCACAGTGGGACACCATTTCCCACCCACTAGAAGGACTGACAGTATCTAGTGTTAGGGAAGATGTGGGGGAATCAGACTCTCCTACATGATTGGTTGGAATGCAAAATGGTATAGTCACTCTGGAAAACTTTGGCAGTTCTCATAAAGTTAAACAGGCACTGATCATACGACCTTGCAGGGTCCCTCTTATTTGTCCAAGAGAACCAAAAACATAGGCTCACACATGAGCACATATATACTCACAGCAGCCTTGTTCATTAATAATAGCAGCCTTATTCATTAATAATCCCAAACTGGAAACAAGCAACTGTCCACCAACAGGTGAGTGAATAACCTGTTTCATATCTATACAATGGAATACTATTCAGTAATAAAAGGAACCAACTACTGATATATACAATGACATGGATGGATTTTTTTTTTTTAAAGCTATTATGCTGAGGAAAAGAAGCTAGACACAAAAAAGGGTACATACCGTACAATTCTGTTTATATGAAGCCCTGGAAAAGACACAACTAATCTACAGTGATAGAAAGCAGAACAGTGATTTTCTGGGCCTGATGTGAATAGTGGATCCACCCAAAGTGTAAACCAGGGAGCCTTTTGGAGGTGATGCAAGTATTCTATATCTTGAGTGAGATGGTAGTTAATTAGATGATGCATTTGCAATAACCCATCAAATGCTCGGAGAAGGCGATGGCACCCCTCTTCAGTACTCTTGCCTGGGAAATCCCATGGGCAGAGGAGCCTGGTAGGCTGCAGTCCATGGGGTCGCTAAGAGTCGGACATGACTGAGCGACTTCACTTTTACTTTTCACTTTCATGCATTGGAGAAGGAAATGGCAACCCACTCCAGTGTTCTTGCCTGGAGAATCCCAGGGACGGGGGAGCCTGGTGGGCTGCCGTCTATGGGGTCGCACAGAGTCAGACACGACTGAAGTGACTTAGCAGCAGCAGCAGCATCAAATGCTATACTTAAAATGGAAGTATTTTGTCTGCAAATTACATCTAAATAAAGTTTTAACAAAACATTTAAATCCATGCTATCTCAAAATTATGCAAGTTCACATTTTAAAGAAATAAAGATTTTCTTCAACTTTTAAAAAATAGGAAAGATTTGATAATTGTCCCCACATGGCAGTTTCTTCTAGAAAAGCCCTCCTTAGCCTGTGCTCCCTGGTTCACCCCAACTCTCCCCATTTTCATATTTTCTTAGCTCAGCTCACTTCACTCTTTTTTTTAATTCCCTGTCTTGGCTTATGTGGACATCTGACTCTGTGACCCCTATAAATTGTAGGTCAGATGCTATCATTAAAATCCCCTGTACTTAATTTTGCAGCAAAACCTCAATTATCCAAGATTATCAGGGAATAAGAGTTCTGGGTAGCTGGATTTTTATAGTTAATTGAAGGTTAACCTGAAAATGGACTGGACTCGATATTGAAAAAATCTTTCATGTTTCTGCCTCTTGAGCCCCTGGGCATGACTGACTCTTTGTTCTTGAGAACTTAGCCAGGTCAGAGCGATTGATGGGGCTAACTGTACCAGGCTGGAGAGGGTGAAGGAGAGCTTTAGAGGGGCAGTTGGAATTGCTCCAAGGACCAGGACATTCCCTGGATGTCATTTTTGTTCATAAATCCAAATATGCCCATTCCAGACACCTAGATTTTGGCCTCTAAATACCATTCTCGACTAAAATGAACCAGGGCTTCTTAGAAAAACTGCTGATACAAGTTTTGATGCAGGAAATGTACAAGATGAGCCTGAGATCTCTTACCATCCAGAAAACAAAGGAAGCTATCAAAGACAACTTGTTGCTGTTGTTTAGTCGCTAAGTTGTATCCATTCTTTTGTGACCCTGTGGACTGTAGCCCACCAGGCTCCTCTGTCTATGGCATTCTCCAGGCAAGAATACTGGTGTGGGTTCCCATTTCCTTCTCCAGGGGATCTTCCCGACCCAGGGATCGAACCCATGTCTCCTGAATTGGCAGGTGAACTTTTTACTACTGAGCCATCAGGGAAACCCCATCAAAGACTATTCGGGTGGGTCAAAGGACTCTTTGAAGGGATTTTTACTGGCTAAGATGGGACAATTTGAACATCTTTAAAAAGAAAGTATGGGATTAATTGAAATATATTAAATGCATAAAAACCCATGAGTTCATAATAATATTGAAAAAAAGAGGGAATAAGTAGAACATTAATGTTATTTATAAATTCATTAATAAATAGGTCCCCTACAGGTTGTTACACCTACATTAGGGGCACTAGCAGATATTATATGTTCAATAAATTCCTTAATTTTCTGCAAGGATCTGTAAAGTTGAAAACCCAGCCTGTTTCTGTATGGTCCTCAGTCTCAGAATACTATTTATGTTTTCAGTGCATGCATGCATGCTAAGTCGCTTCAGTCGTGTCCAACACTGTGACCCCATAGAAAGCAACCCACCAGGCTCCTCTGTCCACAGGATTCTCTAGGCAAGAATACTGGAGTGGGTTGCCATTTCCTTCTCCGAAGTTTTCAAAGAGTTAAAAAAAAAAGAACACGCAGTGTCTGTGGCCCACAAAGCCTTAACTATTAACTATATCTGGCCCTTTACAGAAAGAAAATTTGTCAAAATCTGATTTACCGTGTCCTATATGTTTGCATTAAATAAGAGGAAATCCTTAAACTGGGTTGGGTTTTCATATAAGTATTTGTAAGTTTGATTTCATTATTTGCCCCCCACATACCTGCTAATTCAATGTTTCCCAAATGTCAGTCATTTGCATACCACCCGAACGGTTTTCACTAAATCCCTATAGCACTTGTATCATTAGTCACTTAATATATAACATCATCTGAATTCACCTGTTTTCCTCGAAAAAATTCACCCTCATCCTAAGCAACACTATGCCTGTGGATGTTTGATGTGCTAAGCCATTTTTTTCTTAATGCATGTTAGAATAGTTCTATGATTTTAAAAAGGGTTCCCGTCAAAAGACTGGCTTCCCTGGTGGCTCAGATGGCAAAGCGTCTGCCTGCAATGCAGGAGACCCAGGTTCAGTCCCTGGGTTGGGAAGATCCCCTGGAGAAGGAAATGGCAATCCACTCCAGTATCCTTGCCTGAAAAATCTCATGGATGGAGGAGCCCGGTAGGCTACAGTCCATGTGGTCGCAAAGAGTCGGACACAACTGAGCGACTTCACTTTCACTCAAAAGATTAAAACCATCTTCCTTACGACTCTGGAAGAAATGCTCTGTTGACTGTTTTCTGCCCACTTGAAGCATACCCTCTCTCTCAAGCACTTCCTCCTGTGTCTTTCAGGGATGTTGGGGTAGCCAGAGTTATGCCCATTTCACAGAGACAGTAGCCAGAGTACAGAGGCACAGTGAGTCGGGCAGATCTGGAAATAGAAGCCTGGTTACCTGCCTTCCAGGCACCTCTCACCACACGCTTGATGGGATCTCTTGCTTCTGTTCTGGTGGGTGCTGGGAAAGTCTGCAGTGTAGCGATAGGCTGTCTCCTCTGTATGCGCTTATGGACCTCCTCCACCCAAGGCTGTAGTTCACAGGCCTCTAGGGGTCCTTCCATAAAACCAAATAAAGCAGTGTGGTTGATAAGATAAAACCTTAAAACAGTGGCTCCGGGGTGGGATGGGGTGGGGGGAGCTGTGGGTGGGGGTGGGGGTAGAAAAGAGGGAGGGGAAGAGAGGGGAAGAGGATGAACAGGAACAAACTACTAGGTGTAAAATAGATGAGATACAAGGATGGGAATATAGCCAATATTTTATAATAGCTTTATATGGAGTATAACCTATAAAAATATTCAATCACTATGCTGTATACTTGAACCTAGTCTAATAATGTAAGTCAACTGTACTTCAATAAAAAAAAATGTGGCCCCTCCAGTCCTCCAGGAGAGAAGGATGCAATGGTCCTATTTGAGCTGCTCAGAGATGGAGAATGCTGCCAAGGTCTGTCATTAAGTGAGAGATAAGAAAGGGCAGAACCATATATAAAGCAGGGGTGCATTTGTGTAGAAAAAAGAGAACTCGCATAGAGATATTTAGTTGTGTGTGTGCAATCCACCTCCAAGGGGATATGCAACAAAGTCCTGACATAAACTGCCTTCAAGAAGGGGAACTGGGGGCTTCCCTGGTAGTCCAGTGGTTAAGAAACTGTCTTGCAATGTAGGGGACACCAGATCAACCCCTGGTCTGGGAAGATCCCACATGCCCTGGGGCAGCTAAGCCCGGGGGCCACGACTACTGAGCCCACGTGCAGCAACTACTGAAGCTCCTGGGCTCTAGAATCCGGGCTCTGCAACAAGAGAGGCCCCAGCAATGAGAGGGGTGCACACCACAAGCTGAGAGTAGCTCCCGCTCTCCGCAACTAGAGCAAGCCCGCACACGGCAAGGAAGACCCAGCGCAATCAAAACTAAAGCTATTAATTACTTAAAAAAAGAAAAGAAGGGGAACTGCATGGTTGGGGGCACAGGCAGGGAAGGAGGTTTTTAAAAATGGACACAGTGGGGGAAGGTGAGGGTGGCATTAATCGAGAAAGTAGCGTTGACATATATACACTATCCTGTGTCAAATAGTTAGTGGGGAGTTGCTAACACAGGGAGCCCAGGCTGGAATTCTGCGATGACCTAGGGGGCGGGGTTGGGGAAGGAGGAGGAGGCTCAGCAGGGAAGGGATATATATATATGTGTGTGTGTGTGATTATGACTGATTCTAGTTGTACAGCAGAAATCAACACAAAATTGTAAAGTAACTTTCCACCATTAAAAATAAACAAAATTAAATGAAAATGAGTTACTTCTTTGGCACCTTTTATAAAACTCAACATTCAAAAAACTAAGATCATGGCATCCAGTCCCATCACTTCATGACAAATGATGGGGAAACAATGGAAACAGTGACAGACTTTATTTTCTTGGGCTCCAAAATCACTGCAGATGGTGACTGCAGCCATGAAATTAAAAGACGCTTGCTCCTTGGAAGAAAACCCATGAACAACCTAGACAGCATATTAAAAAGCAGAGACATTACTTTGCCAACAAAAGTCTGTTGGCAAATGGTTTTTCCAGTAGTCATGTATGGAATGACAGTTAGACTATAAAGAAAGCTGAGCACTGAAGAATTGATGCTTTTGAACTGTGGTGTTGGAGAAGACTCTTGAGAGTCCCTTGGACTGCAAGGAGATCAAACCTGTCAATCCTACAGGAAATCAGTACTGAATATTCACTGGAAGGACTGATGTGGAAGCTGAAGCTCCAATACTTTGGCCACCTGATGTGAAGAACTGACTCACTGGGAAAGACCCTGAAGCTGGACAAGACTGAAGGCAGAAGCAGAATGGGATGACAGAGGATCAGAGGGTTGGATGGCATCACTGACTCTATGGACATGAGTTTGAGCAAGCTCAGGGAGTTGGTGATGGACAGGGAAGCCTGGCGTGCTACAGTCCATGGGATTGCAAAGAGTCGGACACAACTGAGTGACTGAACTGAACTGATATTTTGGATCATATCAATGTGTAATCTATTCATTTATTCAGTCAGGAAATATTTATTAAGCACCTATTGTGTGCTCAGCACTGTTCTAGGCATCCAGAATCCATCAGTAAACAAACAGTAAGAAATCCCTAACTTTGTGTACCCTACATGCTCCCAGGAGTCAGAAAAAAAATTTAAAGAAGCAACTTTAAAAGTTATGCTAATCGGAGTTAAGCATAAAAAAGTCAACATGTCACCATTCCATTCACAAAGATGTAAATGTTTCATAATACCAGGTATTGACTAAGCCTACATGCCGATGGGGCCTAAGCTGGCGCAGTCACTAGCGAATAGTCTGGCAGTCTCTATTACATTTAAAATGTGATAGCCAGGACATAACAGTTGCACTTCTTGTGTAGCTGTCTCTATGCGCTTATATGCATGGGTGCTTGCATGTGTGTGTGCATGTATGCGCATGTGTGCACATACACACAGGAAGGACAGCGATTGCAACACTGTAATACCCTCAAACTAGAAACAACCTAACCTCCAGAGTGAAAAGCTATGCTGGAGGGTGGATGGGGTGCCAGCTGCTAACCACAAGAGCTTTGGGAGCAAAGCAAGAAAGAACAGGCTTATTATGGGATTTGGGTGCAGAAAAAGGCTGGACTAGAGCAGTTCCGACAGGTGTGCCTGGAGGGAGTGCTTCAGGTGAGCTTAAGTGTTGATGTTCTTGGTCATTGGATGATGGGTCTGGCCTGGAGCTGCAGGAGTATCCACTGCCATCACCAGCAGGCATAAGACACCTCGGCCCTTTACCTTTGTGCTGGATACAAACATGTTCCTTCTCTGTTCCATGAGAAGTTGGAAGGCCCTGATTTAGAAGCACTTTCATGTTCATTCTAGCCCTGAAATGCTAAGAATTTAAGGCTCTGTCGTGCTGAGGTCATGTCTGAGTCCTCGATCTCCTCTGCTATGGTGTTGAGGCAGTGACCATACTCCTGCACCCTGTGGAGATGTCCTTTGGGGGGTCGCTGCCCCACACTTTGGGGAGGTGTCTGCAGTGGTGTGGGGGGTGCTGTAGGTGTCCCACTGTTTCACTCCATGGTGGGGTGATGGTGGAGTCACCCTCTTATCCTACAGGGCAGAGCAATGACAGATTCCCATCCCCAACGCAGCATGGAAGGAGCAAACCCTGGGGCTTTGACAGGCCACCAACTGCCCAGTGTTAAGGACCCAGAAGGGGCTTACTTTCTCATCACGGTCAGAAAGGGGAGGGCTGGCGAGTCAGTCCCCACTTAGGGTCTGGCTCTGTTACTTCCTCCAGTGGGCAGGGGCTCAATGAATGGCAACAAGAGGTTGGCCTCTCAGAGTCTTAATTTTCTCATCTGTGAGTGAAAGTATTAGTTGCTCAGTTGTGCCTGACTCTTTGCAACCCCATGGACTGCAGCCCACAGGCTCCTCTATCCATGGAATTCTCCAGGCAAGAATACTGGAGTGGGTTGCCATTCCCTTCTCCAGAGGATCTTCCCGAATCAGGGATCAAACCTGGGTCTCCTGCAGTGCAGGCAGATTCTTCACTGTCTGAGCCGCCAGGGAAGCCCATTTCTCATCTGTTAAGTGGGGATAATGGTACTTGTGCCTTCTAGATTGTCGTCAGGATTCAATGAGATCATATGTGGGAAGCACTTTGCACAGTGCCTGCACATAATAAGTCTTGATAAATGGTAAATGCTATTATTATTATTATTTTATGCAAGGAGCCGGAAAAAGAAATTGCATCCCACTCCAGTATCCTTGTCAAGAGAATTCCATGGACAGAGGAGCCTGGTGGGCTGCTGTCCATAGAGTTGCAGAGTCGGACACGACTGAAGCGACTTAGCATGCGTGCATGCATTGTTTAAGGAAATGGCAACCCACTCCAGTATTCTTGCCTGGAGAATCCCAGGGACAGAGGAGCCTGGTGGGCTGCCATCTCTGGGGCTGTACAGAGTCGAACATGACTGAAGTAACGCAGCAGCAGCAGCAGCAGCATGCAAGGAGCAGAATTATTCAGAATTAACCAGAGTATTCAGCCTGAGTTGTTGAGACTGTCTTTTGTAGGGAAATGGCCAGCCTAGAAGGGGCTCCCAGGCTCTGCTTCCTGTGGCACTGAGTCCTTTCCTGACAGGGAAATCCTACGGTCCCCAAGATCTCTGCTGCTGCTGCTGCTAAGTCGCTTCAGTCATGTCCGACTCTGTGCGACCCCATAGACGGCAGCCCACCAGGCTCCCCCATCCCTGGGATTCTCTAGGCAAGAATACTGGAGTGGGTTGCCATTTCCTTCTCCAATGCATGAAAGTGAAAATTCAAAGTGAAGTTGCTACTGATCCCCAAACACCCCACAGTTGGCAGCGGGCCTTCCCAGACAATTCCTATGAACAGGGGCACCTAAACCCAGGCTGCCTGGCACTGGCAGCCATGCACACAGCTCGTGTACACAGACCGTGAATACTGACTGGCCACTGAGACCACTTTCTACCCTTGTCCCATATGAAAAAAGATCCATGGAACTGGGGGTCCCTCCCTGAAATACAGCCTTCATCTCCTCAGCAGGTGCTAGTCCTGGCATGCCTCTCTGAGGGACAATGAGAAATCTGAGAGATCAAAAACATCTCTGTGAGGTACTTCCCTGGTGGCACAGTGGATAAGAATCCAGCTGCCAATGCAGGGGACATGGGTTTGATCCCTGATCTGGCAAGATTCCCGATGTTGCAGAGCAACTGAGTCCGTGCACCACAACTACTGAGCCGGTGTGCCTAGAGCATGTGCTCTGCAACAAGAGAAGCCACTGCAATGAGAAGCCCACACACAGCAACGAAGAGTAGCCCCTGTCCCCACAACTCGAGAAAGCCCACACAAAGCAATAAAGATCTCACACCAATGAGAAGCCCACACACAGCAACGGAGAGTAGCCCCTGTCCCCACAACTCGAGAAAGCCCACACAAAGCAATAAAGATCTCACACGGAAAAAAATTAATTAAAAAAATAAACACAGCTCCTTAAAAAAAAAAATCTCTGTGCCTCTGACTCTGAACTTATGGGTTACCCTTAATTCACACCTGCGGTGGTGCCGATTCATCCTATCCCACTGCGTGCCCATGGGCAACCCACAAGGCTGCAGTGGCAAGGCGGAACCCAGAGCTGGAGCCCAGCATCCCTTCCTCCTGTGCTAGCTCTAAGCTATCCTGGGAAGTAACTGGCAAGGGGGTCCCTGCTGTGTCGAGCTGGGGGGCAGGCGGCCCCCAGCCCATGCACCTCCCTCCCTGCACCTTCTTTAAAAACCTGGGACATCCTGCAATGACTCAGGTGCCAGCACTCTCTCTCTGTCCCCAAGCCAAATCAACCCATCTTTCCGGAAGAGGCCATTTAAAACCAGGACTTTGTCACGTGGGGTGTTGGGAAGGGAAGGGAGCCCGTTAAGCACTGAACACAGCCCAGGAGGAACACGGACAGCGCGGTGACCCTGACAGAGCCAGGGTGGCAAAGCGTGCGGTCAGAGGCTGTCGTCATCTTCACTCCAACCCCACACCAGGCTCCATCATGCCCACCTCCTAGTTCAAAGCAGCCCTGCTGTGCCAGTCTGGCTGGTCCTGGGCTGAAGATGAGTAATCATGTCAGATTAGCCCTCAGAGCCGGTAAAGAACACTGGCCACACCCTGCAGGGACCAGGGTCCTTGGAAAACCTGGCCTGGTCTCCAGATGTGAATCCATGATTGAGGTCCTCCACCCCAGCCAGCTCTATGGAGGTTTCAGAGCACAGCAGACCTCACTGCGCAGAGCTCAGCCCGACCACACACCCTTGCCCCTCAGGGATCACGTGAAAAGCAGGTTGCAGGATCCAAAAGCAAGAAGGGCATTTGGGAGGAAACACTCAATGGCTCAAGGTGGACTGATGCTCCGGATGGAAACGAGGCATCTATGGCCTCAAGAAAGGCTGCTGATACCTGCTTTTCTCCCTAACCACCAGGGGAGCCAGCGGGATTCAACAGGTCGGGCCTGTTCACTTTGGAGAATGGGTTAAGAGTCACTGAAGTCAGTTGTGAGCCCCTAGGAGCTGCATCTTTCAGTGTCCGATCTTTTTGCCTTTTCATACTATTCATGGGGTTCTCAAGGTAAGAATACTTAAACGGTTTGCCATTCCCTTCTCCAGTGGACCACGTTTTGTCGGAACTCTCCACCATGACCCGTCCGTCTTGGGTGGCCCTACACGGCATGGCTCATAGTTTCATCAAGTTAGACAAGGCTAAGATTGGTTAGTTTTCTGGGACCTACAGAAAACCAAGGCTAAGATTGGTTAGATTGGTTAGTTTTCTGTGACTGTGGTTTTCAGTTTGTCTGCCCTCTGATGGAGAAGGAATAAGAGGCTTATGGAAGCCTCCTGATGGGAGAGACTGACTGAGGGAGAAACTGGGTCTTGTTCTGATGGGCAGGGACATGCTTAGTAAATCTTTAATCCAATTTTCTGTTGATGGGTGGAGCTGTGTTCCCTCCCTGCTATTTACCTCAGGCCAAACTATGGTGGAGGTAATGAAGACAATGGTGACTTCCTTCAAAAGGTCCCACACATATGGAGGAGACTGGTGATGGAGGCAAGGTCCGATGCTCCAAACAGCAATATTGCATAGGAACCTGGAATGTCAGGTCCATGAATCAAGGCACATTGGAAGTGGTCAAACAGGAGATGGCAAGAGTGACATTTTAGAAATCAGTGAACTAAAATGGACTGGAATGGGTGAATTTAACTCAGATGGCCATTATGTCTACTACTGTGGGCAAGAATCCCTTAGAAGAAATGGACTAGCCATCACAGAGTCTGAAATGCAGTACTTGGATGCAATCTGAAAAGTGACAGAATGATCTCTATTCAAGGCAAACCATTCAATATCATGGTAACCCAAGTCTATGCCCCAACCAGTAATGCTGCAGAAGCTGAATGGTTCTATGAAGATCTACAAGACCTTCTAGAACTAACACCCCAAAAAGATGTTCTTTTCACCTTATAGGGGACTGGAATGCATAAGTAGAAAGTCAAGAAACACCTGGAGTAACAGGAAAATTTGGCCTTGGAGTCTAGAATGAAACAGGGCAAAGCTAATAGAGTTTTGCCAAGAGAATGCACTGGTCATAGCAAACACCCTTCCAACAACACAAGAGAAGACTCTACACATGGACATCACCAGATGGTCAACACCAAAACCAGACTGATTATATTCTTTGCAGCCAAAGATGGAGAAGCTCTCTATACAGTCAGCAAAAACAAGACTGGGAGCTGACTGTGGCTCAGATTATGAACTCCTTATTGGCAAATTCAGACTTAAATTGAAGAAAGTAGGGAAAACCACTAGACCATTCAGGTATGACCTAAATCAAATCCCTTATGATTATACAGTAGAAGCGAGTAATAGATTTAAAGGACTAGATCTGATAGACAGAGTGCCTGATGAATTATGGACGGAGGTTCATGACATTGTATAGGAGGCAGGGAGCAAGACCATCCCCAAGAGAGAGAAATGTAAAAAAGCAAAATGGCTGTCCGAGAAGGCCTTACAAATAGCTGTGAAAAGAAGAGAAGCAAAAAGCAAAGGAGAAAAGGAAAGCTATACCCATCTGAATGCAGAGTTCCAAAGAATAGCAAGAAGAGGTAAGAAAGCCTTCCTCAGCGATCAGTGCAAAGAAATAGAGGGAAACAACAGAATGGAAAAGACTAGAGACCTCTTCAAGAAAATTAGAGATACCAAGGGAACATTGCATGCAAAGATGGGCTCGATAAAGGACAGGAATGGTATGGACCTAACAGAAGCAGAAGATATTAAGAAGAGGTAGCAAGAATACACAGAAGAACTGTACAAAAAATATCTTTACGATCCAGGTAATCACGATGGTGTAATCACTCACCTAGAGCCAGACATCCTGGAATGTGAAGTCAAGTGGGCCTTAGAAAGTATCACTATGAACAAAGCTAGTGGAGGTGATGGAATTCCAGTTGAACTATTTCAAATTCTAAAAGATGATGCTGTGAAAGTGCTGGACTCAATATGCCAGCAAATTTGGAAAACTCAGCAGTGGCCACAAGACTGGAAATGGTCAATTTTCATTCAATCCTAAAGAAAGGCAATGCCAAAGAATGCTCAAACTACCACACAATTGCACTCATCTCACATGCTAGTAAAGTAATGCTCAAAATTCTCCAAGCCAGGCTTCAGCAGTACATGAACTGTGAACTTACAGATTTTCAATCTGGTTTTAGAAAAGGCAAAGGAACTAGAGATCAAATTGCCAACATCCGCTGGATCATTGAAAAAGCAAGAGAGTTCCAGAAAAGCATCTATTTCTGCTTTATTAACTATGCCAAAGCCTTTGACTGTGTGGATCACAATAAACTGTGGGAAATTCTGAAAGAGATGGGAATACCAGACCACCTGACCTGCCTCTTGAGAAACCTATATGCAGGTCAGGAAGCAACAGTTAGAACTGGACGTGGAACAACAGACTGGTTCCAAATAGGAAAAAGAATACATCAAGACTGTATATTGTCACCCTGCTTATTTAACTTATATGCAGAGTACATCATGAGAAATGCTGGGGTGGATGAAGCACAAGCTGGAATCAAGATTGCCGGGAGAAATATCAATAACCTCAGATATGCAGATGACACCACCCTTTGGCAGAAAGTGAAGAAGAACTAAAGAGCCTCTTGATGAAAGTGAAAGAGGAGAGTGAAAAAGTTGGCTTAAAGCTCAACATTTAGAAAACTAAGATCATGGCATCCAGTCCCATCACTTCATGGCAAATAGATGGGGAAACAGTGGAAACAGTGGCAGACTTTATTTTTTTGGGCTCCAAAATCACTGCAGATGGTGACTGCAGTGATGAAATTAAGACGGTTACTCCTTGGAAGGAAAGTTATGACCAACCTAGATAGCATATTCAAAAGCAGAGACCTTACTTTGCCAACAACGGTTCGTCTAGTCAAGGCTATGGTTTTTCCAGTGTCATGTATGGATGTGAGAGTTGGACTGTGAAGAAAGCTGAGCACCGAAGAATTGATGCTTTTGAACTGTGGTATTGGAGAAGAGTTTTGAGAGTCCCTTGGACTGCAAGGAGATCCAACCAGTCCATCCTAAAGGAAATCAGTCCTGAATATTCATTGGAATGACTGATGTTGAAGCTGAAACTCCAATCCTTTGGCCACCTGATGCGAAGAGCTGACTCATTTGAAAAGACCCTGATGCTGGGAAAGATTGAAGGCGGGAGGAGAAGGGGACGACAGAGGATGAGATGGTTGGATGGCATTACCAACTCAATGGACATGAGTCTGAGTAAACTCCAGGAGTTGGTGATGGACAGGGAGGCCTGGCTTGCTGCAATCCATGGGGCTGCAAAGAGTTGGACATGACTGAATGAACTGAACTGAAATGAAGGAGCTTCATCTGGGCACTTTTTTCTAATTTACTTGGAGGCATCATATGAGCTCAAAGGGGAGGTCCTGCCAAACATTTGTTTCTGCCCAGAGCCACAGTCATCACCATTTGGCTAAGCTTGGCCATGCATGTTTTCAGACTTCCCTGGTGCCCTACAATGTGGTAGACCCAGGTTCGATCCCTGGGTCAGGAAGATCCCCTGGAGAAGGAAATGGCAACCCACTCCAGTATTCTTGCCTGGAAAATCCCTTGGAGAGAGGAACCTGGTAGGTTACAGTCCATGGGGTCCCAGAGTCAGACATATCTGAGTGACTTCACTTTCACTTTGGCCATAGTTTCAAAAGAAGAGTCTCTGATACATTGGCTGGAATGTGAGGGTGAATTTCCTCCAATACAGGGAAAAATCTAATAAAGAGAGAGTTTTCAGTAAAGTACTCACAACTCCCCATATAGTAGAGCAGCTCAGGACTTATGAGCTGAAGCCGAGCTCTGGGTTTGAATCCAGGTGTGCTGTGCAACCTTGGGCAAGCTACATGGTGTCTCTGTGCCTCCATTCCCTCACTGAATACCAGGGACAATATTACACCTACCTCTGAGGGTGCTTAGAAAAATGCCTGGTTCACAGCAATATAATGATATTAAGCACATTAGCACTTCATAGCTTTATTCAAGGATCTATGCAAGTGAAAAAAAAAGATTGTTTTCCAAATACAGAAAGAAAATTGCAGCATTTAAAACAAATGGAACGGTTAAACAAATGTTTGCAACATGGAGGTCAATCAGGGAAATGCCATTCAACTCTTAGGTGAAAGTGAAGCTGCTCAGTTGTGTCTGACTCTTTGCAACCCCATGGACTATAGCCTACCAGACTCCTCAGTGCATGGAATTTTCCAGGCAAGAATATTGGAGTGGGTTGCCATTTCCTTCTCCAGGGGATCTTCCCCTTAGGTAGCGATATGCAAATAATATGGGAACTTTTTTTTTTGATAGTGAAAGAAATAAAAATCACAAAAGAAAATGACCACAAGTATGAGGAACCTTGGTCTTCACTTATTCTTTAAGTTTTGGTACATCCCGAGGGCACAGACTGGGGGCCCCCTCTCCTGGTGATGATCCACTACCTACTTCCTAGCAGTCACTAATACTAACCCTAGCCAAGAGCTTAGAGTCAAAAGCCTAGAACCACTCTATTAGGGAAAAAAAATAAAAACACATACATAAATAGGATCATCAACAATAGTTGGGAAGCGTCTTGGATCACTTCACATGCCAACATGATGATCCAACATATTAATATGAAGAATATCTCAATACACAAATCTTTTAAAAAATCTCCCTTCAAAGATAAATGCTCAAGTCACGGCATGCATGATGAAACCAGAGGCCACAGTTCCGAGGCATTTACCACAATCTTGCAGGACAGGACTACTATGTTCAAAAGTGACTGGACCAGACCAGCTTCCAGGGTGTAGGAACTCAGATGATGCATCTGTGCTAACTGCCTGTTTCCAGCACCTTCTGGATTCTTAATCCAAATCACACTGGAAGGGTGAAGAAGCTCCAATAAGCTGCCTCTGAAGATAGGCCTCTTGCGGCAAAGGCAGGTCAATGACTGGAGCTGAAGACGCTGGCTGTCTTTTTGTTCTCCAGGACTGACCATCGGATGCACAAGGGTCAACCTTGAGGGCTGTCTTCATGATCTGAGCTGCAACTGGGTACCAATTATACTTTCATCAACTTAATATCTTTCTTTACATTGACTCACTCTTGTTTTCACTTAAATACCTACTTCAGCTCTGTACTAAGCAAGAATGTCCACAAAATCACAAGCTTGATGTTACTAATTATATATTAATATGTTTCCTAATACACCTCAACATAAATAATTACTAATGAGATGAAAGACATTTGTGCACCACCTAAAAACTATCTCCACATGCCACGCTACATAGGGAAACAGATTCAGCAAAGATCTTCCTTTGTTTCACAAACTCACCAGATTAGATAAAATACCTTGGTACTTACAACTCCAAGAAAACCTGCCATACTGACCCCTTGGCCCTGAGCTGCTGCAAACATCGGGGTTCTTACGAAAACCCGTTCTGTAGGTTTCTCTGCTCCTGGGTGTAGGATTATATCAGCCTCTATCCTAGGAGTCGCCTGACACACGTCCTGCCGCCACAGCCAGAAGATCCTAAAGTCCGAGGCAGCAGATGTGGCTTCAGCTGCCAGAAAAAAACATGGTTTTTTTTTGTATGAACTTTAAAAGAGAAATGTGCATTCATGTGGGCTTCAGCCTATATGCTAAATCCTGGAGGACCCATCTTGTCTTGAGGTCAGAGTACTCCTGGTTTGTCGTTTCCTTGTCCATCTGTTGACCAAGTACCACAGGTGGTTTTGAAAGGTGACCACACCTTGTAGCTATTCAACCCTCACTGCCTGGCTTCCCCACATGGATACAGATGCTCATGGCAAGAAAATATAAATGTACAACAGACAAACCATGACAGAGGCACATGAGAGAATATTGGGGAAGGTTAATTATTTTTGTTTTCTTTAAAAAAAATGATCAATTTCTAAGTATCTATATGCATTGGGGAAAAATTGGGTGAAATTAATCAGGACGTTGAGAGTAATGATGTTTGGCTGGAAGGATCTTTCTTGGGTTATTTTTAATAAATTATTTTTACTTTATCTGTGCTTTGGAACATTCCTACAATGAACACATATTGTTTGTATAATAAAAAAATTATTATTATAGCAAATGGGAAAAGCTTATGATAGAATATTACATGAGCAAAGCGAGATTACAGCTTTATGGGAAATCAGTTGTCAGGAAAAATGTTAGAGCACTGGGAATTATAGAATAATTCTTTTTTTTAATGTAGATTTCCAGGGCTTCCCTGGTGGTCCAGTGGTTAAGAGTCTGCCTTAAAATGTAGGGGACACCTGTTCGATTACTGGTTCGGGAAGATCCCACATGGTGCAGAGCAACTAACCTCATGCGCCACAACTGCTGAGCCCATGTGCACCAACTGCTGAAGCCTGTGTGCGTATAGCCCGTGCTCTGCAAGGAGAGAAGCCACCACCGCAATGAGAAGCCCCCGGACCGCAACTAGAGAGGAGCTCCTGCTCAGCACAGCTAGAGAAACGCTACACACGGCAATGAGGACCTACTGTAGCCAAAAATAAATACGTAGATAAAAAAAATTTTTAATATAGGCTTCTGAGGATTTACAGAAAAATCTGAGGAAAGTGACATGGAAGATGCTGGACCGATGGGGATTCAGTGTCTACTCTTTGGCAGAAAGAGGACTTGTCAGAGAATTCAGATTAGATGTATACTTTGGTGATGGACAGGGAGGCCTGGCGTGCTGTGGCTCATGGGGTCGCAAAGAGTCGGACACGACTGAGCGCCTGAACTGAACTGAACTGAACTTAGCTTGTGTTCTAGTATTGTTTTTGTAACTACTTTCCAAGCATTTCTACTACTTTTATACTTCAAAAAAAATTTTTAAAAACAAGCAAACAAACAACCCCAAACCAAATCAAAGGGAGAGGTATTCAGTCAACTAGGAAGATCTGCTGGGGTCTCCAACAGGCAGACCACCCTGTCTGTCATTTACACAGGATGATCTTTCTTTTCCTCTTGGGGACAGGTGAGCCCAAGATGGATCTCAGAGGAGGTGGCGGCATTAGAACCCGTGTTTCCTGGATGGCTCCCGTCTTCCAAATCCTTGTTGACAGAGTCTCAATGTTGTGTTTGCTTCCTTATTGCTGAGGACTCTGCTATGCCAGGCTTCATCCTGTACAAGCACAATTACATGGGAAAACACCTTGCCCACCAGGCCCGCTGCCAGGAGCAGAGTCATCGCGTCCTGATGGACAGATGACTCGGGGACTCAGGGGTGCCCATGGCGCACACGCAAGCCCAAGGCTCTGCCCCTACCCATCCATGCAAGTGGCCACTTGCCCAGGGTGGGTGGTGTGTGTTGACAGCTGGCAGGGAAGAATGTGGCCGTTCCATCTGCTCCATACCTCTCTCCCTGCCAAGGGCTGGAGGCAACTTTGCAGTGGAGAGTATCTGTTGAGCCTTGGAAGATGCCAGGGGTGTGTGGGGTACAGGGGGAGAAGGCAGGCAGTTAGAGAATTGGGAATAAAGTGCAGTGTCCCTGACTAAAGTCAGAAAAACAAGGTCAACCTGGTAACATTTTGAGGCTCACGAAGTAGGTCTAGCCTCTCTCTTTCTCTGTTTCTCACTGGGAAGCATAAACTATTCTATTATCATTAAAAATGAGAGCCTTGGAGTCAGACAGACTTGAGTGGAGTCTTGGAACCATCACGTCACCTCTCTGAGCCTCAGTTGTCTTACCTGTAAATGGGCACCACGTTGGCATCTCCCTTCCTGGGCTTTTTTTTTTTTTTTTTCCAGTGAAGACTAAAATGAGATAATACATATAAAGCACTTAGTGTAGGGTTGGACAAACACTGGCTATTATTACCTTTACTAAGAGAAAGAATGATGATAATATGTAGGTGGCCGCTAAGTTTACATACTTACCTGCAAGGCTGCTTTAGAAAGGACAGGTGCTGGAAAGGGAGTTTCCCAACTCGATAAAAGAATGATTTGGTTTTGGGACAGCACTTCCCAGAGGCTTAGCTGTTATTGTGTCCCATGTCTGTTGGAAACTTTCAATGGCTCTGAGTATCTGCAGAATAAAGGCCTTATAGTATGTCGGACATGACTGAGCGACTTCACTTTCACTTTTCACTTTCATTCATTGGAGAAGGAAATGGCAACCCACTCCAGAGTTCTTGCCTGGAGAATCCCAGGGAGGGGGAGCCTGGTGGGCTGCCGTCTATGGGGTCGCACAGAGTCGGACACAACTGAAACGCCTTAGCAGCAGCAACAGTATGGCCCCACTCTCCATGTCTCTCTTTATTCCCCTCTTTTTTCCTTTCTTTGTGTCTTTAGTTGCTTAGTTGTGTCCAACTCTTTGCGACCCCATGGACTGTAGCCTGCCTGGCTCCTCTGTCCATGGGGTTTCCCCAGCAAGGATACTGGAGTGGGTTGCCATTTCCTCCTCCAGGGGATCTTCCTGACCCAGGGACTGAACTCACATCTCCTGTGTCTCCTGCATTGCAGGGGGATTCTTTACCCGAGAGCCATGAGGGAAGCCCTCACTTCCCTTCAAAAGGACTGATGGGTAAGAACCTAGGTTCGAATCCTAGTTCTGTCACTTACTTGCTGTGTGACTGCATGGAATTGACCTATCCTCTCTGTGTCCTGGTTTTCCCATCTGTAAATGAGGGGGAGACAGTCCCTCCTTCATGGAGCTGGTGTTGAAGATTCAATGGTAAATGTGAAGGACGGGGCACTCTGGAGGGCAGAGAGGGATCAGTGTCTGCAGCAGCTTCCGAGCCTCTCATACCAGGCCCCTTGGGCCACCTGCTGGAGCCCCTGGCACTCTGGACAAGCCCACGAGCTCGCTCCATCTCACGCTGTTTCTCTCCTGGAGTGCCGTTCCCCCAGGCCTAGCTCCCGTGCTGCCTCTTTCAAGAAGCTCCCAGTGCTCACTGAATGGACATCATTTCCCCTCCTCCTGAGCCCCATAATACTTTCTGTGGGCCAAGCGCTCCTATTTCGCTTGTTCCCAACTACTTCGTATCATGGCTGTTTATGCCCCTTTCTAATCTCTCTTACGTGGTGAGGAGGGCCCTGGTCAGATTTCCCGACACTTGAAATTGCACGTGATAGTTGCTCAGTAAATATGTCTGGACTTCTGCGCTGGGAGGCAGGGTTGACATTCAGCAGCTATGACCCAGAGTGGTTTGCCAGAATGGTTTATGCTGGAAACTCCTGGCTGGAAGGCACCCTTCTCCTAAACATTCCAGTTATTGCCATTGCTTACGTGCATGGGGTGGGGGCGGGGAGCACCTGGCTCCTCTCCATCCACCTGCTACCTGGAGCTGTGTGATGGTGGCACAGAGGTAGAGTCTGCCTGCCAATGCAGGAGATCGATCGTGGGTTCGATCCCTGGGTTGGGAAGATCTGAAACGGCAATCCATTCCAGTATTCTTGCCTGGAAAAATCCCATGGACACAGAAGCCAGATGGGCTACAGTCCACAGGGTTGCGAAGAATTGGACATGACTCAGCACTACTACCATCGCCGTTCATATATCAAAGCTATAAAGTTCCTAAGAATGGGACTTGGAGACAGGATCTTTAAAGGGGAGACTAAGTGAAAATGAAGCCCGTAGGGTGGCCTAATCCAATCTTACCCACATCTTATAAGAAGAGGATGTTTGGACATCCAAAGAGACACCAGGGAAGGGCATGCACAGAGGAAGGGCCATGTGGAGACACAGTGAGAAGGCAGCCATATGCAGGCCAAGGAGACAGGCTTCTGCAAAACCAGCCTGGTGGACACCTAGAACTTAGACTTCCAGCCTCCAAAACTGTGAGAAAAGAAATGTTTGTTGTTTAAGTCACCTAGTCTGTAGTCATTGGTCTAACAGCCCAGGCAGATTTGGAAAAGCTGTAAAGGGAGAAGGAACCAGTAGGCAAGGGAATGAGTGGGGTCAGGAGAGAGGACTCTGGAGAGCTCCCCACTGACTCTCTAGGATCTGGATGATGGGGTCAGTAAGTCCATCCCCCTGCCCTCAGCTAGGAATGATTTTGGCTTAGAGGTGAATCTGTTCTTTTCTCCCCCAACCAAGAGATGTCATGACCTTCCTTGGAAACACACTCCCATATTTAACAACCTGCTTTGCAAGTCGTTCCTCATTACCAGGTTAAAGGCAATAAGTGGCACCTGAAAAAAAAGTTGGTTTTTAAACTTAAGCCTCAACAAAGTGTGACTGCCCAAACTATTGACAAAAATGACCTTACAGTTTTCCTGCAATGAATCCAGCAATGGGTTCCGGTCACACTTAGAATAAAACCCCAATTCCTTACCAAGTTCTGGAGAGCAAGCAAGCCCTGCTGCTGCTGCTGCTGCTGCTGCTAAGTCGCTTCAGTTTTTCCAGACTCTCCTCCTGCCCTTCTCACACTTCCCCACATCTGCTCCTCCAATTTGCCAAGATCAGGCCACCTCAGGTCCTTGCACCTACTATTCCTGCTGAATCAGCCATCCTTAGCAGCTTCCACAGCCCCCTTGGGCCAGCATCAGCATCACTCAGCGAGCCCTTCAAAGACCCACATGCGAGAGCCTCATGCACAGCAGCTCTGACCCCGCAGGTCGGGGTATCTGTGTTCTTTAAACTCCCACACAAAGCCTGATGCACAGGCAGGGTTGGGGACCATCACCCTATATCTTCATCAAGTTGCTTCATCTCTGAGGCTTCAGCTTCAGATGCCACCTCTGAGACACCCACCCTGACCCCCAAGCCCCTCAGGACATTCTAGCCCACTGCCTTGTTTATTCTTTCCACAGAACCCGACACCATTAAAACTGTCTACTCTCTTCATTTCCTGTCTGTCTCCCTCTACCGGGGTTTGAACCTCCCTGTGAAGGTGACTGGGCCTCTGTCTTCCTAGCTTTGCCCCAGTGCAGAGCTGTTTTGGCCGACACAGGAGCCACATGAGTGGCGAATACTGGGCACTGCAAACTCCATTGAACTGAGATGTGGTTCCATGTGGAACACTACCTGCATTTCGAAGAAACCATTTGAAGGTCTTCCCTGGGGGTCCAGTGGCTAAGGTTCTGTGCTCCCAATGTAGAAGGCCTGGGTTCGGTTCCTCGTCTGGGAACTAGATCCCACAGCAGCAACTAAGACCCAGTGCAGTCAAAAAATAAATAAATGTTTTTTAAAAATCACTTCTTTTTTAAAAAAAATCCAAAGCAAAGAAACTGTAGAAAAAAGAGAGACATAAAATACTAGTATTCTGCAAGATGAAAAGTGTTCTGGAGAAAAACTGTACATTAATGTGAGTAACACTACTATACCACACACTTAGAAATGGTTAAGATGATCAATTTCAGGTTGTGTGTGTTTTAGTAAAATTAAAACTTTAAGGACTTCCCTGGTAGTCCAGTGGTTGAGAGTTCACCTGCCAAGGCTGGAGACATGAATTCAATCTCTGGTCCAGGAAGATTCCACATGCTCCAGGGTAACTAAGCCCATGACCCACAACCTACTGAGACCACGCACCTAGAGCCTGCACCAAGAGAAGTGACTGCAACAAGAAGCCCACGCACCACAACCAGACAATAGCCTTGGCTCGCCACAACTAGAGAAAGGAAGACCCAGCGCAGCCAAAAATAAGTGACTGCTGCTGCTAAGTCACTTCAGTCGTGTCCGACTCTGTGCAACCCCATAGACGGCAGCCCACCAGGCTCCCCCATCCCTGGGACTCTCCAGGCAAGAACACTGGAGTGGGTTGCCATTTCCTTCTCCAATGTATGCAAGTGAAAGGTGAAAGTGAAGTCGCTCAGTTGTATCCGACTCTTAGCGACCCCATGGACTGCAGCCTTCCAGGCTCCTCCATCCATAGGATTTTCCAGGAATACATAGATAAATGAATAAATATCATCTATCTATATATGTGTGTGTATTAACTGCTCAGTTGTGTCCAATGTGAGCTGCAGCCCACCAGGCTCCTCTGTCCATGAAATTCTCCAGGCAAGAATACTGGAGTGGGTTGCCAGTCCCTGCTCCAAAATGAATAAATAAATAAATAAAAATTATTTATCTGTATAGGTTAGGAAGAAAACTATGTTAAAAAACTTTTGAAAGGTATATTGAACATAGAAAATCTCAATAATTTTTAATATTGACTACCTGTTAATGGGTCAATAAAATATATTATTAAAACCAATTTCACTTATTTCTTTGTCTTTACTTATTTTTTTCAATGTGGTTATTAGAAAACTTTAAGTTGTTATGTGGTTCAGCTTTGTGACTTGTGTTATATTTTTAATGATCAGTGCTGACCTAGAACCACAGCTGGCACACAGTAGGCACTTCAGTATGAATTGAGTATCAAAATGAATACAGCTGCTGCCAAAGAGGTGCTATTCTGGGACTTCTCTGGTGGTCCAGTCGTTAAGACTCTGCACTCCCACTTCAGGAGGAGCGGGTTTGATCCCAGGTCGGGGAACTAAGATCCCACATCCTGTCCACTGTGCATTGCAGCAAAAAAAAAAAAGTGCTGTTTTGAGTGTAAGGGCAATGTTCTGTCTGCCAGGAGAGAATGGCGGTGCACTTACATAATGAAATCATCAAAATTAATAATTAATACCTATTGTTATGATGACATCAGCTGCAGTTGTGGAATACCTAATATGCACCAGGGACTGTCACGGCACTTTGCCCACATTATCTCATTCCATTCTCAAGTCAGTCCTTTAAGGGACCACTGCCTCCATAGGATAACCAGCTGCCCAAGGGCATCCAGCTGGTGAGGAGAGAGGGTTGGCCCAGCCTCTCCAGAACACCTGCCCATTCCAGGCCAGGCCCCATGTGCCATCCTATTATGAAGGACTTGCAGACCCTTCTTAAGCCAGACAGTGAGCAGGGGCTTCTGGCTTCCAGAGTCTAGAGAAAACCCCCAGGAGGTATTGAGTCCCTGTCCTCTGGGTCCAGGAAGAAAATGAAACCATTCATAAGCCCTGATCTCCTCGAGCTCATCCACTCAGATCTGGCTGCCGGGCCTCTCCATTTCAAGGACTCCAGGAACCGGTCCTGGCCCAGGTGGTCATTCTTGCTCAAGGCGGTTGTGGTGGATGGCACTGGGCCCAGCCTGACCCCCCCGAGGGCCCTGCCTCGTGCCCGAGGCCGCAGGGTCTGCGGTGCGGCTGCTCCCCTCCTGCCCTGTGGCTTTCAGGCCCAGAGTCAGCTGAGACTCCATCTCTGGGGCTCAGATCGCTTGAGCAGGTGGTGTTAAGATCTAACGTGAGACCTTTCTGGAGGGGTCTTCAATCCTAAGATGCATGGATCAGGACCCTCTGGAATGGGGATGGGGTGCAACACATGGTCAGAAAATTCTCCCGTCTTTGGGATCCAATTCCATCTTTAAACTGTCAGTGTGAACTCGAGGAAACTGCTCGGGTCTGGTCAGAGAGACAGTGACTGAGGAAGCCAACGAAGACCTGGTTCCCCTGGCGACAGCTGGGTGTCAGGGAGCTTGACCTCAGAGGGAATAAAGATCCTGCTGTCTGGGGAACCTCAGAGCCCCAGCCTGCGAGCCAGTCAGTGGGTCAACCAGAACCTAGAGCAATGGTTCTCAAAGTCTGGCCCCAGACTGGCTGCTGCAACGTCACCTGGAACTTGCTAGAAAGCAACTCCTCTGACGCCACTCCAGACCTCCCGAACTGGAAACTCTGGGTTTGAACAAACACTCTGGATTTTCACAGCCCCCAGAGATTCTGGGCCATGCTAAACTTGAGAACCGCCTCACTTCTCGAGTACCAAGACCAGCAGATCAGCATCACCTAGCAGCTTGTTAGAGACACAATATTTAGGCCCCACTTCAGTTACAGAGTCAGAATGTGCACTCAGCAGGACACCCTGGGCCTCATGTATCTGCTAAGATTGAGGACACGCTGGCCTAGAGTCCCTTGCCATGAAATCAGGGATCTCAAACTCAAATGTTTCCAGGGACCAAGCAGGTGATGTTAAAAAATAATGAAGCCAGGGACTTCCCTGGGGGTCCAGTGGTTAAAACTCCGCCTTCTAATGCAGGGCACATGGGTTTACTTCCTGGTTAGGGAACCAAGATCCCACATGCGTGTGTCTGTGCTCAGTCATGTCCGATTCTTTGTGACCTCATGGACTGTAGCCGCCAGGCTCCTCTGTCCATGGGATTTTCCAGGTAAGAATACTGGAGTGGGTTGCCATTTCCTCCTCCAGGGGGTCTTCCCGATCCCGGAATTGAACCCTCATCTCTTGCATCTCCTGCACTGCTTAACCACTAGCCACAGGCCATGGAGCAACTAAGCCTGAGCCCTGAGAGAAGCCCGGGCACCACATAAAGAGCCCTTGGCGCTGCATCAAAAGGTCCCGGCTGCCACAACTGAGACCCGACACAGCCAAAAATAAACAAATAAATATTTTAAAAAATGAAGCCACGTGAGATCCAGCTGATTATTGCTCTTTGGAAATGTGAGCCCAGGATGTCTAGATCTTTTCATTTTTTTTCAAGAAAATCTAGAAACCCAGATGCCAAAGTGAACATTTCCTGATTTAAAAAAAAATGGCTAGACTTGGACTCCCCTGGTGGCACAGTGGCTAGGAGTCCACCGGCTAAGGCAGGGGACTCGAGTTCAATCCCTGGTCCAGGAAGATTCTACGTGCCTCAGAGCAACTAAGCCCGTGAGCCACAACTACAGAAGCCTGCGTGACCAGAGCCTGTGCTCTGCAACAACAGAAGCCACTGCAGTGAGAAGCCCACACACCACAATGAGGAGGAGCCCCTGCTTGCTGCAACTGGAGAAAGCTCGTGCACAGCAATGAAGACCCAGCATAGCCACCACCACAACAAAACTGCTGGACTTCCCTGGAGGTCAGTGGCTAAGGCTCCGTGCTCCCAATGCAAAGAGCCCAGATTGGAGTCCCGGTCAGAGAACGAGAACCCACATGCCAGAACTACAGACTTCTGAACGCTGAAACTAAAAAATCCTGCATGCTGCAACTAAGATCGAAGATGCCATGTGCTGCAACAAAGATCTGGTGCAGTCAAATGAATTAAAAAAAAATTACTGTGTAGATAATATAAAACCAGACCTATGGGGCACCAGCACGTAGGTGTTGCGGCAGGAGAGCTGTCTCCTCCCTGGGTGAGCTATCTGAGCTTGGGACAGCCCTGCCAGGCATGGCAAGAGGCGTGCAGCAGGGCCTCTAGAAGGGCTGGGAGAGAACTTCTCGGACTCGTCTGCATAATGGAATTGCTTGCAGATCTTTGAAATACTGATACCTGGCTCCCGCCTCCAAACAGTCTGATTTACTTGGTCTTGAACGTTCTCTGGGTAATTCCAAACTGCAGCAGTTTGAGAACCATTGGCCTGATAGAGCAGGCATTGGCAAACAGGACAGACAGGAATAGTTTAGGCTTTTCATGTCACAGAGTCTCTGCTGCAGCTGCTCAGTTCTGCCATGGGAGCGTGAAAGCAGCCGGAGATAATATTAAGTGACTGAGCACAGCTGGTGTGTGTGTGTGTGTGTGTGTGTGTGTGTGTGTGTGTGTGTGTGTGTGTGTGTGTGTGTGTGTGTGTGTGTGTGTGTGTGTGTGTGTGTGTGTGTGTGTGTGTGTGTGTGTGTGTGTGTGTGTGTGTGTGTGTGTGTGTGTGTGTGTGTGTGTGTGTGTGTGTGTGTGGTGTGTGTGTGTGTGTGTGTGGTGTGTGTGTGTGTGTGTGTGTGTGGTGTGTGTGTGTGTGTGTGTGTTCCCTGGGGCGGTGCTGAATAGCTTGCAGGATTTTAGTTCCCGGATCAGGGATTGAACCTGGGCTGTGGCAGTGGAAGCATGGAGTCCTCACCACTGGCCCGCCAGGGAATTCCCAGCATGGCTGTGTGTTCACTTTTGGTTTTGTTGCTGTTTTTTCTTTTTTTTTAGTTTTATTTATTTATTTGGCTGTACCCAGTCTTAGGCTTCCCAGGTGGCTCTAGTGGTAAAGAATCCGTCTGTCAATACAGGAGACGAAAGAGATGCAAGTTCGATCTGTGGGTTGGGAAGATCCCCCGGAGGAGGGCATGGCAACCCACTCCAAACTCCATGGACAGAGGAGCCTAGTGGGCTACAGTCTATGAGGTTGTAAAGAGTCGGACACAACTGAAGCAGCTTAGCACGCACACACACACACACCAGGTCTTAGATGGGGCATGCAAGATCTTTGACCTTTTTATTTTGGCATATGTGATCTTGCTCCCCGACCAGAGATCAAACCTGGGCCCCCTGCATTGGAAGCATGGAGTCTTAGCCACTGGCCCACCAGGGCAGTCCCACAGCTGTGTTTTAATAATACTTTCTTTATGAATCCTGAATTTCGAACTTCATGTAGTTTGCATGTGTCACAGAATATGATTTTTTTCTCTGGATTTTTTTTTTCCAACCACAGGAAACTCATGGACTGCATAGACTTGGTCTTTGGGCCATAGTTTGCCAACCTCTGGGCTGGAGGAATGAATTGAGGGCATGGAGGTCTGGACTGCAGGCCTCCTTCTTCTTCCTGGTATTTACCCACACAATCTCTGAAACCTTAGCAGCACTGGATTATGAAAAGGTTATGTTGACAAGGCCGGATCAAGTATTGACTTGGTCTGGCTCTGGGCCAACAATGTCAGGTTAGAACCTAAGTCCTTCATTACCCTGGCAGGATTTCAGGGAGCTGCCTTCCAGTGGGCAACTCTGAGCCCACCTCCCTGGCTGGAGATGTCATTGACCACATGTAGTGACCATTTAGCCTGACCTGCATCATCTTATTTCCTTCTCACTCCTCAAGAGAGAGAGGACTAGTATATGCTCATGTGTTTTATTATATACCCATTTTTTAGATGAGAAAACTGAGGCACAACGAGGTCAGGTGATTTTCTTAAAGTCACAGAGTAAGAGAAATAGAACAGAATTGAATCCATGTCAGCTTGACTCTAGAGGCTGCTCTCATAACCGCCCTGCTGTATCACCTCTCAATAATCCATCACATCACCAGTCAATGTGACAGTCAGAGACAGCCTTCTCAAGGACAAGCTTTGGGCAGCACAGCTGGGCTCTCTGCATCTCACCTGGCATCCAGACACCAACCAACCTTCTCTGCTTTGAGCTGCAGTCAGATCTGGGGCATCCAAAATAGACTCTGTGTCCACTCCAGGAAGAGGGAGGCTAGCACAGCGGCCCCGTACAACTGTGCAGGCTGTATACTGGGGGTATTGTTCACAACGTATTCTGTGTGAATAGCACCCATGGGTCTGTGGAGCCGGAGGCTGGAAGTGAGATGCTCAGAGCTGCCTAGCATAAGAGTGGCCTTGGGTGCCCACCATTACTGCCGTTCAGAAACAATTCATCCAAAAAAGAGGCGGCCCCAAGGGAACGCCATCATAGATGGTGAAGGTTTAGGTGGGCAGTTTTGGGGAGTCCTTTGGGTCTGGGGCAGGGAGCAGCTGGCACTTACTGGAACCTCCTCTATCCAGTTCGGAAAACTGGATCTTGCTCCCTGATCTCTCTTGAATTGGACTGACCACAGCTCCAGCTCTGAACTCTCAGCCTCGCTCCAGGTGAAAGGTCCCCAGCTCTTTCCTCCACACCCTGCCTCCTTGGAAAGAAAGAAGGGCCCTTGAGTGTTCTCTCCAGTCCTGACCCCAAACTGCCCCACATCAGCCCTCCAGTGCCCGTTCTCACACACACTGACCCTGGCTACGCAGGGCTGCAGGAAACTCCCAGCCCAATGCCCCCAGCTCTCCCCTTCACTGCTGCCCTTGCCAGAGTGTTTTCCTATGTTTGCTTTGCTTTTATGATTTGAGCCAGGCCCTGTGCCAGCTCATGTGACCCTCATCAGATTCCCAGGAGGCAGGAACTATGATTACTCTCATTTTACAGACAAGGGCTTGGAGAGGTTCAGAGAGGTTAAATCAATTACCCAGAGTCACACAGTTAGAAAGTGTCAGAGGCAGGAATCAGATTTGGGTCTTTTCGCCTTTAGAGTCTACTTCTTTCTCTTTCTGGGGGATGAATGTGTCACGTCCTCTAGGTCTAATTCCCTGTGAGCAGGCTGGGTCAGGGGGCTGGGAAGCCATATGGGTGAGCATGATGTTGCTGTTGGTGATGATGGTGGTGAAGGAGACGATGAGAATAATGGGGATGATGGTGATGATGATGAAGATGAAGCTGATGGGATAAGAGGATGGGATGATAATGATGAGGATGGTGGTGACGAGGACCATGATGTACCCACTTGACAGGGGGATGGTGCAGACCGCATGATGTAACTCAGGTCAAACATTGCTCACCATGCCAGTTCCATAATCAGCACTCTATAAGCATTGCATCAGCTGAGGTCTCTGTGCTCTAGACCTCCAGAGTGGGTTCCACTGCCTTTTTAAACAAACACCCTCCTCCTCAAACACTAGGTGAAAGGTATGAATCAGAGACAAGAAAGGGGGAAAAGGGTAACATTTTTCTCTATTGGTCCCTCCTGTTTCCTGCTAAGTCTCCATTCTTGCCAACCTCTGAAATCTAGCTTGGCTTTGGAACTGAGTCCCTGGGAGGGAGGCCTGGCCTTGGCCGGTTTCCTGGGCCCCGGGTGGCCATCTCCCCCAGCCTCCTGGGAGATTTGGAGGCTGAGAAAGTGGTGCCCAGGAAGGGGCTGCTGCCCCAGGAATCACAGCCACATGCAAGCCAGGCTCTGGTCTGCCCACTCTCTGTTGGGGGAGATTAGGATCTTCACCCCTACAGTGACCCAGGGGAGGTCCTACGGGAGTGATCCCTGAAACCTTATACTCCACTGCTGGTGAGCCAACAGCTTTGAGGGCCATTGTCATGGAGTAAAAATTTCTATTCCTCCTCCACACTCATCTGGAAGCCGAGGAGAGGCAGGGTGAGCTCTGTGATCAGACTGCTTGAGTTCAAATCCCAGTCCAACCATTTGTTAGCTCTGTGTGACCTTGGGCAAATGACTTGACCTCTCTGAGTCTATTTTCTGATCTGCAAAGTGCAGACAACAACATCACCTGTTTCACTGGACTGTTGGAAGAGTACGATGAGATCACGCGGTGAGAGAACTCAGTGTCTCCAAAGGTCAAGTGAGGGAGAGGGTACCTTTATGGTCACTGAACAAATTCTATGCTGTAACCCGGCATGTAGAGCACACTTTAAAGTGCCACCTATTATTACTGTAGAGGGGAAAGCCACATTGGCTCCACCAACATGTATCTGATGAGCCGTATCTTGTGTTGAGAAACTAAAGTCAGCCCATCCCTGTGTACAAGGCAAGCAAACAACATGGATCCCAGACAGAGCACCTGCACCTCCTCCAGTGACTGAGATGGTTTGGGGGCTGACTGCAGGGAGGTTTTTTCTAGCCCATTAGATTCTAAGATCCAATAAGAACACAGCCCCTCCATCCCAAGCCCAGGCATCAGGGACCCTAGTGGGAGTTCAAGAGTGGGGGTGAGGATGGAGGGGGCCTCCCAGGATGGGGTGGGGGTCGAGGAGTCTCCTGGGGGCTGAGAGATGTGGCTCACTCAGCTCTGGATCGCCAGGGCCTAGTCCATCACTGGCACTCATCCAGCCACCTGTCATTTATTCACTAAACCAATATCATTATCATGCAAGGAGATCAAACCAGTCAATCCTAAAGGAAATCAATCCTGAATATTCATTGGAAGGATTGATGCTGAAGTTGAAACTCCAATACTTGGGCCACCTGATGCGAAGAACTGACTCATTGGAAAAGACCCTGATGCTGGGAAAGTTTGAAGGCAGGAGGAGAAGGCGATGACAGAGGATGAGATGGTTGGATGGCATCCCTGACCCGATGGACATGAGTTTGAGCAAACTCCGGGAGTTAGTGATGGACAGGGAAGTCTGGTGTGTTGCAGTCCATGGGGTCCCAGAATCGGACACGACTTAGCGATTGAACAATAACAAAATATCATTGAGAGTCTACAGAGAGCTGGGGCTATAGCAGTGAAGCAGTAAAAACAAAACAAAACAAAAAAAACAGACAAAAATCTGTCCCCTGAAGTTTAAATCCCTGCGAACTAGTGTCTAGGCTTCAGGAAACACTCCTGAAATTATCCCCCAGTGCTGGGAAATGGGTCTGATACCTCCCTCCCCTTGCCCCACCCTTTCCCTCCAGGTTCTGGCTTCTACTGGGGGCGAGGTGGAGATTTGCCCAAAGGGTAGGTCGTCCTGTGGCCAGACTGCCACCCTCTGTCATCAGGTGTCTGAGGGGTCAGAGAGGGTGAGGCCCAGCCCGGCTCCTGCTCCTCCAGCCAGCAAGCTGCAACCATCCGGTCCATCCTCCGCTGGAATATCACCCCTCCCTGGACACACACACCCAGGCCCAATTCTGATCTTTCAACTTGCCCTGAATTCTATAGGAGTTTCAGACCTTTCAGCCCAGAACTCTCCTCCTTTTGCCCCCACCCTCATCTCTTTCCAATGCGGGGCTCGAACAGCATTTCTGGAGTTAACTGGAGCAGTAAGAAGGGTGGGGCCCGGGAATGAGGGTCAATTATCTGCTGGCCACAGAGCTAAGGTGCTGGGCTTGCTTAATGATGCCCCTGCAGGAGGCCCTATTGTCCCCATTCCACAGGCCAGAGCTGGGACTCAGAGGTTAAGTACCTCACCCGCAAGGTCACACGTAACTGAGCTGCAACTCCAGCACATTGAACTCCCAAACCCTTAATGGTTACATAAGTGAAAGTCGCTCAGTCGTATCCGACTCTTTGCCACCCCATGGACTATACCGTCTGTGGAATTCTCCAGGCCAGAATACTGGAGTGGGTTAGCCGTTCCTTCTCCAGGGGATCTTCCCAACATAAATGAGTGTCCAAAGAAGAGAATTAAAGCGTCTGGGGGATTTTAATACTTAAAACATGGCAGCAAGGCTCTGGGGGACAGGAGCTGTCTCCCCAGACACCCTGTGGTAAATTAGGGCCTCCAAGACCCTCCTTCCACCTGGGAGCACCCAGCATGGGGCAAAGGCATGTCTAACCATTTCGCACTCCTCCCAGTCTCTAAAACAGCCCTTCCAAGGCTGCCTTCAGGCCCACAGCCTCAGACCCTGAAGGTTCTCTGTGGTCTCTCTCACCAGCCAAACTCCTCCTCCCCGTGGTGCAAACCCGCTAAGAAACGAGAATAGTGATCCCTCCTGGGGTGCGGGGTAGGGCCTTTCAACCAGGTAAATCAACCAACTCCACACACAGACAAAGGTAAGAGCGGAATTTCAGGAATCAGCTTGTTTGGGGAGGTTGTACTCCAGCTCCGGCTTAAGGGCCTTGATGTAACAGATGCAGGTGTGGCTCCTGAAGGAGGTGTGCCAGGCTTCTCAGGCCTCAGTCCAGGCCTCGGTTTGGAAATGAGCTCCCTGGCACATCAGGAGGAAGCAAGGCTGAGGGCCTCCGATCCTCAAGACTCTCACCATCAGGTGGCACTGCGGGGGGGAGGGGAAGTTTGGGCTGAACTGGGGCTCTGTTGTTATCTCTGTGGGGCCTCTTGGGAAAATCCCTGAACCCCCTGGAGCCCCTTACTGCCCCATCCTTCATCAGCTGGGCTCCTGTTACCTTATCTTGGTCTCCCCAGCTCGCTCCCCACAACCACCCAGGGAAGTCCTCCAGATTAAGCTCCAGATTCTGAATCTTTGCTGCTTTGTTAAGAGACTATTCCCTTCGTGTAAATAAAAAAAATTTCCTCTTTTAAAAACAAAAATGCTAAGACTTTCAGGTTTATTTCAAGTCTATTTTCTTAACAATTACTTAGGATTTACTGTGGGCCAGGCATTGCTCTAAGCACTTGACCCCTTTAATCCTAGTAACATCCCTTATGGGATGAGAATTATTATTACCTTCAGTTTACAGATAAGAAAACTGAAGCACAGAGAGGTTAGACTAACTTGACTGAAGTCACACAGCTAATAAGTGACAGAGCCAGGATTCAAATCTGTGTAGGTAAGGAGGCCACAGGTTTAGAACTGCTTCATCTTTGTGGCTTCCCACCAGCCAAGATGATTTGTCTGACTATTCTGTAATTTCACACTATGGAAATGCATTAAAACTTTTTTTTTTTTTGCAAATACAAAGTGACAGAAAAATGCAGATGGAGCTTATACAAACTCCTTATATCTAAACTCACTCCACCTGAATCTGCTGGTTTTAATATTTAATATTCCTTATCCTCCTAAGCCTGATCTCCCACCTCCTACATTCAAGAGATGCAGAGCAAGCACTTTACATGGATAAAGTCTTTTAGTTCTTGCAGGATTTCTGTGACCCAGGTACCCTCTGACAACTCGTTTTGCAGGTGAGAAAACCAATGCTTTAAAGAAGTACACACACTGGAATCAAGGACTAGAATCAAAGCAATCTGATATCAAAGCCCCTGTTTGTTTTTTTTTTTTTTTATCATCCCTAAATGTTTTTCACTGTGACAAAATGCACAACATAAAATTTACCATTTGAACCTTTCTTTTGGGAAAGATACACATTAACATTAACATTCAGGTTGAAACATAATTGTCTTACAAAGACTGTAAATTGAAATGGCATCATTGACTTGCAAGGTGCCACACCAGTCCCCCTTGAGCCTTTCCTGCCTGTTTCTTACATCAAAGGAGTCATATCCATTCCACAAAATAAACATTGACGTAGCCTTGGCTTACCAGCAATTACATTTTCACTTTTCCCACCCAGCTAATTGTTTTAAAACTAACTTGCGAATATGCTGTTGGTATAGAAAGAAAGCGAAGTTGCTTAGTCGTGTCCAACTCTTTGCGACCCCATGGGCTATAACCTATCAGACTCCTCTGACCATGGGATTTTCCAGGCAAGAATACTGGAGTGGGTTGCCATTTTCTTCTCCAGGGGATCTTCCTGACCCAGGGATCGAACTCAGGTCTCCTGCATTGCAGATAGACACTTTACTGTCTGAGCCACCAGGGAAAATTTATTCATAATAGATGTGAGATAAAGGACCGCCATTTTAACCATTTTTAAGTGTACATTTCAGTGACATTATGTATTTCCACTATCGTGCAACCATCACCATTTGTCTATCTTCAGAAAAATTTCATCATCCCAATCAGAATGAAACCGTACCCATTAAACACGAACACCCCATCCACTCTTCCTCCTCTGCCCCGCGTAACATCTTTTCTACTTTCTCTCTGCACTTGCCTATTTCAGGCACTTCACATAAGTGAAATCATGCAATATTTGTTCTTTTGTGATAAAGGCCCTGCCTGAAACAGTTAATTTCATTTTTATTTGAACACATATTATATAATTTGGGTCACAGTCAAAGGGGGAATTAACCTTATCTCTAGCATCATGCTTGTTTTAAATAAGGAGAAGGAAGATACATGTGGCTGGATTTTATAACACTAGCAACCGTACGAGGGGAAAAAACATCTAATGGGTACCAAATTGTATGCTTCCTATTCATCAGTTTCCTTCCCCAAATCAATCAGTATCACCAGCTTCTAGTGTGCCCTCCAAATCCTAATGTGTGTATACAAATCTACACATATATATGCACATTGAGTCCCCTTTTTAAATTATCTACTTTTACTTTACACTTTTTTTTTGTACTGGAGTATAGCCAATTAACAAATAATGTGATAGTTTCCAATGAACGGTGAAGGGACTCAGACATACATATACATGTATCCATTCTCTTAAACTCCCTTTTCAAAATACATACAAATGCGCGGGTGCACACACACACACACAGCTGGTAGAACACTATATGCTGTTCTATACCTTGCATTTTCCTTTTAACAATACATCCAGGAGACGGTTTCACATTTATTCATGAAGAGCGACTGCTGTCTTTTGACTGACTGCCTCATATTCTCTTGTATGGCTGTGCTGACATGTGCAGCACTTAGTTCCCCTCTGGCGGCTGTTTAGCTAATTTCCAATCACTTGCTCTCACACAACATCGAGTCTCTTTGTTCTACCAGAATGTGTCCAACGCAACGATATCCACGGGATACATTTCAGGAGGTGAAGTGGTAGAGACAGAGGTTGTGAGCATCATAAATATCAACAGTTTTCCTAACTCCTGCCCCACCACCCCTGCCGAGATTGCTCAGTATGTGCTCCCACCCAAGGAAGTCTGGGAATCCTGGTGTCTCCACCAGCACTGGGTGTTACCTAGCAATCCCACAGGTGGAAAATAGAATTGATGTGGTTTGGTTGTGTGCTTTTGTTTTCAGAGTTGGGCATCTTTTCATCTGTTTGAATTCCATTTGTATTTCTTTTGATGTAAACAGCTGAATCATATCCTCTATTCCTTTTTCCTTCCATTTTTGAAACAAGCAGTTGATCTTTAATTTGTAAGAGCTCTCTATGAAATTAACTCTCTGTCATAACAGTGGCATATATTTTTATTAGTTGGACATGCCTGGGCTTATGGATTTTCTCTTTAAGGCAAGGCTCCTGCTTCTACCCATTAGGCTGTCTGGCCTCTCTGCTCTGATCAGCGATTTGAAGATGACATGTAGAGTGGGTCTGTTTCTCCCTAAGAGGTCCGCTACAAAACATGATTGTCCAACGTGGACTTGGGCCTGGACACGTGATCTCAAGGCTCTGAGGGAGAAGAGACAGCCCACGAAGGCCCCCAGGCACAGGGAGTCTGTAACTGAGGGCTTTCATAATGGAGGGGGATAGCTCCTCAGCTGCCTGGGGTATCCTGCCCTGGAGAACAACTCCTCTGCAAGTCAAATCTTGCCCCTAGATTCTCAAGGTGGGCCCCCTGGAGGCTGTGAGACTAGAAGGGAGAGCAAGCTGTCAAGAATAAAAACGCCGGGACTTCCCTGGTGGTGGTCCAGCAGTTAAAAATCCACCTTGTAATGCAGAGGATGTGAGTTTGATCCCTGGTGGGGGAACTAAGATCCCACATGCCTTGGGGCAACTAAGGCCTTGAGACACAACTCCTGAGCCCACGCACCACAACTAGAGAGTCTGTGTGCCAGAATGGTGTAACGAGGATCCCGAGGGCTGCTACTAAGACTGAATGCAGTCAAATAAATAAATATAAAAAAGTAAAAACCCCACAAGGCCTTGGCAACTTTCTTATCTGTAAAGAAATGGTTCTTTCCAGCCTCCCGTGCTGAAGGGGATGTTTTGTTGCTTGCTCTTGGTGAGGACAGAATTCTCGCCACCTACCCATTCTTCCAGCTGGAGGTGGAGGCAGGTGGCCAAGGAGGATCTCATTTGAAGGTTTTCTCCAGGTCAGTGGTTCTGAAATTTCAGCATTCATGAGAATCATCCGAACAGCTTGTTAAAATACAGGTTGCTGGGCCACCCCTCAGGGTCTCCAATTTAGAAGGTCTAGATTGGGTCTGAGAATCTGCATTTTGACAAAAGCTCCAGGTGATGCTGATGTTTCTGGCCCAGAGAGATCGACTAGCCCTGGACATTCTCTCCCTGGGGACGCCCATTTCAGGCTGGGCAGTGGTGTGAGTTCAGGCGAGAAACCTAGAGCCACATATTCCATCACAACAACAACAGCAACTGCTCTGTGCCAGGGACTGTGCTAAGGGCTGCATGCTCAATCTCATCTCATCCTCATGCCAAGCCCACTCAGTAGGCTTCACTAGTACTACCTCCACTTTCCAATGAGAAAACAGGAGGCTCAGAGAGGGAACATGGGCTTTAGAATCAGACAGATCTGGGGTCTGATTTCAGTTCTGCCACTGAACCATAGTCTGAGCTCTTGAGCAAGTGGCTTACCTTCCTGAGCCTCTAATTCATCAGTAAATGGAGACCAAAAAACCTGATTCCTGGGGTACTATGAGGATGAGGGGGAGTGGGGATTACAAGGGCACCTGCACACAGTAGATGCAGAAGAAATGTACATCCCCTTTCCTGAAAGCCTCATCCTTTTATGTCTTCCCAGATTCATCGTCCTGCCACTCCCTATACTCTGAGATACCTTACCTAAAGTAACACTGGATATTGTCACTTCCTAAAAATGGTCTCCCTGGTCATGCTCCCAGGGCTTTGGAAAGGCTATTTCCTTTGTGTGGAAATGCTTTTCTCACTCTATTGCTTCAGAGAAACTCCTATTCATCCTTTAAAACCCATCTTAGAAGTCCCCTCCTTTTGTCACTTTCCTTGTAATGTTGTCCTCTTCCTGACCTTGGGCAGAATATCCAGGATTGCAGCATCTTCTTTGAAGAAAGAGCTTAAAGTGTTACTTTCATTCCTTCCTTCCTCTTTCACTTGTGCTCCCCCAATATTTTACGTGGAGTACAATTTGGAATACAAATTGCACTCTTTCAGGGATCAGACAGCTTACACCGCCAGCAGCAAGCATCACCATCATCAACGTTTAGTCTATTCCATGGTCCTGGCACTGTTGTAAGAGACTGAGGTTTGTTGATTCATTTAATGCTGAAAATAATGTTTGAGGGAAGTGCTACTTATTATCCCTCTTTTCCATATGAGGAAACTGAATCACAGAAGTGCTAAATTGGAATTCCCTGGTGGCAGTGGATAGGAATCCGATTGCGCATACAGGGGACATGGGTTTGATTCCTGGTCCAGGAAGATTCCACATGCTGCAGGGGAGCTGAGCTCGTGCGTCACAACTACTGAGCCTGAGCTCTAGAGCCTGTGAGCAGCAACTACTGAAGCCCAATTGCCTGAAGAGTCTGTGCTCCACAACAAGAGAGGCCACCGCGATAAGAAGCCCATGCGCAGCAACTCGAGAGCAGCCCCTTGCTCTCTGCAACTAGAGAAGGTCTGCATAGCAACAAAGATCCAGCACAGCCAAAAATAAATAAATAAATAAATAGAGCAGTGCACACATGTGAAAAAAATGTAAATTTTTCAAAAAGATCAAAAAACTGTCTCCCAAAAAGTGCTAGATAATTTGCTTTGATCACACAACTAATCCATGCCAGAGCTGGGATGCAGAAGCTGGCTATGGAGTCTGAGTTACTAACTTTTATAGTATGCTGGTCTTTATGTTTAAGGGGTGGGCCAGCTGGGGACTGTGCCACGCTCGAGGGTGCCTGCCCCATGCCAGGGGGCAGCTGAAAGTTAGGGATGGAATTGTCAGCTTTTCTGATCCTCTCGTCTCAGGAGGATCCCCAAATCCTAATCTCCCACCTTTTAAAATCTTGGGAGTAAATTAGAATTTCAAAAGGAGCATGGGCCTCACAAAAGCTGCGCACAGGTGTGCTTTGTGGGGACCGTGGCTCAGTTTGTTTCTGTATTTTAGCTCAGGGCCAGGTGCACAGTAGGTCCTTTGTAGGTGTCATGATACTTCTGGACCCCACTGTGAGCTGGGTGTGGCTCCCATAAGCTGAGGTCTCACCCTCCATCCCACTCAGCGCTGGGATTCTCTGCCCTGCACTGGGATGTAGATGAGGTCCTAAATGGTGGCCCTGAGTGTCATCCCCTCCCTGGGGCCATCGCTGGGTTTTCTCTGTCCAAGATAAGACTTGCTGCTTTCTGAGTGCTGACAACGTGCTAAGTGCTTGGTTTTGTCATCCCACTGACCCACTCAACAGTTCTGGGAGGCTGCCTTTGTCATCATCCCATGTTACAGATGTGAAACTGTGGCTCAGACACTGGAAGGGAATTATTGCCCAAGCAAGGAAGAGGTGGAGCTGGGACTGTCATGCAAAGAGCTGGGATTCCAGCTTCCCTCAGCCAGCTGTCATCAGAGCTTCCACCAAACTTTTGACAGTCCCAGCCCACAGTCTAGGCTAAGGACACTCCCACGGCACAGCCTGGACCTGGAAAGTCTGTGGTACACTAGGAAGACCCTAGACACTCTAGTCTGTCAGACATGGTTTCTAAGTCCTTCCATATCCTACTGGATGGTGGGGATGGCATTGCGAGTATGTCTAGAGGAAACTCCTGGTCACGGTCCCTTATGGGAATTCTGCCCACTAGGGCCTGGACAATCAGGGCTTGTGGCCTGGCTCAATCCCAGGCCTTTCGGCTCAGCAACGACCGCAGATAGGGGGTTCAGGGTTTGTCCTTGTCCAAAGACAGAAGGACAGAGATGTGTATACGTACACCTGTGCATGGGTGTGTGCCTTGTGTATGTGTGCATGGCACGTGTGTGTGCAATGGGGAACAGGGGAACTTGTCCCCCAAATTCAGATCCTGTGAAGTTAGTATAGAACAAAGAACAAAGAAATCTTATTTCACCCAGAAATGTCAATTTATAGAAGAGGTTGAAATAGAAAACAGTCATCTAATGTTACAACTTAAATACTCAGCAATAGGCATATCCACGGAGAAGGCAATGGCACCCCACTCCAGTACTCTTGCCTGGAAAATCCCATGGATGGAGGAACCTGGTGGGCTGCAGTCCATGGGGTCGCTAAGAGTCGGACACGACTGAGTGACTTCACTTTCACTTTCCATTTTCATGCATTGGAGAAGGAAATGGCAACCCACTCTAGTATTCTTGCCTGGAGAATCCCAGGGACGGGGGAGCCTGGCGGGCCGCCGTCTATGGGGTGGTGCAGAGTCGGACATGACTGAAGTGACTTAGCAGTATCAGCAGCAGCAGGCATATCCATGGGCTTTCCTGCGGCTCATATGGTAAAGAATCCGCCTGCAATGCAGGAGACCTGGGTTTGATCCCTGGGCCGGGAAGATCCCTTGGAGAAGGGAATGGCTACCCACTCCAGTATTCTTGCCTGGAGAATTCCATGGACAGAAGAGCCTGGCGGACTACAGTCCATGGGATTGCAAAGAGGTGGACACCACTGGGGGACTAACAGCACTATCACCTGGCATATCCATGGTGGAAGACAAGGCAACAGTTTAAATGAGCTGGCTTTATATGCAGCCACTTGGATAACTTTCAAAGCAACGATAACTGAGTGGAGAGGGGTGGCAAGTCGCAGAAGGATGCCGGATGTACTGTACCATTTCTAGGAAACATCCACCCTCGTTACTATGCCGCTTGCGTACTTTCTATGGATACGCATCTATATGACTGCATGGGTGTAGGAAAGACCTAAAAGGAACACCCCAAAATATGAAGGTGGTAACCTTTGAGGGGGGCATGAGTTACAGGCAAAGGAGATCGGATGAGTGTATATTCCTTCTTGGATCGCACAGTTCAGTGGGCAGGCAGGTGGGGTCATTGGTCATGCAGGGGATGCTTAGGTTCAGGGAACTAGCCACACAAGCCTCCCATGGACTGAGGACTGAGCTGTCGGGGTCAATCCATTGCTTTGGCTGTTCTGCCCTCACTCCAGTGGAGATGGGCGGGTGTCTGAGTGTGTGTGTGTGCGGGGGGGGGGGGGGGGGGGGTGTGGTAGGGGGAGCTGTCCTGCCCCCTGTGGATGGAGAAGCTCTGCGACTTCCTCGCTAAACCTCCCCCTGCCTCAGTTTCTCCCTCCAGACTAGACGACAAGGCCCCGCTTCAGCGGCACACGTTCTGCCCCCAACCCCGCCCCCACCCCTGCCCAGCCCACCCAAGTGTTGACTTATGCTTCTCTGGGAAACAGAGAGCAGGGCGTTCGGAGCTGGTCTCCCCGCGCTGGGCAGTCTCAAGGGGCACACTCATTGAAGACACCCCCGTTCCCCAGAGGGAGGCTGGTCGAGGAGGCTAAGGTGAGTGAGCTCTGTGGTCAAAATCTGGCCTCAGCAACTTGTCCCAAGGACCCAGGGAAGCTGCTGCGGCCTCTGGCCCTCAGTTTTCCCCTTTGTTAAATGGAAACACCGTGAAGACAACCTAATTTCAGCAACCCGTTGTGCGTCCAGGCGCCTAGCTCTCAGGTGTCGCTGTTGTCACCCTCCCAGAGGACCTCGCATCCCGCCCCTTCGGTGTGGAGGGCGCCGCCGCCCTTTCGGCCGCCCCCGACGGCGCACTGGTCCGAAACCTCGGCTCGCGTCCGGGGTTCTTCCCCTCCCCATCCTCCCGGGCGGTCGCCCTGCGCCGGAGGCCGGATCCCGGCAGTGCCGCCGGCGCGAGCGCCGAGCGCCCTCGGGTGGGAAACGGCGGGGCGGGCGGCGGGGAAAGCGCGGAGCCCGGCGTCGCGGTCATACCTGCTTCCCGCGGCGGCTCGGGATGCGTGCGGCGGCGGCGGCGGCGGCGGCCGGGCGGCTCTGGCGGCGGTGCCGCGAGCGCCCGGAGACACGGACGGGGAGGGAGCGGGCAGCGGGGCGGGGAAGCCCGGGAGCGCGGCGGGCGGGGCTTGGCGGAGCCGACGGCCGGGCCACCGCACCGCCCGGCTCCCCGCGGCCCTTCTTTCTCCCTCTGCCCCCAGACGAGCTCTGGCCTCGCGCGCTCCCTTGTTCCCGCGTCCACATCCGCGCCTCCCCAGCTCATCCACCCGGACCCTTGCGCACACACCCCCGCATTTCCCCTCCGCACATCCAGATGCGTGGCACAGATCCGGACACACAGACCCCGTCATCCGTCATCCTCGCGTTCCCAGAAAGACCACGGTCCCGGCAGCACACACAAGCCCTGCGCAGTGCCCCATCCTGCCCCGCGGCGCGCCTGGACTCTGGGCGCACACCTGTCCGATCATCGCAACCCTAACCCGCCGCAGGCAGTGTCCTCGGGCGGCGTGAGGACTTCCAGGAGTTTGCATAGGAACCGGCCTCTGCAGCTGATTTCCCTGCTCCTCACCGGAGCTCTGGACTCCCTCACCCGCACCTTTGCTTCCTCAGTGATCTTCCGCTTCCTGTCCTTGGCCACCTGCTCCAAGGTCACTCTCAGATTCCTGTCAGCCCATGAGGGCCCCATCTGTTTGGACCTCTGGCTTCCTCCCAGTGACAACCCGCTACACCTGTGCTGCAGCCTCAGCAGCTGCCAGGCTCCCTTCTCTAATCCTCGCTTCTTCCCTCTTCCCATCTGGTGGAAGTTCCAAGGACTATCATTTCATATATCCATTTCACGTGTGCATGGCAAACCCCAAATGTCAGCCCTGCTCTGTCCGGCGGTGCTTGAATGCTCATTTGCTCAGTGGTGTCCAACTCTTTGCGATCCCATGGACTGTAGCCCTCCAGGCTCCTCTGTGTATGGGATTCTCCAGGCAAGAATACTGGAGTGGGCAGCTATTTCCTTCTCCAGGGGATCTTCCCGATCAAACCCACATCTTCTGCATTGGCAGACGGATTCTTTACCACAGAGCCACCATTTAGAGCCCATTTCTTTTCTCTTGCTGCTATAACAAATGAGCACAGGAGTGCTAGCTTAATACGTCCGAATGTATTATCTTAGCGTTCTGGAGGTCAGAAGTGCGACACCACTAAAATCAAGAAGTGGTATGACTGTGTTCCTTCTGAAGGAACTAGGGGAGAATCTATTTTCTTGCCTTTTCTAGCTTCTGAATACTGACTGTCTTTCTTGTCTTGTGGGCCCTTTCTCTATCTTAAAAGCCAGCAGTGCCAGGCCAAGTCTTCTGTATACACCACATCTGTAGTTCTCTCCTCTACCTCCCTCTTCCACTTGAAAGGACTCTTGTGATTATGTTCGGTTTACCTGGATGGATTGTTGTTGTAGTTGTTTAGTTGCTAGTTGGATCCAACTCTTTTGAGACCCCATGGACTGTAGCCTACCAGGTTTCTCTGTCTATGAGATTTCCCAGGCAAGAATGCTGGAGTAGGTTGCCATTTCCTTCTCCAGGGGATCTTCCTGACCCAGGGATCAAACCCACATCTCCTCCATTGGCAGAGGGATTCTTCACCACTCAGCCACCACGGAAGCCCATCTGCATGGACAATCCAGGATAATGTCTCCATTTCTAATTCTAACCAATCGTAATTCTATCTGCAATCTTACTTACCCTTTGTTACATAATTTAACATATTAACAGGTACTAGGAACAAGGACTGAGACATCTTTTTTTTTTTTTTCTGAGACATCTTTTAACTGTTATTCTGCCTACCACAGAGGCGAGCCTTACTGGAGAAAATTAGTCATCTGAGAAGATTTTTGATGTTATAAACTTATGAATATCTATAAGTAGAAAGAAGCTTATCATTGTCAGTATTTGCAGCAGAGACATAATAAAATGTGGAATGTTTGGGGACCTCCCCAGTGGCACAGTGGATAAGAATCCGCCTGCCAATGCAGGGGACGTAGATTCTATCTCTGGTCCAGGAAGATTCCACATACCAAGGAGCAACTGAGACACAACTACTGGGCCTGTGTGCTGCAACTACTGAAGCCTGGTCACCTAGAGCCTGTGCTGCACAGTAACAGAAGCCACTAAGATAAGAAGCCCTGGCACTGCAACAAAGAGTAGCCCTCGCTCATTGCAACTAGAGAAAGTTCACACAAAAGCAATGAAACTCAATGTGACCATGAATAGATAAAAAGATAATGTGGAATGTTTGTTTATGTGATGGAATACTATACAGCCCCGAACAAGAACCTATTCCGTCTAGGCATATGAAGGTTCAAAATCATGAGTGAAGGGATTTCCCTGCTGGTCCTGTGGTTAAGAATCCACCTTGCAATGCAAGGGATGTGGGTTTGATCCCTTGTCGAGGAACGAAGATCCCACATGCTGAGGAGCAACTAAGTCTGAGTTACAACTAGAGAGTCAGCATGCTGCAACAGAAGTCCTGCCTGACTCAACTAAGATCTGACACAAACACGTAAAAAAAAATCCTGAGTGAAAAAAGCAAGCGGACTGACATAATAATGAGAGCAAACACTTTTATAGTGCTTACTCTGTGCCAGATGCTGTTCCTAGGAACTTCTATAGTATATTGACACTCAGAGCAATCCCGTGGGATACGTACAAGTATTATTCCTGGAGGAAAGTATGGTACAGGCAGTTGAATAACGTGCCCAAGGTCACACAACTAGGAATCATCAGTCAAGATTTGAATCCAGAGTCAGTCTTAATCCAGAGCCTGTGCACATCACTGTAGCAGATCAATTTTTACAGTATGAATTACTTCAAGTAAAAATTTTAGAGCACACGAAACAATATATACATAGGTATTTAGAGGACATAAAACTACCTATCTACAAATCACTTTGCTGAATACCTGAAATGAGCACAATATTATAAATCAACTATACTTCAATTTACTTCAACTATATATAAATCAACTATACTTCAAGTGTACATCAACCATCTGGTCAAATCTTTGGTTTTCCCAGTGGTCATGTACGCATGTGAAAGTTGGACCATAAAGAAAACTGAGCACTGAAGAATTGATGCTTTTGAACTGTGCTGTTGGAGAAGACCCTTGAGAGTCCTTTGGACTGCAAGGAGATCAAACCAGTCAATCCTAAAGGAAATCAATCCTGAATATTCATTGGAAGGACTGATGCTGACTTTGAAGCTCCAATACTTTGGCCACCTGATGCGAAGAACTGACTCATTGGAAAAGACCCTGATGCTGGAAAAGATTGAAGGCAGGAGGAGAAAGGGATGACAGAGGATGAGATGGTTGGATGGCATCACTGAGTCGATGCACGTGAGTTTGAGCAAGCTCTGGGAGTTGGTGAAGGACAGGGAAGCCTGGCATGCTGCAGTCCATGGGGTCACAAAGAGTCAGACATGACTGAGCAACTGAACTGAACTGATACTTCGATTAAAATTTAAAAAGGATAGGTGGATTCATAATCTGCCTCTAAACTCAATCTGTTGCATTATGTTGTTTAGTTGAAATGAATAAAGGAAGGAAATTCAGCTTCTTGTAATTTTACTCACCATTGCTTTCCTCGGGGGTTTCCCTGATAGCTCTGTTGGTAAAGAATCTGCCTGCAATGTAGGAGACCTGGGTTTGATCTCTGGGTTGGGAAGATCCCCTGAAGAAGAGAAAGGCTACTACCCACTCCAGTATTCTGGCCTGGAGAATTCCATATAGACCATGGGGTTGCAAAGAGACGGACATGACTGAGCGACTTTCACTTTCATTGCTTTTCTCAGGGCAAATGTCAATATGGTGAAAAGGCAAATAACATTTATGACAACAGTTTTGACTTCACGTTCTTCTTGAAAGGATCTTTGGGACACATTCCTACTCCCCACCCCAACCTCCCCCGAAGTCTGTAAATCACACTTTGAAAACCACTGCCCTAATACATATAGCTGTGATCATTAAAATTGTTGATACAAAAATGGCAATTTCATATTGTTCCAGCGAATACATGTTATTTTGGAAGGTTTTCTGTTTGGTTCACACTCTGCTTTCCTAGCCAGGCCCGGGAAAACATCATTCGGTGTGTCTCCGCTGGGACTGTGTTGCTGTGGGCAGCTTTGCACCAATGTTATGTCTTTCTTTATGTCATGATTTCCAGTGTGGGGGAGGTGGCATTTGAGGGGTGCATAGGAACTACGAACTCGGTGATATTAGGCTGACAAATTTTGAAGTATGTATTTTAAACAGTTGTGAACATGGAGAGTGGTGTTCTCAGAGTTGATTGAAGGGCATAAGAGAGTCTGTGTGGACTTTTGCCAGGTGTTTAGAACCATGGATCACTTGGCAAGAAAACAAAAATCTTTTTCTAGACAAAGATATGTGGGGTGAGTTTTGGCACAGTTGGGACAAATTTAGGCCTGGATAGATTCATGACTGGTTTGAAAAGTAAGTGCCCCCTAAATATCTTATTCTATATTATTGTGGAAGAATAGTCCTCCTGCTTTCTTTAGACAAGGTAGTGCAATTCTAGGAGACGATAAATATAAAAAGGAATCCAAGATCAGCCAAGCCAGCCCTGGGGATCCGTAGAGTGTTAAATGCTGTTCTTTGTAATGACTATTTTAAAAATACATTGCATAAAAGATAAGGTGACTATTTTTTTCCCCTAAAGAGAGGGGGGTCAATGAGCACCCATTCATTCTACTTTAGGTAAGTGCACATGATTTAGTTCTTGGGTCAGCCTCCTTTTCTTACCCCTCATCCATATTTTGATCCTGGTGATGCTGATTTCAGGTATCACCACCCCCATCCAAGTTGATGTTGCCCTGGCCTAGAAATCACACACTGTATTCCTCCTAAGTGATTCTGGTGAAAATTTTACCCAAACTACAAAAGAAGGAAGTCAGGAGGGACAGTTGCAGAATCTTGACATCTGAAATGTCAGGTCCCAAACTAAGAAGATTAACTCCCACAAGCACAGATGTAAAGTCCTACAGTTGGGTCATTCAGACAAATTCTGGCTTGGGACCTGTGCCACCCTCTGAGATAGAGAGCCTCTTAGAGATGCAGTGCCACCCACAGGCCTGGAAGACCTGGGTGGTGCTGGTCTCTGGCGTGGTTGGCAGAATCCTTGTGTGCTGTGCTTAGTCGCTCAGTCATGTTGGACTCTTTGCAAACCCATGGACTGTAGCCAGCCAGATTCCTCTGTCTATGGGGATTCTCCAGGCAAGAATACTGGAGTGGGTTGCCATGCCCTCCTCCAGCGGATCTTCCCAACCCAGGGTTCGAACCCAGGTCTCCCACATTGCAGGCGGATTCTTTCCCGTCTGAGCCACCAGGCAGAATCTTTACCTGAGTCCTTTGCTTATGGTGGGTCTTGGATCTTCAGTCTCATTCCCTCAGGCATAGCAAGCAAGCTTGGATGTTCCTCTGCCTCTGACCACATCACACCAGCTCATACCATGCACGACCTTTCTATTATTCCACTTTCTCTCCCTAGTAGTACCCTTTGGCTCCCCCTTCCCCCAGTTACTACTGCCAAGTCACTTCAGTCGTGTCTGACTCTGTGCGACCCCATAGACGGCAGCCCACCAGGCTCCCCCGTCCCTGGGATTCTCCAAGCAAGAACACTGGAGTGGGGTGCCATTTCCTTCTCCAATGCATGAAAGTGAAAAGTGAAAGTGAAGTCGCTCAGTCGTGTCCGACTCTTAGCGACCCCATGGACTGCAGCCCACCAGGCTCCTCCATCCATGGGATTTTCCAGGCAAGAACACTGGAGTGGGGTGCCACTGCCTTCTCCAATTACTACTACTCATATTGAATTGTGATACTATTTGCCAGGCACCTTGCTAAGTCTCCTTTATCCTCCCAAACAATCTTATGCGGTAGGTTCTAGTTTTGTTCCCATTTTACAGATAAAGAAACAGACTTGCAGATGTCAAGGAACTTGGCCCAAATAGCAGCGAAGCCAGGTCTCTCTGGAGCTAAAGTCCATGTTCTTAAGTGTTTTCCTAAACTGCAGATTTGTAAACAGTGGAGGGTGTGTATGGGAGGGAATGGGGATGGAAGAGATCCAGTTTTCAAACATGTTTTGTAAGATCATGTGGTATTTAAAAAAAAAATTTTTTAACCAATGTTTAAAAGTGAGAAAATAGCTCATAAAAATCAACTTCCTGATTCTCTGGAAAATAAGCAGTCAGGAGGTCTGGCAACAAGAATGCTTTCATTCCTGCTTGGTCCGAGTCACCTGGAGCTGAGTGGCAGCTGAATGGGTCCTGATTTCCCATGATTCTCCATTTCCAAGTTGTCCAGTGTCCCCGTGCCCAGCTTGCCTGTGCATTGATGACTGATAGATGTTTGAGTATGGAGCCTCTGCTCCCATCACGTCCAGGCCATCTCTGCTTCTTCTTCTTCACCACTGGCCAGTCTGCCACAAAAGCTCCCAGCTACTGCCAAGCCTGGCAGTTTTCACTTTGTTCCCAGAAATCCAGCCGCAGAGTCTAAATCACACAGGGAACAGCCAGGCTGGCGCTCAGGGCTCACCTGGTCACTCAGAGCGCATACCTTTCCATTTGTCTCCCCTTCCTGGCCTAGAGGAAAAATTTAATCAGCTTCTGGGGCTGTGACCCAAGGAAAAGGAAGATCTGAGAACAAACTTTGCAACTTTGCTATTGAGGTTATCAGTGGCATCCAGGAACCTTGAGAAAGGTCAGGTTGCTGCTTGGAGACTTTAAAACATTCAACCACTCATACATTCTAGTGAGGCAAGACAGACAATAAATAAGACAAAGAAGCTTTTAGATGGTTTAACTGCTGTGGAGAAGAAGAATGCAGGCCAAAAGGGGTGGGGTGAAAGTTGAGTTTTAAAAAGTAGGGTCAGCTGGCAGTTCAGAAATTAGGACTCTGTGATTCCATTGCTGGGGCATGAGTTCAACCCTTGGTCAGGGAACTAAGATCCATAAGCCTAAAGGAGGAGAAGAAGCCAGCCCTGCAGATACCTGGGAGAAAAATGTACCAGGCAGAGGAATAGAAACTGCAAAGGCCCTGAGGCAAAGCATGCCTGGCGTGTTTGAAAAGCAGTAAAGGTGCCAGCATGTCTGTAGTGGAAGTGAACAAGAAGACCATGAGAGGGAGATTCAGAAAGTTCGCACAGGGCGTGGAAACAACCCAGGACAGGCCCTTGTAGGCCAGGGTAGGGACTTTGGTCTTGAAGTCCTGGGATGTGGGCTTGTAGAGGTTTTGGGGTGATATAACCCCATCAAAGGCACTTTCCTGATGGCTCAGCAGGTAAAGAATCCGCCTGTAATGCAGGAGACGCAGGTTCAATCCCAGGGTCAGGCAGATCCCCTGGAGAAGGAAATGGCAGTCCACTTCAGTATTCTTACCTGAAAAATCCCACGGACAGAGGAACCTGGTGGGCTACAGTCCATGGGGTCACAAAGAGTTGGACACGACTGAGCAACTAAGCATGCAAACAAGCAACCTGATCAAAACTTTCTGATGTGTTTTTTATTGTGATAAAATACACATAACAATACCATTTTAACCATTTAAAAGTATAAGTACAGTAGCATTAAGTACACTTACGTTGTTGTTCAACCATCGCCATCACCTGTCTCTAGTACTTTCAGAGGCTCCCAGACTGGAATTCTGTACCCATTGAATAGTAACTATCCAGTTTCCTCTCCTTCCAGCTCCTGGTAGAATACTGATTATTCTACTCTTGTCTCTATCAGTTTAACTCAGCTAGATACTCCATTTAAGTGAAATCATACAATATTTGCCTTTTTGTATCTGATTATCTCATGTCTTCAAGACTCATTCATGCTGTAGCATGTGACCCAATTTCCTTCCTTTTAAACACTGAATAATAGCCCAGTGTAATGTGTATGACATTTTATCCCCCCATCCACTGGACATTTGGATTATTTCCATCTTTTGGCCATTGTGAAGACTGCTACAATGAACATAGGTAGCACTGAGTAATTATTATTCAAAGGTAAAAATACCTTTTCAAGAACTTGCTTTCAAATTTTTTAGATAGAAAGTTGAAATGGAAGCTGGAGCAGGGTCCAGGGTCAGAGCTGTGGAGGGGGTGAGAAGTGGTTAGATTCTGGATGTATTTTTCAAGGATAGCTGACATAATTTGCTGGAGGATCTGGTGTGGGGTATGAGACAATTTAAGACCAAACCTTCCCAGATAACTTGGTGTTTAATGAGTCATTTGCGGCTATTTAAGAAAGTTGCAGAATAATGCTTGCCAAACAACGTTATTTACATAAAAACATATAAAACAATGTAAGCGCAAAGATAGAGCTCTCAAAGAATACATATCAGATTATTAACCATGGTTACCTCTAGAATGAAAGAGAGGAAGCAGAGGTGAGAGTCCTCAAGCAGAATCTTGTCTCTCTCTGTTTTTTAGGCTGTGCTGGGTTGAAACTCCAGTACTTTGGCCACCTCATGCGAAGAGTTGACTCATTGGAAAAGACTCTGATGCTGGGAGGGACTGGGGGCAGGAGGAGAAGGGGACGACAGAGGATGAGATGGCTGGATGGCATCACGGACTCGATGGACGTGAGTCTGAGTGAACTCCGGGAGATGGTGATGGACAGGGAGGCCTGGTGTGCTGCGATTCATGGGGTCTCAAAGAGTCGGACACGACTGAGCGCCTGGACTGAACTGGGTCTTCGTTGGTGCTAATGAACCTTCTCTAGCTGTGGCGAGCTGGGACTGCTCTCTCGTTGTGGTGCCCTGGCTTCTCATTGGGGTGGCTTCTCTTCGTTGCGGAGCACAGGCTCTAGAGCACAGACCCAGCAGCTGTGGCTCACAAGCTTAGTTGCCCCATGGCATGTGGAATCTTCCCAGAGCAGGATCAAACTCATGTCTCTTGCATTGGCAGGCAGATTCTTAACCACTGGATCACTAGGGAAGTCCGGAGAATCTTATCTTTAGGTGTGTTCATCATTTAAAATAAAAGAGTATATTCATATACCACTTGTGTAATTAAAACTTTTAAAAAATCCCTAGTGAATAGTGTTCACCTTTTAAAAAGACTAGAAGGGGCTTGGTTTAATTTAGGACCAAGTTCTCCCAGCCAACTGGGTATTTAATGAGTCAGATTCACTTCTGAAGCTATTTAATTGCTACTGAAGTGGCTTGAATCACTCATTCATGCTGGGAAGAAAAATAGGAGACTTTCATTTGGCTCTGTCTACTGAAAGCAAAAGCCTTTCCAGCTAGCATGGGCACATAGCCCAGGACCAACCAGGCAGCCTTAGAGAAGTCAGCAAATATTAACGTGTAATCACATAAGTGACAATAATCATTTCAACAACGATAAAATAGCAGCAGCAACCACTTACACCTAGGTGGCACTTGCAGTGCCAGCTCTATTTTTAAAAATTTATTTACTTATTTATTTGGCTGGGTCTTACTTGCTGCACATGGGATCTTTGATCTTCACTGTGCATGTGGAACCTTGAGTTACAGCATGTGGGAAATAATTCCCTGACCAGGGATTGAACCTGGGCCCCTTGCATTGTGAGTGCAGAGTCTTAGCCACTGGACCACCAGAGAACTCCTCTGCCAACCAATGCTCTAAACATTTCACATGTACTAACTAACAATAGCCCAGGGAGGTAGAGACTATTAGCCTAAATGTACAGGAAGGAAATAGAGGCACACAGATTTCCACTCATTGCACATTCTGGGGATAAATTCCATCTCCTATTGTTTCCTCCTTGCCTGTTTCTTGTCTTTTTACTTCACTTATGAGGTTTGGATCATGTTGCAAGGCTTAATGGTGACGCGGCAAACAATGAGGCTATGGGGATGTTGACAGCAGGTGTTTCATTCTCGCTCCCCTGGCATACTGGCACATAGTCTCCACGCAGCTGACAGGATAATCCTTTTATCTGTTAATAATCCAGGTCATACTAAACAAACAAAAGATGAAACTTAGTAGTCACCTTGGAACATAGTGGTTGTGGCAGTGTTATCCTGAGGTGGCCCTTGAGGTTCCCTCCTAGCGTTGACGCCCTGTGTAGTCCCCTCCCCCACCACGTAAGTGAGGTCAGAGTCAAATCCCTCCCCAGCTGAGCCTTCCAGTGAGACCACCGCCCCAGCCAGTACCTCCACGGTAGCTTCATGAGTGACCCTGCAGCAGAGGACCCAGCTAAGCCATGCTGGGACCCCTGACCCACAGGAACTGAAAGAGAAGAAATGTGTGCTGTTTTAAGCCACTAAATGTGGTGATTTGTTTTGTGGTATTAGCGAACAGACAGCCAATTAGATCAGACAGCCAGTTCATTGTTTTGACCTGGGTTTGATCCCTGGGTTGGGGAGATGCCCTGGAGAAGGGAAAGGCTACCCACTCCAGAATTCTGGCCTGGAGAATTCCCCAGGGACTGTATAGTCCATGGGGTCACAAAGAGTTGGACACGACTGAGCGACTTTCACTTTCACTTTCGAATAAAGGAAAAGAGTCAAGCGTGTATTCTGCCTGTGCTATGCAGGGTAACCAGACGGTTGCTGTGAGGAAATGTTCTGTATGTATATATACCATCTAACTAAAGAAAGAAAAAATAAAATGTCAGCACTTTGAAACTTCTAATGAATTATTGAACCTGGGCAAAGGTCATTCGTGGCTGCTTATATCATGATGTGAGCGGCAATCACACAGGATACATCCCTTGATGAAAGTCCCTAACTTCATTTATGAAGTATTCTTGCCAAAAAACAAACACAAAACCCCCCTTGATTCTGATTAGGTCTGTCTGAACAAGAACTAAAGAGACTCTTGATGAGGGTGAAAGGGGAGAGTGAAAGAGCCGGCTTAAGACTAAACATTAAAAAAACTAACATCATGGCATCCAACCCCATTACTACACGGCAAATAGAAGGGGAAAAGGTGGAAGTAGTGACAGATGTCCTCTCTTGGGCTCCAAAATCATTGTGGATGGTGACTGCAGCCATGAATTCAGAAGACAATTTCTTTTTGGAAGGAAAGCAATGACAAAGCTAGACAGTGTACTGAAAAGCAGAGACATTACTGACAAAGGTCTGCATAGCCAAGGCTATGGTCTTCCCAGTGGTCATGCATGGTTGTGAGAGCTGGACAATATAGAAGGCAGAACGCCAAAGAATTGATGCCTTCAAACTGTGGTGCTGGGGAAGACTCCTGAAAGTCGCTTGGACAGCAAGGAGATCAAACCAGTCAATCTTAAGGGAGATCAACCCTGAATATTCACTGGAAGGACTGATGCTGAAGCTGAAGCTTCAGTATTTTGGTCATCTGATGCAAATAGATGGTTCAATGGAAAAGTCTCTGATGCTGGGAAAGATTGAGGGCAGAAGAAGCGGGCATCAGAGGAAGAGATGGCTGGAAGGTACCACAGATGCAATGAACATGAACTTGGGCAAAGTCCAGGAGATGATGAGGGACAGAGAGGCGTGGCGTGCTGCAGTCCATGGGGTCGCAAAGAATTGGACACGACGGGGCAACTGAATAACAACAACAACACGTAACTACAATTTTATGAGAAATCCAGGGAACAGAGGAACTTGTTAAATAACACCATGGGGATATACCCAGTGAAATTCAGATGGTGGAAAACTATAAGACAAAGGACCAGTTTCAACAGATTGAAAGAAACTGATAGAGATTGAGGAGAATCCTAGAGATTAAAAGAGGTTTAAGAGCTATTTCAACAATTGCAATTCATGACTTACTTGGATGCTGATTCATACAAACTCTGTGAAAATTATCAATAAAATGGCACATTTGAACACGTTTGTGGTATATAGAACTTATTCTTACATTTTTAAGTATAGCAATGGTTTTTTGTGAGTTTTCTAAAAGAGACCTTATATTTTAAAGATATAAAGGCAGACTTCACTTTATGGTGCTTTGCAGATATTGCAGGTTTTACAAACTGAAGGTTTGTGGCAGTGCTGTGTTGAGCAAATCTATTGTCATCATTTTTTCCTTTTCCAACAGCATTTGCTCACTTCGTGTCTCTGTCATATTTTACTTAATTCTTGCAATAGTTCAAACTTATCATTATTATATTTTTATATTATTATTACTACTACTATTATACGTTATTATGATGATCTGTGATCAATGATCAATCTTTGATGTTACTACAAATCACTGAAGGCTCAAATTGATGGTAAGCATATTTTTAACAAGAAAGTATTTTTAAATTAAGCTATTAACCCTGTTTTATTAGATATAATGCTATTGCATACTTAATAGGCTGTGGTAAAGTATAAACATAACTTTCATATGCACTGAGAAACCAAAATATTTACGACTTGCTTTATTGTGACATTTACTTTGTATTCACAGTGATCTGGAATCAAACCTGCGATATTTCCAAGGCATGCTTATGTGCAGAAATATTTAGAGGTGAAATGGGAAGATGTCTGGGATCCACTTCAAAACGATGCATTAGGATGGTGTGGAAGATACAGATGAAGTAAGATTGGTCATGAACTGATAATGTCGAAACTGCATAATGAGTACTTGTGTGTTCGTTATTCTATTCTCTCTACTTTTCGTATATTTAGAAATTTCCATAAAAACCATTTTCAAAAAAAAAATCTAAGTAAAATCTAATGTTTTCCTTCTCACTTAGTGAGAATAAGAGCTGAAATGGCCTGTAAGTTTCCCCTTTATCTGAAACCCCCCATCGCCTTTGTTACTTTCTCTGAGCTTATCTCCTAACATTCTCCCATTGTTCTTCCATGTGACTTTAACTGGCCTCCTTGTTGCCTCTTGAATACCCCCTCCTGCTCCTACCCCCGGAGAAGGCAGTGGCACCCCACTCTAGTACTCTTGCCTGGAAAATCCCATGGACGGAGGAGCCTGGTGGGCTGCAGTCCATGGGGTTGCAAAGAGTCTGACACGACTGAGCAACTTCACTTGCACTTTTCACTTTCACGCATTGGAGAAGGAAACGGCAACCCACTCCAGTGTTCTTGCCTGGAGAATCCCAGGGAGGGGGAGCCTGGTGGGCTGCTGTCTATGGGGTCACACAGAGTCGGACACGACTGAAGTGACTTAGCAGCAGCTCCTACCCCAGGGCCTTTGCGCTTGCCAGTCCCTCTTGCTCCTCTGTCAGTTCCCAGGGACTGTTTTTCTTACTTCTCTCAGGTAGGGACTCTGCCAGTCCTCGCAGAGGTCTTACTTGATTATCCCATATGAAATAGCAATATATGCCACATACAGAAATTCTTGTCCTTATTTGCATGCCCTGTTTTTCTCTGTGGCACTTGACATACATTACACTTTATCTGTTTGGTTCCTTGATTGTCTTCTTTCTTTTTTTTTCCCCCTCCCCCCTCCCTCCCCATACCATCCCTCTGGGTTATCCCAGTACACCAGCCCCAAGCATCCTGTATCCTGCATTGAACCTAGACTGGTGATTCATTTCTTATATGATATTATACATGTTTCAATGCCCTTCTCCCAAATCATCCCACCCTCTCCCTCTCCCACAGAGTCCAAAAGTCTGTTCTGTACATCTGTGTCTCTTTTGCTGTCTCGCATACAGGGTTATCGTTACCATCTCTCTAAATTCCATATATATGTGTTAGTATACTGTATTGGTGTTTTTCTTTCTGGCTTACTTCACTCTGTATAATCAGCTCCAGTTTCATCCACCTCATTAGAACCGATTCAAATGTATTCTTTTTGATGGCCGAGTAATACTCCATTGTGTATATGTACCACAGCTTTCTTATCCATTCATCTGCTGATGGACATCTAGGTTGCTTCCATGTCCTGGCTATTATAAACAGTGCTGCGATGAACATTGGGGTACATGTGTCTCTTTCAATTCTAGTTTCCTTGGTGTGTATGCCCCGCAGTGGGATTGCTGGGTCATAAGGCAGTGCAGTTCTATTTGCAATTTTTTAAGGAGTCTCCACACTGTTCTCCATAGTGGCTGTACTAGTTTGCATTCCCACCAACAGTGTAAGAGGATTCCCTTTTCTCCACACCCTCTCCAGCATTTATTGCTTGTAGACTTTTGAATTGCAGCCATTCTGACTGGTGTGAAATGGTACCTCATTGTGGCCTTGATTTGCATTTCTCTGATAATGAGTGATGTTGAGCATTGATTGTCTTCTTTCTCCAACCAGATGTAATTTCAGGAAAGTGAGGACTTAAATCATGGACTTCCCTGGTGGTACAGGGGATAGGAATTCGCCTGCCAATGCAGGGGATGTGGGTTCAGTCACTGGTCTGGAAAGATTCCACATGCTGTGAGGAGGCTAAAGCCTGTGCCACACAACTGAGCCTGAGTGCCTCAACTACCGAAGCCCGCCTGCCTCGAGCCTGTGCTCCACAACAAGAGAAACCCACACACTGCAGCTAGAGAGCAGCCCCCACTCTTGGCAACTGCAGCGGCCTGTGCACAGCAACGAAGACAGGGGAGCCAAAAATAAAATAATGAATAAAAAAATCAATGACCAAAACTCTAATGCCTAAATCAGTGCTTGGTATATTACTATTTGTGCAGTTAATGAGTGCTTGTTTAAACTCCACTTTTCTTTTGTCATTTATTTTGAGTAATTTCAAATGCACAGAAGAGTAAAGAGACTTGTAAGTAAGGAACATCTCCTAGATATAACTTGTGAACATCGGCCATATTTGCTTCATCTCTTTCCTTTTTTGGCCTGAGTATTTTAAAGTATTTATAGTCAACATGACATTTCATCACTAAATAATGATCTCTAGGATTCTCTCTAGGATTCTCCTTAATCTCTATCAGTTCCTTTCAATCTGTTAAAAATGAAACACTACTTAGCCACAATACCATTATAACACCTAACAAAATGAACCCCAAATCCATAGTGCCATTAAATTCCTCCTTATACACATTTCCCCATTTGCCCCCAAAATGCCTTTTACATTGCTTCAAACCAGGACTCAGTCAAGATCCTCAGATTGCATTTGATCACATCTCATAAGTGTCTACGTCTAGAATCTCTCTTGCATCTCCTCCCTTTTTTCCAGGTCACTGAAGAAACCAGGTTCATAGTCCTTTTGGTGGAATGCCCTACTTCTTGTCTTTGATTGCTTCCTCATGAAGCATTTAATTTTTCCCTGTATTTCCGGTAAACTAGCAGCAGATTTAAAGACATCATCAGATTTTAGCTGAACATGTTAGCAATAATTCTTCCCAGGTGGTGCTACAAGCACCCTCTGTTGACTCACACCAGCAGGCTCATGACTGGGTATCTCATGAGTGAAGCTAAGATTGATCACTGGGTTCAGGTGGTGACAGCCTGATCCCTCCATTGTGACGTTATGTATTCTTGGCACCTTGTGAATATCCAGTCTCCCTTGAACCTTTCACCCCATGGTTTCAGCATCCATTGCTACTCATTGCCTGAGTCGAGTATTTCATTCAGGGTTGCAAAATCTAATGCAATCCCTCCTTCAACAATTATGAGCTGTCGTTCTCCTGTAAAGAAGAGCTTCTTTCCCTCATTGACTAGGGCAGAATAAATTATTTCCCTCTTGAGTGTGTGTGTGCTCGATCAGTTCAGTAGTGTCTGACTCTTGCAACCTTATGGACTGTACCTGCCAAGTTCCTCTGTTCATGGGATTCTCCAGGCAAGAACACTGGAGTGGACTACCAATGCCCTCCTCCAGGGAATCTTCCCAACTCAGGGACTGAACCCGAGTCTCATGTTCCCTGCATTTCAGGTGGATTTTTACTGCTGAGCCACCGGGGAAGCCCTATTTCCTTCTTACTGCTACTTTTTAAGGGTAAGGATTTGATGCAATAGCTACCTCCAATGGTGACAAATCAGTCCTTTCTATTCTGTTTTTTTTTTTCTTTCTGTTTTTGTTTATTTGGGTATCGTTGTAAACTCATTGACCCTTAAAAATAGAGCTCAGATGTTTCATTCAAGTGCACTCATTAATTTAAAAAAAGAACTTTTAATTTGGAATAATTTTAGATTTCCAGAAAAGTTGCGAAGATAGTATAGAGAATTCCCACAAGCAGTTTCCCCATAATGTAATTCAATGTTATAATAACATTTTACATTCCCATGATTCCTTTGACAAGCTGAGAAATCAACATTGGTATACTGCTATTAATAAAACTCCAGACTTTATTTATATTTTACTAGGTTTTCCATGAATGTCCCTTTTCTGTTTCAGGACTCAGTCTAGGATCATTCATTCTTTCTTTCTTTTTGATGCTTAAAACTGACCTAACAGAACTAAATGGGAGCCTAGTGAGGCTGGGCCCAGATCCTCTTGACATGACCATGACCCCAGCTAGTTTTGTTAAACTTCTTTCTGGACCGTCAAGATGTCCAGACTCATCTGGATTTGACTTCCTTGACAACATTTAAAAAGTAGTTGATTTAAAGTGAAGGCTTCCCTGGTAGCTCAGCTGGTAAAGAATCCACCTGCAATGCAAGAGACCTGGGTTCGATCCCTGGTGTTGGGAAGATCCCCTGGAGAAGGACGTGGCAACCCACTCCAGTATTCTTGCCTGGAGAATCCCATGGACAGAGGAGCCTGGCGGGCTACAGTCCATGGGGTCACAAAGAGTTGGACACGACTGAGTGACTAAGCACAGCACAGATTTAAAGTGAAAGTCGGGATTTTCAGTTTTCCTTCTGAAGTCAGCAGATCTGGCAACTTGCCTTCCTGCTTGGCAGAAACTGGCCCAAGCTTAGTAGGGCTGCCCCATTTAGACAGGGCGTGTACCCGTGAGCTTGACAGAAGCCCCACCACTCCCCGGGACCGGTTTGTACCATGCCTTTATGTAAGCCGCCCTGCTTCTGCAGCCCTTTGGGTTAAGAACTTAACACAGACTCTGCTGCTGTCTGCTCTTCCTCCTCCCTCCCATCTTTCCTGCGTATGAAGTGGCGTCTAGGTGCCAAGCACTGATGTGAAATGCTGGGCTTCTAAAGGCAGACAAGGCAAATATTGAGGTCATTGGCTTGTTTGATCTTAGAGCCAGGCCTTGACCTTCTTCTGCAAAGTACATTTCCCAGGCACCACTGCCACTGGCTGGCTGGTTTCCAGCCGTGTGTGTGTGTGCGTGTGTGCGTGCGTGCGTGTGTGTGTGTGTGTGTGCGTGTGTGCGCGCGCGTGCTCAGTTGCTCAGTCTTGTCCAACCCTCTGCAACTCCATGGACTGCAGCCCACCAGGCTCCTCTGTCCGCAAGATTTTCCAGGCAAGAATACTGGAGTGGGTTGCCTTTTCTTTCTCCAGGGGATCTTTCAGACCCAGGGACTGAACTCGTGTCTCTTGTGTTTCCTGCATTGGCAGGTGGATTCTTTCACTGCACCACCTGGGAAGCCCTCGTTTGCAGCTAAACTGAGCCAAAAACTGGCAGGAGATGGCATGGTGGGCTGAAAGGAGGAGCCAGAGCTCCTTCCCAACCTCAGAGAGTGTTTTCGAGCAGAGGCTGCGTCTCCTCCATGGTTTAGCTTTTCACTGGGCAGCCCCTGCTGTGACTCTAGCTCCTCCTGGATGGCCCCAGAGATGGACACCCCTGCCCTCTGTGTATCCCAGCAGTGACAGCAGCTTCTTGCCATTGCTCAGCCCAAGGTGGTTTCACCATCTCCTCTTCTCAGCTCTTAACTCATTTGTGGAATCAATTCCTTGATGAAGTTCACCCTGTGTGAAATACCTGGACTGGTTTCGATTTTTCTCATAAAACACACCTGGCCCCTGACCTCAGGGAACATGTACTGGTTCTTTATCTGCGTTTACTTGCTTTGTGACTCTTGGCAAATTACTCAATCTCTCTTAACTTTGTTCTGTCTTCCCGTCAGGAAAATAGGACGAAAATGGTATTTCCCTCATATTCCTGCTGTGAGGATGAAATGCAATGATGCAGATAAGGTGGTTAGCTCATTTCCTGGAACCTAACAGTAAGTGTTCAAAAATGTGACCTATTATTCTGGGCCACAGTCTACAGACTGTACCCGACACTCCCCTCTCCCCTCCACCGACCAGGGGACACCCAGTGACTTCTTCTTCTATGACTCCATAGACAACGCAGCTTGTGTTCACTGAGCACCTACTATTTCCAAGGTCTTAACTTATTTACTCTTGATAAATGCATCTAAGCCATAGATCTTGCTCTTCTCCCTATTTTCCCGATGAGGTTGAGTAACTTGCTCAAGGTCTCATGGCAGAGGAGGCATGATATGAACCTGTGTGGACCGCCTCTGGAGCCCGTGTCCTTTAACCTACACCGTGAACCCTCAATATGCTGCCCTCCATTGTTGCGGCAGGTAAGAAAGGGTCTCTTCCCTCAAACAGTGCACAGTCTAGCTGGAGAGACAGGTTTGTTCGTTATTAAGCACAACGCAGTGCTGCACATGCCAATCATTCTTTGCGTGCCTGTGCATTCAATCATTCATTCATTCAGCAAACTCTTGGTATCCATTATGCACCAATCTGTGCGAAAGGCTGGTAAGGACGTTCAAGGTGTCTTGGGGACCCAGACTTACCTTCTCTAGCCATGGAGTGCAGAGTGGTAACGTGGGAGGCTTCTGACATTTCCTCTTTTCATTCCTCCAAAGTACTGCCCTTTATTTTTCTTTCTTTAAAAAAATTATTTTTTTAATTGGTGGGAAATTGCTTTATGATTTTGTGTTGTACACCAACTCAAATCAGTCATAATTACATATCCCTTCCTTCTCTCCCTTCCCTCCCTCACCCCCCACCATCACACCTTACTAGGTCATCATGGAACGCCAGGCAGCACAGCACTTTAGAATCAGACATAATTAAGCTTTCCTCCTGCTTCTTGCCTTACTTGCTGTGTGACCTCAAACAGATGACTTAACCTCTCTGGGCTGGTTTATATACATAAAACTGGGGCTAATAAATAATAAGTGTGACACCTGCCTCACACGCTTAATGTTAAGGCAGGAAGATACAATAAATGCAAAGGTCTCTTAGTTGAGTGCTGGCCACACAAAGACGGCTCAGTTATCTGTGGTTACTATTCCTTGTTGATGACGATTGTTAATTGCCTGTAGCCAACAATAGAAGGCTGTTGCTCTAAATACTACACCCCTTAGCTTGGCAAAGTTCTGCTGGTCTAACAAACCAGATGCATTCTTTCTGGCTTTCCAACTGACAAGTCTCAGCAGGATGAGAACAATGCTAGTAGGCAAGACAGACGGATACTTAGTGAAGACTGAAAGTCAGCTGTTGTTTTCTAGGTGCTGCGTAGAAGCAGTGAAGAAGCGAGCCGGCAGCTTTGTAGCCTTCCTCCTCCCTGCCAGAGAGCCCAGCCCTGCCTGGCTCCAGATCAGTCATGCCTAGATGGGTTTAAAGAGCTATAACCCGTAGAAGGTATGAATTTCACTCCACAAACTTGTGTGTGTAATACATAAAATTGTTTACTTTTCTGTAACAATGTCATTCCTATTTCTGACTTCTTCTAGGAAACAGAAACTTTATCAGTAGGTTCTGAGTCTAAAGGTGAGCTACATGCTGAAGACGCTCAAATTATCTCCAGCATCTTCCCTGAAATCCAAGCACACATCTGTCTATTGACAATCTCACGTCAATAGGCATCTTTAAATGAATAATCATTCAAAACTGAACACTGACATTTTCTTCCCAGCCCTGTTGCTCCTACAGTCTTCTCCATCTCAGTGAGGGCAACCCCATTCTTCAAGTTTTCAGATAGAAGACATCGGAGTCATTTAAAAAAACACTTAAAAAAAAATTGGGGTGAAATTCACATGGCATAAAATTAACCATTTAATTAATTTATTATTATTAAAAGATGTTTTTGATGTGGACCATTTTTGAAGTCTTTATTGAACTTGTTACAATATTGCTTCTTTTTAAAATTTGTTTATTTTTTGGCTGTTTGGACTCTTTGTTGGTGCACGTGGGCTTTCTTTAGCTGCAATAGGAGGGGGATACTCTTCCTTGTGGTGCACAGGCTTCTCACTGTGAAGCCCTCTCACGCCTCACGGGCTATAGGGTGTATGCGTTCAGTAGGTTGCAGTTTGTGGGCTCAGTAGTTGCGGTGCACAGGTTTAGTTGCCTCTCAGTGTATGAAATCTTCCTGGACCATGAATCGAACCTGTCTTCCCTGCAATGGCAGGCAGATTCTTATCCACTGTACCACCAGGAAAATATTCCTCTTCTTCTCCTTTTTTTAAAAAATGTTTTGGGTTTTTGGCCAAGGCCAGTTCCCTGACCAGGGATTGAACCCAGCACACCCAGGATCAGAAAATGAAGATGTTTTTGGACTGCTACTGTACTGCCAGGGAAAACCCGAAACTGACCATTTTAGAGCGAACAATTTCATGGCATTAAGTTCATTCGCAGTGTCCAGGAACCACTGAAATGAAGTGAAGTGAAAGTCGCTCAGTCATGTCCAACTCTTTGCCACCCCATGGACTATACCCTGCAGGCAGATTCTATACCAGCTGAACCACAGGGGAAGCCCACCTCTATCTAATTCCAAATATCTTTTATCACCCTGTGAGAAAACCCATACCCATTAAGCAGTCATTTCCCTTTCTCCATCCTCCTCTAATCCCTGGCAATTACTAGTCTACTTTCCGTCTTTATGGATTTACCTATTCTGAGTATTTTGTATAAATGAAATCATATAATATGTGGCCTCTCCTGTCTGGCTTCTTTCACTAACAAAATGCTTTTGAGGTTCAGGCTTCCCTGATGGCTCAGACGGTAAAGAATTTGCCTGAAATGTGGGAGAGACCTGAGTTCGATCCCTGGGTTGGGAAGATCCCCTGGAGAAGGGAATGGCAACCCACTCCAGTATTCTTGCCTGGAGAATCCCATGGACAGAGGAGCCTGGTGGGCTATACTGTCCATGGGGCTGCAAAGAGTTGGATGTGACTGAGCGACTAACACTTTCTCTTTCATGTTGCAGCATGTGTCAGCACTTCATTTCGTTTCATAGCTGAAGAATACTCTGGAGATAGTCTCGATTACTCTGTCTTTACACTCCACAATCAGCCAGCTAAATAAGCCAGTTGGCTACCTTCAAAATATTTCTTCTCTCTCTCTTGTTTTTGACCCCACCACTCAGCTTGGCTTGCAGCATCTTAGTTCCCCAATGAGGGACTGAACACATGCCCCTGCAATGGAAGAGTGGAGTCCTAAGCGCTGGACTGCCAAGGAATTCCTCAAAATATTTCTAGAATGGATTCACTGCTTGTCATCTCTATTGCACCTCCTTGTCCCATCCAGACCATCGCCTCTCACCTGGATTATCACATTTTCTTGTTTCTGTTCTTCTTATCCCCAGACCCTAACCTTTCTTTCCAGTTTTCCTTTCCACCCAGAATCCAGAGTGATTCAGTTAAAGCTTAAGGCACATCATGTCCCTCCTGTGATCAAAACCCTCCAGTGCCCATGCCCTCATCTCATTCACGATCAAAGTTGACATCTCCCAGCCTCTGATCACATCTCTGAGTTCAACTCCGCCATCATCAGTGTTGCCGTCCCACTCGGGCCAGCATCCTGGCTCTCAACACACATGACCACGTCTCTCCTACCTCAGGCCCTTTGTACTCAGGCTCTTTCTAGAATATGCGATTGATGGCTTTGGGCCCCTGATTTCCTTTACCTTTCTGCACGTTTCACCCTGTGGACCACTCACACCTTCATGAAATGGTTTCTGTTCTTGCATTTCTTGATGCCATGTGCTCATTTTTTTTTTTTTTGTCCCTGCGTACTTGGCCGTTTCCTCTCAGATGCCTGTGTGAGCTCCATTTCCTCTGTGCATCCCTTACATGTTGGCATTTCACAAGTTTTCATGAAAGTCCTCTTCTCTCCTTTCTCCTCTCCCTGCAGTGAGCTCACCGACTCTCATGAATACATCAGCCTAAGTCCTTTCCTTAATCTTCAGACTCACGCGCAATTGCCTTCAGGGCATCTCTCTATAAACACCCCGGAGGCACTGCAAACTCACAAGCCCAGGGTGAAACAACCCTCCCAACAGCCAGGTTGTTCTTGGCAAATAGAATCCCCCACCACTCAGCTGTCCAACATAGAAATGAACTTGATTCATTTTTTTTTCTTTTGCTTATTTGTACATCTAATCCATCACCAATCCATAAACCCCACTTCCTGATATCTAGAATTGTCTACTTCTCTCTACAGCCGCTCCCATAGTTCAGTGTCATCTTTTCTCACACAGCTGGTCTTCCGGCATCTTCTCTGGCCCCCTTCCAATTTATTCTCTACACAGAAGCCAGAGAGACATCTCTGGAATACAAACGTGATCCTCGGTTGCTACACCTGCCGTGGCTTTGTTGACCCTTGGGAGAAATTCCCTAACCCGGCTTATGATACTGTGCCTGTTCCCCCAACCTCACCCCTCATGATGGCTCCACTGCCAGGCTTGCCTTCCGCCCTCTGCAGAGCTGATTCTCCTCAGTGTACCGTGGTTGTCAAGGCTTTGCAGTTTTTGCTTATATTAATGTCTGCCTGCAATACAGCCCTTCCCACTCTCTCCTGCCTCTCTTCATCCTGTAACTCATAATATATCCCCTAGGTATATTTCTACATACAGAAACCACCCCTCCAGAAGTTTCCCCCGTTTTCCCAAGTCTGGGGCAGTGTAGACTGCGATACGTTCACCAAACTCTGGTTCTTTCTCTCCTTGGGCTCACAGTTGAATGTTTCCCAGGCTCCCATGCCTGGGATGGGGGGGGGGTCATGTGACTGAGTTCCGGTCAATGAAAAGTTTCTCAAAGAGTGAGGAATATTTATTCAAGGCTTAAGGGCTTCCTCGGTGGTTCAGACGGTAAAGAATTTGCCTGCAACGAGGGAGAACTGGGTTCAATCGCTGGGTTGGGAAGATCTCCTGGAGGAGCACATGGCAACCCACTCTAGTATTCTTGCCTGGAGAATCCCCATGGACAGAGGAGCCTGGTGGGCTACAGTCCATGGGGTCACAAAGAGTCAACCATGACTGAGGGACTAAGCACAGCACGGCATTCAAGGCTTAAAGCATATCCCAAAACCTCTCCTGTCATTCTCCACAGTTTCTATTTCCCTGCTGTGCCTGATGGATGCAAGGAACCCTATGGAGAACTCTGACAGCCTGGGAGAAGGCAGCGGAGCCATTAGATAGAAAGAACCTGGGTCCCTGAATGACTGTGTGGAGCAGAGTCCCACCAGCCTTCTCCCCAACCAGCATGGGATTATAACATGAGAAATAAACTTTGTTGGGTTAAGTCACTGAGACTTGCTGGTTTGTTAAATAGCAGTTAGCCTGCCCTGACGAATATATTTGAATTGTTCTCCGCTCCCCTACCCCACCCCCATTCTCCCATATCATTTTTTTTACCTCCCACCACAGCACTTATCATATTAAATAACAACAGCCTCTCACCTGTCTGTGTCTTCACCTGTGGGAGAATAGGGATGGATCAGGCCTGCCTTAAGTGTGAATGGGCATTCAGCTCAGCACCTGGAGTGTCACAGCCACTAAATAAATATTTGTGGAATTGCTTTGTGGCTGTTGAATTCTCTTTCCCTGGGTGCCTATTTTGGTAACTTGCCCACGACTGGGATTCCTCCTTCACCTCCCCAGTCCTTTCCTATTACTCAGGACCCGCCTTTGAACCAGCCCAATAGCTGGGACTCCCTGATGACACAGCTCCTGAAGCGAACCACCCGCTCCCCCTCCAATTTCCCAATATTGCCACAGCTCCCAAGCCTGGATCTCCACCCACCTGTCAGGATCCTGGACACTGTTTGATTTTCTCATGCCTGCTGTCTGCCTTCTGGATGTCACCTTTGCGTCTGCTGGACTGGATTTCTTCTCAAGCCCTGGAACTTTCTTTGCGACAAGCTGAGGCTCTGGCAGTGGGGCAATCACTAAGCTATGTTGTTAGCAAAAAGAAGTTGGGGATAGAAAACAGGGTATATGAAAAAATAAAAAAAGATATAGGTACACTGGAGTTTGCATGAAAACATTTTTATAAGAACACTTCAGAAACTGGAAATAGCACAGTGTGGAGTGGGAGGAGAGTAGAGTCCTGGCTAGAGTCGGGACGGGTGGAGAGGGATTTAACTTTTACTCCTTCTACTGAGGAGTAGGCTACATAATGGCTCCCTACCCTCCTCTCCAGCAAAGATGTTCACATCCTAACTCCCAGAATCCATGAACCTTGCCTTATGTGGCAAAAGGGATTTTGCAGATGTGATTAAGTTAAGGACCTTGACAGGGAGCGGTTATCCTGGATTATCTGGGTGGGCTTAACGTAATCAATCGCAAAAGTCCTGCTTACAAGAGGAATGCTGGAGAGTCAGATAGAGGAGCAGATGCGATGTTGGAAGCAGAGCTGGGGAGGGAGGGGCGAGGTGAGAAAAGAGAGAAATGGACAGACAGGTATTAAGCTGTTCCTCTGCTGGTTTTTGGTGCTTGTTTGGTTGTGTGGCTGTTCACATTTTCAGGTTCAAGATTCCTCAGCTTCAAGTCTTGGATGTAGGAGGCAGAAAGAAAACCCAAGGATTTCAACACTGTGTCTCCTGATCCCAGCATCCCTCTGTCTGCTTCCTTCTTTCCACCTGGCAGTCTTCCCGTATTTGTATTATATATAATGTCCAGAGTCTTTAATTACACTTTGTGGGAGGAATAGAGAGAAGGACTTCACTCTGAAAGTAAGTCACCAGTATCTTTTAAAAATATATTTACTTAACTAAATTTATTTGACTGTTCTGAGTCTTGGTTGCGGCATGTGGGATCTAGTTCCCTGACCAGGGATCCATCCTGAGCCCCCTGCATTGTGGGTGTGAAGTCTTAGCCATTGAACCGCCAGGCAAATCCAGTATCATTTTAAGTTTTACCAGGTGACTGTAATATGCAATCAGAGTTAAGAATCACTGTGATCAAAGAGGGTATGGAGGTGAGGAACAGCATGATCAAATATAATTTACAAAGCACAAATACATATGCATAAAAAGCATCTGGAAGAAAAAGTAACAAAATGTTAATGTCATTGTCTTTGGGTGGTAGGATCACAAGTGATTTTTAATTATAACTTTTTATTTTGAAATAGTTTTAAGACTCACACGGGGAGACCCCATGTGCCCTTTACCCAGCTTCCCCCACGATAACATCCTACTCACTGTTTAACACTATTAATTCAGGAACAGGCATTACTCAGATGTCTCCAGTTGTTAAATTACATGCAACTTTAGTATTCTCTATTTTGTTAATCTGAACATATCACCTGTGTAACAGCAAAGAATTTTGAAAACACTCAATTCTTCCTTTAGTGGATCTGAACCTTTTGCTTCCTAGGGTCTTTCCTGTGTTTTCTCTTCTGAATTCATTTCTCCATCCAGGTCAGGGACACCCTCCACAGGACAACCAAGGGAAGGAAGGTAAATGGGACAGACCTTCACTGTCCTGAAAATGCATTCATTCAATAAATCTCTTTGACATGCCTGCTGTGGGCCAGGAATCAATGGAAAGTAACCTCTAATACAGATTTCACTGTCTATATTTAAATTTTTCTGTATATTATGATGTTTTGACATCTTAGAAGAAGTCTGGGACTTCCCTGGTGGTCCAGTGGCTAAGACTCCTCGCTCCCAATGCAGGGGGTCTGGGTTTGATCCCTGGTCAGGGAACTAGATCCCACATGCTTCAATGAAGATCAAAGACCCCACATGCTGCAATTAAAGACCTGGCACTGCCAAATAAATAAACATTAAAAAAGAAGAGAGAGAGAGAGTCTGGCTGAGGAGAGATTGCCATTTCTGGGCAGAGCCAATTAGAGACAGGAAGAGACTCAGTCTTTCATATACAAGCGAACCCATCCAGAGCCTGGCTGCTCTCTCTGGCCCCCACACCATGTAATATTCCAGATATTATTATTCCAGAAGTACTATTCCAGATCTTAATCATCCCAGAGTCAGATACCAGGTAACTCAGGGCCACCCCTATAGCTAAGAGCCTGCTGAAATTATTCAGACTAGATCATCCCAGTCATGCTCTCTCCTTGCTCCTGCTTTCTGCCTGCTGACCATACTGGGCTTTCCCCAGTGGCCCTGTTTCTAGGATCAGTTATAGAATAACCTGTTTTCCTGAGCCTCTCCTGTGTTCCCTCTTGTGGCCACAGCTGATTGGCCATCACAGAAGAGAACCTGGAACAAGCTTCCTCCACCGTAGTGCACACTCTAGTGTATGAGACAGACATTAGTATTATACCCACGAGTGTAAAATTATAACCATGTGGAAATTCTATGAGGGAGACGTTCGTGGTGCTCAGAGTATTTTAACAGGGAGATGTGGGCCAGGCTTGGGGGTCTGAGACAGTCTCCTTGAGGAAATGACATGCGGGTGAGATCTGAAAGGGTGATCAGTAGAAATTAACCAGGAACTGGGGGAAGGCTTTCCAGGCAGAAGGACCAGTTGGTGTAGAGGCTTCACTTCTGGAGCCCATGCGCACTGTTATCGGCTATCCCCTGCTTGCTCAAGATTAATGGGTAGGGTGGGTTTTAGGCACCAGACTTTCAGTTTTAAAACTGCAACAGTCTTGGGGGACCTGTTCTAGTTCACCAGGGACGGGGGAGTCCTGAGACACAGGATTTCAGTGCTAGTCCTGAGAAAGTTCTGGGCAAACTAGAACAGTTTGGTCACCCTGTGTGACACCTTCAAGAAACTGAAAAAAGTTCTTAGAGTGAGTGTCCTCAGAAGTAGGCCCTGAGAAGAGGATTCCTGTGCAAGGTATTTATTTGGAAGAGTAGGGAAAGTGGAAAATGAGATGGGGCAGCCAATTAAGGGGACAGTCTTGCTCCAGGGTAGGGTCTCCAGAGAAATTGGACATGCAGGGGATAGGTCAGTAGATAGATAGACATGGACGGGTAAATAGATAAATAGAGAGACATGGATGGGTAGTCAAATGCATGCATAGATGGATGGATGGATACACACATGCATAGATATATTGAGATATTTATATTAAGGAATTAACCCACATGAACATGAGGGCTGGCAAATCTGAAACCTGTAGAGTAGGCTGGCAGGTTGGAGACTCAGGCTAGAGCTGATGTAATCTTAAGGCAGAATTTCTCCTTTGAGAAACTCAGATTTTACTCCAGGCCTTGAACTGATGGAAGCCCATCCATATTACTGACTGTAATCTCCTTTCAGTTCAGTTCAGTCACTCAGTCATGTCCGACTCTTTGCGACCCCATGAATCACAGTACGCCAGGCCTCCCTGTCCATCACCATCTCCCAGAGTTCACTCAGACTCATGTCCATCGAGTCCGTGATGCCATCCAGCCATCTCATCCTCTGTCGTCCCCTTCTCCTCCTGCCCCCAATCCCTCCAAGCATCAGAGTCTTTTCCAATGAGTCAACTCTTTGCATGAGGTGGCCAAAGTACTGGAGCTTCAGCTTTAGCATCATTCCTTCCAAAGAAATCCCAGGGTTGATCTCCTTCAGAATGGACTGGTTGGATCTCCTTGCAGTCCAAGGGACTCTCAAGAGTCTTCTCCAACACCACAGTTCAAAAGCATCAATTCTTCAGCGCTCTGCCTTCTTCACAGTCCAACTCTCACATCCATACATCACCACAGGAAAAACGATAGCCTTGACTAGGTGGACCTTAGTCAGCAAAGTAATGTCTCTGCTTTTGAATATACTATCTGGATTGGTCATAACTTTTCTTCCAAGAGTAAGCGTCTTTTAATTTCATGGCTGCAATCACCATCTGCAGTGATTTTGGAGCCCCCCAAAATAAAATCTGACACTGTTTCCACTGTTTCCCCATCCATTTCCCATGAAGTGGTGGGACCGGATGCGATGATCTTAGTTTTCTGAATGTTGAGCTTTAGGCCAAGTTTCTCACTCTCCTCTTTCACATTCATCAAAAGGCTTTTTAGTTCCTCTTCACTTTCTGCCATAAGGGTGGTGTCATCTGCATATCTGAGGTTATTGATATTTCTCCCGGCAATCTTGATTCCAGCTTGTGCTTCCTCCAGCCCAGCGTTTCTCATGATGTACTCTGCATAGAAGTTAAATAAGCAGGGTGACAATATACAGCCTTGACGTACTCCTTTTCCTATTTGGAACCAGTCTGTTGTTCCATGTCCAGTTCTAACTGTTGCTTCCTGACCTGCATACAGATTTCTCAAGAGGCAGGTCAGGTGGTCTGGTATTCCCATCTCTTTCAGAATTTTCCACAGTAATCTCCTTTACTTAAAGTCAACTGACTATAGATGTTAATCACATCTACCAAATACAGTCACATTTTAGTTAGTATTTGATGGAATAACTGGGTAATACTGTTACCAAGTCTAAGCTTGCTGTGCCAGCAAGACCCTATGAACTGCAGCATGCCAGGCTTCCCTGTCCTTCACTATCTCCAGGAGCTTGCCCAGACTCACGTCCATGGAGTCGATGACGTCATCCAACCAACTCATTCTTTGTCGCCCTCTTCTCCTCCTGCCCTCAGTCTTTGCCAGCATCAGGTTTTTTTCCAATTAGTCAGCTCTTTGCATCAGGTAGCCAAGGTACTGGAGCTTCAGCTTCAGAATCAATCCTTCTAATGAATATTCAGAGTTGATTTCCTTTAGGATTGACTGGTTTGATCTCCTTGCAGTCCAAGGGACTCTCAAGAGCCTTCTCCAGCACCAGTTTGAAGGCATCAACTCTTCAGTGCTCAGCCTTTTTTATTGTCCAACTCTCACATCTGTACATGACTGTTGGAAAAACCATAGCTTAGAGTATACGAAAATTGTTGGCAAAATGATGTCTTTGCTTTCTAATACACTGTCTAGGTTTGACATAGCTTTTCTTCCAAGGAGCAAGTGTTTCTGAATTCCATGGCTATCATCACTATCCACAGTGATTTTGGAGCCCAGGAAAATAAAGTCTGTCTCTGTTTACATTTTTCCCCCATTTGTTTGCCACGAAGCAATGGGACCAGATGCCATGATCTTAGTTTTTTTGAATATTGAGTTTTAAGCCAACTTTTTCACTCTCCTCTTTCACCTTTGTCAAGAGGCTCTTTAGTTCCTTTTTGCTTTCTGCCATTAGGGTGGTATCATCGGTATATCTGGGGTTATTGATGTTTCTCCTGGAAATCTTGATTCCAGCTTGTGATTCATCCAGCTTGGTGTTTTACATGATATTTTCTGCATAGAAGTTAAATAAACAGGGTGACAGTATACAACCTTGATGTACTCCTTTTCCAATTTTGAACCAGTCCATCGTTCCATGTGCAGTTCTAACTGTTGCTTCTTGACTTACATACATGGTTGAGACAGGTCATTATGTATGATTATAATATCAACAGCAACAAAAAAGCAAGTCAAAGAAACTTTGGAAAGTTCCCAAGCATGGAATCAGAATTGGCTTTTCCCTGCCATGGTAACCCCTAGCCAAATAGACATAGAAAATTAACACTCAAGCCGGTGCCTCCTGTGGGTTTAATCCTGCTGGGGCACACTAGGAGACAGCGACACACCAGAGACATGTCAGAGTGATTCACTCAGGCGAGGAACATTGGGTATTTACACTCAGACTCTCATCATCCATTGTCTGATAACTGCTGGGGGTGGGGGAAAGGGGAGGGAGGGAAGTAGGAGAGGAGTTTCAGAGGCCAGAGGAAGAACTCAGGCAAGACAGAGTCCTGAGGTGGTTTGGAAGAGGGAAAGGGTGGAATGTCACTACACAGAAGGCCCCTGCAAATCAAGTACAGAGAGTAAAGTAAAAAGGGATCCAGCTATAAAGAGTCTCGTAAGGCCGGGTGAGAATTTAGGCTTTAAATCAAGAACAATGGAAAGGCATTATGTTTGGGGGGGTAGGAGGGGTAAGGAGAGGCATAATGGCCAGTGGAAAGATCAAAAGATCTTTCTATTGATTCTGATCCATAAGCATCAATGAAACATAATAGCCCAAAATAAACCAACACACCCTGGTCTATCAAAGATTTTTTGAAAACACAGATCTGGTCATTATGCCTCTTCTTAACCCCACCCCTCTTTGACAAAGGAGGCAAAAATACAAAAATGGGGCAGAGCAACCTCTTCAGTAAATGGTACTGGGAAAGTTGGACAGCTGCAAGTAAATCCATGAAGTCAGACCACATCCTCACGCAATGCACAAGAAGAAACTCCAAATGGCTTAAACCTAAGAGATGACACTATAAAACTCCTAGAAGAGAGCATAGACAAACCATTTTCTGACATAAATCCTACCAATGTTTCCTTAGGTCAATCTCCCAAAGCAGTAGAAATCAAAACAAAAATAAACAAATGGAATATAATCAAACATTCAAGATTTTGCCCACCAAAGGAAACCATTAAAAAAAGGACAACCTACAAAATGGGAGAAAATATTTGTAAATGATATGACTGATAAAGATTTATTTGTAAAACACAAAAACAACTCATTCAACTCAACAACAAAAAAAACCAAACAACACAATTAAAAAAAGGGCATAAGACCTTAATGGACATTTCTCCGAAGAAGGCATACAGATGGCCAGTAGGCACATAAAAAGATGGTTAACATCACTAATTATTAGAGAAATGCAAATCAAAACTACAATGAGGTACCACCTCGCACTGGTCAGAAGACTATCATTAAAAAAGTATACAAATAACAAATGCTGGAGAGTGTGGGGAAAAAGGAACCCTCCCATACTCTTGGTAGGAGTATAAATTGGTGCACCCACTTTGGAAAATAGTATGGTGTCTCCTCAGAAAACTAAAAATAGAGCTACCATATGATTCAGCAATTCTAATCCTGGGCATATATCGAGACAAAATTATAATTCAAAAGGATACATGCACCCCTCTACTATTCACAATAGCCAAGATATGGAAACAACCTTATGGTGAATGGATAAAGAAGATGTAGTACAGGACCTCCCTGGTGGTCTGGTGGTTAAGAATCTGCCTGCCAATGCAGGGGACACGGGTTCAATCCCTGTTCCAGGAAGATTCCACAAGCCATGGGGCAACTAAGCCCATGTGCCACAGCTACTGAAGCTCATGCACCCTAGAGCCTGTGCTCAGTGACAAAAGAGGCCACTGCAATGAGAAGCCCATGCACCATAGCTAGAGGGTAGGTCTCACTCACCACAACCAGAGAAAGCCCATGCACAGCAACGAAGACCCAGCATGGCTGAAAATAAAAAAAACAAAGTTGTGGTATGTATATACAGTGGAATACTACTCAGCCATAAAAAATTACATGTGCAGCAACATGGATGCAACTAGAGATTCATACTAAGTGAAGTAAGTCAGAAAGAGAAAGACAAATGCCACATGACATTACTTGCATGTGCAGTCTAAAATGTGGGATAAATGGGGCCTGCTGAGTTGAGGTGTTGAAACAGCCTCTTCATAGTAGGAGGTCTGGTCTGAAATCCTGGGAGAAAGGCCTCTGCATGAGGCTCACTTTGAGGAAGTGAAAACAGACTAAGCAAAAGGGAAAAAAGTTTCAGAGTTCTGAACCTGAGAGTTGCCACCCCTGGGACAGAATTCCTATGAAGCCTCCAGGCACCCAGTAAATGCTGTAGGGCTAAGGTGATAAGAGATGTTCAACAGACAACTTAGGAGCAGGAGCCCAGAAGAAGATCCTTAGAGCAGATGTCGGGAACTTGGAAAAACTCCCCAGAAATACCTGGGAAGGGCAGGCTGGTATAAGGCTGCAACTCCAGTGGATCAACTAGGAGAAGAGCTCAAACAATTGTAACGCAACTATTAATGGAAGGTGGAGAATGCCAGGACAGTTCAGTTCTGTTCAGTCACTCAGTCGTGTCCGACTCTTTGCGACCCCATGAACCGCAGCACACCAGGCCTCCCTGTCCATCACCAACTCCTGGAGTCCACCCAAACCCATGTCCATTGAGTCACTGATGCCATCCAACCATCTCATCCTCCGTCATCCCCTTCTGCTCCTGCCCTCAATCTTTCCCAGCATCAGGGTCTTTTCCAATGAGTCAGCTCTTCGCATCAGGTGGCCGAAGTATTGGAGTTTCAGCTTCAGCATCAGTCCTCCCAATGAACACCCAGAACTGATCTCCTTTAGGATGGACTGGTTGTGCCTCCTTGCAGTCCAAGGGACTCTCAAGAGTCTTCTCCAACACCACCCCATCTATTTCCCATGAAGTGCTGGGACCAGATACCATGATCTTAGTTTTCTGAAAGTTGAGCTTTAAGCCAACTTTTTCACTCTCCTCTTTCACTTTCATCAAGAGGCTCTTTAGTTCCTCTTCAATTTCTGCCATAAGGGTGGTATCATCTGCATGTCTGAGGTTATCGATATTTCTCCCAGCAATCTTGATTCCAGCTTGTGCTTCTTCCAGCCCAGCGTTTCTCATGATGTACTCTGCATATAAGTTAAATAAGCAGGGTGACAGTATACAGCCTTGACATACTCCTTTTCCTGTTTGGAAACCAGTCTGTTGTTCCATGTCCAGTTCTAACTGTTGCTTCCTGACCTGCATATAGGTTTCTCAAGAGGCAGGTCAGGTGGTCTGGTATTCCCATCTCTTTCAGAATTTTCCACAGTTTGTTGTGACCCACACAGCCAAAGGCTTTGGCATAGTCAATAAAGCAGGAATAGATGTTTTTCTAGAACTCCCTTGCTTTTTCGATGATCCAGCGGATTTTGGCAATTTGATCTCTGGTTCCTCTGCTTTTTCTAAAACCAGCTTGAACATCTGGATGTTCACGGTTCATGTATTGCTGAAGCCTGGCTTGGAGAATTTTGAGCATTACTTTACTAGCGTATGAGATGAGTGCAACTGTGTGGTAGTTTGAGCATTGTTTGGCATTGCCTTTCTTTAGGATTGGAATAAAAACTGATCTTTTCCTGTCCTGTGGCCACTGCTGAGTTTTCCAAATTTGCTGGCATATTGAGTGCAGCACTTTCACAGCATCATCTTTCAGGATTTGAAATAGCTCAACTGAAATTCCATCACCTCCACTAGCTTTGTTCATAGTGATGCTTTCTAAGGCCCACTTGACTTCACATTCCAGGATGTCTGGCCCTAGGTGAGTATTATCACCACCGTGATTATCTGGGTCATAAAGATCTTTTTTGTACAGTTCTTCCGTGTATTCTTGCCATCTCTTCTTAATATCTTCTGCTTCTGTTAGGTCCATACCATTTCTGTCCTTTATTGAGCTCATCTTTGCATGCAATGTTCCCTTGGTATCTCTAATTTTCTTGAAGAGATCTCTAGTCTTTCCCATTCTATTGTTTTCCTCTATTTCTTTGCATTGATCGCTGAGGAAGGCTTTCTTATCTCTCCTTGCTATTCCTTGAATGCTAACTCTGCATTCAAATGGGTATATCTTTCCTTTTCTCCTTTGCTTTTTGCTTCCCTTGTTTTGACAGCTATTTGCCAGGACAGGTGGGTTACAATCAGTTCAACAGCCTTGACCATGAACAAAACAGACATGGTCTTGAACCTCACAGATACAGCACCTGTGTACAAACATAAAGTTGATTCTAACAGAGATTAGAGTCTGTGAAAGTGTCAGCAAACTTTTTCTGTAAATGACCAGACAAATAATATTTTAGGTTTTGGGTCACACTGCCATTGCAGTGTGAAAGCCATTGCAGTGTGAAAGCAGTCAGTCACAGACAATGCATAAGCAAATGAGTATTATTGTATTCCCAACAGAGCTTTATTTATGGGAAAAAATAGCGCAAAATGAACCCGCCTGCAAAACGTTCACAGACATAGATGACAGACTTGTGGTTGGGAGGAAAGGGAGGGATGGAGTGGGAGTTTGGGATTAGCAGATGCAAACTATTATCTATAGAACGGATAAGCAACAAGGTCCTACTGTATTGCACGGGGAGCTATATCCAATCTCCTGGGATAAACCATATGGAAAAAAAATAATAAAAATGAATGCATACATGTGTATGACTGAGTCGCTTTGCTGTACAGCAGAAATTAGTACAACATTGTACATCAGCTATTCTTCACGGGCTTCCCTGGTGGCTCAGCAGTAAAGAATCTTCCTGCTCATGCAGGGGATAAGGGTTCGATCCCTGGTCTGGGAAGATCCCGCATGCCACGGAGCAACGAAGCCCACCCACCGTAACTACTGAGCCTGAGTGCTACAACTACTGCAGCCCGCATGCCTAGAGACATGGCTCCACAACAAGAGAAAACATTGCAATGAAGAGCCTGCGTGCGCATCACAACTAGAGAGTAGCTGCCTCTCTCTGCAAATAGAGAAAGTCTGGCATAACCATGAAAGCCCAGCACAGCCAAGATAAACCACTATACTTCAATAAAAAGAGAATTTAAAAAATCTATATCTTTAGGCTGTGAAGAGAAAAACGGATTGAGAAGGGGTAAAGAGGATGTGGAAGCAGTGACGAGGAAGATCTTGCTGGAGTCCAGGAGCCAGACAGTGGCATCTGGGAGAGGGTGGTAACCCTGAGGATGGAGAGAAGACAGACTCTAGGGCTGTCCAGGGAACTCAAGCAACAGGTCTTGGTTATTGATGTAGGATCAGTTGGAGGGTATTGAAAGGAGAGTATCAATAAGTCCAGGAATCCTGGAATTATTTTAGTTTTTTTTTTTTTTTTGAACGGAGACGATACCTGGGGCCCAGGTACGGACCACACAGCCCAGAAGCTGCCTGCAACTAGTTTTAGCATGAGAATCACCTTAGGATGACCTTGCCTGCTGCCTGAGCTGTTTTCATATCCTACAATGCTTATTGCATAATCAGAAACTTCCTGCTGAAAATACAGCTGGATGGTATGGTGTAAATGGAGGGTGACCATGGAAAACATTGCTTTAGTCTCTTAGCATGAGGACAGATCTCATAATGATACCAGGGATGGAATGAAGTTGAGAAATCAGACACCCAGAGCACGTCACCTTGAAATGAGCACCCTTAACCCTCACTCTTTGGTTGTCCAAACATTGATGCTCCTTGCTTTCTGTGTTATATTTTGTTTTGTCCACTCTGTGGAACAAAGGTTGGATTTACCTGCTTTGTGGGAGAGGGGATTAAGAGGAGATGGGAACAGCAATGTCACCTTAGGACTTTTCCTGTTGTCTTTGACTTTAAGAAGCCAGGTGTAATGAGAGTGACAGATGAACATGGGGCAATTTGATAAAATGGGAATCGCACACCCCCCGCCCCCACCCCCCCCCCGCCCCCACCCCCCCCCCCCCCCCCCGCCTCCGTATTCCCAGCACCTTGAGAATCTTTCTCTGAAAGGAAACTTGGCCCAGCTGCTGAACAAGAAGATAGGGACTCATCATTGTGACATGACCATACAAATGACTAGAAAACAAATCGAGCTTTAATTTCCAATGGTGTCTGAGGCCAGGCTATAGTGTTTATCATCTGCTCAACCAATGGCTCAAACTGGAAATCCACAGGGCATTGTGGAAGGCCCCCAGTTATCCATGCCTCCTGCTATTCCTGTCCTTGGAGGATTTTCTCCCATATTTACCGTGACTGGTCTGAGTGGTTGGCAGAATAATGGCCTCCAAAGATTTCATGTCCTAACCCCTGCAACCTGTGAATATGTTATTGTTTAGTCACTAAGTTGTGTCCAACTCTCTGCGACTCCATGGACTATAGCACATCAGGCTCCTCCGTCCTCCACTATCTCCTGGAGTTTGCTCAGATTCATGTTCATTGAGTCAGTGATGCTATCTAACCATCTCATCCTCTGCTGTCTGCTTCTCTTGTCCTTAGTCTTTCCCAGTATCAGGGTTTTTTCCCAGTGAGTCATCTCTTCACATAAAGTGGCCACAGTATTGGAGTTTCAGCTTCAGTATCAGTCTTTCCAATGAATATTCAGGTTGGTTTCCTTTAGGATTGACTGTTCTGATCTCCTTGCAGTCCAAAGGACTCTGAAGAGTTTTCTCCAGCACCACAATTTGAAAACATCAATTTTTTAGTTCTCAGCCTTCTTTATGGTCCAGCTCTCACATCTGTACATGACTACTGGAAAAATCATAGCTTTGACTACATGGACCTTTGTTGGCAAAGCGATGTCTCTGCTTTTAAATATGCTGAGTTTGTCACAGCTTTTCTTCCAAGGTGCAAGTGTCTTTTAATTTCATGACTGCTGCCACTACCTGCAGTGATTTTGGAGCCCTCTCAGAATAAAATCTTTCACTGCTTTCACTTTTCCCCTTTCTATTGGCCATGAAGTGATGGGACTGGATGCCATGATCTTAGTTTTGTAAATGTTGAGTTTTAAGCCAGCTCTTTAGTTCCTCTTCACTTTCTGCCATTAGAATGGATGCAGATTATCTGAGATTGTTGATATTTCTCGTGGCAATCTTGATTTCAGTTTGTGATTCATCTAGCCTGGCATTTCACATGATATAGTCTGCCCATAAGTTAAATAAGTGGGATGACAATATGCAGCCTTGTTGTATATTTCCCAATATCCTTTCCCAATTTGGAATCTGTTGTTCCATGTAAGGTTCTAACTGTTGTGTCTTGACCTGCATACAAGCTTCTCATGAGACAGGTAAAGTGGTCTGGTACTCTCACCTCCTTAAGAATTTTCCACAATTTTTTGTGATCCACACAGTCAAAGGCTTTAGGTTACATGGAAAGGGAAAGTTACGGTTGTAAATGGAATTAAGGTTATTAATTAATTGACATAGAGATGGGGAGATTATCCTGGATATCTGGATGGGCCCAATGTAATCATGTGCGGGCATGTGTACTAAGTCGCTTCAGTCATGTCTGACTCTTTGTGACCCTATGGGGCATAGCCCACCAGACTCTTCTGTCCATGGGATTCTCCAGACAAGAATACTGCAGTGGGTTACCATGCCCTCCTCCAAGGGGTCTTCCTGACCCAGGGATTGAACCTGCCTCTCATATGTCTCTTTCATTGGCAGATGGGTTCTTTACCACTAGCCCCACCTGGAAAGCCCCCAGTGTAACCACAGGTGTTCTTTTTTTTCCAATCAATTAATTTATTTTGATTGGAGGATAATTGCTTTATAATATCATGATGGATTTTGCCATATATCAACATGAATTTAAATGCAGAAGAAGAATGCAGAAGAGTCAGACCTAGAGGAATGGCTTCAACCAGGCATTGCTGGATTTGAAAATGGAAGGAAGCAGGAGCCAAGGAATGCAGGTGTCTCTGGAGACTGAGAAAGGCAGGCAAATGGACTCTCCCCTAAAGTCTCGGAAAGGAACCCTGCCTTCTTGACACATCTTAAATAGTAGCCAAGTGAGACCCATTTCAAACTTCTGATTTGGAAAATGGTAAGATAATAAATCTGTGCTGTTTAAAGCCATGAAGCTTGTAGCAGCTTGTTGCAGCATCAATAGGAACACAGCTCTGTAGGTAATTGCATATGGCAGAATGTGATAGCGCATCATTTCTGGGATAGGTTCAAAGGACTGAGGCTTCCATTCTGAGCTCTCATTCACCCTCTTGCTCTCATTATTTGCTCTGAGGGAAGACATGCTGTGAACAGACCTACAGAGCCCCCCAAAATAAAGTCTGACACTGTTTCCACTGTTTCCCCATCCATTTCCCATGAAGTGCTGGGACCAGACTCCATGATCTTAGTTTTCTGAATATTGAGCTTTAAGCCAACTTTTTCACTCTCCTCTTTCATCAAGAGGCTTTTTAGTTCTTCTTCACTTTCTTCCATAAAGATGGTGTCATCTGCATATCTGAGGTTATTGATAATTCTCCTGGCAATCTTGATTCCAGCTTGTGCTTCTTCCAGCCCAGCGTTTCTCATGATGTACTCTGCATATAAATTAAATAAACAGGGTGACAATATACAGCCTTGACGTACTCCTTTCCCTACTTGGAACCAGTCTGTTGTTCCATGGCCAGTTCTAACTGTTGCTTCCTGACCTGCATACAGATTTCTTACAAGGCAGGTCAGGTAATCTGGTATTCTCATCTCTTTCAGAATTTTCCACAGTTTATTGTGACCCACACAGTCAAAGGCTTTGGCATAGTCAATGAAGCAGAAATAGATGTTTTTCTGGAACTCTCTTGCTTTTTCCACGATCCAGCAGATGTTGGCAATTTGATCTCTGGTTCCTCCGCCTTTCCTAAAACCAGCTTGAACATCTGGAAGTTCACAGTTCACTTATTGTTAAAGCCTGGTTTGGAGAATTTTGAGCATTACTTTACTAGCATGTGAGATGAGTGCAATTGTGTGGTAGTTTGAGCTTTCTTTGGCATTGCCTTTCATAAATTGAAGAAAGTAGGGAAAACCACTAGACCATTCAGGTATGACCTAAATCAAATCCCTTAAGATTATACAGTGGAAGTGAGAAATAGATTTAAGGGACTAGATCTGATAGACAGAGTACCTGATTATGGATGGAGGTTCATGACATTGTACAGGAGACAGAAATCAAGACCATCCCCATGGAAAAGAAATGCAAAAAAGCAAAATGGCTGTCTGGGGAGGCCTTACAAATAGCTGTGAAAAGAAGAGAAGCAAAAAGCAAAGGAGAAAAGGAAAGATATTCCTGTTTGAATGCAGAGTTCCAAAGAATAGAGTTCCAAAGGAGAAACAAGAAACCCTTCCTCAGTGATCAATGCAAAGAAATAGAGGAAAAGAACAGAATGGGAAAGACTAGAGATCTCTTCAAGAAAATTAGAGATACCAAGGGAACATTTCATGCAAAGATGGGCTCGATAAAGGACAGAAATGGTATGGACCTAACAGAAGCAGAAGATATTAAGAAGAGATGGCAAGAATACACAGAAGAACTATACAAAAAAGATCTTCATGACCCAGATAATCACAATGGTGTGAACACTCACCTAGAGCCAGACATCCTGGAATGTGAAGTCAAGTGGGCCTTAGAAAGCATCACTATGAACAAAGTTAGTGGAGGTGATGGAATTCCAGTTGAGCTATTTCAAATCCTGAAAGATGATGCTGTGAAAGTGCTGCACTTAATATGCCAGCAAATTTGGAAAACTCAGCAGTGGCCACAGGACTGGAAAAGGTCAGTTTTCATTCCAATCCCCAAAACCTAACACACCCCTAATACATAGAGAGCGTGGTTGGCAGAATAATGCACCCCCTGCAAAGACATCAACATCCCAACCTGCAGAACCTGTGACTACATTAGCTTATAAGGCAAAGGGGAGTTAATACTGCATATGGAATTAAGTTTACCAATTCATTGATCTTGAGATGGAAAGATTGTTCTGAATTATCTGGATAGACACAATGGGATCACAAGGACCTTGAAGGGGGAGAGAGAGGCAAGAGAAAGGGAGTCAAAGAGAAGAACTCGGGTTGATGATGCTGGTTGTGAAGATGGAGAAAGGAGCCAGGAGTAGAGGGCCTCTAGATATTGGAAAGGCAAGGAAATGGATTCTCCTCAAGCACCCCCTGCCCTCATCCTGATTTTAGATATTTCAGACCCGATTGCAACCTACTTCAAATTTCTGACATCCAGAACTGTAAAATAAGAAATCTGTGTGGATGTGAGAGTTGGACTGTGAAGAAAGCTGAGCGCCGAAGAATTGATGTGGTGTTGGAGAAGACTCTTGAGAGTCCCTTGGACTGCAAAGAGACCCAACCAATCCGTTCTGAAGGAGATCAGCCCTGGGATTTCTTTGGAGGGAATGATGCTGAGGCTGAAACTCCAGTACTTTGGCCACCTCATGCGAAGAGTTGACTCATTGGAAAATACTCTGAAGCTGGGAGGGATTGGGGGCAGGAGGAGAAGGGATGACAGAGGATGAGGTGGCTGGGTGGCATCACTGACTCGATGGATGTGGGTCTGAGTGAACTCCGGGAGTTGGTGATGGACAGGGAGGCCTGGCGTGCTGTGATTCATGGGGTCGCAAAGAGTCGGACACGACTGAGCGACTGAACTGAACTGATTATCTTAAGCCACTGAGTTTGTGATAGTTCCTTACAGAAGCAATAGGAAACAAATACCAGGTGATCTCGACAGATATTTATGGAATTGAATGAATGAAAGTTCACTTTGCTCCAATCCCTCCCTGCTCTGTTTCAGTGTTCTTATGTTTTTACCTAAAATGAGGATCTGATCTCATCATCTCTGCCCATCTGCCTATCGTCTCCCTCTGGCTGTAGGATGACTTCACTCTCCTTCAGGAACTTGACAACCCTCAGCTGACCGTTCCAGCTTTCTGGCCCTCCTACTCATGGAAAAATCATCTGGACATCTTGCTTCACCCAACTCCTCATGCCCTTCCATGCCTGTATGCATTTTCAGATGTGTTCCCTCTTCTGAGACCCTCAACCCCCATACTTAGTGAAATCTGCTCACTCAATTAGGCTCACATGTCACCTCTAGCTACTCAGGTCATAATTAGCATCTACCGTAACTTTCTGTACTTGCTTGCATCCTAATGATCACCCCGTGCTGTTTTAAACTTTCTGCCCATCTTTACTTAACATCATGTAGAGCCACTCACAGGGAGGACTGGTGTCAGGGTCATCCTTGCATCTGCTTGGGATAAGAATTTGGGGAGAGGACTTCCCTGGCGGCTCAGTGGTAAAGAATCCATCTACCAGTACAGGGGACATGGGTTCGATCCCTGATCTAGGAGGATCCCACATGCCAGGGAGCAACTAAGCTGAGCACTACAACTATTGAGCTTGTGGTCTAGAGCCAGGAAACCACAACTGCTGAGCCCATGTGTTACAGCTACTGAGCTCTCATGCCCTAGAGCCCCTTCTCTGCAACAAGAGATGCTACCTCAATGAGAAGCCAGTGCACCGCAAGGAAGGGCAGCCCCTGCTCACAGTAACTAGTGAAAAACCCACACAGCCACAAAGACCCAACACAGTCAAAATAAAGAAATAAGTAAAATTATATATACAAAAAAATAATAATTTGGGGAGGGAACATCACTCTCAAAGATTAAGGACTAGCATAAGCATCCTAAGGTCTTCCTTGATCTCTCCTCCAGAGATTAGTTAAACCTCAACATCACCTCTTTAAAAAAAAAAGACAAAATGTAAATGACCTCTTCTTGATTATAATAGTAGCACCTAGTTGGTGTCCAGTGTTTAAGAAGCACCAGAGTGTCCACAGAAGAAAATAGACTGCTACACAGATCATCCATAAACCTGTCACGCATCATAATGAATAACTAACATTTCCTTCGTTCTTGCCATGTTGGCAGCCATCAGAGTAATCCTCTAATGGGAAGGTTTCATCATCAACTCCATTAACAGATGGGGAAACTGGGGCTCAGGGAGGTTGAGCAGGGTAGCCCAAGTTTAGGGACGTTTTTGTTCTTCTGGGTCCAAGCTCAATAATGAATGGGCAACTGGGTATCTCTCTCTGATAGCCACAAACTATATGTTTTTTTCCCAATCCCCTAATTATCAACTTCCCTGGTGGCTCAGACGGTAAAGCGTCTGCCTACAATGCGGGAGACCCGGGTTCAGTCCCTGGGTTGGGAAGATCTCCCGGAGAAGGCAATGGCAACCCACTCCGGTATTCTTGCCTGGAAAATCCCATAGATGGAGGAGTCTGGTAGGCTACAGTCCATGGTGTCACAAAGAGTCGAGTGACTTCACAATTATCATTAAGTCTCTTATCTCTTAAATTAGAAGGTTGAAAAGCAAAGATAAAGGCTTGAAAAGAAAGACTTACTTCACAGGAAGCAAACTCAGAGGCCCCCGGGCCAGGCAGCATCCTTAACTGGATGATGAGCCTGAGGGGACAGGGGTTCTGTGACAAATCACCTTTTCAAGTTTACAGTTTAACTTCTAATAACTTTATGGTGTTTTCTTTAGTTTGGCTCTTTTTTTTTTTAAACTACATCTAAGTTTGAATTTTTATGTTACCAAATCCATTGCTCTTTTTCCTCCTTTATGTTGTCTGGGTTTTCTTTGAGGTTTTGCAAGGCTTTCCCCACACCTGGGTTGTAATCTCACTCTCCTGACTTTTCTCTAGTTCTTATATGTTTTTATTTTTCTTATACAAAAATTTCAATATAACCGATGTTTTAAAATATGGGTTGTTGTTGTTCAGGCTTTCAGTCGTGTCTGACTCTGCAACCCCATGGACTGTAGCATGCCAGGCTTTCCTGTCCATCACCAACTCCCAGAGCTTGCTTAAACTCATGTCCATTGGTTGCCATCCAACCATCTCATCCTCTGTTGTCCCCTTCTCCTCCTGCCCTCAATCTTCCCCAGCATCAGGGTCTTTTCTAATGAATCAGCTCTTCCCATCAGGTGGCCAAAGTACTGGCATTTCAGCTTCAGCATCAGTCCTTCCAATGAATATTCAGGATTGGTTTCCTTTAGGATTGACTGGTTGGATTTCCTTGCAGTCCAAGGGACTCTCAAGAGTCTTCTCTAACACTACAGTTCAAAAGCTGTGTAAAACATATGGGTAAGATCTAATTTTTTCTAGAAACAAAAGGCCAAATGTGGCTTAGATGGGAAAGAAGCCATCTGCAATGGGGGAGACCCCCTGGGTTGGGAAGATCCCCTGGAAAAGAAAATGGCAACCCACTCCAACATTCTTGCCTGGAGAATTCCATGGACAGAGGAGCCTGGCGGGCTAAAGAGAGGGACACAACTGAATGACTTTTACTCACTCAAATGTCTCCATGCTTTTATTAGTATTTCATCACTAATTTGAAAAGAAATGTTTAAAGAAAGAAAAATGTGGGACTTCCCTGGTGGTCCAGTTGTTAAGAATCTGTCTTCCAATGCAGGGGATGTGGGTTCAATCCCTGGTTGGGGAACTAAGGTCCCAAATGCCTTGGGGTGCCACGTCAAGAGCAGCCCTCTCGCCTCATTGAAGACTGAGTACCACAGCTAAGACCTGATGCAGCCAAACAAATAAATATTTTGTTATAGAAAATGTCAAAGTATACAAAAGTAGTACATGGTAAAAAGTGAAATGGTTAGTCGCTCAGTCATGGCCAACCCCATGGGTTGTAGCCCGCCAGGCTCCTCTGTCCATGGGATTCTCCAGACAGGAATACTGGAGTGGGTTGCCATTCCCTTCTCCAGGGGATCTTCCTGACCCACGGACTGAACCTGGGTCTCCGCCACTGCAGGCAGATTCTTTATCATCTGAGCCCTCAGGGAAGCACAAAATGGTACAAGAGAAATACCTATCTTCCATCGACATAGTTATCAATTTAGGGCCAATTTTAAGAAATGATGGTAAGATACACATAGCATAAAATTGACCGTCTTCACATTTTAAATGTACAGTTCAGTAGTGTTAAGTACATTCACACCGCTGTGCAACCCATGTCTCCACAAGCTGTTTTTACATAACAGTCTTACATAATACTTAGACAGGGTTTGGTTTCATTCATCTCTTTATTAAAACAATACTACCCACTCTATATACTGCTTTGCTTATTTTAGTTTTAAAATAATCTATAGTAAAATTTCCCTTTTCTGGATGCATGGTTCTGTGAATTTTAACATACGTTTATATTTTTGCAACCATCACCATCACCAAGATATGAAATTGGGAAACACTTCCACCACCCTGAATAACTCCCTTCCGCATGTCACCCCCTTCATAATCACCCCCATTCAATTGAATGGCAACTGGTCTGTTCTTTATCACAACTTTTTCTTGTCCAGAATGTCATGTAAATGGAATCCCATAGCTAGGAACCTTTTGTTGTTATTGTTGTTCAGTTGCTAAGTCATGTCTGACTCTTTGTGACCCAATGGACTGCAGCATGTTCTGGCTTCCCTGTCTTTCACTATCTCTCGGAGTTTGAGATTGGCTTTAATCACTCAGCAAAATGTCTCTGTGTTTTATCCAAGTTGTTGCCTCTATCTGTTGTGTGTTCCCTGTTTTCTGGTTTTGTTTTTTTTTTTTCCAATTTAATTTTACTTATTTGGTTTTGTCTGCACTGGTCTTTGTTGCTGTGTGGGGGCTTTCTCTAGCTGCTCTATGCAAGCCTCTCATTGTGGTGGCCTCTCTCATTATGGAGCGTGGGCTCCAGGATGCATGAGCTTCAGCAATTGTGGCACACAGGCTTAATTGCCCCGTGACATGTAGAATCTCCCCAGACCAGGGCTCGAACCCATGTTCCCTGCATTGGCAGGTAGATCTTTTACGACTGGGTTAAGTCCTGTACCAGGGAAGTCCTGTAGCGTGTTCCCTGTTATTGCAAGTGTTCCGTTGTTCCTTAAGGAGCTGCAATTCCACACTTTTAAGAATTGTTGCTTTATAATGATTTTGATATCTGATTGGTAAGCTTCCTGCCCACCGACATTGCTCCCATTCTCTTTGTTTCCCAAGAGTGTCTTGACTATTCTAGTAAACTAATCTGTAGGTATTTGGTAGCTTTGGTTGCTATTGTGAGTGATCCCTTCAACCACTCGATTATCCGAACTTAAAGATATCCCAGAATAGAATGAAAATTGTGCAAGACCCTTCTGAAGAAAACTATCAAACTAGATAGATGGGGCTGAAGAAAACCTTAAATGCATGCAAAGATTCAAAGACTCAAAATGGAATGGGTGTTCAGATTCAAATCCGTTCGTATTCATTGAGCTGTTTCCTAGCTTTAATTGGTTTTAATCTTTTTCATCAGTCTTTTCAAATTAATGGGATAAAATTAGTGAATTTTTAAAAATTGTATTAATCTCTGTCCCTTCACTGTTCATGTTCCTTTTCTCTTTCTAAAACTTGTGTGTTGTGTTTTCTGTGTTTTGGCATGCCTTAACTGTAATCTAAATATGCCTGGAAGCCCACGTGGCCGGTCGTGGAGTAGATTCCAGTTCCAGAGGTGTACCCTGACAGCTGAAGTCATTTGAAAAGGCTGTGCCTCTCTATCCCCCATCTCATGAAATATCTTGAAGAGGCAGTAAGTGGGTTTTAACAATGTTGCTTAGTCTAAGGGATCCACTTCTGCCTCAATTGGCTCCGGTGACCCCTCCAAGCTCAGCCTTCACTCCTATTCCATAGGCTTGTTACTCTTCATCCTCAGCCTTTACTCCCCTTCCAGCATCTCATATTTAGACTGGTTGTAATAATTATGTTAACTATCATATTACTGCTACTGCTGCTGCTGCTAAGTCACTTCAGTCGTGTCCGACTCTGTGCGACCCCATAGACGGCAGCCCAACAGGCTCCCCCGTCCCTGGGATTCTCCAGGCAAGAACACTGAAGTGAGTTGCCATTTCCTTCTCCATCATATTACTAGCATGTTTGTAATGGGGAGAAGAAGTTAGATGGGAAATATAAAAATACAGGATTTTTAAAAGTGGGTCAGAAAGAAAGAAGCTTGTAAACATAATCACACACACACCAATACTCACATGATTTTATTGTCTAGATTTTTTTCATACAAGCTTCTTTTGGTTTCACCAATTCTGCCCTTTTTTTCCCTTCCCTCCCCCAACTTCCCTTTTGTAAATTCATACATTTTCTCTTGCTTTCTTTTGATTTATTTTGTTTCACTTTTCCTTAATTTTTTAGAAAAATATTTATTTCTTTCAACTGCACTGGGTCTTTGTTGCTGTGCTCGGGCTTTCTCTAGTTGCAGCAAGTGGGTGGGAACTCTCCAGGTGTGGTGAGTAGGCCTCTCATTGCAATGGCTTCTCTTGTTGCAGAGCACGGGCCCCAGGGCACAGGCTTCAGTAATTGTGGTTCACAGGCTTATGGAATCTTCCTGGACCAGGGATCGAACCTGTGACCCCTGCATTGCAAGGCAGATTCTTAACCAGTGGACCATCGGGGAAGCGTTTTCCTTATTTCTTGAGCTGAACTCACACTGACTTCTTTTAGAATTAGCTTTGCTTATTTATTAATAAAAGCACTTACGGCTAGGAGTTTTCCTCTGAATACCACCTTGGAAGCATTCTCCAAAGTTGATGGCAGTATGGGCACTTAGATGGTGAAGTCTCCTTCACATAGAAAACCATCTGTGCTACGTGAATTCTGGGGTAACTAGGGCCCTGGAGGCTGAGTCATTCCCCTAAAGTTCCCACTGTGTTGGACCATACCTCCTCCAGGGACACGAGGGGTACAGAGCCTCAGAACAGCTTTGGTAGAACTTCTAATCCAAACACCACTGATAAATGTCGTAAGGAACAGATATCAGATGGTATGTTTCCTGTCTTTCCCAAGCTTCTTTGTATGTCCATCTTCTTCCCAATAAGCCCAGGGAAGTAATGGGCCCTTTGGGAATTATTTCAGTTTAAATGGAGCTTGGGATGGACAGGGAGGCCTGGCGTGCTGCAGTCCATGGGGTCACAAAGAGTAGGACACAACTGACCTGATGGAGCTTGGGAGCGCGAAATACAGATTTTACTTGGCATTCCTTTCAAACTGTCCAGAGTTTTGTGTTATGATGTCATAGTTTTTTCCCTTCTATAATAAAGTATTTTTCCTCTATTATGTAAAAAAAAAAATTTTTTTTTTTTTGCTACATATCCAGAAGGGTTTGGGTTTGAAACACTTTCTGTATTAATGGAGCCTCTTGATGTGACAAAAACCTGATTCAAACTGGCTTTTAGGAAAAGGGGATTTATGGAAACTGGTTGATATTCACGTTCACAGAGACTATTGATATTCACATGTCCTGCTGGATCAGGTGCTGAGCCATGTCCTCAGAAACCCTCCTCCCCTTCTCCATCTCCCGGCTCTTTTCTGTGTTGGTCTCCACCTGCCCCGGGGCCTCGCTCCGCCCCACGTGCAGCTCCAGACCAGACTCACTCATCTCCCTGACCAATCACCGTGACGAGAAAGCTAGATCATCTGGTAGAGGCCACCGATGCTCGGCGGGCAGAACACCTGCTGTACAGTATACGGTTTATATGGCGCCCTCTTCCTAAAACACCTCTCTAATCAAGGCCAGACTTCTCTTAAATTTTTACTGTTTCCTTTGCAGGCCAGAAGAACTCTTCCCCACCTCAAGCTGCCCTCTTTACAGCTCCCAGCCCGCTTCCTTACTCCCACACCCCGTGTTCCAGCCTTGGCAAACTACTCCCCATTTCCAAACAAACATGTACTTTTGTTTCTCTACCTTTGGACATGCTGTGCCCTTTGCTAGGAATTCCCTCTTTCCTCATTCATTTTTTAAGAGCCTAGGTCATGCCCGGAAATCACTCGGGCAGTTTGACCATCTCCTCCCTGGGCTCTCCTCTACCTCTGCTCTCGCTCTGTTCCTCCTGGACCTGGACAAGGCTGAATCCGGTGTGACTGTCTCTCCTGCAAGGCATCAGGACTGGACCCTATGGGCTAAGGCTGCGATGATTTCCCTGCGGTGTCTGCCGTGTAATAGATATCAAGTAAATGTCAGTGGAAAGAAAGTGCAGATGGGGTCAGCTGTCCACACACTGGTTGTTTGACTATTTTTGTGTAGTACAGGCTCCTGTGGGTTTTCAGTGCAGCAGCCTGTACCTTCCTGCCAGAACCTGCTTTTACCACTGCCCCACCCTATTCTAGACTATAGAGCCTGGATACCTGAAAGATTATGCCCTGGGGACAGCCCTAATCAGTGACTAACAGTGCAGGTGAAGGGTGAGTGCTCCAGTGCCTTTGCCCTAATGGAACAACTCTAGGTGTCCATTACCTAGACAATAAAAACCTGTTGTTTTTATTGTTCAGTTGCTAAGTTGTGTTCGACTCTTTGTGACTCTATGGACTACAGCACACCAGACTCTTCTGTCCACTATCTCCCAGATTTGCTCAAGTTCATGCCCATTGAGTTGGTGGTGCCATCCAACCATCTCATCCTCTGTCGCCCCCTACTCTTTTTGCCTTCAATCTTTCCCAGCATCAGGGTCTTTTCCAATAAGTCGGCTCTTCACATTAGGTGGTCAAATATTACATGACCTGCATTGCCCCCAAAGCTCCCCAGAGAGTTAGGTTCCCATTACCCTCTGTGACTTGCATTGATAACCCATCCTTACTTGACCTCCTTATCCTCCCCACCCGACTGCCTCATTCTCTTACCCATTTTTCTGGAAGACTACCTAATGAGTCACTTTCTCCAAAATCCTGGTCTCAGGTCCTCAGACTGGCTTCTGGGGAACCCAGCCTAAGACAGAGTTGATGATTCAATGAACAGAAGAAGAATAATGGATTCAGGAATCAACAACTATTAATATTTATTGGTCACTAATTACAGGGAAGAAACAGGAGCAGGAGAGGACCTTCCTCCTGGGATGTATCTTCTTAAGGAGACAAGGTTTACAAGTGTAGGAAAAGAACTCATATGTGAAATGAAATGTGATGAAGAGTAAGCAGATTCAAAGCTCAAGGAAGGAGGGATGACTGTGGACACAGGGTTGTCAAGGTGGAAGTGAGCCTTGAAGTGAGGATGAGATGAAGCAGGCAAAGGCCCAGTGAATACAGCAGTGTGGCTAGAGTAAAACCATGCAAGTTTAACGCCAGGATGTGAAGACTTGGAATCCATTCAAATGAGTTTGGACTTTATCTCATAAGGTAGTGGGGGGGGGGTCAACATTAATTTATTCATTCAACAAACATTTATTGAGTGCCTGTAATGTGTGGCACACCCAGACAGGAACAAGATGTACTCTAGGAGGGGTGTTCCTTAACTTAACTGCCTGTTCTGGCCACCAGAATTTGACTATATGTGTTATTTGGATCCACCTATAATTCCTGGATATATTTTTTTTCCTATGTACTTTTATCATGTGTGTATATGTTTTTCTGATCATAAAGTGAAATATTATCCTCATAAAAATTCAAACATTTGGAGAACTGTGCACGGTAGGAAAAGTAATGTCTTCTAGTCAACGGAGAAGACCGGAAATCTTTTTTTTTTAATATAAGTTTATTTATTTTAGTTGGAGGCTAATTACAATATTGTATTGGTTTTGCCATACATCAACGTGAAGACTGGAAATCTTGAACGGGACTTGGGCTGTAGAAATTAGAAAGTCCCCAGGGGTTGGGCTGAGCTTGTGGTTCCCAGGAACAATTACTTGGAGGAGCAGTGTCACGCAGTTTCTGATTTTCCTCAATCACTCAGTTACATCTGGCTCAACACTCTCATGCTTTGAGGGGAGATTAAAGTCAGGGTTAAGTTTAAGTCTGTGTCTCTGATTGGAATGGAATAGGGGCCACAAAATAGAGAGTTCAAGATGAACTACAAAGTCCTGAGTAGCAGCAGTTCGAAACAAGCTGAGCTGGTGGAATGTCATGGAATGGAACTTCTAAGCTCTCCTTGGAGAGCCAAAAACGGGGGTGGGGAAGCTTGCACTTTCTGCTATCTGGGAAAGTGGGGAATTGTAGTCATCACAGGATGAACATTTTAAAAAATGCAACCTTGTTTGGTAGGCGTGGGCTGGTGATGTCAGGGACGCTTCTTGCTTCATGTATTTTGTATTTTAATAGAGAACGTGAGGAGCTGTCCGCAAGACTGTGCCTATTTACAGAACCAGTAGACAGAGTGTTCCTTTCCATCCTGTCAAAACTCTTATTACCAAATTTTATTCTTTGACAACTGATAAGGTGAAATTGAATAAAGAATGTTGTTTAACTTGCATACATTTAATCGTTTGTACTAAGGTTGAGCCTCTTTGATTTTTTTTCCTTCTGGAATGGTCTCATTTGTTTATACATTTCTCATTGGTTTGTAAGAACTGTTTGAATACAGACAACGTTATCTATTTTGTCTGACTAATCCTGTAAGTACCATTCTCAGTTGACTGTAATTTAAAAGATTATCATAAGGATGTTTCTTTCAATGTGAACTATTGCACTTCATTTCTTGTAGCTATAGTTATTAGGTCCTGACCTTGATTCTCTCTAGATTGAGTTCTTTGATCATTGGGGTGTAGTACTCACCAGCAGGGCTTTCTTCCTAGACCTTCTCCATGCATTTGTTTGTATCCTCAAATTGATTTTCCCAGAATGAGTAAATAGTGCTCTAATTTTTTAGTTCTTCTATATCTGAGAATTTCTTTAGATTCTCTTTACATATGAACAACATCCCAACTGAATATAAAACTCAGCACTCTGTTGACATTGCCCTTGGCATTCCAGGTAGGAATTGTGCGAATCAGAAATGAATGGAAGACAGATTTGAAGACAGAAGCTGTGATCTTGGAGGCCCTTGAAAGCCAAGATACAGGGCACTAAAGGTATCAAATCAGAGGGAGGACATCCAAACAGCTCGATTTTAGGAGGATTAGCCTGGCAAATACAATGGGAAGAACAAGAGGGGGAGATGGAGGATGGTTTTGTTATGTTAGAAATGAAATTGACTACAAGTCACAGAAAACAATGAATAAAGATTCACTTATATCATATACAAAAAGTCCAGAAGAGCAAAGGAACATGTGTGTGTTTGTGTCTTTTTGTGTGTTTATTATTTATCTTGGTTTAGCTGCTCATTGATATTGGGCTAAAGTCATTGCAGTTCTCTTGACCTTTCCTTCATAGTTGCAAAATGGCTCCTGCAGCTCCAAACATCATATTTGTATTCCAGGCACAAGATGGAGGGTAATGGAGATAAAGTCAGAGTTGACTCATTTTACTAGGAAAGCAAAAACTCTCCAGAACTTTCCACTTCCCAGCAGAGTTCTCTCTCTATCTAATTGACCAGAGCTGTATCATATTGTTACTGAACCAGATTTGTTTGCCAAAAATGCAGCAAGCTAAACCCCTGAGGTCTGCAGCAGAGAAAGAATTTATTCACAAGGGAGCCAAGTGAGGAAATGGGAGAGCAAATCTCAGATCTGCCTTCCAGAATGCAACAGGCTTGAGATATTTATAGAATAAAGAAGTATTTGTTTATTAATTTGTTTATTAATTTATTTTAATTGGAGAATAGTTACTTTACACTTTTGTGATGGTTCTTGCCATACGTCAACATGAATTGGCCACAGGCATACATGTGTCCACACCATCCTGAACCCCCATCCCACCTCCCTCTCCACTCTGTTCATCTGGATTGTCCCAGAGCACCGACTTTGGGTCCTGTGCCTCATGCATGCAACTTGCACTGGCCATCTATTTTACATAAGGTAACATGTATGTTTATACATGTTTCAGTGATATTCCTGAAGAAAGAAATGGCAACCCACTCCAGTATTCTTGCCTGGATTATTCCATGGACAGAGGAGCTTGGCAGGCTACAGTCCATGGGGTCGCAAAGAGTCCGACATGACTGAGCAACTGTCACTCACTCACTCTCAAATCATCCCACCCTTGCTTTCTTCCACTGAGTCCAAAAGTCTGTTCTTTATAGATCTCTGTCTCCTGTGCTGCCCTGCATGTAGGATCGTTGGTACCATCTTTCTAAATTCCATATATATGCATTAATATACAGTATTTGTCTTTCTCTTTCTGACTTACTTCACTCTGTATAATAAGCTCCAGGTTCATCCTGTAAGGTGGTCTTAAGGTGTGGGGAAAGGAGTTTGGAAGCAGGGAAATGTTCTGAGCAGGCCCAGTTTTAGAGTCCGTGGTCCTCTCCAGTCTTAGCCAGCCTGAATTGGACAGAAGCCTACTCCAAATTTCTGGAAAATAACTTAAACCCCTGTTACTATAGTGACCCATATGTCAGAGGCATTATCTATAGGGGTGGTTAAGAAGCTTGGTGATATATTACCCAAGCTACGTGAAACTTGGAGCTGGGAGAGTATGCGACTAGAGAATGAAAAAAAAAAAAAAAAAAAAAACCAACCCTAAAGCAGGCTTAATCAGTAAAGGCAGGTTACAAACAACAAGTTGTTTCCTTATCTACTGTTCTGTAAGACACACTCAAGGATTTCTGTTAAGGTTCCAGCTTCTGTTAACCCTATGGGGCATGGTTTCAAAATGGCCACCCTATCTGCAAGGGAGGCTGGGAAGGCAAATTATTCAGCTAGGCACATTTCAAAGAAAAAGTAGGGAATCTACATTTGTAGACAACTGAAAATGTCTGCCAGAACCCCAAAAGTACCACCACCTCCACCGCACACAATACACAAAAGATAAACTGGACATATTGAAATGAAGAAGGTCTGTCTGTTCATCAAATTAACTCCATAAAGAGAGCAAAAAGACAAACAGCACTGGGGTGGGGCAGGGGGAAGATGCTGAAAAGGAAATAAGCGCAGAATACACAAAAATCTATTCTGAAGATGAGCACAGAAGAATTGATACTTTCTAACTGTGGTGTTGTAGAAGACTCTTGAGAGTCCCTTGGACTGCAAGGTGATAAAACCAGTCAATCCTAAAGGAAACCAATCCTGAATATTCATTGGAAGGACTGATGCTGAAACTGAAGCTGAAGCTCCAATACTTTGGCTACCTGATGCAAAGAGCTGATTCATTGGAAAAGACCCTGATGCTGGGAAAGATGGAAGGCGGGAGGAGAAGGGGACGGCAGAGGATGAGCTGGTTGGGTGGTATCACCAACTCAATGCATGTAAATTTGAGCAAGCTCTGGGAGTTGGTGATGGACATGGAAGCCTGGTGTGCTGCAGTCCATGGGGTCGCAAAGAGTTGGACACGCCTGGGCGACTGAACTGAACTGACACAAAGATGTACAAATCAATAAGAAAAAGACAGACAAGCCATTAAAGAAGGAAAAGACAATAGAAAAATAATAACTCCACAAAAGAGAGCATCCAAATGGCCTATAGACACTTAAAAATGTGCTCACCATCATCAGTCATCAGCGGAATATACATTAGAACCACAATGAGTTATCACTACACATCGGCCTATTAATAGCTGGCTAAAATGAAGGATGGGAAAATGGGCAAGTGTTGAGGATATGGAGCAACTGGAACACTCACACGCTACTGGTAGGAGTGAAGAATTGGTACAGTCGCTTTGGAAAACACTTTAGCTTCCTAAAGCTGGCATTATCGTACTCTGCATGCATGCGTGCTAAGTCGCTTCAGTCATGTCTGACACTTTGTGACCTTATGGACTGCAACCTGCCAGGCTCCTCTGTCCATGGGGATTCTCCAGGCAAGAATACTGGAGTGGGTTGCCATTCCCTCCTCCAGGGAATCTTCCCAACTCAGGGATCAAACCCGTGCCTCCTGTTGCTCCTGCATTGTAGGCAGATTCCTTACTGCTGAACCACTGGGGAAGCTAGCAATTCCATACTCAAAAGAAATACCCAATAAAGGAGAAATATACATATAAATATACTTGTGTGTGGTTACTTATTTATTCAACAAGGGTATGTACTAGAATGAGGCTTCCCTTGTAGGTCAGCTGGTAAAGAATCCGCCTGCAGTGCAGGAGACCCCGGTTCAATTCCTAGGGAGAAGATCCCCTGGAGAAGAGATAGGCTACTCATTCCAGTACTCACGGCTTCCCTGGTGGTTCAAACAGCAAAGAATCTGCCTGCCATGTGGGAGACCTGGGTTCGATCCCTGGGTTGGGAAGATTCTCTGGAGGAGGGCATGGCAACCCACTCCAGTGTTCTGGCCTGGAGAATCCCCATGGACAGAGGAGCCAGGCGGGGTCACAAAGAGTCGACATGACTGAGTGACTAAGCACAGCACAGCACAGAGCATGTACTAGAATATTCATAGCAGCACTATTTGTCGTAACTCCAAGCTGGAAGCTACCAAGTGCCTATCAACAGTAGGATGGACAAATAAGTTGTGGTATATTCATCCACGAGAACCCTGTCAACAGTGATAATGAACTCCCTAAAAATATATGCAATAATGTAGATAAATTTTAAACCTAATGTTGAGCAAAAGAAACCATGCAGCATATACGGCATGTTTGCATTTAAATAAAATACAGAAATGGGAGAAACCAGTCTATGTTGTTAAAAGCCAGGATAGTGGTTGCTCTTTGTGGGGGAAGAGTGAGGAGGAGGCAGTGTTCCTGACTGAATGGGGACGTGAAGCAGACATCTGGGGAGCGCTGGTAATGTTCCCTTTCGTTTTTATTATTGCTTTACATTTATTACTTAATGTCTCATGATTACATAGAATACTATAGTCGTTGTAAAGTTTAAATTCTAAATAAAGGTGTATGATACAAAATATTGAGTTTAGTTGCCTGTGCTATATACAGTAGTCTTGTCGGTTGTCTATTTTATATATAAATAGTGGTATGTAACTGCTAATCCCAACCTCCTAATCTGTCTCTCCCCTTACCTCTTTTTCCAGTTTGGTAACCATAAGTTTGTTTTCTATGTCTGTGAGTCTCTTCCTGTTTTATAAATACGTTTACTTGTATCTTTTTTTTTTTTTTTTTTAGATTCCACAGTCAGCGATGTCATATGATTGACCTTCTCTTTCTTGGAGGTCACACAGTTGTGTGTGGCCTGTGGCAAGCTGTCACACTATATATTTATGCCATTTGTGCTTTTTCTTTGTGTATAGGTTGCACCTCAGTGAGGAAAACTAAAATTTTTCAAAAGTGACTGCCACACCAGATATGAGATAACTGTGAAAGGCTCTGCCTACTATACAAGGACTATTCAGGTATATGGTTCAGCTGCAGGACACAGCAGAACCACTCACCCCAAGTCACCAAATTGGCTCCTAGATCAACTGAAAGAACAGAAGTACATGGCAGTTACCCAATAACTACTATTTCTTGCTAAGGTCCCGCAGTCAAATGCCTCCAGGGGCCCAGTGGGTTCATGAATGAGATGCTAGGTTATCACAGTAAGAATGATGGGGGGCTTCCCCGGTGGCTCAGTGGTAAAGAATCTGTCTGCCAATGCAGGAGACATGTGTTCCAGCCCTAGTCTGGGAGATCCCACATGCGGCAGAGCAATTAAGCTCCTGTGCCACAACTATTTAGCCTGTGCTCTGGAGCCTGGGAACTGCAACTTCTAAAGCCTGTGAGCCTGTGCTTTGCAACAAGAGAAGTCACCATTTTGAAAAGCCTGCACACTGCAACTAGAGAGTAGCCCCCACTTGCTGCAACCAGAAAGCCCCCACACAGCAAGGAAAACCCAGTGCAGCTGAAAATAAATATATAAAATAAAAAAGGCATAAATGAAAGCAGTGTTGTCTGTAGCTCCAGCTATTGAATGCTGTCAGAGAATGCAGGCCAGGGAAGTTTCCAAAATTTTGAAAAAAAATCTGAGAATCCAGTTTTCTCCATGAAGCCTCTCAGTTTTCAGATTTTGATAATTCTTTCAAATAAAATGGACGCATCAAAACATACCCTGGGGCCAGATTTGGCCAATGGACATCCTGTTTGCAACCTCTGGTTTAATGGTTGGTTGAATGAATCACTCTGAAAGTCTGGCAGAGCTACAATGATACAAACAGTATCTACTCTTTATTAGGTACTTAATGGGACCTTTACCTCCCAACATATTTCCTTGCTTCTAAGATGCCTCATACACCATTTATATAATAACAGCTTTCCAGGAAATAAAGAATTTAAAAAAAACATAAAAAGGAAACAGTACCATATTAAATTTATTATTAAAAGACACACCTAGATTCAGAAACATTGCAATGTAAAAGAAGAGTATGCTTGAAAAATGAGTGAATATGAGACATTTTCTCATTTTTTTCTTACAAAAACTTTATGTGGTGTGCATGGTTGTTAGCCACAGTATGAGGCTCAGTTAGATTAACTAACTGTCCCAAGTTTATGCATCTAGTAAGTGGCAGGGCCAGAACTTAAATCTAGATTTATTTCACATCCAACACCATATCCCTGATCATTGCCATACATTGCTTCCTTTTGTGGAATAAGTGTCAGCAAGAGCAAAGGTTGTAGGTTTGGGGGAGTGTTACAGTAGTCTAAGTGGCTGTAAGAAATACCCAAACATGGTATGCATGCATGAAATAAAAATGCAGTTCTTGGGACTTCCCTGGTGGTCCTGGTGGCTAAGACTCCAGGCTCCCAATTCAGGGGAGCTGGATTTGAGCCCTGGTTGGGGAACTAGTTCCCATACATTGCAACTAAGAGTTCATATACTGCAACTAAAAGATTCTGTGTGATGCAACTAAGACCAGGCACAGCCAAATAAATAATAAAGTAAATAAAAATAAATATTAAAAATTGCATTTCTGACTCATTTAATAGCCTTTGGCGTACTCTTCCATGCAGTCCTTCCCATGGTGACTAGTTCAGTGAACTGGGAGAAGAAAGAACACAGACAAGGCTCCTGCAGTCTTGTTGTTCAGTTGCTAAGTCGTGTCCACCTCTTTGTAACCCCATGGACTGCAGCATGCCAGGTTTCCCTGTCCTTCATCATCTCCCAGAGTTTGTTCAAACTCATGCCCATTGAGTTGGTGGTGCCATCCAACCATCTCATCCTCTACCATCCCCTTCTCCTTTTGCCTTCAATCTTTCCCAGCAGCAGGGTCTTTTCCAGTGAGTTGGCTCTTTGCATCAGGTGGCTCTTTGCATCATATTGGAGCTTCAGCTTTAGCATCAGTCCTTCCAATGAATATGCAGGATTGATTTCCTTTAGGATTGACTAATTTGATTTCCTTGCTGTCCAAGGGACTCTCAAGAGTCTTTTCTAGCACCACAATTAGAAAGCATTAATTCTTTGGTGCTCATTCTTCTTTATTGTCCAACTCTCTCATCTGTTTTTGACTCATGGGAAAGCCATAACTTTGATTATATGGACCTTTGTCAGCAAAGTGATGTCTATGCTTTTTAATATGCTGTCTAGTTTTGTCATAGCTTTTCTTCCTAGGAATGAGCTTCTTTTAATTTCATGGCTGCAGTCACTGTCCACCGTGATTTTGGAGCCCAAGAAAAGAAACTCTGTCACTGTTTCCATTGTTTCCCTATCCATTTGCCATGACGTAATGGGACCAGATGCCATGATCTTTGTTTTTTTGATGTTGAGTTTTAAGCCAGTTTGTTCACTCTCCTCTTTTACCTTCATCAAAAGGCTCTTTAGTTCCACTTCACTTTTTGCCTTTTGGGTGGTGTCATCTGCATATCTGAGGTTATTGATATTTCTCCTGGCAATCCTGAGTCTAGCTTGTGACTCATCCAGCCAGCATTTTGCATGATGGACTCTGCATATAAGGTAAATAATCAGGGTGACAATATACAGCCTTGAAGCACTCCTTTCTCAATTTTGATTCAGTCAGTTTTTTCATGTCTGGTTCTAACCGTTGCTTCTTGACCTGCATATAGGTTTCTCAGGAAGCAGGTAAGGTGGTCTGGTATTCCCATCTCTTTAAGAATTTTCCACAGTTTATTGTGCTCCACACAGGCTTTAGTATAGTCAATGAGGCAGAAGATGTTTTCCTGGAATTCCCTTGCTTTTTCTATGACCCAACTTGATGTTAGCATGTTGGTCTCTGGTTCCTCTGTCTTAGTAGCTAGAGTAGGATGACTCAGAATGAGGAAAGATAGACTCTGCTTGAGGCCTGGGCTGGTCCTCAGGGCCTATGAGAACAGCCCAGTTCTGAGCCAAATCTGGACCATGTCCCTGTTCCTGGGCCCCCACTGGCTAGGTCCTCAGGGATAAGCAGGGCTGTGTAGACTCAGCCTGGTGCCTGAAGCTCCAGCAGGTAGCTTTCTGATGTCTGCTTCCCCTGTTTTCACCTTTGCTCCATTGGGCCAACCTCCAGAGGGCAGAATTCTTGGATGCTGTTTATGGAAGACTCTACACCCTGACTCACAGCCTGGTTGGCTGCTGCCCCTTCCCGTAGGGGAAGGTAGTGGGTAGAGTTGGCCCCCAGACCTGGAATGGGGTAAGTCCTGACCCCAGTCTGCAGCCTGCATCCTCCCTAGAAATGGCTGGCTGGCTGAGGTGTTTTTAGGTATTTCATCAGGCAGGGGATGGATGATCATGGGCAATTCCTTGGGAAATGAACATCCACTGGAGTATTCAGATGAACAGTGTGTTCTGTGTCACTGAGGACTCTGGCCCCAGGTACATTTCCTGAGTCCCGGGAGAGGGTGGCCAGATAGCAGGAGGCTCTGAGTGGGCACAGTCACACGTCATCAGGGAAGTGAAGATTAGAACAATGAGAGTCTTGTCACTTCTCAGAGTGACAGCATTAATGACACTGGGCACTTAGAGGTGGGGGGTGGGGGAGTGGTCCTCAGACTCTGCAAGTGGAATATCATTGAGGGATATTTACTCTGGAGAACAAATTGGCACTCTCCAGAAGAATTTTAGAGTTGGTTGTCTTTCTACAAGGAAGCATGTACAAGTACAAGACCATACTCATCACAGTACGGTTTGTTAAAAAAACACAACAGAAAACAGGGAATTCCCTGGGACCCAGTGGTTAGGACTTAGGGCTTCCATGGCAGGGGGCATAGGTTCAATACTTGGTTGGGGAACTGAGATACCACAAGCTGTGGCAAGGAGAAAAAATATCCCCAAACCAAAAGCAACAAACAAAGCAGAAACAACTTAAGAAGCTTAGCAATAAGGAAATGGATGAATGCAATGTGGTTGCGGCAACCAAAAGAAATAACCTACCTGCATCCATGCCTCTAGAGCTAACAACACAATATTGAGTGAACTCTTGCTGCACAATGATATGTATGTTAGCTCTCTTTTGTCATAGAACAAGTTATTCCCAAGCTCACTGGCTTTAAACAGCAACACATCCTGTTTATCTTCAGAGTTTGTGTGAGTCATGAATTCAAGTGTGGTTTAGCTGGAAGGTTCTAGGGTTTCTCATGATGTTGATGGTCAAGATGTCATCTGGGACAACAGTCATCTGAAGACTTGGTTAGGACCTGGAGGATTCGTTTCTAAGGCAACTCACACATATGGCTGTCAAATTTGTGCTGCTTGTTTGTGAGAGGTCTAAAGTCCTCCTCCATGTGGACATCTCCACAGGACTGCTTGAGGATCCTTACAACATGACTGACTTCCTCCAGAGCAAGCAACCCAAGAGAATGCAAGGTGAAAGGAGCAGTGTCTCTCACAATCGAGGCTTGGCAGTCACATACCATCACTTCTACCCATTAAGAAGAAGTCACTAAGTTTGGTCCACATTTAAGGAAAGAATTAAATTGCCCCTTTCAAAGTAAGTAAGTAAGTGAGGTCGCTCAGTCGTGTCCGACTCTTTGCGACCCCATGGACTGTAGCCTACCAGGCTTCTCCATCCATGGGATTCTCCAGGCAAGAATACTGGAGCGGGTTACCATTTCCCTCTCCAGGGGATCTTCCCGACCCAGGGACTGAACCCGGGTCTCCCGCATTGGAGGCAGACGCTTTAACCTCTGAGCCACCAGGGAGTCAAATAATTTGTGAATATTATGGTTGACATGATATGATTGATACCATTTACTTAGTTTACTCTGGTATATTACACAAATAGTGCTGGCCAGTTGGAGCTCCCTACTACTCTGGCTATAATGATTGCTTCCTGGATGACTATGTGACACAATGTAGGCCAATCAGAATTTTCCCCAGCACTTGTGTACTAAAAATCTCTTCTGGAGTTGCTAAACTTTTAGGATATGAGTCTTGGGCTGCTTGATCCCACTTTGTCCACCAGAATTGAGAGAGTCTTTCTAAAGAACTGAGAGTGAGAGAGAGAGAGAGAGAGAGAGACATCCAAATGAGACCATTTGAGTCCCTGGACCAAGACATGCCTGAAGCCTTCATGATTATCTCTGTCCTTTCACTTATGCAAAACAATAAATCCCCCCTTTCGCTTATGCTGACTTGAATGGGTTTCTGTTCCTTGCCACCACCACACTTTGATGAATATAGTATCTATGGTGTTTCTGTAACTAGTCAGAGTTCTTCAGAGAAACAGAATGGCTCAGCAGGTAAAGAATCTGCTTGCAATGTAGGAGATTCGAGAGAGGCAGGCTTGATCCCTGGGTCAGGAATATCCCCTGGAGAAGGAAATGGCAGCACACTCTAGTATTCTTGCTTGGAAAAACCCCATGAACAGAGGACCTTGGTGGGCTACCATTCAAAGGGTCACAAAGAGCTGGACATGACTGAGTGCCTAAGCATATATATAGACTACAAGAATTGGCTCATTTGATTTTGGAGGCTGAAATGTCCCACCATCTGCTGTCTGCTAGCTAGTGACCTAGGAAAGTTAGTAGGGTAGTTCCCTACTAATTTGAGTTCAAAGGTCTGAGAACTGGGCAGAACTGATGATGTAGTTTCTAGTTCAAGTCCAAAGGCCCAAGGACCAGAGAGTCAATGATGTATGTCCCAGTCCAACAGTGAGAGAGAGACAATGTCTCAGCTCAGTCAGACAGAGAGAACAAATTTTCCCTTCCTCCACCCTTTTGTTCTTTGTAGGTCCTCACTGGATTAGATGAGGCCCACCCACATTGGGGAGGTCAATCTGCTTTACGAAGCCACTTGTTTTAAGGTAATTTGTTATGTGGCCATAGATAATTAATGAAGCTTAGAATCATTATTGCTATTCTCAGAGTGAACTGAGATGTTTAGATCCAGATTGCTTACCTCTCTTTTACTAGGGCTTTTGTTTTTTGCCATTCCTGTCCCTGGGATTTTTACCTGAAATTGTTTCCTAGGCTAGAGAAATTCTTTGGACTTTGTTTTGGAAAATTATATAGGTTGTATCTTTTCTGAACTCTTGCATGCCAGACTTTTTTTTGTTTCACTTGCATGTAAGTAGAGCACAATCTTAATCTTCCCCACTAAAAATCATACTTGATTCTCTAGTGTATTATCTAAATATTAGAAATCTGCTGGCATAACTAGTTTTTCTGCCTGGGTTTTTGTAGGATTTTTCCTGGATGTTTGACATTTTAAAATGTCAGGGAGTTTTGAGTGTTCATATTAATTTTTGCCAGATTATCAGGGAATTGTTTTACTTCATGATATCAAATTTCTTCTGTTATTCCTTGGAACCTTTCTTCTCCTTTGTTGTTCCTTTGTTCTTTTCTTCTGGGGATCTGATTACACTCACGTTTATTCCTTGAATCTTTTCTCCAATTGGCTTATCTCTTTCTTGCTCAATCCTTTCTCTCTGAGTTTTTAGAACCTTTTAATCTATTCTTCAGATTCACTGACTTTATCTGTTGCAACATATGATCTTCTGTTAACTGCCTCTGTGACTTTTCAAAAGTCAGTAATACAGTTTTCATCTTCAGAATAGATTTACATTCTATGATTATTTCCTTAGCAAGAATTATTTTAGAAATTCAGTAGCCTCTAAAATTGGTAGGCCTACAAATTAGCAATTTTTTCCCTTAAGTTTTGCCCTTAGGGGCATAAAGGTGATTTATGCATCAACATTTGCTCTAATTCCTCATCTCAGTATCCGTTTGACCTGCTAAATCTTTGTATGTGTCCAGTCGTTATTCTGTGTTTGCTCAACAGTGACCATTAAGATGAATTAAACAGTCTGTTTAAATATTTTTGGTCCATTCAATGAGGGGAGGGAAAAGTTTATGTTGATTGTACCTTTTCTTCGTCCTGTTAACGAGTTAGCAATCTGTGGCCATTTCCTGGGCTTTCCTGGCTTCCCTGGTGGCTCAGACAGTAAAGAATCTATCTGCCTGCAGTGCAGGAGACATGGGTTTGATCCTCAAGGAAGATCCCCTCCAGATCCCTGGAGAAGGGAACAGCTACCCACTCCAGTATTCTGACCTGAAGAGTTCCATGGACAGAGGAGCCTGGTGGGCTACAGTCCAGGGGGTCTCAAAGAGTTGGACATGATTGAACTACTTCATGTCTTTCACTTTTACTTTGTTCTACTAAAGAGTCAGCAATCTGTGAAGATACAGAGGCAGCTTCAGCCCAGGGCAGAAGGCCGAGGGGGTTTCGGCTCTGTTGGGGGTGCCCCTCTTTAACTGAGCCTATCTCCTGGTTTGGGAGACATTGGCAGACAACTCAGAAGAACCAGGTTTTGCTCCTCTCCATCCCCTTAGCTGCACCCTTCGTCTACTGTTGTCTCAAGTCCCTGTGTGCTCAGAGCCAGCAGGGGTCATGGGGCTTTTTTGTCCCTTCTAACCTCCCCCTTGAATGGGGTTTTCTTTTGCCTGGAATGAATCAAGGCTTGGCAGTGCTCACCCTCAATCTGACACTTAAGCCCCGTGTATTTTGCAGAAATCCCTTGATGTTTCAGCTGTAAGGGGCACCCTTCCCTGTTTTTCCTTCTGTGGATAGAGATTTTCCTCTTATTCCCCCTTTGCCTGTCTTCCTTCACTTGGCTAACCAAATCATGCCTCCAGCCTCAGCTTAAGCCCCACTTGCTCTAGGAAATGCGTCCGGAAGTTCTCTCAAGGAGATGCCCTATGCTGTGCTCTTAGAAATTCTCACATTCTGCCTGTCATAGAACTCACACCTAGAATTCTACTTCAGTTATATTTACTGATCTGAGTTCCCCTGTAGACTGTAGGCCACAGAGCACTGGGAAGTGCCTATTGATTCATTTATGGAAATGAACAAACATTGTAAATCAACTATACTCCAATAAAAAATTTTAAAAATTAAAAAAATCACTTTAAAAAAATTTTTATAAAATCCTTGTGTCAAGTGGAAATGTGCTAAGCACTATTTTTGCCTCCTGCTCAATTGGTCTTGTTCAGTTGCTCAGTTGTGTCTGACTATTTGTGACCCCATGGACTGCAGCATGCAGGCTTCCCTGTCCTTCACTATCTCTCAGAGTTTGTGCAGACTCCTGTCTGTTGAATTGGTGATGCTATCCAAACATCTCATCCTGTCACTCCCTTCTCTTCTTGCCCTCAATCTTTCCCAGCATCAAGGTCTTTCTCAAAGAGTTAGCTGCTTGCATCAGGTGGCCAAAGTATTAGAGCTTCAGCATCAGTGCTTCCAATGAGTATTCGGGGTTGATTTCCTTTAGGATTGACTGATTTGATCTCCTTGCTGAAGACTCTCAAGAGTCTTCTCCAGCACAGTGCCTGCCCCAAATTATATATTCCAGGAACCGGGCCTGAGATGGTAGCTGGTGATCAGAATGTTGGAAGGTTGGTGGGTGGAGTCTTGCCACAGCTCCAGGGAGCAAGATAAGTCCAGGGTAGAGGGAATGGAGCTCTCCTAACCTGGGCTGATGCCCTGAGGTCAGCCTGAAGCGCAAACCACCTGACGGCAGCCAACAGGAATTTATTCTACAGGGCTCAGGTGAGGAGCCAGTGGGGCTGGGAACCGGGCAGTCCCTCCAATGTCGCGCTAAGCCATCATGAGTGTGTCTGTGGCTAATTCCTCCTTGGCTAGAGTTCTGTGCCAAAAAGCTACTATGCTGGAGTGTAGTGAAGTCTGTAAGTCTAGGGTCTTTGCATCAGAGAAAGTTACTTAAGCTCTCAAAGCCTGTTTCCTTTTCTGTAAAATGAGAATAAGACTGGTACCTATTTTGTAGGCCCTTGCAAGGATTAAATGAGATCATGTGTATAACACATCAGGCTAAGGTCTAGCACATATTAAAACATGTAACCAGTATTACAGTTATAATCAATGTTACAATGCATTGTTGTCTAGGCTTCCTTTTCAAATTTTATTTTTAAAAACTTAATTTTGTATTGGGATATGCTGCTAAGTCACTTCAGTTGTGTCCGACTCTGTGCGACCCCACAGACAGCAGCCCACCAGGCTCCCCCGTCCCTGGGATTCTCCAGGCAAGAACACCGGAGAGGGTTGCCATTTCCTTCTCCAATGTATGAAAGTGAAAAGTGAAAGTGAAGTCGCTCAGTCATGTCCGACTCTTAGCGACTCCATGGACTGCAGCCTACCAGGCTCCTCCGTCCATGGGATTTTCCAGGCAAGAGAACTGGAGTGGGGTGCCATTGCTTTCTCTAGTATTGGGGTACAGCTTATTAACAATGTTGTGATAGTTTCAGGTGAACAGCAAGGAGACTCAGCTTACATATATGTGTATTATACAGTCTCCCTCAAACTGCCCTCCCATCCAAGCTGTCACAGAACATTGTAGGCTTACTTTTTAAATTTGCAGTATGTCTCGGGGAGGGGGATAGGAGGAGCAGAACTTTTGTCCGAGTTTGAAAGTATATTTTTAGCTGTCTCTTAGAGCCGCAGGTATATAGCAGCCACAGGCAGATGAAAGGCCTCTGCATGGACCTGTGCCTCCCCAGGTTTCCCTGTGGCTGGGATATACCACAGAACAGCTGAGCCTTCCCCTACATGCTGAACTTGCAGATGAGGCCTAAGGCCACCTCAACAAGGTAAAAAGTCTCAACACGCACTGACCATACCTAACCACGGGAAAAAGTCCAACAATAAAAGGAGTTACTTTGATATCATTGAAAAATCTAGATTTAGCAATAAAACAGTTATCACGGATCAAGCGGAGAAGAATGTAGGCCAAAGGCAGTTTGCAAAGGCCATAGATAAAGTCCTCTGTCTCAAAATGTAGATGTTTAAATTATGGCTCTGGTTCAGTGTATTGGAGCAACTCTCTTTTTAAGCCTGCCCGACATCTAGGGCTAGTTGGATTGACGGTGAAGGCAAAATAACTTCCAACTTTTTTGCCCGACTAACTGCATAGATGGAGGTGCCACTAGTTGACATTTGGTGAAGACAAACATATTTGGAGAGGGAAGGGGCCAAGTCCAGTTTTGAACAGAGAGACTCTGGAGGTGTTTGAAGGGTAATGAGGTAGATATGTCTAGAAGGCAAGTGAAAATGCGGATCTGGAGGTCACAGAGTGTTATATAAAGATGGAAAATGAAGGAATTCTCTGGTGGTCCACTGGTTAAGACACCATGATTTCACTGCTGAGGGCCCAGGGAACTAGGATTCCACAAGCCACATGGGGCAACCGAAAAAAAAAAAAGAAAGAAAGAAAGATGGAAAATAAGAATTGTAAATAAGAAGGAGATAATGTCCACTGTGGGCAAGAACAAGATATCCCAGAGTTTAAAGTAGACCAAGAAAAGGGCTAAGGAGAATGCCATAGAGAATTGCCATTTGGAGAGGGAAAGTGGAGGAAGGAAAGCCAGCAGAGAAAATGGAGAAAGAAAAAGAAATTGGAGAAGTGAGAGGAAAGGTAGGGCCCAGATGTGAGACCACCACACATTTTAAGAAGACTTTGGAATCACAAGAAATGCAGTTGAATTTTAAAGACATGAAAACACACTCATCTTCACTCATAATGAAAAAATGCACCATAAAACAGTGGAGAGTGGACTTTCCCGGTGGTCCTGTGGTTAAGAATCCACCTTCCAAATGAGGGGGTGAATGTTCAATCCCTGGTTGGGGAAATAAGATACCACGTACTGCAGGGCAACTAAGCTGGTGTGCCACAACCACCAAGTCCAACTACTGAGCCCAGGAGCCTCAGCTGGAGAGCGGTCCACATGCCACAATGAAAGATCACATATGCTGCAACAAAGAAGCTGCATGCTGCAATGAGGACCCAACACAGCCAAAAATAAAAAAATTAATAAATATAAAAACTGAATAAAACAATGAAGAGGTAGCACTAAAAAAAAAAAAATCTACCAGACTGGCAAGAATGGCAAAGTTTAATGATATATTGGAGAGGACGTGGGGATATAGACACTCTAAAATAGTAAAGACATACACATTTTGGCCTAGTAATTCCATTTCTAGGAGTCCACTGGATGGATATGCTTATTTATGTGTACGGAGAGGTTTGTACAAGGATGTTCACTGCAGCGTTATTTGTTGTAGCAAAGGCTTGCAAACAACCTCAATATCCATCAATAGAGGACTTGCAAAATTAATAATGACACATCATTAGTGGAATTCATGCATTTCAGTGGACTATGTGGGGTTATTAAACAAGGAAGATCAATAAGTACTCATTTGGAACAATATCTAACAATATCTTTCGATGTGAAAAGGTCAGAAGCAGAATAGAACAGGATGTGATATCATTTATGCAAAAGTGGGTAAGGGTGGCTTTGGAGCCAGACTGCCTTGGTATAATTCCCAGCCCCACCCTTGTCTAGGCATGTAACTGAGGGAAGGCGACCTGTGCTTCAGTTTCCTCACCTGTCTCCACAGCATTATTAGAAATGTAAAGGGGATTGACTTTTCCCTTTTGTACTTTTTGAATTATTTTAAAACCATGGGCATTTGTTACCCTAATTTTCATTTAATTTAAAAAATTTAAGAAACGACATGAGTAGCAAATGAGCAAGTGGAAAAGAGCCTCCATTCATTAGGGAAATGCAATTTAAACCACAATGAGATACGACCTTGAGTCTATTCATACAGCTAGAATTATAAAGACTGAAAATACCAAGCATACCACCCCAAGCCCACATTGCTTTGGTGTCTCATTTATGTCAAAGAAAATGAGATCCTCCCTAACCTATACCAAACTCACCTAGGGATTCTAATTGATCCTCCCTGGGTCACATGTTCAGCTCTGAACCAGTCACTGTGGGGCTGTGAATCACCCTAGGTGCTGGTGAAGATGTGTCCAGCTGAAGTTTTCTTACGCTGCTGGTGGGAATAGCTACTCGGAAAACAGCAAGGCAGTTTCTTATAAAGATTAAAATACGTCTCACAGTAACTCAGAATTCCACTCTTAGGGATTTACCAAAGAAACTTTATGTTCACAGAAAAATCTGTACTTGAGTAATCTTAGCAGCTTGAATCAAAATAGCCCCAAACTGGAAACACCCCAGAAGTCTATCAGCTTGGAAATGAATAGACAAGCTGTGGTATATCCATACAGGGAAGTAAAAAGGCACAAACTAATATGTGCAGCAGTACTGGCGCATCTTAATGGCACAATGCTAAGTAAAAGAATCCAGAAACAAAACCTCCAATACCGTATGATTCCGTTTATTTAAGATTCAAGAAAAGGCAAACTACAGGGATGAAAAGCAGAGCAGTGGCTGCCAGGGATTGGGGTTGGAGAGGAGTTAACTATAAAGAAGCAGAGAGGAATTTTTTGGCTTGATGGAAACATTCTATGGTATGTTCTTGGTGGTGGTTACATGACTGTCTATGTTAGTCAAAACTCAAACTAGAGGGCTTCCCTGGGGGCTCAGTGGTTAAGAATCTGCCTGACAATGTAGGAGACATGGGTTCGATCCCTAATCTGGAACGAACCCACATGCCTCGGAGCAACTAAGCCTGTGCACCATAACTATTGAGCCTGCATTCTAGAGCCCATGCTCCACAGCAAGAGAAGCCACTGCAATGAGGAGCCCTTAACACAGCTAGAGAGTAGCCCCTGCTTGCTGCAACTAGAGAAAAGCTCGTGCAGCAGTGAATCCTAGCACAGTCACAAATAAATAAACAAAACTTTAGAAACTCAAATTAGCTACATAAGATTGTGAATTCTATAAACAAAGCTGGATTAAAAAAAAAGAGTCTAACAACCCCGATTTTTTTTTTTTTTAAAGATAGCCTCTTCTGTAATGTTCAGTAACAGAGGGAAATTAAATGGGATGAAAATGGGAAGGGACTGATTGGATGCTTATGTGCCATGCTGTCCTGGAGAATCTTGGTGGGTTGGGGGATGAAGTTGGACCCCAGATTGTCAGGAGTCAATGGGGAGGGAAGAAGTGGGAGTGTTAGCTATCTGAGGACATCTTCCAAGAAATTCATCTGCACACGGATACCAAATAAACATGACTCAACCTTTCTATTTCATTCCAATTCCAAAGAAAGGCAATGCCAAAGAATGTTCAAACTACCGCACAATTGCACTCATCTCACATGCTAGTAAAGTAATGCTCAAAATTCTCCAAGCCAGGCTTGAGCAATACGTGAACTGTGAACTCCCTGATGTTCAAGCTGGTTTTAGAAAAGGCAGAGGAACCAGAGATCAAATTGCCAACGTCCACTGGATCATGGAAAAAGCAAGAGAGTTCCAGAAAAACATCTATTTCTGCTTTATTGACTATGCCAAAGCCTTTGAATGTGTGGGTCACAATAAACTGTGGAAAATTCTGAAAGAGATGGGAATACCAGACCACCTGACCTGCCTTGTAAGAAATCTGTATGCAGGTCAGGAAGCAACAGTTAGAACTGGACATGGAACAACAGACTGGTTCCAAATAGGAAAAGGAGTACGTCAAGGCTGTATATTGTCACCCTGCTTGTTTAACTTATATGCAGAGTACATCATGAGAAACGCTGGACTGGAAGAAGCACAAGCTGGAATCAAGATTGCCGGGAGAAATATCAATAACCTCAGATATGCAGATGACACCACACTTATGGCAGAAAGTGAAGAGGAGCTAAAAAGCCTCTTGATGAAAGTGAAAGAGGAGAGTGAAAAAGTTGGCCTAAAGCTCAACATTCAGAAAACGAAGATCATGGCATCCGGTCCCATCACTTCATGGCAAATAGATGGGGAAACAATGGAAACAGTGTCAGACTTCATTTTTTTGGGCTCCAGAATCACTGCAGATGGTGACTGCACCCATGAAATTAAAAGACGCTTACTCCTTGGAAGGAAAGTTATGACCAACCTAGATAGCATATTCAAAAGCAGAGACATTACTTTGCCGACTGAAGTCCGTCTAGTTAAGGCTATGGTTTTTCCTGTGGTGATGTATGGATGTGAGAGTTGGACTGTGAAGAAGGCTGAGTGCCGAAGAATTGATGCTTTTGAAGTGTGGTGTTGGAGAAGACTCTCGAGAGTCCCTTGGACTGCAAGGAGATCCAACCAGTCCATTCTGAAGGAGATCAGCCCTGGGATTTCTTTCGAAGGAATGATGCTGAAGCTGAAACTCCAGTACTTTGGCCACCTCATGCGAAGAGTTGACTCATTGGAAAAGACTCTGATGCTGGGAGGGATTGGGGGCAGGAGGAGAAGGGCACAACAGAAGATGAGATGGCTGGATGGCATCATGGACTCGATGGACGTGAGTCTGAGTGAACTCCGGGAAATGGTGATGGACAGGGAGGCCTGGCGTGCTGCGATTCATGGGGTCGCAAAGAGTCGACACAACTGAGCGACTGAACTGAACTGAACTGAACTGAACCTTTCTATTTACAAAAGAGATACAGATTAAACCAACATCACTATGGCCCATGTGATCGGTGTCGTCTGCTAGCCTGTGTGATCGTAGGTGTAGGAAGTGGTGCACAATCTTTATAAAAAGCCATTTGAAATCAAAAGGCCCTTCCCCTCTCCCCACAAGTGTCAACTCATTGACCTGGCCACTCCACTAGCAATTTATCCAAAGGGGATATTTGGATAGCTGGACAAGGGACGTAACAAAAGCTGTTAAATCAAAGTATCTTTATAATGTAAATCAATGGATTAAGTATACATTATTAAGGGATTGGCTGAGTAAAAATAGTGGTTTATTCCTCCTAGAATTTGCTTTCAGCCTTTGACATTTTTTTGATCTGCATAATAATTTGGGAGAAGAAGGAACTGGGTGAGCAGGAAGTGGGGGTGACAGGGAGATTTATTTATTAAAATTAACCTCTTTGGCTGCACTGGGCCTTCGTTGCGGCATGCCGGATCTTCATTGCTGCACGCTGACCCTCTAGCTGTAGCTCGAGGGCTCAGTAGTTGCCACTTGTGGGCTTATAGTCCTGCGGCACATGGGGATCTAAGTTCCCAGATCAGGGATTGAACCTGCTTCTCCTGCACTGGAAGGTGGCCTCTTAACCACTGGATGGCCAGGGAAGTCCTATGGGAGATTTGCTAAATCTATATGGGTACATGCTAAATACCCTTTCTGTCTTTTGAATTTAGAACCATGTAACTTCATTGCCTACCAAAAATTTAAAATAAAAATTTTAATAAAAATAAAAATTATGATCTGGAGCTAAACATGGAAGACCATTTACAATATAGTGTTTAATGGGAAAAAGCCCACAGCAAGGCAGAATGAGCAAATGTTCGTGAAAACTGGATTTATATGGGTAAAGTACGCTAGGAGAAACAATAAAATGTTAACTGTCGTGTCTGGATGGTGGTTTTTGGTGACTATGAATTTTTTCTTTTTATATTTTTAATTAAAAAATGATAAATTGTAAGCTTTGTATAATTAAAAATATATACTTTTTGGACATCAGTGGGAAAACTAGTGAAATCAAAGTTTGTAGTCTGGTTCATAGTAGTAAACCAACATCAATTTCCAAGTTTTGACCAATGCACTCAATGCGTTCACTAAGAAGCTCACGTTAGGGGAAATTGGATGAAGGGTACATGGGAACTCTCTGTGCTATTTTTTTGTGGCTCACTTGTAAATCTAAAATGATTTCAAAATAAAAAAGCTTTTTAAAAGTTTTTAAAATAAATTTAGTTAACTAAAAATGTCACTTTTTCAGGACTTCCCTTATGGTGAGTGGTTAAGAATCACCTGCCAATGCAGGGGACATGGGTTCAATCCCTGGTCTGGGAAGATTCTACATGCCCACGGCCTGTGCCCTGGAATGAAAGAAGCCCCTGCAGTGAGAAGCCCGTGCACCACAACTAGAGAGAAGCCCCCGCTCTCCACACCTAGAGAAAGCCTGGGCACAGCAACAGAGACCCAGGGCAGTTAAAAGAAGAGTTCAGTTCAGTTCAGTCACTCAGTCGTGTCCGAGTCTTTGCGACCCCATGAATCACAGCACATCAGGCCTCCCTGTCCATCACCAACTCCCGGAGTTCACTCAGAGTTGTGTCCGTCGAGTCAGTGATGCCATCCAGCCATTTCATCCTTGGTCATCCCCTTCTCCTCCTGCCCCCAATCCCTCCCAGCATCAAAGTCTTCTCCAATGAGTCAACTCTTTGCATGAGGTGGCCAAAGTACTGGAGTTTCAGCTTCAGCATCATTCCCTCCAAAGAAATCCCAGGGCTGATCTCCTTCAGAATGGACTGGTTGGATCTCCTTGCAGTCCAAGGGACTCTCAAGAGTCTTCTCCAACACCACAGTTCAAAAGCATCAATTCTTCAGCGCTCAGCCTTCTTCACAGTCCAACTCTCACATCCATACATGACTACTGGAAAACCATAGCCTTGACTAGACGGACCTTAGTCGGCAAAGTAATGTCTCTGCTTTTGAATATGCTATCTAGGTTGCTCAGTAAATATATTAAAAAACAAAGATCACTTTTTCTACTATGATCACATTGTAGAATGTAGACACGACCGAAAAACAAAGCTTGGTGATGAAGGGAGGAGGGAGGTAGGGTATTACAGGAGTGGAATTTTAGGATAGGAGAGTTTTCACAGGCCAAGAAGGGCCCAGGAGACTGCAGAAGATGAAGATGAGCATGAAGAAAGCTGTAATCGAACAAGGGGCCTGAGGAAGGCAGGTGGGACCTTAGGATGGGGTGCCTCTTTCTCCAAGACCGAAGTGAAGTGAAGTGAAAGTCACTCAGTCATGTCTAACTCTTTGTGAACCTGTGGACTATACAGTTCATGGAATTCTCCAGGCCAGAACACTGGAGTGGGTAGTCTTTCCCTTCTCCAGGGGATCTTCCCAACCCAGGGATCGAACCCAGGTCTCCCTCATGGCAGGCGGATTCTTTACCAGCTGAGTCACAAGGGAAGCCCAAAAATGCTGATGTGGGTTTCTTTGGGAGGTAGGAGCCAGCTCACCTGAGGAGGGGTGGGGAAAATGTGGAGCTTGTGGATGACAGAGAAGGTCTGGAAGCCAAAGTGCGTCATGCGACCAGGCAACCATGAGATAGCAGTATTTCCCAAGCGTCCCGGGAGATAAGGGTCACTTGGAACGTGCTAGAATCCAAGTCTCTGTGCCTCCAACCCAAACCAGGAAAGAGACTTGAAAACCTTTTCATTTAACAAGTGACCCCAGGTGGCTTTTCCCTGAAGGGAAGTTGGAGGAACACCGAAGTAAAAGATGACTAAGCTCTGGCTGCTTAAAATATGCTCTGACGACTGGCAGCATTAGCCTCAGCTGGGAGCTGGTTAGTATAGCACACCTCACTCCAGACCTAAGAAATTAGCATCTGCATTTTAAATATGATCCCCAAGTGAATCATTGGCATGTCAGAATTTGAGAAGCATTGTGTGAATTAACCACTATTACCATCTGTTCAGTTCAGTTCAGTTGCTCAGTCGTGTCCAACTCTGCGACCCCATGGACTGCAGCACGCCAGGCTTCCCTGTCCATCACCAACTCCCAGAGCTTACTCAAACTCATGCCCATCGAGCCAGTGATGCCATCCAACCACCTCATCCTCTGTCGTCCCCTCCTGCCTTCAATCTTTCCCAACAGTGGGGTCTTTTCCAATGAGTCAGTTCTTCACATCAACTTTGCTCAAGGTGAGGATCTAGGCTTGTTTGCTCAGTCACCATCCTTTGGGGATCCATGTGAGTTTGAAGGAACTCATGCTTACTGGGGGTGGGTATGTGCACACATGTGGCCAACTGGAGTGTACCATCCTGTAGCCATAGTGACTGGTTCAGAGGTGGGCATGTTGCAAAAAAAAAAAAAAAAAAAAAAAAGCCAATTCTGGCTCCATGTTGGGACCGTTTCTTTGACTTGCTTTTCATTGCTTTTGTTATTATAATCATACAGAATGGCTGGCCTCAGAAACTCCTGCCCCTCTATCAGACTGTTAAATTAAAATGCCTTTGTTCAGAACCCTGTCCACCTGTAGACAGCAGGAAGGAAGAGATTATTAGCACATCCCCTGCCTGAGGCTTGCCATTCTAGAAGATGTCTGCAAGACTAATGGCCTTTTTACTTTGCTTCAGGGCTTCCCAGGTGGCGCTAGTTGTAAAAAAATCTGCTCGCCAGTGCGGGAGATGCGAGAGACTCAGGTTCTATCCCTGGGTCAGGAAGATCCCCTGGAGAAGGAAATGGCAACCCACTCCAGTATTCTTGCTTGGTAAGTCTCATGGACAGAGGACCCTGGCGGGCTACAGTCCATGGTGTCACAAAGAGTCAGTTTACCTTGCTCTCTCACCTCCCTCCACCCATCTCTCTATAAAAAGAATCTGGCATCCAGACCCTGATAAGATGGTTATTTTGAGGCGCTAACTTGACATCTTCTTGGTCAGCCAGCTCCCTGAATAAAGTTGTATTCTCTGCCTCAACCCCTCGTCTCAGTTTCATTGGCCTCTCGTGTGGCGAGCAGAATGAGCTTGGACTTGATAATAGGCACATGGCCCAAGTGGGACCAGAGTCCCTTGGTGAGTTTGGCATATGTATAGCTGGGGAAGGAGAATCTCATTTTCTTTTACATGAATGAGCTGTCAAACCAATATAGGCTTGGGGAGGTGAGGGTGGGTGTCAGAGGCCATCTTCCCACTGTGTGGAGAGAGGTGGTCTTGAGAAGCAGCAAGTTGCTCAGGGAAGTGGGGATGGATGAAGTGGAGAGGGGTGGATGAAGTCCCAAGACTGAGCAGCAGAGTCCATTCACGCCCAAAGCTAGATGCATCTGCACGTTTCATTTAAATGAGTCAAGATAGCCCCCCGCCCTCTCCTTTGGGGAAGCCTATGTAGCTCTTTGAGCTGGGGTATCTGTCCCAAGTGAGAAAACACAGATTCAAGAAGAAAATGAGGCAGGACTTCCCTGGTGGTCCTGTGGCTAAGACTCCATGCTCCCAACACAGGGGGCCCAGGTTCAATCCCTGGTCAGGGAACTGGATCCCACATGCAGCAACTAAAGACCCTGCATGTCACAACTAGGATCCAGCACAGCTAAATAAATACATAAAGATAAATGCTTTTTAAAAAAAAAGAGGAATAAAACAGGGCATCAGGGGCTGAAGTCTCCAGTGGGATGTGAATAAGAGCTCATCGTGGGTGATGGTGTAAATCAGGTGCAAGAGCTTCACAGGAAGAAGGCTAGAAGGAGGGGCAGGGAAGTGGCAGAGAGGGTCCAGGGAAAGGTGAGTCCACCTTGAGAAAAGCCTGCAGGCAAAGCCTCTGTTGAAGCCTGAGAGCAAAGTGAGGTCAGCCGGACCAGAGGCCGAGTCTTGGACTGGACCTGGCCCTCAACTGATCCTGAGCACAGATGGACTCCTGACCTGACTCTGTGCTGGGCCCTCCTGTGGCCATAAGTTAACTCAATCCTAAGTCCTGATCTTGTTCTTTCTCCTTTTTCTTGGACTTGGTGAAAAAACTCTGGGGCAAGCTGACTCAGGGCAACCATAGTTTCCCCTTAGTTCCCCTGAACTACACCCATCACTCAGGAGGGACTAGAACATTTTTGCAAGATCTCAAACTTTGACCCAGCAATCCAAATCCAATTTTCCACCTGGAGAACCAGCTAGTGATCTCCCCAATCATCCTCTTTCCTGACATCTCTGCTGTTGGGAGGAAGAAGTGATGAGGACACCCCCTTGGCTCTGGTTGTGTTCTGAAAGTCTGTGCATTTCCAAAAATTGTTCATCAGGGTAATGAAGGGTGGGTCCCCCAGTTTGCTTGCTCAGTCACTCAGTCATATCTGACTCTTTGTTCAGCCCCATGGACTGCAGCCTACCGGGTTTCTCTGTCCATGGAAATCTCCAGGCAAGAATACTGGAGTGGGTTGCCATTTCCTTCTCCAGGCCCCCGCTCCCCACCACAAGACCTGCATCTAAATGGAGGTGCCCCAGTGGTCCAGAATGGTGATTTCTCAGAAGCCCAGTCTGATTTCAGAGCTTGAAAGATAATTAGCAGCTAAGTGGATGATGATAAATAGATGGATATATGAGTAGATGGATAACTGGATGAATGAATCGGTGATGGGTGGATAGGTGAGTGGCATTACTGAAGGAGGCAGAAGTTTGTTCCAAGGCTGGTGAGGAGCTGGGTATGTACCGGTCATTGGAGGCTGACAGCACCATGGATAACCAGCTTTGGTCTTGCCAAAGCTCCCTTTGCTCTCCTTCTCTTTCCTTACCTTCTTACTTGGATCACTGTTGTGTTGCTGGGTTGAGGCATCATCCTCAGCTCGACCGAGTTCCCTCTCGCGTGAAGTGAATACCTGGAGGATCTGTGGAGGAAGCTTGTCATGGTGGGTTAGTGGCTGCTGTCTGTTTGCTGTCTGTGCTTTCCTGAAATGATCCAATTTTCCACAGTGTATGAACCAGTGAAGTCGCTCAGTCGTGTCCAACTCTTAGTGATCCCACGGACTATAGCCTAACAGGCTCCTCCATCCATGGAATTTTCCAGGCAAGAGTACTGGAGTGGGTTGCCATTTCCTTCTCCAGGGGATCTTCCTGACCTGGGGATTGAACCCAGGTCTCCTGCATTGCAGGCAGACGCTTTACCGCCTGAGCCACCAGGGAAGCCCTCCACAGTGTATAGTGGGTTTTTATTGCTTGTGCTGAACCAGTATACACTCTTCCTTCTTGTGACAGCAGCACTGTAGTGGTTCTCAAGCAACCCCAGTCCTTACTCCACTCTCTTTCAATACAGTTTTTGAAGGGAGGCTGCTCCTCTAATACAGGAGTAACACAATCCAGGCCTGGACAATCATCGTGTTTCATCTCTTTGGTTACAGCGATTGGTTTGAGAAAAGACCCAAGACTCAAGTATGTCCAATGCAAGACCATTAAATAATTTTGGGTTTTTTTTTTAAAGAGTTGTAAGAAAGAAGCTTTCTTCCTTTTGGGGGTGTGAGAGATGGAGCATATATGTGGGACTTCCACTCTGTAGCAGGAGTGTGTCTGAGAATGGAGCTAACATGAAGGAAAGCGCAGAGAGGCAGGAAGTGAGGGTTCTGATCTTATCACTGGAGTTTCTGGATCCAACTGTACCTGAAGCTGAAAACACATTTCCAGTCAGGTGAGCCAAAATTTTCTCAACCCAATGTAAATTAGGTTTTTAGAACTTGTGCCAAATTCCTTACACAATCTTTATTACTTTTGTACGAATACAAATCTGTATTTTTGCTAATGTTATTTTAAAGGAACAAAAGACAACTGTCAGATTCCTGAGTATGTGTAGTCGGTCAACAAGCAGAGCTGTTAAATAGAATTTGTCAAACAAACACCTGCAGGTCTGGCCGGAGATGTGAGCGGATGTGGCTGGGAAGATTGCTCCGGGAGTGTTCCTGAAGGAAGGGAAGGCCCGGTAACAACTGGCTTCCATTCCACCTCCTCCTCCGGCTCCTTCCAGCTCCAGCTGGGTGCGCGATGAATGAGGCTCCTTCAGCCCTCAGCCTGCAATTAAAGCACCCAGGAATCCTGCTGATAACGCCCTTTTTCCACCCTGGGTTGGTCCTGCCCCTGGAAAGAAAGAGCTGGAACAATTTCCTGGTTTTCTGGGAGGTAGGAGGTGGGCCAGAACGCGGGCTAGAGCTGGGCCTGGCAGGGGTGCCGTTTCAGCACACCCACCCTGGAGGAAGGCTTCCCAGGTGGCGCTAGTGGTAAAGAACATGCCTGCCAATGCAGGAGACATAAGAGACCCTGGTTTGATCCCTGGGTATGGAAAATCCCCTGGAGAAGGGCATGGCAACCCACTCCAGTATTCTTGTCTGGAGAACCCCACAGGCAGAGAAACCCCCCAGGTGGGCTACTGTCCATACAGTCGCAAAGAGTTGGACCAGACTGAAGTCACTTCACACATATGACACACACCCTGGGGATGCCTCGCTGGCAATCTCCCGAGCTGTCTCAGTGGAGGAGGGAGGCACAGAGGCAGATAATTGTCCTTGGGGGCATTTCATGGAACACTACATAGCTTTGTTACTGTTGTTGAATTGCTAAGTCGTGTCCGACTGAGTGACCCCATGGACTGCGGTGTGCCAGACAACTCTGACCTCCACTGTCTCCCGGAGTTTGCTCAAATTCACCTTCATTGAGTTGGTGAGGATATCTAACCATCTCGTCCTCTGCCACCCTCTTCTCCTTTTCCCTTCCATCTTTCCCAGCATCAGGGTCTTTTCTAATGAGTCAGCTCTTTGCATCACGTGGCCAAAATACGGGTGCTTCACCTTCAGCGTCAGTCCTTCCAATGAATATTCAGAGTTGATCGAGGATGCTATGAACATCCATGTGCTACCTTTGTTGCTGCCCACTCACTATTTTGATTTCTGAGATTTTAAAAAATGTGCAGAATCCTGCACTAGAAAGATATGCATAGAACATGTATGCAGTTTTTAAAAATAGGAGCGCAAACACCAGTGTTTGAGCCCCTGCTGAAGAGGGGACCACCACCAGCCAGTTCTCCTCATGCCCTGTAGGCCTCTGATCAGCTCCACTCCTGCCACCCCCTCCCCAGAAGTTTCTGTTATCCTGATTTCTGTGGCCAGTGCCTCTTGCTTTTCTTTGTAGTCTCTCTTACTGTTTTCCTTTAAGTCAGCTCACGCTTTTACTTGTTTTGGCTGGGTCTTTGTGGCTGAGCTTGGGCTTTCTAGTTGCTTCAAGCAGGGACTATGCTTTGTTGCAGTGCGTGAGCTTCTCATTGCAGTGACTTCTCTTGTTTCAGAGGACAGGCTCTAGGGCACATGGGCTTCAGCAGTTGTGGCATATGGGCTCAGTAGTTGCAGCTCAGTACTTGTGACGCACGGGCTTAGTTGCCGTGTGGCCTGTCGGATCTTCCTGAACCAGGGATTGAACCCGTGTCGTCTGCATTGGCAGGTGGATTCTTTACCACTGAGCCACCAGGGAAGCCCCAACTCACTCTTTTAATTCAACTAAAGTTTTTTGCCTTATTTTTTTTGAGATACAATTCATGTAACATGACATTCAGCATTTTAAAGTGTACCGTTCAGTAGCACTCAACATGTTCACTCCTGTCTATCTCCAAACATTTTCTTCACCCCCGAAAGGAGATCCTGGACCCACTGAGCAGTCATCCCCCACCCCCCACCTCCCCCCAGCAACCTACTTTGTCTCCATGGATTTACTTATTCTGAGTACTTCACATAAATGGAATCACACAATGCATGGCTGGCCTCCTTGGCTTTCCGTGGTGGTCCAGTGGTTAAGAATCTGCCCTCCAATGCAAGAGACGTATGTTTGATCCCTGGTCGTGGAACAAAATCCTGCATGTCTCAGGGCAATTGAGCCCGCGTGCCACAAGGAAAATCCCAAGTGCTGCAAGTAGAGAAGGCCCCATGCACTGCAACTAGAAAAGAGCCGGAGCCCTGTGACAAAGACCCAGGAGAGCCGAAAAGAAACTAGAGTCTAAATAATAACCAAATAAACTAAAAGAAAACTGCTCCCTCACCTCTGACATGTCCCTCTGCCTGAAACGTTGTTTTCTCAGATATGAATGACTCCCTCAAGTTGTTCAGATAATACCCTTGCCCAGAGGTCTCCCCTGACCACATAACTCCCAGCCTGGCCCCTCTGTCTGCCCCTGGACTCCCAGACCCTCTCTACCCTGCAGTACATTTTCTTCTTTCCATAGCACTTCTCACCCTCTGATGTGCAATCCTTTGTACTCACTTCTTACACAGATTGTTTCTGGGTCTGCTCTCCCTCACGAGGGGGTAAGGTCCACATGGGCAGGGAGCTTTATCTGCTTGCCCCACACATGTGTCCCCAGCTCCTACAGTGCTGCTTGGCAGAAGAGTAAGCAGCTGAGGGAGGCTGAAGAACAGCCCCAAGATGTCCGTGTCCGACACTTGGAACCTGTGAATGTCACCTCTATGGCACACGGAGCCTTTGCAGATATGATTAAGTTAGGAATCTTGAGATGGGGAGACTATCTTGGGGTCTCCAGGTGATCCGAAATGTAATCACAAGTATCTCTATTAAAAAAAAAAAAAAAACAGGGGAAGATTTGGCAGCAACAGAAGAAGACAACATGATGGGCTTCCCTGTTGGTCCAGGGCTTAAGAATACACCTTGCGATGCAGGGGACAAGCGTTCCATCCCTGGTCCATGAAGGTCCTGCCTGCTGCGAGACAGCTAAGCCCGTGCACCACATCCACTGACCTCTGGAGCCCTGGAGCGGCAGCTACTGTAGCCCGCGTGCCCTACAGCCTGTGCTCTGCAATAAGAGACGCCACCACAATGAGAGGCCTGTGCACGGCAACTGGAGTGTAGCCCTGACTCGCTGTGACTGGAGAAAGCCCTTGCTCTGCAATGAAGAGCCAGCAGAGTTGAAAGTAAATCAGCGGATATTTTAAAAATTAAAGAAGACAATGTGAAAATTAAAGCAGGACACTACTCTGCTGGCTCTGAAGATGGACAAAGGGGCCGGGCAACGAGGAATACAATTTCAGAAGCCAGAAAAGGCAAGAGGACACATTCCCACCTGGAGCCTCTATGGTGTGCATGGTCCGGCCACACTTTGATCTTAGCCCTATACGACTCTTTTCATGGCTCTGGCCTCCAGAACTGTCAGGGAATACATTTCTGTGGTCGTAAGCCCCACAGTTTGTGGCGATTTGGTACAGCATCCATAGGAAACTAATGCAGAGCTCAATGAACAGCTGTTAATGAATGCACTGCCCAATCAGTAACTAAAGGAAACTCCAGTATTATGCACAACAAGCAGAAGGTAACTGAGAAAACAAAGGCGTTGTAAACAGAGTGAGGCAGTTAAATTGGGCTGGATAGCCAGAAATCTGTGGGTCCTGATTTGGCTTTCTCTTTGTTAAAAAAGAGACCTGAGCACCCATCAGAAAGCGTTAGAGATCAATGAGCCCCAAACTCAGACTTGATGTCTCTGCGTGTTGAAGAATGAAATGGCTTTCCGCATTCTGTCTGTCCTGGTGCTTAATGCTCCAGTTTGCTGGGGTAGGGGAGGAGGTCAAGGCAGACTTCACAGAGATGGTGACCTCTGTTCCTGGTCTTGGAGGGTGAGTAGAGAGAGAGAGAGAGAGAGAGCAGAGTTTTGCTTTGTAGCTAAGTTTGGGGGCCACCACAAGTCACCACTCTAGGGTAGGTCCTGTGACTTGAGGAATGTAGCTAAGGTAATGGGGAGTCGCCAGGGGCATGTCAGCAGGATGTCTGTGAGGGGCTTGCCCTGCAGAGACATCCCCCCTGGGCAGAGCCTGGAGTCTGGATGGGAGACAGGAGAACTGGGGGATTCGTGAGGAGGGGAGCCTTGTGCCGCTTTTTGCCTGGGTTCCGTCTTGGGCTCCAGCTGCGTCTTCAGTGTACAGGTCTCAGAGTCCATCGTTGACTGTCTTCCTGTTTGACATGCTTTTCTTCCATGGTGACCTCATCCCCTCCCCTGTTGAGCCCCACAAATCTCTGTCTGGCCCAGACCTCTTGCCCGAGTCTTCAACCCCAGGAGGGCTGGAGTCTATCTGATACCACCCCCTGGGGTGCAGGCTTATGGGGGACATGTTGAGTCTGAGGCATCTCTGTCATCAGGGAGACATTCTGTGGGCCACGGGATGCTTGAGGCTGGGACTCAGGGGCCTGGAAGGGAGGTCAGAAAAGCAGTGATGTCAGGAGCTCAGTTTGAGAAGAACAAGGGTGCATCAAGAAGAAACATTTCCACAACCTGCTTGTGGAGCCATTGCCCCTTGGAGTCAGCAATGTTGCATCCTGCCCCCAGGCCATAGGTGTGAGGCCTTGCACCGAGGCCGCAGAAGCGGAGCCCAGAACCAAGGTCACTTCCGAAGCTAATTGAGCCCCTTTGTAACCATTGCCAAAAGCCCCCTGATCATCACTAACAAGCTTCCTGACTCCCAATTAGGCAAAGATGCCCACTCCAGTAAACACCCTATGGCACCCCCCAACCAATCACCTAATGCCAACCTTCCAGCAGGAATTTTCTTTGTCTTGAGGCTATAAAATTTGGCTATTAACTCAGTGAAAACTGTCGACTTGCCCTGGTCTGTCAGGATTTGTCGGTCCGCTGCACTCGCAGTGCCTACTTTGTCTCTGCTCTTTGTTCTTAATAAACTCACTCCTCTCTGCAATACTCTGTGCCTGGAAATTCTGCTCCAACCTGAGCTCAGATGTCTCCACAAGCAACTCCTGGCACGTGGCTGCTCATCCGAGGGGTCTGGGAATGAAGCGGTCCTCCCCTATTCTCACCTCTGTCCTCGCACAGGAAGGCCCTTCAGCTGAGCAGGCTGGACCTGAAGCCAGAGGACATCGGAGGCGAAATCCTCAGGGGCAGGTGCGCTTGAAAGGCAGGGTGCACAGTGGTTAAGCACACGAGCTCTGAGACAGGCCAGGGTCCACCAGTTACTAGGGATTGGGGCCACAAGAATGGGGCCCATAGAGATGGTGTCCTGGGCCTCTGTTTCCTTATCTACACCTGCACTGTGAGAATCCCACAAACCAGTGTGTGTGGAGTGCTCAGCAGATTCCCTGGCCAACAATAAATGCTTAATGAATATTAGCCATTGTTATGGTTGTTATTGTTTTTATTAGCTCCATAAACTTTTTCTAAACACCATCACTGTTCTCAGTCTTACCCCAGTTTGGGGACAAAGAGTAAGATACAATTCCTGCCCTCAAAGCATCCACTGTTTAATGAGAAAGGAAAGGAAAGGAAACTGAAGTTGCTCAGTTGTGTCCGACTCTTTGAGACCCCATGGACTGTAGCCGGCCAAGGTCCTCTGTCCATGGGATTTTCTGGGCAAGAAACTGGAGTGGGTTGCCATTTCCTTCTCCAGGGGATCTTCCCAACCCAGGGATCGAATCTGGGTCTCCCGCGTTGCGGCAGACTCTTTACCGTCTGAGCCACTAGGGAATTGTTTAATGAGAGAGACAGACAAATGGATAAGAAATTGTACTAGGGAATGAAAACTAAGGGGCTTCCCAGGTGGTACTAGTAGTGAAGAACCCGCCTGCTGTTACAGGAGACACAGGAGATGCTGGTTTGACCCCTGGGTCGGGAAGATCCCCTGGAGGAGGGCATGGCAACCCACTCCAGTATTCTTGCCTGGAGAATCCCATGGACAGAGAAGCCTGGTGGGCTACAGTCCATAGGGTTGCAAAGTCAGACATGACTGAAATGACTTAGCATGCTCACTTGGAAACTCTCTTATAGAGGAAGCTAGTAAGGGAAGGGATGGGAAGACTCTACCGAAGTGGTGATATCTGTACCCGGACGAGTGAGTGGAGGAGGAGAGAGGGCATAGTTTGGCACCATAGGTTGGCTAAGGCTGGGAGCCGGGCAGGAAGGAGGTGGCTGAGCCATGGGGTGTCACCTGTGTCCTGGGGGAGATGTGGGTGGCTATGCCTCCAGATGCTCTTGACCTCCCTTTGACAAAGCCAGGCTTCCCTGGTGGCTCAGACGGTAAAGAATTGGCCTGTGATGCGAGAGACCTAGGTTCAATCCCTGGGTTGGGAAGATCCCCTGCAGGAGGGCATGGCAACCCACTCCAGTATTCTTGCCTGGAGAATCCATGGACACAGGAGCCTGGTGGAGTCCATGGGGTGGCAAAGAGTTGACACGACTGAGTGACTAACACTCACTTTGACAGATCCAGCAAATCCTGAGCCCTGCTGCAAACGTTCTGCCTGTGACATCATGCTGAGGCAGGTCGGTTCCATGAATCTGAGGCTGGGCCCCCACCCCTCCTACTTCAAGGGAGGAGGAGGAAGCTCCCTCTGGGCAATGCCCAGGCAGGCATCCGTGGCAAGTTCCCTGTCGGCACTGGCTGCAGCCACCCCAGCTCAGCATGGACAAGAGCCAGGCTCTTGCCTTCTGTAACCTGATGCTTTCCTGCATCAGCTCTGACTTCTAAGCCCACTCCTCAGGCAGCTCCTGCCAGGGGTCACGGTGACCTTCTCCCTGTGTGCTGCCATGCTTCCCAGCAGCGCCCCACCTGCAAGGACCAGGGGAACCACTGCATGGGGCAGAGATGGTTGTGGCTGCCACAAGCCTGAGGTGGGGTTGGACCAGGCAAGGTTCCCCATCCCTTCCTCTTTTTTTTTGACTGAGCTGGGTCTTAGCTGCTTTGTGTGGGCTTTTCCTAGTTGTGCTGAGCAGGGTCTATTGCTGTGCACAGGCTTCTCATTTTGTTGGCTTGTCTTGTTGCAGAGCACAGGCTCCAGGGTACACGGGCTTCAGGGGTTACATCTTGTGGAATCTTCCCAGACCAGGGATCGAACCCGTGTCCCCCACATTGGCAGGAGGTTCTTATCTTCTGCGCCACCAGGGAAGTCCTCCCTTGCTCTTTCACTGAGTCTCCTGCCTCCCTCTAGCAGCCATCCTTGGGCAGAAGGCAGTCCTGAAATGCAGGCCTGTCCACATTCACAGATGAGGGTCTTCCTTCTGCCCTACAGCTGGGTGTGGAGCCTTCCCCTCTTCCCACCTGGACTGACAGGAGCCTCATCCTTAAAACGCACAGACACTGATTGGATGCAAAAATGATGGACTGATAAAGTGCATGGGCTCTGGAGTCACCCTGCCCAAGTTGAAAACCCAGCTCTGCCACTTCCTAGCCGGGTCACCCTGGGCAAGTAAGCCAACATTTCTCTGTCTCAAGTATCCTCATCCATACAGTGGGATAACCATACCTCCTCACTGTGCTAATCCCAGGGTTGGTAGATTTCTTTTTCTGTACAAGGCCAGGGAATAAATACTTCAGGCTCCCGGGGGGCTGCAAGAGCAGCCACTTAGCTCTGCCCGCCGTGGTAACCCAGCCATACACAATGAGTGAACAAAGGGGCATGACTGTGTTCCAATAAAACTTTATTATGGACACTGAAACTTGAATTGCATATAGTTTTCATGTCACAAATGGTCCTTCTTTTGATATTTTTAACAGTATTTAAAAAAATGCCAAAATCACTCTTAGGTCACAGGCAAAAACAGGATTTGGCTTGTGGGTTGAAGTTTGCAGTCTCCTATGCCAATCTTTGTAAGTGCTGAGCGCAGCAGCCAGCACATGGTTCTTGAGCTGATAGTGGGCACCTACTGTGTGCTTAATACACGTCAGCTCCCATCATCATGGAAGGTGTGGATATGGCAGGAGGTAGCTGTCCACGTGGCTGACTTGCTACTGAGGGGCAGGCCATCAGTGGGGGAAGGTGGTCTGCCTTGGAGAAAAAGCAGCTGAGGTGGGTTATCAGGAAGTCATGCCTTGGGCTACCACCGGACAGGAGTGGCCAACAGAGTCCTTTAACTGGCCCTTCTCTGCTAAGGGTCCAGAGTACTGGCTTAGCTGCCCAGAATATGCCCCCCTCTCCGCCCCAGCTCAGAGTGAGGGCCTCCTGCCACACCCCTAGGTGCCCCGACAGGGCCCTCTTCCCCTCTAACACTCCAAGGACCCTGAGCCACCTCCCTCCTGAGGGCTCAGAGCAGACCTTGCCCCAATGTCAGCGACTGCTGCTGCTGCTAAGTCGCATCAGTCGTGTTCGACTCTGTGCGACCCCATAGACGGCAGCCCACCAGGCTCCGCCGTCCCTGGGATTCTCCAGGCAAGAGTACTGGAGTGGGTTGCCATTGCCTTCTCTGATGTCAGCAACTAGGAATGGTTTACTCACAAACAGCTCCAGCTCCAGGCCCAGAGCTTCCTCCTATCTTTGGCACCAAGCAGTGAATGTCAGGCCTCGACACGTAAAGTCACATCCTTGGGCCCCAGCCCAGGCTGGAGGAGTGGCTGAAACCCCCAACTTGGTGCTTTGGAGGAGTCTCTCACTCTCTCTCTCTCAAGATCTGGCCAAGAACTCTGTCAGGCTTCACTCCTGGCCTTTGTCCAGGCTGGCCCCATCTCCTTGGCCCCATCTCTCTCCGTAGCAGGTGTGCTAAGGGGTTTGGCCTGCAGGATCTAGCTCGTCCTAGGCGGCCCTTATGAATGTGGCTGGGAGGGGTCCGACGGTCCCCTGCACACACCCAGGCCCACCTCGTTCAAAGCAGACTCGTAGACAATGTCTTTGAAAAGCTCAGCGGGGGGAAGACACCCACTGTGTGCTGGAGACTAAGTTCTCAACTGTGGCTGGTGGTCTTGGCTCCATCTTTCTTCCCCGCCCTGCCTCAGGACTCAGCTGGCACCTGGGTGTCTGTTAGCTGACTGGAGAAGGCCCTCTCCAAGCGCAGGGTGTTGTATCTGGGGGGTGGTGTGCCGGGCACCTGGGGCCCTGGGGCTGGAGGCAGACTCAAGGCAGAGGTGAAAGTGGGCAGGTCATCATCTATGTTGACGCCGCGGTTGTCCCGGCCCTGCGGGATGTGGGGAGCCTCAGGGCAGGCGGGTGCCCGTCTCCGGGCCCACCACCCCTTGGCTTTGTGCCACTGGTGGCGGGCAATGATGGAGAGGGAGTCGATGAAGAAGACCTCGATGATCTCAATGACACAGACAACAGAGCAACTCATCCACAGGCCCAGCTGGCCACCAATGTTGGACAGAAGCTGCTCGATCTGCAAGGGAGGCCAAACCACACGATCAAGGGGGAATCCCCACCAAGCTGGCTTCTTGCAAAGACCCTGAGACCCAAGGGAGCCACTGGTTAGCCCTGGCCCTGAGCAGGTTTGGGGAAGATGAGGGCAGGCTGTCTGTCCCCTCCTACCCTGCCCATTCTGATCTGAGGCCTGGTTGGCCTTTGGTGGCCCTACTAGCTTGGGCTGGACCCCCACAGTCTGACTCTGCTCCCTGAGGCCAGGCAGATGGGCAAAGTCGCAGACCCGGGACAGTCTCAGAAGGGAGCCACTCACACTGTTGGCAGGGTTCTCCATGATGGATCTCTGGTTCAGGTCTTTGTAGAATATCAAGAGTTTGGCCAAGTCTGTCCTGTAAGAATTCCAATAGGCAATGCCAAGGTGAGTTGGAGGCTTTTGCACTCTAGCAAATAGCCAGCCCCTCAGCATGGCTGTGTCTCTCTGGCCCAGCCCCCAGCCAGGCCCAGGCTCTGAGCTCCACAGGGTGTCTTAGAACCTGGTTTATGGGGTTCCTTGTGCACCACAGAGCACATCTCCAGCCTGGACCTGGTCACTCAAGCCATCCCTTCACTCAAAAACCATTTCCCCAGCTCTAGACTAAATCAGTCCCCACAGCTGCCCTCCCAAAACGAAACCTTGCAATCATGATTATTTGATGGCAATCTAAAACATGTCTGGGAGACATATGACCAACCTAGATAGCATATTGAAAAGCAGAGACATTACTTTGCCAACAAAGGTCCGTCTAGTCAAGGCTATGGTTTTTCCAGTGGTCATGTATGGATGTGAGAGTTGGACTGTGAAGAAAGCTGAGTGACGAAGAATTGAGGCTTTTGAAGTGTGGCGTTGGAGAAGACTCTCGAGAGTCCCTTGGACTGCAAGGAGATCCAACCAGTCCATTCTGAAGGAGATCAGCCCTGGGATTTCTTTGGAAGGAATGATGCTGAAGCTGAAACTCCAGTACTTTGGCCACCTCATGAGAAGAGTTGACTCATTGGAAAAGACTCTGATGCTGGGAGGGATTGGGGGCAGGAGGAGAAGGGGACGACAGAGGATGAGATGGCTGGGTGGCATCATTGACTCGATGGACATGGGTCTGAGTGAACTCTGGGAGTTGGTGATGGACAGGGAGGCCTGGCGTGCTGCGATTCATGGGGTCGCAAAGAGTCGGACACGACTGAGCGACTGAACTGAACTGAACCATAATAACAGCTAGCATTTATTGACCACTTCCTGTGTTGCTAAGCACTCTTCCAAGAACCTTGTGTGAATTAACTCGTTTAATTTGCACAACAGCCCTATAAGGCGTACTGGAGTGGGGTGCCATTGCCTTCTCTAATCCCCATTTTATAGACATGGAAATTGACAGATTGGTTGAGTAACTTGCCCAAGACTACACAGCTCATGACTGGTAGAGTTGATATTCAAACCTAGCTATATCTGACTTTACAGTTTGTGCTCTTAACCACTCACTGTACTAAATTCCCTCCTGTTAGGACTGTGGCAAGCTAGAAAATTCATGCTTATTCCAGAGAGGTAGCCAGTACTCAGTACTCTTTGGTGCTTTGCAAAAATGGAAGTTTAATGTTGCCAGAATTTTGGATCTCTCAGGAAAAGGTGGAAATACCAGGTTATATTGGTGGAATCATATTTGGCTCAGGGGTTTAACAGTTTGCAATGATTTGATCAAAGTCTATCTTTATTATTAGACTCTAAGGAGAGATAAGAAAGCCTTCTTCAGTGATCAATGCAAAGAAATAGAGGAAAACAACAGAATGGGAAAGACTAGAGATCTCTTCAAGAAACTTAGAGATACCAAGGGAACATTTCATGCAAAGATGGGCTTGATAAAGGACAGAAATGGTATGGACCTAACAGAAGCAGAAGATATTAAGAAGAGGTGGCAAGAATACACAGAAGAACTGTACAAAAAAGATCTTCATGACCAAGATAATCACGATGGTGTGATGACTCACCTAGGGCCAGACATCCTGGAATGTGAAGTCAAGTGGGCCTTAGAAAGCATCACTACGAACAAAGCTAGTGGAGGTGATGGAATTCCAGTGGAGCTATTTCATATCCTAAAAAATGATGCTATGAAAGTGCTGCACTCAATATGCCAGCAAATTTGGAAAACTCAGCAGTGGTCACGGGACTGGAAAAGGTCAGTTTCCATTCCAATCCTAAAGAAAGGCAATGCCAAAGAATGCTCAAACTACCACACAATTGCACTCATCTCACATGCTAGTGAAGTAATGCTCAAAATTCTCTAAGCCAGGCTTCAACAATATGTGAACTGTGAACTTCCAGATGTTCAAGCTGGTTTTAGAAAAGGCAGAGGAACCAGAGATCAAATTGCCAACATCCGCTGGATCATCGAGAAAGCAAGGGAGTTCCAGAAAAACATCTATTTCTGCTTTATTGACTATGCCAAAGCCTTTGACTGTGTGGGTCACAATAATCTGTGGAAAATTCTGAAAGAGATGAGAATACCAGACCACCTGACCTGCCTCTTGAGAAATCTATATGCAGGTCAGGAAGCAGCAGTTAGAACTGGACATGAACAACAGACTGGTTCCAAATAGGAAAAGGAGTACGTCAAGGCTGTATATTTAACTTGGCTTATTTAAACAAGGCTGCTTATTTAACTTATATGCAGAGTACATCATGGGAAATGCTGGGCTGGAAGAAGCACAAGCTGGAATCAAGATTGCCGGGAGAAATATCAATAATCTCAGATATGCAGATGACACCATCCTTATGGCAGAAAGTGAAGAGGAACTCAAAAGCCTTTTGGTGAAAGTGAAAGAGGAGAGTGAAAAAGTTGGCCTAAAGCTCAACATTCAGAAAACGAAGATCACATGGCATCTGGTCCCATCACTTCATGGGAAATAGATGGGAAAACAGTGGAAACAGTGTCAAACTTTATTTCTGGTGGCTCCAAAATCACTGCAGACGGTGATTGCAGCCATGAAATTAAAAGACGCTTACTCCTTGGAAGGAAAGTTATGACCAACCTAGATAGCATATTCAAAAGCAGAGATGTTACTTTGCCGACTAAGGTCCGTCCTGTCAAGGCTATGGTTTTTCCAGTGGTCATGTATGGATGTGAGAGTTGGACTGTGAAGAAAGCTGAGTGCCAAAGAATTGATGCTTTTGAAGTGTGGTGTTGGAGAAGACTCTTGAGAGTCCCTTGGACTGCAAGGAGATCCAACCAGTCTATTCTGAAGGAGATCAGCCCTGGGATTTCTTTGGAGGGAATGATGCTGAAGCTGAAACTCCAGTACTTTGGCCACCTCATGGGAAGAGCTGACTCATTGGAAAAGACTCTGACGCTGGGAGGGATTGGGGGCAGGAGGAGAAGGGGAAGACAGAGGATGAGATGGCTGGATGGCATCACCGACTCGATGGATGTGAGTTTGAATGAACTCCGGGAGATGGTGATGGACAGGGAGGCCTGGCGTGCTGCGATTCATGGGGTCGCAGGGAGTCAGACATGACTGAGCGACTGAACTGAACTGAACTGAATTGAAGTATCTTGGAGGCAAGCATCGTGTCTGCTTGGTTATCACGGCATCCCCCAGCACCTCACACCTCGCCTAGTGGACATTAAATAAGATGCTGGAGACCAAACTGGGGTAGGGAACCATGTAAACAGTAATGACCCAGAGAAATGTTAGTTTACATGGCAATCCCACACCCACCTGCTCCACCTTTGTCTCCATCTGTTGAGATCCTTGAACTCTGGCCTGGGTGATTTTTGTTAAAAGTCTCTTCTAAGTGAATTTTGATAAGGAAAATCAAGTGTGATTAGAAGCTGCAAGGTTTAAAAGAGTATTTTTCCAAGTGTGTCAAGATACATCAGGAAATCATGAAATAAATGTACTGAGTCTTACTAGTACCTTTTACAAAGTGAAATATAAAAGATCAGGTTGCCTCCACAGAGAGATTCGAAATTTTTATCAACTGATATAGGCACTAAGCATTTGGAATTATGCTGTGACCCATCGGACGGTTGTAAACAATTGGTACACGAGTTGGATGGTTTGGTATACAAGTGTGCAACGTCTGAGAAGCAGTCTGAATGCCCTGTACATCATAAAAGAGTACTGTTTCATGATAGTTTTATTTTGGCAGTGTATTCAATGCACCGCAATGGGAAAAGTATCAATAAATTCATGCTGTGGGTTGTGGTCAAACAGTTGAGAGCCCTTAGCCTAGAGCAGGGCCTACCTCATGATAAGACTCAAGAAATATCTGTTGAATAAAGGAATGAGTGAAGGAGTGAATGAATGAAAAGGAGAGGGTTTGGCATGGAGGAATCAAGTGAGGAGGCTGGAACCAGGGTGGGCAGGAGCAGAGGAAGCAGGGCAGAGATCAACTTACTTGTTGAGTTTCTTCTTTATTTGCTGGCTTTGGTCCCAGGTGAGAACAGACAGCAACCATTTCTGTGGTGGAGAAAGAAGTGGCCTGGGGATGCCTGGAGAGGCCAGAGCCAGCCTGTCTGCTCTCTCCTCTCAGCCCCAGCTCCTGACATGGGCCTTCCCTGTGGATCACCCCTGAGGCCAGCAGACACAGCCAGGACCTCAGGCTACAGGCCGAAGTTTCCAGGCGGGAAGAGTGGGCAGAGAACTTACCTCGGAGACCTCTGATGGCCACTGTGCCAGGCTGGTGGTCAGTGTCCACTCCTTAAAGCTAAGTGGAGAAGGGCATAGAGTGAGTGTGGGTGGCCTGGCCCAGCCCAGCCATGTTCGTCCCACCCTTTCGGGTCCACGCACCTGCAGGCTTCCTTGCACACCGACTGGCAGCCCAGCTCTTCCCGGACGAAGGCCTGGTGCAGTTGGTAGTAGCAGTACACTGAGGAACGGGATGTGGGGAGATATGAACTTTGGGGCCACGGGGCCCTTTCTAGGGTTTCCCAATGATGCCCCCATGCATGCATGCTTAGTCACTTCAGTCATGTCTGCCTCTTTGCGACCCCATGGCCCATAGCCTGCCAGGCTCCTCTGTCCATGGGATTCTCCAGGGAAGAATACTGGAGTGGGTTTCCATGCCCTCCTCCAGGGGATCTTCCTGACCCAGGGATCGAACCTGCATCTGCCTGCCTCTCCTGCATTGCAGGCATTTTCTTTACCCAGTGAGCTACTTGGGAAGACCAATACCCCCACAGTCTCCTTTTAATGATTTCACCTTCCACTTTCTACAAACACTAGTTCTCTGGAAACAATTGCTACCTTGTGATTTTGAGAGACAGAAAATTGCCACAGTTAAGAACATTAGCTGGAAGTGGGATGGGTTGGCAGTCCTTGCCTTGGGTCTAGCTTTGTTAGACCCTGGCTGTGTGATCTTGGGCAAGTTGCTTAACCTTTTTGAGCCTCAGTTATTTGTTCTGTGAAAGGAAGGACACTATCAATAGTCCCTACCTCCTGGAGTTGACAGAGGGGGTCAGGGACTTAGCAAAAGCTGGGGTGTAGCATTTGGTCCTTAATCAGAAGGTGGAATTCAAGCCAGGTTTCACAACATGAGTGAAGCTGGTTAATATCTCTCTGTCTCCCTCAGGTCAAAGGTCATCAGGGCAGGGTCCTGGGAGTGCCTTAGCTATTGCCAGGGTGGGGCTGACCCTGCTCCTGGGGTGTGCAAGGTGGGGGGTGTTGGTGTCTTACTCACTCCAGTTGGGGTGCTGCTGGTAGTTACAGTAGTCGGCTCCCTGAGGTAGAGGCTGACTGTACTGGGCACACCCACAGTTCTCTACCATCTTGGCCTGGAAGCACGAGTGAAGGCAGATCTGAAAGACAAGACCCAGGAGTTCCCTCAACCTCCTTGCCTGTGGCTGCCAGAGACCTCCCCTCCCTATATCCCCCAGTCAGAGGGGGTCAACCTCCCACAGCCTCGGCAGACAGCATAAACGTACCCCTCATGTCCTAGCTGATAGGCTCAAAGGGACAAAGCTAGAAAACATACTGGGAATTTGAGATGTGGAGGCCAGGATGAGCTAGAGAGGGGCTGGGGTGGTCATTTGCCACCACGTGAGTGCTGACCCAGAGGTAAGTGGGGAACTTGGAGCAGGTGCCAAGAAACAGAAACAAACACAGTCTCCAACTTTCCAATTTTCAGCTGCATGCCCTCCACGCAGAATCCCTGGGGATCTTAAGGTACCACGATATCCACAAAGCTTAGAGCCATAAGAGCTAACACTGGGGGCTTGGAAGTCAGGCTACTTGAGTTCATATATCAGCTTTGCCACCTCCCAGTTGTGTGACCTCAGGTGAGTTACTTAAACTCTCTGATGCTTTGTTTTCTTCATTTTTGAAATCAGTGTAACAGGACCTACTTCATGAGGTGGTTGTGATATGAATCGAAAGATGTAAAGTGTTTGTAAATGCTAGTTTCTCACTAAATATTATCCCGAGTGTCTTTCCACTGAGCTGACTTTTCTTTTTCTTCTGTCTTAATGTCAGTGTGATTGCATCTCTATTTCTTACAAGCAGACCTTGTCTGACCACTAGTCTCTTTTCATAGTGTCTCCACCACCTCTCAGCTCAGCTCTAATAAAAGCTAGAGGATTCAGGGCAGAGGGCGCCTGGTCCTTTCGCTCTGCTGGGTGATTCTCATTTGACTCTCTAGGTGTCCTGGTGGGAAGCGAAGGGCAGACTCGCAGAACAGAAGACAAGGTGTAACAGGTGATAGCACCCAAGGGTCAATGTAGGTAATAACTAATGGGTGGTGGAGACTGCAGGGAACCAAAGAACGTGTCTCATTTGATAAGGCCACTCTATCCACTGTTTATCCTGTAGGAATATGGGCCCATTGTTACCAGATCTTATTTTTCAAGAGAAGCTAGAAATCTGGATTTTCCTATGAAATTCCCCGACTTTTAAACCAGGTGAAAAACCAGGTGGGCAGGTTGGAAGGGGCCTGGAAACCACCGATTAGCAGTCCCTGATCCAATCCAAACTCCCCTGGTGGCTACTGAGGAGCACACAACTTGTCCAAAGCTGTCAGCGGATGAAAGGCACCCCTTAGCCAACCCCTCCCAGACTGCCTCCTCCTCCTGTCTCGCATTCGCCAAGGCTGATTTAGGAAGCAGGTTTGTTGAGCTGTACGTTCTGTTCCAGGCAAACCTTGACTAAGCTCTGGTTACAGGTGGGTTGAAGAGGACTGGAACCAGCTGGCATCATTTGTTCTTGAGATCTTTGGATGAACCCCAGGATTCTCACCACAGTTCCTGGTCCCAGACACACCCCAACCTATATATAATTCTGTCTTCTGGGTCCAGACCACAGCCCAGGGCTGGGTGCTGCCTCCAGCCTGTACCTGGAGGGAATACGTGGCGTTGTAGATGTTCGTGATCTGCACGTCACTCCAGTCCTCCGTGCAGTGGCTGTAGGGATCACTCAGCTTGAAGGACTCTGTCTGTAATCACAGAAGCACGTATTCAGCCCTGCACCCCTCCAGGACCCAGACAAGGGGCATTGCTAGCAGCTTCTAGGAGCTGAGCAACCACCCACTCATTCATTTAACAAATATTTATTGAGCACCTACTAGGAGCTTGATGCTATTCTAGGCACTATGTCACTCAGTCGCTTAGTCATGTCCAACTCTTTGCATCCCCATGGACTGTAGCCTGCCAGGCTCCTCTGTCCATGGGATTTTCCAGGCAAGAATACTGGGGTGGATTGCCATGCCCTTCTCCAGGGGATCTTCCCGACCCAGGGATTGAACCTGAGTCACCCATATCTCCTGCATTGGTAGGTGGATTCTTTACCACCAGGAAAGCCCTCTTGTGAGCACTATGGAATCCACAATGATCGAAATAAGTTCCCTGCTTTCCTGGGGCTCACATTCTAATGGAGTAGACCGATGACCAAAGAGCAAATAAATCATTTTGAATAATTTTTTATAGTGATCAATGGAACTAGGTAGAAACTGGAAGGGTTTGGAGGAGGGGACAACCTTTCCAAAAGTGATTAGGGAAGACATGGAATGGCAGGAAAGAGCTGGACTTGTCAAGAAACGTAGGAAGAGGATTAGGCAGAAGGAGCAGCCAGAGTGGAGGTGGGAGAGGGCCAGGGTGGCTGGACCGTGGTGAAAGGGAGAGCTGTCGCTGGAGATGACGTCTGAGAGGGACGCAAAGGACAAATTGTGGCAGTCTCCTATACTGCTGAGAAACGTGGGTTTGGATTTGGTTTCCTGAATAGTAGTGAGCCGCTGGAGAATCCATGGGGATGGGGCAGGAGGGATTAGATGAGCAGTGACTGTGCTGCATGGGATTCTTATCTCAGCGAAGGACTCATTTCCTATCTTCTTACCTTTTGGTCCCAGAAGGTGACTTGGAAAAATGGACTTTCTTAGGGAGGACCAAAGAATGCCCAGCATTATAGAATGATACCCTGATCAGAAGAGGTAAGAACATTGCAACTCACTATTTGAAAGCCTTATTAAATTATGTTTTTTATTATGGCTTGCACATTTGGTTCTAGCTTAATATTTGTCACTACAAAGGAACAATCCAGACAAGACAATTAGGGGAAAAGAAGGATAATGTCTCCCAAGGGGGAGCAACTATAGAATATAATTTGTGACCAACTCATAGCTAGGATTTGGTTTGTGTGTGTGTGTATGTGTACAAAGGTGTCTTTTTTTTTTTGAGATGGGGAGGGTAAAGGGCAAATGGATGTCAGATTTATGGGAGGGAAGAAATTTCATTTTTCTTTGAAGAATGGCTGAATAGAGAGAAAGACAGTTGAGGGTGGGTGGGGTAGGGGGAAAGAAATCAAGAAGTTTGGTGCAGATAGAAATCATAGTCATCTCAAGGGGCTATAATCTCTTTCTGTTTGTATTATAATTCATCTGTTGATCCATTAGTCTTCCTCAATTAACTGCAAGAACCTCCAGGGCAAAAGACAGTGCTCATTTTAAAACATTTAAACAGAAGAAGCAGAGAGGAAAGTAACCATCTGATTTCCTCTCTTCCCCTGGGCACCTACTGCAACAGGTCAGATTTCCATCCTGAGATCCAGACACAAAGATTCACATGTTCCCTTGCCCTACAATATCCTTTTCTCATTCATAATAAAGAGTGTGTGTCTTTCCGTGTCAGTACAGAATAAACAGACTTACTTCATTCCTCTAATAGCTGGGAAACAAACAGATTCAGAGCTTCCAGTACATGCCAGGGCTAGGCTGGGAAATGGGCACAGAGATGCCAAGCAGTGGCTTCCCTCAAGGGCACCTTTACCCAACGCTACCCTCTAAGCTTCTCCAAGCCGCGCACTCCCGATCAGGTGTCCCTTGGAGCCCCCACGTCCTGCTAAACTGGCTACAGAGCCCCGAGTGTCAGCCCTGGGCTCTATTTGCCTGCGGGGATCGTTCAGTACCCTGAAATCTGGAGGAGAGGGTCTGTCCATGCAGGTAAGCCCTGTGCAGTTGGCAAAGGCAGCTGGGGCTCCTTCTACTTTGAGAACCAGCCTGAGGACCACTTCCAGGAAACTGATTGTGAGAAAGTCATAACATTGTGATTGTTATGCTTTTTGAGTATTCAATGGCCCTTTACTCTGAAGGATGCTTATCAAACTGGGTTATTTCAGGCTATTTCCTAAAACACCTGGGGCTGGGGCAGGTAGGGCAAATGGCCTTTTTAGAGTGGAATAGATGTCTTCAGCTTCTTGGAGCCTCAGTCAGAGGAACCTGGACAGAGCCCTGGCTTTCTCTCACTCTCTCCCCCTTACCCCCTCGCCTTTCATTTCTTCTTTTCCCTGCCAGCTTTCCAGAACTGCTGACATGGGCAGGGTGGGGAAACATTTTGGCTTCTGTCCTGATCCCTAGGGACCCCAAAATGTGAATGAATATATGTGTGTGTGTGTGAGAGAGTGTGTGAAGTTTAAACAGATAGATAGATAGGTGTGTGGTATGCATGCACGCACAGGTGTGTGTGGGTGTGATTAGGCGTATGTGTGCACATGTGTTGTATGTGGGTGTATGTGGAAACAGGACTCATTTTTCTCAAACCAGGTCCTATCTGCTTCCTTCTGAGAATTCTGGGGGAGGAGGGAAGTCGCACAGGAGTCCTTAGCTCACCCCTGTAAAGTCTGAACTGTGTCAGGGAAACGCCCAAGGGCAACAGGAAACCCTAGATGGAGTTATGGGTGCTTTAAATCTCTTTTCTTTTGTTCTGTTTTTATATTGTAATAAGTTATGAGATAATTCCTAGATGCTAATAAATTATAAGAATTTATGTCCTGATCAGTGGAGGAAAAAGAACCATTCAACATATGAAGTTAGGACTACTTGTTAAGAATTTGGAGGAAGTAATAAATCCTATCTCAATTTCAAATCCTGCCGAGATAGAAATTCTAGTGGGTTAAACTAGTAAATGAAATAATGAAATAACTGGAAGGAAATTCAGCTCAGTATCTGATCTCAAGGAGGAAAAATACTCAATAAACATAATAACTAAAGAAGAAACCGAAGACTTTGACTATGTAAACACCTGATGTTTTTGCCTGTGAAACAGGTAGCATAATGATAACTAAAATGAAAGCACAAACTGGGAAAGATATTTGTAACACATATGGCAAATCATTAGCACGCCTTCTAAATACTATATGGAAGAGAACAATATCTCACTCATAAAGAATGGGGGTATCAGGAAGGACAAGAAAAATCTCCAGTAATGCTTATTTTTCCATCCTTTCACATCTCTTCTTTTTTTTAAAAAAAAGAAGGGTGTATAGTAATAGCCAATATTTTTGGAGCACTCAACACATGCCAAGCACTGTTTGGCATGAATCAGCTCACTGAATTCTCACCAGCCTGTACAGCAATATTACTATCATCCCCATTTCACAGATGAGGTGACTGAGACACAGAGGTCACACGGCCCAAGTGCAAAGTTGGGGTTTGGATCCTAGTTGTCTGGCTCCAGAGTCTGAGCCCTTAATCCCTGTTACAAACATGCTTGTGAAAAGAAGCGGGTGCTTTAAGATAAGAATGTGCAGTAGGGCTTGCAGTGGCAGTGAAGTCTCGCCCCTCTTCAGGGCCTGATCCGCACCCCCCTAGGTGAATTTGCCTTTGTCCTCTTCCTCATCTCCTATTCATGATCCAACCTGTTGTACTTTGGTTTCTGTTCCACTCCTTCCACTGAAAACTGTTCTGGCAAAGAACCAGTGACCTCTTGGTTGCCAAACCCAGAAAACAGCTTTTACCCTCTATCTTGCCTGATGGCGCAACCGTGTTTGGCACTTCTAGCTCACACCTTCCTTGAAACTATCTTCATTTCTTTGAAACCAAGCCTTTCCAGCTTCTGCTGCTGCTTTCGTGCCTCTATTTCTCCATTTCCTCTCTGCTTGGCCCTTAAACATCTGCGTTCTATCTCAGGTCTTGAGAGATGGCATTTATTTCTAACTCTAGAACTGTGTTACATGCAATCCCCACCCCGCCATTGCTTCTGGATTTTTCTCCTGAGCTCCAGGCTTAGAGCATCTAATCACTGGACGTTTTCAGAATGATTTCCCAAAGCTACACCTTTTGTATGTGCCAAACTGAAGTGGTCATTTTCTCCCTGAACCCTACTCTTCTTGTATTCCCTAATTCAGAACCTGGTACTTCCATTCAACCCAATACCCAAGTCAGAGCCTAAATATGGATCTAACTTCCCCTGGCCTTTCCCCGATGACCTTGGTTGTCCAGCGCTGTTGCTTCCACACTGTAATATCTCTCAAATCCAGTCACTTCTGTTCATCCCCACAGCCACTGCCTCAGTGAGGGAGTCATAATTTCTTTTTAGTATTACTGTAAATACTCGACTGCCTCTAGCATTTTGAGTGCGCTTCAAAGCGGTTTTTTGAAATGATTCACTACATTTTGAATCATTTTGAAATGAGACTTCAAATCCTTTCTGCAACCCCCTTTGTAATTGCTGTGCCCTTTGTCTGGAGTAGCCTTTCCTGATTCTATTTGCCTGACATTTGTCCTTAAGAAATCATCATCTAGAAAGCCTAGACCAACAACTTTGGTCCTGGCTCCTGTTCATCCAGCCATCCAAAAATATTTACGGAGGATCTACTATGCCCTAAGAACTGAGCCTGGGAACAGATAGAAATGGTCCCTATTCCCATAGAGCTTGGACCTGTATTGCAAAGCTGTGTTATCGCCTCTTAAAGGTGAATTTTGAAGGTAGGTACTCTGATATACCCATCTCTGAATATCCAGTGCTTTGGGCACAGAGTCCCTCAATGAATGAAAGAAGATTTGTTAACCAGCTGCCTAACCAACTGAGTCCACCAGTTTAACATGCTTCTCAAAAGTAAATAACTACCTACCTAAAAAATAAAGATGTAAGGAAGGAAGTCTAGTGTGTTTGGACTTATTCTTAATGACCCTCTGGTGACCTCTCAGTAATCCTTGTTTTTTTTGTTGTTGTCTTAAATGCTCATAAATCAGAACCAGAGCTGCCTGACCCTGCTCCGTGGCTTTCATTTTGTACATCTCAAGTTAGGTATAGCAGAAAACCCACCCATGTCTTTGTTTACCCATCATTGCTAAAGGGAGCATTTGCTTAACAATGTGATGGGCATTCTTAAGCTCAGAGAAGAAAACCAGAGGGCAATTCCCTTGGTTCTCATACTTTCCCAAGCTCTAAGTTTGCAGACACTGTAACAGGCAGGAGGGAAGAAGAGCACGTGCTGTAAGAATGTGCTGTAAATTCCAGGTGCTTCTTCAAGTACAAAACTGCCGGGGGGAACACTGGATCAAAATGCTTACTGTTCTGATCGGGGAGTTTTGTAATCTGCTAGTGAAGACAGGAATCACAGACCTAGTTCCTTAAGTAGGAACCTAAAGTCTTTTCAAATCACAGTCTGAGCAAGCTGGGGCTTAAGATTTTTTTCCTGGGCCATCAGCATCCACACAGGCCAAGTTGGTACACAACACTTCCCATGTGGAACAAACTGCCCACGTTGAACAAAGCCCCTACATGACATGGCTCCTTTGAGCTCTGGGGCTCCCAGATGACCATCCCCATGCTTTCTCTTGTTCAAGGTTGCTCTTGAACGGGCCATGGTGAGGCACTGAAGCCACAGATCCCCATTCAACAACTCTGCTCTCCCAACTTAAATACCACTTCGTCAGGAAAGCACCCCTTGAACTCTCCACTTCCCCCCCATAAAAAGCCCTATATCAGGCATCTCTGTGATATGCTCTCATGCATCCTGTATTTATCCTTCTCAGCACCTATGATGATTATAGTTATTCACCTATGTGATTTTTGGTTTGTTATTATAAATTCTCTCTGCTAGACCCAAAGTCTAAAAGAACAGGGACAGTTCTGGGGACACTGATGTCGTTCCAGTATCTAACACACATGAAGTGCTCAGCAAATGCTTGTTAGATGAATAGATAATGGATAGATAGATAAGGTCCAACGCCCATCATGTGACTTTGTAACACTTCGGAGACAACATTTACGGCTGTGCTAAAGCTCTGGTGTCATCCTAGCTCTACTTTCTCTTAGGAAGACACACTTTTCTTCTTCTTTCATTCTAAACTACTCAGGTTCCTAAAGCTGAGGTTCCTGAGTTTGCTGCCTCCTGGAATGACCTCTGGGGTTCGATAAAAATACAGATCCTTGGGCTCATCTCTCAGAGAGATTGATTCAGTAGATCTGAATCTGATGATCAATCAAGTTTGGAGAGCTCTAGAGGAAAAATTTGTGAGGTATAAAGGGTAAGAGGCTTAATGTGGGGCACTAGTGAAGTGAAAGTTGCTCAGTCATGTCCAACTCTTTGTAACCCCGTGGACTATACAGTCCATGGAATTATCCAGGCCAGAATACTAGAGAGGGTAACGTTTCCCTTCTCCAGGGGATCTTTCCAACCCAGGGATCAAACCCAGGTCTCCCGCATTTCAGACTGATCGCTTACGAGCTGAGTCACAAGGGAAGCCCTTGGAATGCGAAGGTTGGCTATAAACAAAGGCATGAACAAAGGGTTCACAAGGAGAGATTTTTCCCCTCCATAAATAGGTGAAAAAATACCACTAAGAATGACTGTCAGTTAAACTTATAATAGATGCCATTTTTTCTTAAATTAGCAAAGATTAAGCATTGCTTAATGCCTGTTTTGGTACAGCATCGTTGGAGGGCCATTTGGCTAATCTCCGTCTTGAATGAGATACTTCTAAGAAGTAACGGGATGACTACGCATCCCGCTGCACCATTGTTTTCAGCTGTACCTGGAAACAAGCTCAAGTCTATCAACAGAGAATGGCTTCAATAACTTACCCACACAATGGGATATTATGTCTTTAAGAAGAATGAGGCAGAATCTATGTGTATTGCTATGGAACTATTTCCAAGCTATACTATCAAGTGAAAATTTGGGGCAGAACAGTATTTTGCATTTGCAAAAAAGAAATGCTTACACCTATACACAGGCTTGAAGAAGACTTTTACTCCCTCCTGAGTCATGGAAGCTATAGCCATAGCTGCCTGTGGAGGAAGGAGGAGACCAGCGGTCAGGGATAGGAGAGAGGTGCGTCTGCACGGTAGGACCCTTGTACTGACTTTGTACATATACTCCTTTGAAATAAGTACTTAATAGTTATTTTGTTAGTGTGAGAGAGAGACTGGCATAAAGGGACCCAGGCCTGCAAACAGGAGACTATACAAGCAGTGACATGACCAGGGGTGTCCTTGGACACCCCTCACCTTGCCCTTCTACTTCCACTGGGCATGGCCAACCCAAGAATTGGACTCTGCAGCCCAGATGTGCTCCTGTTGACAGGTATGAGTGTTCTCAGCACCCAGTGAGCTCAGAGAAGGTCAAAGACTTGAGAGAAGGGGGATTCTTGGTACATGAGCTGAAACTGATGGAAGTAGGAGGGACTAAATAGACCTGTGAAGGCCCAGTGACTTTCCAATAGTGGTTTACATGCTCCATTGGCCTGTAGGTGGCCCAGGAAGGCGTAAATCTGCTCCATTTATATTACTGACAAATACATCATTAGTATCTGATGCCTTGCTTCCAGCACAGGTTTTGTAAACGTGGATGTCTGTCTCTGAAACAAGGAAGGTTCCTTCAATTCTTATCCTGAATGGTGTCCTGTCCTTGTTTATCCACACAGAAGACATAAAGACAGCCCTTAGTGTAACTCAGAGAGTGACCATTTGAGTAATCATTGGAAAACACAAGACTTTGCTTCCTCTTAAAACCAATACACTTTTCCATAAGTTCCACCTCACTGATTATCCTTCAATAAAAGCTGTCCTCCTTGCCAAGCAGATGGAAATCAGAGCGTTCTCTTACCAGGTGCATTCCTATGGAGGTGGCCATGGCTGTCTCAATCTCTGTTCCCACGTCCTCAACGAAGGGGTATTCGTCCTGCCGATGGACAATCACCTTAGCCCCGGTGGAGGACACCAGGAAGGGGTTGTACTCTTCTTCATTTATGTACAGGATGACCTGCAGCCCTGGAAGGACAAGGCAGCCCTTTGTGGTCAAAAGCCAGGAGAAGATTCCCTGCTGGTAGCTTACCTCTCCCACCACTCTGGGAGTCTCAAATCCAAGACCCACGCATTTCCTACAAGTGAAAAGTGGACAAGAGCAAAATGGGAAGCTCCATGAGGGGAGCCTGACTTTTCACTGCTCTGTTTCCAGAGCTTAGCTCAAAATAGGGCTCAGGAGCAGTGTCACGACTGCAGCTTTGCTAAGCACAAGTTTTGCTACCCGGCCTAAGACGTGAACCTCCTTGTGGCTCTTTAAGATGGGGAGTTCTGCTGGGCACCCAAAGGGATGTGCAGGGCTGTGGCTGAGATACCAGTAGTGCATCTGATCACTGCCCTAAATCCTCTCCCTGACCCTACTGTTGCACCTGTGTCTAATCTGAGCCAAGCAGCCAGAGGGACCTTTTAAAATCAGGTCACTCCCTTGTCTGAAACTCCTCAGAGGCATCTCATTGCATACACGGGGACGCCATAAAATACTGTCCAGAAACCTGACTAGCTCTCCTATGGTGATGCCTTCCTTCTCATCCCACTCTCCCCCTCCATCAGGAAGCTCTAAGCACACTGACCATCTTTCTGTTTCCAGAGCACACCAAATCCATTTCCTCACTGAGGTTCTCGGACTTACTAGTGCTCAAACACTCCTCAATGGACCGTATCATACATCTTCTCCTCTTCAAATAACCCTCATCCCAGAGGCCTTTCTGGACCTCCTTATCTGAAATAAAATTCCCATCTCAACTCAGCCCTTGTGCGGGGTAATTCTTGAGGTGTAAACCTAGGATTGATAACCAGATAATGTCTATGTGCTTGTTCACTCATTTATCTGTCTCTCTCCAGCAAAATACAAGCTCCTTGAAAACAGGGATGACATCTGTGTTATTCACCACTGGGTCCATAACATTTGGAAGAGGGCCTGACATACACAGGATACTCAATAAACATTTGATAAACAAATGAGCAAATGAGCAGGGCCTATGTGAGCTGAAAGAAGAGAATTTTTAAAATTATTTTTACTTCTTTCTGTTGCTGTTTAGTCGCTAAGTTGTGTTTGACTCTTGACGATCCCATGGACTGTGTGTAGCCCACCAGGTTCCCCTGTCCTTTACCATCTCCTGGAGTATGCTCAGCTTCCTGTCCATTGAGTCGGTGATGCTATCTAACCATCTCATCCTCTGCCGTCCCCTTCTCCTTTTGCCTTCACTCTATTTGTAACTAAAGGAATCAAAGCCCTGAGTGCGGAAGTGATTTGCTCAGGGTCACAAAGCTCAAATGCAGCAGAGTCAGGACTGTGCAACAGTTCCCAGACTACTTCTTCCCACTGACGTATGTTCCCTGAGTTATGGTTTCTTGCAGGTGTGGTAAGAACACAGACTGTGCAGTAACAAAGAGGAGGAGTCCAACTGGGTTTTCCTTCCTAAGACCTTGCCTCTTCTTATAGGAGCATATCTATATATCAAATCATGTTCAATTTGTTTAGAATCTTTCAAGATAGACCAATTGGTTGAGTTCCTGCCTTCTCTACGAAAGTCACGGTAGTAGAGTAGCAATAATGGTAATATTGGAGGCAGTAGTTTTGGGTGGTAATAGTAGCAGCAGCAGCAATGGTGGTAACAGCAGTAACAGTAGTGATGACAACCAGAACTAGCATTTATTGTGTGCTTAGTGTGTGTTCTGGACTGAATCAAGCGTCTTTCTGCAGACCACCCTCCACCCTATTTATATGCTGAAGTATTAATCCCCACTGTGATTGTATTTGGAGAATCAGCCTTAGGCAGGTGATTAAGGTTAAATGAAGTCATAAGGGTGGACCCTAATCCCATAGGATTGGTGTTCTCATAAGAAGAGGAAAAGACAACACAGCTTTCCCCCTGCAGAGAGAGGCCATGTGAGGACAGAGACAGGTGGCCAACTGCAAGCCAGTAAGAGAGTCCTCACCAGGACCAAATTTGCCAGCAGCTTGACCATGAGTTTCAAAACGTCCATTGTTTAAGTCACCCATCTATAATATTTTGCTATGGCAGCCCAACGAAATGAATACAGTGTGTGTCAGGTCTTATTCTAACTGCTTTTCATATTTTGACTTCTCAATTACCTTCTATTGTCAATACCATTGTTATTCCCGCTTTATAATAAATGAAGGGGAGGAAACTTTCACTGGGCTGCACAGTGAGTGACAGAGTGGGTTTTGACTCCAGAATCTGTCATCTTAAGCAAGATAAAGGTGTGTTGGCTTCTCTAATCTCCTGCTCAGCACATCTGGATTTAAGTCCATTCAGAAGCTGCCTGCTCGGCATTACTCACTCCAGCTACACACTTAAACCTGAGTGGTTTCCCCAGGTGAAGAAACACCAGGGCTGTCCCTGTTGCTCTCTCAAAAGCAAAGAGGAGATGTCAAAAAAGAAAACAGATTCTGATAGAGAAGGAAAGAACCAACATGGATGAGAAAAAGTTGTATCCCTAGTTTCTGGCCAGGTTAGGGAGAGCCTGTGTCTCTGGAAGGCTTCAAGCACCCCAACTTTCCCGCTGCCAGCAAGCTTGTCATTAGAGCACCCCAGAAGCCCCTTGTTGCAGGTTTTCTTACCAAATTCACTGCCTCCCATGGAGGTGCTGAGGATAGTCTCATTTTGTCTGTTGTTGAATGTGTAGCAATTCCCATACATTGGATGGTGGAAAAGCGTGAAGTTCCTATGGTGGAAGAATACAGGTCAGAAAGGGCTGTGCCGGGAACTCCCACCATGCACCTGAGCTGACCTCTCAGTGGGCAGTGCTAACGGGCCAGCTGTCTTCTGTGGACAAGGGATGATAGACACGACTTACTTTCCCCATCTTTCCTCCTACAGATGACAAAAAAGGCCCCTCGTCCAGTTGACACATGTCGATGTAGAACCACCCTCTGCTTTCCCTTCACCCTCTTAATCCACTCACCTCCCTCTCCATCCTGACTTGGCATTCTTTGTGCCAATATATCTGGTCTCATTTCCTCTACACTTGAATGTCTCAGCCAACCCTTGACTTTTCTTCCATTCTGATTCCTAGCAAATGATTCCCAGAAAAGGAATCACATCATACATGTTCTCATGCTGACTTTAGAATCCAACCTTCAGAAGACATGATTCTAATCACTCAATTTTCACAAGGATCAAATACCGACTAACATATAGAAAGGCTTAGTATTTTAAAAGAATGAAGAAAGTCCTTACAATAAACAGGAACACTTTAGAATGTCCCATGACTGCCTAGTGTCCACCAGGAATCTGGGTGTTATCTTAATGGTAGAAAGGTATGAAAGCTCACATCTGTACACAGACCTTCCTGCCCTCCCTTCTTCTCTCCCTGCCTCCTTCCGTCTCTCCTTCCTTACTTCCTCTTGACTAGATTGATGGTTCTCACTGGTATGCACGATGGTAATATACAAGGTTATATGTCCACCATCAACTACTCTGTTTTTATAATTTAACGAGTTTAAGGATGTTTTGACGCTAAGTCATCTTCATCTTCCTCACAGACTCTAGAGCTGAGCTCCTGTATAAGTCATTTTCCAAAAGGCAGGGTCAGTGAGAAGAGCACCTGTCACTCCCAAGACCTCTAGCTGAGCTGCAGGTGCGTGCAAGGAGCCCAGCACTCAGAGCCCCTGGTCCCTGGAGCTGAGAGAGCAGCCTTCCACTACTGACCTGGCATCGCAGGACACCCCGTCAAAGAAGCAAGTGACCAGCAGCTCGTCAGCAGAGTAGCTCATGTTGATTTTCTTCTCCTGAGACACCTGTGCCATGATGTTCATGTAGTGCAGCTTGTACCACTCCTGGATAGCATTGACCCCTGAGCTGAAGGTGTAGACCGCACAGTCTGATGTGTCATTAGAACACTGTGAATAGGAGGAGACACCAAGATAAAGCCATGGGTCCTGCCAGGGGCCTTTAGAAGGACTGTGAGGCTAAGGAACTGGGATTCTAGATACTCAGGGGAACAGGAGGGATACCTGGGCAAGGATTGGCTTCTCACTTCTGAGGCCAGGGACTCAACATCCTCAAGTCTCAAGGACCAAGAAGGGGCTGAGTGAGGAAGGACACAGAGCCTCACTCATGAGTCCCTAAGTGAGAAGCAAGACCAGCATCTTCAGAGTCCCCAGATAGCCAGGCTTTAACCAAGTATGGCTACTGAGTTCCACCCAACCCTCACCATTTCTTATTGGGTCAGCAGTCTAAAAATTGAGATTCTAGCCCAGACACTGCCATGACCTCTCTGCAGGACCTTGGGCAAGGCACTCAGTTTGGTCACTCAGTCGTGTATGACTCTTTGTGATCCCATGGACAGCAGCACACCAGGCCTCCCTGTCCATCACCAACTCCCGGAGCTTGCTCAAACTCATGTCCATACAGCTGATGATGCCATCCAACCATCTCATCCTCTGTCATCCCCTTCTCCTCCTGCTTCAATTTTCCCCAGCATCGGGGTCTTTTCAAATGAGTCAGTTATTCACATCAGGTGGCCAAAGTATTGGGAGTTTCAACTTCAACATCAGTTCTTCCAATGAATATTCAGGACTGATTTCCTTTAGGATTGGCTGGTTTGATTGCTTTGCAGTCCAAGGGACTCTAAAGAGTCTTCTCCAACACCACGGTTCAAAAGCATCAATTTTTCAGTGCTCAGCTTTCTTTATAGTCCAACTCTCATACACACACTTGACTACTGGAAAAAACATAGCTTTGACTAGATGGACCTTTTTGGACAAAGTAATGTCTCTGCTTTTTAATATGCTGTCTAGGTTGGTCATAACTTTTCTTCCAAGGAGCAAGCGTCATTTAATTTCACCACCTGCAGTGATTTTGGAGCCCCCCCAAAAATAAAGTCTGTCACTGTTTCCATTGTTGCCCCATCTATTTGCCATGAGGTGATGGGACTGGATGCCATGATCTTAGCTTTCTGAATGTTGAGCTTTAAGCCAACTTTTTCACTCTCCTCTTTCACTTTCATCAAGAGGCTCTTTAGTTCTTCTCCACTTTCTGCCATAAGGGTGGTGTCATCTGCGTACCTACCCTTATTTCACCTACAAAATGTTGATCAAAATACCATACTTCCCCACCTCATATGCTGGTTAGGAAGACCAGCATTCAAAATATATAATAATGGGAATTCTATAGGGAAACTGTGATCTGGTCCAGATGTTCTCATCACACTTATGTGTGTGTGTGCTCAGTCCCTCAGTCATGTTCAACTCTGTGACCCCATGGACTGTGGCTCCCAGGCTCCTCTGTCCATGAAAATGTCCAGGCAAGAACACTGGAGTGGGTTGCCATTCCATTCTCCAGGCGATCTTCCCAACCCAGGGATTGAACCCATTTCTCCTGCATTGCAGGTGGATTCTTTACCACTGCGTCACCTGAGAAGCCCCTCTCATTTCATCAACAGGGCTTGAAAACTATCCTAAAAGACAGACACCAAAAGATGAATTTGAGTATCAAGGAGAACTTTATCTTGCGTAAGGACCCAGGAAAACTTCACAAAGGTTCAGTGATTTAGAGAAAGTGCCACTTTCCCCCCCGGACTGGCAAATGGAGCCATGAGATCTCACAATCAGCAACCAAGACTATGAAGAATGAGTAGCTCTCATCCTGCAGAAACAGCTGGGGCACAGAGAGGAGGATTATGGTTGAGTGTGGCCAGGAAGGCAGTGGAATTCATTTTTGGTAAATGGCCGCTTCTTCAGAGCCCCTTAAATGGGGCCAAGGAGGAGAGATGAGAAGTCAGGCGATAGCACCTCATGAAGGCAAGTATTGCTGGGAACACTGTGTGTTTCTGCTGCTCATTTTCTATTTTCTTCCTTCTGGTATCTGCACTCCAATTTTATTTGGTAGAATTTCCTTTCCCTCTTTGGATATAGTCGGCCAAGACTGTCCATCAAGATGCCCTACCCTACATGAGCCATCAGGTGACCCAAACTTGGTCAATCAGATAGTCCCCAATGGGATTTGAATCAACAATGGAAGCTTATTTCATCCAGCAGCAATATCTGAAATGACTCTTCATCATTTCTTGCCACCAGGATCCCTGAATCTTCCCTAATTTCTGTCCTTTGAGAGGACTCCATGAGCTACTGGTCACCTTCTAAGACAGAGGTCCTCAACCTTTTTGGCACAAGGGACTGGTTTCATGAAAGACAGTTTTTCCACAGATGTTGCGGGTGGGGATGATGGTTCAAGTGATGGGGAGCAGCAGGTGAAGCTTTGCTGGCTCGCCTACCACTTACCTCCTACTCTGTGGCCAGCTCCTAACAGGCCACCAACATGATACCAGTTCTACTGGCCTTTTTATCTGCTTAAGAGTGCCTGGGGGCTTCCCAGGTGGCTCAGTGGTAAAGAATCTGCCTCCCAATGCAGGAGACACAGTAGACGCAGGTTCGATCCCTGGGTCAGGAAGATCCCTTGAAGGAGGAAATGGCAACCCACTCCAGTATTCTTGCCTGGGAAATCCCATGGAAAGGAGCCTGGCGGGCTATAGTCCACAGGGTTGCGAACGGTTGAACACAATTGAGCACAGCACACATAATAACGATTGCCTGGATCAGTTTCAGTTGCTTGCAGCTGATTCACCCTGAATGTGTTTCTTTCTGAGGGGCTACAGGACTAACAGCAAAGAAGAAACCTCCCTGGACAGGACTCCGCCTCCCCGGACCCATGACCCCGCCTCCCCGGACCCATGACCCCACCTCCCCAGACCCACGATCCCACCTCCCTGGACCCAAGACCCTGCCTCCCCAACCAGTGACCGCACCTCCCTGGACCCATGACCACGCCTCCCCGACCCATGACCTCACCTCCCCGGACCCATAATCCCACCCTAGGCCCCGAAACCGTGAGAATGGGCATCTTACCAGCTGGAATCCCACCACCTCCTTGGAATTGTGGATATGCATGACATCTGATGCCTTGTGAATGATTCTTGCGTTGACTTTCCGCTTCCGTCCCGTGAAGAAGTCCCTGGCCTTTCCTGTATCACCCTTCTCGAAGGCCATCAGTGGGGCTAGGTTGAGGAATTTGGGATCAGTGCCCTTCCTGACTGAATTCCGGGACTGTGCCTCTCGGCGTTTCCGAGACGTAATCTCTGAAAAGCCATACAGGGTCTTCAAGGCCGCTCTGGTCTCCTGTTCCAAGTCGGCTAGGAGGTGGCGCACAGCACTGTACCTGCCAGGGTGGGAAGGAGGAGTCGGGGTGGGGAAAGCCCTCTGGCCCTTTACCGTGCTGCTTCCCATCGACGTGCCCATCACCCCAGTGCCCTTGGCCAAGAAGACCAGGCCATTTAAAAACTTCCTCCTCCAACATGACCACTGGCTCAAATAAATGGGGACAGGCTCCTGTATGACCCTTGTGTGAAGCCTGTGGCTTCACCTTTGCCATCACTGTCTGCTTGCTCTCGGGGTGTGTTGATGAGTTTGCCCCAACCAGCATTTCTGGAGTGGTGACTGTCAGCTGCCTCCCATAAACCAGCCACAGTGAAGACAAGTAAATAACTGCTAACCAGGAATCTCCCCAGCGGTAGGCTCTGTTTCCACCTGGCATACTTGCCCCTGCCCACAGGTTCTCCTCAAATCAGTGCTGGGAGGGAGGGGTATTACTGTTACCTTGAAAACCCCCAAGAACACAGAATGATTCAGGAGCTGACCACATGAAGCATAACAACACCATCTTTTCATTTTCACAATACTGAATGGTCCTGACCTCCCTCTTAACTCTCCTCACTCTCTCACCCCCTTGCTTTACGCACAGACCACACAGCATAGTGACTGAACATAGAAACTTCAGAGCCAAACTGCCTGGGTTCCAGTTCCCCATCCTGGTTCTGGATGTGGGACTCTGGACAAGCCATTTAGCCTTTTCATGTCTCAGTTTTCTCATCTGTAAAATATGATTATTGGCAAGAGTTAACCTGTTTATTCTATCCATCCATCCATCCACATATCTCTGTATGTATGTATGTGTGTGTATATATATATATATGCAGTTAAATAACAAATATTATTAATTTTATTAGTGTAATTTTATTTGTTAATATTTCAATCCTCTACCAACATCAGCTGCACTAGGACAAAGACTGTGTTTGGATCGTTCATTTCCATGCCCCAGAACGAGGCATAGTGAATGACAACTTGTAGAGGCTGGGTAAGAGATTACGGAACAACTGATGAAGGGAAGAAAGGGTGGGGGGAGGAAGGAAGGAAGGAAAGAAAGACTTTGAGGGGGAGGATGAGTTTAGACCTGATTTTGATTTTGAGCTTTGCCATCAACTCATCGAGGACTCTGTACAAGTTAGTTCTCTTTGATGGTCTTCCTGCTTGCTCTTCCCTTCTCCCCGCCCCCACCCCTGCTCTGCCAAATTCTGATCTGTCTCACAGATCAGTTTTCAATAATCCTGAGAAGGATTCCGATGACCCATTTAGAACAGGTCAGGCAGCAGACAATTAGGCAGGACGAAGGGATGGTCCTGCCCAGAGCCCAGTGATCTCAATTAGTGGGGCTGGGTTGACTCAGGTGAGGGTTTTGGGCAGCTGAGGTGCTTCCGGAAGTCATCTAGGTGTCACGTCTGAGTCACCCTCCAGCTCACGCTCAGGGGAGAGTAAGGGTGTGAGCTGGGCGAGCTCAGGGCAAATGGCTATGCTGGACTCTGTGTGTGTGTGTGTGTCTAAGACAGGAGGGATGCTTGTCCATTCCAGACCCAGCCACCAAGCAGAAGAGTTCCTTGCAGCCTCTGTCGCCCTCCTCCCTTCCTTGAGCCAGTCATCCTCAGAAGTTGCTGATGGGTTGAAAATTTGGTACAGATTTTAAACCAGGGAGAGGGCAGTTTACCAACACTGGCAAGAAATTCAAGTTTCTAAACATTGTGTCTGCAGGCTGGAATGCATCACCTTTGGGAGGGGCATTGGCATCTGGAGAGGGCATGACCCCTCCTCCACGTGCCTGCTCTTGCCTCTTACTTGTAAGGGTTGATGTTGCAGATGGTGACCGCAGGAAAATCCAGCTTTTGGAAGTGGACTTTGATGGAGACAGAGACGGTGTAGAAGGATGAGATGAGGAGGGCACACTGCCAGAAAATGAGGGCCACGGCTGTCAGCGTGAAGAGAATCCAGAGCAGGCGCCGGAGGCGGCCACGCGACACCACAATGCGGCGGCAGCCGTGGGTGTTGGTGTTCAGACAGTACCACTGCATTAGCTCTTTGATGTTAGGTGCCTGAGGTCCCGTCACGGGCAGATTCTTCTTGATTTTGGCTTTGATCTTCTCTCCAGGAGCCATGGTGAGGATGGGACAGACAAGCTGGAGGGGCAGAGAAAAAAGGCAAGTGAGTGGGTACAGCCCAGAGGCTGGGTGCTGGGAAACACCAGCTCACGTGTCCCCAATGGCTTTCTTCCTCTTTCCCTTTGGGCTGGACAGTCTGCTTTCTGAGGCCTTGGCCCTTGCTCCAGGATATTTGCTTTGGGGCCACCACAGCTGCCTCCCTCTCTGCCTGCTTCCCAGGGCAGCCCCCAGGCCAAGCCATGTGGATGCGGGGGCTGGGTAAGGCTTAACATGAAAATGACTCCATGAGTTTGAAAGACCTTTCTCCTGGGTGCTTGGAACAACCCCACCCCATCAGACTCCACTCCCCTCTTATCAAGCTCCATCATGAGCTTAGCAGCCTAGGCCTGATTTTATCACCTCCGTTAGCCTGCCTTCCTTGAGGGCATCATTCCTACCTTGTCCTGCCCCCCTGGTGCTGACCTCAGCATCTGGCACAGAGCAAGTGCCTTGCGAATCGATTCTAACAGATAAAATCTGCCAAGAGAATTTCCAGGCAGCCACACTAGATCATGTTCAGTCCCTTGCCAGAGCAGCTGTAGCTTCCCGAGCTTTTCTCAGCTGCTTTACTGCAAGTGGAGTGTTTGTTTCACTTCTGTTTCACTTTTTCTCTTTATAGTCAAGCTCTTAGTGTTTCTAGAGCACCTGATACAATAATACAATAATAGCCTATAAATATTGGCCACTTAATATTTGCCAGGCATTGTGCCAGATTTCCTTCATTCTAACCTACCACTGATTTGGAGAATACACTTTGATTTTATAACAGCTTTGTCTGGGGAAGAGTGTTGAAAAGCAAATTACCACATTCATCAATATACACGACGTATCTGAATTACGGAAGCTTTACACTGTGCAAAAACCATCTTTTAAGATAGGAACTAAAATAATATATAGTCTCACTAGTCTCATATATGTGTACAGTCTCATTCTTCATATAGAACATACATAATAAATCTATCTATACATCTATAGACCTATTTATCTATCTATATAGATCTATCTGTATAGATTTATATATAGACAGACCCAAATCTATCTGTATATACTTTAGTTCATGTTTCAACAATGCCATAAGGTAGGCATACTATTATTATCTCCAGGTTACCGAGGAGGAAAATGAGCTCAGAGAGGTTGGAGTAACTTGTGCAAAATCACACAGCTAGTAAGTAGAGGCACTTGGTTGGAACCTTGCAACATTTATCACCATGGTATATGCCTTGAGGGGACTGGTATTGTGCTGGGTGCTGCCCACTCCTCATGAGTTAATTAGCAGTTCCTGGAACTAAAGATGGGATCCTGAGCTATTTACTTTTCAAAATCTGGGTAGTTAGTACAATCGCTTCCTAACATTGGTATCAGTAAACACTGGCATTGGGGAGGGGTATATGGAAACTCTTGTCTCCTGTGCCTACCATAGGTGACAGAGGCAAATTAGGATATACTATAATTTGGAGTAGGATATACAATGTAATCCCCATGCTCCCCACTCCCCCGCCCCAACCCGCCCCACTCCACCCTACCAGACAAAGACTGTAGTTTATACCCCATCTTGTTCTTCAGGATTCTGGACTTGAGCACTCACTTTTTCTCTACCCCAAACCCATGGGCTATTGTCCAAAATTGGGAGCTTGGGCCAAGCTGGGAGGCCTTCAAGTTTATGGTGTCAGTGAGTTTCAGGTTTATGACAGAAGGATACAGGGTGCTGCAGGGGAGATAAGATGTCCAGAGGCAGCCAGCCACTCTAAGCCTTCACAGATGTACATGATCTTGCTGTAGTCTCTGATCTTCAAAATTATGCTATAAACCTCTTGGCAAGAGGAAAGTGATTTATTGTGTTTTATCATTTTAAATATTGTCCATCCTGACCTCCTCTCTCCCTACAATTCAAAAGCAAAAATTTGCAAGAGTTTGTTTTAGAAACCTAGGTCCAGGTACAATTTTGTATCAAATAAAACTGCAACCCAGGGAAGATTTTCTCCTCTGTGAATGTTCCACAGAAACTGTGATTCTGGAAGTTTCTGTCATCAAACCTTCTTGTCTTCTCACTAAAGACAACTCCTAGGGTCCCTCTATCCCATCAGCCCCTTACCTAGGACTGCTTTGACCCCAGTGGGTCAGCCACCAATGTCAGTGAAACCGCAGGTGAAAGAAGGGAACCCATCTTGCTCATCATAAAACATATACATCTTCACACAAATAATATAATATTTCAACTCCTGAGCAAAATAAGGTTTGCTACAGAACAAGGTTGTAGCTACATTTAGGTTATATTGCTTGATTAAACACGATGCCCTTGTGGTAGAGTTAGTAACTGACACCCAGCACTCATTCCTCCAAGCACTTTACAAGTATTAGCTCATTTAATTTCTACAACTATCTTCGGCAATAGGCACCACAATTTTCTTCATGATACAAGTGAAACAGAGACGCTGAGCAGTTAAGCAACTTGCCCAAGGTCACACTAGAAAATGGCGGAGTTGCAACTGAAACCAGGAGCCTTGAACTACAAACTACTCCCCAAATAATAATAACAACAGCAACAGCAGCAAGAACAACAAAAATAATACCAGCTTTCATTTACTGATCCTTTACTCTCAAGCTTTCTCCTCAGTCTTTTCACGCATTACCTTATTTAATCCTCACTGAGGAGGAAATGGCAACCCAGTCCAGGATTCTTGCCTGGGAAATCCCATGGACAGAGGAGCCTGGCGGGCTACAGTTCATGGGGTCACAAAGAGTCAGACACAACTGAGCTCGAGCAGGCACAGAGAAGAAAACTGAGGTGCAGAGCTTAGGCAACTTGTCCAGTGCCACACAGGTAGGATTAAAATAATTCTCTGGAATTCCGGGGTCCCTCGTGATTCTCTTCTGGACCCCTCTCGCCCATTCCCGACCTCGACTGTCCCCCAAATCTCAGTGATGGAACCCGAACCTCGGGCTCTGGGCGCCAGATCCGCGCTCCTCCTCGGCGACTCTGCAGCCCCTGCCCTCCCCGCGCAGAGGGACCCGGTGCTGTGCCCGAAGCCACGTCTGCTTCAGGGTAGCCAGGGCTGAAGCCGCAGCAGAGAACCCAACCAACTCGCTTCAAGTGTTTGCTGTTTTCTGCAACCACAGCCACCCTAAAGAAAACATTCCGCGGGGGGGAAGGAACGACCGCGGTCAGGTCCACGCGTCTCTCTGAGGCCAAGCAAGGAATGAGCAAGTGCCGGGTGGCGAGACTGGGCGGGGCGCAGCCCCGAACCCCTGGACCCAGTTTCTGACTAAATCAGTAACGCCTCTGGCTCTAGCTCTGCCTCCCCGGCCACCGCGTGGGCAGACAGCAGAGCGCTAGACCGAATAGATTTATTTGGGAAGGAGTCCGAGCATCCCCGGTACCCGAAGGCAGCCCCGGGCTGATGATGCCCACTCCGCGTCTACCGCCCGACCAGCGTGCGGAAGCTCACCGCGGCCGCCCCGGTGCCTGAAACTCCCGACCCAACTCGGCTGGGCTCACCTCACTCGGTTCGGAAGTGTCTGCGGTTAGCGTGTGCGCGATCCGAGTACGCTCCGTTCCGCTCCTCTTAACATCGAGAGCATCCCGCAGCCGCAGCCGCCAAGGCTCTTGTCGGCTGGGCCCCGCCCCCTGGAGCCCCGCCCCCATCGGGCCCCGCCCCCCACCTGCCCAGGTGTATTTTCCCAGCGGCCGGGGGACTTGCGGCATCCCAGAGTCGGCCACGATTCGGCAGCGCCCCCTGCCATCCCGAGGGCGCTCTGCGCCCCAGCCCGTCCCGCGCCGTGCTTCCAGGTGGCACGGCGCTGTGCCTGCTGCCGCCCTGAGGCCACTATGCATCCTGCTCCTCACGCGCTGGCAGCGCCTCCTGCCTCTCTGTTACTGCCCAGCGCCTTCCATTCTGGTCCAGCTGGGCACCCTCCCGGCCCCAGCATCAAGAGACATGCCAAGTGGCCTCCTGTCCCCGGCTTCCTCCTGACCTGGATGGAATCTGAGGGCGATTCAGTGCCCACCTGGGCAGCAGGGATGTTAGGGCAGGTCGCTCATCGTCCAGTCTCTTCAGCTGTCTTTTTCTTTCTTTTTATTTTAGGAACTCACGCTGAAAACTACAAGAAATGAGCTTGGGAAATTACAACTGGGAGGGACCATAGGGACGCCTCTGTCACAGCCCCACTGACTAGAGAAAGAACAGGTGCAGAGAGGAGAAGTGGTCTGCACTTTTTTCATTTCATGATATAGTATATGTAACTTGCCTTGCCAATAACTACGTTTACCTAAGTATTCCACTCACATGTCATTTAATTGATCTTTGGATATATTTCAAGATCGTCTCCAATTTTTTACTAATGTAAATTATTCTGTAAAATATCATGTTCATCTCTGATTATTTTTGGAAGATAAAATCCTATTAGTGTAATTTTTTCTGACAATGTATTTACCCAGTTTAATTGGCACAACAAAAAGGACAGTTAAGAGAAAAAAGCAGGCTACAAAACAATACATAGAATATATATCGAAATATTTAAAAAGAAGTTATCTCTTGGGGTAGGCTTACAAGTGAATTTCATTTGTTTTTTCTTGTTTTATATCTATATCTATATCTATATACATATATAGATATATATTCCGTTGTTCAGTCACCAATTTATTTCCAACTCTTTGTGATCCCATGAACCGCAGCACATCAAGCTTCGCTGTCCTCCATTATCTCCCAAAGTTTGCTCAGGCTCATGTCCATTGAGTTGGTGATGCTATCCAACTATCTCATCCTCTGCTGCCTTCTTCTTTTGCCTTCAGGTTTTCCCAGCATCAGGGTCTTTTCCAATCAGTCTGCTCTTCACATCAGGTGGCAAAAGTACTGGAACTTCAGCTTTAGCATCACTCCTTCCAATGAATATTCAGGTTTGATTTCCTTTAGGACTGACCGGTTTGATCTTGCAGTCCAAGAGACTCTCAAGAGTCTTCACCAGCACCATAGTTTGAAAGCATCAATTATTCAATGCTTAGCCATATAAATATAGATATATATACATATAAATATAAAACTTGTGTTATAAAAGTAAAAAATGTTTTTACAAGATTTGGAGCTAGTTGAAATCAGGAATAACACTTAAGATCAGATCTATGTCACTATCAGTTCAGTTCAGTTCAGTCTCTCAAGTCGTGTGACTCTTTGCAACCCCATGAATCGCAGCACACCAGGCCTCCCTGTCCATCACCAACTCCCAGAGTTCACTCAAACTCACGTCCATCGAGTTGGTGATGCCATCCAGCCATCTCATCCTCTGTTGTCCCCTTCTCCTCCTGCCCCCAATCCCTCCCAGCATCAGAGTCTTTTCCAATGAGTCAACACTTCGCATGAGGTGGCCAAAATATTGGAGTTTCAGCTTTAGCATCAGTCCTTCCAAAGAACACCCAGGACTGATCTCCTTTAGGATGGACTGGTTGGATCTCCTTGCAGTCCAAGAGACTCTCGAGAGTCTTCTCCAACACCACAGTTCAAAAGCATCAATTCTTTGGTGCTCAGCCATTTTATGGTCCAACTCTCACATCCATGCATGACTACTGGAAAAACCATAGCCTTGACTAGACGGACCTTTGCTGGCAAAGTAATGTCTCTACTTTTCAATATGCTATCTAGGTTGGTCATAACTTTCCTTCCAAGGAATAATTGTCTTTTAATTTCCTGGCTGCAATCACCATCTGCAGTGATTCTGGAGCCCAAAAAACTAAAGTCTGACACTGTTTCCACTGTTTCCCCATCTATTTCCCATGAAGTGATGGGCCAGATGCCATGATCTTGGTTTTCTGAATGTTGAGCTTTAAGCCAACTTTTTCACTCTCCTCTTTCACTTTCATCAAGAGGCTTTTTAGTTCTTCTTCACTTTCTGCCATAAGGGTGGTGTCATCTGCATATCTGAAGTTATTGATATTTCTCTAGGCAATCTTGATTCCAGCTTGTGCTTCTTCTAATGATGTACTCCAGCATTTCTCATGATGTACTCTGCATATAAGTTAAATAAGCAGGGTGACAATATACAGCCTTGACGTACTCCTTTTCCTATTTGGAACCAGTCTGTTGTTCCATGTCCAGTTCTAACTGTTGCTTCCTGACCTGCATATAGGTTTCTCAAGAGGCAGGTTAGGTGGTCTGGTATTCCCATCTCTTTCAGAATTTTCTACAGTTTATTGTGATCCACACTGTCAAAGGCTTTGGCATAGTCAATAAAGCAGAAATAGATGTTTTTCTGGAACTCTCTTGCTTTTTTGATGATCCAGCAGATGTTGGCAATTTGGTCTCTGGTTCCTCTGCCTTTTCTAAAACCAGCTTGATCTGGAAGTTCACAGTTCACATATTGCTGAAGCCTGGCTTGGAGAATTTTGAGCATTACTTTACTAGCATGTGAGATAAGTGCAATTGTGGATATAGTTAACTTAGGCTAGATTGCCTTCTTTTTAAAAATCAAGTTAAATGTATATACAATGAAATGCACAGGTTTTCTGGTTTCGAATTTTGGTAAATATATGCACTATGTAAGTGTCACTCAAATCAACATATAGCGCATTGCCCCAGAGAGTTCCCTCAGCCCATTTTTACTCACTTTCCACAGACAGCCAGCATTTCTTAGGGCAAATAATAGATTTACTTTCTTGGTTCTTAAACTTCATGTAAATAGAGTCACACAGTACGTGTGTCTTTTTGTGTCTGGTTTTCCCCCTGAATTCAGTTGTGACTTTTGTTTTTCTACTATGCAATCACTGCCTCTGCTTATGGAATTATTATTACCCCAGTTTTACAGATGAAGGAACTGAGACTCAGAAAGCTGAAGTTTACCATTTGTAAGTGGCAGAGCCAATATCTGCATCCAAGTCTGCTTTATAGAATACAAAACCTACACACTTACCCACAAGGCTGCATGAGAATTTTGCTCTGAGTAGGGCCAAGCTCCATCCTTCCAGGTCCCACATGAAGGATGACAAAACATCCTTGGGACGGCTGAGACGGAGAGAAGCCCCTCACTTCCTAGGCCACGGGACTGCAAGCCTTCTCTCAAGGTGCTTGCATAAGGCGGCATGGTTAAACAAAGTTATAAAAACCGAAACAACTCTATCATCATTAGACCATGCATGCATGTGTGCTAAGTCGTTTCAGTCATGTCTGACTCTTTACAACCCCGTGGGCTGTAGCCTATCAGGCTCCTCTGTCCATGGGATTCTCCAGGTAAGAATACTTGAGTGGGTTGCCATGTCCTCCTCCAGGGGATCTTCCCAACCCAGGGATGGAGCCGTGTCTCTCTGTCTCCTGGCTTGGCAATTGAGTTCTTTACTACTAGTGCCAACGGGGAAGCCCTTATTAGACCATAAGCCACTTCTTTTCCCCCTGAAAGCATATTTATGAAATGTATCTACAGTCTACTTCTCACTACCTCTGGGACCACCACTGTGCTTCAATCCATCATCTTTCTCCTGTGGATCGTTGCCACAGCCTCCCAACTAGTCTGGATGAATCCATCCTCTACAGCCTGATGTCAGTACACTACCCACTGGGATGCTGCTATATTAGCCGTATCATAACGCCTTCTGTTTAAATCCATTCGGTGGCTTTTTACTTCACTCAGGGTAAAAGCCAAAGTCTTCATGACACCTACAAGGTCCTCCATGACCTGATTCCTGTTATCAAGCTTCCTTTATCTCCTATAGCTTATACTCTGGTTTATTCTGCTTCTTTCTCATTGACCTCCGATTATTTCTTCTATATGATGGACACACTCCTGTTTCAGGCCTTGTGACAGGGGTCCACTCTATGTGAGCTGCTCTCTCTCTCTCTGCACATCTCTACACACACACACACACACACACACACACACACACACACACACAGAGTCATTCAGATAATTCCATGGATTATCCCCTTGCCTCCTTCAAGTTTTTGAATTATTATTATTCTATCGGCTACAACGTCCCTGGTTGCCCTATTTTAAATCACAGTGTTTCCTATCATCCCAAATGCCTCATACCGACTTCCTTTGTTATTTTTCAATATGACAGGCCCAATCAAGATCAGGAAGACTGCAACACTTCCTCCCCTCCCCAGCTGATTCCAGCTGCACCAGTCATTCAACATTGCTGTGGCAATTGATAACTGGTATATCTTCACTCACACAGAAGCTTTGAATGACCCAAGCATCTCAGGACTACTGGGACTAGTGTTAGGCTCAGTATCCAGAGCTCAGAGCCTGGAAAATGCAACCACAGGGGCCAAGTTCAGAGAAGAGTAAAATTGCTTACACTCAAAACCAGCTACTCCTTTCTCAATGATACTAGAAACTTTGTGAGTGGAATTAGTCTCAGTAAAGTCAGTTGGTTTTAATGAACAGAAATAGACTTAAATTAGTATCAGCAAAACCAAGAAATTATTAAATGATGCAAGCAGAAGTCTTTTAAATAGGAGACAAAGAAACATAAATAAGGCCTCAGGAGAATGGGAACCAGGAACTTTCTGGATCTCTCAGGAGGAGGATTTTGTGGGCTTTTTTTTTTTTAGTTCCCCAACCCCTCTCAGTCTCAGGGGAGCCCATGAAGAATTTGATTGGGCACTATTATGCCAATGAGCTAGATTTTGGGGGTCAGGTGTCTTCATGTCCAATAAGCCAGCAGCATGAGAGTAGGATTAAACATGAGAGCAGATGTCCACCACTATGGGAGAACAGGCAATTTTCAGAGCGTGTGGCTATGAGTAAAGACGAAATCTTAAAATGAAGTGAACCAACACTTCCTTTTGAGTTAGTAGTACTACTTCTAGGCCACTTAGGAAAAGATACATTTAGATAAGACTCCCCTGCTTCCTTGATGCCTGCTTCCCTGGTGGCTCAGATGGCAAAGAATCTGCCTACAATGCAGGAGACCCAGGTTCAGTCCCTGGGTTTGGAAGATCCCCTGGAGAAGGGAATGGCAACCCACTCCAGTATTTTTGCCTGGAGAATTCCATGGACAAATGATCCTGGCTGGACTATAGTCCATGGGGTCTCGAAGAATTGGATAAGACGGAGCGATTAACAGTACTACTATGCTGTCCCCTGGGCTTCCCAGGGGCTCAGTGGTTAAAAGAATCTGCCTGCAGTGCAGGAGCTGCAGGAGACACTGGTTCAAGCCCTGGGTCGGGAAGATCACCTGGAGGAGGGCATGGAAACCCTCCCCAGTATTCTTGCCTTGGAGAATCCAATGGAAAGAGGACCCTGGTGTGTTACAGTCCATGGGGCCACACAGAATTGGACATGACTGAGTCAACTGAGCATGCATGCACACACACTGTCCCCTAAATGCACAGATTTTGTAGATTTGCTTGCCCAAAGCACTGGTGTAGTGGTCATCTGTTTCTTCTATTTTTTAATCAACATTTATTTCCTCTTGTTCTGGGGACATTCTGAGTTTCCTTTGGAGAACAACTCTGCCTTCTTTCCTAATACTTGAACTGTGGTTCAAGCTGGATTGATCCCACCTCTGGCTCTGGGTCTGGCCAATCAGTTTATCTTACCATACAGGTCACAGTGTTTTGTTCAGGAGTGGGCATGGGCACCAATTTAAGCCAGTGAGAGTCAGGCCCACATAGGATGTCTTCTGAAAGACTGAAAAGGTGAACTTTCTTTACTGTTGGAGCTAGTAGCAGAAAGGACTGTGTAGTCTAAGAAGTGCTGGGAAAATCACATGAGACCTGGAAGCAATAACAGAATAAAGAAAAGGAGAGCTAAGAGATGGAAAGTGTTCCAGCCCTGATGATAACATGTGAGTCTCAGGACCTAGCACAACCCAAAGCTGGGTTTATCTTCTAAATTTTTCAGTCATGTTAGTTAATACATTGGCTATTGTGCTTAAGATATTTTGAGTTCAGTTTCTCTCACTAGAAATCAAAGGAGTTTCAACCAACAATCTACTTGGTTAGGGTGATGCCATCTTCTGCTCCTTAAAGTGTATTCCATATCCAGTCCCAGATGCAGGATCTACAGACTTTCTGGAGAACATTATTTTTATGTCAAATAATTCCAGTAAGGGCCGTCTTTCACAACTTGAGCTTATGAAAAGTGGTGACATAATAGACAATCAGGGCTTCCCCAGTGGCTCAGACAATAAAGAATCCACCTGCAATGTGGAAGACCTGGGTTCAATCCCTGGGTTGTGAAGATCCCCTGGAGGAGGGCATGGCAACCCACTCCAGTACTCTTGCCTGGAGAATCCCCATGGATAGAGGATCCTGGTGAGTTACAATCCATGAGGTTGCAAAGAATTGGGACACAACTGAGTGACTAAGCACACATGCACACGCACATGCACACGCGCACACACACACACACACACCAATCATTCTTATTTCTTAATCCAACCCTAGTGTCCAGTGACCTGAATACTGTTTCTGCACATTGACTTACCTTGGGCCAGTAGCATTACTTTTCATAATAGTAAAGAAATGAAAATCTGGTTACATTAATCTTCGACGACATTTTTTTCTCCAAGGGACATAAATGCTTCTAACAAAAGTTAGCATCATTTTCTAGTATAAGAAACATTATTTTGTTAATCAAATTCTTTAAGGCTCAAGAGACATGCTTATGAGGGGACTTATTGAAAGCACCTAAAAGACAACTATTTCAGGAGAGTTCTTGATGGACTCTATTTCTCCTGGCTGCATGGAATCCATTCCACTTTCTACTGGCAACAGAGCCTGTATTTTCCTTTGGGAAATCATCTTCCCCTAGCTTACAGCTATATGATTCTGGTAGGAGCCCCCTACTTCATCACCAACCACAGCATTTTTCTCTCTGGCCATCATTTGTTCAGGAAGGGTATGCTTCCTGAGCCAGCTGATAAAAACCTTCCCCTTAAGAGAATTTAATCAGCATTTCGCTAACAGGTGAAAAGGCTTCCCAACTTCCTAGCTATGTCAGAAGGGTTTTCACTGCCCTGTATCCAACTTACTTGGCCTTCGGGAATTTCACATTTTATCATACATCACCTAAAATATTTTAGTCTACTTCTAGTACTTATTTGTAATCTAAGTAGAACTCTGTATTTTGAAAGTATCTGAAACAGACAACTCTGAACTAGTTTAGTTTTAAGATGGAACAAATCATCTCATATACTGAGGAATTTGGTTTCAGCTTAGCATAAGCCTGGGTTCAAAAGATGTCACACACACAAAAAGATGTCACCAGGACCTGTTTTTGGCTATGATTAAGTCTTGGCTCTACTTTCTCAGTGTTCGTGCCATTTTCTGTCCAGTTCGATCATAAGAGGATTGCATTAGCTCCACTCTCTAATGTACATAATTGAGTCCAGCAAGACTTGTGGGATAGATTGTAGACTTCAGAATAGATTGTAGAATTAGTTTTGAATTGTCCTTGTTGTTGTTCAGTTGCTCAGTCATGCCTGACTCTTTGTGACCCCACGGACTTCATCATGCCAGACTTCCCTGTCCGTCACCATCTCCCAGAGTTTGCTCAAACTTATGTCCATTGAGTCAGTGATGCCATCTAACCATCTTGTCCTCTTTCATCCCATTCTCCACCTGCCTTCAATCTTTCCCAGCATCAGGGTCTTTTCCAATCAGTTGGCTGTTCTCATCAGGTGGCCAAAGTATTGGAGTTTCAGCTTCAGCATCAGTGCTTCCAATGAATATTCAGGGTTGATTTCCTTTAGGATTGACTAAGGAACTCCTTCGGAGAAGGCAATGGCACCCCACTCCAGTACTCTTGCCTGGAAAATCCCATGGATGGAGGAGCCTGGTAGGCTGCAGTCCATGGGGTCACTAGGAGTCAGACACGACTGAGAGACTTCACTTCCACTTTTCAGTTTCATGCATTGGAGAAGGAAATGGCAACCCACTCCAGTGTTCTTGCCTGGAGAGTCCCAGGGACGGGGGAGCCTGGTGGGCTGCCATCTATGGGGTCGCACAGAGTCGGACACGACTGAAGTGACTTAGCAGCAGTAGCAGCAAGGAACTCCTTGCAGTCCAAGGGACTCTCAAGAGTCTTCTCCAACACCACAGTTCAAAAGCATCAATTCTTTGGTGCTCAGCCATTTTATGGTCCAACTCTCACATCCATGCATGACTACTGAATTGTCCTAATTAGGCTTTATTACCTTGCTTGAAGCATGTCCCAACCTCTACCTGAAAGCTGTGATTAGAATAGAGAATGCGTTGATATGCTTAGGCTTGGATCACATGCTTAGGTTTGGAACCATCTTTACCCAAAACACATGGTTTGAGAGTGAGACAGTGGTTGTTTTTCCAAAAGCAAAATTCAGGTACATTCTGGGTTTCAAAACAGCTAAACTTCCATAATTTCCCCAATTTCCCTTCTTTGGCACTTGCTCTTGATTATTGTCTCAGTGAAACATTGTCTTCTCTGTTGTATCAATTTATCTAAAATTTGCTTCTGCTTTTTGAAAGTTTTTGTAATGCAGAGTCTGCAAAGATTCTGGGTTTTAGAGGATCAAGGTTTGGAGACTCAAGAAGCCAGTCATGAGAAATACCAGGAGATCTTAAATCTTCTGGGGAGTCAGAGGAGAATCTGAAGTGATTTAGAAGGCTCGGTTAAACTGATGCTAAGGCTTAGTCCTCAGTAGCAGAGGATTGGCTAAGTGTGGGAACTCCATCGTAATCATTAAGTATGCTCCCAACTTTGGCTCTTTCCAGGTTTCCTGTGGCTCCAGTACTGTGTTCCTCAGTACTTGTGGATGTTACGTTGATGTTACAAGGATGGGATCAAGAGTCTCTAATCATGCATGCTCATTTACCCAGTTTTGGAAACCTATTCTCTTTGATCATGGAGGAGTAGAGGACAGGATCCTTAGGTTTACTCATGCAAATTTCATAATGATTTTTCTGATGCTTCTCTTGCAGCAAGCTTGCTTTAGATGATCAGCACCATGGACAGCAGCTATGGGTGCAGTCGTGGGTTCTCCCTGTATGCAGGAGGTCTCTTATGATATGTTCCTCTCCCCCAAAATGCCACTTGCAGCTTTGAGATGGAAACTGCAAGAAGGATGAAATAGTGAAAGTGACCTCCTCCAGCCAGCACATGACTGATAAGAGATGTCACAGTCAGATTACCTTTAGAACTAAAAACATAGTTTTTCTTGATATTTGCATTTGAAGTTACAAAGTCATCACAAACACTGAATTAGCAAATACTGAGCCATTACATTACTCTTAGGAGAAACTGAGAGCTAAGTTCTGGGAGCCTCTGGTCACAGTGTATTCATCAACTGATCAAATACATTTTTGAAATGTGTGTTTCTGTTTTAAAATATCTTATTTAATATATATTGTTGGTGCTCCCCTGGTGGTCCAGTGGCTGAGAATCTGCTTTCCAAGACAGTGTACATGGATTCTATTCCTGGTTGGGGAACTAAGATCCAACATTCAGTGGGGCAAGTAAGTCCGCACGCCACAGCTAGAGAGTCTGCATGCCAAAACTACTGAGCCTGTGCACTCTGGAGCCCACACATTGCGATGAAGAGCTGGTGTGCAGCAACTAAGATCTGACACAGCCCAAATAAATAAATAAACATACAAAATATTATATATATATATATAGTTAGTACATCACCATTGATGAACGGTGTTCACCTATGGCGTATGCCTCATGAATGAACAAAGCTTATCTAACACACATTTTCTTTGAAAGGCACATCACAGCCTTCTTGTGGGTAGAACAGTGGACAGCACATCAGCACTACACTTGGAGGCCATTTTAAACAACAAGGTCACCAACAAAAGGCACAAAAGTGGGAAAAACTGGGACTAAATAGGCTCCAAAACCTAGCTTGTTACAGCACGGTGCTCAAAGGCAGAGAAGATGGACATCCCAGCTCAAGAAGAGAGAAAATCCCCCCTCCTCTTTCTCGTCCTTCTATTTGGGTCCTCAGCAGATTAAATGATGCCTGCCTACCCTGGTGAGGATGGTCTTTCCTCAGGCTACTGCTTCAAATGCTAATGTCTCAGAAAGCTTCACAGAAGCACTCAGAAATCATGTTTCATCAGGTTTGTGGGCATCCCTTTGCCCAGTCAAGTTGATACATAAAATTAACCATCTCAGGATACAAAAGGTACTCAAAAGTTATAGACACCAAATCCCATATGGCTCTCTGTGATTTAGTTTGCTCTCCCTTTTCTGTGTCTTAGGGTGGAAAGTTAGATTACTGATTTGATGTGTGTGTGTGTGCGTGTGTGCGCGTGTGTGCGTGCGTGCTCAAACATGTCTGACTCTATGTGACCCCATGGACTGTTAACCACCAGGCTCCTCTGTCCATGGAATTTTCCAGGCAAGAATACTGGAGCGGGTTAACATTTCCTCCTCCAGGGGATCTTCCCGACCCAGGGATTGAGCCCACCTCTCTTGTGTCTCCTTCTTCAGCAGGCAGATTCTTCACCACTGAACCATTTGGGATGCCCTTGAATTGATATCTTTCTTCTTCTATTTTAAAATATAGGTGTTTAAGGCTATAGATTTTCCTCTAAAAACTACTTGAGCTGCATCCCATAATTTTTGATATGTTGTGTCTTCATTTTCACTCATCTCAAAGTACTTTCTAATTTTCCTTGTGGTTTCTTCTTGATCATTAGTTTTTTAGAAGTGTCTTGTTGGGACTTCCCTAATGGTACAGTGGCTAACACTCTGTGCTTCCAATGCAGGGGGCCTGGTTTCAATTTCTAGTCAGGGAACTAGATACCACAGGCTTCAACTAAGAGTTCACATGCCCCAACTAAAGATCCCACATACTGCAACTAAGACCCAGCACAGCCAAATAAAAGAAAAAAAAAATTTTAAGTGTCTTGTTTGATTTCCACATTTCATTTTCCACAATTCATGTGTGAATTTCCCACACTTATTTCTGTCACTGATTTCTAATTTCACTCAACTGTGGTCGGAGAACATATGATATGTGATTTCAATCCTTTTAAACATATTGAGGTCAGCTTTATAGCCTCCCATATGGTCTATCCTGGATCCCTACATGAGCGAGTGCCACTAAACCCGTTACCATACTAACCTCATATCCTACTACTTTCCCGTCATTCCCTCACTTCCAAACTGCCCTCGTCGTCGCTATTTCTCAAACAACCCAGACACATGTATATCTCAAAGCCTTTGCATTTGTGCTCCCCTCTGCCTGAAATGCCGGTCTTCCTAATTTTTCCCAGCTCATTGTTTCACCACCTTGAGCTTTGCTCAAAATTCACCTTTCCAGCAAGTCTTGCATGACCACTCTATTTAAATCAGGTTTGTTCCTCCTAACTGAATTCTAGATATCTACTAGAAGCTTTCAGACTTTTTTTCTAATTGTATATTTTATTGGCTTTTGAAGACAAATCATCAACCTGTATTGTAATCATTTAACCTATTTTACACTCATTTCAGAATTGCTAGTGCTTATTACAAAACTCTACGCCATGAGGTTAATAATGGCCCCCTGGAGTTGCACAGGGCACAACTGATTAAGATTTCACTCAGCTTTGAGTATTGGAAGAACTGCTTAACAGTGGCTTAAACAACTGAGTCTAGAAAATCCAACCAAAGCAGCGCTCAGATGGAAATGTATAACTTTAACACATGTATTTTAAAAGAATACTTCTTGGCAAAGTTGCAGAGAAACTGGATCTCTCATACATTGCTGGTGGCAATGTAAACTGGTACTCTGGAAAGCAGTTTGGCAGTTCCTTATAAAACCAAATGTGCACTTACCATAAAGCTTAGCAATCACATCCTTGGGCATTTTCCCCAGAGAAATGAAAGCTTATATCCAGACAAATATCTTAATGGAAATATTCATTACAGCTTTATTTGTAAGAGTCAAAAACTGGGACTAACTCAAAAGTTCTTCAGTAAGTGAATGGTTAAACAAAGTGATACATCCATACAGTTGAGTAGCACTCAGTAATGAAAGAATGAATGTTGACAAACGTAACAACATGGGTGGATCTCAAGGGCATTACGTTTAATGCACAAATCTAATTTCAAAAGATCATACATTAGAGGATCCCATTTACATAGCATTCTCAATTGACAAAACTATGGAAATGGAGGACAGACTGATGGTTGCTAAGAAGCAGGGATGGGGGTAAGAGAGGGTGAGTAGGAGTATAGCTGGGCAGCAGGACTGAGTTGCTCTGTGGTGGTAGACCAGTTCTGTATCTTTATCACAGCATAGTCACCTAAGTCTATCCATGGGACTGAACTGCACAGAGTTCCCTCCTCTCACATATACAAATGAGCACATTTGAAGCGCATTGAAAACCAAATGGGGTTTGTGGTCATTCAACGATGTTGTACTAATATCAGTTTCCCGGTTTTGATATTGCACTTTAGTTTTATAAGACATCATCATAGGTAGGAGCTGACCAAAGGGATCAAGGAACTCTCTGTACTAGTTTTACAACTCCTTGTAAGTCTTGTACTATTATTTCTTTTGGAAAATATAAATATATATTTACTTATTTGGCTGTGTCGGGTCTTACTGCGGCATGTGGAATTGTTGATTTTCGTGTCAGCATGTGAGATCTTTAGTTTCAACATGGGGATCTAGTTCCCTGACCAGGGATCAAACCCCGCTGCCTTCACTGGGGGCACAGAGTCTTAGCCGCCGGATCACCAGGGAAGTCCCTTGTATTATTATTTCAAAGTAAAAAGTTAAAAAAAATTTTTAAAGACCATCTGAAAATCAACACTCTATGCTACCATCTCAAGAAGCTAGAAGAAGAACAGCAAAGTAAAACCCAAAGGAAGTAGAAGGAAGGAATGATAAAGAGCAGATAAGAATGAAGTAATACAAACAAGCTAATTATAGAAAGCTACCTAATTACTCTGGTGGTGTAAAGCCTCATTCTTCAAGGTGATCTTGGTAGTTCTAGGTCTTCTGCATGTTCTTATAAAATTCAGAGTTAGCTTGGCAAATTCTGTGAAGAAATCTTGCTGTGATTGTGATAGGGAATGTGTTGAATCTATAGACCAAATTTTAAGAGAATTACAATGTTGAGAAATTGACATTACAATTGACATTGTAATGACAATTACAATTTTGTCAATTTACAATTGATAAAATTGACATTACAGTATTGAGTCTAACTGTGAGTTTGGTATATCCTTTCCTTCATTTGGATTTTCTTAATTTCTTTCAACTGTATTTTGTAGTTTTTAGTGTAGAGGTCTTATGTTTCTTGTCTGATTTATTCCCAGATATTTGATGGGTTTTGTCATAAGTGATTTTATTTTAAATTTCATTTTCTGCTTGTGTTACCAGTACCTAGGAGTTAATACAACTTCTCAAGGGTGTCAAGGTCCAGCCTTCTGTTTTCTTTGACTCCATCATCTTTAGGATCTCAGGGTTGAAAAATGACCTCTTCATCTCTTGGTCTGGAAGAGACTTTCCTGGGCGGAAGAAGTAAGTGACAATGTGGAACGGAGAGCACCTAGACTGGAAGAGAAAACTTTTCCAAGAAATCTCTACAGAGGTGTTAGGCATGAGGATGCTGTCTGGCTACTTTCTGGAGGTGAAAATGGTATTTTTAAACCAGGTTCATTGCTACCCCCAACAACAATCAGATTTTATTGTTATACCATGAAGGGAGGGCTTCCCTGGTTACTCAGTGGTTAAAAAACAACAACAAAAAATCTGCCTGCTGGTGTGGTAGACATGGATTCTATCCCTGATCCAGGAAGATCCCACTTGCCGTGGAGCAGCTAAGCCCACGTGCCAAAACTGCTGAGCCTGTGCCCTAGAGGCCGTGAGCTGCAGCTACCAAAGGCCCACACCCTGGAGCCTGCGCTCTGCAACAGGAGAAGCCACCACAGCGAGAGAGCAGCCGCTGCTCAGGGCAACTAGAGAAAGCCCACGCGCAGCAATGGCCAAATAGTAAGTCAATAAAACATTTAAAGGGGAAAAACTCAGAAGGGGAGAATAGATATTAGGTAGCCAACTGGCACTGACAACCATATGTTTAGCATCTTCTTGCTAAATTACTGGGTATTCTTACCAGCCTCTCAATATGGCTAAGGGACAGTCCTTTTTTTGTTATTTTTTAAATGTTCATTGGCGTAGAGTTGCTTTACAGTGTGTGTAAGTTTCTGCCGAATAGCGAAGTGTGTCAGTTATCCATATACATATATTCACACTGTTTTAGATTTCCTTCTACGGGACAATTAGGGACAGTTTAACTCAGTGTTTTGTGTTATTTGACTTATGTAAATATTACTCCATGCTGACCTGTAATTTTACTCCTTCTGAGCTAGCCCCCCAAACCCCAAACTCCTTAAAGGATATCAGCAAAAGAATAGGTGAGGGAGGGACGTCCTAGAGTCTGTGATCAGCTTACGCACAATTCTCTGATTGGGTGATGGTGGGATGATGTTACTGGGTGATGTCACAGGGGTGAACATTATCAGCCCTTGGGCTTCAGGAGGCTACATGCTCATGGTCATCAAGAAGTTAACATCTTCCATTTGGTGGGAGTTTCCACCTCTGTAAAACAACTCAGGAAATTGGAATCCAATATTAATACTATTATCTAGCTACTTCAGAAAGGAGCTAAAGCAGAGAATATGGGGGAAGGGTTTGTCTCAAGAAGGCCCCACAGAGTCTTGTTTGGTAACAATTCAACTTCCTAGGAGATTTCTGCAACTTTATCTTCCAACACTTATGTTCAGTTTTAAAATTATTCCATCAAAACTTTAATTCCCCAAAGTAATTTATATTCTAATTTTTAAAAAATCGTGTTATTGTTTCATAGATACAATATCTTTTCTTATCTCTTTGAGTATGTTAAGTGCAATTTAAACATTTTTTTCTTTAGCTCTCTGCTTTGTCTCAATTTCCTCCAAAGGAAGGAAAATATCCTACTTACATGTCTGATGATCCTGAATTATTTTTCTGTTTAAAAGATGTTTGTAAAGTTAATTAATTTTTAAATTTTTGGCTGTGCTGGATCTTCACTGCTGTGTGCGCAGGCTTTCTCTAACTTTGGTGAGTGGGGCTACTGTTGCACTGCCCAGGCTTCTTTGCTGCGGCGGCTTCTCTTGTTGCAGAGCTCTAGGCACACAGGCTGTAGTTGCAACTCAGGCTCAGGAGTTGCGGTGCATGGACTCAGTTCCTCTGTGGCATGTGGAATCCTCCTGGACCAGGGATAACCTGTGTCCCTTGCACTGGCAGGCAGACTCTTATTCACTGTACCACCAGGGAAGTCCCTGAGCTATTTACCTTTAACAGTAAGGTATTAAAAAGTTGTGAATGTGAGATGTGTCTTTTCAACTCAGAGGGCTTCCATGTTGGGTAGGAATCTACCAGCCCTTTGTGTCAGACTCCCAAAGGTCACTGCATGCAGAGCTTATTCAGACCCCTTCTTCTCTAGAAAAGCATGCTAATTTCCTGCCAATGGTCCTCTGTACCAGTCTGGGTCCAAAAGTGGGTCAGGTTAGGGATGGTTTCACAGTTTTTAGGTGGCTGTCTCTTATGTGGTTCCCTACTTCTCAGAAGAGTTCCTCTTGCCCCCCCTGTACTGGGCCTTGTTTCTCTGAATTTGGAATCTCTCTTGTTTAATGTCTTTGTCAAATATACTTCACGCTGGAAGCTGGAGCTAGAAGCGTCTTTGCTTTGACTGTGCGTGATAAGTGAGGGTACCTAAGGATCTAAATACACAATCTTCATCCAGGCTCTCTATTTTAAGCCCCATGTGACAGTCACTCAGCCATGTCCAACTCTTTGTGATCCCATGGAATAGACCATGGAATCTTCCAGACCAGAATAATGGAGTAGGTCAACGTTCCCTTCTCCAGAGGATCTTCCCAACAGAGGGACTGAACCCAGGTCTCCCACATTGCAGGTGGATTCTTTACCACTTGAGCTACCAGGGAAGTCCTTAAGCCCCATGCTTTACCCCATCTTTTGCTAATGTCTGATGCCCCTCATTCCTAATTCTATTAGTTTGCCAGGGCTGGCATAACAAATTACCCTAGGCTGGAGGGCTTGAACAACAGACATTTATTTTCTCACATTTCTGGAGGCTGGAAGTCCAGGATCAAGGTGTTGGCAGGTTGGTGTCTTCTGAGGTCTCTCTCCTTGGCTTGTAGGTGGCTGTCTCCTCCCTGCGCCTTCACGTGATCTTCCCTTTCTGTGTCTGTGTCCTAATCGCTTCTTACAAGGATATCAGCTGTATTGGACCATGGCTCACCCTAAAGACCTCGTTCTAACTTAATTACCTCTTTAAAGAGCCTATCTCTAAGTACGGTCACATTCTGAAGTCCTGGGATTAGGACTTAGGAAGTGAGGGGAGGGGCAATTCAACCCATAACACTGAGCTTGTAGAACTGTAGAATCTCTAAGATTCTACAATTTCGCTTGCTTATTGTTTTCTTCCTCTGTTTAATGCATGTGTGCTCAGTTGTATCTGACTCTTTGTGACCCCATGGACTGAAATCCGCCAGGCTCTTCTGTTCATGGGATTTTCCAGGCAAGAATACTGGAGTGGGTTGCCATTTCCTCCTCCAGGGGATCTTCCTAACCCAGGGATTGAACCCAGGTCTCCTACATCTGCAGGCGGATTCTTTACCACCTGAGCTACCAGGGAAGCCCAGAGGTGTGTGTGCGTGAAGTTGCTTTAGTTGTGTCTGACTCTTTGTGACCCTATAGACTATAGCCCATTAAGTTCCTCTGTTCATGGGATTCTCCAGGCAAGAACACTGGAGTGGGTTGTCATGCCCTTCTCCAGGGGATCTTCTGGAGCTGGGGATTGAACCTGCATCTCTCCTGTCTCTCCCATCTCCTGCACTGGCAGGCAGGTTCTTTACCAAAATGGCACCCCACTCCAGTATTCTTGCCTGGAAAATCCCATGGATGGAGGAACCTGGTAGGTTACAGCCCATGGGGTCGCAAAGAGTCGGACACAACTGAGCGATTTCACTTTCACTTCTTTACCACTAGCGCCACGGTATTTCTCAGTTCTGCTGATAGCTTTACCTGATTTACAGCTATTGAAACATCCTCACATCTCTCTGCTGGGTTATCTGTTAGTAAGTTGACAGCATCACCTCTCTTTTATGGTTTCCTCTGCACCGCAGGGAAGAAACCTAGAATTACATTTCCAAGAATCTCTTTCATAATGTTTACTCACGAGAGGTACCAACAAAGACTTCAGAAGATAAAAGAGAAATTGCCATTCTCTGTCAACATTTATGGGCAGACGGGTGAGCAGACAGTAAACATGAAGTTCTCAGTATCTTCCTGGTAGGGACAATAAATCACTCCTCTTAATATTATGGGTAGCTGAGCAGACCGCAGGTCCTCCCAGAGCTACTGAGCAGGGGTGGGAAGAGGGTGAAGTGGGCAAGGCAGGATTGTGTAAATGCAGGACCAGATGTTTTCCGTTAAAATGTTTTTAATGAAAAAAAATTAAATTAAAAAAATTCTCTTGTAAAATTTTGACATTTTAATCATCATAGATTTTTTTTCGTGCATTGTTTGGCTTTTAAAAAAATGGTAATAAAACAATCTTCATTTTGCTAAATGAGTTGTGACGGTTAATTTTAAGTGTCAAGTTGACTGGGCTAAGAGCTGCCCAGGTAGCTGGTAAAACATGATTTCTGGGTGTGCCCGTGAGGATTAGCATTTGAATCAGTAGACTGAGTAAAGACCCACCTTACCAGGGCAGTTGGGCATCACCCGCTCCATCAAGGACCTGATTGGAACAAAAAGGTGGAGGAAGGGTAACCTGGATATTGTTTTGCTTGAGCCAGGCTATTCAACGTCTCCTGCCCTTGGACATCAGCACCCTGGTTCTTGGGCCTTCAGATTTAGACTGGGAGTTAAACCATTGGCCCCAGATTCTCCAGCATTTGGACTCAGACGGAATCATGCCACCAACTTTCCTGGTTCTCTGGCTCACAGACAGCAGATTGCAGGACTTTTCAGCCTCCACAACCATGTGAGGCAAATCCTACAATAAATCTCCTTATATACACTTATCTATGCCATTGGTTCTGCTTCTCTGGCGACCCCCTAATACATGAGTGTTTTGGTACCTTCTTAAAGTTGGTGTCCAAGGTGACTGTCTCACTAGTTTCACCCTATGCCCGACCCTGCCCTTGGGATGCACAGAGCTGTCAGATTGTTCCAGAGATTCACTCACTGTTGTGCCAAGGGGTGAGATTGATGACAACGGCTTGCCTGTCCTGTGTCCCCCAGCCTTGCATTGGTGGGGTAACCGCTACATTTCCACTTCCCAATCAAAACACTCAGAGTGGCTTCTATTCTTCTGATGGAACTTTGATTTACACAGTCTATCACTGACTGTATGCTCTTGTTTTTTTCCTAGTTAGAGTATAATTGCATTACAGTGTTGTGTAAGTTTCTGCTGTACAACAGAGTGAATAAGCTATATGTTTACATATCTTAACATATCTTAACCCCTCTTTTGTAGGTTTATATCTTCTTTATTTTTTTATTCCCTCTCTCTCCCCTCACCTCCCTCCACACACACATACACATACAGACACACATACACATACCCTACTTATCGGTTATGATTCTCTAGTATCCTGACTAATACAAAGCATTACTTGATATCAACATGACTTATCTCTGAGTGGTGTTAACCTTCATCACTTGGTTTAGGAAGTGTCTGCCGGGTCTCTCCATCACAAATTTACTATTTCTCTCTTCCCCCATTTTGTTCTTTGGAAGCAAGTCATTAAGTCTCGCCCACACTCAAGAAGTAAATGTGCTTAAAAAGAAAACCTCATATCATTGCATCAAGTAGAAAATTAGTGTGGCCACAAGCAGAAAGTGAATGTAAAAACAAATGGGGGAAAACAAAATGATGCAATTGAAATCTATCCAGACAGGTGTTCAGTTATCCAATCATAACAAATCACCCCACAACTTAATGGATTAAAACCACCCAACAATCTATTTTGCTTGTGAATCTGTAGTTTGGGCAGGGCTTGGCAGGTAAGACTTGTCTTTGATACATGTGCCTCATTGGGTGGAAGGACAGAAGGGTGGGGGACCCTTTTCTGAGTGCTCACTTACGTGGCTGGCAAATTGGTGCTGGTTACCAGCTGGAGTTCAGCAAGGCCCAGGGCTCAGGGTCTCTGGCGTGATCACTTTCCATGTGAGCCTGCCAGTGTGGCTTGGGCTTCCTCACAGCATGGTGGCTGGGTTCCCTGGGTGAGCATTCTGAGAGAGAGAGAGAGACAAGAGGAAGGTATATAGCTTTTATGATATGGCCTCAGAGTCACATAGTTTCACTTCTGCTGAGCTCTCTCAGTCAAGGCTGTCACAAAAGTCACCAAGTTTCAAAAGGGAGGGCACGTAGATTCTACCCTTGATGGGGAATAGCAAGGTTCTCAAAGAGCGTGTGGAATAAGAACCACAAACTACCCGAACTGTGCTGCCTGCTGAAGGCTCTGAACTTGTTTTAAAAGGGAGGGAAAGAAAGAGATTAGCAAATGGTGGAGGGGTTTACAAAATGTACTGGTACCACAGAGAGACTTTTCCTTTCAAAAGGAAATGAGTGACAGGAACATACTTTGCTTAGCATGTATTTCTGAGTTGGTAGAGCTACCTTGAACTTGCATTTCCTTGACACATGAAGATTGTTCAATCTTTCATGAAGATTTTTCATGACCATGATGTTTTTTAATTAATAAAGATGTGCTTGAGCCTAGTTACAATGATTTAAAATTCCCTGTCGAAAACTGTAATTATGTTTATTGTTGTTGTTCTGTCGCTGAGTCGTGTCAGACTCTTTGCAACCCCGTGCACTGCAGCACGCCAGGCTTCCCTGTCTCTCACTATCTCCTGGAGTTTGCTCAAACTCATGTCCATGGAGTCAATGATACCATGCAAGCATTCTCATCCTCTGTCACCCCCTTCTCCTCCTGCCCTCAATCTTTTCCAGCATCATGGTCTTTTCAATGAGTTGACTCTTCACCTAGATGACCAAAGCTGGACCTTCAGCTTCAGCATCAGTGCTTGCAATGAATATTCAGGGTTGATTTCCTTCAGGATTGACTGATTTGATCTCCTTGGAGTCCAAGGGACTCTCTAGCATCTTCTGCAGCACCACAATTCAAAAGCATTAATTCTTTGGTGCTCAGCCTTCTTCGTGGTCCAGTTCTCACATCTATACATGACTACTGGAAAAATCATCACTTTGACTCTACAGACCTTTGTTGACAAAATGATGTCTCTGCTCTTTCATACACTGTCTAGGTTTGTCACAGTTTTCCTTTCAAGGAGCAAGCATCTTTTGATTTCATGGCTGTAGTCACCATCTGCAGTGATTTTGGAGCCCAAGAAAATAAAATCTGCCACTGTTTCCATTTTTTTCCCCCATTTATTTGCCATGAAGTGATGGGACTGGATGCCATGATATTAATTTTTTGAATGTTGACTTTTAAGCCAGCTTTTTAACACTCCTCTTTCACTTTCATCAAGAGGCTCTTTTGTTCTTCCTTACTTTCTGCCATTAGGGTGATATCATCTGTATATCTGAGGTTATTGATATTTCTCCTGGCAATCTTGATTCCAGCTTGTGTTTCATTCAGCCTGGCATTTCACATGGTGTACTCTGCATATAAGTTAAATAAACAGAGTGATGATATACAGTCTTGACGCACTCCTTTCCTAATTTTGAAGCAGTCCATTGTTCCATGTCCGGTTCTAACTGTTGCTTCTTGATCTGCATGCATGTTTATCAGGATGCAGGTAAAGTGGTCTGATATTCCCATCTCTTCAAGATCTTCCCACAGTTTGTTGTGATCCACACAGTCAAAGACTTTAGCATAGTCAATGAAGCAGAAGTAGATGTTTTTCTGGAATTCCCTTGCTTTTTCTATGATCCAGCTGCTGCTGCTGCTAAGTCGCTTCAGTCGTGTCTGACTCTGTGCGACCCCATAGATGGCAGCCCACCAGGCTCTGCTGTCCCTGGGATTCTCCAGGCAAGAACACTGGAGTGGGTTTCCATTTCCTTCTCCAATGCATGAAACTGAAAAGTGAAAGTGAAGTCGCTCAGTCGTGTCCGACTCTTAGCGACCCCATGGACTGTAGCCTACCAGGCTCCTCTGTCCATGGGATTTTTCCAGGCAAGAGTACTGGAGTGGGTTGCCATTGCCTTCTCTGATGATCCAGCAGATGTTGGCAATTTGATCTCTGGTTCCTCTGCCTTTTCTAAATCCAACTTGTATGTTTGAAAGTTCTCAGTTCATGCACTGTTGAAGTCTAGCTTGAAGGATTTTGAGCATTACCTAGCTAGCATGTCAAATGAACACAATTGGATGGTAATTTGAATATTCTTTGGCATTGCCCTTCTTGAGATTGAAATGAGAACTCACCTTTTCCAGTCTTGTGGCCATTGCTGAATTTTCCAGATTTGCTAACATATTGAGTGCAGCACTTTAAGAGCATCATCTTTTAGGATTTTAAATAGCTCAGCTGGAATTCCATCACTTCCACTAGCTTTGTTAATAGCAATGCATCAATCTAATACTTCAATCTGTATGACAATCTTTACATCTATCTGTGTCTCTGCAAATGGCATTATCTCATTCCTTTGTATGGCTGAGTAATATCCCATTATATATACACCACATATCACATATATAGCACAGCTTCTTTATCCATTTCTCTGCCAGTAGACTTTTAGGTTACTTCTATGTCCTGGCTATTGTAAATACTGCTGCAATGAACAATCAGGATGAGTGCATCCTTCAAATTATGGTTTTCTCCAGATCTATGTCTAGGAATGGAATTGCTGGGTCATCTGGTAGCTCTATTTTTAGTTTTTTAACTAAAAAAAGCACAGCTGGGGGGACTGGCACACAGAAAGAGCCAAAGGATCCCATGCATCTGGGTGGGGCACTAATAGTGCCTGCCACAACCCTGGAGCTTAGTGAATGTCTGGGCAAAGAAGGACCGGGGCAGTAGATAAGAGAGTCACCACCAGTGATAAGAGAGTCACCAAAAAACAAAAAAGACTCTTAAGATAATCCTTGTAAGACTATGCTAGGAAATTGGAAAACACGTGTGCTTTTCTAGCAAAATAAAATGACTAAAATTAATTATTCAAGAGAAGAAAATTTAGACAGACCAATATTTTTGTTGAAGTATAGTTGATTTACAATGCTGTGTTAATTACTGCTGTACAGCAAATTCATTCAGTTATATGGATATCTACATTCTTTTCAAAATATTCTTTTTCAAATGGTTTATTACAGATATTGAATACAGTTCTGCGTGCTTTACAGTAAGATCTTGTTGTTTATCCATTCTATATATAAAAGCTTACATCTGCTACTTCCAATATCTCACTCTATCCTTCCCCAGCCCCCTCACCCTTAGCAACCATCAGTCTGTAACTCAATGTCTGTGATTCTGTTTCTGTTTAATAGATAGGTTTATTTGTATCATATTTTAGATTCCACTTATAATTGATACTTTGCTGACTAAGGTCCGTCTAAGTCAAGGCCATGGTTTTTCCTGTGGTCATGTATGGATGAGAGTTGGACTGTGAAGAAGGCTGAGCGCCAAAGAATTGATGCTTTAGAACTGTGGTGTTGGAGAAGACTCTTGAGAGTCCCTTGGACTGCAAGGAGATCCAACCAGTCCATTCTGAAGGAGATCAGCCCTGGGATTTCTTTGGAGGGAATGATGCTGAAGCTGAAACTCCAGTACTTTGGCCACCTCATGCGAAGAGTTGACTCATTGGAAAAAACTTTGATGCTGGGAGGGACTGGGGGCAGGAGGGGAAGGGGACGACCAAGGATGAGATGGCTGGATGGCATCACTGACTCGATGGACGTGAGTCTGAGTGAACTCCGGGAGTTGGTGATGGACAGGGAGGCCTGGCGTGCTGCGATTCATGGGGTCGCAAAGAGTCAGACACGACTGAGCAACTGAACTATGAACTAACTATAACTGATATCATATGGTATTTGTCTTTCTCTTTCTGACTTACTTCCCTTAGTATGAGATCTGGCTGCCTCCATGTTGCTGCAAATGGCATTATTTTGTTCTTTTTTATGGGTGAGCATATATGCACCACATCTTCTTTATCCATTCATCCACACAGACCAATATTAATGGATGGAAACTAAAAACTATTTCAAAGAACTCTCCACCCTACTAGTTCCAGAGAGTAAATGAGAGAATTCTTAAAATCTTTGAAAACAAACACATCATTTAAATTGTTTCAGAACCTAAGGAAAGTAAAGATGTTTCATGGTTGTATTTTATTTTTTTAAAGCTGGTAAAGGTGAAACCTGACCAGGATAGTCCGCACACACACATACACAGACTGCAGGCTGGCTTTCTTACAAAAATAGATTTAAAATTCTATGTAAAATAGTAGCAAGTAAAAGCAAGTAGTAGCAAGTATGGAAGCTGTAGGAAGATATGGGCCTCTTCCTAATTTCCACGAGCTAGTAATCAGACCTAGAATTTAACCCAACCAAATGGATGCTTTCACTTCAGGCTTAGAATTTTCAAGATATGATAGCAAAAGTTCAAGACAATCAGAAATTATTCAGGATTATTTTTATCTGGTACAGCAGAACCAGGGCTTCCCAGGTGGCTCAGAGGGTAAAGAATCTACCTGCCAATTCAGGAGACGCAAGAGACGCAGTTTCGATCCCTGGGTTGGGAAGATCCCCTGGAGGAGGGCATGGCAACCCACTCCAGTATTCTTGCCTGGGAAATCCCATGGACAGAGGAGTGTGGCAGGCTACAGCCCATGGAGTCACAGTGTCTGACACAATTGAGAACACACACACAGAGCAGAACCCAGGGTCCGGAAGTGTAGCTGCCACCGTCCAATGGTGGTGCGAGCTTTGGTGGCAGCAGTGTGTTCAGCTTCTCCAGTGGTGCCAACAACGATATGCCAGATGTTTACGGCAACATTTTCTGGTGCAGGGTCCTACGCACTGTTTTCCTTGGTTTCCCAGGTTTGATTCTGAAACTCTTCCAATAGTTATGTGTGCAGCTTGATATCCATGCTTCCAACAAACTCCCTTTCTTTTTGAGTGAGTGAGTGAAAGTCGTTCAGTTGTGTCCAACTCTTTGTGACCCCATGGACCATACAGTCCAAGGAATTCTCCAGGCCAGAATACTCGAGTAGTTAGCCTTTCCCTTCTCCAGGGGATCTTCCCAACCCAGAGATCGAACCCAGGTCTCCCACATTGCAGGCAGATTCTTTACCAGCTGAGCCACCAGGAAAGCCCAAGAATACTGGAGTGGGTAGCCTATCCCTTCTCCAGCAGATCTTCCTGAACCAGGAATTGAACTGGGGTCTCCTGCATTGCAGGCAGATTCTTTACCAACAGAGCTATCAGGTAAGCCCCTCTTTTTCAAGTTAGCTGAAAGTAGTTTGTATTGTTTGCTACCAAGAACTTTTGATGGGTACACAGGTCAAAGGGAAAAACAGCATATGCTCATTTCTGTTGATGCCCAGAGGCATTTGATAAGCTTCAAGACCCATTTCTGATAATAACTTTTTCTGAAGTAGAAATAAATGGATACCACTTTAATGCAATAAATAATATATATCTCAAACCAAAAGCAAGCATCATGCTTAATGGTAAAGCATAATGTCAGGAACAATGCAGGGTTTCCCACTCTCATTGCTATTACTTAACAGAGTTTTAGAAGGGCAATTAGACAAGAGAAAGGAAAAGAGGAGGTACAAATATTTTAAAGGAAGAGGCCAGGTTATTATTTCATGCACTGATATGGATTCCTGAAAAGCCCAGGAGAATCAGTTGAAAATTATCAGAAACAACTAAAGTACATCAAGGTGGATGGTTACAAAAATAATTTTTCCCTAGAGATAAAAAGCAGAAAATATAATGGCACAAAAATATCCTATTCATAATAGCAACAAATAGGAACAAACTTCTTAATGTTATGCAAACCTACGGAAGGAAACTAGTACTCTGAGAGCCCTTGTCTAACTTCTAAAAGATATATTTTATTCTCAGGAAAGATGATAAATATTATGATGATGTCAATTTCCCTCTAAATTAATCTATAGAAATTAACCCCCCAAATAATTAAATTCATTTGAGAGAGTAAGTGAACAAACAATAAAATACTAGGAGATATTACCCTACCAAATATTTCAATATATTCTGTATCTATATTACCATGGGATATAAAGACACCTCAATAAGAAGAGAATTTTAAAAATTTAAATGCACTGGCTCTCTGCTGTGGTATGAGTTTTTTTTTTTTTTAAAGTTGCAGCATGCAAATGCTTAGTGTGGCATGTGAGATCTAGTTCCCTGACTGGGAATTGAACCTGCATTGGGAGGATGGAGGCTTAGCTACTGGACCACTAAGGATGTCCTGAGAAGAGAATTTGTTTAAAACCCTACGTGTATGTGGAGTTTGACATGTGATAAAAAGTGATATTTTAAAGCAGTGGAAAAAGGTTAGATCATAAAAAAAAAATGGTGCTGGGACAACTGGCTAGCCATGTGGGTGGGAGAAAAGGCAAGATCCTTACCTCATTTCTTATACAAAAATAAATTCCAGATGGAGCTAACATTAAAACTAAGAAAAAGGAAAAAATAGAAACCATAACAGTACTAAATGAAAACACAGATGAGTAATCTTTTGATCTCAGTGTTCCTAAGCATGTAACAAAATTAGAAATCCTTAGAGAAAAAACTGATCAATCTGACTTAGATAAAGTAATTTAAACTCACCATTTGATATAAAAACACTGTAAAGATGGTGAAAGATAAATAACCAAATGAAATTGCATAGACTAAGGAATAACTCATATATAAAGGGCTTTCATTAATGACTATTTATAAAAGGAAAACACCAAAGGAAAAAATAGGCAAAAAATGCATCCAGGTAAATCACAGGAGCAAAAATACAAATTGCTGATAAAAAGGCACAACTACTCATTTTTTGGTTGCAAACAACGGAAGCGGACAATGGTTAGTTTCAGCAAGGAAGAAATTTATAGGAAGCCTATCAGCTTAGCTTACAGAATCAACAAAACTGGAGAAACAGGCTTGGGCAGAAATGCAGGGAGGCAGATACCAGTAAGAACTTGCCTCCAGAGCAGTCAGTTGGACACTCACCACCACCATTCCATGCACTTCACCACCAGATCTTTCATAGACTATAGAGCCACTGCTGCTGCTGCTGCTAAGTCGCTTCAGTTGTGTCCGACTCTGTGCGACTCCATAAATGGCAGCCGACCAGGCTCTGCTGACCCAGGGATTCTCCGGCAAGAACGCTGGAGTGGGTTGCCATTTCCTTCTCCAATGCATGAAACTGAAAAGTGAAAGTGAAGTCGCTCAGTCGTGTCCGACTCCCAGCGACCCCATGGACTGCAGCCTACCAGGCTCCTCCATCCATGAGATTCTCCAGGCAAGAATACTGGAGTGCGTTGCCACTGCCTTCTCCGAAGAAGGTGCTATGGTTCCCTAATTTCTTCAAAGCACATGACAGCCATGGGATTCGAAGTGGCTGGCTTGGACAAGCAAGGAGAACCAAAAGGAGGGCCCAGGCAATGGTGTTACAGTTTGCCCAAGAATGCAGTATAAACAAGAGGGGCAGGGTAGTAAACTTCCTCTGGTCTTTGACTACTCTCAGTTTTATCCATTGAAATAAAGAACTCATTAATACTTATTGTCTGCTAGGCATGCATGGCGGTAAAGGAAGGAATGATGTTCTGGAAAGCAACTCTCAGGACAGTCACGTGGACAAAGTTCATCGGTGGAGAAGGTCAACGGTTGTTTGCAGCAATCCAGTCTGGGCCAATTCCAGAGCTGTCTTGGGTATGAATTCTCCAGCTCTATTTAAAGTAGCTCAGTGTCTCAGTTCGGGTTCCCCTTAGATCAGAGCCTGAGACAAAGACCTGGGTGCAAATAGTCTGTTTGGGAGCTGATCCTGGAAGCAGGACTGTGGGATTAGGAAGAATGAGACGGGAAAGTAAACAAATCCAGAAAAGCGTGCCTCACTGAACCAGTTAATATGGAAGACAACTGGGCTCAATCTTGCTGGAGACTCTGAAGAACTCTGATGGATGCACTCCACAGCTGCTCATTCAAAGGATGGGAGGCTGGGGTGTTTTCCCACCAGCAGGTAGTTCCCACTGGTTGAAGGTTGCCCCTGCTCAGGGGAAGAAGACTTATTAATTCAACTCCACCTTGCGAGTTCCCTGGCTTTAGGGAGAACTCTAAAGCAGACAAACAAAGGAACACCAGGTGTCTGAAGTGTGGTGGTGGGTGTGTGTGTGCTGTCACATGGCAAGGACTTACACAGTTTATAGCAGTGGCTGAAATTAGAGCTGGGCTTAGGGCATAAGATATGAGGGATCAAAAGCTGTTGCTATGCTGTTTCATTCTAAAGCAGTTTATTCATTCAACTGAACATTTATTAGAACCATGGTCAATGCTGGGTATCTGTGGTCAGTAAAACAGAGCTAGTTTCTGCCTTAAAAGCTGACAGTCTTTTGCAAATTTTGAGCAAGTGTGATTCATGCTATGGAGGTGAGTTCAAAATGGAGATGTGCTTAAAAAAAAAAACCAAAGCAGCAGCATAGCGAAGTAACCTAACTTTCAAGTTAGACTGACATCTACAGAGACCACAGCACCAAGACCACTCCCGTATACTAGAAACAAGCAAGCAAGAAAACCAACCTTCAACATACTGGCCCAATATTGTGATACAATGTTGTCAAACTGCTTGAAATTCCACCAAAAGCTACTCCCCTCCCCCACCTCATTTTTGGTCCCTCCCTGCTCCTCAATTTCATATTTGAAAAAATTCAAACATGTCTGCAAGGTTTGAGGGCTGTTGGGTTCACACTTTAGTTCGATCAGACTGCTTTCTTCCTGATGTCCAGATGAGCTCAAGATGCAGTGGGAATGGAGGGATTTGGGGACTAGGGGGACTAGTGCAAAGAACCCACTGAGGGTCACCATAGGAGTCCTGCTTAATACTAGTGGGAGGTCGGAGCCAAAAGCCATTCACTCCAAAACATGGTATAAGGTGGGATTAGGTTTTACAAAGACGACAGGCTCTCCTTTTCCTCATTTCTCCCTTCTGCAGTAACCAGGACTCGGGCGAAGAGTTAGCAAAGAGGAGAATCTACAGAGGTCACAAACCAGTGTACTGGGCAGCACAAAGATGTACTTTTTTTTTTTTTGCATTGTTTTTTTTCCTTTATATATATATATTTTAAGTCAAAAAACAATCTACGTAGAAAATGGACAAGACACATGGAAACGTTTCACCCAGGATGGTAAATAAGCACCCAAAAAGATATTCAGCAGTACCAGGCAGTAGGAAAATGAGATAACACTTTACACACCTATCACAACAGTTAAAATGAAAAACAGTGACAGTACCAAAAGCGGGCAAGAACGTGGAGAAACTTGTTCTCATATATTGCTGGTGGGCAGGTAAAATAGTACAGTCACTCTGGAAAAAAAAGCTAAACATACACTTATTATGTGATCCAGCAAATGCATTCCTGGATATTATCCCAGAGAAATGAAAACAAGTGTTCACACAAAAACCTGTGTATGATTATTCATAGCACTATTATTCAGTTTAGTTCAGTCACTTAGTCGTATCTGACTCTTTGCGACCCCAAGAACTGCAGCACGCCAGGCTTCCCTGCCCATCACCAACTCCTGGAGCTTGCTCAAACCCATGTCCATCAAGTCAGTGATGCCATCCAACCATCTCATCCTCTGTCGTTCCGGTCTCCTCCTGCCTTCAATCTTTCCCAGCATCAGGGTCTTTTCCAGGGAGTCAGCTCTTTGCATCAGGTGGCCAAAGGATTGGAGTTCAGCATCAGTCCTTCCAATGAATGCTTAGGACTGATTTCCTTTAGGATTGACTGGTTTGATTTCCTTGCTGTCCAAGGGACTCTCAAGAGTCTTCTCCAACACCACAGTTCTAAAGCATCAATTCTTTGGTGCTCAGCTTTCTTTATAGTTCAACTCTCACATCCATACATGACTACTAGAAAAAGCATAGCTTTGACTAGATGGTCCTTTGTTGGCAAAGTAATGGCTCTTTTTTTTTTTTAATTTAAAAAATAGACTTTTCACCTTCCTTTAAAGAATCATATGATCTGAGCCCTCATTTCTGCATGGAAACAATTGGCTGGAGGTGAGTGGCAGTACCCCCTTTAGAAGGATGTTGATTTGCAATTTGCCAGTGTTCCCACCATTTCTTATATTCTCTCCAACACTGAGTTAAGTCACTTAAAGTAGTAATGGTCAATATGATGATTGAAACGCCAAAATGCTTTACTCACTGATGTGCCCTTCTGATATTTGAGTGTCTGTGACCTTTTGTTTAGAGGTCAAGTCTAGGGGCTTTGGAACATACTTGGGTTTGAAATGGTTTAAGACTCTACCAAACTCAAAGGGGACAACAGAGGATGAGATGGTTGGATGGCAACACCATCCAACCAACGGACATGAATTTGAGCAACGGTGGGAGATAATGAAGGACAGGGAAGTCTGGCCCCTGTTGCAGTCCATGGGGTCACATAGAGTCAGACACAGCTTACTGACTGAACAACAATCTCAAAGCAACTGAATGGAAGATTGAAGGAGATACTGCACTGCTTAGCACAATGCTTGTAACAGCAGCTACTCTCAGCATCCACTAATAAGAGAGCATGCAGAAACCCTGTTAGCTTCACACGCCGTACTCCCAGTGTCTAGCACGGTGCCTGGCATATAGAGCTCAAAGGGGTCTGGGAAGAAAGGTAAGTGGCGCCGTAAGACATGCCTGCCGAAAGGTGTTAGGCTCTGCGATGGCGTTCGAGGGGCACGCAGAAGGTCGGGGTCCCTCGGGAGCCGGGCGGGGCTGGCTTGCCCAGGATCCGTTACGACCATGTCCATCAGCTCATCCAGGATCTAGTTAAGAAGCGGCATTCTCATTCATGCACTTTCCCAAGGCCTTCACCATCAGAGCAGCCAAGACCGAGACCCTCCCCGGGGGTCCACCACCCTGCGCTAGCCGAGCGTTCGCCGGCGGCGCCTGGACCTTGCCCACACTAGACATGGCCTCTCTCGGGCTTCACGCAGCAGGACCGCGCCCGGAGCCGCCAGTCATCGCGTTTGACTGAGGAGGCAGCTCCGTTCCCTCAGTCAACATGGCGACCGCGGCGGCTTCAGCGCTGGGCGGGCAGCGCTGGAGGCGGGTCACGTGAGCGACCCAGCTGGGCGGATCTCGCGCGCACCCGCCCGCCCAGCCGGCCGCGGCTGGCTAGCTGGCTTGCTGGCTTGCTCGGCGGCGCTCTGAGGTGTGTGGGGCATCGAGCCCCCCGGCCCGGTGAGGCGCGGCGCTGCGCGGCGCGGCGGGATGCGGCGGCGGCCGTGGCGGGGCCGCGGGCCGGGCGGGCGGGCGCGGTGATGAGCGTCGGCGGCCACCGCCATGTCCAAGGTAACGGCGCCCGGGCCCGGGCCGCCGGAGGCGGCGGCGGCGGGCGGGAAGGAGAAGCGCTCCTTCAGCAAGCGGCTGTTCCGGAGCGGCCGCGCGGGCGGCACCGGCGGCGCCGGGGGTCCCGGGCCGGCCGCGCCCTCCTCGCCCTCGTCGGCGCGCTCGGTGGGCAGCTTCATGAGCCGCGTCCTCAAGACGCTGTCCACGCTCTCGCACCTTAGCTCCGAGGGCGCCGCCCCGGACCGCGGCGGCCTCCGCAGTTGCTTCCCGCCCGCGCCGGCCGCCGCGCCCACGCCGCCGCCGCCGTGCCCGCCGCCGCCCGCCTCGCCCGCTCCGCCCGCCTGCGCCGCGGAGCCGGTGCCCGGGGTGGCGGGGCTCCGGAACCACGGCAACACGTGCTTCATGAACGCCACGCTGCAGTGTCTCAGCAACACGGAGCTCTTCGCCGAGTACCTGGCGCTCGGCCAGTACCGGGCGGGGCGGCCCGAGCCCTCGCCTGACCCCGAGCAGCCCGCGGGCCGCGGCGCGCAGGGCCAGGGCGAGGTCACCGAGCAGCTGGCGCACCTGGTGCGGGCCCTCTGGACCTTGGAGTACACCCCGCAGCACAGCCGCGACTTCAAGGTGAGCCCTTGGGCAGCCGCCCGCCCAGGGCTTCCTTCCCTGCTTCTGTCGCGGCCGAAGCACTGATGCTCTGGGTGCCTCAAGAAAGAGGAGTGGGCGCGAGTCCGGGCATAAGATGCGGAATGCAAGGAGAGCCGTTCATTCATTGATTCATCGCGCGTTTAAGGGCTTGCTGCGTGCGGTGGGCGCAGGGGAAGGATGGAACAATGGGCAAGACCGTCCGCTTTCCTGGGAACTTACATTTTTTTGGGATGGGAGTGTTGAGCTTGGGTTCAGATCCTTGTTTTGCCACTTACAAGTGGTGTGACCTCGGGCAGGTTTCTCAGCCACTCTGGGCCACAGTTTTCTGCTCTATCCCTGGTGGCTCAGAGGATAAAGCCTCTGCCTGCAATTCAGGAGACCCGGGTTCGATCCCTGGGTTGGGAAGATCCCCTGGAGAAGGAAATGGCAACCCACTCCAGTACTCTTGCCTGGAGAATCCCATGGACAGAGGAGCCTGGCGGGCTACAGTCCACGGGGTCTCAAAGAGTCGGACACGAGTGAGCAACTTCACTTCACTTCACCTACTTCATAGGTGGTCGTGAGCGGCTTACAAGTTGATATGTTGGGTTGTGAGCTGCTTACAAGTTGGTATGTTGGGTTGAACCCTATGAAGTTACCCATTGTTGACCGCTCTGTCTTACAGATTGGCAGGTTTATAAGGTTCAACCTAGTACCTAAAGTGTTTCCGTTGTGTGTAGTACTGTGAGTGTTTGCTGCCATTATTATTTTTATGATTAAGAAGTTAACGAGGTAATGTCAGGTAGTGGTTTGGAGGAGGTACAGGCTGGCGATGTGACTCCTGTGCTGGCGGGGTACATTACATGGGAAGGGGAAAGGATTAGGACGACTTCTCGGAGGAAGTGACTTTCTGAGACTTGAGTAACCACAGGGAGAGCCCTCCTTGAGGAGCTCTGGGGAGAGCGGTTCCCAGGAGTAAGGAAAGTGCGGACGCCCTGAGATGGGAAAGAGCTTGGTGCCCTTGATCGACAGGGTAATTCTGGGATGGGTGCACTCTTTCTGTAAAGGGTTGCATAGCAAATATTTTAGGCTCTGCTGGTCAAAATGCAAAATCGGGGATAGGAGGTAGTTACTTATATAACAACAGAAAACACATTTCTGCTCCTTTTTTTTTTTACTACCTAAAATAAAAATATAATAATTGAATATAGTATTTTGTGATAACAGCTCTACCAAGGAGAAGAATGGGACTTTTTTTTTTTTTTTCCGGAGAGGATAATGATTAGCTTAATTGGAGTTCAAAATTAATGTTCCCTGTCATCAAATTGATTGCAAGTATTCATCTCTACAAACTATTCTTCGCTCGTGGGCTGTACAGAAACAGGCAGTGGGCTCGATGTGGCCCTTGGATCCTTGTGGGTGTGTGTGAGCCAAGAGCAGAGTGAGTGGAGGGCTGGGGCCAGATGGTGTAGGATCATTTAGGCTGTAATAGGAAATGGGCTCTTATTCTAAGCAAAAGGGAAAGATGATATGGGATTGTTGGGATGATGTGGGATTCAGGTGAGAAACGTATATAAATAGAAGGAAAGCACAGAGTAAGAAAGTTAATTCCTTTTCTATTCTCTTTTTCGATCATACCAAAGAGAAGGTCTCAGCTTGGTGATAGCACGTCTGTAACAGTTCTTGCTCACTCCCCCATCATTTTTTTTTTTTTTTTTAAATAACAGAGAACAAGCTTCCAGTTAAGAGACTTGAGTAGGCAACAGTAGCTAGAATTGAATATGTTTTCATTGGATTTGTTTTTACATTTGTCTTCTATTTATGGCAGATGGTACTGGCTTTCTGTTGGTGCTATGAAGTTTCTTTCTAAAATACTTCTATTTAAGCAAATGATTTGATTAAAATATAAAAGGGTCAGCTATCTAAGGAATCAGCTCTTGGTCGAGGACCTACTTTCTTGCTTTGGAACAACACTCTCTTCCTCTTTTAATACATTTTACTTACATTTTATTTATGTTGCTCTACCCTGTTTTTCTTTAAAAAAGTGGTCGCTATTTGATCTTGGAAATTTGAATGGAAATACTTGACAGGGATAGGGACTGGAAAAAAAAGAGATTCATGTCAGAGATCTCAAAATAAGAAAATAGGAGAGAATGCCAGCCCACCAGCTTCTATCAGTCTTTTTTTTTCTGCTTGTGCCTGAAAGTAGCCACAGCAGTTGCCAACTTTGCAAGGTCATGGCCCAGTGTCTTAAATTTGGTTTTCTGTTCCAAAATGTGAAAATCAATTTCTACAGCGTTTTTGTATGTGAACATTTTCATTGCTTTTTAAGAGGTTGAGTTCACTTTTTTGTCCATTAAAAAGCGATCACAGAAATGGGTCAATAATTCTAGAAAAGTATGCTTTGGCGAAGTTGAACAGATTCTTAGAGACCCTGTTTTTAAAAAATGTAATCTTCTGAACCCTTAGTAGATTTCACTTTGCATTCATTCATTCTCCTCCATCTTTTGAAGGTTTATTCAGTGAGTTAGGAATGCATTTAGTCTAGAAAGAGCAAACCCCAATGAGGGTTCCTTAAGCAGTGTGTGCTGTGCTTAGTTGCTCAGTCGTATTTGACTCTTTGCTACCCCATGGACTATAGCCCGCCAGGCTTCCCTGTCCATCAGCAACTCCCGGAGCTTGCACAAACTCATGTGTCCATGGGGATTCTCCAGACAAGAATACTGGAGTGGGTTGCCATGCCCACGTCTAGGGGATCTTCCCAACCCAGGGATTGAACCCAGGTCTCCTGCATTACAGGCGAATTCTTGACCATCTGAGTCACCAGGCAAGCCCAAGAATACTGGAGTGATTAGCCTGTCCCTTCTCCAGGGGATCTTCGCGACCTAGAAATCGAACCAGGGTCTCCTGCATTGCAGGTGGATTCTTTACCAATTGAGCTACCAGGGAAGCCCTTGCCTTACGCAATAAAGATGTTGAATTAGCTCACCTGTGAGAAGTCTAGAGCTAGGTGGTTCTCAGGTGGTACAGTGGCTTAATGGGCCCACTTAGAACCCAGACCGTTTCTGTGTTTCCATTCTCCTGTTCTTAGGTATTACTGGCTGTTTTCCCTTAATGTTTTTCACCTCAGGGCATTCTACCCAGGCAAGGCAGGAAGTCATTAGGGAAATAAAAGTTCCTCCAGAAGCCCCCTCCACAGGCTTCTGCTGACATCTCATTAACTATAATCATGTTGCTTGACTGCCCCTGGCTGCCAGGGAGGCAGGAAGGTGGAATGTGATTTTCCTGGCTTAAAAGAAGAGACAGTAAAGCAGGGGATTTTCTCATAGGCAGCCCACCAAAGTGCCTCACCTGCCTTGTGCCAGGCACTCTCACTTGGGGAAGACTCTGCACCTGTGAAAAACAAAGAACGTTGAACAGGAAGCCAGTGGATGCTGACACACCGGTCACCACGCCCCCCTCACCTGTTGGTGGCAGGCATTGATATTTGAGGCAGATTCGTTTCTCTCAAGCTCACATTCAGAACCCTGCTGAATTCTGGGCCACTACCAGTTGACAGAGGAGATAAGAAACAATTTACCATCTTCAGATAATTTTCCTTGCGAGCTCAAAAAAAAAATGCTTAATATGTCTTTGAATGTATTTTTGTTGACTTATGACTTCAAGTTACTAACAATTTTGTTTGTAACATTTTCAATTAGGAGTCTGAATACATTGATTTCAGCCTTAGGAACTTGCCAGGAAAACAGATTTTTGGTTTTGGGTAAGCTGGATGGTTGTTAAGGTTGGATTTTCATTTTCCAGAATGAAAGAAGTTGAGTGGTCCAATCTTGGTAAACTATAAGAAACTTCTCTAGCAGCCACTTATATCTTTTTCTCTTTTTGTGCAGACATTTTTCTCCTGCTCTTAAAGTAGTGGTTCTCAGCCAGGGCACTTCTGCCTCCCCTATCCCCCCAGTCCTGGGGACATTTGGTGATGTCTGGAGACCCATACTTGGGTATCACAGCTGGGGTGGGGCTGCTGCTGGCAACTAATGGGGTGATTCCAGGTTGGGGCTGTCATACAACATGGGTTTCCCGGGTGGCTCAATGGTAAACAATCCACCTGCCAGTGCAGGAGACACGAGACACAGGTCCAATCCGTGGGTCAGAAAGAGCCCCTGGAGTAGGAAGCAGCGACCACTCCAGTATTCTTGCTTGAAAAATTTTGTGGATAGGGGAGTTTGGTGGGCTACAGTCCGTGGGATGGCAAAAAGTTAGACATGACTGCGCACAAGTCATGTAAAAGAGACTTTACTGGCAGGATCCTTGGATCACTGTCTTATTAGTAAAACTGTGAGGGTACGTAAATCTTTTTGAAGCTTGAGTGCTCAGTGTTCTAAGAGAAAATAAGTGTATTGTCCTCACTTTCATAGGATGCTCACTTGGGTGTTCCAGGTGTGTACAGATGGTCTCTGATTTCTCGTACTCACTGCCCTTTTGCAGTAAGTGAAAGGCGGATGGTCATCTTTCAAGTAACAAAGATAGGTTTTATAGCAGCAGTTTTCAAACTGTGCTTCCAAAGAACAACTGGAACAGAGTGATCTACTGATAAAAGAACTATGGGGACTCCTTCCAAATCTGTAAAACAAAAAGTAATTGATGAATCGAATTTTCTCTCCTGCATTTTTTTCCTTGAACTTTGGTGCCTGGTAGTGCTTATTTATTAGTGAGAGTTCTTGGGTTACAAAGGGAGTATATGTGTGTAAATGGTTACAAATGGAGTATATGTGTATAAATGAGTAGTGGCAGACAATTTAGCAATCAGGCTTCCACTGGCTCGGATTCACAACTTACTTTGTCACGGACTTATATTGGGGAGCTCTGATTTTATGTACAGACCTATGGTGAAAGTTTTCCTGGTTGTGTGAAGCAGTTTAGTGCCTTGGCATCTCACAGTGGTTCCTAAGAAGTAATCTGACTTCAGGATGTCCCTCAAATTGATTTGAAAAGTAGGAAACAAAATGAAATTGTGTTGCTCACCTTCTGATTTATGACAGTGTTAAATAGAAAGACTGTCCCTTCCTGGTCTGTTTCCTTGTCTGTCAAACGTGGTCACCTCTGTTTGTGAGTTCCAAAGCTCTGAAGGAGAAAGGCAGTGAGATTGTCATCAAATTGTAGACTTGGAAGAAAACTCGGGTGAGGTGTGAGTGATCCTCAGCCTTTCTGGGTGAGGAAACTGAGGTTCACCTGCTGGCCAGAGGTTGAGGGAGAGTTCTGACTGCGAGTTTGTCACCACCCCACCCCTACCATGCCAGTGCACACACGGAGCTCTGGTTCTGTGGTTTCCTTATCAGCACAGCCACTGAAACAACAAGTCTCAACGTAAAATGTACAAACAGGCCGGGTGGACATGCTGAAGCATGTAGCATTTTTTCCCCTCTAAGTTTGCAGTGCCAAATCCTAGTGAAAATAAGGTCAGCTGCAGCTAGCTTTATGCACGTGCTGTTGCTCCTGAGGCTTAGGTACTTTTGGAAGTCTTTAAAAAATTCTCCTTTCAGACCATTTAAATGCATATAACAGACACATCTCCTGCATTGATGGGCTCGCACTCCCCATAGAGTTCTGCAACTTGCTTTCGTTTATGTCCCTGTCCTGGACTTGAAATTATATCACAGACAGCATAGCTTTCATTGTTTTTTGTTAATAACATCCAGGTCCTTGTCATTCTTTTTAACAGTTGTATAGATGCCCTGGTGGCTCAGGTGGTAAAAAATCTGTCTGCAGTGCGGAGACCTGAGTTCAATCCCTGGGTCAGGAAGATCCCCTGGAGGAGGGTATGGCAGTCCACTCCAGTATTCTTGCCTGGAGAATTCCAAAGACAGAGGAGCCTGGCCCGCTGTAGTGGGTCCACGGGGTTGAAAAGAGCCAGAGATGACTTCATGGCTGGCACACACAATAGAGGCCCACTCGTGGTGTTTTGGTTGTATAGTTTTTAACCAGTCTAGCCAATCCTTCACCATGGATCTAGTCTCCCTTTCTAAGCAGTAATTCTTGGCTGTGGTGGGCCTCTCCAGACTGCCTAACCAAAGCCTGTGCAGGACAAGACTCTGACCCATCCACGCTGCATGCTAGGGCCTCGCCCCTGACGTATGTTTCCTCTTACAAGTGGCTGCCCTATTCATCAATTTTCAAACTTACTTTCATGCGGGTCAGGTTTGTGCCTCTAGGTATGCCTATTCTCCATGCTCCTTCAGCATGTGGCTCTCTCTCCAGTACATGCCCAGCTAATGTGTGCAGCTTCATGAGAAAGCACAAGAAAAGCGTAAAGAAGACTAGTTGGGGAACAGATACACAGGGCAATTGTGGAATTGCATGTTTGCTGACTTACACCACGTTTACTGAGCAGTTATTGTGTACAAAGGGACTGGTTTAGGGGAGGGGTTGGGGATAGAGGATTAAGTGTGAGGATTCTGGGACGGAGTTCCAGCCATCAGAGAACTTACCAGTTTTATAGGGAAATTTTTAAAAAATTGTATTGACTGGTAAAGTTCAGAGGGGGTTCAGAGAATGGTGAAATCATGGTGAGCGGAAGTGTAAGTAGAAGATTCATTCATTCATTGTCGGCTGTTAAGCTTCTACGAATGTATGAATTTATGGAGCTCCTAACTCCATATCACATGCTGCGCTAGTCATTGGGTACGTGTGCATGTTCAGTTGTGTCTGACTCTTTGAGACTCCATGGACTGTAGCCAGGCTCCTCTGTCCATGGGATTATCCAGGTAAGAATACTGGTGTGGGTTGCCGTTTTGTTCTTCCGGGGATCTTCCTGACCAGGGATGGAACCCTCATATCCTGCATTAGCAGGCAGATTCTTTGAGCTACGTGGGAGGCCCCAGTCATTGGGTATATAGGGGTAAACCAAGCAGCATGGTAATGTGAAAAAATCGTGCCAGATCCTATGGTCCATTCCTTCCTGAAACTTTTATTGTTACAGAGGAGGCGGATGTATTCATCAGCACACACTGGTAAATGTAAAATGTAAAATTTTAAATTTATTAGAGGACTTCCTTGGTGGTTCAGTGGTTAAGAGTCTGCCTGCCAGTACAGAGGATACAGGTTTGATCCCTGTTCCAGGAAGATCCCACGTGCAATGGAGCAACTATGCCTGTGCGCCACGACTGTTGAGTCTGGTCTGCAGCCTGGGAACCGCAGGTCCAGAAGCCTGTGTGCTCTAGAGCCTGTGCTCTGCAGCAGGAGAGGCACCCCAGCGACCCCTGCTCACTGCCGCTGGAGAGAGCTCTCACACAGCAGCTTAGGCCAAGCACAACAAAAAATAAATACAAAAGCAAAATCATTAGCGCTAAGAAGAAAAAGCTAAGGTGTATGAGAGAGAGTAATGACCAGGTAGGGAGATTAAAATGTATTCAAAAGGCTTTGCAGGAGCAGGGCTGGGGGTATATTTGAAAGTCTTGACAGGCCTTTTTCATGGCTTAGAGAGCTAGGTGGGCCATCTGATAGATGAAGCTGGGAAAGGAGGCTGGGTGTGCAGAGGTGGGGCCTGTAGGACCCCCTTGTAGGGCAATATGAGGGGATTAGGTTTGATTCTAAGAGCAGTGGGGAGCTGTTGCAGATTTTAAGCAGAGTTCTGGCATGATCTTGAAACGTAAAGTGATCGCGTTATGAGTCTGAATAGTGAACACAGGCTGGAAGCAGGGAGGCCAGTTAGGAGGCTTTGCGAAGGTAAAGCTACCTACCGGTGGGGCATGGGATGGAGAAGCAGATGGAGTTGAGATATATCTGGAGGTGAACTCGACAGGACTTGCTAAAGGATTGATTCCAGGGAAGGCGCTGAGGCAGAGGGAAGCAGTTAGGGTAAGTCCCCGGCGTTTGTTTTGAGCAGCAGGGTGGTTACTGGTGCTGTGCACTTACTTGAGGAGCAGCAGCTTTGGAGTTCAGTTTCAGATGGGTTAAATAGGACACTCGAGAGGAGTCTAGTTGGCAGGTGGATAAGGGAGTCTGGTGTTCAGAAGATCGGGACTGGCTAGAGATAAAGATTTGGGACTCTTTGGTCTATAGGTGATATTTAAAACTGTGGGAAGTAGCTTAGAAGTGGGGTTTGAAGATAAGTAAAGCTTGGCCCGTTAAAGGAGAGAGAGATGCCATTTCAGACTGTTGGGGAATAATCTGAGTAAAGGCACAGCGTCTGGGGCCAGGAGGCCCTGGGCTCTCTGCTGCGGGGGCCTGGGATTTGGAGCGGTTTTCCCAGCCATGGCCCTGTTGACATACCTGAATTATTGGCTGGGTGAGTCTTTGCTGTGGGGGCTGTCCTGGTGTTGCAGGATGCTCAGCAGCGTGCGTGTCCTCTCCCCACTAGGCGCGGGTAGTTCTCTCCTGCCCCCACCCCAGTCATGACAATCTAAACTGTCTCCAGACTTTGCCAGATGTCCCCTGGGGGGCAAAACTGCCCCTGGTTGAGAACCACTGATTTGGTGAGAAGAGGAATTAAATGTAGATGTCTGAGGAGGTGGAAGGGGACAGATTAGGTGTGGCCGTGAAAGTGAAGTCGCTCGGTCGTGTCCGACTCTTTGTGACCCCATGGACTGTTGCCTACCACGCTCCTCCATCCATGGGATTTTCCAGGCAAGAGTACTGGAGCGAGTTGCCATTTCCTTCTCCAGGGGATCTTCCAGACCCAGGAATCAAACCCAGGTCTTCTGCATTGTAGGCAGACGCTTTACCGTCTGAGCCACAGCCTACCACAACTATTTAGCCTTGAGGCAGTAGTCAGCAGTGATTCAAGGGAGGCTTCTTGAGCTGGGCAGACTCTGGTTTGATGAAAAAGGATGTTTCTGAAAAATGGGTCTGATGGTGAGCAAAAGCGAATACGATGGAGGAGAAAGTAAGGGTTTGGAAAGGGCAGTCACAGGAGTGACGTGAGGAGGAGGAGGAAAGGGTGCATCCAGAGACATTTTGGAGGCTGTCGTGATATCATTAAGGAGACCCCATTAGGGCTGCCCTGGTGGCTCAAACGATAAAGAGTCCACCCGAAATGCAGGAGACCCGGGTTTGATCCCTGGGTCCAGAAGATCCCCTGGAGAAGGGACTGGCTGTCCTCTCCAGTATTCTTGCCTGGAGAATTCCATGGACAGAGGAGCCTGGCAGGCTACAGTTCTTCGGAATGCAGAGTCTGACACGACTGAGCAATTAACACCAGCTAAGAGATGGAGAGATAAAGGAAACACCAGGGTCAGACCTGGGTGATGGAGACAATAAGGGGAGCGCCAACAGAGACGGAGCAGTCCAAAAAGGGGCACTGAGGGCAGAGAAGATCATGACTGTAATTTGAACATGTGGGGTCGGGGGTCATGGAATACCTAAGAAGGAATCTTAATAGCTTGAATTCAGCTGCATAGAGGTGAACTAAAGCCAGGAGTATTGAGTGTGTAGTCAGAAGCCCACGGCCAGCCCCTTGGGGGAAACTAAAAATAAGGGGATAGGAGGAGGGAAGGACTTGTTGGACTTGTTAAGGGGGCAGAGAGAGAGGCGGAAAACCAAGAAAGCTGAGTCATGAAGCTTGTCTTATTTTGGTTGACTTCCTGCTCTTAGCCCTGAATACAGTGTAGAGCTGCAGAAATATCAGTTTGTATCCATTAAGAGTCAAATTCAGGTTGAGGTATTGTAGACATAATTCATTAAGTCTACAGATTTATTGAGCACGTTGCTTGTGCTGGTCCTGTGTTGGGAGGCACCGGGCTGTACGAGGATGAGTGAGATGGTCCATGCCTGTAAGGTTCTGGGCCTAGAAGGGAAGGCAGGGGGAAAGAATCAATTGCAGTAGGGTCGGATGAGTGCTGTGATAGAGGTGTGTACGCAAGTGCCGTGCAAACCGAAAGGGGGGGTCTGAGAGTGGTGGGGGACTGGAGACATGCCCCTTGGGCTGAGCCTGGAAGGATTTGGTAGGAATCCTCTTGGTGGATAAAGGGTGAGGTGGGAAAGGCCTGTTGGAAGCAGGGTGGAAAACCCATCATGTTCAAAGGCTTAGAACCTCAGACAACTTGGTTTATTCAAAAAATTTCAAGGTCTAGTGTGGTTGGAGCAGAAGGGTACGGTGGTGGATGGGGTGGGGAGTAATGCTTTGGGCAAGGTTAGATCTCTGACCTTGATCTAGTTTGGTTCTCTACACATTCCCAGGGACAGAGCTTGAACTTCAACTCAGGGCAGTGTGATGATAACATTCATGTTCTCACTCTACTGAACATGTTGCCTTGAAGCGCCATCAGTTTACATTTTTGTACTTGTCTACATATATGGTACTTGTCTACATTTTGTACTTATCTACATATATGGTACACGTTTTACGTAGCTTCTGGCCAAGCTGCGTTGGATTATGATTTTTTTTTTCATGCAACCTATAAAACTTTTTCCCATGTTTCTAAATTGTAGTCATTATATTGTTTAATGATACATATGGTGTCATACTGCTAAGTGATAATTTAATCATCCAGTCCTCTTCTGTTGGGCAGTTTGCCCCGTGAAAGTGAAAGTTGCTCAGCTGTGTCTGACTCTTTTCAACCCCCTTTTTGAGAAACTGTAAAACTGTTTCCTGCAGTGACCACACCTTTGTACATTCCCACCAGCAAAGCATGAGGGTTCCAATTTCTCCACATCCTTGCCAACACTTGCTGTTTTCCATTTTTTTCAAATAATAACCATGTTAGCATGTATGAAGTGTTACCTCATTGTGGTTTTGATTTGCATTTCCTTATGACCTAAATGAAATCCTATGACTATATAGTAAGAAGTGAGAAATAGATTTAAGGGACTAGATCTGATAGATAGAGTGCCTGATGAACTATGGATGGAGGTACATGACATTGTACAGGAGACAGGGATCAAGACCATCCCCATGGAAAAGAAATGCAAAAGAGCAAAATGGCTGTCTGAGGAGGCCTTACAAATAGCTGTCAAAAGAAGAGAAGCAAAAAGCAAAGGAGAAAAGGAAAGATATAAGCATGTGAATGCAGAGTTCCAAAGAATAGCAAGGAGAGATAAGAAAGCCTTCCTCAGCGATCAATGCAAAGAAATAGAGGAAAACAACAGAATGGGAAAGACTAGAGATCTCTTCAAGAAACTTGGAGATACCAAGGGAACATTTCATGCAAAGATGGGCTCGATAAATGACAGAAATGGTATGGACCTAACAGATGCAGAAGATAATAAGAAGAGGTGGCAAGAATACACAGAAGAACCGTACAAAAAAGATCTCCACGACCCGGATAATCACGATGGTGTGATCACTCATCTAGAGCCAGACATCCTGGAATGGGAAGCCAAGTGGGCCTTAGAAAGCATCACTATGAACAAAGCTAGTGGAGGTGATAGAATTCTGGTAGAGCTATTTCAGATCCTGAAAGATGATGCTGTGAAAGTGCTGCACTCAATATGCCAGCAAATTTGGAAAACTCAGCAGTGGCCACGGGACTGGAAAAGGTCAGTGTTCATTCCAATGCCAAAGAAAGGCAATGCCAAAGAATGCTCAAACTACCGCACAATTGCACTCATCTCACATGCTAGTAAAGTAATGCTCAAAATTCTCCAAGCCAGGCTTCAGCAATACGTGAACTGTGAAATTCCAGATGTTCAAGCTGGTTTTAGAAAAGGCAGAGGAACCAGAGATCAAATTGCCAACATCCGCTGGATCATGGAAAAAGCAAGAGTTCCAGAAAAACATCTATTCCTGCTTTATTGACTGTGCCAAAGCCTTTGACCATGTGGATCACAATAAACTGTGGAAAATTCTGAAAGAGATGGGAATACCAGACCACCTGACCTGCCTCTTGAGAAACCTATATGCAGGTCAGGAAGCAACAGTTAGAACTGGACATGGAACAACAGACTGGTTCCAAACAGGAAAAGGAGTATGTCAAGGCTGTATATTATCACCCTGCTTATTTAACTTCTATGCAGAGTACATCATGAGAAACGCTGGGCTGGAAGAAGCACAAGCTGGAGTCAAGATTGCCTAGAGAAATATCAATAACCTCAGATAGGCCAGTGACACCACCCTTATGGCAGAAAATGAAGAGGAACTAAAGAGCCTCTTGATGAAAGTGAAAGAGGAGAGTGAAAAAGTTGGCTTAAAGCTCAACATTCAGAAAACTAGGATCATGGCATCTGGTCCCATCACTTCATGGGAAATAGATGGGGAAACAGTGGAAACAGTGTCAGACTTTAGTTTTCTGGGCTCCAAAATCACTGCAGATGGTGACTGCAGCCATGAAATTAAAAGATGCTCACTCCTTGGAAGGAAAGTTATGACCAACCTAGACAGCATATTGAAAAGCAGAGACGTTACTTTGCCAACAAAGGTCCATCTAGTCAAGACTGTGGTTTTTCCAGTGGTCATATATGGATGTGAGAGTTGGACTGTGAAGAAAGCTGAGTGCTGAAGATTTGATGCTTTTGAAGTGTGGTGTTGGAGAAGACTCTTGAGAGTCCCTTGGACTGCAAGGAGATCCAACCAGTCCATTCTAAAGGAGATCAGTCCTGGGTGTTCATTGGAAGGAATGATGCTGAAGCTGAAACTCCAATACTTTGGCCACCTCATGCGAAGAGTTGACTCATTCATTGGAAAAGACTCTGATGCTGGAATGGATTGGGGGCAGGAGGAGAAGGGGAGGACAGAGAATGAGATGGCTTGATGGCATCACCACTCGATGGACATTAGTTTGAGTAAACTCTGGGAATTGGTGATGGACAGGGAGGCCTGGCATGCTGCAATTCATGGGGTCTCAAAGAGTTGGACATGACTGAGGGACTGAACTGAACTGAATGACTAAGGATCGTTAGTTAATGACTTAACTTTTGACTTGGATTATCCTATCAAGTGCTTATTGGCATTTGTATATCTTCTTTGGAGAAATGTCTATCCAAGGACTTTCCTCAGTTTTGAACTGGATTTTGTTGTTATTGTTGAGTTGTAGGAGTTTTTTATATATTATGGATGTTAATCCCTCATGATGTATGATTAGCAAGTCTTTTCTCCCGTTCTGTGGGTTGTTTCACTCTCTTAACTGTCCCTTGGTGTACAAAGTTTTTAATTGGGATGAAGTCCAGTTCGTCTTTGTATGTTGCCTTTGCTTTTGGCATCATATCTGAGTAATCATTGCCAGATTTAATGTCATGAAGTTTTCCCTGTTTTCTACTAAAAATTTATATTTTGGCTCTTACATTTAGATCTTTAATGCATTTTGAATGAATCTTCGTTATGGTGTACAGTTCTTTTGTATGTGGGTATTTAGTTTTCCCAGCACCACCGCTGGAAAGACTACTGCGTTTTCTTTGTTGAATGGTCTTGGTGCCCTTGTCAAGAACCAAGTGTATATATGCGGGTTTATTTCTGGGCTCTCTATTCTATTCCATCGATCTGTATCTCTGTCTTTGTTTCCTGTCAGTTTTTCAGCACACTGTTTTGTTTACTGTAGCTGTGTAGTAGGTGTTGAAATCAGAAGTTTGAGTCCTTCAAATTTGTTCTTCTTTTTCAAGATTGTTTTGGCTGTGGAGTCCCTGAAGGTTCCATATGAACTTCAGAATAGGTTTTTATTTTTGCAGAAAATGGCAGTGGGATCGTTATAGGGATTGCACTGAAGTCTGTAGGTTGCTTTGTGTAGAATCAGTATCGCAACACTATTCTTTCAATCCATGAACTGGAGTGTCTTTTATAAATGTATTGTCTTTAATTTTTGTCACTTAAGTTTTACAGTTTTCAATGTATAAGTTTTTCACATCCTTGGTTAAATTTATTCCTAATTATTTTATCCGTTTTGATGTTGTTATATACTTGAAACTGTTTTCATCGTTTCCTTTTTGGATTGTTCATTGCTTGTGTATAGAAATGGAACTGATTTTTTTGGTATGTTGATGTTATATCCTGCACTTCGCTGAATTCATCTATTAGCTGTCTCAGTTTTCTGTGACTCCTCAGGGTTTTCTACATATAAGATCATTTTTTTGCAAACAGAATTTTATATCTTTCTCTCTAGTTACCTTTTTTTTTTTTAAATAAAGCTTAGTTGATTTACAATGTTGTGTTAGTTTCTGGTGTGCAGCAAAGTGGTTGTTACATATACATATTCTTTTTCATATTCTTTTCCATTATAGTTTACTACAAGATATTGAATATAGTTCTCTGTGCTATACAGTAGGGTCTTGTTATTTATCTCTTTGTAACTGCCAATCCCAAGCTCTTAATTTATTCCCCCTCCCCCTTCCACTTTCTTGCCTAGTTGTTCTGGCTAGAAATTCCAGTATTCTGCTTAATAGAGGTGGTGAAAATGGGCATCCTTGCCTTGTCTCTTCATCTTAGGGGAAAAGCTTTCAGTGTTTCACAATTGAGTGTGACGTTAGCTGTGCGCTTTTTAGATGCTGCTTTTATCACATTAAGTTTTCTTCCTTGTTTGAGTGTCTTTGTCATGGGAGAGTGCTGAATTTTGTCATGTGCTTTCTCTGAATCAATTGAGATGATTATGTGGTAGTTTTCTTTCGTGCTATTGATGTGGCATTTTGAAGTGAAGTTGCTCAGTAGTGTCCGACTCTTTGTGACCCCATGGACTATAGTGTCCATGGAATTCTCCAAGCCAGAACACTGGAGTGGGTAGCCTTTCCCTTCTCCAGGGGATCTTCCCAACCCAGGGATCGAACCCAGGTCCTCCCGCATTGCAGGCGGATTCTTTATCAGCTGAGCCATAAGGAAAGCCCAAGAATACTGGAGTGGGTAGCCTATGCCTTCTCCAGAGGATCTTCCTGACCCAGGAATTGAACCAGGGTCTCCTGCATTGCAGGTGGATTCTTTACCAACTGAGCTCTTGATGTGGCATGTTACATTGAGTGGTTTTTGTATGTTGAACCCCCTCGTTCCAGAAATAAATCCTACTTTATGGTCATGGCATCCCTTGGGATTTTGAAGGTTCTTTTCTTTTGGGAAACTTTATAATAGCTCTTTATAGAATAGTGTAGATGTGTGTAAGGCAACACCTTCATAAACTTAGAGCCATTTGATATAGATACTTCTCTCAGTCTATTGCTCTTTTAGCTTTGTTACTTTTGTGTATTACAGAAGGTTTTACTGTTTTGGAACCTGTCCTTTTTCCTTATTGTTTGTGTTACTATACAGCTGAAAATTTACGCTTTCATACAGGATAATTTTTCTATTTTACTTTTTGTTAGTTTTTTCCGTTATGTTCTGAAATATTTCTCTTTCCAGTAGTTGGGGTTTGGTTTAGTTTAGTGCATGTGGAAAGTGGGGATTTATTTTCAGGTTTGAGATCTCCCATCTTATATAGTATAGTGAGTGGTTGAGAACCTGGACTGTGGAGCCAGGGAGCCTGTGTTTCAGTCATGGCTGCACCACTCACTAGCTATGGGACCTTGAGCAGTTAACTCTGGGCTTAGTTTCCTCATTTGTAAAATGCGGATAAGAATATATCTACCTCATTAAAAAAAAAAAAACAAGAGAAAAACTTGGCCGAGGGCCTGACATGTCATCAGTGCTAGTGAGTGTTAACTGGTATTGTTACCCCAACCTTATTATCACCCTGTTATTTATAGGAGTCTTCTCCGTATTTAGAGCTTTATGGCCTGCTTTTGAATTTTGTATCGTTTCATCAGTACTTTTATTGGTATCACATGGCATTGTTGTTGCTTGTTCTTTTCATGCTAATCTTTTTTCTCCTCCCACTGTGGAACATTTATTTTTGTTCTGCAATAATAGACATGATTACAACCAGTGCAGAGAAGTACTGAGTTTATTGGGTAAGAAGTGTTACCTTGCTCTTCTTTATAAGTTCTCCAGAAAGAGTTTTGAATCATTTTTGTCAGGTTTCAGAAACTAATCCTGTTTGAATTTTAGGGTTAAGTATCTACATTAATTTGGGCAAAGGACTTGAATAGATGCTTCTCCAAAGAAGATGTACAGATGACTAACAAACACTTGTAAAGAGGCTCAACATCATTAGTCAGTGCGTACATGCTCTACATTAATTTGGGAAAAATAACTGTCTTTGCTGAATGGCTGCCTGTCGCTGATAAAATCCACAACTTTAAACAAAACAAACTAATAATAATGTTACAGTGAGAAAACCTGGCTGACTGATAACTGAGGGAGAAATTGAAATAGTTATTAAAAGAACTGCCTGTTCCCCCAGAAGATAACAGAATTGGATGAATTTAGTCATACATTCTTCCAAGGATCAGATAATCCTCGTATTGCATAACTGTCCAAAGGGTAGAAAAATTTCCTCTCAGAGGCAAGAGGATTCTGTTTCCTAAACCTGTTCATGTCTGTTTCCTCCAGGCAACTGCGAGGCCCTCTAGGGCAGCGAGTCTGTCTTGCCCAGCACTTTTCTGTTGGAGGTGCTTGGTTAATCTGAACTGAAGGTGCCTCAGCAAGGAAGGACAGCTTGCAGACCCGCCTCAGCTGTAAACATCGATGTGCCGGTGATGGGCCATTTCTGTTGTACACAGATGGGCCAGACCTCCCTGAGAACTGTGAATTAACGCTGAGGCTTTAGGCCTTGAGAGAGGAGGGGAGAAATTGGAGAAGGGGGTGGTATGCCTCACTATACAGAATTTTTTGAGCAGGTTGTCTGAAAACGGCATGAACTGCCTCACCTCAGTGTATTTTTATCACTGGACAGGTCTCACCAGAGTCCTGGGTGGTCTTGTAAGGGATAGTTACACAGCCTATAATAGACTGGGTTGCATTCAGTTTATGTCTCATTCCTCGTCTCCCGCTCCTTTCCTCGAACTTTTGAACGTATTAAAAAAATGCACATTAAAGCAGAGTTGACAGTGTTTGGCAGCTTAACATGAAGGGTAGAGAGACGAAGAGATGAAGATAATTCGGATGCTTTGAAACAGTGCGCCTTAGGAGGGTGCTTTTTGAGACTGAAAGCACAGTGGAAAGCCATTCTACAGGTGGATGGGTGAGCTCAGTTTTAGACAGTTCACATAGTATGTGAGCATAAGAGCCCTAGGAAAACTTGTGTGCTGGTGTTTTTACATTTGTGGAATGTCTGTCATCTATCAGGCAGGGACTATAAAGTGCATCACCTGAAGTTTTCAGTGGCCCATGCAGAAAGGTGCTGATGTGGTCTGAAGTGGAAATCTCTCTGAAACTGAGAGAGATGTAATAATGCAGATGCTGGTCCCTAGCTGGTGGTTTTCTGTCTTCCTCGGTGGGGCTGCCTCTGCCACTTTTGTTTACGGTGTGTGGTGTGGTGGATTCTTCCTGCCGCCATCTGTGCGCTGGTCACAGTGAGGGGCTGCTGAATGGGGCAGTGTGCGCTGTGCCCTTCTCCACAGCTGTTTCCTATAGTGAGGACTGGAAAACAATGACCTCATGATTTCCACAAAAAAACCTTTTATATATAGTCATGGAAAAGAAATCATTCAAAACCGAGTAATTTAAGGTTTTGTCCCCTGTAGCTTTTTCCTTCAAAATGATTCTTGTTTGTTCTGCTAACTAGTCGTTCATTGGCTGTTCCTCAAATGACCTTTTATGTTTCACAAACAGAGTGTTTGCACTGGAGCACGTGGGGATATCTTGTTTTTTTGTTCGATTGTGATCTTTCTCTGTTTAGAAACCATTGTTTTATGCCACGAACTGAGGCAGTTCCTAGAGGAACTGGCCAGTCACCCAGCATCTGTTGCTTCTTCCCTCCAGTTGTTGAGCTTGGATGGTAGCGTTGTGTCCACAAACAAACAGTTCACGCTTCAGAAGACTGCGTAGGACTGGACAGGAAATGCCTTCGTTGCTTCTACTGTGGGGAACCTTTGTAAGCTCCTTACCAGCTTAGTAACTTCTTTTTTTTTTTCTTCTAACTTCTCTCTCTTTTTTTGGTTTTGTGAATTCTTTGACTTTAAGAGCAAGACAAAGCTGTCTGGTTCTCAGGAATGTAAGAAACGATAATAATCATAATCATGGAAATACCATTTGTTTGTATGGAGCCATATTAAGGTACATTCACATACAACTTTTTCTTTTGGCCACGCCGCGTGGCACGTGGAATCTTAGTTTCCCCTGCATTGAAAATGGGAGGTGCTAACCACGGGGCTGCCAGGGAAGTCCCTGCTCCTCTCCTTTTGAAAAATCTGTGAACCCATGAATTCTGAACTCAGTCAGAAGCCTGGTATGGCCGAGGCCTTGGGGTGGTCACTGAGCCTCAGTTTCCTGATTCTCCTTTTCATTGCCATGTGATAATATCAGTGTCACAGATTGTGTGTTTAACCACTGAACTGCCAGAGAAGTCCCTACAATTTTTTCTTTTAATCTTCATGACAGCCCTGGGAAAGGAGCATTGCTATTCCATTAAAAAAATTAGGATACAGAGCTTCAGTGCTAGTAAGTAGCAGGGCCAGGACTCAAGCCTTGGGTGGGTTTTATGAAGTTAAAGGAGAAGATGTAAAGTAAGTATTCCAGAAATAGAAGGTGCTCATCCCAAGTCTATGGACACCCAAATTACCCTTTCCCATTTCTAAAGTCTATCCTATTGACAGTTTTTCTTGCTGCCAGGTTAATCTTAAAGGTTATCTTTAATTACGTTATTTCTGTTTTCAAAAGTTGCCTTTAGTTTTTGTTTTGTATACAAAATGTATAAGTTTCTTAGCTTTGCCTTTAAACTTTTCCAGGAAGAAGGCATACCAGGCCCATTAAAAAAAAGTTACTCAGTAGACATACAGTTATGTTAATTTGTCCTAAATGTTTCTAATGCTTACTTTGAATTCTGTACTTCTCTCATCTTAGGCTGGTGAAAAAAATTCACAGACAGGCAGCTGTCTGTGGACCACACTTTGAAGAGCACTGCTGTACAGCTTCTCAGGGTCTGATTTTGTTTGTTTATTCCTTTAGTTTCAGTGAAAATATAGTCTGTGCTTTTCCTGTAAAACGGTAGTTAGATCTAGAGGTTTAATGAGATTGAGGGTTGAAAATTTTTTTTTTTTTTTAAGCCCTCTTATTTTTTACTGGTAAAGCTAGTTTCTGAAAAGTGTTAAGAGCTCCATCAGGAAGCCTGTTCTGTCTGGCTGCATCACTCTCAATGTTAGCAGTCCTTGATCCATTAGCTCATTAAGGGTTGAAAAATGGCGGTTTTAATTTTAACATGTCTCTTCCCTTATTAGCTGGAGTGCTTCTGTAGAGATTCTTGCCCTTGTCGTCGGTTTGGTTACCTCAAAGTAAATTTTGAGAAGAAAAACAAGATAAATATTTGGTGGGTTTTCCCCCTTATTTTCTAGTTTTCAAAATAATTACTTGATTTCCAAATAGAGTCAGTGAGTTTTTTGTTGTAACTATATGAACTTATGGATTTAGATTCGTGTTTGAAAGGTGTGTATAGTCAAAGCTATGGTTTTTCCAGTAGTCGTGTACGGATGTGAGAGTTGGACCATAAAGAAAGCTGAGTGCCAGAAGAATTGATGCTTTTGAACTGTGGTGTTGGAGACTCTTGAGAGTCTCTTGGACTGCAAGGAGATCCAACCAGTCAGTCCTAAAGGAAATCAGTCCTGACTATTCATTGGAAAGGCTGATGCTGAAGCTGAAGCTCCAATACTTCGGCCATCTGATGTGAAGGGCTGACTCATTGGAAAAGCCTCTGAGGCTGGGAAAGACTGAAGGCAGGAGGAGAAGGAGACGACAGAGGATGAGATGGTTGGATGGCATCACTGACGTGATGGACATGAGTTTGAGCAAACTCCAGGAGTTGTGGATGAATAGGGAAGCTGGTGTGCTGCAGTCCATGGGGTCACAAGGAGTTGGACACAACTGAGCAACTGAACTGGACTGAGTCAGTTATCAACCTTATTATGCCCAACTTGTCCTATTTTTGGCCATTGAGATAAGTTGGCTACCAAGTCCTTTTGTAATAGTCTGTGATGGCAATGCAAAATACAGAAAGTTAAGATTTTCCAGGCTTATCTTATATGTTTCCTGCTCCACATGTGGAATCAGTCATTTCTTTAGGGAGACTTAGTTCCTTTTGGTAGCAGATGGTTCTGAGAGGCCACAGTCGAGGCCATAGGGGTGTACCTGGTTTCCTGGGTCTCAGTAGACAGAGTGAGGAAACGTGTGATTTATAAGTCAAGAATTCATATTGATAATTTCATTCTTGATGAAAGTGAAAGAAGAGTGAGGAGAGTGAAAAAGTTGGCTTAAAGCTCAACATTCAGAAAACTAAGATCATGGCATCTGGTCCCATCACTTCATGGGAAATAGATGGGGAAACAGTGGTACCAGTGTCAGACTTTTATTTTTTGGGCTCCAAAATCACTGCAGATGGTGACTGCAGCCATGAAATTAAAAGATGCTCACTCCTTGGAAGGAAAGTTATGACCAACCTAGATAGCATATTCAAAAGCAGAGATATTACTTTGCCAACAAAGGTCCATCTAGTCAATGCTGTGGTTTTTCCAGTGGTCATATATGGATGTGAGAGTTGGACTGTGAAGAAAGCTGAGTGCTGAAGAATTGATGCTTTTGAACTGTGATGTTGGAGAAGACTCTTGCAAGTCCCTTGGACTGCAAGGAGATCCAACCAGTCCATCCTAAAGGAGATCAGTCCTGGGTGTTCATTGGAAGGAATGATGCTGAAGCTGAAAGTCCAATACTTTGGCTACCTCATGCAAAGAGTTGACTCATTCATTGGAAAAGACCCTGATGCTGGGAGGGATTGGGGCAGGAGGAGAAGGGGATGACAGAGGATGAGATGGCTGGATGGCATCACCGACTCGATGCACGTGAGTTTGAGTGAACTCTGGGAGTTGGTGATGGACAGGGAGGCCTGGCGTGCTGCGATTCATGGGGTTGCAGAGTCGGACACGACTGAGTGACTGAACTGTACTGAACTGAATTTTATTCAGGAATTCAGGGTTTTTATTTAACCTCATTGATCTTACATCTATATTTCTCCTAAGCTGAAAATCCTATTCTTAACCCTAGTGTAAATTCTTGTTTACATTATCTCACAATGCATTTATAGTCTCATCACAATAATCTCAATATTAGCACCAACAGGATGAATATTTAAAAGTTTAAGATTAATTTTTGTCTCTAGGATATGTCCTACTAGGACTGTGCAGTCATATTTTTGTTTTAAAGTCTCTTGGAATAGTTCTCAAGTGTGACTTAGTCACCATTGTGATATATACATTCATTTGTTCTTTCTGCTTTTGGTCTTTCGGACTTGCTTTTCGGAATTTAGTTTTGTGGTGTAATTATATAAAAAATAAAATTCATTTGCCTGAAGTCAGATATACAAAACAAGATCTGTTCAAAGAAGCCTAGTTTCTGATGACTGTATTCTATTCCCTTTCTCTGTAAATTTTATGATTTATTTTTTCATTGTTTTAGTAGAAGCAAATATGTGTGTTCATAATCTCTCCAACACACATACATACATGATTTTCTTTATCTTGTTTTCTTCTTGTAGGTAACATGGGTGCTTAGCAGTTGCCCTGCATAGCGGGTTATTTTGTGTATTCCTTGTAACAGTGTAAGGTGGATATACCTATTTTTTTCTGTTTTGTGGACGAAGAAACAGGCATTTCTCCAGACCTTTCATCCTCTAATTCTTGTTATTCCCATAGTGTTGGGTGCTGTCCTTTATGTTTGTATTCATAAATGAATGAGCAGGGAACTCACTTTTGTATTTTCTCTGCTTTGAGCAATGATGGGAGCAGAGAAGGACTGTTTTTAAACTGTAGGAAAGGAAATTCAGCCTTTTCTTTGAGGTCAATAGCTCTCTATAGCTGGATAAGAACACATTGTAAAAAGAACCTTTTTCCTGATCAGAGGTGGTCCGAGCAATTATAATGATACATTTACTTGAAACATTCTTTAATGTTACCCTAAAATAAGAGTTCCTTTTTGACAGTGCAGTGACAGCTTGGTAAATCTCCCTCATTTTAGAGTCTTTTATGAAAGTTATAATAAAGTAGGATAGCTAAAGAAAACGCCTTTAAAAGCAACAGCTCATAGGAAATAGCTACCAGTTAATGATTTCAGGATTTTAATAGTGACAGGAAGGAGGGAGGGTAGCCTCATTTCCCTGCAGGCAGGGGAGATTTGGGAGCTTGGGCAGCTTTTTATCTCATATCCAGCAGGAGGAAGGGTTAGCTGAGTTAGAGACCTGTTGGTCGCTGCCCTTTGAGCCTTTATTGTGACGTCAGGCAGCTGGTTAGGCTGTAGTTACTGCCCCACCCAGTTTCTGATGATGCTTCAGTGCCTGAGGCCAGTGCTGGGAGGAGGGTAAGGGCAGCCAGGGTACAGGTCTCCTCCTTTCTTTTCTTTCAGTTTTCCAACCAGGGATCAAACCTGGGCTTCCTGCATTGGAAGCACGAAGTCTTAACCAGCGGATTGCCAGGGAAGTCCCTATTCCTTTCCTTTTGAAAAATCCGTGAACCCATGGATTTTGAGTTTAGTCAGAATCCTGGTATGGTTGAGATGTTGGGGTAATCACTGAGCCTCAGCTTCCTTATTTTCCTTTTTGTTGCCATGTGATTGTATCAGTCTCACAGACTGTGGTGTTTAACAACCTTTGGTTCCTTTACACCTGAGTGATGGAAACACTTTAGCAGGAAAACTCCACCAGCCCAGCTTGTGAAAGCAAGCCTAGAACATGGGAAAGGGAGCTTGGTAGGAAGAAGATGTTGATGCTTTCCAGCTGTGGTCTGGAGAAGACTCTTGAGAGTCCCTTGGATAGCTAGGAGATCAAATCAGTCAATCCTAAAGGAAGTCAACCCTGACCATTCAGCTGCCATACTTTGGCCAGCTGATGTGAGGAGCCAACTCAGTAGAAAAAACCCAGATGATGGGAAAGATTGATGGCATGAGGAGAAGGGGATGACAGAGGATGAGATGGTTGGATGGCATCACTGGTTCAAAGGACATGAGTTTGAGCAAACTCCAGGAGATAGTGAAGGACGGGGAAGCCTGGTGTGCTATAGTCCATGGGGTCGCAAAGAGTCGGACACAAATGAGTGTCTGAACAACAACAGGGAAGAAGATGTGGAGACTTCTTCAAAAGGCCACTATAGTTAAGTGCTGAGGAAAAATAAACGTGTTCCACATAAAATTTTCTCTGGGTCTGGCCTTGTGATTCTGATTGTTTTGAGCTCACCTTTGATGAATGTGTGCTGACCTCTTGAATTGTGGGTTGTTTTTGAAGGCATGGTATTTAAATCTCCAGTGTAACAATGCTAGATGATTCACTGAAGTGTCTGTTCCCCAGAGGGACTCTCTCTGCGTGATACATTCTGCATCATTTTGTTGTCACCCTGTGATTTTTTTGAGTGACAGTAATAATACATTCATCTGACTTTTTGAGGGAATAAGTGTTTTATGTAAGTTATTTCCTAGATAATTATTTAGATATCAAGTCTTTAAAAGGTGAAGTTTTCCCTTTTTGATAGATGGCTTGATAGCATATTTTACATACTCACTTTTCCAGGGAGGGAATCCTGGACATAGTTTATTCTCTCTGGTGATTTGGAGTATTATGAGCTTCATCTCTTGCACTCTTCTGTAATATGGAGGTATCTTTGGGGACAGTGGGACTGTGCAGGAGTTGATAAATGGTCCAGAATTGCTTAGATTGTTTGAATTCTTTCTTCTGCTTTTGGTAATACTCCTCCTTGGTCTCTCCCATCCTCTGTCACGGCCCTTCCTTAGTTTTCTCTTGCTTTATCCGGTTTTACTTTATCCTGGGCATCTTCCTCATTCCTGTGTCTTGCAGTTTTTAATCTGCTTCTAGTTAACTAACCAGATAAATAGAATGGACTCAAGAAACACTAAATATTCTGCATTAGGGCCTGGGATCTGACTAGATTAAGAAACTTTAGTATTTCCTTTTTGAAGTCATTAAAAAAAACCTTTTTAGTGAAGTATGGGACACATACAGAAAAATGCATAACATCATTAGTGTACAACTCAATGAATATTAAATCCTAAAGTGATACTGAAGGACAGAAATGGTATGGACCTAACAAGCAGAAGATATTAAGAGGTGGCAAGAATACACAGAACTATACAAAAAAGATCTTAATGATTCAGATAACCATGATGGTTTGATCACTCGCCTAGAGCCAGACATCCTGGAGTATGATGTCAAGTGGGCCTTAGGAAACTAGTGGAGGTGATGAAATTCCAGCTGAACTATTTCAAATCCTAAAAGATGATGCTGTGATGGTGCTTCACTCAATATGGGAGCAAATTTGGAAAACTCATCAGTGGCCACAGGACTGGAAAAGGTCAGTTTTCATTCCAATCCCAAAGGCAATGCCAAACAATGTTCAAACTACCACACAATTGCTCTTGTTTCACACACTAGCAAAGTAATGCTGAAAATTCACCAAGCTAGGATTCAACAGTATGTGAACCGAGAACTTCCAGATGTTCAAGCTGGATTTAGAAAAGGCAGAGGAACCAGAGATCAAATTGCCAGCATCCATTGGATCATCAAAAAAGCAAAAGAGTTTCAGAAGAACATCTGCTTCATTGACTACGCCAAAGTTTTTGACCGTGTGGATCACAACAAACTGGAAAACTCTTCAAGAGATGGGAATACAAGATCACCTTACCTGCCTCCTGAGAAATATGTATGCAGGCCAAGAAGCAACAGTTAGAACCGGACGTGGAGTAGCAGACTGGTTCCAAATTGGGAAAGGAAGATGTCAAGGTTGTATATTGTCACCCTGATTATTTAACTTATATGCAGAGTACATCTTTCGAAATGCCAGGCTGGATGAAGCACAAGCTGGAATCAGGATTGCCAGGAGAAATATCAGTAACCTCAGATATGCAGATGACACCACCCTTATGCCAGAAAGTGAAGAGGAACTAAAGAGCATCTTGATGAAAGTGTAAGAGGAGAATTAAAAAACTGGCTTAAAACTCAGCATACAAAAAATGAAGATCATGGCATCCGGTTCCATCACTTCATGGCAAATAGATGGGGAAACAGTGAGAGACTTTATTTTCTTGTGCTTCAAAATCACTGCAGATGGTGACTGCAGCCATGAAATTAAAAGATGCTTGCTCCTTGGAAGAGAAGTTATGACTACCCTAGACAACATATTAAAAAGCAGACACATTACCTTACTGACCAAGGTCCATCTAGTCAGAGCTATGGTTTTTCCAGTAGTTACATATGGATGTAAGAGTTGGACCATAAAGAAAGCTGAGCGCCGAAGAATTGATGCTTTTGAAGTGTGGTGTTGGAGAAGACTCTTTGAGAGTCCCTTGGACTGCAAGGAGATCCAACCAGTCAATCCTAAAGGAAATCAGTCCTGAATATTCATTGGAAGGACTAATGTTGAAGCTGAAGCTCTGATACTTTGGCCTCCTGATGCAAAGAACTGACTCATTGGAAAAGACCCTGATGCTGGGAAAGAATGAAGGCAGAAGAAGAAGCGGATGACAGAGGATGAGATGGTTGGATGGCATCACCGACTGGATGGACATGAGTTTGAGCAAGTTCCGGAAGTTGGTGATGGACAGGGAAGCCTGGTGTGCTGCAGTCCACGGGGTCACAAAGAGTTGGACGCTACTGAACTGACTGAACTGAAAGTGATATTATCAACCAGATCAAGAAATGGGTTGTCACTAGCTGTCCAGAAGCTCCCTTTTTTTGGCTCCTCCCAAAACCTATATCCTCCCTCTTCCCCAAATGTAACCACTTTCCTGGCATCTAACATCACTGATTAGTTTTGCCTGGTTTTGAATTTTACTATAAGTGAAATAAAAATATGTTTTTATTAAAGACAGCTTTCCTGAGATGTGATTTATATACTGTGTACTTGCCCATAAAGTGTATATAGAATTCAGTGATTTTGAATATATTCACTGAGTTGTGCATGCAAAATCTCAATTTTAGGACATTTTTATTATCCCCAAAGAAACCCCATATGAATTAGCAGTCATTGTTCATTGCCCCCAACCTCCCAGTGCTAAATGTTCACTAATCTGCTGCTGGTTTCTATAGATTTTCCTATTCTGAACATATCATAGAAATGGAATCATTCAACACATGGCCCTTGCATTTGACTTCTTTCACCTAACCTGATGTTTTTCAAGGTTACGTTGTACCATGAATCACAACTTCATTCCCTATGATGGCTGAAAAATACTCCGTTATATGAATGCACCATGTTCTGTTTATGACACTTGTTGACTGACATTTAGATTGTCTCTTCTCTTTGACTATTAATGAATAATGAGGCTGTGAACATTCGTCCCAGGTGGTGCAGTGGTAAAGAATCCACCTGCCAGTGCAGGAGACACAAGAGACTCGAGTTCGACCCCTGGGTCAGGAAGATCCCCTGAAGTAGGAAATGGCAACGTACTGCAGTATTCTTGCCTGGAGAAACCCATGGACAGAGGAGCCTGGTGGGCTATAATCCGTGGGGTTACAGAGAGTTGGACAAAACTGAGCGACTGAGCATATACCCACACACAAATACTTAACTACAAATTTTGTGTGGAAATATGTTTTCATTTCTCTTGGATGTATACCTGGGAATGAAATTTCAGGGTCATATGGCAACTCCAAGTTTAACTTTTTGAGCACCTACCCGACTGCACAGCGCCTGCAGCATTTTACATTCCCACCATTGCTTGCATGAGGGTTCCAACTTCTCTGCGTCCTCGTCAGTATTTGTTATTGCCTGTCTTCTAGTATAGCTATCTTAGTGGGTGTGAAGTGGTATCTCAGTGGCTTTTATTTGCAGCAGGGAGTCTTTTGTGTCTGGTTTCTTTTGCCAGAATTCGTTATGAGTAACATCTCTTCTGGTAAGTGTAATATCTAAAATATGATAGAAAACTTGGAAAATATGTGACAGTTGAAAAAGGAAAATTGAAAATGTATAAAAGTTGTTTAGCATATTACTTTTTTCTCCTTTTTTGGTGTGTTTTAACATAATTGAGATCAAACCGTGTAATTTTGCATTGTGTGATTGTCTTCATATTGTATTATATAAGTCATTTTTTTAAAACAACTCTTTAGATGAAGGTTCTAGTACCTATTTTTGGATTGTTTCTGGTTGCAGTGAACATATTTTTAACATACATTTTCATTTTGACTTTTTCTTCAGGATATTTAGAAGTGAAATTCCTGTCAGAGATTATTTATTTTGAAGGTTCTTAAATCATGTTGTTTCTTCATTTTGGGAAGGGTTGTGCCATTAGTAGTGTAAGAATGTCTGTCATGCCCCACTGTTGCAGGAAAGAAATCCTGAAGTTGATAAGTGGGGAAGAGTATTTTATTGTTTTGATTTGCGTTTCTTCATTGATAGTGAAGGTCACACAGCTTCATCTGTTCTTTAAAGTGGGAGGACGCTTATATGAGAGTGACATTGGGATAATTTAGGGAATTACCCAGTTTGAATTTCACAGACTTCTTTTTGTTTGCTCTCTGTGTCTTCACATACTCTTTGAGTTAGCTTTCATGTTCTACAGGCAGATGAATAAGTCCTGTACCGACTGTGTGTGCGTGCCTGTGTGCTAAGTCGCTTCAGTCATGTCTGACTCTCTGCGACCCCATAGACTGTAGCCTGCCAGGCTCCTCTGTTCGTGGGATTCTCCAGGAAAGCATTCTGGAGTGGGTTGCCATGCCCTGCTCCAGGGGAGTCTTCTCGACCCAGGGATCAACCCTTGTCTCTGGCATCTCCTGCATTAGCCGGCGGGGAGTCCTCCCTGTACTGACTAGCATTGGCTGAAATTGGGGCATGTCAGACCAGGTCTAGACTAGAAAGGTTCTAGCACTTTCCCTGGGAAAGCACAGAGCCCGAACAAGCTGGAGGCTGCCCCTGTGGTGGTTGTGTGCTGCCTGCTTCTCGAAGTGAGGGTTGAAGGAACCTGCGGAGGCCGGCCAGATTTGGAGACTACAGCCGTGTCAGCCTGGCTTGGCTGTCAGGTGTGCACAGTGCTGGGCGTGGAGGAGAGTGATATGGCAGGTGCATGACCTGAAAGCCTCTTTAGCCAGTTAAAATTTATTGGGAGTGCTCATGGTTTATGGCAATATGAATGTGTAATTCATAGTAAAATTGACTGGGTCTCTGCTTATGAATAACATCTCTTGATTACTAGTAATTAATGTTTTAGTTATCAAAATGCAATCACAGAATATTGATTCAAAACAAGGCTATTTCCAGAATAATTTGAATCCCTTTAGAAAATTGTCTGTTTGGTCAAAAACATTTTAGATCTGATTATCATCAAATACCAACATATTCAAAATCACGAGGACGTATACTTTGCCAGTGAACACACACACACTGATTATAGAAGAAGTTTATTTGGCCTTGGAGTAGTTCAGGGCCTCGTGCCTCCCCCACTCTTGTCTTTGCCACACTGTTCCACCTCCAGTTATGGGTAGGTCTCTTTGTTGCTGTTGTTCGGTTACTAAGTCATATCCAATGCTCCCGACCCCATGAACCATATAGCATACCAGGCAAGAATGCTGGAATGTTCAAGAATACTTCTCTGTTCATGGGGATTTCCAGGCAAGAATACTAGAGTGGGTTGCCAGTTCATTCTCCAAGGGATCTTCCTGGACCAGGGATCGAACCCATGTCCTCTGCATTGACAGGCGGATTCCTTACCACTGAGCCACTAGGGAAACCCGTAGTTCTCTTTACTTCCACCCCACAGGGGAGTGACACTCAGTTGAGAACATCACTGGCCTCTGTGAAGGTGAGCAGGACCATGTGCTGAGTTCATAAGCCAAGCCCGTTTCCCCCTTGTCTTCCCACCACTTCATCAGGAAGCTGAGGCTGCTGCTCTTTTTTTCTCTTCCTAGAGCTGAGCTTTCACCTCCCACTCCGCAAGCCGGGAGGCCTAAAAAGACCCCTGGTGGGTGGCTGGAGGCATAAACTCTTTTTCTTTCCTCTCTCTTTCCCTCATTTTTCTTTGGTCCTGGTTGCTTTTCCCCCTACTGGTAAGATCCAAAGATTGATTTAGGTTTTTGGTTTATGGTTAATAAGGCAGGAAACTTTGATTTAAAACTCGCAAGATCTGTCTAGCAGAGAAAAAAATTCTTAGCATAGTGCAGCCTGACTCTCAGGGATTTGGGGCCAAAACCTCAGCTAGAAGTAAGGTCTGTGTTTGTTTTGTTGGTGTTTTTTTTTTTTTTTTTCTTTTTGCCAGCCCTTTCTGTGAATGAGATTTGGTTCCTTGGCCAAAATACTAGGGTGTACTAAGATCACCCTGTGTACCACTTGGTTATCGTTATCAACAAATTCATTTAGAAAATGTGGAAAACAGTGAAATACGTAAAGGAAAAATCATTCCAAACTTGCCCCTTTAAGGTAACGGTCATTAATGTTTTGGTGTATATTTACAAGGATAAAAAGCTAAAAGGTCTTTAAAAAATGTTTTTTCAAAGTTTGAAACCAAACTCATATGTAGTTTTGTATCTTCTTTCCACTGAATTTTATTATATATGTATTTTTAGTAATTTCTAAAACTTTGAAACGTTTGTAATGTTCTGTGGGAGGACTGTACAGTAACTGCTTGGGTTTTTAGATGGCTTTTCCAGTTTTTGTTTTGAGTGTGTTTATGTTCTTTGGCTGTGCTGGGTCTCTGTTGCTGCGGAGGGCTTTCTCTGGTTCTGAGTGGGAGCCCCTCTCTAGCTACAGTGTGCAGGCTGCTCACTGCAGTGCCTTCTCTCACTGTGGAGCATGGCCTCCAGGGCCCGTGAGCTTCCGTAGCTGTCGGCACAGGGGCTCAGTAGCTGTGGCTTGCCCGGCTTAGTTGCCCATAGCATGCGGAATCTTCCCAGACCAGAGATCAAACCTGTGTCCTCTTCATTGGCAGATGGACTTGCCTCCACTCTGCCTCTAGGAAAGTCCCTGTTTTGAATTTTAACTGTTGAAGATTATTGCATTTCCCATATGATGACCTTTTAGTCACATCAGGGCTTGGGTGTTTCCTTTTTTGATTGTGTTGATAGCTAAAATTCTCCCTCTTCCTTCTTCTTCTTCTTCTTTTTTTTTTTTTGTTAAGTTTTTAAAAAAGCTCTATTTTACTATAGTTGGGAAGAATCTTAGATTGTGTAGGAAAATGTCCAGGAGACTAAAAAGAAGACACTTGAGTTTCTTGAGTTAGTTGATCGGATGCATAAACACATTTTGGTGACCCAAGTTAACTTTGGAATTGGCTCAACTTGGCCAGTTAGAGGGTCCTAGGACGGATGGAATGACGAGATCAGAATCATCACCACCAGCAGGCCAGCCTGAGCGTTATAAGGTGAACGCTCCCCTTTGTATTTGCTATTGGCAGACAGATGCAGCTCTCTCAGGGCAGATGGTTGACTCTCTGGTTTGCTTTCTGTAGCAACCGGGACGCTCAGGCAGGGCATATTTCTTCACATGCTGCAAGCTGACATAGTCCGAATTCCTCCTTACTCCTTGAATAATAACATTTCAATTAGATAGACTGCATTTTTCTTTCTGGGCCATATTTCAGTCATAGGAAAAAAAATGCTAGTTAGAACAAAACAGACACTGATTAACACAGATTTATTTAAAAGCAAAGCAGCTCCCAGAAGCCTCAGGCTTGGTGCCACTGTAGGTCAATCTCCAGCACATGTTTTGTGTCTGCATTGAGACTGGCGCTCAGGATGAAGAACCCAAGCCCTACATGATCCTGAGTTGTATAAGGGAAAAACCATTCATTGAAAAAAGTTATTATGGGTAAAAATGTTTCAAGGTCATTTTAATCAGATGTGGGCTTCCCTGGTGGCTCAGCTAGTAAAGAATCCGCCTGCAATGTGGGAGACCTGGGTTTAGTCCCTGGGTTGGGACGATCCCCTGGAGAAAGGAAAGGTTACCCACTCCAGTATTCTGGCCTGGAAAATTCCATGGACTTTATAGTCCATGGGGTTGCAAAGAGTCAGACAGGACTGAGCGACTTTCACTTTAATCATATGAGGTTGGAGAATAGTGATAACACTGGACAAGTTACTTTACTGAGCCCAAGGTCTGTAAATAATGATGTTAATACTGTACTTAACAGCCTAGGGAATTTCTGGGGATTAATTTTTATAGGAAATAATACCTATAAAAGAATTAGTACAAAGCCTGATACATTAAAGACACCCTAATATTAACTTGTTGTTATTATTCTTTGTGTCACGTACTGTATTTGCTAGTTTTCTAGGAAATAATACTGAATAAGACATCCCCGAGCAGTCTAGTGGTAGAGACGGATATGAGATTATGTATCCTGGTGTTTTGAATAAAATGCAGTAATTGATATAATGCAGTTATGACAAAAGAGCCTCCCATAAGTTTTCAGTGCTTTTGGAACTGAAAATTTAGGGTTTTTTTTAGCATGGCATGCTCTTTCTCAGTCTTGGCTTCACATTAGAAATAGAATTGTTAAATCACATTTGAAAAACAAAACTGTTGATGAACAGGCCCCACCATAGACCTAATTAAGTCAGTATCCCATGGCTGCTGCCACGTATGGTTTTTATTTGTTAAATAAATTTTCCCAGGTGATTCTGTTGTACCACCATGAGTCAAGAGCCAGTGCCTTAGATATTTCCTTCTCTTTTTCTTTGTCATTTTCCAGGATTATACTATACCATAGGCTAATTCCTTGCTTTTTTCTTGACTTTTGAAACTTACATGATGACAGGTATTTAGAGTTTAAAATGCTTTTGTGATTTCATGAAAGCCTCACAATGGTCAATTTAAAAAAGTATCATCATCCCCGTTTTGCAGAAAAGATAGCCAAGGCTCAGAAAAACTACACATTAAGTAAAAGTTGGACTTAAACCCAGGTATTCAGAATCCAGTCTTTCTGTTTCTACTGCATTTCTACCAGAAATATTCAACCAGTGTCGAAATACTTGAAGGTCTTCTCTTGCTGCTGTGTTTTCTATTGATACAGCTTTATGATCTGTTGAAAAATCTTGTTCATTGTTCATCTAGCTGAACCGCTTGTGGTCTGTTTCTTTTATTCTGGCTCTAATGCTCTTGACCATACTTCCAGCCTTAGCTATAATTTCTTGAAATGCACTAGCCATTTCTCAGTCCTTGTATTACAAGTTTTTCTTTTATGAAAGAATAGTAAACCCTTTCCTAATTTTTGTTTCATCAGTAAGTCCCTGCCACCAAGTTGTTCTGGTATATATTAATTTAATATTGAAAACTAGTAACTATAAGTATCCCTTGCTGTCCAAATCTGTTTTCTTTTCTAAGTTTGGAACTTGAGAACTTGGACACAGGGGACACCTGTGGTTGAGCTACCCTTTGTTTGGCTGTCGGTCTGGAAGGATCAAGGAGCTCTGTACCAGAATAACTCACTCGTCCTTATGGCCAAACGTGTACACATGAACAAGTGGTGTGTGGCGATCTCTACAGTTCTCCTTGAGTTGTCTTTCCATCCTAGAAGGAAACTCCTTTCCCATTGCCTCCTTCCTCCTCTGTCTTTCTCCTCTCCTCCCCAGGGACCCAGCTCCATCTTTCTGAGAAGGAGAGGGAGCAGAGGGAGACCTTGGGGGGTGGGAGTGGAGGGCATTCCAACAGTAGGGAGCATGGAGGCCGTCCAGTCTCTTTCAAGGGCGGTGGTTGCCCCGGCTGGCTTAGTCCTGAGGGCCTCTCTGCCTCGTTTGCGCTGTTATGTGAATAGACCTCCCCACCACAGGTGAAGATACAAGGAGGAAGGGCTGGATGAAGGTCACAGAGAGCCCTGTTGAGTGTGGCTGTGTCCTATACCCTGGCATGGAATTCTGTTTTACAGGCACTTTGTCTGTCACTGTTTTTTATGGGTCGTTATCTGCTTTTACGGTTTTCATCGATTAGTACCAATTGCATCCCCTATGTTTTTAGTTAGTTATTCATCAGCTTAAGAAGGTCAGATACAAGAGATGAAACTTTTCTCAGGACAAGTGCTTATCGTTCTGTTCTTTCCAGCACAGCCCAGAAACCAAGTTTCAGTTTTATATCTTTCTCTTAAAATGTAAATATATTGTCCTCCCAAGTTCTTCTGTTCTTTTCCAGAATCACTGAAAGTAAATTCTGTGTTCCTTCTGGCATAGAACCAAGGAAAGTGAGTGGTGATTTGGTTTGATAAGTTTTGGCAAGCTACCTTTTCTCCTAAAGAGTAAGCCAACTCCTGATCGTTCATGTCAAATATTGCCACATCCATTCCCCATGGAAAGAAATCACCAATAGCCATTGCTTTGTCATCTTTTTGGAGTTAGGTAAAGGATGTCTTGTACCAGTTACTGTATTTTCCCTGGAGCCCAGGATTCTGCTGCTTCAGTCCTAGGGCTATATGGAATGAAAGGACCTCATGTCTAATTTTTTTCTTAAACTCCAGTTGGATAGACTTCATTCTTTTTCTTTTCTGCTTCCAACTCATTTCCGCCCCCCTCCCCCCCACCTTTAAGGGAGAAAAAACATTCTCTGTAGTTCTAGACCTTAAGGTTTTATTTGAAGTGTGAAGAGAAATTTTAAGAGGTTTGAAGGCCCTAAAAATGTGTTTTGACTTTTACTCATTGTTTAGTAACTAGATGTTAGGGATCATCTTGAATGAAAAATTGGAGAGATGGTTAGGTTTATTTATAGTAGTACATAAAGTATTTAAAGCAGCAGTTTCCAGTTTAATGTTTTTACAAATCAGCGTCACACCCAGATTCTGCAGAGTAGACACAGACGTGTAAGGTTACACAGATGTGTGATTTTACAGATGTGTAATTTTAAGAAGGTTCATACTCTGTCATAGAAGTGACAAATTTATATGATTTCTCAGATGGCAGAAATATTTACAGATGACATATTCTAGTGATAATCAACTTTTAAAAAACCTGCAAAACTAGAGGAGGATTAACTGTATGACATCAAATAAACTAAGATTTAATTAGAAAAAAATGATAAAAGACAAACGACAACAGTGCCAGATGAGGCCCCGAAGAAAAGGCAAATCACTTGCTGGTATTCTAGGGGCAGAGTTCGGGTAAAGATGTGAGATGCCGGGGTCTCTACGATGGTCCAGCTCAAGTGCTTCCTCGCGTGAGCAGCAGTCAGTTCAGTGAGTCCCCGAGATAGCCAGCGGTGTGGGGCGGGGCCGTGCTGGAGCCCAGGCTCCTCGACTCCTATTACGTTTCCTCTTCTGTAACACACATTAAAGGATGGTTCCTACATTATTCTGTGTTTTGGTTTGTCTGGGGAAGAAGTGAAAACGATCCCAGTAGTCCCTTGGGTCTCTGCAGTGGGAAGAAGTCACCACTGAGAAGAGGGAAAGGAGCCTTTGTGTTGTGCTTGTTCAGTGAGGTTTCCTGTAAAATCTCCTTTAATTTGAGATGCTGTGATTTAGGATGGGCTTGGCCCTAGAGCAGATTTGGCTGTAGTTAGAGAGGGCTGTGGAAGTCCTGTTGCTTGTCAAGTCGTGCCCAACAAGAATCTTGCTGAGCAGCTTCAGCCCAGCACCTTTTACACAGCGACTGGAGAAGTGCTGGATGAGTTGAAGTGATAATGGCAGGAAGCGTAAATCAAGTTTCATGCAATCTTGATAAAGAATTGAATGTTGTCCCCACCCTGAATTTGATGGACACTGTGCATAAAGTATCTGTTTTGACACATAGAGAAGTATTTTATTTCCGCTAATTAGTTTCTTAGGACGCATATGCTGGGAACTACCCCTCCTCTACTTTGGAAGTAAATAAAGGAGAGGGTCTTGAGCAGAAGCTGGTTATGCTGCCAGCATTTTGCGTGCCTCATCTATATGCCAGGAGGCTTGTCTTTATCCCTGTTGAACCTAAAAGTTCCTCTTGGCAGTTGGCCTCTGCTTCCTCCAGAAAACAAAAACAGCGTTCCTGCCGCCCTGTCTATCACTTCTCTGAATCCGTGACTATCCTTCCCTCCTCTGCTGTCTCTCCCTGCTCCTGTTCAAGGCAGTTCCTCTGCCTCTTTTCTGAGTCCTTCCTTCTCCCTTTACTGGAGAATCCTTTCGTCAAGGATGCCCTTTCTGCTAGCTTCTCCCCTCAGCACTTAAGTCCCTCTGTCCTGTAAGTGTGCCCTCTGGAGAAGTAGAGCATTGGTCTTCCTTCCTTTTATAACGCAGCTTCTTGGATATGCAGAGTGGTATTCTTGGTACCGTTCAGCTGCCTTGCCTTTTCTCCTGTACCCTCTCTGATCTGTGTCACTGAAATGGAGCAGGAATCACTCTCTTGATTTGCTGTTCTGAAGTACCCCCCTCTGTGCTTGTCGAACCTGGCTTTCCTGCGGTGGTTTGAGTCGGTTCCATCCCCTTTAGGGTTCTTCTCCCGCGCCGTGTGGTGCCACTCTCCTCTGGCTGTTCCCTAGGGTCCTCTTCTCGGGCTTCTTTTCTGGGACTTGTCCCTTCTATAAGATTCCGTCCCAGATGCCCACCTTTTCTCATTAAATGTTCCCTGGATTATTTCTCTATGCTCATAGGATAGAGTGTCTTCCCTGTGGCTCAGATGGTAAAGAACATGCCTGCAACATGGGAGACCCAGGTTCGATCCCTGGGTCGGGAAGATCCCCCTGGAGAAGGGAATAGCAACCTACTCCAGTATTCTTGCCTGGAGAATCCCACGGACAGAGGAGCCTGGAGGGCTACAGTTCATGGGGTTGCAAAGAGTCGGACACGACTGAGTGACTGACTCTTTCACTTTCACAGGATAAGTGTACGTGCTCTGATTGAACTTACCAGCTGAGATCTTCTCCCTGAGCACCAGACCTCTCCTCACTGGGGATCCTGTGAGTCCCTCAGACTTAACTTGTTCAAAGTTCCGCAGGCCTCCGCCTCTTCCTCTGTTCCCAATTTCTTTATCCACCGAAGTCAGAAGCTAAGAACCTCAGTGTCATCCAGATGTCTTCTGTGTATCACTCAGTATAGCGTCATCGCTCATGGGTTTCTCTTCCCGCCTGAATCAGCTGCAGGCTCACCTGCCAGTGCTGCTGACTTCTTTTCTTTCTTTCTTTTTACAGATTCATTTTTCTTTGCTAGGAGGTCTCTTTCTTCTGTGGATCACATTTTTCCACTGTCCATCACAATGGCTCTAGTTTTGATTCTGCTAAATGGGAAAATAATTATGGCCACAAGCCAAACCATTTCAAAATGGAGCAAGATGTCAAGTATGTGAGATGCTACAGAGGGATTGAGGAAAATGAAGGCTGAGAAAGAAGGAATTAGATTCGGTGACTAGGTGGTGTCAGACCTCTGGTGAGTTCTGTAGTGCAGTGATCTCGTTACCCACACCCACTCCCCCTTTTTTATACCTGCTTCTGAGGTGGTGTCCGCATGGTATCCTTCAGGTCACACAAATTCTTGTTTGTTACCAGGGTCCTTCCTCTTCCTTGTTCACTTTATTCAGTTAGTGAGCTTTGCCCATGACACCTCCATATTCTCTCTCATTTGTGTCCCTTTAAATTTTTTCCTCCTTAAATTCGAATTTTGTAAATCATCTTTTTGTTACTCACATTGAATTTGATCATCAGTTTGGGATGGTTCTTCCTAAGTAAAGATTTATCCGTTTTCATCTCTGTTATCATTATCTTAATTAGAAAATACAGTGGATAGTTGTTAGTTCTTTGGCTTACTTTGTCATTCTTCAACTTTTAACACTGTTGATCACTCTTTCCTTAGCTGTCTGCTCTTGACTCTTGGGACTTCATTATCTTGATTTTCTTGCCACATCTTTGATGGCCTTTTCTTGGTCATCTTTAAGGGCCTCCTAAATAGAGCAGTCCTCTGGATTCTGTTCTCTGGCGGATCTCTCATGCTCTTGTCTGGACAGTGTCAGTCATACTCATGATTTCAAGGACCACTCATCCCTTCACCCCGAAATCCTTATCCTGAGCACAGACTCTTTCATTGAGTGCAAGACCTGTTTTTTTCAGTTGCTTACCAGGTATGTCCATTTGGAGGTTCCACAGAACTTCAGATATAGTGGATTCTAATAGGAACGCATCACTCTCTTTTCCAGACTTCTTTTTTTTTTTTTAATCTTGTCATGATGAAGAGACCCAGCAGTGGCCCATCATTCAGATAAAGACACATGAATGACGCTAATGCCTCCTTCCTCATTTTGCACATTCGTTAGGTCACGTGCTTGGGTGTGCTAAGTCGCTTCAGTCGTGTCCAACTCTTTGTGACCCTATGGACTGTAGCTGTCCAGGCTCCTCTCTCCATGGGATTCTCCAGGCAAGAATACTGGAGTGGGTTGCTGTGCTCTCCTCCAGGGGATCTTCCTGACCCAGGGATCAAAGCTCATGACTCTTAGGTCTCCTGCACTGGCAGGTGGGTTCTTTACCACTTGCACCACCTGGGAAACCCTCATTAGGTCACAAATCTTATCAATTCTGCTGCCCCAATTTTGGAATCACTTTCAAATTCGCCCTCACAGACTTAGCTTAGACCCTTAATCTCGTCCCATAGTTTCATTTGTCTCCTAACTGTGCTTCCTTTGTGCAGTTGTCTCCCCTTCTTTCTCCCTGCTTTCAAATCCATTACTGATAGCTCACATTTGAGTGCTTATTATATGTCACTTATTTGTGAAATGTTTTGCATGTATTCACACTTAACCATCACACTAAACATTTATTATCCTTTTTACTTTGGAGCAGAGTAGGCCAGGCCTCACCAATAGTAAGCGGCAGGACAGAGATCTGAATTCAGGCTATATGCTTCAGAGCCTGTGATCTTAATTTTAATTCACTGCTTTACCTGCAGCCTTTCACTGGCTACTCCTCTTTGCAAAGACTAGAATCTTTGGAAGCAAGTCACTGTCACAGTCCATATTCAAGGTGGTAGGGTTGGGGTTGTCGGGGTTAAGGTCCAGCTTCTGGAGGAGAGATTCTTGACACATTATTTAGAATTATTCTTTAAGGGAGATTTGCCTCTTCCTACTTATTTACTCAGTCATTTACCTTATGTGGACTTATTTTATACTTTGGCTTATCATCCAACACTGTAATACTTACTTTTACCAATTCTCATTTTTTCTTTTACTTTTAAAAAAATTGAAGTTATAATTGGCATATAACATATTGGTTGCAAGTTAACATAATGATTTGGTATTTGTAACAGTTCTTATATTTAAGATGTTCAAGTTTTAACTATTCTTTTTTTTTTCTATTAGTGAATTAGAAGTGAATTTTTTTTCTATTAGAGGTCTTAGCATGCTGTTTTGATTGTTTCCTTTAGACCGTGTTCCTAAAAGCAGGATTGTTGGGTCGGTGCATTTAAAAGTTTTTGGTGCACAGGTGGGGCTTTTCTGGTTTCATATCTGCTATCTTTACAGGAAGTACTCACTAACACCCTTGAGATCTTGCATTCCTCTTTGGGATTATGGATGGTTTATTTTTAAAGCCAGAAACTTACTATTCATGCTGATTTATCTACTCGTTTAGAGTATTGTGTCAAAAAATGCACTGCAGTATCGGGGAAATTCCCAGCACGATGCCCAGGAGTTTCTGCTGTGGCTTTTGGACCGAGTTCACGAAGACCTCAATCACGCTGTGAAGCAGAGTGGTCAGCCTCCTCTGAAGGTAAGGGCACGCCCCTGGGGCACTCAGGGAGTGCTGAGCTGAATGGAGGAAGGAGGGAGTGTAAATTCTTCCAAAGCTCCTCTGAGTAGTTGTTGCAGTTTGTAGTTAGTTAATACTGTGAAACTGACTAAGTGAGTTTCGTGGATACTTAGAGGCTGTCTCCCACTGCGCTGGCAGCTGTCAGGAACAAGAGTCGCTGTCTCCAAGGAGCCTATACTCACGAGAGGGGACACATGTGCCTATATACCTTTAGACTGACATTAGACTCAGTAAACTGTCTTTAAAGCAAAAATTTGCCTTCTATTCCAATGAGACATAGTCTGTAGATCACTGGAATGTGATCTACACACAATCAAAGAGGAAATGTATGGACGTCTCTGCTGTTAGGATTAGACTTGAGTGTAGGAACTGAACCCTTAGAATTTTCTTACTGAAAATCAGTGATTCATTATCATTTTTTTTTAATGTCTTAATATGACAGACAAAATGATTTATGTAATGGAAATAAAGTGTTATTCTCCTCTCATAGCTTTAAAAAATTTTGATAATTCTATTCTGTACCTCAGATTTTAAATTTCTAGTTTTGGTAAGCTGTTAAATTATTCTGACTCAAGGTCCTTTGACCCTGAACATTCTGTACTGTCATATGACTGTGCGCTTGTCGCTGACTCTCCCTCCAGACTGAGACGTGCTCAAGATCAGGCGCTGTGTCTTACCTCTCTTTGCATCCTTATGCCTTTTGCAGCTCTCTCTGCACGTGGTACCTGATGCTCAGTAACTAACTGTGGTGATGGGGAGGGGGATGAAAAGCTTAGGTAAAATGTGAGTAGAATGATTAGGCCTAAGTAGGCAGCAGAGCTAATAGGTGCTAGAGAACAAATTCCCTTTAGGCAGGAATTGGTACTTTTGAATGGTTGAGATTATTCCCTGGAAGAGGTTGGAGGGAGCCTGTTGAGAGCCGGAGGAGGATTGCAGCGCTCAGGGGAAGGACTGCCCAAGGGCCTGGACGGTGTGGAGAGACAGACAAGCGCTGTGTCTGGGAGAGCCTGTGAGGCCATGAGTCCATGCGACCCACGTCCTGGCAGCTGTGTTCTGGTTCCTTGAGCAGGTGCCTGGCAGCTGTGTTCTGGCCCCTTGAGCAGGTGCCTTTCCCTGAAACATCTGGATCTGATGCAGATCTGGCAAAGGCAGTCTGGGACATTTGTGACATCTTTAAGCTCATCATCAGTCAAGACCTGGCACTTCTAGTCTGTGAAGTTGTACTTTATTTTTCTTTTAGCCACCATCAGAGACTGATATGATGCCTGAGGGACCATCTTTTCCTGTCTGTAGCACTTTTGTACAAGAACTTTTTCAAGCCCAATACAGGTATGAGCAAATTAAATTTCCCTTATGTTGTCTGCTTATATAGTTCGAGGTGATCTTAATGGGAGTGTCTTACATTCTTATTTTTGAAGATCTTCTTTGACGTGTCCTCATTGTCAGAAGCAGAGCAACACCTTTGATCCTTTCCTCTGCATTTCTTTGCCAATTCCTCTACCCCACACAAGGTAAGAACAGAGTTAATCAAATTAAAACTATGTTCCTATATGTTCCTTTTCTTCCGTAGGCTCCTCTATTGGGGCTTCTTACATATTTAGACAAGTAATAGCATTAGTGATAAATTGAATACAGGCATTACTAAAGCCTTAGAGAAATTTATAAATGCCAGTCTGAGCCTGTGGGGTTGGCAGGTACATGGGGCAGGCAAGTCTTTTTGGTTGGTCTGGTTGTATTTTGTTGAGCTGGTTGTCCACCTGTAGTATGGGAGCTGGAGAAGGTTGTCGAATGCCTCCTAGAGCCTCTCGAGACCTTGCATTACACTTTTGAATTAGCTGTTTTATTTGAACTGTTGCTCAAAAAAAAAGTTACGCTGTTTTAAAGAAACCACAAGGCACAGGACCAAGTATTGGTACGCTGTATGGTGGTTTTAGAAACGCTGCCCTTTCCAAGGCGTTCTTCAGCGCTCTCACAGGGGCCCGTGGGCACACGTCCATCTCCTCCGCCATCTTGAGCCGGTTCTCTCGAGTTGTTGATTATCGATGGATAGTTCTGCATGGGTCCAGCTGAAGTGTGGGTTCGCTTTAGTGCTGTTGATTTCATGTCAGAGTTGTTTTGCTCGTTCATTTTAGTTGAAGTAAGTGACTAATGAGAAGGTCTGACTTTGATCTGCACAGGCCTCTCTATGTCACCGTAGTGTATCAGGGGAAGTGCTCTCACTGCATGCGGGTTGGTGTGGCCGTGCCTCTGTCTGGGACTGTCGCCAGGCTTCGGGAAGCAGTGTCCATGGAAACAAAGATCCCCACTGATCAGGTAATAAGCTTGCTAAGACCGAAGACACACGAGCCACAAAAATACTGCTTTCTCTTCGTCTGGAATTATTTTTTTAACAGTTCTCAGCCAAACATGGTTGGATAGAAATTTAAAACTAGTTGCTTGTACTGTTGAAGATAAAAACATCAAGATCCAAAAGAGAAAAATATACACAAAAAACTTTTCATGCTTCATTTAATTGTGTGTATATATATATTTAAAAGGAAAAGCTGTGACTTTACACCAAGACCTTCTTTCAGCTTTGTTTATAGAGTATAATTAATTAAACCACCACCACCTTAAATCATTCTGTGGATGCTCATGTGGGCCACAGGGAGAGCATCCTGTGGTATTTGAAGGTCAGAGGCTTAGAAAACCCAACCAGTTGTTCTTGAAAATTCCTTCCCATTATGGTGAAAAGAATGAGCATATTGTTAGTACTGTACATACAGGGGTCAGTGTGGTTTATTTTCTGATTAGAGTGTTTTACCTTGTTTAGATAAAAAAAAGGAAAGTTGTAACCCCCTCCAACCCCCAACCTTTCTTTTTTGGGTAAATATTAGAAACACAGTTGTATTGACCCGAATAATTTTGGCCTGTTTGTGACTTGACATACTTTTACATACCTCTTTTACTCAATTCACTGTTAGAGTTTTATTCGGGAAAAAATTCCCCATTTAAAATTTACCAAGGAAAGATGATTCAGTGGCTGAGCGGCTTTTCCCTAGATAACGTCTGAATGCTGCTATGTAATCATGTAAATAATGAAGGTGTTTCGTATTTTGGCCTCCTGTGACCTCATCTGGGAAGTACTGCAGTAAAACAAATACCACCAGCAGTGCTGCCCCGATGCAGCAGTATTTCATATTTTCGTAGGCCAAGTGCTCACAGATTGATAAAATGTTCGTGAATTTCCTTACTTTGAAATGCCCGTTCATTCTTTCTTTTTTTTGTAAATTCAAGGCGAGGCGAGAGAGAGAGGGAGGCTTCGGTGTGTGTCTGAGGCTAATCTGGTTGTATCTTTAAAGCCTGCAGTGCTGTCTGGCTCTTTTTGCATTGTTTAAGTGAGTGGTATAATTACAGGTTTGTCTTTGACCTCAGCTTGCTGGAGAAAGTGACGTATACTTGGATGTTCACCTGCAGGAAAACAGTGTGTTCATTAAAATCATTAGAAGAAAAATGTGAGAGGATTGTTGTTCTTGGATTGCTTGTGGACTGTGCCACCAAGCCCCTTTCACCTCATTGACTCCTAGTATGTTTGTGATAGTAGAGGGGGCCTTAGGGGCCCAGTCCAACCTCCTCATCTGAAGGAGGCCTCGAGAAACCATGTGACTTGTTCAGGGTCACGGGGCTGGTTGGTGGCAGGTCGGAACTGGAACCTCTTCAGGCCTGGTCCAGTCCTTTTTCACTGGACGGTGCTGCTGAGCATGTAGTGAGGTCTCTACGTGTCTCCATTGTCTTTTCCCCCATCTTTTAATTTTCTTTCTTTATAAAGCAGTCAGCCATTTCAGAAGCTTAATAAAAGTTAGTGAAAATGAAAGTACCTTGTATTAAGGATCTTAGAACTAAGGCTTATTAACTTTACTACTGTGTTGTATATTCATTTATATTTTGTCTTGTGCATATACTTTATTTACTATTTTATGAAAATGGAACCGTGTACTCATACTTTCCTTTTCCGACTTTCACTATTTACTTAGGAGATCTTTCCATGTTAGTGCAAATATTTGTAGCTTATTCTTTGCAAGAACTTTTTAATTCCAGTAGAACTATAGTATAGTTAACTAGTTCCTTTTGTTGGGCATTTGAGTCAGTTTACTTTTTTTTCCAGTACAAATCTCTAGGTTATTTGACATTTTTTAATCTGAAAAGAAGAAAATTTAATGGTAGAAAATCTCAGAATCAGATGTAGACTCTTATCATTGCTGTGAGGCTGGATAGTTGTATAACCTTAGGCAAGTCACTCCATCTCTCTTTAGTTTCTTCTCCCTGTGAAACAAGGGCTTTAGACTTTGTAAGTGCTGACTCTCTTCACCAAAGCTGGATATAGTGCCCCAGCACTCTGAAATCAGAGTTTGTTGTTATAAAACCACAGAGGATATTGTGCTTCCAAGACTCTCTTATTAAGGGCAGATCCCCCGGGCGTGAGGAGGTGTTTCCACGCCCTCAACTCCCCTGCAGACCTGCTGATCTGGAGAAGTTCACAGCTGGATTAGGAGATCAATTCTTACTGACTTTCCAGTTACCCAACTATTTGCATTTTTCCCGTTTTTAGATTGTGTTAACAGAAATGTACTATGATGGGTTCCATCGTTCCTTTTGTGACACAGACGACCTGGAAACAGTCCATGAAAGTGACTGCATTTTTGCCTTTGAGACTCCAGAAATATTTAGGCCTGAAGGAATTCTCAGTCAAAGAGGTAAATGAGCATCTGTTTCCCTAATACCACCTGGGTTTGCAGGTTTAACAACTGTCTACTCTTTTAGCTTATTGTATGATGGTATAATTTTTTGAAATTGTGGTGAAATACACTTAACATACCTTTTTATGATGGTATCCATTTTAGGTAACATATTTCCCTCGAAGAAGGTAATTCTTGAAAAGAACTTTGTTCCTGGCCTTAGGTTCTTCAGTTCCTAGGGCTTCTGTTCTTTTCACTCTGCTCCAGGGGTTGTCAAGGCACCAGTGCCACCTGGGAACTGATGAGAAATGTAACCTTTTAGGTGCCCCTCCAGACCTACTGAGTGAGAAACGTTGGGGGCAGAGCCCAGCAGTCAGTTAACAGGTGATTCCGATGCAGGTCAAAGTTTGAGAACTGCTGCCAGTCTTACCAGTTTTTTGCACTGGTGATTTTTAGAACTAAACTCTCTTCTAGCCCCTATTTTTCTTCTGGTTGCGTGCCCTGACTTTCAGCGGTCCACTGGAATCTCTGCTTAGAGCTCCGCAGCATCTCACACTGAGCATTTCTTTCTCGCTCCTCTTGTGTTTCTTCTGTGGAGTATCACTGTCCTTCTTTTCACCCAAGCTTGGCCCAAGTACTTTTCTCTCGGATTTTGACTTAAATTCACAACTGATCAAATGCTCTGTAGTTTTCCTCTTCATTCTACTGCTGCTGACACGGTGCAGACCAGTCTCAACTGGGCTTTTCTGGTAATTTCTTTACCCTTGGGCTTTCTCTTGTTCAATTATTTCTTCACAGTGCTACCAGGCTTATTCTTACATAGAGTTCTGATCATGTTACATGCTTATTGATGTCCCAGTGGTTCCCTTTTGTCTGCAGTTAAATCTAAATACCTTGGAAGAATGCCTGGCCCCTTTTGTCTGCATTTAAATCTAAATACCTTGGATGAATGCCTTGCTTTTTTTCTAGCCTCTCTACTATTAGGTTGGTGCAACAGTAATCACAGTTTTTGCATTGTTGAAATTGGCCATTTGATAAATTGGAATACATTCTAAATAAATGTGGTGATTATTTTATACATCATTTTAATGTGTGTTTCTTGCTTTGTGTTTTTTTTTGTTTGCTGTTTATTTTATATTTATTTTAGACTATGGAAAGAATGTTAGACAAAAAGCAGATTCAAGCGATTTTATTTGAGTTCAAAATGGGTTGTAAAGCAGTGGAGACAATTTGCAACACCAACAACACATTTGGCCCAGGAACTGTTAACAAATGTACAGTGCAGTAGTGATTCAAGGTGTTTTGCAAAGAAGATGAGAGCCGAGAAGATGAGCCTAGTGATCAGCCATTGGAAGTTGATGGTGATGATTGAGAGCCGTCATCAAAGCTGATCTTACGACTACATGAGAAGTTGCTGAAGAACCCAGTGTTGACCATTCTATGGGCATTCAGCATATGAAGCAAATTGGAAAGGTGAAAAAGTGCAGTAAGTGGGTACCTCATGAGTTGACTGGAAATAAAAAACATCGTTATGAAATATTGTCTTCTCTTATTCTACACAGCAACAACGAGCCATTTCTTGATCAGATTGTGACATACAATGAAAAGTGGATTATAAACGACAGCTGGTGATGACCAGCCAGCTCAGTGGTTGGACTGAGAAGAAGCTCCAAAGCACTTCCCAAGGCCAAACTTGCTCCAAAAAGAGGTCACGATCACTGTTTGGTGGTCTGCTGCCCATCTGAGCCACTTGAGCTTTTTGAATCCTGGCGAAACCATTACATCTGAGAAGTGTGCCCAGCAATTGATGAAAACTACAGTGCCTGCAACCAGTATTGGTCAACAGAAAGGGCCCAGTTCTTCTCCACAACAACAACTGACCACACTTTGCACAACCAACGCTTCAAAAGTTGAATGAATTGGTCTACAAACTTTTGCCTCTTCCACCATATTCACTTGACCTCTCGCCAACCAACTACCACTCGATAAGCATCTCAACAGCTGTTTGCAGGGAAAATGCTTCCACAACGAATAGGATGCAGAAGATGCTTTCCAAGAGTTTTTATGCTACAGGAATAAACAAACATTTCTTATTGGCAAAAATGTGTTGATTATAATGGTTCCTATTTTGACGAATAAAGATATGTTTGAGCCTAGTTATAATGATTTAAAATTCATGCTACAAACCCTTAATTATGTTTGCACCAACCTAATATATTCCATCTTCTTTCCCATGTACCCTATCCAGATTTACTCTTTATTCCTTGAACATGCCACATGCTTTTGTACTTTCCCTCCTGTTTGCTCTGCTGAAAATTCATTTCTGCAGCTTTCATTAACACCTACTGTGTCTCCCCTAAGCACACATTCCAATCTCCTCATCCCACTTGTCCTAAGCAGGCACTATTCTGCTTTCTGTCTCTGTAGATTTTTCTAGTCTAGATGTTCATATGAGTAGAATCATATAATATGTGGCCTTTTGTGACTTGTTTCTTTCACTTTGCATAATGTTTCCAGGTTCATCCATTATAGCATATATCAGTCCTTCAGTTCTTTTTATGGCTGAATATTATTCTGTTATATGTATATACCACATTTTCTTTATCCATTTTTCTGTCGATGGGCATTTGAATTTCCACCTTTCGTCTGTTATGAAATAGTGCTGCTGTGACCATTCATGTACAAGTATTTGTTTGAATGCCTATTTTCATTTTTTTTGGAGTATATACCTAGAAGTGTAAATGCTGGGTCATATGATAATTCTATGTTTAACTTTCTGAGAAATTGCCAGACTGTTTTTAATAGAAACGGCATCATTTTTTCCTTCCCACCAGCAATATATGAAGGTTACAGTTTCTCCACATTCTTGCCAATAGTTGTTATTTTAGCCATCCTAGTGAGTGTGAAGTGATATGTTATTGTGATTTTTATTTGCATTTTCCTAATGATAAATGACGTTGGTCATCTTTTCATGCATTTTTAGGCCATTTCTTCTTTAGAGAAATGTCTGTTCAAGACCTTTCCCTCCTTTAAACTTGGGTTGCTTATCTTCTGTTTTTCAGTTATGTGTTCTTTATGTTTGCTGGGTACTAGACCCTTGACAGATATATGATGCAGATATTTCCTCCCATTCTGTGGGTTATCTTTTCACTTCCTTCATACTGTCTTTTGATGCATAAAAGTCCTTAATTTTGATGAAGTTTAGTTTATCTTTTTCTTCTTTTGTTGCTTTTGCTTTTGATGTCGTTTCCAAGAATCCATCACTAAAGCCAAGACCACGAAGATTTATCTGTTTTCTTCTAAGAAAACTGTAAGTTTTAGCTCTTAGATTTAGGTCTTAGATTCTTTTGAAGTTAATCTTTGTGTGTGGTGTGAAGTACCATTCTTTTGCATGTGAATGTTTGGCAGCCCCAGTACCATTTGTTGAAGAGATTTTTCTTTCCTCGTTGAATGGCCTTGGTGCCCCCGTTAGCAGTTCTCTTCTTCCTCTTTTCCTTCACCTCTGCTTCCACAGGTCTCTGGTGCCTTTAGTTTCTGAACCTGTGGTAATTCTGTATTGTGGGTTGGTCAGCTTTCCCCACTGCCAGCTTAGGATTCAGTTTCCTCTCTGTATTTTCAGGCATATGCTTTTGTTTTTTTTTTTTAAGTTGCTTTCTAATTTTAATTGCGTCATAGTAAAAGGCCAGAAAGCCTGTCCTCACTTCCCCAGCCCCACACTGGCAGACTGACTCCTGCTCTTCCGTGTTCCAGCGTGGCTGCTGCTGGTCTCTGACACTAGCGTCTTGTGTGGAAATGCTGGTTTCTTCTCTGTCCTTCCTACCATACTGTGAAATTCTTTGTAGCTGGGACTGCATTTTGCTTCATCTTTCTGTACCCAGAAAGATGAGTATAATTCCTAATACATGGTCAGAGCCTTTCCCCAAATCCCCTTTCATATCCCAGTTGCTTAGGGTTAACACTGTTTCTATTTATAAATGAATTTGGTGAGGTCCATGGTTATATAAGTGCCTTTGTTGGAAGAATATAGCACTTAGCGAATATGTGTAAGCCTCTGCTCTTTACAAAGGCCTCATCAGTATTTCGTTGATGCCTGTGAGGCTATTCTTTTCCCCATTTTACAGGAGAGGGAGCTGAGACTTAGAGAGGTTAGGTCAGGGGCCCAGGTCACACAGCTGGTAATGGTGGGGCTAGACTTTGAATGTGGAGCTTGATTTTTCAGCAGCTGAGTGTATCCTCTCATCTCGTTAGGAATCCTGATCACTTTTAGCAGAACAGGTCTTTCCAACCTTACCTCTGCTAAGAACCTAGGAAAATGAGCCCATTAATTGTCTCAAATTCAGTATTGTCTCAAATTCAGTATTTTCTCATACCAAAGTTTAAAATGGTTATGAAGTGAAACCTGCTGCTCTTTCGTGATTTCTTTATGGTATTTAAGCTTAAGAGGTTTTCTTTACTAGCTTGGTGAAGATTCAATTCTTCCTTATTTCTAGTTTCTGTGTTCTCATTTTTAGACTCTAACTAATTTGGAATTTATTTGGTATTAACTAGATTCAACAAATGCATAGTTAATACCAAAATAAATTTGTTCAATACCTGTTGCTGGGTATTTAGCTTATTGCTGGAGTATTGCTATGAATACTTTTGTGTAAACCAGCTTTTATTTTATTATCTTTCTGGTAATACTGTTATTATTTCTTTGGTGTGGTGGTGGTGGAGGGCTTCTTTTCTCCAGTTGGGATATCATTTCCTTAGGCTGTCCTTCCAAAGGATTAAGGAAATGAGCGGTTATTTAGTCAAGCACTTACTGAGCTAAGTGTAAGACCTTGTACTAGATGCTAACTTCCTTAGTACCTCTGATTGGCAGATAGCTCTGCTCTGGGGCATGTTCAAAGACCTGGATTTTGAAGACCTGCACAGGCCAGCACTGTGCCTGTCAAACATACATTTTTGTTCACTTTCAGTTCAGTTCAGTTCAGTCGCTCAGTCGTGTCTGACTTTTTGCAACCCCATGAATCGCAGCAGGCCAGGCCTCCCTGTCCATCACCAACTCCCGGAGTTCACTCAGACTCACGTCCATCGAGTCGTTGATGCCTTCCAGACATCTCATCCTCTATCATCCCCTTCTCTTCCTGCCCCCAATCCCTCCCAGCATCAGAGTCTTTTCCAATGAGTCAACTCTTCGCATGAGGTGGCCAAATTACTGGAGTTTCAGCTTCAGCATCAGTCCTTCCAAAGAAATCCCAGGGCTGATCTCCTTCAGAATGGACTGGTTGGATCTCCTTGCAGTCCAGGGGACTCTCAAGAGTCTTCTCCAACACCACAGTTCAAAAGCATAAATTCTTCGGCACTCAGCCTTCTTCACAGTCCAGCTCTCACATCCATACATGACCACTGGAAAAACCATAGCCTTGACTAGACGGACCTTAGTAGGCAAAGTAATGTCTCCGCTTTTCAATATGCTATCTAGGTTGGTTATAACTTTTTATTGTAGATCAATCCAGTCTAGTTGATTAAAGTTCTGTAATGGCTGTGAGCGTCTTAGACGCCTGGGTCTAAATCAAAGAAAAGGAGCTGCCTTTGGAATATTTAAGATTGTTCCACATATAGTGGTCTTTATTGTTTATTAAAAAAAATTTGGTTGCTGGTTGTATGGACTCACTTTAAGTCTGTCCTGGAGAGTCATCCTGCAGACTTGCCATTCTAAAACCAATATTCATTGAAGTGAATCGTTTTAATGTTCAGTTTTTAAGGTAGGTAAGGCTAGTTTAAATGATATAATGGATGCCAAGAATTTTTTTAAGGGCTGGATGAGTAATCTCAAAGTCAGTCATTTGTTCCTCATTCAGTTGCTGTGTAAATAACATAGTGACAACTTAACTTCTCTGATGGGTATGTTTTTTATAATGAAAGAAAAAAGACATTTGAAGAGATAAAGTAAGTTTTCATTTTATTTTAGGAATTCACTTAAACAACAACCTAAACCACTTGAAGTTTGGCTTGGATCATTATAGACTGTCTTCTACACAAGCAGCAGCAAAGCAGGGGAAAGCGGACTTGCCCCTCTCAAGAGCAGGAAGCGACAAGATCGTTCTGTTAGTGTGCAACCGAGCCTGCACTGGGCAGCAAGGGAAAAGGTGACAAGCAACTTACTTTCCAATAAGTATAGAGACTTTAAAAGCCTAACATTTTCAAATATTTTAAAAAGGAGGGATTAAAAAATCCTTACTCTTGAGTACTTAATTTTTGATTCTGATATTTAGAAAGAACATGTGTGTAAGTTGACCTGATTTGAGGGGTTGACACGGGGAGAATATAAAATTAGGATGATAGGATCTGAGTTAGGATGGCTTTCAAGCTCACGTAGTTTTCAGAGGCACGTTTCTTATCTGTATTTTCAGCTCAGGATCCTCCTGGAGCTCTAGACTTCTAGACCTGTATCCAGCTACTTTCTTTACAGCTTAAAAAAAAAAAAATCTTAACAAAGCTGCTTGGAGGGCATGTGCACCTCAATCTTGTGTTCCAAGCTGAACTCATTGTCTTTCCCTATAAACCTGACCCTCCCATCATTTCCTGTTCCGGCAAATGGCACCACTATTCATTCAGCTGTATTTAGTCAGACGTTTGGGAGTTAGATATCTCTCTTAAATCTGTTTCCCTCTCTAAGGATTTATGGGAGTTTTAGATTGTCTTTTAAAGTAACATTATCACACTAGTAATGTAACTTGAGTAATAACAACATATGGATGTGTTTCAGGGAGGAAGGATACAGTGTTTCTAATATTAGAGTAGCATTTATATTAACCTTTTAAAATGTTTTGAAATAAGTTTCTTATTTAAGAATGGAAAATAACATAACTGCAAAATGTGTTGATTTGTATATTTATGATGTTCATTAGCGAGTGTTTATAGTGTGTTGGGCACTATTCTAAACACTAGGGGTACAGCAGGATCTGTATTCTCTTGGTGCTTGCAACCTAGTTAGGACAGAGCCACTAAAGACAAGTAAACATTTAATTTCAGACAGTTATTGTTACTTTGAAGATATTAAAACATGCTGGTATGATAGAATGTGCTGGTGGGGGTCTGGCTGCTGCTGCTAAGTCATGTCAGTCGTGTCCAACTCTGTGCGACCCCATAGACGGCAGCCCACCAGGCTCCCTCGTCCCTAGGATTCTCTAGGCAAGAACACTGGAGTGGGTTGCCATTTCCTTCTCCAGTGCATGAAAGTGAAAAGTGAAAGTGAAGTTGCTCAGTCATGTCTGACTCTTAGCCACCCCATGGACTGCAGCCTACCAGGCTCCTCCATCCATGGGGTTTTCCAGGCAAGAGTACTGGAGTGGGGTACCATCTGGCAAAACTACATTAATGAGGAAAGTGAAGGAGGGCCTTCCTGAGGAGGCGGTAGCTGGGCCAAGCCAAGTGAGAAGTCGTGAGCTATGTGAGCCTCTGGGGAAAAGATCTCCTGAAGAGGGAACATTGAGTACAGAGTTGCTGAGATTATGGCTGAGTAATATTCCATTGTTGGAGAAGGCAATGGCACCCCACTCCAGTACTCTTGGCTGGAAAATCCCACGGATGGAGGAGCCTGGTAGGCTGCAGTCCATGGGGTCACTAAGAGTCAGACATAACTGAGCAGCTTCACTTTCACTTTTCACTTTCATGCACTGGAGAAGGAAATGGCAACCCACTCCAGTGTTCTTGCCTGGAGAATCCCAGGGACTGCAGAGCCTGGTGGGCTGCCGTCTATCGGGTCGCACAGAGTCGGACACGACTGAAGCGACTTAGCAGCGATATTCCATTGTATGCGTATAGTACATCTTTATCCAGTCCTATGTCCATGGACATTTAAATTGCTTCCATTCTTGGCTATTGCAAATGTGCTGCAATGAATATTGGGGTGCATGCATCTTTTTCACCGGGTATTACTGGCTGAAAGGGAAGGGGAGGAATAAATTGGGAGATTGGGATTGACATACACATACAACTATCAATATATTTATAAAATAGACAGTTAATAAGGACCTACTGTGTAACACAGAGTTCTACTCAATACTCTAGCCTATGTGGGAAAAGGATTAAAAAACGAGTGGATATATGTATATGTAAAACTGATTCGTTTTGCTGTATACCTGAAACACAACATTGTTAATTAACTGTACTGGAATAAAAATTTTTTTGAAGAGATGCTGAAATTAGCAGGAGCTTGGCATGTTTAAGGACAGAAGGAAAGGCAGCTCATCAGACTTAATCTAAAATAAAGAACTTATGGAATCCCTTTCATGATGCTGATCTCTTAAAAGTAAAGACATTGTCATATGAAAAGTATGGCTGCTGATTTACACATCATGCTTATAACATATTTCACATCACAGTTGTTTTTAGGCAGGTAGGCTTACTGTTGAATTCTACTGTGAGTAAACTGGTACTTGTTAGGAGCAGGTTTCTTGGTGACATTAGCACCTCTGCTTTGGCCTAAGTCAGGCTCAGTCTGTGTATTCATTTGTTCATTCATTCATTCAGCATCTACTGTTTTCTAGGCATCGGCTCTTTGGGCTAGTAAGATAAATCAGTCATAGTGCCTGCTATCAGATAACGCAGTCTGTTGGTGGAGGCAGGATAAGCAGGTGGTATTTGCAGTGCAGCAGTGCTTGGTTCCCAGAGCTCGGGGTACCACTGGGTCCTTATATGGGCGAGTAGGAAATAGCTTAAGAGTGACAAGGCTTTTCCAAGCTGAGGGAATTGACTGCCTGTTGAGGGTGTGAATTGGATGCAATCAAGGCAACAGCAAGTAAGTCTGAATGGCTGGGGCTTGGGTGAGAGTTGAGGCTAGACCAGTGCTCCCCAGCGTGGCTGCATCTTAGAGCCATCTGGGGTTGGGGGGCCTAAAACAGTCTCAGTACTCAAACCACAGACCAGAGCGATTACAGCAGAATCTCATGGGTGTCACTGTATTTTAAAGTTCCCTTGCTGATACCAGCCTGTATGCGTGGCTGAGAACCATGGCTCTGCCTCTCATTCTCCTTGTGAGCTCAGCATGGGATAGGAAACCTGGCAGTGGCCACATGGCTTCTCCCCTTGACTAGAGCTGACTTTTAATGTCACTTGCTTGCCAGTGTCTTCCTCGTCAGACCACCAGGATATGGCCGCCTCCCTGCGAGGCCTCCCAGCCCTCTCTCTCTATTCCTCTGGCACCTAACCCCTTACGTGTTTGATCCATGTTATTTGCTAGACTCTCGTCCATGCCCACCTGCCTTTCTCACTGTCTCCACTAATTCTGTCATCTTACTACCTATTATCATGGTAGCATACTTTATTGGAAGCCATTGTGGTGTATAAGTTGTTAAATTTCATTTATAAATCTCAGTTTCTCTTCTGATTCTTTTCATCCACTTAAAGAGTGTTAAATTTCCTATTTGCTTTCTTTTGAAAACTGCCCTAAAACTAGTTGTATTGTGATTCTGTTTAAAAAGATCATGAGAAAAGAGTTACAGTATTGAAAGAATTGTCATACTTTTTAAGGTGATGACAGTTATTTATGTATGTTAGATTTGGACTACCTTTTGTGCTGCACCTAGAGAAGACAATAGCATGGGACCTTCTGCAGAAGGAAATCTTGGAGAAGATGAAGTACTTCTTGAGGCCTACAGTTTGCATTCAGGTGTGTAAGCCTTTTGATACTCCAGAATAGCATGTGTGTACCCCATGCAGAAACAGTCACCACAGTGAGATGGGAAGTTCAGACCTTTGACCTTGGGAAGACTGGCCACTGTGCTGGAGTGTTGGGGAGCCCCAGAGAAAAGCTCCTTAGCAGAATCTGCATTCAGGTTTTCCAGACTGAGAACTTATCCCTTGTTTTATGAAGGGAGCTGGCTCTTGCAAAGTTTTCTGTGAACTGCCGGGTATTCCTTTATGTTTGTCTAATAAAGTTTAGCACGTGATCAGCTTTTGTAGAGAGAGAGATTTTGTAGATAAACTATGTTTTCAAAATTTTGACTACTTTGTTAAGGCGTCTGTGGGAAACTTAATGTTAAGCTAAAGCAGCATGTTACTTGTCTTGCATAACATTTGATATGTAAATTGCTTTTGGGTCAGTCATATTTAACGTGTCTTAGAGTGGCTTGGCAACCTCACGGAATATTGCAGAGAAGCATTTTGTAGAACAGTGTGCTTTCCCGCTAACCTGGCTGGGAAATGCCCCTGTGAACCACATACCCTGGAAGAGAAACCGAACCTGATTTGCCTTTGCCGTTTGACGCAGGTGTGTCCATTCAGTTTGCGTGTGGTCAGTGTTGTGGGAATAACGTACTTGCTGCCCCAGGAGGAGCAGCCTCTGTGCCACCCGACGGTAGAAAGGTAAGAAAAAAATCGCCTTCTAGGATTTCATGTATGCTTGTGTGTAATTTCTAGTGATGTTTGATGTAATTTCCGTAGAAGAGTGGTAGGTTCTTCAGGCTCATTTAGAAAGTAAACCCTTACTTTACTTTGATTCATATTTGAGTGGGATATGTTTTATGATCATTTTTGGAATCAGGAAAACCTAGAGTACTTATGTTAGGAAACTAAATTGGTCTAAGTCTCAGGATGATAGATGAATTACACTTGCATATTCACCAAGATTGAAGTTTTCCAAAGTAGAATTCTAATCACAACAATTTCCTCCTTGAAATCCGTAAATGATAAGCCCAGTTTCTCTACAGTTTCAGCCCTGACTGCTGCTTTTCTGTCAGGCCTCATTTTTTCCCCACTGTCTCAGACCTTCAGCAGCATCAAAGCGCTGAGGGTTGTTTGAACGTAACAGCACGGGTCTACATGCGCCTTCCCATGTGCAGCCTCTCTGTTAATAATTCCTTTCCTTTGAGACTCTCTTCACACTGTCCCCTCCCCCTGTTTGCCCCCAGAATTAGTCTCTCCCCTATGCTACTTCTGTGCTTTTTATACACTTCTGTCCTCTTACAACACTCTACTGTATTAATAAAATAATAGACATATGTGTACACAGACACACTACACATATATGAATATATATAAAACACAGTATTGCCTCTATTATAATGCCTTTTCCAGTAAATATTGAAGTGCCTGCATTTCAGGATTCCAAAAGAGTATGCAACATAGTTCTGTTCGAAAGGAATTCACTGTTTGGCTTTAGAAATTAGAGTTAATAGATTAGATAATGATCTAAAACATTGCAAAAAATAAAAAGTATTTGAGAAGTAATATTGACTGTTAATGCTGAGTGTTTCAGAAGATGGCTGAGGAGCCAAGGAGCTCAGGGGCAATAAAGAGGTAAAACTTGAGGGGTCCCTTGCAGGAAGGCATAGTTTACATTGGCATGGGCACAGTCCTGGGACCAGGCATGATGCATGGAGGGAGGTGGAGAGAGGCGGAATCGTTCTGATTGTTGTCTAGCCTCTGGTTTGGTGAGAAATTAGACAAAAATTGGAAAGAGCATACCCTCTAAGAGTTACATGGATAGCCTTATAGTGTGGTACTAAATTTCTTCCCGTATCTTTATTTCCATGTCGAATGTTTTAATTTAAGGATTTCTCAGTCCAGTTGTAATCAAATCATTAAATATGAGGTTATAATGGTCAGAAACTTTTTCTGATGGGGACCAATGATGAAGATTTTCAGCAATCACACTATGATTTCAGATGGTTCACATATTTAATTAAAATCATTTATTTGGAAAGTAATATGTGACTCTCTTCTCTATCCTATAGGGCACTAAAATCTTGTGGACCAGGCGGTACTGCTCATGTGAAATTAGTAGTAGAATGGGACAAAGAGACAAAAGATTTGTAAGTATTTTCTTACTTAGTGTTTATATAGTCAATTGTCTTGATGCTTATTTTAATAGCATACGTTTGAGCTTTCAAATTAGCTGAAACACAAACCTCTCTTTTCTTTAGCTAACTATCCAAGTGTATTGCTAATCCTTTATTTAAGCAATGTATTATTTCTCTCCTATACATTCTGTTGTCTGGATCCCCAAGTCTTAGAACACTTGTTTGCTGGTAATGAGACAGAAGCTATATATTCAAATTACTTTGATTATTATTACAGGCCCATTAACTGTAGCTGCCGCTGCTGCTACTAAGTCACTTCAGTCATGTCTGACTCTGTTCAAGTTACGCCAAAGGCATGCCCTTTAATACAAAAGGATAAGAATATATGAATTAATCAGCATAGTGTGTGGCTAGTCCCGGAAAAACCAACTGCAGATTATCTCTTGAAAATGACTTTGTAGATTGAGAACTTTTCAAGAACATTTTGGATCCTGGAAAAGCTGGATTGCCCCTTTGCTCTCTTACATGGTGATCTTCTCAGTTATGAATTTACAGGCAGGTTGTGAAGCGGTTAATCCTATTTTCGTGTCAGTTTGCATGACCGTCTCTGATGTGTGCTTTTCTGCCCCTCACTGCAGTTTGTTTGTAAATACTGAAGACGAGTATATCCCTGATGCCGAAAGTGTCCGGCTACAGAAGGAGCGTCACCATCAGCCTCAAACTTGCACTTTATCCCAGTGTTTCCAACTCTACACCAAAGAGGAGCGGGTAAGGGTGGGCAGCGTTCGCTGGGTGATGAGGGTAGTAGGGAGGCACCAGCGTGGGATGACCCTGGAGAAGAACAGATTATGCCCGAGATGACCTCAAGAATTGGTTGCATTTATGTAGCTTCTGCACATGTGTTAGTGTTAACACGCATCTTAGTGTTAATCCTTTTAGGACTTTAACAAAAAGCAGTTTAAATTTCTGGAATTTCTGGAAAAAAATGTTCTAGACACATATCTTTGTATAGTTCTTTTTTTTCCTCCTCTTTAATAGTTAATGATTAAGTTATTTTTTTTTTGGTTTTAACTTTGAGATTAAATTATTTTCCTTTGTAACTAGGTCAGTGGTTCTCAACTTTTTGGTAGTGAAAACATGGATGCCAGGACTTATTAAAATTAATTAAAATGGAAAATTCAGTTCCTTAGTTGCATTAGCCGCATTTCAAGGGCTCAGGAGACACTGGCTGATTGCTCTTGTTTTGGGCAGTGTAGATACAGACGTGCATCTGTACAGTGTAGGACAGTATGGTTTAGACCACTTAGCATGGTGTTTGCAGGTTATAGGGATTTGGTAACTGAGATAGTGGATGGGACCCTTGACTGTGTGTTTTTTCAACAGGAATATTTAATAGCAAGGTAGATAACATATGCTTATCTAACATATTTTTATATAACGAAGCTAAAGCAAAACATCCTGTTCATTGGATAAATATAGCCTGCTTTATGTGTGTATAATTCAGAGCAGTTTAAAATACACTATAATTTCAAAACTTCAGAATTTGAATAGGTGCCAGTGTTGTCTCATTTTTTCCTATGAGAAAAGAAAACGCTTCTGAAAATCATTTGAGGCTTGGATCAAAATTCTATACCTATTTTCTTAGGATCACTCTGTAGAGTCTTCATGATTCAGATGATACAAGGGAAGCTTCAATTCAACTTTCCTTTTAGAGGAGACATCCCAGCTCTCATAAACTCATCAACCAGGAGAATGTTGGTGGCAGTTACAGGGCAGGAGTGATGAAGCTGATTCTTTACATAGTGGTCATCTCGTATGCCTTCCATTGGCTCATCTGCGTTCAAGTCCACACCCACAAGCTGACCTGATTCTGAATATTCTGCTTGAACTTAACCTGGTGTTTCCTGAAGGTCAGAACCCAAGTTCTGAGCAGGAACCTTGTGAATAGTGAGCAATTCACTAGCAATACTTGGACTCCCAAGTTGGGCCCTGCCCCTTACACACTGGACTTGTATACAGGCCAGGCTGTCATCTGCCACTGCCACGCCCGCTGCACCAGCACTGGGGCGGCACAGCCATCATCGTAGTAGCTGTGTAACAGCCCTCAAGCCATCTTTTATTGCCTCTTTGATTTGCATGAGTGTGTACTTATTTTTTCCTTTGACCAGTAATGTCACAGATGTTGCATTTCTCAATAAAGGCGAACTTGTCTTCTCCCAGTGTGTAGCCATGACAAGTTCAGCATGTCCCAAACAACCAGGATTCAGGTTATCAAAAGAATTTAGAGCTACTCCACCACAGGCCAGAGTCAGCTTCTCCACCTTGCTCTTAGCTCTGTGCACAGCTACTAGGCCTTCCTTAGCAAGAGCATTTAAGGCGAAGGAGTCAGTTCCCTTTTGATTAACAATAGCACACCTTTTAAGTCAACAGCCACACTTTATTTTGTAAAGTTTTATTACTTTTAAAACTCCATCTTTAGTGAATTTTCTTTACTAATTTCTCTCTCTCTCGCCCCTGCACTCTTATTTTTAAAAAGCCAGAATTCACTCCTTTTTTTTGTATTCTAATGGCACATTGCATATAAGGATATATGCATCTTTTACATTTTTTTTTTTTTCCACATCAGGATGGCATGTCCCATCATCCAAAACAAGATCTCTGATTAAGCTTATGTAGTTTCAGGTTTATGTTCCATCTCCATGATCTCAACCATGAAGGGGTCACTATGTTTATCTTTTTTGTTAATGACCAAGATGGAATCTACTGCTGCTTCTGTTAAAACATCAGCAAGTTTAGCATGAATTTTAGTATATAGAGATGTTTTGGCCGTGTCAGTAAATGTTTCCTGTCCATCTCTTAGTGTATTTTGATTCATTGACAAAGCTAAAGTGCCTTTTCCTTTGCAGTTTTGTAAAAATCCTTCTGTTATTATTCTGAGATGAAAACACACAGAATTAAACACACAGTTAGAAAGCTACCACTAACTTGGAGATCTTTAGTTAGATGCAACTGTAGTTCATGATAAAACAAATTTATGGAGGGATATCCTGGATCATTCATACCCTTTCATGCAGCTAATATAATGTGCTGACTTTCTCAATACTTTTAAAAGGATAAATAAATAGCCCCTTTAGTGTAGAGAAAAAGAACAGATATTACAATGGCAGAGTCAGAACCAAGGAACTAAAGCACTCTTGGTGCTCACTGTGCAATAGGCCTATGTGGTTTTTAAGCCTTTTCAGGTTTAGACACTTTGAGACACCTTGATGAGAGCACTTAGAGTTCATCTGATTTTGAGTTGATGTTTAGGATCATAATTCCAACTACTGATTGTTACTACTCATTCTTGCATGTAGGGAATCATGGAATTTCAGAGTTGGAGGGGGCTTCAAAGCTTTTTTCTAATGATTGAGTTCTTCTGCCTAATTTCAAATAGATGATTGTCCAGCCGCTGTTTGTCAGAGACACTATTTCTTCTTTGGATATCTCTGATGGTGACTGACTGATGTTATCCTGAAATATGGCCTCAGTTGCTACAACCCACAGGCAAACTCTCAGGTCATTAAGAACAATTGAGAACAGGTCTGCTTTCTTGTTTATCCTTCAGATGTGAAAGTAGTTTTCATCTTCTTACTGAGCCTTTTCTCCGCCACTCAGTTAATGGCAGTCCCTTTACTAGTTTCCATTAGACATATTTTTCTAGTCTTGGGCTTATATAAAACAATTGACATCGACCCTGACTGATTGCATGCTCTGTGTAGCCCCTTATCCTATTTAGCCTTTTTTTTTTTTTTTTTTTGATTTGGGAGATGTTCAAAGATTAAAGTTGGGCAGATCTGCTAGGTGACGATGAATCGAACCAGGTCTCCTGCATCGCAGGCAGATTCTTTACCAACTGAGCTATCAGGGAAGCCCAAATGACAACATTGGTGTTCTACAAAACATCTCACTGATCTCGTAATCAGGATTTGTTCATTCAGTACCTGTTTGTTGAGTACATACATGTGCCAGGTCCTGTGCTTGGGGTTATAGCAGGGGCCAAGACAAACAGCATTTTTGCCCTCAGGCTGTTATAGTGTAGTGGGGATAAACAAGTAAATAAAGAAGCAAAGCCCCTCGGGTAGAAGAAAGGTTGAGAAACAGAAATGAGGCCGATGTGGTGGGGCACGGCAGGTAAGAGACTTTCTCCTGGTCATAAAATAACCCTAGCAAGTACTGCAGGGTCCAGCCCTTCCATAGAAGGCTTTCAATAAATATATCCTGCAATGAATGAGTGAGTGTTCCTTGGGAAGCTCAGTCACTGGGTCCAGAAATAACAGTTCAGATAGGAAAGAGAAGAAGGCCAGACTGAGGCTGCGTGGTGATAATTTTGGGGTCAGGCTGTCTGCAAGCTCAGTGATGGTCAGCAGCATCTGCGAGTGTCAGTGCATTTGGCCGCCGAAGGATGCTTTGGAAACAGTGTCCAGGTCTCGGGTGGTGACAGCCCTGCTCTCACCACCCTGCTTTATCACCTTGGCTGTTCACTGTTAAGAGACTGACATCCCGGGGCACGGGCAGAGTGTGGATCGTGGCTGGTGCGTCTGGAAATGCTGGCACGGCTAAATGTGTTTTGACAAAGGAGACTTAAAGTGAAGATCTGATAGTTATTTTCATCCATTTCATCTTGTGGATGAGGATTTGGACTTCTTTTAACTAAAAAACAGAATTAGAGACTGGAAATTGCAGGGAGAGTAATTTCATCTTAATCTGAGGACGAGCTCTGTAACAGACTGAACATGGAGCAGCGGCCTCCTGAGCCAGCGCCTTCCCTGCCAGGAGTTGGCAAGGCCAGCCGTGCTCCAGCTGTGCTCCGTAGGCCCGGCAGCTTTGTGGCAGTTTATGACGAGCTCAGTACAGGAATAGGGCATTGCTGTAGAAACTGTCAAAACTATCGCACATTGTCATGACGTTCTTACCGTATCTTATAAAGGAGTATCTGCTCACGATGTGTTGAAAATGCAAAAACAAACAGCCTGCTTCTTTACCAGAAGCACTGGGCCAGGTGGCCACGTACTTATGTAGACAGTTTGCATGTTGCCAAGATGTGGACTTGCCAGATGACAGTGCAGGTCCCTCCTGTCTAGCGATCTCACTCAGCTCCAGACGCCAGTCCCTCCCCATCTTTCCTGCACACACAACTGGGTCTCCCTGTCATGAAAGAAATCCCCTGAGCTCTGCTTCCCCTTCAAGCCTTCTTGCCAGTCTCTCTTCTTTTCTGCCTAACTTGATCATTAGTGGTTTCAGTGTGTTCTCCCTCCCTCCCTCCCAGACCTCTCATCATCGCTCTGACTCGGCTTTCTGACAGCTGTCTGGGGTCCTCGGGGCCCTCCTGGGCCCAGTTCAGTGGCTTTGCTCAATCTGCGTTCAGCCTCTCCATGGGATGTGGTTCTGATAACCAGCCTGTTCTTGCCACTCTTAACGTGGTTTGCATGAAAGGATTGTTTTTGACTTGCCTATGTTTCTGACTATGCATCCTCAGCTTTCTGTGACTTCTCAATCTTTGTTTCCCTTAGAAGTCCAGATCCCCCCAGGTTCTGTCCTTGGCCTCTCTGACATCTCAGAGGGCACGGCTATCCATTCCATTCCCATGGCTGCCCTCACTTCATTGTCTTAATGGTTCCAGATCTGAGGCATCTTCTGAAATCCAGAATGAAATTTAAAAACCTCTCCCACCAGACATGTCCTGTTAGTACCTCTATATCCCCTTCCTGAAACCCTTGCCTGCAGAGGGGACACCCAGGGATTTGAGGCTTCAGACTGGTATTGAGAAAGACCTCGGCGGTAGCAGGAGGGGGAGGATTGTCTCGGACAGTTGGGTGTTTGAGGAGGAAGAGCAATTAAGAGACTAGAGGAAGAAGAGGTAAGAGTGAGTGAGGACTTTGAATTAAGCTGGGTTGAGGGGATGGAGAAGGAAGGAGACAGGTGTGAGGAATGTTAGAGGGGCGTTATCTTGGATGGATATGGAGTGGGGGAAGAGGGAAGGATTTGAGGCTTTAGGATGACCCCTGTGTTCTGTGGTAGTGATATTTGCTGGGGTAGGACATACAGGAGGAGGAGGAGAAAGGTGAACTGTATTGACAGAAAGGCGATGAGTTGAGTTTGGGAGTATGATGAGCTTCTGTGACATTTAACATCTTTATATAGGATTTACTTCATTGGTCATTCCTTTTTGAGAGTCTATTCAGCAATCATTGGAAAAGACCCTGATGCTGGGAAAGATTGAAGGCAAAAGAGGAAGAGGGCAACAGAGGATGAGATGGTTACGTAGCATCACCGACTCAGTGGACATGAGTTTGAGCAAACTCCGGGAGCTAGTGAAGGACAGGGAACCCTGGCGTGCTGCAGTCCATGGGGTCACAGAGTCGGACACAACTTAGCGAGTGAACAATAGCAGCAGTAGCTGTTCAGCCAGTGTTTGGGTGCCAACCCTAGCCCTTTGATTGTGTTTTTCCTTGACTCCCGTTAAACGTAGTTTGTGGAGGGATTCAGAGTTGTGCCATGCCTTGGCCCAGAAGTGAGGAGACAAGGCTGTCTCCTGTATGGGTCCTGCTTAAGCAGCGCTAACAGCGTCGTGCTCCTTGTTTCCAGCTTGCCCCCGACGACGCCTGGCGGTGCCCGCACTGTAAGCAGCTGCAGCAGGGCAGCATTACGTTGAGCCTCTGGACTCTGCCTGACGTGCTGATTATACATCTGAAGAGATTTCGACAGGTAAGGAGGTCCTCTGGCCTAGAGGAGAGCGCTGTGACCAGGTGTCTTAGGCCCCCTACTGGCGGGCTGTTGGGCATGGTTCTTTTGTGTCCCCATGTGAGCCCACGATCTTGTGTTGTTACAGACCCACATTTTCCCCTGCGTTTGGGGCCCTGTGTTGTTCTTTCCCAAAGCAAAGTTCAAGCGTCCTGTGACCTTTGAATCCTAACCATTTTAGTTCATACGGCAGATGTTTTACTTTGTTCCTGAGGATTTGCTTTAGATTTGTAAATGTTGTGCTCAAGTAAGTGTGCTTTAGGATTTAAAAAAAAATTTGAGCTCCTTTCTGGGGGCGGGAAGAATTCTGTTTCTACCTAAATTAATAACAGGTGTTGTCCTGCTTCCAAGGAGCTGTTGTACAGTTGGGGAGATGAGTCATACATGTATACGAAGAAAATCTGCTTTGCATTGTATGGCTTTGTGAGTCAGTTTTCCCAAAAAGGCTTGTCTGTTCCTGAGGTTAGAGCTGTCCCGGGCTGCCCCCTTGTAAGGGAGGTAAATGAAAGGTAGATGCTGGAAGGAGTCTCTGAGCCTGGCTGCAAGAAGGTATGGATCTGAAAGATTAGGAGGAGGCCTGCAGCAGGTGACGGAGGAGCACGTGTATAGTACCTGGATGCAGTGGGTGCAGAGCAGGGCAGGAGTCTGAGAGCCGAGGCCAGTGTGGCTAGAGGTCCGGGGGGTCGGGGAGAAAGGCGTGAGTCGAAGTAGAAGAGGCCGGCGGTGGCTGGTAATCCAACCCTTGTAGGCAGAGTGGGATTCTGAACCAGTGAAGCAACATGACCAAAGGCGTGATTTGAGGAGACCATTCAGGCTGCTGTGTGGAGAATTAGAGGCTACAAGGATGCAGATGGGGACGTCTGAAGGAGGCCATTTATCCAGGGCAGGCCCGGCTGATGGCTGGCATTGGAGTTGCGGCAGTGGAGGTGGAGAGACCTGGATAGATTTGGGAGATGTCTAGGACTCGCTGATGAAGTGAAGATGTTGGGCCCCGCTGGGACGGGGCTTGCACACGGAGGTTTGGAGTCCAACCCCTGTGCTAGTGAGGAGTGAGCATTTGCCTTGAGTGTCCCAGCTGCACACCTCCATTGAGGTCTGCAGGTGGACGGCCCGCTGGGGGTTTGCCCAGCCCTCTGTCTCTTTCCACCTACACAGACTGATGTCCTTTGCTTTCTGTTTCTTTTGAAGACATATAGTCACGCCTCCAGTGCCCCAGCTCAAAACTGTAGTGTCATCTTTGACTATTCTTTCTTGTCCCTGACACCTAGGCTTGCTTGTCCTCCCCACTTCCTTCCGTATGTGTCCTCTTCTCCCCATTCTTGCTGTCATCCTGCCAGTTCCAGCTTTCCACTCCTTCCCAGCAGGTTGCAGTTGTGGTGTCTTTTTATTGGTTTTGTAACCTACACTGCTCTTCCCTCTCGAGCACATTTTGGCCACTACTTCATGACAGCTCTGATCACATCACCTCCTGCCTCAGAGCCTCCCCTTGACTTCCCCCAAGCTTCCTCCCCAAGCTTCCCCCTTGACTACAGAGCAGGATCCAGGTTCTTAAGCCTGATAATGCAGGACCTGCCTCCCTTTCTCTTAGGAACTTTTCTCTCCCCTTAGAATGGGCATTATCTGTACCTGATTCATTTTTTTAAAGCCCCCATAGACACAGGAGGGCTTCCCTTGTGGCTCAATTGGTAAAGAATCTGCTTGCAGTGTGGAAGACCTGGGCTTGATCCCTGGGTTGGGAAGATCCCCTGGAGAAGGGAAAGGCTACCCACTCCAGTATTCTGGCCTGGAGAATTCCATATAGTCCATGAGGTTGCAAAGAATCAGACACGACTGAGCGACTTTCACTATAGACACAGGAAACATTCAGTAGATATGTTTCAACTCATGGCAAGATTTCCAGATTGCCTAAGGTTGTCAGCTCAGTGAAGGTAGCAAGCTAAGTCACTGTTAACTTTGCATGTACTTGCTGGAGGAGGTGGGCCAGGAAGAGGCCCTCTTCCATGAGTTTGGTGCCAACACTGTGCTGTCCCTTGACACATGTTGTTACTCCATTCCTTTTCACGCCTCTGGATGAACCACCGGAAATTGTCATTTTGCACGTTAAAAACCTTTATTAGGTAAGGGCCAGAAGGCTCATTATCCTCTTACATGTAGTTAATCGCGGGTTCCATTTTTGGTGATATTAAAACCCTCTAGGTATTGGTTGGCCAGAAAGTTCGTTCAGGTTAGTCTATAGCATCTTACGGAAAAACGTGAATGAACTTTTTGGCCAACCCCGGTAGTTAACAGTGTTAACCTGTTCCCTGTGTCGTATGTCTTTGGAAACATCAGATAGGAAACTCAAACCTGCTTCAGCCGATAGAGTCTGCCTTTCACGCTGAACTGGCCTACCCTCTGCTCACATGAACATGCCATCAGGACTTGTTTTTCTTCTTGCAACAGGAAGGAGACAAGCGTATGAAACTTCAGAACATGGTCAAGTTCCCTTTGACCGGCCTGGACATGACACCTCACGTGGTCAAACGAAGCCAGAGCAGCTGGAGTCTGCCGTCCCACTGGTCTCCATGGAGACGGCCCTACGGACTCGGGAGGGACCCTGAGGACTACATCTATGACCTGTATGCCGTGTGCAATCACCATGGCACCATGCAAGGGGGGCACTACACAGGTCTGCAGCGCGAGAGGCCGGGCGCCTGTGCTGATGGTCCCCCGACGTGTTGTGCTTGCGACAGGGTGGCTGTGCTTTAGAACCTTGCTTTCTCTTCCAGCGGGAAGCGTGCCGACCACGAGGGCAGCTTTCACCTTCCAGTTTTCTGTTCCCTGGCCTCATCTGGTCAGGCTCTGACCCGAGCAGGGAGAGTGGTGGCCTGTGCAGAGGGGTGGCCTCGTCTGGCTCACCCAGGACTTGCCTTCCTGACCTCACCTGCACAGCCCCGTTTAAGGTTCTGCTCTGCTTCCTTGAGGGCCTAGCATCTCCCTGATTTGGAGTGTTTGTGGACCACTTTTTTTTAACAGTGTCTCTAAAGTGACTTGTAAGGGTTTTTCTTTTTGCTTTGTGTTCAAATTTATTTTTTTTTATTTGTCAAAGCAATAGTGCTCATCATGAAATTTAGAAACTAGAAAGAGGCAAAAAGAATAGTGCCATCAACCCATGAGGATACCACTCCAAAATAATTTGTGAGATTATTACTCAGAAAATGGTGGTGGGCATTCCCTGGAGTCCAGTGATCAAGACTTTGCACTTCCACTTTAGGGGGTGGGGGTTCAGTCCCTGGTCGGGGAGCTCAGAGCCCACATGCTGTGTGGCATGGCCAAAAACTTCAAAAGAAAAAAAAAGGTAATATTTTTAGAAACTGTGATAAATAACACACAACAGAATTTTCCTTTTTAACTATTTTTAAGCATACGGTTCCAGAGAAGGCAGTGGCACCCCACTCCAGGACTCTTGCCTGGAAAATCCTATGGACGGAGGAGCCTGGTGGGCTGCAGTCCATGGGGTTGCTAAGAGTCGGACACGACTGAGCAACTTCCTTTTCACTTTTCACTTTCACGCATTAGAGAAGGAAATGGTGACCCACTCCAGTGTTCTTGCCTGGAGAATCCCAGGGACGAGGGAGCCTGGTGGGCTGCCGTCTATGGGGTCGCACAGAGTCGGACACGACTGAAGCAACTCAGCAGCAGCAGCAGCAGTTCAGTGTCATTAAATTCATTCATCTCTTTGTGCAGTCATGCCCACTGTCCCTCTCAAATTTCTTTCATCTTCCCAAATTGAAACTCTGTATCCATTAAGCAGTAACTCCCTGTTGACCCCTCCCCAGTCCCTGGCAGCCACTGTTCTTTCTGTGAAGCTGATTACTCTGGGTACCTCGTGTAAGTGAATCATACGGTATTTGTCCTTTTGTGTCTGGCTTACTTCCCTTAGTGTAATGTATTTAAGAGTCACCCATGTTGTACTGTGTGTCGAATTTTCCTTCTTTTTTTAAGGCTGAATGATATCCATTGTAAGTAGGTAACATTCTGATAAGTGGCGTTTACTTCCAATGTTTTCTGTAAGGTTTGGCTGTTACTTTATACTGTTGTGATTTGTACTGATGGGCTCTGTTCAGGTGAACCTCTATGGAGCACCTGCTCTGTTTCTTGCTTACCGTGGGCCATAACATATCACAGGCATGTTGGAAACTAAAAAAACCTCAGCCTCTGTCTTCTAAGAGTGTAAACAAATGGTTGGGACGGCGTAGGCACACATAATATGAAAGAGTGGAAGTGTGTATTAGGTTCTGTGATTGAAGTGTGCACTGTGGGTTCCGGGAAGAGAGAGTGGGTGAAGCACCCCCTTCCTGGAGGGTCAGGGGTAGTTGCGGTTAGTAACCTGCCACCTACACTCACGGGGCAGACAGTTAGTTTTTGTAAATGTTATTTTTAATGCCTGCAGGATATTCTGATGATGAAACTCTAGTGTGATGTATAACCATTTCCTGTTGTTGAACACATACATTATTCCTGGTGTTTAACTTTGAGGATGACAGTGGTGAACACCTTTGTACATAGTCCCCTTCTGTATGTCTTTGAGATTGAGTCTCAGAAATGGAGTGATGGGGTTCAGGGCATGCATGCTGGGGAGGCACGTATACTGGGGAGGCACGTATACTGGGGGCTTCTTGCCTGGACATCTGTGTGTGTGGGGAACTTGATGTGTGGGTGGCCAGGACTTGGGTTTCTGCGTCCTTCCCACTCAGCCCGTTTGGCAGAAACACTTCTCTGGGACTTTCTTGTGTCCTCAATTCAATGGTTTCCACCACAGGGCCCCAGAGTGCTGTTGGTTCGTAAATGCAGGGGGAGGTGGAGGAGGGTTGGCCCTGTCCTTGGCCTTGCACACTTCCTCTCTTAACTTGCTCTTCCTCCAGGAGGCAAGAGCTTGAGTGTGACTGGACACAATCTTTTGTTCTTGAAACCCAGTAAGTTCAAATTCTTTCAATATTTAGATGCTGCAAGCTGCAGTCAGTTGTGAAAGGAATGATCCAACTTGGAGTGTATCTCATCGTGGAGTGCTTTGGATGGCCTCTACTTGCCCTAGGAAGCACTTTCTAGGAGAAAAAGGAGATAGAGGATCTACTGAAAAAATCTATTAAAGCCAGATTTTAATACTAGATTTTGTATCTTACATATTTTATGTTTATATTCAGTGGGAACCCCTTTGTGTATCTAGTTGGATTTTTCCTCTTGGGGCATTCCTGGTCATATCTCCATTCCTTGATACTAAGTCACAGAGTTATGTACTCAGGGACTCTGAGAATTGAAAGGGACTTAGAGGGAATTTAATTTCACTCATTAGCTGGTGAAGTAACACCTCCAGCATCCCTGGTTGGTGTTTGTGTAGCCTCAGCTTTGGTAAAGAATCTTGCATGCGGAACACTGTTTCTCAGGAAAATATGGACAAGCGTGTTGCATGGTTTCTAGCTAGAAACTGTTGAGGAAAATAGGACATGCTAGCCTCATGTTGCTCTTTTTATGGGATAGACTGGAAAGTGCCTGGAAACCCATAGCTACCTTGGAGGCAGTACAATTAGAGGAGTGTGGACTAGAAGCTAGACACGTCTTCCTAGCTCTGTGACGTTAGGCGAAGAACCGTATTCTAACCTAGTGGCCATGCAAGGGAGCTGAAATGCTCATGTCTGCTTCTTGGGGCCTGTTAACCTAGGAGTGACTCAGATATTTCCTGCATTTATTTCCCCTTTCCCATGCTTAGACGGTAAAGCGTCTGCCTACAATGAGGGAGGCCCGGGTTCAATCCCTGGGTTGGGAAGATCTCCTAGAGAAGGAAATGGCAACCCACTCCAGTATTCTTGCCTGGAAAATCCCATGGACGGAGAAGCCTGGTGGGCTATAGTCCATGGGGTCGCAAAGAGTCAGACACAACTGAGCGACTTGACTTACTTTACTTCCCATGCTTAGACCATACCGCTGCTTCTTGCATAAGAACATTTAAGTACTTGAGCATTGTTAAGTTAAAGATACCTTACTTCTAAGCTTTCACTTGGGATGTTTATTTTACTGTGTTCTTTATTTTGCACTGGTTCTACCTATAGTTACATGGTATACGTATGGCTGACTTGTAATGATTCTAGAACAGTGCTTCTTAAACGATCTGCAATGAAGAACCTTTTAAAAGATTTCTTAAATCTTTTAAAAAATTTCCAGTCCTTCGTGAGCCAGAACTTACTCAAAAACACAATAAAAACATCAGACTACTATGAATGTTTTTAAATGCTCACCCCGTTTTGGTGCTTCTCCTGTGGTCTGGCACCAGTCTGTGAGACACAATTTGCATAGCACTGGTCTAGAAAACAATTTAGGAAACAGCGCTGGGAAGAAAAGCACACAGAATTATTTTATAAATACATCATTAGCCCGTTGTTGAGCCCCTGAGAGTTTCCATGCTGTGTCTGAGGACAGAGCACCCCGAGGAGAAGCAGACTGGAGCTGGGACACGGTTGCCCTGCCACCTTCTCTCGGGCACGCTCCTCCGTACAGTTGCCCTCCCGCCCCTCCTCTCACTCCGGAACAGCACCCCTCTCCAGCTGGGCCACAGTGTATCAAGCCTGACCACGCCACTGACCAGACAGTTGCTGATTTAGCAGCTCCATTTGCACTTTCCCCTCTGGTTCCAGTGAGTCCACAGCTGCAGACGACTTCCTACCCTGCAGTCATAGATTCTTCGCCTGCTCTTCTTTGTTGGCACCTGTCTGGTGTAGCCCTGCCTCGCCTGGTCCCTTTCATCTCCTCGGAGTCCATAGTCATCCTGTGGTTGTGGCCTATCAAGGCTGTCACTCCTGGTGCCACTCGGGGACCTTATGTGTCCTGCCCCCTGGGGCCCTGCTGAGTCTGTTCCGGCATTCAGCCAAATGTTGTAGCACTCATTTATGTTCACCCCAATAAGTTAGAAAGTACTGGTACGCATATAGCTTTCTGGATCAAGATTCTTGCTGGTGCTTCAACACTCTTGATTCTTATCTCAGGCTTAGAATTTGATCTGGAGAGAAGGCCGCATGCATTCATCAGCCCCCATTCTCAGTTTGCTGGGGGACTTCCATGAGGCACCGTTTTGCTGCCTCTGAGGGAGGCAGGATAGGGTGGGGGTTTAAGAACAAGCTCGAGGACTAGATAATTCTGAAACAGACTGGACCCCGTGCTTTACCAGCTGTGTGGCCTTGGGCAAGCTGGTTAATCATTTTGAGCCTCTGTAAAATGGGAGTAGTGATAGAACAAATTACATAGGATCAAATGAGATATACATAACAAGTGTTAAACAAGTATTAGCTGCTGCAGTGGCCACAGGACTGGAAAAGGTCAGTTTTCATTCCAATCCCAAAGAAAGGCAGTGCCAAAGAATGCTCAAACTACCGCACAACTACACTCATCTCACATGCTAGTAAAGTAATGCTCAAAATTCTCCAAGCCAGGCTTCAGCAATACATGAACCGTGAACTTCCTGATGTTCAAGCTGGTTTTAGACAAGGCAGAGGAACCAGAGATCAAATTGCCAACATCTGCTGGATCATGGAAAAAGCAAGAGAGTTCCAGAAAAACATCTATTTCTGCTTTATTGACTATGCCAAAGCCTTTGACTGTGTGGATCACAATAAACTGTGGAAAATTCTGAGAGATGGGAATACCAGACCACCTGACCTGCCTCTTGAGAAACCTATATGCAGGTCAGGAAGCAGCAGTTAGAACTGGACATGGAACAACAGACTGGTTCCAAATAGGAAAAGGAGTACGTCAAGGCTGTATATTGTCACCCTGCTTATTTAACTTATATGCAGAGTACATCATAGAAATGCTGGGCTGGAAGAATCACAAGCTGGAATCAAGATTGCCGGGAGAAATATCAGTAGCCTCAGATATGCAGATGACACCACCCTTATGGCAGAAAGTGAAGAGGAGCTAAAAAGCCTCTTGATGCAAGTGAAAAAGGAGAGTGAAAAAGTTGGCTTAAAGCTCAACATTCAGAAAACGAAGATGGCATCTGGTCCCATCACTTCATGGGAAATAGATGGGGAAACAGTGTCAGACTTTGTTGTTTTGGGCTCCAAAATCACTGCAGATGGTGCCTGCAGCCGTGAAATTAAAAGACGCTTACTCCTTGGAAGAAAAGTTATGAACAACCTAGATGGCATATTGAAAAGCAGAGACATTACTTTGCCAACAAAGGTCCTTCTAGTCAAGGGTATGGTTTTTCCTGTGGTCATGTATGGATGTGAGAGTTGGACTGTGAAGAAAGCTAAGCGCTGAAGAATTGATGCTTTTGAAGTGTGGTGTTGGAGAAGACTCTTGAGAGTCCCTTGGACTGCAAGGAGATCCAACCAGTCCATTCTGAAGGAGATCAACCCTGGGATTTCTCTGGAGGGAATGATGCTGAAACTGAAGCTCCAGTACTTTGGCCACCTCATGCGAAGAGTTGACTCATTGGAAAAGACTCTGATGCTGGGAGGGATTGGGGGCGGGAGGAGAAGGGGACGACAGTGGATGAGATGGCTGGATGGCATCACTGACTTAATGGATGTGAGTCTGAGTGAACTCCGGGAGTTGGTGATGGACAGGGAGGCCTGGCGTGCTGCGATTCATGGAGTCACAAAGAGTCGGACACGACTGAGCGACTGTACTGAACTGAACTGATTGTTAATATCATGATTTCTAGTTCTCGAAACACTAAAATGTTACAGCACCCTTAAAGCAGAGCTTCTCAGTCCGGGCACATTAGCATGTTTGCTGGTAGCTCTTCGTTGTGGGGCCTGTTCTGCGCAGGGTAGCCTGTTTGGCAGCAGCCCTGGTCTCGACCCCCGACTCATCGTTAGTATCCTACCTGCCCTGCCAACCCCCAAGTTGTGACCGTCAAAAATGTCTCCATTCATTTCCAGGTGTCCCCTGGGGCAAAATCATCTCTGGTTGAAAGCCGTTGGTTTAAATTAATACTCATTTTCTAAGATTGAGTAGAATTTCATCCATTTGGAATAGGTTGGAATTTCGTGAAACATCTTGCCTGTGTTTGATTTGGAATTTGGCTTTTTTTGTTTAATCCTTTCTCTGCATTACTGCCTGCAGCCTTAAAAAGTTATTAAATTATGTGAGGCAAGGAAACGGTGTCTGTGGGTGGAGCGGAGCAGCCAGAGTGGCCACGCCGGTGCTGATGGCTGGTGGGCTCTCTTTGGCAGCATTCTGCAAGAACTCCGTGGACGGCCTCTGGTACTGCTTCGACGACAGTGATGTGCAGCAGCTGTCGGAGGATGAAGTCTGCACGCAGACGGCGTACATCCTTTTCTACCAGAGGCGGACGGCTATACCATCGTGGTCGGCCAACAGCTCGGTGGCAGGTAAGACAGTTCTACTCCAGGGGCGGTTTTTCTGAGAACGGAAGGTGGTACTTGATGATCCAGAGGACTTCTCCAGAAGATCCTCTGATTCTGCCGGTTGGATCAGGTTAATTGTCACATTTGCATTTAATCTGAAGACAGAATGGTTGCAGTCAAGGAGACGGGGCTGGAATGTGCGAGCACCTGTGACCAGGAGTTGCCTTGGAGGTGGAGTGGAGCCCGGCTCAGTGCACGCTCGCGTGTTTACTTGTGGAGTCAGTGAGCGAGGGAGCTGAGGAGCACCACCGGGCGCTCGAAGAGTAGAGGGACCGAGCGATTTGGAAACAGAACCAGACTCGGCTTTGCCACCCCTTGGTCGGGTTATCTTGGAGCATGTCCCATCTAAGCCACATATTTGTCATCCATGACATGGGTGTAATAATACTACCTACCTCATGAGGTCGTTGTGTCCAGCAGATCAGGTAAACTTGGCGTTAAAGCCTTTTGTAAAGGGTAAAGCACCGTTACAAATTATTCTTTTTTTCCAGTAAGATTGGCCTGTTCTGTTAGGGGAAGGATTGAAGGCTGTAATAATCTCAGAGGGCTTGGGTTTAATTTGATGAGATCTAGTCTGTTGTGTTAAACAAACACAAGAACCAGTATCCACACTTAATGTTGATGCAGCCACACACAATCCAAATGGGGAGAAGGCGTCTTAATGCCACGTTCGGGTTGAGAGAATAGGACAGAGTTCTGGAATGTGGCAGTGTGTGATCAGTTATTCATCCCTGCGCCCCTCAAAGCTTGTGAGGGATAAGCCGGAAGCCGCTCAGAGAAAGCGTCGCTGAGGCAGAGAGACCCCTGGTGCGTCACGCCCCACGCGATACAGCACTCAGTCTGAAGCTGCTGTCTTCGTTCACAGAAGGCGCGAACTCACGGCTCTAGTGCCGTCCTGCAGTGCTTTCCAGAGTCAGAGGTGCTCGGACCCGACACCCCCTTGAGGTCTCCTCGAGACGGTCATGCTGCTGCACGTTCTCCATCTCAGGAGTGGTTTCTGTTGTCCTAACTCATATTTAAGGGCCTTCCTGGAGCAGACAAGACAGAACGACACGTGGCCCTGTGTGTGTGTGTGTGTGTGCTTGCTTGTTGTATATTAATACTGTGGTTTAAATGATTTAAAAATTTCACCAAACAGGCCAAGAAAGTAACAGTACACCGCTGCTTGCTTTTGTCTCTCTGGAGTATTACTGCAAGTGCTTAGAACAGTGCTGTAGTGCTCAGTAAACGTTTCTAGGGTAGATGGAAGGTATGAACAGTTGTGTCTGTTCCATTCTGTTGCTGGCTCTTAAGACTTTGCTTTATGAAGTGTCCGTCCCTGTACTTGGATTTTACAGCTACAGACGTGAGTGGGAGTCTGCCCTCTTTTTCATCCTCACAGCGGGCATTTGGGCGGGCATGGTGTGGGGTCTGGGAGTTAGCGCTGGCCTGACAGTGAGGTCCCCGGGCTTCTGCCTGACCTCAGTGCCCGCTTCCTTTCCTGCAGGCTCCACGAGTTCCTCCTTGTGTGAACACTGGGTGAGCCGACTCCCGGGGAGCAAGCAAGCCAGCGTGACCTCTGCGGCTTCCTCCAGACGCACCTCCCTGGCCTCGCTGTCTGAGTCCGTGGAGATGACCGGGGAGAGGAGTGAAGATGACGGTGGGTCTGGGTTTCGGTGACAGATTTCCAAAACGGCGACTTGTGGACACACACACAGGCTCCCTCGTATTGAGGAGCCAAGTCCCAAGAAGGGGTTGGGGGAACATAAAAGAGGGTGACAGTGAGGGGACTGCGTGGCTGTGGTCACCATCGTGTGTAACCTTTTATATCACCGGGCCTTTCGCTTTCCCTCTGGGATCCAGGACTTTCTCCTTCCACTTTGTCGTTTTTCACTTTTAAAATCTAAATGTGGAGGTTAGAACTTTAACTCTGTACGGTAACAGGTACAGTTTAATCAAAGTGCTTCTTAAACTCTTCAGAGTAGCTGTGAGGGGACTCAGCGAGCTTGCAATTTGCCGAGGGCTTTGCGGGAGGCTGCCTGGGGATGAGCTGCTATGCGGGGCCTGGTGTGGGGGCGCCTGACTTGCTCGGCTTCTGCTTCCCACCACGCTGTCTCCCTGGAGGGGACTTGTGGTGTGTGCTTGGGGAGTGCAGAAACAACTAGAACAGAAGCCATTGCCTTTGCATAAAGCTGTTTGGGGGAATTTTGAAAATAGTCACAGTATGTAAGCTTGGAAAAGCTGATAAAAATTGAGCTCTGGTGTTTTCGCCTTCAGCTCCTGCTGGACTAGTGGCAGCACAGCCCTCCGTTCCACCCAGGACCCCAAGCTGGGGGGAGGTGATCAGGCAGCTGGAGTCCTGAGCGTTGGGAGGGGGAGAGAGTGAGCTCAGCCTCTGTGGGATACCATGAGCTCGGTGACTCACCCCCAGCAGGCCTCAGTCTGTGGCCTGCATTTCCATCGCTTCTAGTAAACTGCTGCTTGCTGGTGGTGGTGGGTAAATCTGAACACAAACTGCAGGAAGAAAACGGGAGTCTGGAAGAAGGCCCGACGTGGAGAACTCCGTCCCACCTCCAGCTCTGCCCCTTCTTCCAACTGTTGCGTCTTCATTTGTAGCGTAAGAGTCTTGGGATGTAACCACCAAGCTCCTGGCTGGCACTCCTGACATTTCATGAAAAACTGACAGTGCCCCTCGGCTTATTATTTAGAGGTGGTTTTCAGCAAAGCCTTTAAACTTCGAGCTCACTGTTTCAACAGTGAGCCTAGATATGGTTTGCCTCCAGTCTGTTTTAAATGGCGGAGTTGGGGGAATCGGTATCCTCTTTGGGGTCATCATCATACAGTCGTGTTGGGTGATGCCCATGGACCAGGGCCTGTCTCTCAGGGTCTCATCCAGGTGGAGCTGTATTAATACCACAGCTCCAGTAGCAAGTGTGGAGAATTTCATTTAGAATATTTTCTTTGGAAGTTCAAAGTCACTTACTGCTCTAATTATGAATATTTTTCTTGAAAGTTTTAAGGCACTCAGGGTAGAAGCGTATTGTCTCTAGTCCTTTCCACTGATGGCATTCACAGTCAGCAATCACAGGCCCGCCTGCCTGTGATGTTGAGTTGGGGGAAGGGGTTGTGGTTCTGTTGCTGGCTCTGCCTCTAATTACCTTTGTGGTCATGGGCACGGACCTTGCTGCTGTGGGCCTCAGCGTCCTTAGTAAGATGAACTGCTCACGTTTATTGAGCAGTGTGCAATGTCAGGTACCTTGCCGGGCACAGGACTTTGAAGACTTTATTTAATTCTTCTAGTAGCTCTGTGAGTTACAAGGGTCAGGAAATTATGGCCCACGGGCCAAATATGGCCCCTGTCTTTATTTGTTAACAAAAAAAAGTTTTGTTGGAACACAGCCACGCCTGTTTGTTTATTTGTTGCCTGTGGCTGCTTTTGAACTAGGGTGGCAGAGTTGAACAGCTGCCCCACAAAGCCTAAAATATTTACTGTCTTGGCCGTTAGAGTAAAAGTCTGCCGAGCCTGATGTTGAGCAAGAAGGTGCTTTGCTGCTCCCGAAGTTAGAATGCCCCTATTTTATAGGTAAAGGCTCAGAAAAGTTAAAACCACGTGATGACTCACTGACCCCAGACGCACTGGCTCTGAAGGTCACGCTCCCGTCATCCCCTGAGGCTGGTCTTCCTTTGTTCTGTAGATGTTTCTAGCTCATCTTGTTGGCTTGGCTTAACGGTAATCTCTTTGCTGCATTCAGGAGGCTTCTCAACTCGTCCATTCGTGAGAAGTGTCCAGCGCCAGAGCTTGTCATCCAGACCGTCTGTCACCAGCCCCTTGGCCGTCAATGAAAATTGCATCCGGCCTTCCTGGTCCCTGTCTGCCAAGCTGCAAATGCGCTCCAGTTCCCCTTCCCGCTTCTCAGGAGACTCTCCGATTCACACCTCTGCGTCCACCCTGGAGAAAATCGGGGAGGCAGTGGATGACAAGGTCTCCATCTCCTGCTTCGGTAGCTTGAGGAACCTGTCCAGCAGCCACCAGGACTCGAGTGACAGTCACAGTCGGCGGGAGCACAAGGCTGTGGGTCGAGCCCCTCTGGCTGTCATGGAAGGTGTGTTCAGAGACGAGTCAGATGCCCGCAAGTTGAACTCCAGCGTGGTGGACACACAGAGCAGAAGCTCAGCACATGGGGATCACTTGCCCCCTGTCTCTGATCCATTTGATAACAATAACCAGATTGCTTACGTGGATCAGAGCGATTCTGTAGACAGCTCTCCAGTCAAAGAGGTGAAATCCCCAAGCCACCCAGGCTCCCTCGCAAAGAAACCAGAGAGCACAACCAAGAGATCCCCCAGCGCCAAAGGTGCTTCTGAGCCAGATCGAAGCTTGCGGAAGGGGAGACCAGCCTTGGCCAGCCAGGAGTCCTCTCTTTCCAGTACGTCCCCTTCTTCTCCCGTTCCCGTGAAAGTGTCCGTAAAGCCCTCCCGCTCCCGAAGCAAAGCCGATTCTTCTTCCAGGGCCAGTGGACGGCATTCCTCCCCTGCCCCTGCCCCAAAGAAGGAGTCCTCCCCCAAGTCCCACGAGTCCGTGTCGTCCCCTTCGCTCCAGAAGCAGAAATCGGCTTCTTCCCTCGCTTATACTGCTTCCTCCACATCTGCAAAGAAAGCCTCAGGCCCCGCCCCGAGGGGCCCCTTCCCTCCTGGGAAGAGCAGGACTTCAGACAGGAGCTTAAGCCGAGAGGGCTCCAGACACAGCCTGGTTTCCGACAGGGCCAGCGTCACCTCCAGCTCCAAACCCAACTCCCCGCGCGTGAGCCAGGCCAGGGCCGGGGATGGCAGGGCGGATAGCAAGCACGTGCGGAGCTCCTCCATGGCCAGCCTGCGCTCCCCCAGCGTGAGCGTGAAGGCTGGTCTGAAGAGGGACAGCAAGTCCGAGGACAAGGGGCTGTCCTTCTTCAAGTCGGCCTTGAGACAGAAAGAGACCCGGCGGTCAACAGATCTAGGCAAGACCGCCTTGCTGTCCAAGAAGGCGGGCGGGGGCTCCGTCAGGTCCATCTGTAAGAGCGCAGTGGATGACAAGGCAGAGAAAGGCTCCCAGTCGCCAGGCTCCCAGCAGCCAAATGCCAGTGCGGTTGGGAAAGAGCCGCTTGCCTCCAAGGACCCCGCTGCTGCTAAACTTTCCCTGCTGTCTGCTCGCAAGCCCAAGACTTCTCAGCTCGATTCTGCAGCGCCCTCGTCTCCTGGGTGCAGGCAGCCTGCTGAGAAATCCTCCAGAAAGTTACCTTCTAGCATGCAAACCTCTGCACGGCCTTCTCAGAAACCTCAGTGATACTTCTGCAGTCCAGGTGTTTTATCTGTAAAGATGTTAATTTATTTAGAACCCCTTCCCTCCCACCAAAGCCCTTTATGCTTCTGTTTTGTATTTTTTGGGAGTCATGTGCCTGCTGTGTGTGTGTGTGTGTGTGTGTGTGTGTTTGTGCGCGCGCGTGTGTATATGGAGAATTCAATTGCAAATTGTTAAAAGCGTCGCCTTATTCTGCCATTGAACCAAATAACAGCCATAGGCAAAGCATTGACACCAAGCTAACTGAAATAATTATAGACGATACCCTGGACGGTCCCTTTAGTACATATTTCTTTCTAGAGAACTCTTAACGACTTTCATTGGACACTAGGGATTTGAAACCTGTGAAACCAGTTAAGCTATCACTAGTGTGCTCTGTAGAAGGATGAATTACTTGACTCTCGTTTCATCTGAGCGGAATTTGTCGTCAGCTGTGGATTGTCACGTGGCACCAGGAACTCTTACGAACTGTGACACTAACAGTGAAATAAACCGAGGGGAAAACTGTCGCTTTCTGCACTTTGGCCCCATCTTACCAGTTTTTGTCAAGGGCAATATTTTCACACTAACGTTTCTCAGGTATATACTCAGCTAGTGTAGGACGGTTGCGCATCCGTGAAAGGATCAGAGAAGGTGGCCTGTGGGTTGCTGTTGTTTCTCCTACTGCCACAGAGAGAAGTTTTTAGAGGTAGAAATGAAATCTTTCACCACCTTCCTATCTGCAAAGACGTGCATTGCCATAAGCTGTCTTGACCTGTGGGATGTGTTTTAAGAGATGGCAAGTCGGATAGCCAGAAAGCCAGTCACTAGTAGTTAAAAATTTTTTTTTTCCCTTGTAAATTTGCTCACTAAGGGTTTTGAAATGGACTAGAGAAAATTCCTGGAAAAAAAGAAATGAATTCTAGACTGGATGCATAAATCTGTGCCATTTCCTTCTCTGGTGTTGCTTTTTCTCCTATGTTAGAAATGGAAAGCCCCATGCTGCCCCGAGTGCGCACACCCGTGTTTCCTCGTCTTGTAACCTGGAGAGGAAAGAAGTCGCCTGATGCCAGCAGCCAGTGGTGGTGTTTTCGAGCAACGTGTGACAGTGTTATGTGCACACTGGTCCTGCCTGTCAGGCTTCGTTGGGATTGTTTTTCAGGAATACATTTATTTCTTCTTTGTGCTGAAGATGTAATGAAACTCACAAGCAGGCTGGAGCCTGTTTCATCTGGCATTGTCAGTGAAAATTGCATTTCTTGTTTAGAGAAAAAGGGAACCTCAAGAAATTCACAGATAGGCAAGATATGTATATAGATTATTTCAAGCTTTTAGGAGATGTTTTGGGATTTTTAGCTTTTTTATTTTCCATTTTTTAAAAACGTCGAAGAGAGTCATGGTTCTGATTCTCTTTGAATAGCATTTGTCACTTTGCTGTGAAATATGGCATGCTAAGTTTATACGCGTTTACATATTAACTTTTTTTTTAAGTCATGGACTCTTCAGGTTCTTCCTGAACACCTTGTACACGGATCCATTCATATAATCTCCCTTTTCAGTATTGGCGTGTGCGAAGTAACTAGAACATACATTACCTGCATAGCTATGGGTTCTGCACTGCCCTGTTTTTCTTTTCTCCCCCTTTCTTTTCTGTGAATGCCTCTAGGGAGATGCTTCTAGTAGGTTGCTTTATTTTGCTGCTAATTTGAGCACGAGCAGGTTAACCTGCAAGTCTGGAGGCCACGTGTGTTGAGGGTAAGCTGAAATTGTAGACCCCTGCGACGTTTAAGAGAACACATCTGGCCTTGTGAGAGTTACGCTAGTGCTCCGTGAAATCCACTTACTCTGAGCCTGTTGCGCTTGATCCTGACTTCACCACTCTACCAGGAGTCCTCATCTCACCGTGCAGGCGCCTGGCTCCCCAGAGCAGCCTCACTCTCCCCTGCTGGGCTGTGACTGCCTTCCATCTTGATCTTGTTGCTTCGAGCAGCACATTGACAGCTCCATCAGTGTTTAGCCACTGTGAGTTTTCCTATATCACTTTGATTTCCTAAAAAGATTGCACCAGATGTGGGGTTGTCAATATCTGGAATTGAGTATTTGTCTATTTGAACCTCTCATCTTTCTTTAATAGGTAAATCTCATTTGAAATCTTTTATCTGAAGCTCTGAAACAGTCTTAGAATCACAGTTGGACTACTCAGTGTTTTAATAACACTTTTTGGAGGGGAGGTGGGGAATATAAACAGTTAAGCATTAATAGAATGCAATATAATTTTCCCAGGGGTAAATATTTCGGAGTTCTCCAAGAATGGGTTTTCTGTTGTGTTTAGTGTCGTTATAATAAAAAAAAACCAAACCAAATCTATGAAATATATTAAAGTTCCATGGGATCTAGAAATAAACTTTGCATATCTATAAACTGTATGTCTATGGAATTTAGTTCCTGTTTCAGATTTTAATGGTAAAGAAATCAGGAAGTATGGCACTGTCTAGGCATCTTGGTAAGCAGTGAAAATTTCATCCTTAGTTATTAGGTTGCAACCTTTAAGCCACAGAAAAAGGATATTTTGCCCAAAAGTTTGGAGATGCTCTTTGTGATGTGAAGTATCTTCTAGAAAAATTACACTTGGTTCAGTTCTGTTCTTTGGTGGAGTTAGGGACTCGGTGTTCTGTTTTTTCTCTTAGTGATGTTTGGCACAATGAGCTTATATGTGTTTTGGGGTTAAAAATCATCTGCTGAAGATGGTAGACCCCTTCCTAGTTGACAACCAGGTGGGCCTGATTAGAGCAGTCATATTTCCTGATAGGCACAAAATAATCACCAACAGTAGTGTTGCATCTGTAATGTTTGTTTGCTTTTTAAAACCTTTATCCTTGATTTCTTTTCCCGTGAACATCGGGTGCACTGAGTCTTCATCATTCCTTCCGACAGCCCTACACCTTGCCTTTGTAACCCCTAATGTAGTTTGGAAGCACAAAGAAACTTAAGCTTGTGGCACCTCAAGACCGTCTCCCACCTTTTTTGTGTATTTTCTCATCCTAAAAGCAGCCTAGCTGAAAGTAAGTAATGCTCCACTGGGCCAATAGAAATGGGTGTGGGAGTGTTTGTGGTATTGCAGAGTACTGTTACTGTCTGTGAGGCTGCCCTCACCTCTTCTGCAATCCTCCTTTCATCATTCATTCGGCAAACATTCGTTGAGGGCTGCTTTGCTTGTAAAGGCACGCTGCGAGCTTCAGGAGTTCGTGCAGCTGATGGGCCCTGGGGGCACCGCTGAACCAGGGGTGCCAGTGACGTCCTAGACGGGGCGACAGTCCTCCCAAGCAGGAAGCTCCAGTGGATCCTGGTGATCGGCCGAGGCTTGGGGGCCTCCTGAACAAGTCTGCTCTGTTCTGGAAACCAAAAGTGCCCTTCTTCATCTTTGGAGACATTTTACTGTCACATCCTCTGTTTCAGACTGTGCTGTCTCGACTAAGAGGTTGGAAATCCGATCTGCAGTCCCTCTTCATTAAGAGTTTGGTCACCTGCATTTGTGTGAGGTGGATGTGGGGGTTTCTGTGGGTGGTGGGGGGGAAATGGTCATCCCTCTAAAATCTATCATGAAGAAAACAGGACAGAATGTAAAGGAAACAGAAGTGGCAGCCTTTACGAAAAAAGGAACAGAAGAGCTGTGAACAAAGCTCATTTATTTCAAATAAACGTGTTTTAAAAAGTAGATTGACATCCGATGTTAAATTTCATTCTGACCAATTACTGAGCAGCTGGAGATACTGTTTTCCTGTGTAGGTTATAATAATTATTGGATGCAAAGATTATTAGTGTTCCCGGGTTGGATTTTTGAGCTAGTATGCAAATCACAAGCACAGTTTCAATAAAACGTATTCTATGAGGCACACTGAACTTTGTATTACTTGGAATTGAGAAGAGCAAAAGTTGCTGACAAACCAGTGCCTATATCATAAACATAAACACAAAAAATAGCTGTTACTGTGCAGGCTGTCTGTCTTCAATTTCTTAAAGGGTAATGTTATTGCTAACTTCATATTTTGGGGGGGAAATCCCATGCGTTTATTTAAATGGACAGTCCATACTGCCGTTTGATCAACTCTCAAAGTGTTTTTGCATCTGCATTTTGAGCATGACCAATCATTTTTTTCCCCCAAGTAATGGAAATAATTTTGCATGGCCTCCGTCTAACCCAGAAAGCATGCTCTTACTACCTATGCAAACAACTAAGAAAAAATACAGACTACTTACACTCAATGTGAGTTTGAAAAAAAAAAGACATGTTAGATTCTGGAGCTCTATTTTTGAATCTGTAATTCTATAATCAGTATTGAAAAGCATGAATGTGATTTTTTGTTTTGCTTTGCATGTGTTTCTCTTGGCTGGGTTTTGTTTTTTTTTTTTAATCATTGGCAAGATTGTGTGTAAAATAAGTATTTTGGAAGCAGGAGTGGAAATGGGTGTGTTGAACACACAGTGGTTTATATACTGTATTTAGCCAGAAGACTTTCCTAAAGTATTTTGTTCTAAAAATAACCTGCCATTTTCTATAGATCTTAATGTTTTATATCTTCTAGGGTTCTATCGTGGTCACAAGGAAAGAATGTGACTTCTAACAGTGCTAACAATTCTCAGACACTTTTGTAGAGACTTAGCGCTGCTCTGGAAAGCTTTGGCACTTTCCCCACCACTGGTCACAGTGCGACTGCGCTGTGAGTGTACGGTAGCGTCCACGGAGGGTTGGGTTCTAGAGCTGCTCACAGTCGTCTAAGACTGGTGTTTCCCAGTTGAGGGAGATGGGAGGTCCAGACTTGGGAGGCTTTTTTCGGATCCCACGTACTCTCCCGGATTCCATCAAGCCTCTTGCGAAGAACTTGTCTGAGGTTGGGATACCCAGCGCTCACTAGAATTGTCTGGGGAACTTTTAAAAATGCCTCGGTCCCACTCCTCAGCTTTTGATCTAATTAGTGTAGTGGCAGGTCCCAGGAGCTACCATCAAGATATTTAAAGCTCGGAAGTGTTTCTAATTTGCAGAATTAAGAAGCACTGTGATACACCTTCCCTTTGCTGAGAAATATGGCGAGAATCACTGCCTTGTGAAGTACTCACAAATGACTCAGAGTCCTCTGTTGCTTTGGAGAGAGAGACAAGGGAAAAAAAAAAAAAAAAAGGGTTAACTGACCAAACTCCTGTTTGAAATAAGGGGGGCTGCCTTTCTGATGTGAGGAGCTCGGAGCATTGAGTGCCTCAGCCCTTGCCCGTCTGGTGGGAGCCGGGGGTCTGTAGTTCACTGGAGCTGTCAGTGTTCTGTGGGGCTTGCCTGCTTCCCACAGCCTCTCTACCAGAGGCCACAGCAGGGCCAGACCTTGGCAGGGAGCAGGGTGGTCACTCTGAGTTAGAAAATGCTGAAGTAAAACCTCCAGTGGCTTTGAAAGAGCTGTCCCTGATTCTGATAGACCATGGTCACCTTGTAATAGTTATAGTAGCAAACCCTAGGCTGCTGCCCAATTTCCTATTTAGGAATATTTAGCTCACTCTCTTACTATCCAGAATGTAGTTTCAGGATTTTTTTTTTTTTTAATGACTGTGAAGCATTTTATTTGGGGTTTTTTTTGGGGGGGGGAGGGCGGTGGTCAGTAACCCTCAGTATTTTTTTCATGTAACTAAAAAAATGACTATGCATCCAAAAATTTGGCAGTACATGTTACCTGTGGAGGCGAATGAAATTTAGTTTTAATCTGTGGTGAGCTGAATGCACTAAGAATATATTCAAAATAAGCTGCTGTGCTTCTCAGGTGATTTCTTCCTGTTAAGCATGATGCTGCCTACAGAAAAAGAAAACACAGTTTACTGGAGGTTTTCAACACTTCAAGGAATAAGTTAGAAGTAAAAACCCAAGTTGGAAATGCTCCTTTAGAAAGGCTGCCCTGAGCAGTGATACCAGTTGTAACGGTGAAAATGCAATATGAAATCCCCTAGGTGCTATTCTAAATGGTGAGGTGTCATTATACCAAATGGGGAGGCAGTTACTGTGTTTCTGGAGCTGAAGTTCTCTTTGTAGGCCTTTCACATATGCATTTATGTTCCCTTTGGTTTTGCTCACCAACTGTGCCTCTCACCACTGGTTAAAATTGAATTCAAGCCCCATTACAAAAGTAGTTTCTTGATTGAACTCTTAAGTTTTTACAGTGGAATTTCTATAGTTGTCTTAAAAGCTGCATGTCATATCACTGTATAACAAAATGCTTTGGTGGTGGTCATGCACCATTCATAGTGCTTTGTGTATGATTTTCTTTTTTAGTTGTACAGTAATATGGAAGGCAGGATGTCTTTCCTTGAGGCTGGGAACAAAGTGTATCATACATTTTAAATTATTTTAGAACAAGTGCATGAGATGTGTCACTGACTTCTGTTATTTATTTGTATGTTTTATTATTCAAAGTGTATGCACTTTTAAGAAGCAAAATTTATATTTTTATGTTTAAAATGTTTATTTCTGGAACAGCAGTTGATTATATAGTATACAGTTGGAATTTAAGAGAAAAGTGGAAAAATGTAATGAAATATAATAAATTTATTACATGATGCCCTCTTCAAGCCATATTCCTCTTTCTCCCCTTGCCAACCTCCATATTTTTGGTGTTAAACTAACTTTGGAAATTAAACAGGTACTTGTACTATACTGATGGATACAAAATGCTTTAAAGTTGTAGTATTAAGTGAAAACAAGTTTCAGAAGGATACATACATTGTGTAAGTAACATTTTAAAACAAACAAAAAATCTCATCCATGCTTATTTAATTTTCATAACCAAGAGTAAATGCAGCCATTTTCTTCAAGAGGCATGGGCCCTGGAAGTAGATAAAAACTCACATTTTAACTGAATTCCAGTGGGCTTTCAAACTTTTGTATTATTTCTCTCTTCTACCAAGATTTTATGATGGGAGGCAACAGCGGTTTAAAAGGAACCATCTTTTCTGGACCCTCTTGCCCCCGATACCTTCTTTTTCCACCATCCTGAAAATGTCACCTCTTAGGATGACTGCCTATTGAGGATGTCACATCACTTACAACCACTTGGGGGCACTAGAGATCAGCGTTATCAACGGTGTCCGTCCTTCAGGTTCTTAGCCTATGTGGGAATGCTTCTTTGTGAGTTGAGGAGCATTATAAGTGGACAGGGGTTTCAGTTTAGATAAGTACCACCAGCCATCATTTTTCCTAAGAATTGTTGGATACAGATCACAGGACAGATCTTATTTTCCTATGGCCCAGCATTATGGTTTAGGGTTAGGGCGGGGAGGCTGTTCCTAACCAAGGATGAGTGGACCAGAAAACCTAAAGTACAGCACCATAAACCTAATTTTAACTGGTAAGATTGTGCTCTAGGTTGTATGAGAGAATGTAACCATGTAGTACACTGATCATTTGAGAGGCATCTTTAATGTCCGAAAATGTTCACGTTGTAAAATACATAGATACCGTAGTCATTTTAATAATAAGGCAAGTATTGAAAGATCACTGTCTCCTTAGAATTTGGAAGATGATTTTCAAATATTTGAATGATCAATATCTCCCCACACATGTTTCCCTTCTGTGCCAGTCTTCCTGGAAAAAGCAAAGACCTGATAAATCCCCTCTCCCTGGCACAAGTATTCCTGTGGGTCCCGTGACTGATTCCAGGTCACTGTCACTCCACAGGGTGTGGCTTGAAGCCACCCTCAGCCCCCAGGATGCCCTTTCTCCTTCCCTGGCACCTCCTGAATTCTCCCAGGTGGACGTCTCGGGTTTTCTTTTCGTGGCTCTGTTCTCTGTCTTGAGATGGGTCTTCTGGTAGGTGTGCCCTCTTTGGGTGGGTTGGGTCTTCCTCATTTAGAACCCTCTGCAGCTCAGTCCTGACTTGGTCTGGCCTCAGCCGTGTTTCTCACCCCCTCCCCACATTTCCACACAGAGGACCAGAGCTCTCCTCTCCCAGACAGGTTTTTGCCTGATGCAGCATAACCCATCAGCTTGGTACCCTGTCTCTTGGCATATGCAGGAGGCTGACATTAATTTGACTAGCTCTTTGGATTTAAAACAACTCAGTTTTTTCAAGAAAGTGGGAAGACAATGTGAATGAAACCAGTGTTGCGGTCAGAATTGGGCTTCCCTGCTGCCAGCAGGCTCTCCTGTAGCTTTCCTTGGTTTAGGAAGATTTCACAGAGGCCCTCAGTGTACAGATCCAGTTCCTAGGACACAGGGGCATCATGTCAGAGTCCTCATCTCCAGAGAGCAGGAAAGGGAAGGCACGGGGTGGGCAATGATGCTGTGTGGTCAGCGCCAGCCTCAGGATTCCAAATCCATAAGAGTGTGTTGGGGAAAGCACCCCTTTAATTGTCTGATTCAAAATTAAAGTCCAAGCTTCCCTGGTGGCTCAGATGATAAAGAGTCTGCCTGCAGTGTGGGAGACCCAGGTTCGATTCCTGGGTTGGGAAGATTCCCTGGAGAAGGAAACAGCAAACCACTCCAGTATTCTTGCCTGGAAAATCCCATGGACGGAGGAGCATGGATGGAGGAGCCTGGCAGTCTACAGCCCGTGGGTTCCCAGAGGGTCAGACACGACTGAGTGACTTCACTTTCACTTTTCTTTGTTTAGCAACGCCTCCTGTCTGTCTGGACACAGGACCGTTCTCCAAGGAACTCGCTGTCTAGTCGGGGTCAGGTTGGTGGATAGATAATGAAGATTTCAGCATGTGGTTTCTGCTTTTCCTCCCTCAAGGCACCTCCACATTCCCACCCCATCTCCAGCCACTTCCTGCTGTTGTGCTCAGAAGCCTTTTCTCTTGAGGTGCCCCATGGCTCACCCCCTTATCTCCTAGTGTCTTTTATCAGATGTCAGCCTCTTAGCTAGGTCTGCCCTGGCCACCTTTTAAAACACTGCACCCAGCCTCACATTTTCTCCCTCCTCCCTACTTTGCTTCATGTCACTTAGTACCAACAGCCACTATCTGTACAGTATATATGTAACATACAGTCGTGTGTGCCAGGTCGCTCCAGTCATGTCCGACTCCGTGGCCCTACAGACTGTAGCCCACCAGGCTCTTCTGTCCATGTGGATTCTCCAGGCAAGAATACTGGAGAGGGTTGCCATGCCCTCCTCCAGGGGGTCTTCCCCACCCAAACATCAAACCTGCGTCTCCTGCGTTGGCAGGCGGGCTCTTTACCATTAGAGCTGTGTGTGGGGTACAGTGTGTATACCTAAAATGGTTTGTGTGCTCACAGGAGGGCAGGGCTGTTTGTTCTGTTCTTTTCCCACCACCTAGGAGAGTGCCAGGCACAAGTAAGTAACTACTAAGTAGTTACTAAGTAAATATGTACCAACTGGAGGAGTGGATTTGCTTGGGTAATCCACTTAGCCTTTCTGCATTTGGCTTTCTGTCTAGAAGATGAAGAGTGATGGTACTTCATGGAGTTAAACGGGAAAGATGCCCTAAGCATTCAGCACAGGGCGTGGCACAGAGAAAGGCCTCGGGATGGGGAGGAGGGGATGACCCTGACCTTCAGGGGACCTCTACAGAGGAGCAGGCATCTGAGCATAACTTGCTCATCCCAGGCTGGGGAAACTGCTTGCGCTTTCTGGAAACCTCAGGAGTCCAGTCTTCTGGAATGTAGGACAGGAAGGCAGGAAGCAGTGGATGAAGGGGGAGGGAGGTTGCCAGAGGCTTCATCTGGAAGGATCTTTTATGACCATACACATTTGTTCTGAAGTAAATGAGAATCCAGGAAGCGATTTTAATTTGGAAGAGAGATGAGATCCAGTTAGTGACTTAGCATGGTCACCATGGCAACGACGTGGCACCAGCAAGCCCTGGTTAGGAACTTGTTACAGGAATCTGGTAGAGTCCTGTGGAAGGGCTGACCTGAAACAGTGTTGGGTGAACAGAGGGGAAGTGGCGTGCTCAGGCCTCGGGGGCAGGCTCCTAGGTTTGAACCCTGGTACCATGACTTCCTAGCTGGACAATCTTGGACAGCTCACCTCTCTGTGCCTCAAATTCTTTACCTGTTAGTTGTGGCTAACAGTATCTGTATGATGGTGGGGAGGCTAAATTGGTATGCTTGGTTTATTTACTTTTAATATGATCACTAATGTATTTAGTTTTACCCTATCTGTTTTGTATTTCTTTTTCTCTTCTTTCTCTTAGATTCAGTTCAGTTCAGCTCAGTTGCTCAGTCGTGTCCTACTCTTTGTGACCCCATGAATCGCAGCACGCCAGGCCTCCCTGTCCATCACCAACTCCCAGAGTTCACTCAGACTCACGTCCATCGAGTCCGTGATGCCATCCAGCCATCTCATCTTCTGTTATCCCCTTCTCCTCCTGCCCCCAATCCCTCCCAGCATCAGAGTCTTTTCCAATGAGTCAACTGTTTGCATGAGGTGGCCAAAGTCCTGGAGTTTCAGCTTTAGCATCATTCCTTCCAAAGAAATCCCAGGGCTGATCTCCTTCAGAATGGACTGGTTGGATCTCCGTGCATTTTAATCAGCCATTTTTTAAATTCCAGTTTTCACTTCTGTATTTCATTCTTTTGCTCTTCTTTCAGTGGTTATCCTTGTGATTTCAATAGGCATTCTTGATTTTTAACAAGAGTGTAAGAAAAACTGGTAATTTTTACCCCTTCAGGGTTTTAGAACACTTTAACCCCATTTTACTCTTTCTGCCGTTTGCTATTTGTTGTGTATTCAGATTCAATGTGTGTTTAGCATATATATACACGCAGTCAGCCCTCCCTTCTGTGGCTTCTACACCGTGATTGGTTGAATCCACAGATGGGGGACCCGTGAACATGGACAACTGACAGTACTATGCCATCCTTGGACTTGAGCATCCTTGGATTTGGGTACTCACGAGGTGGGGGTGGGGGTCCCGGAACCAATCTCCCATGATACTGAGGGATGGCTGTATATATAACTTATACAACAAACATTAGTATTATTTTCTCTATCCTGTTTTTGCATTCATTTATTTTTGGCCGTGCTGGGCCTTTGTTGCTTTTGGGTGGACTTTTCTCTAGTAGCAGGGGGCAGGGGCTCCTCTCTAGCTGCAGCGGGCAGGCTCAGTAGTTGCAGCACCCGGGCTCTAGAGCACAGGCTTAGTAGTTGTAGCTCAGTTGCTCCTTGGCATGTGGGATCTTCCCAGACCAGGGATCGAACCTGTGCCCCTTGCATTGGCAGGTGGATTCTCATCCACTGTGCCACCAAGGAAGTCCTCACTGACATTATTGTAATTGATGTTAGAAGCCAGTATTCACTTAGACTTACCAAGATATTTACTGTCCATCGCTCTTCTTTCCTTCCTGCATTTCAGTGTTTCTTCTGTGGTCAATTTCCTTCTTGCTGAAGAATTCCTTTCGTGTTTCTTTTTTAAGCCCATGCTAATGAAAGTGAAGAGGAACTAAAAAACCTCTTGATGAAAGTGAAAGAGGAGAGGGAAAATGTTGGCTTAAAGTTCAACATTCAGAAAACGAAGATCATGGCATCCAGTCCCATCACTTCATGGGAAATGGATGAGGAAACAGTAGAAACAGTGTCAGACTTTATATTTTTGGGCTCCAAAATCACTGCAGATGGTGACTGCAGCCATGAATTTAAAAGACGCTTACTCCTTGGAAGAGAAGTTATGACCAACCTAGATAGCATATTCAAAAGCAGAGACATTACTTTGCCGACTAAGGTCCGTCTAGTCAAGGCTATGGTTTTTCCTGTGGTCATGTATGGATGTGAGAGTTGGACTGTGAAGAAGGCTGAGTGCCGAAGAATTGATGTTTTTGAAGTGTGGTGTTGGAGAAGACTCTTGAGAGTCCCTTGGACTGCAAGGAGATCCAACCAGTCCATTCTGAAGGAGATCAGCCCTGGGATTTCATTGGAAGGAATGATGCTGAAGCTGAAACTCCAGTACTTTGGCCACCTCATGAGAAGAGTTGACTCACTGGAAAAGACTGATGCTGGGAGGGACTGGGGGCAGGAGGAGAAGGGGATGACAGAGGATGAGATGGCAGGATGGCATCATGGACTCGATGGACGTGAGTCTGAGTGAACTCCAGGAGTTGGTGATAGACAGGGAGGCCTGGCGTGCTGCGATTCTTGGGGTCGCAAAGAGTCGGACAAGACTGAGTGACTGAACTGAACTAAACTGAACTAATGATGCATTCTCTTAGTTTTTATGTGATTAGAAATGTCTTTATTTTGCCTTTGCTTTTAAAAGTTATTTTCAGTGAGGATAGAATTCTATGTTGGAAGTTATTTTCTTTCATTTTCATTCCGTGGTCTTTTGCTTTTTATTAGTTCTATAGATAAGTCAGTTCCTTTGAAGGTGTGTATTTATTTTCTAAATGCTTTGAAGATGCCTCTCTTTGTTTTTCTTCAGTTTCATCATGATGGGCCTGGTGTGGGGTTATTTTCTGGTTTGTTTCTATCCTGCACTTCATGAATCAGACTTGGGAAAGTTTTCAAGCATTATCTCTTTAAATATTGTTTCTGACCCATTTTCCCATCTGCTTTTAGGGCTCAGTAAATGGCATCACCATCCGCTCCAGGTGATCAGTCCAGAAACCAGAGATCCATCCTTGATTCTGCTTTTCCCCTCAGACGTATCTTTACATCTAATCCATCTGCAAACCCTGTCTAAGCCTGGCTGTTTTCAGTTGCTAAGTTGTGTCCTACTCTTTGCAGCCCCGTGGACTGCAGCATGCCAGGTTTCCCTGTCCTTCACCATCTCCCAAAGTTTGTTCAAACTCATGTCCATTGATTCAGTGATGCCATCCAACCATCTCATCCTCTGTCACCGCCTTCTCCTGTCCTCAATCTTTCCTAGCATCAGGGTGTTCTCCAATGAATTGGCTCTTTGCATCATGTAGCCAAAGTATTGGAACTTCAGCTTCAACATCAGCCCTTCCAATGAATATTCAGGGTTGATTTCCTTTAGGATTGACTGGTTTGATCTCCTTGCAGTCCGAAGGACTCTCAAGGGTCTTCTCCAACACCACAGTTCAAAAGCATCAATTCTTTGGTGCTCAGCCTTCTTTATGGTCCAACTCTTACATCTGTACGTGACTACTGGAAAAACCTTAGCTTTGACTATGCGAATCTTTGTTGGCAAAGTGATGTCTCTGCTTTTTAATATGCTGTCTAGGTTTAACATAGCTTTTCTTCCAAGGAGCAAGTGTCTTTTGATTTCATGGCTGCAGTCACCGTCTACAGTGATCCCACAATTTTGTACTGAATCTGCCCACCTTTCTTTCCACTGATGACATCTGACTTCAGGTCACTATCGTCTCCTGACTGAGCTTCTGCATCAGCCTCTTAAATAAATCTGTCCACTTCTCCAGTCCTGTCTCATGTCACGCTCCTTCACTGCAAGCATAGAAACCACCAGAGTGTCTTGACCACAAGGCCTTGGCACTGGCTGTTTCCTCTGCCAGGAATGTTCTTCCCTGGCATGTCCATATGGCAAGTCCTTTCTCATCCCAAATGGAGTCCCACATCCAGCATCATTGTCACCTGACTCTGCAGTCATTTTTTAAAATGAATACCTCTATATTCAATTCTTTAATTCTTTTCATTCTTTATTTCATTACCCTATTGTATTTTCATAGCACATCCCAGTCTCTGATATTCTTATTTCTTCACTGGTACTAATTTATCATGAGTCTTCCCCACCAGAATGTAGTCACCATGAAAGCTGAGTCTCTGTCTTTAATGTGTTACTTATGTCATTTTGTATGTTTTCAGCTCTAAGGAACAAAGTGTACAACCAAATTTGACTGTGCTGCTGCTGCAGCTGCTGCTAAGTCCCTTCAGTCGTGTCTGACTCTGTGTGACCCCATAGACGGCAGCCCACCAGGCTCCTCCGTCCCTGGGATTCTCCAGGCAAGAACACTGGAGAGGGTTGCCATTTCCTTCTCCAACGCATGAAAGTGAAAAGTGAAAGGGAAGTCGCTCAGTCATGTCCAACTCTTCGCGACCCCATGGAACGCAGCCTACCAGGCTCCTCCGTCCATGGGATTTTCTAGGCAAGAGTACTGGAGTGGGGTGCCATCTATGCATGTATGCTGAGGTGCAGAGAGAGTAAATAACTTACCTAACAATCACACCAGTCTAAGTGGTACATCTTGGATACAAACATAGGCCCACTACTTCAAAACTTGTGTGTTTTTTTCATTATTACTCCAATACTCTATACTATTATTAAGGAAATTTAATAATCAACCTATACAACTGCATTTAGTAATGCAGTTACTAGAAGAGGAATCCTTCTACATTGTATAAAGTCCTCTTTTTTGTGGAATCTCTGAGTAAATTTTTACTACAGTGAATTCCAGAAGTGGGGAAATTGCTACTTTTTGGAAACACAGTTTAGAAGAGTGTCATTGGCTTTTTGAAACTTAAAAATTAATTTTGGACTCATAGAAAAGTTGCAAAAAATAGCTCAGAGGATTCCCATATATTCCTCCCTCTCTTCAGTTTCAGTTCAGAGCTCAGTCGTGTCGGACCCTTCGCGACCCCGTGAATCGCAGCACGCCAGGCCTCCCTGTCCATCACCAACTCCTGGAGTTTACCCATACCAACCTGGGGAGTTCCTCTTTCAGTATCCTATCGTTTTGCCTTTTCATACTGTTCATGGGGTTCTCAAGGCAAGAATACTGGTTTTCCATTCCCTTCTCCAATGGACCACATTCTGTCAGACCTCTCCACCATGACTCATCCGTCTTGGGTGGCCCCACACGGCATGGCATAGTTTCATTGCATTAGACAAGGCTGTGGTCCATGTGATCAGATTGGCTAGTTTTCTGTGATTATGGTTTCAGTGTGTCTGCCCTCTGATGCCCTCTCGCAACACCTACCGTCTTACTTGGGTTTCTCTTACCTTGGATGTGGGGTATCTCTTCACGGCTGCTCCAGCAAAGTGCTAGCTTCCCCTAATGTCAGCATTCTGCAGAACCAAAATACTTATTGAAACTCAAAATTAATATTGGTTTACTATTATCAACTAAACTAGACTTTATCTGAATCTTACCAGTTTTTCCACTAATGTCTTTTTTTTCCTATTCCAGAAACCAGCCCGAGACCCCATGTTATGTTGAAGTGACATGTCTCCTTAGTTCCTCCAAACTGACAGACCTCACTCTTTCACAAGGGGCTTCCCTGATAGCACAGTTGATAAAGAATCTGCCTGCAATGCAGGAGACCCCGGTTTGATTCCTGGGTTGGGAAGATCCACTGGAGAAAGGATAGGCTACCCACTCCAGTATTCTTGGGCTTCCCTTATGGCTCAGCTGGTAAAGAATCCACCTGCAATGTGGGAGACCTGGGTTCAATCCCTGGGTTGGGAAGATCCCCTGGAGAAGGGAAAGGCTACCCACTCCAGTATTCTGGCCTAGAGAATTCCATGGACTGTATAGTCTATGGGATCGCAAAGAGTCGGACACGACTGAGTAACTTTGACTTTCACTCTTTCAAAACCTTAACAATTTTGAAGAGTATTAACCAGTTATTATGCAGCATGTGTCTCAGTTTGGATTTATTTCATGCTTTGTCATGGTCAGACTGAGATTTTTCATTGTTTGGCAAGAATATTCCAAAAACAACGTATCAGAGGGAGAAGGTAACTGATAATGTCCTTTTACTGGTGGTGGTAAAACATTGGCCATTTGGTTAAGGTGGTGTCTTCTGGGTTTCTACACTGTAAAGGTGCTGTTTTTTCCCTATGGACTTAATAAATGTCTTGGGGAGGTAACGTTAGGTCATGCAACTGTCCCATCTCTCCTCCTGTGGCCCACTAATTTCAGCATCCACAAGTGGGTCTTGCCTGCAACAACTTTTTTATTGCAGAGGTATTCTTTTTCTTTTTGGGAAGGGAGGTTTTTATTTTTACTTTTTGGCTGCACTGGGTCTTGGCTGCTGTGCGGGCTTTCTTCTAGTTGCAGCGAGCAGGGGCTGCTCTCTGGTTGTGGTGCACAGGCTTCTTACTGCGGTGGCTTCTCTTGTTGTGGAGCAAGGCTGCAGGGCAGGCAGGCTTCCATCGTTGTGGCTCCTGGTCTCTAGAGCACAGGCTCAGTAGTTGTGGCACACAGGTTTAGTTGCTCCATATCATGTGGGATCTTCCCAGACCAGGGGCGGCACCCACATCTCTTGCATTGGCAGGTGGATTCTTCACCACTGAGCCCCCAGGGAGGCCCATGGGGGTATTCTGGTGGTGAAAGAAAGACATGGTAAAAACCTCGCTAAATGAGAAGGTCAGAAGCAGGGAAGTGCAGGGCTGGCTCAGTGCCTTAGCCTGGACCAAGGCTCTCCTCTCTGCCATTCTCAGCAGGTCCTCAGATTTGGCCTTCAGTGACGACATCCAGCAGAGAAAGATGGGGCCTTTCTCTACCAGAGTGTCTTGACCAGGGAGGGGAATGTTTCTTAGATCTGCTTCCCCACCCCAACCCCTCACCATTTTCTGAAACCCTCCCCTTGGATCCATTGACCAGGATCTTGGTTACCTGCCCATGGCCAAGCTACAAGGAAAGCAAAGGAAGTGACTAACCACCATTTCCAGCTAGTGTTGGGGGAGGTGTGGGAGGGCAGGTTCCAGCAGAGAAGCAACTTAGGGGAGCTGGTGAGCGCTGGGGAGAGAGCCCGGTGTCTGCCACACTGCACTGTCCCCGGCACCTAAGGCAGTGCCCCACACCTGCAGGCACTCAGTTAATCCTTGTGGAGCCTGTGAGTTCTTTGTCCTTGGCTGGAGATGTAATCTGCCATGACCTGGAAGCATTAGAGCTTGGGACGGTGGTCCCAGACAGACGAGAGTGACGTGGGGAGTGGATCAGGGGATTGGTGAGTTCAGCATGGCAAGGATGGCGGAATGGCAAGGGGGGCCCGGAGGGAGTCCCCTGCTCATAGCGCCTTAGCTTCCTCATGCATCGGTCTCCAGCAGGGTCACGCACCTCCAGCCCCCACCCCGTCCCCTCCAGGCAAGCCTGGGGAGAACCTACAAAGGCATTCATGCAAGAAGGGAGAGAGACCTGTCTGCCAGACCCACTGAGAAGGTTCTCCAGAGGAAAAAGGGGTGCTGGGGTGGGGGGAAGCCCTGCTCTGTACACGCAGGAGCCAGGCTCTGGGGACCTCGGACACAGCCTGGTAGCTTGTTTGGTAAATAATGACATTGTTATAAATATTTAATAAGTCAAGGGACTGCAGCACATGAAAAATGGATGAGGTCCCTGAGTGGGAAAGCGCAGGCTTTCTCCCCACGTCTGCTCTGGGGGAGGCAGTTAGAGGCTGACGTCTGTTTGGGCTGACACCTGTATTTGTGGTGGGGCTGATGAATGGCTGGAGAAATAGTCGCCATGTTTAGGAAGCATCAATCCATCAAGCTGGAGTTTAGTCTGAGGGAGGAATTCACAGCCATCAATATTCCCGTGTTTATTAAGCAGCGCGGGTTTCAGGAGGCAGCGAGCCTCGAGTTGGTCCTGGGAGCAGCGCCTCCAGAAAGGGCACAGTGGCTCCTTGATGAATGACTTTAATAAGAAGCAGCTTAGAAGTACCTTCAAGTAAGAAACTAATAACAATAATTAGATGTTTCTTAATCATTTATTTATTTTATAATTTATGCCCTGCCTGCTTCTGGAAAAAGAATGGAAGTGGCTTGCAATTAAAACACATCTACCCAGGATGGTTCAAATGAAGATAAACATGCGATCAGAAGCCGTATTGAGGGAGTGAATTTTTCTTAATCAGCTTGCCTGCTACCCGCTGAGAGTGTTGTGTGCCCTCTCCTTGCCAGTCACCTTTGGCTCCTCGGTGCCACTGGGATGTGGCAGGTGCAAAGTGGCGGCTGCGGGCGTCATGGGACAGGTGGGTGAGGCCGGAGCAGGGTGTGACCCGTGGTCTCCGCATCTCAGCCCTGTGCCCCCAGCCACATTTGCATTTCGTTTGTCATCGCTCCTAACAAATCTGTGTGTCTGTGGCAGAGTGGCATGAAAAATTAATCCCCTGTGTCAGAGCTTGTCCAAGTGACAGTGCAGAAAGGGAACAACGGGGGCAACACGCGTGGTGCTTCCTACTTAACCACTCTCGTGTTCCCTGGCCGCCTTCTCCCGAGCCTGCGTGTCTGGGCTAACAGGGTTTCAGCAGCCAGACCCTCCCTGTGGGCTGAGGCCAGAGAGCCTGCCTTCACACAGTAGCTCAAACTGTGTCTGGTCTGTGCTCACCCTCCTCCCTGCCCAGTGGAACAGAAGTGGCTGTGGTCAGAGCTGGGTGGCCAGTTGACCAGTCTTGGCTGAAGCATCCTGGGCTTAGAGAAGGAGGAGGAAGGTGGGCAGAGGGTGGGCAGAGGGCAGGGTGAGGCAGAGATGTTCTGGTGAGGCTCTGGTGTGGGAGAACCTGGCAAATAGGTGGGCAAGGGGCAGAGAGGGGATTGGGGAAGGCTTAAGTGTCTGCTGCTTCAGAACCTCCACGAGTGGCAGAGTCAAGTTTCCCTGCACATTGAGACGTTCAACAAATGTTTGTTCACTCTGAATCTGAGGTTGGCTTCTTTCTGACCTGAGGTCATGGGGACGGGAGAGGCCACCTCCTCTCTGCGGCAGGTGTGGTCTCATGTAACAGATTAAAATCATGGATTCTGGAGCTAGACCACCTGGGTTCAGATCTCAGTGTTACCATGCCCTGAATTTGTGAGTGAACATCGCTCAGTTGCATCCAATTCTTTGCGACCCCATGGACTATACAGTCCATGGAATTCTCCAGGACAGAATATTGGAACGAGGTAGACTTTCCCTTCTCCAGGGGATCTTCCCAAACCAGGGATCGAACCCAGGTCTCCCACATTGCAGGTTGACTCTTTACCAGCTGAGCCACAAGGGAAGCCCTAGGGCCCAAATCTGTGGCCCTAGGCAAATTGTTTTACTTTTTTTTTCAGTGCCTCAATGTCATGTATGTAAAGTAGGTAGAAGAATGCCTGGTGCTTGGTGTTAAATGGATTAGCAGCTGGATTTCCCTGGTCTTCATCCAAGGTGAATGGATGAGGACAGGCCCTGGAGCTCAGTGACCTGGCCTTGAGCTATGTGGGCAAGGTCGTGTGGCTGGAGCTCTGGGGAGGGAGTTAGGAGCTTGTTGGCTTGCTGAATGGCCTTGGGAAGATACACATCCTCTTCTGTCTGCTTGGCCAATTGATCAAAAGAAATCCCCTTTGCCTCCCTATCTATTTAGATGAGTGTGAACACAATGTTAGGGTTAATTGAGATGAACTACCCTCATCCAAGCCAGGGCCCAGCCAGGTTCCCTGCTCTGGCCCGTAAAACTTCTGTCAACACCCAAGCAAGTGCTAATAGGCATTGAAGAAGTGAATTGATTTCTCTGGGTTAATGATCTTGTTTTCTGCAGTAGATACTGGCAACTGTTCTGCATTATCCCTTCCCTATGCTACCAGAGGCTGCATCTCCCAGCCTCCCTACAAGTAGGTATGGTCACATGACTAACTTCTGCCTGAAAGAGTGTAAGAAGAAGTGGTATATACAATATCCAAATCACATCTTTTTTTTTTTTTTTTTTTTTTGCTGCACTAGGTCTTTGTTGGGGCTTCCCTGATGGCTCAGACAGTAAACTCATAGCTCAGTTGGTAAAGAATCTGCCTGCAATGCAGGAGTGAGTGAGTGAAGTCACTCAGTCGTGTCCAACTCTTTGCGACCCCGTGGACTGTAGCCCACCAGGCTCCTCCGTCCATGGGATTCTCCAGGCAAGAATAGTGGAGTGGGTTGCCATTTCCCCCTGTTCAATTCCTGGGTTGGGAAGATCCACTGGAGAAGGGATAGGCTACCCACTCCAGTATTCTTGGGCTTCCCTTGTGGCTCAGGTGGTAAAGAATCCGCCTGCAATGCAGGAGACCTGGGTTCGATCCCTGGGGTGGGAATATCCTCTGGAGGAGGGCATGGCATCCCACTCCAGTATTCTTGCCTGGAGAATCCCCGTGGACAGAGGAGCCTGACGGGCTACAGTCCATGGGGTCGCAGAGAGTCAACATGACTGAGCAACTAAGCACAGCACCAGGACTTTGTTGTGTCATGAGGGCTTTGCTGTGGGATCTTAATTCCCCAACCAGAGATCAGACCCACATCTCCTGCACTGGAAGGCAGATTCTTAACCACTGGCCCACCAGGGGAATCACATCTTTTAAAAGGGAGTAGGTTGCCCTCCACTTCCTCCCTTTCCCCCTTCCTGCTGGCTGGCCCCTGGAGCAGACATGGAAGCCACATGTGGGGGTGGGCAGTGCAGTCCTGCAGTTCCAGACTGTTGTGTGAAAATAAAAGCCTGTTAATTTATTTAAGGTAGCACATTGTTAGGTCTTTTGTTTCAACAGAAGAGCCTCTTCCCTAACTGACATAGGCTTCCTTTGGCATAACTTTGGCACACTCAGAATTCTAAGACAAGGACTGGAAGAGTAGAAAGAGGAGGCAGAAGAAAAAGAAAAGAAGAAGGAAAGAATAGGATGTCCCCCTCTCTTTGTCACCTGGTTGATCCATATTAATTTCTTCTCAAGTACCAGAAAAGTCTTCCCTGACTTCTACCTTCCTCCAACGTCACTATCAAATGCCTCTCTAGCTCCAAGTAACCCTAACACAGCATTTATCACAATTGCAACACACACTCCTTTGGCTCCTGTTTCATCTTCATCTTTGCTCTCAACTGACTCAGATTCTAGGTCTGTTGTCCAAAGCCTGCCAGGGCAGGACCACATTAGTCCTTGACCCCTGGTCCCACTAGCATTAGGAAGCAATGATCTACAGCCAGGCTCTGTGCCCTCTCTTGGGGTCAAAAGATGGAACTGCAGGATCAACTGAAGCCCTCCATTTTCATCATAGATTCCACGTGGTTGCCCAGTGTTTGCTGAAGATTTGATCATTCTTTCAACAAAGGTTTATGAAATGCCTTCTACATGTCAGCCAGAGTTCACTAGACTCTGCTGTCGTTGCTGTCCAGTTGCTAAGTTGTGTCTGACTCTTTGCCACCTTGTAGACTGTAGGATGACAGGCTTCTTTGTCTTCCACTATCTTTCAGAGTTTGCTTAAATTCATGACCATTGAGTTGGTGGTGCTAACTAACCACCTCATCTTCTGTTGCCCCCTTCTACTTTAACCTTCAATCTTTCCCAGCATCAGGGTCTTTTCCAACAAGTTGGCTCTTTGCATCAGGTGGCCAAAGTATTAGAGTTTCAGCTTCAGCATCAGTCCTTTCAATGGATAGTCAGTGTTGGTTTCCTCTAGGATTAACTGGTTTGATTTCCTTGCAGTCCAAGGGACTTCTCCAGCACCGCAATTCAAAATCATCAATTCTTCAGTGCTCAGCCTTCTTTATTGACCAACTCTCACATCCATACATGACTACTGGAAAAACCATATCTTTGACTATATCGACTTTTGTTGACCAAGTGATGTCTTTCATTTTTTATATGGTGTCTATGTTTGTCATAGCTCTTCTTCCAAAAAACAAGCATCTTTTATTTTCATGGCTGCAGTCATTGTCCATAGTGATTGTGGAGCCCAAGAAAATAAAATCTGTCACTGCTTCCACTTTTCCCCCTTCTATTTGCCATGAAGTGATGGGACCAGATGCCATGATCTTAGTTTTCTGAACATTGAGTTTTAAGCCAGCTTTTCATTCTCCTCTTTCACCTTCATTAAGAGGCTCCTTAGTTCCTTTTCACTTTCTGCCATAAGATGGTGTCATCTGCATGTCTGAGGTTATTGATATTTGGCAATCTCGATTCCAGCTTGTGATTCATCCAGCCCAATGTTTCACATGATGTACTCTGCATATAAGTTAAAGAAGCAGGGTGACAATATACAGCCTTGATGTACTCCTTTCTCAGTTTTGATCTAGTCTATTGTTCCCTGTAAGTTTCTAACTGTTGCTTCTTGACCCATATACAGGTTTCTCAGGAGACACATACGGTGGTCTAGTATTCCCATCTCTTTAAGAATTTTCTACAGTTTGTTGTGATCCATAGAGTCAAAGGCATTTGTGTAGTCAATGAAGCAAAAGTAGATGTTTTTCTGGAATTCCTTGCTTTCATTATGATCCAATGAGTGTTGGCAACTTGATCTCTGGTTCCTCTGCCTTTTCTAAACTCAGCTTGTACATCTGGAAGTTCTTGGTTCAGATACTGCTAAAGCCTACTCTGAAGGATTTTGAGGATAACCTCACTAGCATGTGAAATGAGAACAATTGTCTGGTAGTTTGAACATTCTTTGGCACCGCCCTTCTTTGGATTGGGATGAAAACTGACATTTTCCAGTCCTGTGGCCACTGCTGAGTTTTCTAAACCTGCTGACATATTGCGTACAGCACTTTACAGGCATCATCTTTTAGGATTTGAAATAGCTCAGCTGGAATTCTATCACCTCCACTGCCTTTGTTTGTAGTAATGCTTCCTAAGGCCCACTTGACTTCACACTCCAGGATGTCTGGCCCTAGGTGAGTGACCACACCCTCATGGGTATCCGGGTCATTAAGACCTTTTTTGTATGGTTCTTCTGTGTAATCTTGCCATCTCTTCTTAATGTCTTATGCTTCTGTTAGGTCGTTACTGTCCTTTATTGCGCCCATCCTGCATGAAATGTTCCTTTGATACCTCCAATGTTCTTGAGAGATCTCTAGTCTTTCCCATTCTATTGTTTTCCTCTACTTCTTTGCATTGCTCATTGAAGAAGGCTTTCTTATTTCTCCTTGCTCTTCTCTGGAACTCTGCATTTGGTTGGATGTATCTTTCTCTCGCTTTTTGCTTGTCTTCTTTCCTCAGCTATTTGTTAGACAACCTCTTTGCCTTCTTGCATTTCTTTTCCTGGGGATGGTTTTGGTCATTGCCTCCTGTATAATGTTATGAACCTCTGTCCATAGTTCTTCAGGCACTCCATTTACCTATATATATGCATAAATAAAATAAGAGAAGTAGGATTTTCACAGCCTGAAGGTGGTCATATGCTGTAAATGAGAGGTATATTTATCTCAAGTTTCTGTAACTGAGGTCAATTAGATAAACAAGCAGTCTAATGTGGAATTTCCTTTTCCTTTGGTCTCACAGTTCATCAATGCAAAGAATTATTAATGCAACTGCTTCAGCTACTGGCCTTAAACTATCTTCACCTTATTTCTGAGAAAGCTCTCTAGACACGTGAAAACATTCATCAGAGTGAGTCTCTGAGGATTCAAAACAAGTGCCATCTTATGAAGCCATACTGCCGCAGTGAGACTGGGGAGGATACGGCAGTGACGTAAATAAAAGCAGGCTACTAGGAAAAGGCATTATCAGAGAAGCAAAGGGAATTTTTAGAGCCACAAAACATGATTGAGAAAATAGACTAGCACAATTAAATTAATTCATTAAAAAGCTCTATTTAAGAAGCTCCTCTAGCACTTGGTTAAAAAAGACAAAGAAACAACAATCCTGAAAGACAAAATAAGATATCAAACTAGATAGAATGATTCAGTATTTATGGAAAAGGAAGAAAATATATAGTGAAAGATAGAGGAGAAAAAATAATCAAAGAAAAAATGAAAAATTACTTGACCTGAAAATCTATTTATGTTTTTGACCTTAATATTTAAATCTTTGTGCCAAGAGGGTTTCCTGATTTATCCTCAGAATTGATTGGAAAAAAGTCTGTACGTGGATGTATTTTGTGGATTTTTATAAATCTTCCGTGTTAACATAGTAAGAGCAGTTCAATAGGTTAAAATGTGATTAAAGAGGAAAGAAAGATGCATTAGATTGTTCCCCTTCAACAGGGAGTCTTAGAAGGCAATGGCTAAAAGTTTACAGAATTTTGAGGAAAAATGATTGCAACTCTAGAATTCTATACCCTTCCAAACTATTGTTTGTGCATAAGAATAAAAGACAAATTTTTCAGTTTTTCAAAAACTCAGAAAAGGTATTATCCACATATAGCCATAAGAAATTTACTGGAAGCAGGTCTACAGCAAAATGAAAAAATTCAAAGTGAGGAACTGAACAAAAGGAAGACTTGGTATTCAGAAAACAGTAGTTCCAACTTATATACATAATAACATTAAGTGTGAATGAGTTAAACAATCTAATCAAAAGGCAGAAATTGTCAGACTGGATTTAAAAACAAGATATCATTATCTGCTATTCATAGAAGATACACTTTAGACTCAAAGATAGAAGTGGGTTGGAAATAAAATGATGTAAGAGAAATAACATGCAAATAGCAACCATAAAAAAGCTGAATGGTTATATTAATACCAGAAAAAAATAGACTTTTAAACAAAAAAAAGATACTAAAGTAGGGCATTTGATAATGAAAGGATTGATACATTAGGAAGATATGGCAAGTATATATATTCACCTAACAACGGTGCCCTCAAATACATAAAACAGAAATGGACAAAATTGGGAGAAAAATAAATAATTCAACAGTCATAGTGGGAGACTTCATTAGCCCATTTTCAGGGATGGGGATGGATAGAACTAAACAGAAGATCAACACGGAAATAGCAGACCTCAACACAAATGAATTAGACTTAACAAATACCTATAAGACACTCCATCCAACACACAAGTGGGACACTCTCCAAGGTGGATCATACAATACACCATGAAACAAGTCACGATAAACTTAATAGGATCCACATCATACAAAGACTGTTCTCTTTATATAATGGGGTAAAAGCAACAGAAAAAATTTCTGTTTTTCACAAATTCACAAGTATGTGGAAATTAGAAACACCCTCCTCAATAGCCAATGTGTAAAAGAAAAAAAATCACAGGGAATTAGAAAATACTTTGAAATGAAAGGAAAAGAAGATGCAACATGCCAAAACTTATGGGAAGCAGCTAAAACAGTGACAAATGTACAGCTGTAAATACCTATATTTAAAAAAGAGAGAAATATCTCAAATCAACAACTTTCTGCACTAAGAAGTGGGGGAAAGGGACTTCCCTGGTGGTCCAGTGGTTAAGAATCTGCCTGCCAGTGCAGGGTAGGCAAGTTCAATCCCTGGTCTGGGAAAAATCCCACAAGTGCCTGGGCAACTAAACCCTTGCACCCTAACTATTGAGTCTGTACCCTAGAGCTGGGCTGAACCTACTGAAGCCCACAAGCCCTAGAGTTCATAATCGACATCAAGAGAAACCTGAGCATCACAACTAGAGAAAAAGCCCATGGGCAGCAAGGAAGACCCAGTGCAACCAAAAATAAGTAAATAAAAATTTTAAAAAAAGAAATGGGGAAAAAGAACACACTAAGCCCAAAGAAAGCAGAAGGAAGCAATAATGTGAGGAGTAGAAATTAATAAAGCTTAGAAAAACAATAGAGAAAAAACAAAAAGTTGGTACTTTGAATAGGTCAACAAAAGTGGCAAATCTTTAGTTTGATCAAGAAAAAACAGGACTCATTAAAATCAAGAATGAAAAAGGGGACTTTGTGATTTATAATAAGAAATATGTACTTGGTCTCCATCAGGTTACTGACAACAGAACTTTTGAAACCTTCGGAATCTCCTAAGTGATGAGAGATAATGATGAAAGGAGTGCCATGTCTTTTTAGTCCCAACACTCCCCTTTCAATCACACCCGAGTTTATGATGATGTGATAAATTTGGGAAACCTCCTAAGGGTTGGGGCAGGGAAGAACTGGTTGCCAGGAGAACCAGCTACTTGTTTAGAGGGTTGAAAATTTCAATCCCACCCCACAACTTTCTGAGAGGAGTTGGGGCACGCTGGAAGTTGTGTTAATCATCAATGGCCAACGATGTCATCAATCATGCCTACATAAAAATCTTTAAAGTACCGAGTTTGGAGAGCGTCCCTGTTGGTGAACACAGGTTGCTGGGAGTGTGGCTTGCTGGAGAGGGCATGGAAGTCCCTTGTCCCTTCCCACATATCTTTCCCTGTGCATCTCTTCCATGTGGCCGTCCTGAGTTGTATTCTTTTATAATAAACTGGTAATCTAGTAAATTGTTTGCTGAGTTCTGTGAGCCATTCTAGCAAATTATCAGAAGGAGAGGTTGTAATAGGAATCTGTGATTTATAGTCAGCTGGCCAGAAGCACAGGCAACACCTGGAATTGCAATTGGCATCTACAGTGGGGGCATGTGTGCAGTCCTGTGGTGCTGAGTCCTTTGTCTGTGGGATATTTGCTAACCCTAACAGACAGTGTCAGGGCTATTGCACTGTAGGGCATCCGGTTGGTTTCTACAGAAAATTGGAGGATTGCTCGGTGTTGGAAAAACCCTCCCATATTTGGGTGTCAAACGTTAAGTATTGAGAAAAGGCATAGAGTAGAGATTTGAGAGAAGAAGCTTTTCTTCTTGTTCTTCTTCTTTTTTTACAGCATAACTATTGACCTTACAGAAATAAAAAAGATTATAAGAGAATACTCTGAACACTGTAGCCAACAAATTAGATAACTTAGACAAAATGGACAAATTCTTAGGAAGATATAAACTACCAAAACTGACTCAGGAAATAGTAGAACATCTCAATAGACTTTTAACAAGAGATTGAGTTAGTAAAACAAAACAAAATTACCCACAAAGAAAAGCTTTGAGCCAGAGGGTTTCATTGGTGAATTCTACCAAACGTTTAAAGGACTGATACTAAACTTTTCCAAAAAACTGAAGAGAGGGGAACACTTTGCAACTCATTCTTTGAGACTAGTATTACGCTGATACCCCAATAAGGTAAGGCTTTCACAAGAAAAGAAAACTGTGACTATGAATGCAAAAATCTGCAACAAAACCTAGCAGGCTGAGTCTAGCAACATATAAAAAGGATTACACCCCATGACTAAATGGGATCTGTCCCTGCAATGGGAGGTCCCAAACTCAATTATTTTAAAAGACCACATGAATAGAATAAAGGACAAAGTCACATGATTATCTCAGCAGCTGAGGAAAGGGATTTAACACTATTCAACACTCCTTCATTATAAAAATACTTAACTAGGAATGGAAGCAAACGTCCTAACCTGATAAAGAACATCTATTGAAAACCCACAGCTAACATCATACTAAGTGGAAAAAGACTGAATGTTTCTTCCTAAGATTGGGAACAAGAAGGATATCTGTTCTCTCTCTTTTTTTTTTAATTTCATTTTGACTTTTAATTGTAATATTCTCCTTAATAGCCAAAGCAGATGTCACCGTTACTGATGTTAGTTTTTCTTTAGGTAGAAGAAGATGCAAGAATTGAGACTCATAAAAATTTCTCCTGAAAATATCTAATGTTTTGAAGACCTGTTCTGCCAGTTTTTCCCAGAGCACAGAGTGCCTCATTCCTATCTCCACCCTGAACTTCTTTCAGGGGATGTTGAAGGTCAGCAGCTTCAGTGGCCAGGATTTAATCCTTGTAGAGGTAGATGACAAGGTCCAGTTTCCAGTCAGCAGGAAATCTGACCATGGTTTGTGGGGCATTTCATGACCATTTTATCCCATGGTGCTAGGAATGCTTATTCCCAGTTCTGGCGAAGCTTTCACTGATAGACCACTCAACGTGCTGTTATTGGGGTAGGCCTCATTCACAGTGCCAAAAGTCTACAGACCACCTCCAGATGACTTGCCTCTATGGTCCTGGAAAGTATTCCCTCTTGTTGCTTCTTTCCGTATCTGGAGTTACACTATTACAATCATTGATTTCATATGTTCTCACCACTTTTACTAAACATTGTACTGGAGGTTCTAGTCAGGGAAATTAGGCTAGAAAATGAAATAAAAGACACAGATTGGAAACAACCAAGTCAGATTACCTCTAGTTGCAGATAACATGGTCTTATATATAGAAAATTCTGAAGGAACCCACTAAAAAAGCAATTAGAACTAATAAATAAATGAAGTTTGCAAGATACAAGATCAATATACAAAAACTAATTGTATTTCTATGCACTAGTGATGAACAACCTGGAAATGAAGTTAAGAAAACAATTCTATTTACAACACCATCAAAAAATAAAATAGGAATAAACTTAAGAAATGCAAAGTTTGTATGTTGAAATTACAAAACATTATTGAAAGAAATTAAAGAAGATTTAAATAAATCAAAAGACCTCCCATACTCATGGGTTGGAAGACAATATTGTTTAGATGGCAATATTTCTCAAATTGATTTACAGAGTCAATGAAATCCCTATCGAAACCACAACTGTCTTCTTTGCAGAAATTGACAAGCTGATACAAAAATTCATATTGAAATTTAAGGGATCCAGAATAACCCAAAAGAAATCTTGAAAAAGAAGTTGGAGTACTCCTATGTCCTAATTTCAAAACTTACTAGAAAGTTATGGTAGTCAGGGCAGTATAGTACTGGAATAAAGACAGACATCCAGGTCAATAGAACAGAACTGAAAATCCAGAAATAGACCCTCATATTAATAAAAGTCAACTGACTTTCAACAAGAGTGCGAAGACAACCCAGTGAGATGAAAAACAAATACTGTAAAGGCAACTGGATATCACATGCCAAAGAATGAAGTTAAATCTCTATCTCATACCATGTGTGTTGGTATGAGAAGCAATCAGCTCATACTCAGTTGCTTCAGTTGCGTCTGACTCTGTGCAACCCTATGGACTGTGGCCAGCTGGGCCCCTCTGTCCATGGGATTCTCCAAAGCAAGAATACTGGAGTGGGTCGCCATGCCTTCCTCCAGAGGATCTTTCCAACCCAGGGATCGAACCCGCAGTGTCTCCCGTGTCTTCTGAATTGTGGGAGGATTCTTTCCTGCTGAGTCACCTGGGAAGCCCATCTCACACCATAAACAAAAATTAATTCAAAATGAGTCAAAGACTAAAATTAAGTGATAGGGACATGGTGGCCCAGTGGGTAAGAGTCCACAATCCCAATGCAGGGAGCCTGGGTTCACCCTGGTCTGGGAACTAGATCCCACATGCACGCTGCACCTACGAAGTCCACACACTGCAACCATGAGACCCTGCATGTTGCAGTGAAAACTGAGGATCCTGTCTGCCACAGCTAAGACCCAGCACAGCCAAATAATTAAGTGATAAAACTATTATGTTCTTGAAGAAAATATTGATGTAAATCTTTGTAAAGTTGACACCAAAAGCACAAGCAGAAGGAAAAAAATAGATACTTGGCATCATTAGATTTAAAAACTGTTGTGCTTTGAAAGTCACTATCAGAAGGCAAAAAGACAACTGAGAGAATGGGAAATAATTTTTGCAAATCATATTCCCAATAAATAATTTGTGCTAATATATTTAAAGGACTCTTAACACTCAACAATACAAAGACAGCCTAACTTAAAAGTAGACAAGGAATTTAAATAGACAGTTCCTCAAAGAAGATACAAATATGACCAATAAACATATGAGATGTCAGTATCATTAGCTGCCAAAAAAAAATGCAAATCAAACCCACAATGAGGTATTACACTCCCTCCAAGAGCTAAAATAAAAAAGATAATAACAAGGGTTGGAGAAGATATGGAGAAATTGAAATCCTCATAACTGTTGGTAGGAATGCAAAACGGTGCAGCCATTTTAGGGAGCAGCTTGGAAGTTTCTCAAAAAGTTAACATTGAGTTAACATACAACTCAGCAATTTCGCTCCCAGATGTATATCCAGAATAACTGAAAGCAGGTCTTTAAATGAACACTTGTATAATAATACTCATTTCAACATTATTCATAATAGCAAAAAAATGGAAACAAATCAAATGTCTTTCTACCAACAAATGAGTAAAAATGTGGTATATTCATACAGTGTAATAATATTTAAGAATAAAAAGAAATGAAGTACTGATACATGCTAAAACATGAATGAACTGTAAGTGGAAGAAGCTAGTTTAAAAGGCCACATAATGTATCACTTCATTTATATGAGATGTCCAGAACAAGCAAATCCATAGAGACAGAAAACAGATTAGTATTCATCGAGGGCTGTGGGTGGGACTGGAGTGAAGAAGGAGTGAGTGGGGTGTGGGGCAGGCTGGGGTGAAATAGGCACTTCTGGTGGGTACAGAGTTTCTTGTTGGGGTGATGAAAATATCCTAAAATAGATTGTGGTGATGGCTGCACAACTCTGTGATCATACTAAAATCCATTGACTTACACTTTAAACAGGTGAATTTTGTGTTTATGTATTGTATCTCAACAAAGCTGTCACTGCAAATAAGAACAGTGAAATCTAAAGTTGTCTAAGTAATTGTTAGTATGGTTGTTAAGCCTATTATGTGTGTGTCAGGTGTGTTGACTCTTTTCAACCCTATGGACTGTAGCCCATCAGGCTCCTCTGTCCATGGAACTCTCCAGGCAAGAACACTGGAGTGGGTTGCCATTCTTTCTTCAGGGGCTCTTCCTGACTCAGGGATCGAACGTGGGTCACCCGCACTTTGAGCAGATTCTTTACCATCTGAGCCACGTGGGAAGCCTAAGCCTATTATAACTGATAAAAAAAGAGAGGGAGGGAAAATAGTTTCTCTGTGCTATAATCAGCAACATTTTGCAAATCTTATTTCACAGCGTATTTTTAAAATTTATTATCTATTTTTATTATTTTTGTTTTTGCCTGCACTGGCTTCATTGCTGCTCATGGGCTTTCTCCAGTAGCAGGGAGCAGGGCCTGCTCTTTGTTGTGGTCTGTGAGCTTCTCACAGCAGTGGCTTCTCTTGTTGCAGAGCACAGGCTCTAGGGTGCCCAGGCTCTAGGGTGCCCAGGCTCTAGGGTGCCCAGGCTCTAGGGTGCCCAAGCTCTGGGGTGCCCAGGCTCTAGGATGCCCAGGCTCTAGGGTGCCCAGGCTCTAGGGTGCACAGGCTCTACGGTGCCCAGGCTCTAGGGTGCCCAGGCTCTAGGGAGCCCAGGCTTCAGTAGCTGGGGTGCACAGGCTTAGTTGCGCCATGGCATGTGGAATCTTTCCAGAGCAGGGATTGAACCCATGTCCCCTGCATTGGCAGGTGGATTTTTAACCACTGGACCACCAGGCAAGTCCTCACAGCATATTTTTAAGGATAAAGATTTTGTGACATTTGAAATCCCATAAACTCTTTTGCATATTTAGAAAGCACTCAGGATTGTGTTTGGCTGTCTACAGATAAACAGGTAAAGGTCACCCCTCTTGTGTCTTTCATCCTTAACTCTCATACTTACTACTGCTACTGCACTGACAACACTCTGGCATAGAAACTTCTGTCCCAGTGGAGTTGGGGTGAGTCACCTTCCTAATACATGGATGTGTTCAACCTGGATGTTTTCTAAACCCTATACTATTGGATTTTTTAAATGGAGGCTTCCTCACATAGGCATGATCAATTATTAACTTCATTGGCAGCCCCTCTCCCCTCTCTGAAGAACTGGGAGTAGGGCTGAAAATTCCAAGCTTCTAATTATGTCTTGGTCTTTCTGATGACTTGCCCCTCCCTCATCCAGCAGTACACAAAGAGTCCCTTTTGAGAACAAAAGAAACTATCACTGAGGGAATTCGTGGCATTTAGGAGCTCTGGTCAGGAACTGAGATCAAATACCAAATACTAGAACAAAAGATGCTCCAAATGCTCTTACCAGTCCGAAAATTACAAGAGTTTTAGGAGCTCTGTTCAGGAACCAGGGTCAGAACATATATATGTGTGTGTGTGTTAGTTGCTTAGCTGTGTCCAACTCTTTACAATCCCATGGACTTTAGCCAGCCAGGCTCCTCTGTCCATGGGATTTCCCAGGCAAGAATGAAACAGACAACCAGTCCAAGTTCAATGCATGAATTAAGGGATTCAACCTGGTGCACTGGGAAAACTTGGAGGGATGGGATGGGGAGGGAGGTGGGAGGGGGGTTCAGGACAGGGACACATGTACACTTGTGGCTGATTCATGTCAATGTATGGTAAAACCCACCACAATATTGTAAAGTAATTAGCCTCCAATTAAAATAAATAAATTTAAAAAAAGACGAATACTGGATTGGGCTGCTATTTCCTTCTCCAGAGGATCTTCCTGACCCAGGGATAGAACCTGGGTCTCCTGCACTGCAGGCAGATTCTTTACCATCTGAGCTACCAGGGAAGCCATATATACATACATACATACATACATACATACAGATAAATTCCAATATGTATATATTCTATATTCTATTATCTCATAACAGAATACTTCCAAAGGATTATTATTCACTGAAGATAGAAACTGTCTATCTTGTTTATATGCTGAATTATTAAGTGGATCAGAAATGCTTTCAACGGGAAGCCAGCTTGGTGCTCTGTGATGACCCAGAGGGGTGGGATGGGGTTGGGGCAGGAGGGAGGCCCAAGAGGCAGGACATGTGAATGCATATGACGGATATGACGGATTCACTTCATTGTACATCAGAAAGTTGTGTAACATTGCAAAGAGCTATACTTCAATAAAATAAGTAAATCACTTCACTTCACTTCAGTTGCTCAGTTGTGTCTGACTCTTTGTGACCCCATGAATTGCAGCACGCCAGGCCTCCCTGTCCATCACCATCTCCCGGAGTTCACTCAGACTCACGTCCATCGAGTCGGTGATGCTATCCAGCCATCTCATCCTCTGTCGTCCCCTTTTCCTCCTGCCCCCAATCCCTCCCAGCATCAGAGTCTTTTCCAGTGAGTCAGCTCTTCACATGAGGTGGCCAAAGTACTGGAGTTTCAGCTTTAGCATCATTCCTTCCAATGAACACCCAGGACTGATCTCCTTTAGGATGGACTGGTTGGATCTCCTTGCAGTCCAAGGGACTCTCAAGAGTCTTCTCCAACACCACACTTCAAAAGCATCAAATCTTCAGCACTCAGCTTTCCTCACAGTCCAACCCTCACATCCATACATGACCACTGGAAAAACCATCGCCTTGACTAGACGGACCTTTATTGGCAAAGTAAGGTCTCTGCTTTTGAATATGCTATCTATGTTGGTCATAACTTTCCTTCCAAGGAGTAAGCGTCTTTTAATTTCAAGGCTGCAGTCACCATCTGCAGTGATTTTGGAGCCCAGAAAAATAAAGTCAGCCACTGTTTCCACTGTTTCCCCATCTATTTCCCATGATGTGATGGGACCAGATGCCATAATCATTGTTTTCTGAATGTTGAGCCTGAAGCCAACCTTTTAACTCTCTTCTTTCACTTTCATCAAGAGGCTTTTTAGTTCCTCTTCACTTTCTGCCATATGGGTGGTGTCATCTGCATATCTGAGGCTACTGATATTTCTCTTGGCAATCTTGATTCCAGCTTGTGCTTCTTCCAGCCCAGCGTTTCTCATGATGTACTCTGCATAGAAGTTAAATAAGCAGGGTGACAAGATACAGCCTTGACATACTCCTTTTCCTATTTGGAACCAGTCTGTTGTTCCATGTCCAATTCTAACTGTTGCTTCCTGACCTGCATATAGGTTTCTCAAGAGGCAGGTTAGGTGGTCTGGTATTCCCATCTCTTTCAGAATTTTCCACAGTTTATTGTAATCCACACAGTCAAAGGCTTTGGCATAGTCAATAAAGCAAAAATAGATGTTTTTCTGGAACTCTCTTGCTTTTCCATGATCCAGCAGATGTTGGCAATTTGATCTCTGGTTCCTCTGCCTTTTCTAAAACCAGCTTGAACATTTGGAATTTCACGGTTCACATATTGCTGAAGCCTGGCTTGGAGAATTTTGAGCATTACTTTACTAGCGTGTGAGATGAGTGCAATTGTGCGGTAGTTTGAACATTCTTTGGCATTGCCTTTCTTTGGGATTGGAATGAAAACTGATCTTTTCCTGTCCTGTGGCCGCTGCTGAGTTTTCCAAATTTGCTGGCATACTGAGTGCAGCACTTTCACAGCATCATCTTTCAGGATTTGAAATAGCTCAACTGGAATTCCATTACCTCCCCTAGCTTTGTTCGTAGTGATGCTTTCTAAGGCCCACTTGACTTCACATTCCAGGATGTCTGGCTCTAGGTGAGTGATCACACCATCGTGATTATCTTGGTCATGAGGATCTTTTTTGTACAGTTCTGTGTATTCTTGCCATCTCTTCTTAATATCTTCTGCTTCTGTTACGTCCATACCATTTCTGTCCTTATTGAGCCCATCTTTGCATGAAATGTTCCCTTGGTATCTCTAATTTTCTTGAAGAGATGTCTAGTCTTTCCCATTCTGTTGTTTTCCTCTATTTCTTTGCATTGATCACTGAGGAAGCCTTTCTTATCTCTTCTTGCTATTCTTTGGAACTCTGCATTCAGATGCTTATATCTCTCCTTTTCTCCTTTGCTTTTCGCCTCTCTTCTTTTCACAGCTATTTGTAAGGCCTCCCCAGACAGCCATTTTGCTTTTTTGCAGTTCTTTTCCATGGGGATGGTCTTGATCCCTGTCTCCTGTACAATGTCATGTACCTCCATCCATAGTTCATCAGGCACTCTATCTATCAGATCTAGTCCCTTAAATGTATTTCTCACTTCCACTGTATAATCATAAGGGATTTGATTTAGGTCATACCTGAATGGTCTAGCGGTTTTCCCTACTTTCTTCAATTTAAGTCTGAATTTGGCAATAGGAGTTCATGATCTGAGCCACAGTCAGCTTCTGGTCTTGTTTTTGCTGACTATATAGAACTACTCCATCTTTGGCTGCAAAGAACATAATCAATCTGATTTTGTTGTTGACCATCGGGTGATGTCCATGTGTATAGCCTTCTCTTGTGTTGTTGGAAGGGTGTTTGCTATGACCAGTGCATTCTCTTGGCAAAACTCTATTAGTCTTTGCCCTGCTTCATTCCATATTCCAAGGCCAAATTTGCCTGTTACTCCAGGTGTTTCTTGACTTCCTACTTTTGCATTCCAGTCCCCTATAATGAAAAGAACGTCTTTTTTGGGTGTTAGTTCTAAAAGGCCTTGTAGGTCTTCATAGAACCGTTCAACTTCAGCTTCTTCAGCATTACTGGTTGGGGCATAGACTTAGATTACTATGATACTGAATGGTTTGCCTTGGAAACGAACAGAGATCATTCTGTCATTTTTGAGATTGCATCCAAGTACTGCATTTCAGACTCTTTTGTTGACCATGATGGCTACTCCATTTCTTCTAAGGGATTCCTAGCTGCAGTAGTAAATATAATGGTCATCTGAGTTAAATTCACCCATTCCAGTCCATTTTAGTTCGCTGATTCCTAAAATGTCTATGTTCACTCTTGCCATCGCCTGTTTGACCACTTCCAATTTGCCTTGATTTATGGACCTAACATTCCAGGTTCCTATGCAATATTGCTCTTTACAGCATCAGATCTTGCTTCTATCACCAGTCACATCCATAGCTGGGTATTGTTTTTGCTTTGGCTCCATCCTTTCATTCTTTCTGGAGTTATTTCTCCACTGATCTCCAGTAGCATATTGGGCACCTACTGACCTGGGGAGTTCCTCTTTCAGTATCCTATCATTTTGCCTTTTCATACTGTTCATGGGGTTCTCAAGGCAAGAATACTGAAGTGGTTTGCCATTCCCTTCTCCAGTGGACCACATTCTGTCAGACCTCTCCACCATGCCCGCCCGTCTTGGGTGGCCCCACAGGGCATGGCCTAGTTTCACTGAGTTATACAAGGCTGTGGTCCTAGTGTGATTAGATTGACTAGTTTTCTGTGAGTATGGTTTCAGTGTGTCTGTCCTCTGATGCCCTCTTGCAACACCTACCTTCTAACTTGGGTTTCTCTTACCTTGGACGTGGGCTATCTCTTCACTGGCCACCCCTCTGACCTTGAACGTGGAGTAGCTCCTCTTGACCCTCCTGCACCCATGCAGCCACTGCTCCTTGTACGTGGGGTAGCTCCTCTCGGCCGCTCCTGTGCCGTCACAGCCTGGCACTCAATAAAGTAAATCAATAAAGATTAAAAAAAAGAAAAAAATGTCCTCAGATGCAGGTAACAAGAAACAACCACAGTGGCTTGTCCAAACCTGAATTTAGTTTTTCTTCATATGAGAAATCTGAAGGTAGGCTGCTGCTGGTTTTGGTTCAGATGCTCAATAATGTCAAGCATCTGGGATTCTTTTGGCCTTTCCCACATTAGCAGTCAAGACAGAGAGAAGGAGGAAGAAGACAGGGCAGCACCAATATCAGAAAAGCAAACTCTTTCCCAGGAACCCCACCAATTTCCACTTATGTCTGGGTCACATGGCCACCTCTGGCTGGAGAATGGATGGGAAAAGGAAGCAGGACTGGAGCTAAAAGCTGTCTGTCCAGATCCCAATGTCTATAACAATCTAGGGTGTACAGTAGGTGTTATCCCCATAGTCCTTTATAAGTATCTGTTGAATGCACATGGTAGAATGCTTATTCGTAAATACTCACTACTCCTCTCTTTAGAGGATAAGACATCCATGCTCCATATGTAAAATAGATAGCCAATGGGAATTTGCTGTATGGCTCAGGAAACTCAAGCAGCGGCTGTGTATCAATCTAGAGGGGTGGGATGGGGCAGGAGATGGGAGGGAGTTTCAAGAGGGAGGGGATATACGAATACCTATGGCTGATTCATGTTGAGATTTGACAGAAAACAACAAAATTCTGTAAAGCAATTATCCTTCAATAAAAAGAGTAAAAAGAAAAGACATCCATGCTCTGTTGAACTGAGGAATCTGAGTTTTCTTTAAATGATGAAATGGGCACAGAAGTGGTTTAAAGAGCCAGGCTTTATTATACGAGCAAACTAAGTCAGAAAGAGAAAGACAAATATTGTATATTAACACATATATATGGAATTTAGAAAGATGGTAATGATGATCCTACATGCAGGGCAGCAAAGAAGACACAGATATGAAGGACAGACTTTTGGACTCAGGGGGAGAAGGCGAGAGTGGGATGATTTGAGAGAACAGCATTGAATGTTTAAAATAGATGATCAATGCAAGTTCGATGCATGAAGCAGGGCACCCAAAGCTGGTGGTCTGGAGCAACTCAGAGGGATAGGGTGGGGAGGGAGGTGCGAGTGGGGTTCAGGATGGGGGGAACACCTGTCTACCTGTGGCCAGTTCATGTTGATGTATGGCAAAAACCATCACAATATTGTAATTATCCTCAAATTCAAATTAATTAATTAATTAAAAAAAATAAAGAGCCAGGCTCTTTTCTCTGCCCCTGTGATCATGGAAGTATGTGTCAAAATGGCGATTCCATCATATTGGGCCCCTGAATGACTGCGCTGAGAAGAATTCTCAGTTTACCCAAGATATTTAAACCACTGGTGTCTTAGGTGGGGTGTTTGGACTGCAGCTTAATCTAACTTATCCTGACTGATATACAATACAAATATCTGGTGAAGAAATCCACAACAAATCTCCAAATTAAAACTTTACAAACTATATTTCCTGGTCACATTAATAGCAAGAGTATGCCTAGATTAAGATAAATGATATTCAGAAATTAAACAAAATAAAAAATAACTCTTCTATCAAGATGGAAATCAATACTGAAAAGACAGACTACTTAGACATTTAAGATGGTGAGAGCACTGTATAAAAGTACATATGGGAATCTGACTAAAGTTACTCTCAGTAAAATCCATAATCTAAAGCTGTTATTACTAAAATAAATATGCTTAAATGTTGAAATATTGAGAATAATTGGCTTAAGATTTCAAAATCAGAAGCTGGAAAGCAAATAGCAAAATACCAGTGAGAGGAAGAAATTAATAAAGATAAGAACCTACATTAATCACAAAGCAAAAAGTCAAGGAATTGATTAGTCAAATCAAAAGCCAGAACTTTGAAAAGATAAATCAAATAGACAAATCTCTGGGAAGTTTGACTCCCTTCAAAGCAGATGAAAACATGATAGATACTCAATGTAAGGTATGAGAAAAGGACAGTATAAATTGGTACATTTCCAGTGGGACGTTTAACATAACTGTTGAAAATGTAAAGTTTGCCAACCTTGAAAATTTGATGAATACATAAACGTTGGACTGAACTGAATGAGGTTCTCAAATGTGAAGTCTCATGAAAAAATAGTCTTTTATAAGAAGTTTGTAACTGTATACCTGGTGAATAGGAGATAAAGTGGAATGCCCTCTCCAGCAGACTTTGGAGAAGAACATGTCTCAAAGATTCTGGTCCTGGAGATGGGCCACCTGGAGGCTGACCCCATGATCCTATGTGTCTGTACAAACAGAGTGGTCCTGGCTATACCACCTACGTTCCCTTTTTCCCTCAAGAAATTTTGCTTGATTGACCTGGTTCTCAAACAGATAAGGTCATCCCCAGGCTCCCAGAGCACCCACAGACTTTATGGGTATTCACAGCAATGCCTCATTTTTCTCTGAGCTGTCCTCACCTCTGATACCTCTGGGAAACTCCTTGAGTCAACTTGTCCCTTCTCATGCTGTGAACCAGAGCATCTTTTAAACTCAAGTTTAAGCTCCCTCTCCTTTCACCATTTTGCCCCCCAATTAAATAGACACAACTGGAAGGTTAGGGCTTATTCTAAGCTCTGGAGCTTACTTGGAAGATGCTCACTGGATGATGCCCCTACCGCCTCCATCTCCCATGGGAAGATTTTTTTGATACCCAGCATGCTAGGATGCAAAGTGCAAATACATCCAGGCTCAGTCACTAAGTCATGTCCAACTCTTTGTGACTCATGGACTGCATCACACCAGGCTTCCTATCTCCCAGAATTTGCTCAAACTCATGTCCATTGAGTCAGTGATGCCATCCAACCATCTCATCCTCTGTCATCTCCTTCTCCTCCTGCCTTCAATCTTTCCCAGAATCAGGGTCTTTTCCAATGAGTTGGCTCTTTGCATCAGATGGCCAAATTATTGGAGTTACCGCTTCAGCATCAGTTCTTCCGAAGAATATTCAGGGTTGATTTCCTTTAGGATTGAGTAGTTTGATCTCCTTGCAGTCCAGGGCACTCTTGAGTCTTCTCCAACACCACAGTTCAAAAGCATCAATTCTTCGGTGCTCAGCCTTCTTTCTGCTCTGACTCCCACATCTCTGCATGACTACTAGAAAAACCATCGTTTTGACTATATGGACTTTTGTCAGCAAAGTCTCTGCTTTTTAATACACTATCTAGATTTGTTATAGCTTTTCTTCCAAGGAGCAAGCATCTTTTAATTTCATGGCTGCAGTCACTGTCTGCAGTGATTTTGGAGTCCAAGAAAAGAAAATCTGTCACTGTTTCCATTGTCCCCCCATCTATTTGCCATGAAGTGATGGGACCAATGCCATAATCTTAGTTTTTTGAATGTTGAGTTTTAAGCTAGCCTTTTCACTTTCCTCTTTCACCCTTATCCAGAGGCTCTTTGGTTCCTCTTTACTTTCTGCAATTACAGTGGTATCATCTGCATATCTGAGGTTGTTGATTCATTCATATACATTTATTCCATTCACTCAAAAAATATTTCACACCTACTTAGGGCCGGGCATTTTTGTAAGCACTGGGGATTCAACAGTAAAAAACAGCAGAGAATAATCCTTGTCCTCCTGGAGTTAACATTCTAGGAGGGCAGATAGACAATAAACAGAATAAACGGGTGAACTAAAAAGGTATGTCAGCGGTAAAATCTATGGAGAAAAATAAAACTAAGTGGGAGGATAGGGAGTGTGGGGTAGTGGGAATTTTAAATGGGATGATCAGAGCCCCCCACCCACCCAAGCAGAGGTGACATTTGGATGAGACATGAAGGAGTAAATCTGCGAGCCTGCAGATTTCAGAGAGAGACAAATTTCAGGAGGAGTGAATGGTAAATGAGAAGCCTGGAGGAGGAAGCATGTGAAGAGTATCCAAGGAGGTAGCTAGGAGGTCAGTGAGGCTGGAGCTGAATGAGCAGAGGGGAATTAGGAGACAAAGTCAATAGGAGCCACAGGGTGGAGGCCATTGTCAGAACCCTGGCTTTCTTCTGTGTGAGCTGGGGGCCACTGCAGGGTGGGGAGGGGAGAATGGAGGGACTCCAGATGCTGGTGGGAACAGATGGTGGCAGGGCTGGGATAAACAGAAGAGGCCAAGAAAGAGGTTTCTGCAGTAATCTGGGCAAGAGGGGAATGTGGCTTAGATCTGGATGATGGCCTGGAGGTGATGAGATGTGGCTGGATTTTGGTGACGCTAAAGGTAAGGCTGCTGAGAAGGGTTGTGGGAGAAAGGTGTCAGCAATGGCTCTGACACCAGCTTTTAAAACCATGAGCCAGCTCTTTCTATAGGAAACCCTACAGGGTAGTGTGAGCTGTCATAGCTCATCTTTTAACCACCCAGGTCATCTCCGAGGACTGGCGTGAGATCATCTCCGAAAGCCCTTCCTAAGAACTCAGTGATTCTCCCTCCAGAGGGCTCTGCTTCCTGTTGTTGGATGAAAAATGAATAGGATGTGAGCAGGGAGGGAGCCCCGGCTCATCTGAATTCTGCCTCGGTCCCGTGCTCTCTTCAGTGACGAAGAGAAAAACGCTACTGTGTAAGCTGCTCAGTGAAAAACAATATTTAATCAGGACTGAGAGAGTTAGACGAGCAAACAATTAAATGTTCTATTACGATCAGTCTTGAGCCGTTTAAGCTTCAGTTCAATAAGAAATCATTATAAAGGTCTAATAGAAATGAAAATATAAATAGTGTCGTTTTCTGTTGCATTTCAACTGTCTCTTCAGCCTTGAAGATCTAAGAGTGGGTTTGGCCATGGTGGGTGAAGTCTCTCAGCCACAAGGGGATTTAGCACAAACAGGAAGGTGGGTGTGTCCACCAGCTGGCTGGGGAGCTGGCAGGAGCCAGTCAGCTCAGCTGGTTAGGATCTGAATGACAGGGGCTTTCTCGTCTTATTTTTTAATGTCTGTGGAGCAGCATGAGGATTCTTCCTGGGAGGGAGGAGAGGCAGCTTAAAGGAAATCCCTGGATGTCTTGTGAGAAGCTGGGTTACAGAATAGAGACGTCTAATAAAGTCCCCCTGGCTACACAGCTTGGAGGATTTGGAAATAATTTCAGGCTGTTTCATGAAGGAATTGCTTTGTCATAACAGGAAAAATGCCTGCAAAGGGCACTGCCATCACAGCAGAGGGCTTTGGGATAAAGATGATATCCATCTGTGAGATTCGAGTCTCTGCATTAGGACTCCTGCCCTTGCCTCTGGGGATGTAGAGGTGCAAACCCAGGTCACCTCTTCCTTGTATCCTTTCAACATCTCCAGCCTCTTTCTAGGAGTCCTAGTCTCCTTTCTGAAATACCCAGTATATCAGGAGGATATGGTCTGGACGTATTCCTACTACAAATCAAGTCAGGTCTTTTTAAAAAGTATTTATTTCTTTATCTTTGGTTGCACTGGGTCTTCGTTGCTTCTCGCGGGCTTTCTGTAGTTGCAGCAAGTGGGGGCTACTCTGCGCTGTGGTGCACAGGCTTCTCATTGCGGTTGCTTCTCTTTTTAAAGAGCACAGGTTCCAGGGTGTGTGGGCTTCTGTAGTTGTGGGGCACAGGCTGAGTTGCTCCGTGGCATGTGGATTCTGCATGGATCAGGGATCAAACCCATGTCCCCTGCATTGGCAGATGGATTCCTATCCACTCTGCCACCAGGGAAGTCCACAAGTCAGGTCTTTGGGAAGCAAGTGACAGAAAAGCCCACTCAAACTAGTTTAAGCAAAGTGCAGAACCTGTTGGCTTATGTAACCAAGAACTCCAGGGCTGGCTCCAGGCATGACTTCGGCATGACTAAACCCAGGTGCTGAAATGACATCCATAGGAACCCATCCCCCTCACCCTTGACTCTGCTTTCTTAGATGTTGGCATCACTCTCAGACAAACTCTCCCTAAGCAGTGGCAGGATGGCTCCCGAAGTGCCAAGGTTATGTATCAGTCTTTCAGAAATGATAACAGGGAAACCTCTTCTCCTAATAGCTCTAGTCAAAGACCAGCATGACCTATGTGCAATGCAATGTAATTACTTAGTCATGTCCAACTCTTTGTGACCCTGCAGACTATAGCTCACCAGGCTCCTCTGTCCATGGAATTCTCTAGGCAAGAACACTGGAGTGGGTTGCCATGCCCTCCTCCAACGGATCTTCCCAACCCATGCTGTCCCCACTCCGCAATTCAGTTACAGTGTCCAGAGGAATGGAACATTCAGATAGGCCAGGCTAAGGTCTCATGTTTATCCTTGGATCCAGAGGTGACATTCGCATCTCCAGAAACCACATGATTTTGAATGGAAGGGAGGTGGTTTCCCCAAGGAGAATCAGAGTACTGTTCCCCAAAGTGGTAGAGGTGTGATGGGTAACAGTAACAGGTTACACCACATCCTTGCCTCCTGATTTTCATAGTCATGGTCAAAAGCTTGTAGGCCCCTTGAAGCCCAGACACACACACGGCATGGCAGGATGGCTTTGCAGCTTCGTCAGTGGACAGAGCCAGTCTGAACATGGCGAGATGACGCAGATCCTCCTTGACCTTCCAATATCTTTCAATCTCTGAATTCTGTACTTGTAGTTCCTAATCTACTTCAAGGTCTTGTTTGAGACCAGTTATGAGTTAGGGAGAAACACACATAAAATGGGGGCACAGAGAGGGTGTCTCAGGCTCACGGGTCCAGGCTTTGGGAAGAGACCCTCATTTTTCATTGCATTAGTCTGTGGTTGCCATATCTAGAGCAGAGGTTGTTTTTTCATTCCAAAATATGAAATATTTTAGGCTTTGCAGGTCTCTGTTACAACTGCTCAACTCAGCCACTGTAGTGTGAAAGCAGCCAGAGACAATAAGTAGACATGCAGACTTGTCTGTGTACCAATAAAACTTTATTTACAAAACAGGCCACAGGCCAGGGCTGGGCCGCGGGCCACAGTGTGCTGACCTCTCATCTGCAGCATGGCTTGCAGGCTGGGATCCTCACGATGTTGGAATGGACTAAAAAGCAGAACATTTTCCTGGGAGTAACTCCTGTGTAAAGAAAATGGGAGAAGGTAGGATGGGCCAGAGGAGCTGTGAGACCGCACTGAAGACCCTGTGAGGCCTCTGCCAGCCCAGGGGATGCTCCTGAGCACAAGTCGCCCATTAGCAGGGTTTTGCATTGGGCAGAAATGGCCAGGCCAGAGTACACTGCCTTGCTCAGTCATTGGCCAGGGGCTAACCCAAGAGGAGTGGTGAAGGCCCCTGAAGGAATCTGTCAGGAACACTCCTTTCTGTTGGGCAGTGTGCATCTCTTGAAGGGGGCCTCTGGGTCTTCCACGAGCCCCGAGATCAAGCATTAAACACAGGGGGAGGGACCTGGGAGGAGACTGGCTTGCATTGGAGGAGGACTTTGTTCTGCTCCTAGAATGGGCCAAAAGCTTTAGATTTGGGCCAAAAGCCTTTCTGTGCAAAATGTGCTTTGGCCTGGAGCATACCTTCTCTTGAGAATCCGCGGTGGCATCCAGCTGCCAAATGAGAAGTCAGAGGCCCTGGGTCCTGGCTGAACTTCACGGCCACCACATCTGAGGTCAGTCAAACCTGTTTTGTTCATTTTTATTTATTTATTTATTTATTTGGTTTCTTTCTTTCTTTCTTTTTTTTTTTTTTACAATGTTGTGTTGGTTTCTGCCATACAACAACGTGAATCAGCCATGATTATACCTATATCCCTTCGGTCTTGAGCCTCTCTCCTCCTCCCCCTCCCACCCCTCTAGGTCATCACAGAGCACCAAGCTGGTCTCCCCAACTTCTGAATATAATTTGGCTTCCCATGCAGCCTCCTCTATAGTAAAGAACATGCAGGTCACTAGGCTTGAGTGAACAATTGTTTTTCTCACTGTAAGTGAACGTGTGTGTGTTAGTTGCATCTGACTTTTTGCGACCGCATGGTATGTAGCCTGCCAGGCTCCTCCATCCATGGGATTTTCCAGGCAAGAATACTGGAGTGGATTGCCATTTCCTTCTCCAAGTACTTTGTAAGTGAATACTTTGGAATTAAGGCGCATGTTCAGTCTCAGTTTCACGTGAGTCCACATCAGAGAAATGGGTTCACTGTCAGAGCCTGGACAACATTTCAGCCTAATAAACTGAGAACTGGACCGTGAACCCTTGAAAGGCAGTGCCGCCTCGTAAGGCTTCGTGGGACACAGAAGTCTGCCTCCTGTGGGCACTCCCCTGCCTTGTCCAGCTCATCTTTGGATTGTCCACATTGCAGATATTTGAGAAGGTCATTTGGGTGGATGGGAGCTTCTCTGGTGGCTCAGATGGTAAAGAATTTGCCTTCAATGCAGGAGACCTGGGTTGGATCCCTGATACCCTGGGGAAGGTAATGGCTACTCACTCTGGGATTCTTGCCAGGAGAAATCCATGGACAGAGGAGCCTGGTGGTCTACAGATCATGGAGTTGAAAACAACTGGACGTGACTGAGCAACTAACACTTTCACTTTGGGTAGATAACAACCACCAAATCTTGCGAGATGTGGAAGGACTCATCACTCACAAACGTCTGAAACACCATGAGGGTAGCATGGGAGGCTGATAACCACAGGCATATTCAAACTTCAGACCTCCTGGAGAGAGGCTGAAGGCACAGGTTCCCAGCCAAAGGCTTAATTTCCCTGCCTCCCGACCTGGAACCCCTGTAGTCAGGGTCCTTATTCCATTAGGAACAGCAGAGCTGTGCTTGCAGAACTATGACCTGAGCCAGGGACCACCCAGGGCCACAGTGGGGCGGCGCCTTCCTGAGTGATAGAGAGATATCACTGGAGATGCAGAATCTCCATCATCTTGTTAGGCATGGAGGGTTGGCCACTGGTACCTGGTGCAGCTCTGGGATGGGTGAGGAATGAATGTGTGTGTGCCGGGGCTGCTGTGAGTGGAGGCGCTGTTCTTGGATGGTCTCTGGGTGAATGGGGCGTAGGCAGAGAGAGGAATTGTGCATCTGATTGGCATCAGGGTGAATGCAGGCACTGTGTCTGCATGGACGTGATGGATGAGGAGCTTGTGCCTTGAACAGAGGGTGTGAGATGTGTGTGCTGCATCTGAATGAATGTGCTTAATTTTTATCATCACACAGCTCTTTTATCAGCATTACTATTTCAGTTTAATTGATAGTAGCTCTCCCTCCTCCAGGATAATTCATTCAAGTTTATCATTAAAAGCAGAACAAAGGTCTATCCATCCTGGTTTCACAGGATGTTGCAGGCTTATCTCCTGGTTTGCCTGTCTGTTTAACTGGTTAGCTAGCTGGCTGAGCAGTCAGACTTTAGATCACCTCTGTGGGTTTCCTCTCTTTTCTGAGCCACATTTTTGGCTTGTTCTGTGGAGTCATCAAACCCCTGTTTCCTCTGCAGCTCATCATTGCTGCAGAATTCTTTTTTTAAATTTAAATGAGTTTAAATCACTTAGAATATATTAGATTACCCTCTCCCTTGGGCTGGATCTTTGTAGGGATGGAAGTAAACTGAACATTTAGCAGTCATCTCTTCTTTGTCTCTTAATTGAGCAGGGGCTGGCTGCTGGGCAGATGGGTATTTTGCCCAAAGACATCCCCCAGCATCTACAGCTGGGCTCCTGTTGTGTCTGTAAACACGCAAGGCCAGGCTAGGGTGAGGATGCGTCAGGATTTAGAGCCAGAACCTCACTAAACAAAGCCCCATTTGAGGCCCTACTGAATTTATGATGGCCAGTCCCTTCTTAATTGGCAGCCATCTGCCTCACATAGTAATTCACAGAGACCTCGTGTCAGTGTTTAGGCAGTGTCCTCTTTTGCAAATGATTTATGATTCATAATGAGCAAAAGACTGCTCTTCAGATGACCTATCAGGGTTAGCTGACCCAGCACTGGGGTCCACAAGAGAGGAAGCTATTCTCCAGGTTCAGGGTGGGAGAAGAGGAGGGGCCGCAATAAGCAGGCGTGCTGCAGATCAGGGATGCTGTCAGCCTACACAACGCCTTTGTGTGCATTTGCAAAGTGCGTCTTCTCTGGGGAGACACAGCCCCACAGCCATATGGTGTGAAGGGGAGGACTCCTTCTAGGAAGAAACGTGACTTTCTCTGGGCACCCTCAGCCCTGTGCCAGGGAGCATGCTGTGGAGAGGAGAGTGACAACCATATTTCAGGCCTGTTAGACTTCTTGACCAGGCCCTTTAGCACACAGCCCTGAAAAGATGCTGGTGCTTCTCTTGTGGCCACTGGACCAGCTGCTTCCGGTGCTGGTTCTTCCTACCTTGAGGGCAAAAGTAATCTACCATCTTTTCTTCCCCATATCCTCCTCATGCCTTAACCATTCTGCTATGGTTCAGGAATAATTGGCTCTACTGTAGAGATGAGAAAACTGGGGATCAAAGCAGTTTTCCAAGGCTATGCAGTGTGTAAGTAATTGGACTTGGTTAACTAGAACTCACATCTGTCCAACACCCATGGTCTTTCAACTACATGTCCTTGTAAAATTGTTGGATGGATACTAAAGTGTGATCAGAATGCAACCATCCTTCAGTACCCACAGAAGAGTGATTCTAGGAGCCCCTATGGAACAAAAATCTGCAGACACTCAAGTCCCTTATAAGAAATGGTTTAGTTCATTGAAGACAATAGGCCCTCCAAGCCCATGGATTCAATCAGCTGACATCGAAACTCAAGAGTCGGACTGTACTGCGGTGTTGGGTCTCTCCCTTCTCAACCCTGTGATGATGACTTCAGTCAGCACTAGCTACTAACTCTTTGTCAGACTCTGGGATATACACTGGGTTTAAAAAAGTAAATGAGCCAAAGGGTCTTCCTGTCTAGTTGGGTGAGACTGAGAAATCCTGTCACCCAGCACTCCCATGTCCATTTGTGCCTCTACAGAAGCAGACAAGAAGGGGCCTTGGACCAGGGATCAGGAGTCTAGGAGACTTCCCTAAGGTTGGCTGCTGATTTGCTGTATGATGCCCTGAGCAAATCACCCAACTAGGTGACTGACTCACTCTGGTTTGCTTGGGACCTCCCTATTTTTAGCATTAGAAATCCTATATCCTGGCAACCCCCATCCCCACCTCTGCAAAATGTTGCAGTTAGTTGGTCACCCTACATTCAGCCCTAAAATGTCCATCTGGCTCCTTTATGGACTGTAAAGCACTTTGCAGAAAAGAGGGGGCCAGCATTTTTCTTTTCTTCCTTTAATTATATAAGTCATGCATGATGACTGCTGAAAACAGAGACAACCAAAAAAGTACTATGCTAAAATGGCTAATAAACATAAGAAAAAATGCTCAATTTCACTCTAAAAGAAATGCAAATCAAAACAAGATATCATTTTCACCTCTCAGATTGGAAAAGAAAATGAAACCAGTGAGAACACTTAGTTGATGCTGGAAAGACTGTGGAGGACACGTACCCTTTCATTTTCTGTGGTGGGAATGCAAATTGGTACATTGAGAAGTCCATTTGGCATATCTAACAGTGTTTGAATGTGTGGACATCCTTCATGCTAGTAAATCCACTTTTAAGAATGTGCCCTACAGAAATACTAACATGAATCCATGAAGATGTATATATGAGAGGATGTCTGATACAGACTTTTTGTTGTTGTCAGAAAAAATTGGAATTAATCCAGGAGTCTACCAGCTGGGGCAAACAGTAGAGCAATCACACATCATTTGAATTTGAGGCAGCTTCTTCTTTTGACGTCTGTCGACAAGGGTTCTCAAATGCCAGTGTGCAGCAGAATCCTCTGGAGGGCTTGCTCGAGCAGATTGCTGGACCTTGTCCCCACAGTGTTTGTGGTCTGGGGTGGAGCTGTAGGATTTGCATTTCAAATAGCTCCCAGGTGATGCTACAGGTGCCAAAGTGTGGTCACACTTTAAGAACCACTGATACAGAGAGAAATGAGAAAACCATCTTCAAGTATGACCTAATCCAGATCAGGGAGCAGCATAGAGACAGAGAGGCCTGGGCAGGGATCCAGGAGTGGGGTGATGGGTCCCCTCTGATTTCCCCTCCACTGGCCTGAAGCCCCCATCTGATCACTCAGCATGGGTCAGGTAAAAGGCAGCTGGATTCCTTGGCACATATGAATGCCAGGACTTTCTACAGAGTGGGTCTTAGCTGAGGCCCGAGGGAGGGAGCAGCGTGTGGGTTGGCCTCACCAGCAAAGTTACAGGGCTGGGATGAGGAAGGAGGCCAGCTGGGTGCCTTTTGCCAGCTGTGTTTGTTGGTGTTTCTGCTCCTCCCTGGGAAGCTGGCATTCTGATTTCAAGGACAACATCAGATGCTGGGGGAAGAGAGGAGCAGGTGTTCTCAGGAACCAAACCTTGCAAATGAATTAACAGGTGTTGATTGCTGCCAGGCAGAGGTGTGTTATGTGTGGATATTGTTTCTGCCTTCTTCTCCCTTCAATTTCAGGCTAACACCATGACCTCACCCTCAGCTGGAGCTGCTCTTGAACTCTCTCCATGTACGTTCTGTGACAATTTGGGATTTTCCCTTAGGTACACAGCCTTGCTCTTCTTTATCCAGGGCAGCGGTTTGTGACATGATGATTAATATGATAAAGGAGTGGGGGAAACACCCCCTTCTTGCCTTCCTCTTGAAAACCCCTCACAATTCCCATCACCACCATCTTTGCTAGGAACCACCCTTAGGGAAGGCCCTAGGTCCTAGGAAAGGTCCATGGAGGGACAGAAAAGGACAATAAACCACTGCTACTGCATTGCTCCTCACCCCCCAACTGGGCAGTGCTCCATTTCTAGCTTTTGTTTCCCCAGTGGGTGCTCTGGCTTATGTTGACCCAGCTCCTTTGAAATGGATATTCTCCTGCATATTCTGTGCATCACTTTGAAAGAGAATTCTGGTGCCCACTAGCTATTCATAGTCTTATTCTTGAACCACTTTGATCCATGCATTGCATCTTGCTTTGTTGTGAACTTGAGTCTTCTGGGTGTTGAATTTGCTGTATATTCTCCCATTTGTTTCTCTTCCTCTTCTTTCAGATTCATACCAACTTGGCTTTTCTAAAAAAAAAAGAAAAGTTCTTACTTCTCCACCCAAGCTACACTGTCCTGGATTATCAAGGGTAATTCCCATCCCTAGTTCTCCCAAGTAACCTTTGTCTCACCTTTCCCATTCCAGAAACCCACACCTGCAGGCAGAGCAGTTCCTTTCCAAGACTGGGAATTTCTTCTAGAGGAATCCCTGACCTGAACTAGAGGAGAGAAATACAAACTGGGAAGCAAATGTTTCCCACTGAGGAGAGCCAGAACCACAAGACTCCAGGCCAACACCAAGTCAACAGTACAGCTCACAGTAAGTCTTTGAGCCCTGAGCTGACAGGAAGGGGCCAAAGTGCCAGTCAGCCAATGAACGCCATGATAACCAGGCAAAAAGCACCTCTGCTGTCCGTGGTGCTGAATCCCACTATTTGCCTCTGGGAGAGAAACAAGTTCAAGAAACCCACATGAAGGAAATTAAAACTGTCCTGAAACCTAAGCCCCCATCAGGAAGGTGAATACCACTAAATTAATGTCTAAGGGCTTACCTGGTGGTCCAGTGCTTAAGACACCTTGCTTCCACTGCTGGGGGCATGGGTTCACTCCCTGGTTGGGAAGCTAAGATTCCTCATGTTGCCTGGCCAAAAAATAGAAAGAAAAAAAAAAAATCTAGTTAAACTGTTTGTTGTTTAAGGTCATTTGGTTGGACTTCAGGTCCACTGATCAAGAAGAAAAGAAATAACATTGAACACCTGGACAGGCGATGTGCTTGACACCTTGGGTACATTATTTATCTTAATCTTTAAAATAAACAGCAGGGGTAAGCCTTGTTATCTTCATTTTACTGATGAGGAACTAGGGGCACAGAGAAGTTGCTCACACTTTGGCTAAGCTCATACAGCTATAAAGTGGTGGAACCAGGACTGCAGTACAGAGGTGCTTATTCCCAAAGCTGGAACTGATGGCATTAGACCCTCATGGCCCTAAGGCTAGTGCTGATGGCTCTTTGTTAGGCAGCTGCTGACATTTGCGCAGGTCACCAGATTACATGTTTTCTCCCTGGGACATGTCAAATTTCAAATCTTCAAGACTCTGAAACCATTTCAAAAACCTTCATTGTCCTCGAAAAAAAAAAAAAGAAATACATACTACATCCACACAAATGAGCAGGCTTCATTTACTTTCTCATTTATGGGAAGAGGATGTGAATATAAGCAAGACGTTCAAATTAAAATTGACTGTTTCATTTTAATTGACCTTTGGTTCCCAGCTCACTATCTCCCTCGTGTCCCCACTCTGGCCCCTTCCATCCCTTGCTGTGCTCTGTGATTCATCAGGGCCTGAGGCTCAGCAGCTGTAATTGCTTTGTAACTTCCTGGAATGTCAAAGCCAAGATGGAAATTCTACGTATCACTCTACCGATTCCATCCTGGCTTTAATAATAAGTTGGCAGAAGGGAAGGCAGATTTACAGCAGGAGAGAAATGTAATCAAATTTGGAGGTGAAATGCAATAAGTACAAATGCTAGTTTTCATTTGGAAGCTTCTTAGATAAATGTGATCTCACCCAGCTCTCCAGCCAAATCTATTGTTTCTTCTGGAGCAGTGGGGGCCCCCACTGGTACAGTAGTCCTCAGAGGGAGAGTTTGTATCCAGTATTGCCCCATCCCAGCCCCAGCAGAGTGACCCTGGTGGATGGAAAGCCATGAAGGGAGAAGCATGAAGAGTCAGTTAGGGAGACAAGGCTTAATAGAGGCCTCTGATAAATTGCACGTGTGTGCCGTGCTAAGTCCCTTCTGTCATATCTGACTCTTTGCAACACTATGGACTGTAGGTCTCCACGCTCCTCTGTCCATGGGATTCTTCAGGCAAGAATACTGGAGTGAGTTGCTGTGCTCTCCTCCAGGTAATCTTCCCAACCCAGGGATCGAACACTCATCTCTTACGTCTCCTGCATTGCCAGGCAGGTTCTTTATCACTTCTGCCACCTGATAAACTTCATACTTGAGGGAAAAACAGTGAAGTACTTTCTAGGCACTTGGCACCCCACTCCAGTGCTCTTGCCTGGAAAATCTCATGGATGGAGGAGCCTGGTAGGCTGCAGTCCATGGGGTCACGAAGAGTCGGACACGACTAAGCGACTTCACTTTCACTTTTCACTTTCATGCATTGGAGAAGGAAATGGCAACCCACTCCAGGGTTCTTGCCTGGAGAATCCCAAGGATGGTGGAGCCTGGTGGGCTGCCATCTATGGCGTCGCACAGAGTCGGACACAACTGAAGTGACTTAGCAGTAGCAGTTAGCAGGCACTATAGTCAGTGCTTTACATGTCTTATCTGAGTTTCTTGGCGACTCAGTAGGAAAAGGAATGTCATTCTTCCCATTTTAAAGAGAAATACAGTGAGAACTAGAAAGGAGATTCTCAGCTACAGTAGGGCAAGGTTCTGTTTGACTTTGCAGCTTATACTATTATTTATTTATTTATGGCTGTGTTAGGTCTTTGTGGCTGCATGAGGGGTTTCTCTAGTTGCAGCAAGTGACCAGGGAAATCCTAGCTTATACTGCTAACCCCTCTCTTGCAAGAACAGACACAGCTAACATTTCTTGAATCCTTATGTGCCAATCACTCTTTAGGTGCTTCATGAAAACTTTCACAGCATCTCTGTGTGTTAAGTGCTATTGTTGTTATTATGTTTATTTACCAAGTGAGAAGAATTTCTGAAGATGGATCCTGTCAAAGTCAGTGAGGGTCATGAAAAGATGTTCACATGATTAGCTGTTGGGGAAATGCAAATTAAAACCACAATGAGATATCACTATGTATCCATCAGGATGGTTAAAAGTTAAAAAAAAATTAGTGATAAAACCAAATGCTAGTGAGAATGAGAGGACTGGGCTCATTCATTCATTGCTGATGGGGATGTAAAGTGACACAACCTCTCTCAGAAAAGAATATGGCATTTCTTATGACATTGAATATGTGTTCTGGTGGCTCAGAGGATAAAGCGTCTGCCTGTAATGCAGGAGACCCAGGTTTGATCCCTGGTTTGGGAAGATCCCCTGGAGAAGGAAATGGCAACCCACTCCAGTACTCTTGTCTGGAGAATCCCATGGACAGAGGAGCCTTGCGGGCTACAGTCCACGGGGTCGCAAAGAGTCGGACACGACTGAGCAACTTCACTTCCCATATAACCCAGCAATTGCACTCTTGGGCATTTGTCCCAGAGAGATGAAGACTTAACGTTTACAGAAAAGCCTATACATGAATGTACATAGAAGCTTTATTCATAATAAGCAATAATTGGAAGTAATCCAAGTGTCCTACAATGGATGGGTGGTTAAACAAACTGTGGAACATCCCTGCTATGAATTACTGGTCAGCAATAAAAAAGAGCAAACTGTTGATACATATAACAACTTGAATGGATCTCAAGGGAATTAGACTGAGAGGGAAAAAAAAGCCAGTCCCCAAAGAGTACATACTGTATGATTCCATTTAGGTAACATTCTTGAAATGACAGAATTACAGAAATGGAGAATCCAGGTTGCCATGGATTTGACAGTAGGGGAGGGAGGCTTGTGGTAATGGATCTTGACTGTGGTGGAGATCACACAGATCTATGCACATGATAAAATTTAACAAAGCTACACACACACACACAAACATTGTGTGTGATGTTGCATCACAGCAACAGCCTACTCAGCAATGCCTGGGTCAAATCTCAGGCAACGAGGGTGGCTGTTCTCATCTCCTTTTGGCAGATGAGGAAATTTAGAGTGTGAGCTGCAAAGCATGGCATGAGAGAATGACCCAAGAATAGTGGTTCCAGGACCTCGAATGAAGAGAACAGCTGTTACTCTGGCTGGCACTGTCCTCAGAACTTTGATTCTCTTTAACAGCTTAATGAGGTAGATATGAACATTATCTCCAGTTTTTGGAGAAGTAAACTGAGGCACACAGTGCTAAATAAATTTTCCAAGGTCAAACAGCCATGAATGGAACAGCCAGAAATTGACTCTGGTGCCCATTCCTTTATCCACAAGAGCTGTTTTGATTTCCAGATTGACTAGGTATTTTTGACGTTTAAACATTTTCAGGTATCTAGTTACTTGCTGCAAGCTTATCTCCAAGGGGATGATTTTGCCCCAAGACTTATAGGCTACAGGCAAAACCTTCTCCCAGGGCAATAATAAACAGTCTTTCCCGGCATGTAGCTCTCCCCTGCAGCACTGGACGTGGCCACACTGTGTAACCAGGTAGGATGCAGCGTCAGAATGGTGTGCTGTCAGGAGACAAAGGAGGGGTCTGCTTGCTGCTCTGTCTTGGGCAGTTTCCCATCATCTCCTCCTCAACTCTTCATCCCTTTAGGATTTTTTTATCTTGAAATATCTGTGGTTATAGATTTTTTACTAACCAGTGTGGTACTTGAGTCTCCTTCTTTTGACTCCATGTCCTGATGGATACCAACATTAAATTCATCCTTCAGAGCAATGAGACATATTTCTCACAGCAGAGTCTGTGGCCAGGCTCTACCCTAGAACCACTGGGCCCAGAAATCTGCATTTTACTAAACCATACCCAAGCTGGGTAAAACTTACTCAAACGAAAGGTTGACATTGCTAGAGGCTCGCTCAGTGGTTAAAGAATCTGCCTGCAATGCAGGAGATGCGGGTTCAATCCCTAAGTCAGGAAAATCCCATGGAGGAGGGCATGGCAACGCACTCCAGTGTTCTTGCCTGTAGCATCCCATGGACAGAGGAGTCTGGTGGGCTACAGTCCATGGGGTCGCAAAGAGTCAGACATGACTGAGCAACTGAGCACACACACATATACAAAAGTCAGTGGGTGCTGAGTTTTCCCTCGGTGGCTCCATCTGATAGATAAGGTTTGGCAGGATGGAGAGCCGCAGAGTTTAAGGCTGGGTTTGAAGGCTTTAAGCATTGAAAAGTGTATGGTGTCCCCCAGATCACCACTATTACTTCAAAATAAAATTACCACTGAAGCATGAAACACAAAATGTACATGTTGAAATAGCTTTCTCCTAGATGTGCTATTTGGCAAATGTTGAGTAAGTTCATTGAAATGCAAACTTGTCTTATTCCAGGGCTGCCACTTCTTAAGTGGTGTCCTACAGGTGATGTTTGTTCTGCCTCAAGTCATCTGCCTCTGGTAACGTTCATTCATTTGTTGGTTTCTTTCATGCAACAAATATTTATTGAGCTTGGCATAGCAATTAACCAAAAAGCAAGTATCTTTCTTCCATGAAGCTTGCATTCTAGTGCTGGGGAGACAGGCAAGAAACAATGTCAATATGTCAATCTATGGAATGTTCAGAGTGACAAGTCCTTTGGAGAAAGTAAGATGGGGAAAGGGAGAAAAGTTCTGGAAGTGGGAGGAGAGGTTTTCAGAGAAGTTTTCTCCAAAGGTGAAGTGTAAAGAAAATCCTGAAACTTCCCTGGTGGTCCAGTGGTGAAGAATCCATCTGCAATGCAGGGGGCACAGGTTTGATCCCTAGTCTGGGAAGGTTCCACATGCTGTGGCACAACTAAGCCCGCGTGCCAAGCTACTGAGCCCAAGCTCTAGAGCCTGTGCTTTGCAACAAGAGAAGCCACCTAAGTGAGAACTAAAGAGTAGCCCTGCCTGCCTCAACTAGAGAAAGCCGTCACACAGCAATGAAGACCCAGTGAAGCCAAAAAAATAGTCTTGAAAGAAGTGAGGGAGCCATCATTCTGGAGGAGGAGGGTTCAGGCAGCGGGGACAGAGCTTTGCCTGGTCCTGGAGCAGCCAAGAACACAGACCCCTGACCACCACCTCTCCCCGCAGCCACCCTCCACCACCCAATACCCCTGACCACCACCCCTCCCCGCAGCCACCCTCCACCACCCACATGCTGCTGCTGCTAAGTTGCTTCAGTCGTGTCCGACTCTGTGCGACCCCATAGACGGCAGCCCACCAGGCTCTGCCATCCCTGGGATTCTCCAGGCAAGAACACTGGAGTGGGTTGCCATTTCCTTCTCCAATGCATTAGAGTGAAGGGTGAAAAGTGAAATTGAAGTCGTTCAGTCGTGCCTGACTCTTAGCGACCCCATGGACTGCAGCCTACCAGGCTCCTTCATCCATGGGATTTTCCAGGCAAGAGTACTGGAGTGGGTTGCCATTGCCTTCTCCCATCACCCACATAGAGAGCCCTAAATAATCCTCAATTCAGAGAGAAGCCAAGCCAAGCCATCCCTCCTATCTCATTGCAGCATGAAGTCTGACCTGCTCCTCATAGCAGTGGCCTTATGGCTGCCATCCAAACCCTCCTGATAGGTACCACCTTCTCCCTTGGGGGGTCAGGTCAGATCTGTTCAGTGAAAACCAGTTAAGCCCTGATTATGTGCCCAGGCTAGGACCCATCAGAGGCTGGCTAGAAAACGTGACACAGAAATGTACTAATAGAATCCAAGGGTGAGGGGTCAGAGAAGAGGGGTTGAGCCAGCCTGAGGGTGGGGCTTTTTGGATCTCTCTTGGCCCACCCCCGTCACTCCTGGTCCCCAGACACACAGCTGCTTTCAGTTCTTAGACTTAGCCTGTCTGTTCTCGCATCAGGACATTTGCTGTCTCTTTCCCTTGAATTCTTTCGCCCCAGACCTCCCTGGAGTTGGTTCTCACTATTCAGGCTTCAGCCAAGGGCCTCCTCCCCAGAAAGGTCTCCAGGATGGCCCTGCAGCCTGCGCTGGTGTCACTCTGGGTCTTGTTCTTCTTTCCTTCCTCTCACTGTCTCCATCACCAACTGAGATGAGTGGTGTCGAGGTCTCCTCTCTCCCCTGCCTCCCAGAAACTGGGACCCAGTTTCTCCCATTTGCCCTTCTATCCCCAAGGCCTCAAAAATAGGAGGGGCTTAATAAATATCAACCAATGAATTTATTTACTGTGTAAGGGACTATCAATGCTTACCTGAATGACCCATGCCATATGACCAGCTCTTCCCCTGCCCACACCCCTCTGCCTGCAGCTCAGGCCCCTGAAATACATTCTTGGCTGCTCCTGCTGACTATGGAGAACTGTTTTAATCTATCCTACAAAGCGGAGGGCAAAGTAATGTCAAGAATGTGGTTTGGAGATCCAGATGAGTTTGCTTTGTCCTCTGGGTCTGCCACTTTTAACCTGTGTACCCTAGGCAAGTTAACTAACCTCTCTGAGGCTCAGTTTCCCCACCTGAGCAGAGCCATTTTCCGCAAATAGTAGCCTTTGTTATTCTACCCAAATCACAATGGTTACTAACTCTTGCTGTCTAGAGGGGAGGTTTGTACCACCTTCTTCCAGAGATGAGCACCTGGGCCCTGGCTGGAACCCCCAGGGACCCTTGCAGAGAGACCAACCAAAGGAAAAGTCCAAACTCAGTGATTGTGCCCCTGGGGACCCAGAGTTAATGATCTGGGGACGGTTAATGAGCTTTCTTCTCTGCTCTCTCCCATCGCAGGTGGCGTGGCAGCCTTCCAGGCCCGGCGGCTGCTCCCTGCACCTGCCCCTCCACATCCAATTTCTTTGCAGTGTCCTAAAAAGCTAACCAACCTGAAATCGCTGATGCCAAGGCTTTAAAGCTCCTGCACCAGAATTTAGTGTTCTCTAAGGCCCCAGCCTCGTCTCCGACTTCTAATCCTTTCCATCTGTTGGGAACGGTCGAAGGATTCAGTGATGATCACTGCTGAGATGGTCTCTTCTGCTTGGGGCTGGGAGGATGGCTGTCCTGGAGGCTCACTTGTCATGAATTCTTGCAGTGTCCCTTCTTGTGCTTGAGCATCTTCCTGGGTGCCTCCTGAGGAAGCCCCAGGCATTAACATCACAATCGTATTATGATATAATAAATCTGTCGGTGATTACCCCGGAGAGGTGGCAGGCCATACTGAAGGAGAGCATAGACTGAGAATCAAGTTGCCTGGATTGAATCCAGGCTCCATTTAATAACTGTGTGATCTTGGTTCAGAATAATGCTGTCTTTTATATTACATACAGCTTACCTGGCGGGAGCCAAGCATTGTTCACGAACCTTCAACTTAATAATAATAATTAAAACAACAACTGATATTTATTGAGAACCAGAAATGCCTTGATGAATCCACTTAATCTCCAGAAGACAGCCATGTTAATGGACAACGTTTGTGGTGATCAGGGCTGTTCCTCAGTCAGGACTGGACCCAGAAGCTTATGCACCTGAGACATTAATTGCATGGGTGGCTTGCCTGAGGGCAAGGAAATTGTGATGAGGATCCTTTTAGGATTCATTTCTAGGCTCAGAGAAGACAGGAGGTCATGTCCCCAGCCCAGCCCACACTATATCCCTTGGCGCTCGTCAGATTTCAGCAGCAGCCTCTGCAGGCAGTTCTTATGCATTTGGATGGTGTCCTGCCTCAGGTGCCTACATTCTCTCTCTGCTTCTCTACCTTGGTGGATGACAATGCTCCCAGGGATAGTCTCAAGGCAGTAGATAAATGTCCCAGCCTCCGGTCCTTCAGAGGGATGGTTCTTCAGAAAGTCCACAGTGGGACTGAATCATAATCAAGTAGTCAAGTCAACAGCTCACCATTTATTGGTTTTTCCTCCTTCCCTCACTACTCTCCCTGTTTCTTTAGTTTTGTCTCTTGGGATCCCATCTCAGATCAGCTCAATTCAGTTCAGTCACTCAGTCATGTCCAAGTCATTGTGACCCCATGGACTGCAGCACTCCAGGCCTCCCTGTCCATCACCAACTCCTGGAGCTTGCTCAAATTCATGTCCATCAAGTTGGTGATGCCATCCAACCATCTCAGCCTCTGTCATCCCCTTCTCCTCCCGCCTTCAACCTTTCCCAGCATCAGGGTCTTTTCCAATGAGTCAGTTCTTTGCATCAGGTGGCCAAAGTATTGGAGTTTCAGCTTCAACATTCGTCCTTCCAATGAATATCAGGAGTGATTTCCTTTACAATGGACTGGTTGGATCTCCTTGCAGTCCAAGGGACTCTCAAGACTCCTCTCCAATGCCACAGTTCAAAAGCATCAATTCTTCAGCACTCAGCTTTCTTTATATATCAACTCTCACATCCATACATGATTACTGGAAAAACCATAGCTTTGACTAGATGGACCTTTGTTGGCAAAGTAATATCTCGGCTTTTTAATATGCTATCTAGGTTGATCATAACATTTCTTCCAAGGAGCAAGCGTCTTTTCATTTCATGGCTGCTGTCACCATCTGCAGTGATTTTGGAGCCCCCCAAATAAAGTCTCTCACTGTTTCCATTGTTTCCCCATCTATTTCCCATGAAGTGATGAGATTAGCAAAAAGATGGTGGAGTAGAAGGTTAGTAAAAGATGGAGGAGAAGAAGGATGTGTGCTCATCTTCTCCTGCGAGAACTCCAAAATTACAACTCACTGCTGAACAACTGTCGACAGGAGAATGTTAGATCCCACCCAAAACAGATACCCCACGTCCAAGGGTAAAGGAGAAGCTCAGCAAGATGGTAGGAAGGGTGGAATCGCATTTAGAATCAAACCCCATACTCACCAGACATGCCCAGAGGGCTCAAACAAACCTTGTGTGCACCAGGACCCAGAGACCCCACAGAGACTGAGCCAGAATTGTGTTTGAGTGTCCCCTGCAGATGTGTGGGTCAGCAGTGGCATGCTGCAGCGGCAGGGGCTCTGGGTGCAGCAGACCTGGTTATGGCATAAGCTCTCTTCAGGGAGGTCGCCATTAACCCCACCATAGAGCCGCCAGCACCTACACAGGACTGGGGAAACAGACTCTTGGAGGGCACCAAAAAAAAAAAAAAAAAAAAAAACCTTGTGTGCACCAAGACCCAGGAGAAAGGAGCAGTGTTCCCACAAGAGACTGACCCAGACTTGCCTGTGAGTGTCCAGGAGTCTCTGGTGGAGGCGTGGGTCAGTGGTGGCCTACTGAAGGGTCAGAGGCACTGAGTGCAGCAGTGCATGCATGGGACCTTTTGAAGGAGGTCACCATTATCCTCACTACCTCCACCATAGTTTGGCCTCAGGTCAAACAACAGGGAGGGAACACAGCCCTGCCCATCAACAGAAAACTGGGTTAAAGACTTACTGAGCATGGCCCCGCCCATCAGAAGAAGACCCAGTTTCTCCCTCAATCAAATCAACTACCTGCACCCAAATACTTGCCTCTGGCTTGGCTTGGAGGGATCCCTAACTAAGACAGTGCTGGAAGCCCAAGAGGACACCCTCTGGTCAGGGCAGTGCTTTCCATGCAGATTCCCAGAGCTCTGACAAAGCAGAGATGGATGACACACAGGGATTGTGATACTCAGGTGGTGTTCAAGTTTGTGAGAAACGTATTCCAAGGTTCCCGGCAAGCTTGGGGTGGTGCTGTCCCATGAACTCCTTATGGCTCGCCAGAATGTAATCTCATCTTTCAGCAATAGGACTCCACAGCTACCTAATGAGGACTGCATTTCCCAGCCTCCCTTGCAGGTAGGTATGGCCATGGTCTTGCCAGTGGAGTGTGAGAGGAAGGGCTGTGTCACTTCCTTAAAAAGAAATTGCTTGGCCTCCGCTTCTGTTGCTTGGCCTCTTCCCTCTCCTCCTCTTCTCTGAGGACTGGAATGTGGACTTGAGCTCTGACTTGGATGAGAACATCTCAGGTAGAAGGAACCAGGAACCTTAAGCAACAGTGTGGAGTAGAGTCACCCTCCTGCTCAGGACTACTGCCTGTCTTTGAGATGTTACATGACAGAGATATAAACTTCTATTTTGCTTAAGTGTGAAAGTTGCTCAATCACGTCCAACTCTTTGTGACCCATGGACTATACAGTCCATGGAATTATCCAGGCCAGAATACTGAAGTGGGTAGCTGTTCCCTTCTCAGATCTTCCCAACCCAGGGATCAAACTCAGGTCTCTCTCATTGCAGGTGGATTCTTTACCAGCTGAGCCACCAGGGAAGCCCAAGAATACTGGTGTGGGTAGCCTATCCCTTCTCCAGTGGATCTTCCCCACCCAGGAATGAAACCAGGGTCTCCTGCATTGCAGGTGGATTCTTTACCAGCTGAAATAAACTACTATGTATTTGCATCTCTCTGTTCCAGGAACTTATCTTGTGCCTTAACTAATACAGTCAACAGGAAGGGGTCTGAACAAGCAAATTGTGAGTATGAGTGCTGATGTGACCTCATCTGTGTCCCAGGCCAGTGGCGCCTGGGATGTTCAGGTTATGTGGCTCTCTTGCATGGTGTGCAAAGTGGTACAACTCGAGCAAGACCTCACTGGGAGTGAGGTGAGACCCAGTCTCCTCTCAACTTGTCACGGACCTCAGGGGCCCCCTCCTTGGCATGTGTCCCCTTGCCTGGAATGCTGTGTACCTCCATGTTCTTTCTCCTGGTTCCTCTCCTCCCAGGCTAGGTTGTGCATTGGAGCACTGTTGCACTTGGCTTCAAAGGGTGTATCCTGTCAGCTTGGGGAACTGGCCCCCACAATAAGTGGGCAGCTGGCTTGTGTCTGCTCATCTTTGTTCTCCAGGTGTGGGCAGCATTACATCCTTTAGTGTATCTCTTTCTCTATTAAACAGAGCCAGGTGGTAATGTCATTAGTTTTCTCTTTCTTTTTTAATTTAATTTTATTTTATTGAAGTATGTGTGCACAGTACAGTGATTCAATTATTCATATATATATATTTTCACATTCTTTTCCCTTATAAGTTATTACAAGATATAGTTTCCTGTGCTATATAGTAGGTCCTTGTTGATTGTCTGTTTTATATATACTAGTGTGTTTCTGTTAATCCCGACCTCCTAATTTATCCCTCCCCCACCCTTTCCCCTTTAGTAATAACCATGAGTTTGTTTTCTATGTCTGTGGGTTTATTGATTTCTGTTTTGTAGATAAATTCATTTGTATCTTTTTTTTAGATTCAGCATATAAGTGATATCATATGATATTTGTTTTTCCCCGTCTGGCTTACTTCACTTAGTATGATAATCTCTGGGTCCACCCATGTTGCTACAAATGGCATTATTTCATTCTTTTTAATGACTAATAGTTCATTATAGTGTATTTTAAATAGCTATTGTAAATAGTGCTACCCTGAACATTGTGGGTGTATCTCTTCATGGTATTAGTTTTCTATTGCTGTGTAACTAATTACTACAAACTCAGTGGCTTAAAACAGTATCTGTTTATTATCTCACAGTTCTGTGGAGTCAAAGAGAACTTAGCTGGATTCTCTGTTTCAGTTCTCCTAAGGCTTCAATTAAGGTGTTAGCCAGGCTAGACTCTCATCTGGAAGCCCTGGGGAAGAAACCACACCCAGGGTCATTTACAGGGTTGGTAGAATTCTGTTCTAGTGGTTGTAGGACTGAGGTTCCAGTTTCCTGGCTGGCTGTTGGCCATGCTCAAGTCCTTATATTGGTCCCTTTTATAGTCAAAGTCAATGAGGATATGTATCTTTCTCATCTTTTGAATCTCTTGTACTTACTCTTCTGCTGTCAACTTGAGAAAACTCTGACCTTTTAAAGCTCATATGATTGTATTAGGCTCACTGGATAATCTCCCTTTTGATGAAACTCAAAGCCAACTGATAAGTTACCTTAATTAAATCTAAAAAGTGGTTTTTGCCACATAAGGCAACATGATCACAGGCATATTTTTGCATCATATTCATAGTCCTGGAGATTTGAGCAGGAAATCATGGGAACATCTTAGAATTCTGCCTACCTCATCTACAGTCCCTTGAATTTTAGAATGTTTTGCCTTCACCTTTCCTTGGAGTGGGCAGGAAAGCTGATATCTTGATGCTTGATTTGGAGGAAATCTCTCACTAGGGCAAAGTATCCAAGAATGCTTGAAGGAGGTAAGATTAACAGTCAGAAGGATGAAGAATTAGTCTTGGATAAAGGATGGACATTTTATTTGCTTATCCAGTCATTTTTATTGAGAATCCCTCAGTGCCCAGGATCTAGCAGTGAACAGAACAGACATAGTCCTTGCCCTCGTGGAGCTGATGGTCTGGTGGGTGGTGAAGTTTCCCCAAAGAGAAGTATGGGGTTCAGTGAGAGGAGGGAAATAAAGGCTAGCGTGTCGTCTAAGGGTGATCAGGGCAGGGGTTCAGGTAAATTTTTACAGTTTCTGTGAGGAGTGGCAAAGACGCCATCTCCTAGGTGAGGTAGAGCTCAAACAATTACAGGCTGGTCTCAAGAACATTAAGCGCTCTAAGGATCTTGAGTCTCCTCTCATGCCCCGTGGATCACCAGGAAATATCTTGGTTAATTTGCTTAGCCTGCAAGTCACTAGCTTGAGTATAGAAATGCCTACTAGGGCAGGAACTTAACATAAATAAATGAAACAGCCAGAGTGTGAACAAAAGACTAGGGCATGTATAATGGCAAATGGTGACTGGCCAGTGGCCTCAGTGTCAGAGGGTTAGAGGGAGTGCTGGGGTCCCCTCACGCTGGAGTATAGACACCTGTCTATGGGGGTGGCCAAGATCCACTCCAGCTGATTGTGCCATCAGGGACAAATCATCAGATCTTCAGACTGACAAAATTCAGATGATTTTGTGGAATATCTCAGATTTTAAAAATTTAAGTAATTTTTTATTGCAAATAGAACTGTCTTATGACCCAGCAATCCCACTGCTGGGCATACACACTGAGGAAACCAGAATTGAGAGAGACACATGTACCCCAACGTTCATCACAGCACTGTTTATAATAGCCAGGACGTGGAAACAACCTAGATGTCCATCAGCAGATGAATGGATAAGAAAGCTGTGGTACATATACACAATGGAGTATTACTCAGCCATTAAAAATAATACATTTGAATCAGTTCTAATGAGGTGGATGAAACTGGAGCCGATTATACAGAGTGAAGTAAGCCAGAAAGAAAAACACCAATACAGTATACTAACGCATATATATGGAATTTAGAAAGATGGTAATGATAACCCTCTATGCGAGACAGCAAAAGAGACACAGATGTATAGAACAGACTTTTAGACTCTGTGGGAGAGGGAGAGGGTGGGATGATTTGGGAGAATGGCATTGAAACATGTATGCTATCAGGTAAGAAACGAATTGCCAGTCTATGTTCGATACAGGATACAGGATGCTTGGGGCTGGTGCATGGGGATGATCCAGAGAGATGATATGGGGTGGGAGGTGGGAGGTGGGAGGGGGGTTCAGGATTGGGAACTCATGTACACCCGTGGCGGATTCATGTCAATGTATGGCAAAACCAATACAGTATTGTAAAGCAAAATAAAGTAAAAATTAAAATTAAAATAAATAAATAAATAAATAAAAATTTAAGTAGTTTTTTAAAATGTAAGGATCTGCAGATGTTTGTGGCGCAGGGCCAGCCCTCAGGCATCTACTTGTGACATTCGATAGAGTTGCCCTCAGTGGGTTATGTTTGGCTGCTTCAGCATCAGCTTTAACTGAGAAGCGTAGGTGCCCTCTGTGGCCCAGGGTTCCCATTCTGAAGTTCTGCATCATAAATGCCTTTGTGTTTTCTATAGAGGAATCCTTGTGTCCTTGAGATTTCTCTGCTTTCTCCTCTTCCGTCATGCCCATGGGAACAATCGCATTGCCCTCTCTGCCATGCATGCTTTCACTTCCAATTATTGCTCTTCTGGTGTCCAGTGTCTGCCTTTCCCTCCTCATGGTCTCATTAACTGAGGCAGCTGTCCAAGCTTCTGCTCCATGTCCTAGCAACCTTCTCTCTGACTCTGGGCTGAGAACCTAACTGTTTTATTTACCTTGGTATCTACAGTGCCTGGTCCACAGCAGGCATGAATTTCTCTGTGAGCACATTTTCCTGGGTAAGCATTCTTAAATTCTCAATAAATATTTAAATGTTGAATGAATGATGTGTTGGCAATTTTTTTTTTTTGGTTGACACAAGAAATGAACATATGTGAAAATAATTCCGTACATTAAGACAGTATCATTGAGAACTCAACCCTCAGTGTTTGTTAAAAAATTAGGGTGAACAACCATCCTCATTTGCCCAAGAATGAGGAGATTCTTGAGATGTAGAACCTTCAGTTTTTAAACTGGGATGGAGGAGTTTCTCAAGACATGAAACTTTCATTGCTGTAACTGTGACTGTCCTGGGAAAGTGTTGTTGGTCACCCTCCTCTAAAACAAACAAACCAAAAAACCCAAAACACCACCAAAAGAATACAAGATTCTCTTGAAGCTCAAATAATGGAAAGAGACCAATTTTCCTTCTAAACCAGGATGTTTTCTTTTATCTGCTGATGAGAGGTTTGAAAGTCTCATGTTTCTCTCTTTGCCTTGACCTCTAAGAAAGTCCAAAGTAAGTTCTCTGAATAAGGTCAGCAGCATCTGTCTGAGCATCTGTCTCAGCAGCCTATCTCTAGGCTGTCTGAGATAATTGTTTCATTGCCTCGGCTTTGTTTTTTTTTAAATCCTTTTTCTCTTCAAAAGTGTTACCGTGGCATAAATCGCACCCAGAATTACATTAACTGTTGCCAAGCGAATGTGAGAGAAAACCTATGTCATTTGCTTTTTTGCTTCTCTTCAATTGGCTACTATTTCATTCCATGTGTGTATTTTTCAGGGGCTGGCAAACTATGGCCTGTGGGTCAAATTCGGGACGACTGCCTCTTTTTGTAAATAAACTTTTATTGGGGATAACGGCCACACGCAGTAATCTATGTATTGTCCTTAGCTGTTTGCAAGCTACCAGAGCAGAGTTGAGTAGTTGTGATGGACATGGTGTGGCCCTTAAAGACGAAAATATTTGCTCTCTGTAAAGTTTGTCCCTCTCTCCATGTCACAAACTGTAAACCCTTTTGAAAAGATTGCTATAGAAATTCAAATTATACATACATATATGTATAATTTGTTTTCAAAGGTAGTTTCAAAAAATATATATATATGTTCTGTTTACAAAAGTAATATATGCTTATTATAAAAATGTTAACATCACAGAAGTGTGTAATGATGACAGTAATCATCCTTTTAAAAATGGTTTTATTTGTTTATCTGTTGGCTGCGCTGGGTCTTCGTTGCTGCACGGGCATTCTCTAGCTGCGTTGAGCGGAGGCTACTTTCTAGCGGCAGTGCTCAGGCTTCTCAGCGCGGTGGCGTCTCTTATTGCTGAGCACAGGCTCTAATCGGGACGGGCTTCAGTAGCTGCGGTTCCCAGGTTCTGGAGCACAGGCTCCATAGCTGTGACACACACCTTTGTTGCTCCGTGGCACGTGGAATCTTCCTGGATCAGGGATCGAACCCGGGTCTCCTGCAATGGCAGGTGAATTCTTTACCACTGAACCACCAAGGAAGCCCGGTAACCATCCTTTTTAAACTTCAATTCCTATTGGTGGCCTCAGTTAGCTAGTAATATAGATTGCTCCTGATTCCTTCTGGTGCATAAACTAATCTATCTATGTATATTATATATAATCTATATTAAAATAATAGTGAAAAAGACATAAATCTCTCTGTGAGCACATTTTCCTGGGTAAGCATTCTTAAATTCTCTATCAGCAGCATTTTCCACCCATGTCTCCACTGACACATTCGCAGACACTCTCACTCATTGTTTCCAATATCTTCCCTCATTGATCTAGTTTAATCAAAAGCCCTTTCTAACTTGTCTTCAGAACAGCATCATTGCAAATTCTAATTATTCCTGGTACCTCTCATTAGGATAATTATTCTTTTTTATCAGTACTAATTATTATTCCTTTAAAACATCTCTCAGAACCAGTGAGAATGTCAGTTGCCTGAAGACTGTCACTTAGCTTCTAAACCATCAGGCTAAGTATTCGGGACATGGCTTCAGCTGATCATTCACTTGCTTCTGAGATGTTCTCAGGACCAGAGCCCTGACAGCAGGGGCCTGATTGCATCACTCACCCTCAGAACTCCAAGTCTTCAAGGGCATCTGCCATCACCCAGCATCGTAGACCCACACTGCTTTCTTCATACTGATTGCACCAGCTTCCCCTCTCTCCCATCACTTCCCTCCCCAAACATTTCCTCTGAGCTCCCTAGAATCCCCAGTTTGTAACCAGGAGGCATCCCTATATTTTCAAGTTCTCCCCCAAACATTTTTCTTTTTTGGTTTCTTGCCTTGCCTTAAGCCAGAGTTCTGCAAGCCTCCTGGGCAGACTTCCCAAGTTAGGTTGCTTTTCTGTCTTAACTCACGAACCCCAGGGCTCCCCTTTGCCAATCCTCAAACATTTTCCCTATCCAAAAATCCCAGAATCTTTCAAGTGAAGCCATAGATTATAGTGCCAGCTGCTTCTCTTCAAAGTGGTCATCTGCTTTCTTCTCAATCATTAGAGACTCTAGTGCCTAAAGAGTCACTGTCTCTATTCCCACCCTGTTCTCATCATTCTTGGTGATTTCAGCATTTACACAGATATCATCCAACCTTTTAATGTCCCCTTTGCTTGGCCTTCCCGTCACCTTGTTGTTGATGGTAACTGTACAGTCTCTTAAATGTGAATTTCAAGTTTCCCCCTTTTTGACCTATATGTACTCTCCTATTCTAATACCTCCACTTGAAACATTTTCCTAACTCAATGAGACTTTTAGTTCAGCCCTGTCCAATAGAAAACTAATGAAAGCTACATATGTCACTTAAAATTTTCTAGTTGCCACATTGTAGTGAAGTGAAGTGAAGTTGCTCAGTCGTATCTGACTCTTTGCAACCCCATGGACTGTATGTAGCCCACCAGGTTCCTCCATCCACGGAACTTTCTAGGCAAGAGTACTGGAGTAGGTTGCCATTTCCTTCTCCAGGGGATCTTCCCAACCCAGGGATCAAACCCGGGTCTCCTGCATTGTGGGCAGATGCTTTACTATCTGGACCACCAGGGAATAAAGAAATATAAGTAGTTAATTTAAGTATTTTTATTTAACCAATAGATGCAAAATATGATTGTTATATTTTGAGGAACAATATAACATTGACAGACTTTATTTTCTATGGTTCCAAAATCACTGTGGATGGTGACTGCAGCCGTGAAATTAAAAGACACCTGCTCCTTGGAAGAAAAACTATGACAAACCTAGATCACATGTTAAAAAGCAGAGACATTACTTTGCCAACAAAGGTCTATATAGTCAAAGATATGGTTTTCCCAGTAGTCATGTATGGATGTGAGAGCTGGACCGTAAAGATGGCTGAGCACTGAAGAATTGATGCTTTTGAACTGTGGTGTTGGTGAAGACTCTTTAGAGTCCCTTGGATTGCAAGGAGATGAAACCAGTCAATCCTAAAGGAAATCAATCCTGAATATTTATTGGCAGGACTGATGCTGAAGCTGAAGCTCTAATACTTTGACCACCTGATGTGACGAGCTGACTCATTAGAAAAGGCCCTGATGCTGGGAAAGATTGAAAGCAGGAGGAGAAGGTGACGACAGAGGATGAGATGGTTGGATGGCATCACTGACTCAATAGACATGAGTTTGCACAAGCTCCAGGAGATAGTGAAGGACAGTTAAGCCTGGCATGCTGCAGTCCATGGGATCACAAAGACTCGGACATGTCTGAGACAATAACAATCACAATTATCGTTATCATTGTAACCAACAGAAACATCATTATTGATATTTCACATTCTATTTTTTTCTTCCTTTTAAAAAACTACTTATTTATTTATTGAGTTGTACCAAGTCTTTGTTGCAACATATGGGATTTTTAGTTGTGGTACTTGGGATCTTTAGTTGCAGTATGTGGGATCTAGTTGCCCGACCAGGCTTCAAACCTGGACCTCCTGCAATGGGAGTGCATAGTCTTAGCCACTGGACCACCAAGGAAGTCCCACATTCTATTTTTCATACTCTTTGAAATATGTGTGCTTTATACTGACTGTATATATCAATTTCAACCAGATGCATTTCAAGCATTTGATAGCCACATGTGGCTATCATACTGGACAAGCATGTCTAGTCCATTGACCTAAATCCTGTCTCTTGAATGTCCTTCTATTCAAGAGACGCAGATTCCATTTCCCATTACTATCAGCACACTTTCTCAAACATCCTCCACTGCCCCTTTATCTGTTCATCTAGAAAAAAATTCATCATTGGTTGGACCAAACCATCAGTCTTCATGTGTGGAGTTAAATACTGCAGGAGAAAATCACACATCTGGGTTGCCTTGCTTAATGTTAGTTTCAGAACCACAGATTTCAAGTGGTCATATAATCTTCCCCAGAAACCTCATCACATGTTCTTTGAGAAAGTGAAAGTCGCTCAGTCATGTCTGAATCTTTGTGACTGCATGGACCATACAGACCATGGAATTCTCCAGGCCAGAATACTGGAGTAGGTAGCCTTCTCCAGGGGATCTTCCCAACCCAGGGATCGAACCCAGATCTCTTGCATTGCAGGTGGATTCTTTACCAGCTGAGCCACAAGGGAAGCCCAAGAATACTGGTGTGGGTAGCCTATCCCTTCTCCAGCAGATCTTCCCAACCCAGGAATTGAACTGGGGTCTTCTACTTTACAGGAGGATTCTTTACCAACCGAACTATCAGGAAATCCCCATGTTCTTCATGGCATTTGTTTAACTGCTCTCTGAGACTGTCATTACAAATGTTTTTCTCTCTTAATTCCCCTCTTCCTCACCATCTCTCCCTCTCAGCAGATGCCCAGCTTCACTATCCACTAACAGGCATCACAAATGAAATACGTCCAAATCAGAACCCCACATGCACTTCAGGTGACAGTGCCATGCTCAAGCCCTGACTCTGGGAGTCAGGTGGCTTTCCTCACTTATAATTCACCAACATGTCCTATCGGCCAAAAGTAATCTAAAATCTGTCCCTTTGTCCTTGAGTTTATAACTACCACCTCAGTCTAGTCAGCATCGCTTCTTGCCTGGACTTCAGTGACAGCTAACTGGCTTCCTTTTTTTCATTCTTTCACCTCACAGTCCCTTTTCTACTCAGCAGTCAGAGCATCTTTAAGAACATAAACTGGAGAGTATTGCTCCCTTTCTTGCAACTCCTTGTTTCCATGGCTACAAAGGTCCTACACGATGGCCCTTGCCCACTTCTTCAATGAAAGCTTTGATTGCTTTTCTCCCCACTCCCCACTTTATACTCGTGCTGGCTTCTGCCTTGATTCTGGAACACGACAAGCTTTTTCTTGCCTTCTGCCTTTGGCAGTGCTGTTCCCTCAGCCCGGAAATATCTTCCCCTAGTGTTTCTCATGATTGACTCCTATTCTCCTTTTGGTTTTTAGAGACATCTTCTCAAGAAGATGTAAAGCCCCATGTAGAGCCCTCCTCTCTTCTCCCCCATTGTTTATTCTCTTGCCAGGTCCCCTGTTATTTCCCTCATGGAACTTATGGTCTGAAATTACCTGATTTATCTCCTCATTTACCTCTTTATTAACTGTTTACCCACTAGAAATAAGCACCATGCTGATATGAATGTTTTCATGTTTAGCGCCGTGTTCCCTAAGCCTGGTACAGTAGCCAACACATAGCAAACTCAATAAATACTTATTGAATAGATGAATTAACAGTTAAGGAACTGGATGTTTCTGTATATCCGGGCTCCTCTCATTACTGTGAAATGCACAGAATCACAAGATTGAACTTAACAGCCCCAGCAAGATCATTAACCTCCGATCTGGGTCACCAAGATTGACAAAGAGCCCTTTCCCCCCGCCCTTGATAAGGATCATGTCTATAAATACTGCTGGGTGTTTAAGCTCTTTGAATGTGATAAAACAGCAAGTCTAAATAGGCTGCTTTCCTGACAGTGTTGGGTCAACAGAATATATTATCCCAGAGAGGCAGATGGGGTTGAAGCTGCAGGGCTACATCAGTTCGAGAGCTCAAGTGATGTTCATCACGCAGGCTGTACAAATAGGCTGTGACCTAGGGGTAGTTCTGAGAACTTATCATATATTCACAAATCATGCTGGCTTTTGTGTGGAGGAGGGGTTGAAATAAGCAAGAAGGAGTATGGAGTAAAAAGTCTTTCACTTGCAACTGACAGAAATTCAACCCAAATTGGTTCCAGCAATAAAAGAACATATTTACTCATGGAAACGAAAATGGCTGGGGGTGTTTGGCTTCAGTTATAGGTGGGCTCAGGGGCTCAAAACTACCACTAGTCAGGAGTTGGAGCTTAATTACCTCTTCTCTGGAGCATGGTCTGGACTTAATTTCATGCTTCCAAAGAACACAGTACAGACAGGGGAAACTAAATAAGGCAACTTTAAGGAGAAAAAGCCTGGTGAACATCATGTTGGCCACGTGATCAAAGTCAACACGGCCAATGACAAGTCATTTTGACAATTTGTACATCTTGCTGTGCTCTGTTGGGAAGGGCACTTCATTTCTGGGATACTTTCCTTGAAGCCCATGACTCCAGTCTAACCGTAAGAAAAACATCAGAGAAACCCAAATTGAGAGAAATTCCACAAAATTTCTGACCAGTACTCTGTAAAACTCTCAATGCTGTGAAAAACAACAAACAAACAAAAAAGACTGAGAAACCATCACAAACTAGAGGAACCTAAGGAGAAGTGACAGCTAAATGTAATGCGGTCTCCTGGGTGGAATCCTGGAACAGAAAATGTCACTAATGGAAAAGGCGGTGAAATCTGAATGGTCTGGACTTCAGTTAGTAGTGATGTCCAAATGTTGTTTTCTTAGCTGTGATAAATATAGTTGGTGATGTAAGAAGTTAACATTAGGGGAAACTGAATGAAGGGTATATGGCAACTCTCTGTTCTGTCTTTGCAGTTTTTCTGTAAATCTAAAATTGTTCTAAAATAAAAAGTTCGTTAAATCCTTGGTGTTTAGGAAAATGAGTTAAAAACAATGTCTTCACAAAAACTGGCACATGGATGTTTTTAACAGCTTTATTCGTAATTGCCAAAACTTGGAAGCAACCAAAGCTGTCCTTCTGTAGGTGAATGGATAAATAAGCAGCGGTCCATCCAGACAATGGGCTATCATTCAGTGCTAAAAATAAATGACATATCAAGCCACAAAAAGACACAGAGGAAACTTAATGCATATTACCAAGCGAAAGAAGCCAGTCTGAAAAGTCTACCTAATGCATGATTCCAGCTGCACAGCATTTTAGATACAGCAAACTTTTTGTTCAGTCACTCAGCCATGTGCGACTCTAAAGCTATGGAGACATTAAAAAGGTGAGTGATTATCAGGTGTTCAGAGGAAGAGAGGAATGGATAGACAGAACACAGAGGATTTTTAGGACAGTGAAATTACTCTGTGCGAACTATAATGATGGCTATATGTCATTGTACATTTGTTCACACCCACAGAGTGTACAATATCAAACATGAACCCTAAGTAAACACTATGGACTTTCAGTGATAAATGTGATGTTATAGCCTCATTGATTATCACAAATGTATCTGGTGTGAGATGTGGATAGGCAGGGCGGCTGTATTTTAATGTGAAGCTGCTGCTGCTGCTAAGTTGCTTCAGTCATATCCGACTCTGTGCGACCCCATAGATGGCAGCCCCCCAGGCTTCCCTGTCCCTGGGATTTTCCAGGCAAGAACACTGCAGTGGGTTGCCATTTCCTTCTGTGAAGAGGCAGGGGTTATAAGGGAACTCTGTCTACTTTCTACTCAATTTTACAATGCACGGAAAACTGCTCAAAAAAAAAACTATTAAAAAAATTCAGTTCAGTTCATCGCTCAGTTGTGTCTGACTCTGCATCCCCATGGACTGCAGCACACCAGGCTTCCCTGTCCACCATCAACTCCTGGAGTTTGCTCAAACTCACGTCCATCGAGTTGGTGATGCCATCCAACCATCTCATCCTCTGTCATCCCCTTCTCCTCCTGTCTTCAATCTTGCACAATATCAGGGTCTTTTCCAGTGAGTCGGTTCTCTGCATCAGGCGGCCAAAGTATTTTAATAATTAAAAAATTATTAAATAAAACCAATCAGCAGGACCCAGTTTCTATTTCTGAGTTCCCTTTTCCTTGCTGTCAGCTCTTCTCATGAATAGAATCACTCCATTTTGACTGGGAAAATGTGAATATTTACCTGCTGTCCAGCATAATCGGGGTGTCCCTGGTGGCTCAGACAGTAAAGAATCCACCTGCAATGCAGGAGACATGGGTTCGATCCCTGGGTAGGGAAGATCCTCTGGAGGAGGGCGTGGCAACCCACTCCAGTATTCTTGCCTGGAGTTTCCCTGTGGACAGAGGAGCCTGGCAGGCTATAGTCCATGGGGTTGCAAAGAGTTGGACATGACTGGAAAATTAACACCAGCATAGTTATTAACGGCATCTCCTTTTACCTTCAAAAGTGTCCAGATTTGGGTGATAAATTATGTAGTCACCCAACTCTGCATGGACCCCAGCAGCTCTGGGACTTCATTCTCTCAGCTTTAAGGTCAAGAGACAGGAGAGGTTCTTGTTTCTCAGAGGCCTGGCTGAGGTTCCAGCCCTGAGTCTGACTGGGCCTGCTCGTGTGAGGTGACCATCCCTGAAGCAACAGTCAGGTTTGGGGAGTCTCGTGGGCTCAGTGGCCAAGTCCTGGCCACATGCCCACCACTGGCACCAGGTCTGGGTGCCTCTACCCAGTGTGCCTCAGACAGAGGGAGAGCTCATTCCTCAGGCTGAGCTGGAAGTGCAGTGGATAACAGGTAGGTAAAAACATAGATGTCAATCAGGTAGGGAGACAAGAGGTGATCAAATGATTTACTTTCCGACTCCCAAAATTAGAGTGACTCTTCTTTTAAACATGTTTTATCTATTTATTTAATTTAACTTTTTGGCTGGACCCTGAGGCGTGTGGGATCTTAGTTCTCTGACCAGAGATCGAACCTGCAACCCCTGCATTAGAAGGTGGAGTTTTAACCACTGTATCTTTTGGGGAACTCCCCCCAAATTAGAGTGGGTTTAAGGTTGCACTCATGGCACATTGCTCTCACCCGCTCTGCACCACAGTTAGTGTGTTAAGACTCACACATATAGGCAGACTCTCTCATCTTGGGCGTAGTTCGTTGTGATCGACTGTTGCTGTGACGTTGTTGTCTTCACGGTGATAGTTGGGAATTATTGGACTGCTTGTGAGTCAAGATTTACAGTTGCTTCCAGTTTCTTTGACACTTCACCAATGTGCAAGGTGGAAATTTTGCTGTGTCTGTGGAGGGCTATTGTGAATTCCACTGGTGTGTGTGTCAATGGTAGGGCATGATGAAAACCATCGTGGCAGGGGACAGATGGCCAGTTTCATAACAAGAAGTCTCAGGATCACCCAGCAGGGCTGGCATAGTCCTCAGCAGGCTGGGCTCCTAGCAGGTCCCACCCACTTGGACATTTGATGTAAGCACTGGGTAAGGTCACAGGCTCAGAGGGTGGAGACAGGGAAAAAACCTCAACACTGCTAAAGCTGTGTGGCCTTGGGCAAATTACTCAAACTCTCTGAGGCTAATAATTGTACCTCCTCATAGCACTGCTTTAAGAATAAAATAATACATAGGAAGCACTTAGCAGTGAGCAGCACATAATAAGAGCTCAATGAATATTCACTATTATTTTTATCATCTTAGTACAACTCCAGAAGCCTGGCTACAAGAAGTCAGTATTTCAGTCCAGGATGCTTTACAGCAATGCAATTCAAAGTGTGGTCCATGACCCTGCAATAGCAACAGCAGCTGGGAGCTTGTTAGAAATACAGACCCGTGGGCCCCAGCTCACACTTCTGAACCCAAACCTCTAGGCTTGGGTTTGCAGTAACAAGCTCTCCAGCGAGTTACATGCATGGGAAGTGTGAGACCCATCACTGTGAAGTGCCTTCCTGTTCACGGAGAGGCAGTGCCTCCAAGCCACACCCTTGTCCTGATGAGAAACAAAGACGATAAAGCAGAAGGGATGAAGTTGGAGGAGTGAGGCTTTGGTCCCTGGGAGTCCTCTCTGGCCATGGGGACAGGCTCCGCTGGAGGTGCAGAAGGCTCTTCCCATAAAAGGGAGCAGGCCCCTGAGGCCACACTTCTCAGGAAGACTTCTAGATGCAGAGGAGAGCAGGTGGCTAATTTTTAATGAAGCTTGCATTTTGCAAAAGTCTTTCCTCTTTTGGCTCCTGTGACCCTGAGCTATCTGGAGCTGTCCTGATGTTCTTGACCCAAAGGCTCCTTTGCTGTCTGCTCCCCACCCTACCCGTCAACACGGCTCTCCAGGACTCCACTCAGCCCCGCCCACAGAGTGTCTGCCTGTGTGATCTCAGCCCCGCCCACAGGAACCACCGCCAGGAGCCTCTGCCTTTACTTCCCGCTGGAACTCCAGCTAAGTACTTCGAGTTGCCAACACCACTTTCCATCCAGAGGACCACTGACTTAAAATGCCCAACGCACACTCAGTGATCTTTTTCTCTCAAATCTGATTTCCTCTCTGGGTTCTTTATTCAGTCGAATGACTTTTTCCAACCTCTCCTGCCCACCACCCTCACTCTATATGCCGACCACATTACACTCGTTAGATGAGCAGCAGGTTCTGGAATGTGTGCTGTATTTTCCTATCTCGATGGCATCAATGTTACCTCCATCTGGAATCCTTTACATCTAACCTCTATCCTTAAATTGCCTACTCATCTTTCTTCCTCTTTTTAGTAAATGGCATCACTGTCCAGTTGCCAAAAGATCAAATCTGGGAGTCATCCTGACCTTGTAGCTCTTCCTCACATGCCTGGCAAAATGTCAGCAAGTCCTGCTGTCTGTTCTAAGTGTGGGACGCAGATTCCTCTAACGCTGTCTCCTCTGCCACCTCCTTAGCCCAAGTCACTGTCACCTCTAACCCACACTGCAATAAAACTTCCCAGCAGGTCTCCCTGCCTTCTTTACCTAGCAACCAGAACCATCTTCCTTCTTCCTAAACTGCAGAAAATACTCCCCACCCTGAAATTGCCAATGCCTTTTCATCTTCCTTAGAGTGCAACCCAGCTGCCTAATCTTTAAGGTCTTACATGATCTTACAAGCCTCCCGTCTTTCTCCTGTGCCCACTCTCATCTTGTCACATGGGTCTTTTTTTAAACTTTTTATTTGTTTAGTTTATTTTTAGGTACACTGAGTCTTTGTTGCTGCATGCGGGCTTTCTCTATTGGGGCAGGCAGGGGCTACCCTTCATTGTGGTGCACAGGCTTCTCATTGCCCTGCCTTCTCTTGTAAAGGGTAGAGGTTAGACGTAAAGGAGCACAGGCTGTAGGCACACCCGCTTCAGTAGTTGCGGCTCTCCGGCTCTAGAGCGCAGGCTCAGTAGTTGTGGCACATGGGCTTAGTTGCTCCGGAGCATGTGGGATCTTCCTGGACCAGGGATCGAACCTGTGTCTCCTGCATTGGCAGGCAGATTCTCATCCACTGAGCCACCAGAGAAGTCCATCACGTGGGTCTTCATTTCGTTCCTTAGACACACCCAGTTTGTTCCTGTCTCAGGAACTTTGCACTTAACATGTCCTTCACCTAGACTGACCGAATCTGACCCTGGCCAACCCCTTTGACATTTTGGGGGAAGGCCACCCTGCCCAAAGGAGCCCTTTCCTATGACTTCTTATTTTATATTAGCCAACACCACTTTCTTTACTTCTTTGCATTTATCTCTTGTTTGTGAGTGCAGTAACCAGATCTGCCTTGTGAGCTATTGTACCCACAGTGCCTGAGATGGTGCCAGGTCAGATAGGTACTTAATAACCACTGGCTGAATAAATGTCCAAAATGCCTTTCCAGATTTTCTGGTTTGAGTAAATTCCTTTGCCCTTTGTACCCATCATGGCTTGGGTTCTAAGGAAATGGACTCTGAGGCAGGAATTTGCATGTAGGAGAGACAGGGAGCTGGAGAGGCAGGAGTGAGTGGAGGGAGTTATAAGAGAGACCTTGGCTGATCTGCAGAGACGACCCCACACCAGCCTGTCACTGCATGGGGTTCCCCTCAAGAGGAGGCATTACCAAGAGCAAGCCAGATTCCCTCAGCTGAGGGCTGCACCTGCAGATGGACCCCGGTGTGAGCTGATGGCCACCAACATCTGTGGCAGCGGGGGATGAAGTTATCTGGGAAGATCTGGGCAGCCCATGTGGTGTCTGCTACATGGCCCCAGCACAGCATTTAGCAGAACCTGCTGTAGCTCACTTATTTGTGTATGTCTCTCCATCTATCAGCCCCAGGAGGCAGGAACTAAGATTCCCCCTTGCCCCGCCTTTTTTTTTTTTTTTTTTTTTGGCATTTCCCCATCATGTTCAATACATAGCATGTGTTTAGTAACTGGTATTTAAATTTAATTTAGCAGCAAAAAAAAAACAACCTTGTAGCTAAGAATTTCCTTTATGTTTGAGAAATTCTTAATGTAGGCTCCACAAAAAGAGTTAATGGAAATGCTTTTGGGCTTGGAGAGGGAAGGCTGTAGCCAGGCTCTCAGAAATGTTAGCACAGAAACTAAGTAAATCCTCCACTTAATAAGCTTTAAAGACTCTCAGCCCTTGGGTGTTTTTCTTTACATGAAAAGCAGAGCACAAAGTGAGCACTAGGCATTGTAGATCTGGACCCTGGCCATAAGACCCGCATGAGGAAGTGATTTTATGGCAGAAATTTGTTGGAAAATTCAGTGTATTTAGCTGTACTCCTTTCAGATGCAATATCTGGAATACATAGGCTGGAGGAAGGAACCAGAAGGAAGAGGAATAATTGAGAAAAATAATGGGTTTCAAACTAGAGTTCAACCTTCTTTAGTAAAAATTTGATATGTCTTTCTAATGAATGAACAATTGAACAGAATGAGATAGGGGACACCGAACAGAAGGCTCTTGACAAGGATTATCAATTTAGGGTTGAATCATTTCAGATCTATCCTCATGCCAGGCTCTCCACCCAGCTGGAATGGCTTATGTCTCTCTCATTCCTTGTTTCGTAGACTCGCAGCTGTTGGGATTTTACCAGTCCTGTCCCAGCTGGATGAGACCATGAGCGGTGCCAGGGCAGTGGCGGAAAGGGTCCCATTGATTTAGGAATTGGAGGAGCAGCTGGAAAAGACAGAGGAAACAATCCACTTGGGCTGTGGTGAGATGCTGTGTCCGTATCCCTTTAGGTTCTAGGATTAAACCCAGAAGAGTCAGAGCCCAGGATGGATCACAACACCTTTGAGGTTTTATAAATGTCATGATGCTTTCTCCACGTGACAGTAAGACTATGCTGTCAAAGGAGCTATGTGTATTTGAAGTATTTCATTAGTCACCGACTAATTCAGCTGTCCTTCCCATCATCTTAATAACCTGCCTTCCATGTCAAGTGGTAGGGAGGTGCCCTACTCATTAAAAGAGGTAGCTTAAGTGAATTCCACATACATAATGGCTTTGGATGGTTTCTTTTTTCCATTTTTGAGATCTTAGTGAATACGACACTCAGCATGTGCTGACTATAGTGGATAGTTGACCAGAAGCCTCCAGGATTTATTTATTTGTCCCAATAATCTCACCACCGTTGTTGTTGCCATTTAGTCACTAAGTTGTGTCCAACTCTTTGCAACCTCATGGACTGCAACATGCCAGGCTTCCCTGTCCTTCACTATCTCTTGGAGTTTGTTCAAATTTATGTCCGTTGTGTCAGTGGTGCTATCTAAACATCTCATCCTCTGCCACCCTTTTTTCCTTTTGCCTTCAATCTTTCCCAGCATCAGGCATCAGGTCTACCATGAATTAATCAGACAAATACTCAAACTGGAGTCTGGCAAGATAGTGAAGATTGATAACTGAGGAACTTCCCTGGGGGCTCAGTTTGTAAAGAATCTGTCTGCAGTGCAGGAAACCCAGGTTTGATATCTGGATGGGGAAGATCCCCTAAAGAAGAAAACGACAACCCACTCTAGTATTCTTGCCTAGAGAATCCCAAGGACAGAGGAGCCTGGCAGGCTACAGTCCATGGCGTTGCCAAGAGTCGGACACGACTTAGCGACTAAACCACCACCATCTGGTGATCCAGTGACTAAGACTCTGAGCTCCCAATGCAGGGACCTGGGTTTGATGCCTGGTTAGGGAACTAGATCCCATGTGCCACAAATAAGAATTCACACTGCTGCAACTAAAATATCTTGCATGCTGCAACTAAGACCTGGTGCAGCCAAATAAATAAATATTTTAAAAAATTACTGACAATTATAATGACTGGGCAGGCACTAAGTGCCCAGGTTGGCAGGCCCTGTGGGCCAGAATGTGTGCCCTGGGGTATGTCACATGGAGTCTTGGGTGCAGCCCACTGGGGATAGACAGAGATCTGATGATACATTTGGAAGGCAGATGGGTCTTGCTGGGGAGACTCTCTTTTATAGGCTGAACTGTGACCCCCTCCAAAAGATATGTTGAAGCTTTAACCCCTTGTACTTCAGAATATGGAAATGGTCTTTACAGAGGTAATCAAGTTAAAATGAGGTCGTCATTGGACCTTAATCCAAAATGACTAGTGTCTTTATAAAAAGAGGAAAATTTGGACGGAGAGACAGACTTGCACAGAGGGAAAAAATGATAAGATGTGCTGGAAGAGGATGGCCTGTGATTGGAGTGATGCGTCTACAAGTTAAGGAAAACTGGCAAAACAGAGAAGCTAGGAGAGGCCAGGAAGGAGTCTCCCCCAGAAAGCATGGCCTAGCTGACACCTTGATCTTACACTTCTAACCTTTAGAACCATGAGGCAATACATTTTGGTTGTTGTAAGCCACCTGGTTGTTGGTACTTTGTTACAACAACCCCAGGAAACAGACACTCTGCAAGAGACACTGTGGCCGAGTTCAGTTCAGTTCAGTCACTCAGTCATGTCCGATTGTTTGCGACCCCATGGGCTGAAGCATGCCAGGCTTCCCTGTCCATCACCAGCTCCTGGAGCTTGCTGAAACTCATGTCCATTGAATCAATGATGCCATCCAAATCCAGCTATCTCATCCTCAGTTGTCCCCTTCTCTTGCCTTCAATCTTTCCCACCATCAGGCTCTTTTCCTATGAGTCAGCTCTTTGCACCAGGTGGCCAAAGTATTGGAGCTTCAGCTTCAGCATCAGTCCTTCCAATGAATATTCAGGGCTGATTTCCTTTAGGATTGACTGGTTGTGGCTGAGTAAGTGAGAGCAAATGCCGCATGGTGTGGTGGGGATCAGTCCTTGGATCAGTCCTTGGGGATCAGTCCTTGGTAGTCCTCTGGCAAGCCAAGAGCCACCAGGATGAGACAAGCCATTTCTATTCTCTCATCATCCTCCAGAGTGGTCTGTGCTGAACATGGGGGTGTCCTCCTGGGAAGACCCACTTTTATAGCAATTTTGCCCACATAGCCTTGTGTATTGGGGAACATAAGGCTCTATCACATGTCATCTGTCTTTAGAGTCCGGCTGCATGGGAATAGTGAGGGACCTCCAGCTTCTGGTACCTGCAGGATTCTTGTGGAAGTTGGATGTGAGTTGCAGCCCGGCCTCTGAGAGCAGTGGGAACCCTGATCCCTCTAGCCCACTGCCAGAAAGGCTGAGCTTTGAGGATCACTCACTGGACAGTCCTATTTGTCTCTCCAGAGGAAGCATTGCTTGACGTGGGCTCTAGGCAGGATTCAGGGATGTGCTTCTATTCCTCAGCTGATGCCAGAACATCAGTAACGGAAGGGAGGAATGCTGCAGATAAAAACTATGGAGAGTTACGGCTCAGAGCGTCGGATGGTGCCAGAAATTATCCAATTGTCACTGGGTACCAGATTCAGATCAGAGTCACAGAAAAAGAGATGCAATGTAGGGAGAGAGTGGGGAGTGAGCTCTGGGGCCCCCAGGTCACAGATGTGGCTCTGTGACTAGCACTGCACTCCAAGAGGGGAGGAGGCAGGTGTGCGATGGGAACTAGGGGGAAGAAGCCATGGGTGCTGCTGGAGTTGAGTGCAGGAAAATCCACCCTGCCATGCATCACAGGAGGGAAGGCTTTTTCAGCATTGCTTCAGGACCTGGGGGAGGTGGGGAGAATGGGGGAAGGCTTTGGTGGGTGGGGCAGGGTTGGCGAGAGAGAAAGACAATGACAGACCACTCGGAGGAGCACAGAAGTAGAAAAGAGGAAGGTGGATAATCTAGAAACTAAACTTCATATGGAATTCTATTAACAGCTGATGGTTTTACAAGGATGGCATCCTTTTCCTATTTGCTAGATTTCCATGAACTCCTCAAGGGCAGAGACCAAGCTTGGTCTATCTTTGTATTCTCCCTGACTGAGTGCGGCCACAGAAATAGTGCACAAAAGGAAAGTTCACTGTTGCATGGATTATTATTATTATGGTTATTGCATGAATAAATTATTGTTGTATATGGCCTTGGAGATGAGAGGGCTTAGTATGATTGCTTCCTTATCCGTGGGGAGGGTGAGCCCCCAGGGACTGCCTATCCCAGTAGGGGAACTGATCCACAGTCTTGGAGTGGGGGTTTTGGAACTCAGTGGAGGTCAACCTTTGAACAACACTTCACTTCAGAAATCAACAATGAACAGGAGGGAGAAAAGGGCAGGAGAGATTTGGATGCGCTGAGTGAAGCCGGTGTTTGCCAACCTGTGTGAGCTGATAGAAATACCAGGACTGGGAATTCCCTGATGGTCCAGTAGTTAGGACTTGGTGCTTTCATCGCAGAGGGTCCAGGCTCCATCCCTGGTTGGGGAACTAAGATCTTGTAAGCCACACAGTTTGGCTAAAGAAAAAAGAAGTAGTACCAGGACTCTCCTCACCCGCTTAGTTGATGAGGTTGCCCTAGAGTCATATGGAGAAGGTCAGAGTCCATTGTGGTTTAGGGAATTTCTGCAAACTTTATGGACCTCAGGGTGTCATCTGGCATTGTGGAAATAAGATGTCTAACAGTAAACAATACAAAGCCCATAAAACTTGTATAAAGCAAACAGTTTTTTTTTATATAGAAAAATGTACAGTTCTCTCAGCCCATTCTCCATCCTTTCCCACCATCTCCATACAACCCACATCCCTTGAAAAGTGGTAAGGATGCTATGAAGGGAACAGGAGAAACAAGGCTGCTAGGGAAAGCTTCTCCTCAATTTGGAGATGTTCCTCCTTCACATCTCATATGGGAAGCTATCTCCCTGTGGGCCACGGGAACTCTCTGGAAAGTGAGATGCTGCTCGGTGGGTCAGGCTGATCTGGGCACCCAGCAGATGCCTGGGCTCATATGCTCCCTTCTCTCTGCCTGGCATTTGTGTAAATTGTTTTTGCCTTTTCCCTGCATCTCTTTTGGGGATTTCATGAGTATCTTATCAAAATCAATGACTTATTTAGAAAATACAGACTTTCATTTGTTTCATGTCAAGGAATGTTTCCCCTCCTGTCCATTTCTCTTTTCGTTGGAGAAGGCCAAAGGAGAGGACAAAAGGTGACCTTTTGAATTTCCATCCCCACCCGCACCCCCTCCTCCAAAAAAAGACAAGAGTTACTAAGTGCTCAAAAAGGGATTTCCCACGGGTTAGAGGGAAAGGATGCTTAAATTCCCCTTCCTAATTTCCTGGTGGCTGGCAAATATTTGCATCAAGCAGAACTCTTGGTTTAAGAGACAGAGAAAAGAATTTATTAGCTTATGAACTGGAAAGGTCAAGGGCTCAGTTGGCTCTAGACACGGCTAGATTTGGGGATATCATCAAGGCTTGTCTCTTGGCTCTGCTGGATTGTCTAGGTTGGCTCCATTCTCAGGCAGACCATCTTTAAAGGAGACAAAGATGGGTCCTCAGTAGCGTGACTCACATCCATGTAGCTTGCCTATCTAGCAGAAAGCTAAGACCTTTGGCATGATGCTTGGTGGTTCTGATTGGTTCAGTCTGGGCTTCTGCTCACCTCTGAACTCATCACTGTGGCCAAGGATTTGCAGTGTCCTCACCGGCTTACTTGCCCATCCCTGGAGCAAGGGAGTGGGATCAACCCCACCTAACTGTCAGAGACTTACAGGCTGATGAGGAAGGCAGGAGGGCAGCAAGGGGAAATGGTTCCACAAATGAAAACCTCAGTGGTTTTTATAGAACAGGGGTGATAGTGTGCGGGGTAGAAAAACATGTCCATCACATTTCTACACAACGGTTCCAACAAGACTAGGATAGCTATTCTTAGTCATATGTCAAGTTGTATGTGGCAGGGCTGCAGCTGACCGAAGACTTTGTAGGTCATTCTTAGGTAGATTCTGGACAATTTCTTTCCTTTAGCTTCTATTCTAGATATAATAAGGAGGTGTAGGGAAGGCTGGGCTCCCCCATCTGCTCAGAAAATGTTTCTTTATTATTATTGGGGTACATTTGTTTTACAATATTGTGTTAGCTTCTGCTGTGCAACAAAGTGAATCAGCTGTATATATATATCTGTATATAGATAATTATGGATCTATGTATCCCCTCCCTCGGACACCTCCCTACCCCCATTCTACCTCTCTAGGTCACCACAGAGCGACAAGCTGAGCTCCTATGCTATACAGCAGGTTCCCTCTAGCCATATGTTTTACACATGGTGAATGTCAATCCCAGTCTCCCAATTCATCCCACCCTCTGTTCCCCCAAGGTGCCCACATGCCCCTTCACTCCTGTGTGGTCTGAGTGGGGCTGATGACACCCAAAAGAAGTCCAACACGAATGGTGTCAAAATGAGATAACTCTGCTGCCTCGCAGCCTGCCCAGAGCAGCCCCTCTTCAGCAGGTCAAGAGACCCAGGTGCCTCCTAGGAATCAAGCCCATTTTCCAGCAGAGATTTTCCACTGCATTGGCCAATTTTTAAAATGCTCTCTCTATCTATGTCTCTATAGCTGCCCTGCAATAGGTTCATTGGTACCATTTTTCTAGATTCCACATATATGCGTTAATGTACAATATTTGTTTTACTCTTTCTGACTTCTCTCTCTATGACAATCTGTAGGTCCATCCATGTCTCTCCAAATGATCCGATTTTGTTACTTTTGATGACTGAGTAATATTCCGTGTGTATATGCACTTCTTTATCCATCCATCTGTTGATGGACATTTGGGCATATACCCCGAGAAAACGCAGAATTCAAAAAGACGCACGCACGCCAGGGTCCACTGCAGCACTGCTTACAATAGTCAGGACATGGAAGCAACCAGATGTTTTTGACTCTCCTCCTTCCACCTGCATCTAACCTTCATTACTTTATAACACAAAATGGCCCAGCTGCCTCACAGGGCTAACTTTGGAACATGGCTATCATTCTGATCACTGCAACTTCTACCCCCACCCTTCCCTTGTGGCTCAGACAGTAAAGAATCTGCCTACCATGCAGGAGACCTGGGTTTGATCCTAGGTTGGGAAGATCTTCTGGAGAAGGGAATGGCTACCCTTTTCAGTATTGTTGCTTAGAGAATTCCATGGACTGAGTGAGCAACTAACACTTTGCATCTTTGGGCTTCCCTGGTGGTTCAGACAATAAAGAATTTGCCTGCAAAGCAGGAAATCCAGGTTTGATCCCAGGGTTGGGAAGATCCCCTGGAGAAGGGAATGGCAACCCACTCCAGTATTCTTGCCTGGAGAATTCCATGGACAGAGGAGCCTCGCAGGCTACAGTCCATGGGGTTGCAAAGAGTCAGACATGACTGAGCTTCTAACACTAACTAACCCCTGTTATAAACATATCCAAATGGTTTCCCCCTCATTTTAAAAGGAGATATAAAAGGCAGCTTTTGTCCACACATTGGAGTGTAATGCAGTTTGAGTCTGGGAGGCGTATCAGGAAGACTTCTGGCCCCAGAAGCTGCTGGGATGCTGCAGGTTGGAAATAAGATGAGAATACTAAGTGAGCACCTGAGATGGTGGTGAGGATGGAGGCCAGAGGAATGACATCCACCCAGTGGCCACAGAGGCTCTGAGAGCTGGATGGTGCTGTTGCCCAGAGTAGGGGGCGTCTTCTAGACTGAGCCCACAGGGGGAAGACCATTTTAAAAATTGGCCAATGCAGTGGAAATTCTCTGCTGGTAAATAGGCATGATTCCTGGAAGCTACCTGGGTCTCTTCACCTGCTGAAGAGGAGGTGCTCTGGGCAGGCTGGAGGTCAGCAGAGTTATCTTATTTTGTCCCTACCATTCCTGTCAGACTCCTTTTGGGATGTCATCAGCCCAACTCAAACCACACAGAGGAGTGAGGCATGATTTTATCTGAAGAAGGGAGAGGGTCGTGGGGGGAACCTGAGATGTCCACTGGTGCCTGAGTGCACAGGGCTTCTCTGAGGACAGCTGGGCTGTGATGTTGACACAGATGCAGAGGTGCGGTAGCCTTGTGATTGTTAGGGCTGGTTCTGGGATGAAGTGTCCATGATTGCATCTGGGTGGAACTGTACTTTAGCTCAGTAAATGGGGTAAGTGAAAGTGAAAGTCGCTCAGTCGAGTCCAACTCTTTGCGACCCCCATGGACTATACAGTCCATAGAATTCTCCAGGCCAGAATACCAGAGTGGGTAGCCTTTCTCTTCTCCAGGGGATCTTCCCAACCCAGGGATCGAACCCAGGTCTCCCGCATTGCAAGCAGATTCTTTACCAGCTGAGCACCAGGGAAGCCCAAGAATGCTGGAGTGGGTAGGAGGAGAGCATAAGTGGTGGCAGTGTGTGAGGCCATAATAGTTCCTGCTGGGCATTTGACTCAGCCTCTTGGTATGCCATCACAACTGATTCTCTCTGCAGCCTTCGAGGGAGATGCTGTTGGCACTGAGAAGTTAACCTAACATGTCCATGTAAATGGAGAACTGAGATCTGAACTCTTGGTTGGTTGTTCGAGAGGAAGGAATCCAGGCAGAAACCCTACAACCCAGGGGCTGCACTCCGGGTATGTGTGCATGTGTGCACACGTATGTTTGTGTGAGGGGCGATGTGTGGAGGCAGGGCCCATATGCCTAGTGGAAGAAAAAGGGGAGAGGGACCTGAGGGCCTCTGGGTGTCCACCGTTCATCTCAGACCAAGGAAGGAACTCCTCAGAACGGCAGCAAGTCTCAGCTGGAACCAGGCTGTGACTCCCCAAAGACCCAGAGCAACCTCGCTGGGGGTCCTGGCTTTCAGTTCGGTTCAGTCGCTTAGTCCTGTCTGTCTCTTTGCGACCCCATGAACTGCAGCAGCCTCCATGTCCATCACCAACTCCTGGAGCTTGCTCAAATTCATGTTCATCGAATCGGTGATGCCATCCAACCGTCTCATCCTCTCTCATCCCCTTCTCCTTCCACCTTCAATCTTTCCCAGCATCAGGGTCTTTTCCAGTGATTCAGTTCTTTGCATCAGGTGGCCAAAGTACTCGAGTATCAGCTTCAGCATCAGTCTTTCCAATGAATATCAGGACTGATTTCCTTTAGGATGGACTGGTTGGATCTCCTTGCTGTCCAAGGAACTCTCAAGAGTCTTCTCCAACATCACAGTTCAAAAGCATCGATTCTTCCATGCTAAGCTTTCTTTATAGTCCAACCCTCACATCCATACACGACTACTGAAAAAACCATAGCTTTATTCTGACTTTAGGGGGCTTGATTTCCACTAGGACAGATGAGTGAAGTTTTCTGCAAAGGGTCAGATAGCAAATATTTTCTGCCTTGGAGCTGCAAGGTCTTTGGGACAGCTCCCCACCTCTGCTCCAGCTTAAAGGAACCAAGGAGGTGATGCGGCTGAATGGGCGTGGCTGTATGCCAGCCAAAATAAAACTTCATTTATTGATACAATAACAGGCAGAATAAGTTGTAGTTTGCTTTAGGGTCACTGGGAGGGACAGATGGACTGCCAGGCCCCAGGCTAGATGGCAGAAAGTGGGGACCTCACCAGAGAATCGGGCTTTCTGGGGTAACCTCTTCTTAATAAACTCTACCCACCCCAGATCTCTTTGTCCTATCTCAGCAGGAGAGCTGAGGGGCCTTTGAGCTGTCCTCTCTCTGACAAGTGAAAGATGATTGGTCTTCAGTACGTGAGATCATGTGCAGGACCTCGGTGATGGAGAAATGGTCCAGCAAGGCCCAACTTCTCTCCCCATGGACAGAGTTTACGCCAAAGAGAAGTGTATCAAGCCATATAATAAGTGTAGAAGCTACCTTCACTGACACTGCTTCATCAGATGGAAACTCTCCTATGACTCCATCTCAGCCCAGGTGAAAGCCAGCGCGCTTTCTGAAGGGCTGCAGAGTCCTGAAAAATCTGGGCCCTGGACTCCCCTTGAAGTGCTTCTCTCCTACCCCTCTCCCCAGGCTCCCTCCAGTCACAGTGACCTCCTTGTCTGTTCCATGAACATATTAGGCGCACTCCCACCCCAAGACTTTTGTGCTGGGTATTCCTTTTGTCTTGAATTCTTTGCCCCCATTTATCTGCATAACTTGCTCACTCCTCACCTCCTTCTAGCCTTTGTTCCTATGTCACCCCTTCATAGCCTTCTCTGGCATCTTATTTGAAATTGCCACCTGCTATTCCTCCACCTCCTCATGCTCCTTATTCCTTTTTTTTCCTGCTGTATTGTTCTCCATCACGCCTACAGCCACCTGACATTCTATGCATTTATGTGCTTTTGTCTGTCATGCTCCATTAAAATATATGTTCTGAAAGGGCAGAGATTTTGCTTTATTCATTGCTATCTCACTAACACCTAGAATAGAACCTGGCACAGAGCATGTATTTAATAAATATCTATTGCATCTTTCTGGTTGGTGTAAATTAATCACAGCTTTTATGAATTCCATTACATGGATATATCCTCATTTATTTAACTGACTGTCTTTTGATGGAAGCATCTCCTGGTTCCAATGTTTTGTTATTAAAAACCAGTGCTGCAAAATCTAGGCTGTGAAAGACTCTACAGACAAATGACCTGGTTTCTTCAGCAAAGAAATTGCAAAGGAAATGAGAGAGAAATGGATGGTGTTGGGGAGAAGGCCTCCAGATGAAAAGAAACTTGAGAGATATTGATATATATCAGCAAATAGCAACATGTGAACAAACGCTTAAAAGAATGTTTCTGATATTTGTGATACAATTGGAAATCTGAATGCTGGTTACTTAGTAATATTAGGAAAATATTGTTAATTTTGTGGGAGTGATAATGGTGTTGGGGCTGAATTAAAAAAAAAAAAACACCTCCCTGCCTTTTAAGATAATCAGTGGAATATTTGCAGATGAAATGATTCACAGATGAAATAAATGCAGATGAAATGTCTGAGGTGTCTTGCAAATAATGCAGGGGTGGGGATAGTGAGAGGGTGGCAGAGAAAACAAGGCTGGCCATGTGCTGATAACTGTTGAAGCTGGGAAGCAGGATGATGGGGTTTATTGTACTGTTTGGTCTGGATTGAGATATGTTTGACGATTTCCATATTAAAATTTTTTTAAAAATACAGAGCTGTATAATCCAGCATATGGAGTGAGATGAAGTAGGTGGGGTTTTAGATGAAATACAATTGTCCACAAGTTGGATAATTGCTATAACTGAATGCTGAGTACATGAAGGTTTGTTAGATCATTCTATCCACTGCTATCTATGCTTGACCTCTTATATAGTGGAAAGTTAACTGTGCTGCAGTGACCATCCTGTCTTCAGGATGAAGTAACCCCCTACTTCAGTTTTTCCTGGCCTCAGTCTCCTTAATCCTTGGTGTGATTGCATCCAAAGCTGCTACAAGTGGTGTCTGACCAAACTTTGTTATGCTTTGATATACTCAAGTCATTTAAACAACAAGTTTGTTGAGGTATCATTTACACGTTGTTGTTCAGTCATGTCCATGTTCAAGTCATGTCCAACTCTTTGTGACCCCATGGACTGCAGCACTCCAGGCTTCCCTGACATCATTATCTCCTGGAATTTGCTCAAACTCATGTCCGTTGAGTCAGTGATACCATTCAACCATCTTCTCCTCTGTCACCCACTTCTTCTGCTTTCAATCTTTCCCAGCATCAGGGTCTTTTCCAATGAGTCAGCTCTTCGCATCAGGTGGCCAAAGTACTGGAGCTTCAGTTTTAGCATCAGTCCTTCCAATGAATATTCAGGATTGATTTCCTTTAGGATTAAATAGTTTGATCTCCTTGCTGTCTGAGGAACTGTCAAGAGTCTTCTCCAGCACCACAGTTTGAAAGCATCAGTTCTTTGGTGCTCAGCCTTCTTTATCATGTTCATATCATACACAAAACTAATCTATGCAATTTAATGATTTTTAGTAACTGGACAGAGTTGTGTCCAGTTGTGTCCATCACCACAGTCCAGTGTTAGAAAATTTCATCACCCAGTTAAGACTCCTTGATCCCATTTGTACTGAATCTCTCTCTGTACCCCCAGACCCAGGCAACTACTACTCTACTTTCTGTCTCCACAGATGTGCCTTTTCTGGACATTTACCAGACATTGAGGGTCCTCAGCTGGAATTTCTGACTTTCTCTTTCCTACTATTTTGTTTCTTACTCAAGGATGCTCCTTGTTCTGTTATCACTGAATCACTTTTTGAGACATATCATCACATTTCTGTTTAGAAATTTAAATGATTCAGTTCCCTACACTTTGGGGATTGTATTGCGTCACAGTGATGGTCTGTGACTTCTACTTTACATAGAAATTAATGGTATGCTATTAATGTTATGATTAACTTATATGCAAAGTATATCATGTGAAATGCTGGGCTGGCTGAATCACAAGTTGGAACCAAGATTGCCAGTAGAAACAGCAACAACCTCAGATATGCAGAGAATACCATTCTGAAAATGGCAGAAAATGAAGAGGAGTGAAACAGCCTCTTGATGAAACAGAGAATGAAAAAGCTGGCTTAAAACTCTACATTCAAAAAATTAAGATCATGGCATCTGGTCCCATCATTTCATGGCAAATAGATGGGGGAAAAGTGGAAACAGTGAAAGATTTTATTTTCTTGGGCTCTGAAATGATTGTGTACAGTGTCTGCAACCATGAGATTAAAAGATGCTTGCTCCTTGGAAGAAAAGCTATGACAAACCTAGACAGCATATTAAAAAGCAAAGACATCACTTTGCCAACAAAAGTCCATATAGTCAAAACTATGGTTTTTCCAGTAATCATATACAGATGTGAAAGTTGGACCATAAAGAAGGCTGAGCACTGAAGAACTGATGCTTTCAAACTGTGGTGCTGGAGAAGACTCTTGAAAATCCCTTGGACATCAAGGAGATCAAACCAGTCAATCCTAAAGGAAAACAACCCTGACTATTAATTAGAAGGACTGATGCTGGAGCTGAAGCTCCAATACTTTGGCCATGTGATGTGAAGAACTGACTCATTGGAAAAGATACTGATCCTGGGAAAGATTGAGGGCAGGAGGAGAAGGGAGCACAGAGAATAAGATGGTTGGATGGCATCAGTGACTCAATGGACATGAGTTTGTACAAACTCCAGGAGATAGCAAAGGACTGGGAAGCCTAGGGTGCTGCAGTCCACGAGGTCGCAGAGAGTCAGACATGACCGAGAGACTGAACAACAGCAAGAAATGGTATGCTAATAAGCTAGTCTTGATCAAGGCTCAGAGAACTTCCTGCAGATTAATGCGTGGCTTGAAGAGCAGACAGACGAATCCATATCTAGAAGTCACCAACCCCAGTGAGTAAATTTCTCAGTAAATATCCTCAGGATCATGGTGGTTGATAAGGTCCTAGAGCCCTCTGGTATATCTTGCAGTTCCAGGGCTCAATTTTGCATTACTTCCTTATCACAGCTTTTTGACCCCAGACTCAATGGAACATCAACATAATCACATTGCTGAGCTTAATTCCTGGTTTTGTAGTGTACCACATCTTCCCAATTCATTAGAAAGCATTTACTAAGAGCTTCTTGCATTTTGTGAACAAGATTACTCCCAGGATCCAAATTATTGATAGAGGACCTGATTATCTAGTGATTGAATGGTCTATATCTATTGAATTTCATCTGTAAATCCAGAACCATGGGGACCATTCATTCACCAGATGAATACATGTGAACAAGTACCTACCATATACCCAGCTCCTAGAAGTGCAAAAATTAAGTAGCTCTTGTCGTTAGGAAGTTCAGAGTCTAGTGATGGAGATAGACACATAGAAATAATGCCAAAAACAAATAAGTGCAAGGTACAGTGTTAGTACAGAGGGATTCCAAAAATATTTCACAGAACTTGTGTTTGATTTAGACCTGAGGGATGAGTAGGAGTTGTGCGTGCATGCATGCTAAGTCACTTTGGTCCTGTCTGACTCTGCGACCCCATGGACAGTAGGCCACTAGGCTCCTCTGTCCATTGAATTCTCCAAGTAAGAATACTGGAGTGGGTAGCTGTTCTCTTCTCCAGGGGATCTTCCCAACCCAGGGACTGAACCCATGTTTCTTATGTCTCCTGCATTGGCAGTTGGGTTCTTTAGCACTAGTGCCACCTGAGAAGACTGAGTAGAAGTTTGCATACGACCAAAAAAAAGCGGGGCGGGGGGGGGGGGCAAAAACATTTTAAGAGAACACATATAAAGCACAAGGTGTAAAGAGAGATTTGAGAGCCTAATTATTCCCTGCCTTTTATTTTCCTTGGAGTATGCTCTTATTCTCCTTTCAAAAATTTAAGATGAAATGCTTTTTTTCCTTTTTAGATATTCAGTTCAGTTCAGTTCAGTACTCAGTCGTGTCTGACTCTTTGCAACCCCATGAATCACAGCACGCCAGGCCTCCCTGTCCATCACCAATTCCCGGAGTTCACTCAAGACTCACGTCCATCAAGTCGGTGATGCCATCCAGCCATCTCATCCTCTGTCGTCCCCTTTTCCTCCTGCCCCCAATCCCTCCCAGCATCAGAGTCTTTTCCAATGAGTCAACTTTTCGCATGAGGAGGCCAAAGTACTGGAGTTTCAGCTTTAGCATCATTCCTTCCAAAGAAATCCCAGGGCTGATCTCCTTCAGAATGGACTGGTTGGATCTCCTTGCAGTCTAAGGGACTCTCAAGAGTCTTCTCCAACACCACAGTTGAAAAGCATAAATTCTTCGGCACTCAGCTTTCTTCACAGTCCAACTCTCACATCCATACATGACTATTGGAAAAACCATAGCCTTGACTAGACAGACCTTTGTTGGCAAAGTAATGTCTCTGCTTTTAAATATGCTATCTAGGTTGGTCATAACTTTTCTTCCAAGGAGTAAGCGTCTTTTAATTCCATGGCTGCAGTCACCATCTGCAGTGATTTTGGAGCCCAGAAAAATAAAGTCAGACACTGTTTCCACTGTTTCCCCATCTATGTCCCATGAAGTGATGGGACCAGATGCCATGATCTTCGTTTTCTGAATGTTGAGCTTTAAGCCAACTTTTTCACTCTCCTCTTTCACTTTCATCAAGAGGCTTTTTAGTTCCTCTTCACTTTCTGCCATAAGGATGGTGTCATCTGCATATCTGAGGTTATTGATATTTCTCCCGGCAATCTTGATTCCAGCTTGTGCTTCTTCCAGCCCAGCGTTTCTCATGATGTACTCTGCAAATAAGTTAAATAACCAGGGTGACAATATACAGCCTTGACGTACTCCTTTTCCTATTTGGAACCAGTCAGTTGTTCCATGTCTAGTTCTAACTGTTGCTTCCTGACCTGCATATAGGTTTCTCAAGAGGCAGGTCAGGTGGTCTGGTATTCCCATCTCTTTCACAATCTTCCACAGTTTATTGTGATCCTCACAGTCAAAGGCTTTGGCATAGTCAATAAAGCAGAAGTAGATGTTTTTCTGGAACTCTGTTGCTTTTTCCATGATCCAGCAGATGTTGGCAATTTTATCTCTGGTTCCTCTGCCTTTTCTAAAACCAGCTTGAACACCTGGAAGTTCACTGTTCACATATTGCTGAAGCCTGGCTTGGAGAATTTTGAGCATTACTTTACTAGCATGTGAGATGAGTGCAATTGTGCAATAGTTTGAGCATTCTTTGGCATTGCCTTTCTTTGGGATTGGAATGAAAACTGACTTTTTAGTTTGATTTAAAGCTGCTATATATATACATATACATATATATATACACATATATATATGTATATATATATACACACACAATAGAATGGGAAAGACTAAAGATCTCTTCAAGAAAATCAGAGATACCAAGGGAACATTTCATGCAAAGATGGGCTCGATAAAGAACAGAAATGGTATGGACTTAACAGAAGCAGAAGATATTAAGAAGAGGTGGCAAGAATACACAGAACTGTACGAAAAAGATCTTCATGACCTGATAATCATAATGGGGTGATCACTCATCTAGAGCCAGACATCCTGGAATGCAAAGTCAAGTGGGCCTTAGGAAGTGTCACTATGAACAAAGCTAGTGGAGGTGATGGAATTCCAGTTGAGCTATTTCAAATCCTGAAAGATGATGGTGCAAAAGTGCTGCACTCATTATGCCAGCAAATCTGGAAAACTCAGCAGTGGCCACAAGACTGGCTGGAAAAGGTCAGTTTTCATTTCAATCCCAAAGAAAGGCAATGCCAAAGAATGTTCAAACTACCATACAATTGCACTCATCTCACACACTAGCAAAGTAATGCTCAAAATGCTCCAAGCCAGGCTTCAGCAATATGTGAACCATGAACTTCCAGATGTTCAAGCTGGAGTTAGAAAAGGCAGAGGAACCAGAGATAAAATTGCCAACATCCACTGGATCATTAAAAAAGCAACAGAGTTCCAGAAAAACATCTACTTCTGCTTTATTGACTATGCCAAAGCCTTTGACTGTGTGGATCACAACAAACTGTGGAAAATTCTTAAAGAGTTAGAAATACCAGATCACCTGACCTACCTCCTGAGAAATCTGTATGTAGGTCGAGAAGCAACAGTTAGAAATGGACATGGAACAGCAGACTGGTTCCAAATAGAGAAAGGAGTACATCAAGGCTATATATTGTACCCCTGCTTATTTAACTTATATGCAGAGTACATCATGAAAAATGCTGGACTGGATGAAGCACAAGCTGGAATCAAGATTGCCGGGAGAAATATCAATAACCTCAGATATGCAGATGATACCACACTTATGGCAGAAATCAAACAAGAACTAAATAGCTTCTTGATGAAAATGAAAGAGGAGAGTGAAAAAACTGGCTTAAAACTCAACATTCAGAAAACGAAGATCATGGTATCTGGTCCCATCATTTCATGGCAAACAGATGGGGAAACAGCGGAAACAGTGACAGATATTTTTTTTTTGTGGTGGGGAGAGGCTCCAAAATCACTGCAGATGGTGACTGCAGCCATGAAATTAAATGACACTTGCTCCTTGGAAGAAAAGCTATGACCAACCTAAACAGCATATTAAAAAGCGGAGACATTACTTTGCCAACAAAGGTCCATATGGTCAAAGCTAAGATTTTTCCAGTAGTCACGCATGGATGTGAGAGTCGGACTATAGAGAAGGCTGAGCACCTAAGAATTGGTGCTTTTGAACTGTGGTGTTAGAGAGGACTCTTGAGAGTCCCTTGGACAGCAAGGAGATCCAACCAGTCCATCCTAAGGGAAATCAGTCCTGAATATTCATTAGAAGGAATGATGCTGAAGGTGAAACTCCAATACTTTGGCCACCTGATGCAAACAACTGACTCACTGGAAAAGACCCTGATGCTGGGAAAGATTGAAGGTGGGAGGAGCAGGGGATGACAGAGGATGAGATGGTTGGATGGTATCACCGACTCAATGGATATGAGTTTGAGTAAACTCCAGGAGTTGGTGATGGACAGGGAGGCATGGTGTGCTGGAGTCCATGAGTACTGCAAAGTGCTCAGACATTGCAAAGAGTCAGACACAACTGAGTGATGAACAGAACTGAACTGAAAGCTATAAATTAACTTTTGCATGCTACATTGGATGCATCCATACTTTTTGATGTAAAGTACTTTTAATGTTGTTTCCCAGATCAATATCCTTTGGGTCAAATCCAATTCTAGGACATAGTTTGAAATTCTCAGCATGGCATAATGCAATCTTTGAGACCTGACCACGACTAATTTTTTCAATGTTACATCCTACTCTTCACTATCAATATTCATAGTTCTTAAATAAGCCACGTTGTTTCTCCACATCATGAATTTGTACATATGACTATTTTTGCCTGGACTAGGAAAACCTGTCATGCTTCTAAGGGCATTTGATATTGACAATCCAGTCTCCCTTAAGTCTGCTAAGTCCAGTTAGCAGCAAAATATACAGAGATATGCTAAAAAATTAACTTGGTAGATAATCATTTAATGCAGATGGTCCCTGACTTTTACTGTTTCATCTTACTTTTGTTTTTGACTTTACAATAGTATGAAGGTGATATGCATTCAATAGAAGCCACACTTTGAATTTTTACCTTTTTTCCAGCTAGTGATGTGTGGTATGATACTATCTTGTGATGCTGGGCAGTAGCAGCAAGTCACAGCTCGCTCAGCCACATGACTCATGAGGGTAAATAACCAATACATTTACAACCATTCTGTACTTAGACAACTGCTTTTCAGTATGTGAGTGTGAAAGTCACTCAGTCGTGTCCAACTCTTTGCGATCCCATGGACTGTAGGGATTCTTTCCAGGCCAGAATACTGGAGTGGATAGCCTTTCCCTCCTTCAGGAGATCTTCCCAACCCAGGGATTGAACCCAGGACTCCTGCATTGCAGGTGGATTCTTTACCAACTGAGCTATCCGCGAAGCCCACTTTTCAGTATAGTATTCAATAAATTACATGAGATCCAACACTTTATTATATAATAGATTTTGTGTTAGATTATTTTCCCCAACTGCATGCTAGTGTAAATGTTCTGAGCACGTTTAAGGTAGGCCAGGCTAAGTTGTGATGTTTGGTAGGTTAGGTGTATTAAATGCATTTTGACTTATGACATTTTCAATTTATGATGGGTTTATTGGCCATAATTCCCATTGTAAGTCAAAGAAGATCTGTATGGATCAAATAAATCTGAGGGATGTTTGCCAAAGACAATAACTTTTAGTTTTACAAGATTGATATTTTTATGATTGCAGTTAAGTACCAGTGTTACTTGTCTCATGAGTTCCATGGTGATAAATCTTGGTTCAGGATAATAAAACCTTATCCTCAGCACAAGAACGTGTACTTCTCTTCCTAGTTCCTGTGGGATAATGGCATGGACTCAATTCATAGAGAAGCAATATGTCTGGTTACCAAGGTCTAACTCGACTATAATAGAAACTTGTTTTTGTTTTTTTTTAATGGAGATTTGATTTACTTCCCAACTAGTCTTATTTTTTTCTGGTCCTTGTAGTGAAATAAAGATATAGGCCTTTAAATAACTTAATGCCTAAAGATTTATTTCAAGTTCCTAGATCTTTCTAAGCACAGAATCAAGGACCAATGAGAAAAATTAAAAGCTTCCAATAACCTTACCTTTTTCTTGACAGATGTGTTCATAAGGCAAAGGAAATTTTGTGGTTAATATAAAATGAGTGGCTTAAATATGTTTACTACTTTTATGAGGCATCAGGCTAATGCCTGAATACAGAATTGCAGTCAGTTGAGTAGAAATCTGGCCTATGGATTTGAAGGATTATCTGGAAGATTAACAGATGTAGTTTTGATGGAGGATAAAGTTGCAGGTTGAGTTTATCCAGAAGGGAGAGTGCCCTGTAGCGTATCCATTAGAAAGGGCTTTCTGATGTTCTGGTGGCAAAAGCCTTTTCTGGATCAGTATGTTTCAGAGCTGGAGCTTCTGCACACTATAGCATCTTTAAAAGAAACGCCTGGCCATCCTTACTTTAAAACACCATTTTTTATGGTGTTTTATTATCAATTATCTCACCATTGAGATACTTTATGCTGTTATGATTCTGGCCAAATTTATATAGGATCTTCAAATCTGCAGACATAATTCTATGCACATTTCTTTGTATATTTTAGACCTACCCTCTGGGATCAACTGTTTTTCTTCCTGAAATACATTCCTTCATTAATTCATTTAATGAAGACACTGTTTTATTTTGTTTGTCTTAAATGGCATTATTTAGTTCTTGTTAGAGACTGATAGTTCAGCTAGGTATACAATTCTGAACTGACAATTCCCCCCCACCCCCCATCGTCCCTGGCACATTTATATCTCATTCTATTGTCTACAGGTTTCCATTGCTGCTATTGAGACGTCTTCTGCTACTCAAATTTCCATTTTTTTAAATCTTTTATTCCCCAAAGCTTTTAAGATTGTTCCTTTTGGTAGTAGGAATGAGTGGAGAAGGAGTTTGAATATTCTTCACATTCACTGTGATGTGCACAGGTGTGGATTTTTAAAAAATAGGATCAGTACGTTTTCTGGGTCAGAGGATTAATATCTTTATCAATTTTGGAAAATCCTCCGTCACTATTTTTCTTCAAAGATTGCTTTTTTTTCATTCTTTTTATTCCTTTCTTTTGTCCCCTCTTTGGAGAGGAAGTCTTAGGATTCCTTCTTGTGTGCCTTCTCTAATGTCACAAAGTCAGGCCAGGTGCTGAGAGCCTATCATTTATTTCCTCAGGGCAGTGCTTTGAGGTGTTCAAGGTTTGTGCCTTGAACCCAGCAGAGTGGAGGCCAATGCTGGTGTTTGTGTGCTGTCTGTGGGGGTTTGTACGCACCCTCTCCGGGAGTGCACGCACATCATTTGTGAAGGCTCACATGCACTATCGTGTATATGTGGAATGCTGGGGACTGCACTGGCCAGCTGGGGATGCGGCAAGTGAGCAGCTTCATAGGATTCATGGGCAAAGCTCTTGGTGGAGTCTGAGAGCCAATTAGTAGGACCCTGTGGCTGGATTTTGAGATCCATGGGGTGGTTGCTATGAGTCTCTGTGACTTTTCCCTGATTGTAGCTCCCCCAGGATTATTCGGCTGTGCTAACGCCCTCAGTGATCTGGGTGGAGCAAGATAGGTGAACTTCTTGGGAAACCTCTCTCCAGGCTGGAGAAACCAGGCACCCACTCTGTTCTCACTTCCCCCAAGGGGGAAATAGCAGGAAAGGGTCTCTCTTGGCACTGAGCAACGCTGCTTTGTGGGGCAGGGAGGACACAGGTAAAGTGAAACTTTTTCTCACTCTCTTCAACGTGTTTGTCCTTGGATTTCAAATGGGGTGCATGCTAAGTCGCTTCAGTTGCATTTGACTCTTTGCAAACCCATAGACTGTTGCCCACCAGGCTCCTCTGTCCCTGGGATTCTCCAGGCAAGAATACCGGAGTGGGTTGCCATTTCCTCCTCCAGGGGTTTTTCCTGACCTAGGGATCGAACCTGCATTTCCTGTGGCTCCTGCATTAGAGGTGGATTCTTTACTGCTTGGGCCACCAAGTAAGCCCTCAAAAAGCAACTCATCCCCTTGCCACTGTGTCAGGACTCGAACCTGCAATCTTCTGATCCGAAGTCAGACATCTTATCCATTAGGTGACGCGGCCACCTTTGAATGGGGTACTGGCATCTTTTCACTGGATTCCTGGGTTCTCACAGATGTATTTCCATCCATGGGTGGTTGTCAAATTGGTATTTCTGTCAAGGTAAAGGCTGGAATCTTCTATCCCACCGTCTTGCTTATATCATCTTGCAGCTCTCTGTTTCTTTCCTTGGAACTATGATTGGACATATGTTCTACAATCACTCTTAATTTTATATCTCTAAACCACTTACAATTTTATATCTTTTTATCTCTCCATGCAGTCAGTATTCTGGGTAGATTTTCTCAGGTCTGTTTTCTCTATCAGTTTCTAATCTGCTGATTATCCATTCATTGAATTTTTCATTTAAATTATTATGTTTTTTAATTTTGAAAAATGATATTTGGCTATTTTCACTCTTGCCTCTGCTATTTTGAGGTAATATTTTTTTCTTTCTTCTTTAAAAATACATAATTTAATTTTCTGAATCCAAAATTTCTGTTATGAAGTTCTTGAAAGTCTAATTCAGCTGTTTGCTATTTCTGTTTATTTTCATTCCTGGTGGCTTACTTGTCTATGTGTGTTTTAGTTTTGGTTAGTGAGCTAATATTTAGTGAGACATTTTTTGTGGGTTTCTGGAAGGCTTGGGTTCAAGGTGAGTATCTTTAGAGGGATTCTTCTGGGCACACTGAAGCACTGCTAGCCTGGAATCACTCTACTAATTTTTTACCTTGAGGTTTTCCAAACCATGAAGGGAGTGCAATTTAAATTCCAAATGCACAAGAAGAATTCAATGGTTATGAATTCTCAGGGAAATGTTTCTTCCCATTCTGATTCAAAATCAAATCCAACAGGCTTCCTTACTCTAATCTCTTTGCTGGTGGGTAAGTTACTTTCACCAGGGGCATTGACCTTAGAGGGTCCTGGCCTTATAATTCCACCATGGGTAGGTCTAGGACTTTGGTCCTTTGTCCTCACATAACTTAAAATCTGTAAAACTGTAAAAGCATCTTGATCACTGAGGTTGGCAAATGTTGCCAAGCTTTTATCAGTCTAAGTGTCAACTTGCCACTCTGATTTTCAGCCCTCACTTCGTATTTTGGCATCTGGGATTTCTGCTATTTGCATCCTAGCTCATCTATTCAATAACCGAAAAGATTTTTACATGTTTTGTGTCAGGGATTTTTTCAGGATGTCAGTCTATTAGATTACTAGAAATGCAAACCCTATGTTGTTTTATTTCATTTTTTTTCCCTTAACAGTATAAAATGAACATATTTGGTACCAATAAATATTCATTTAAAACATATTTTCTATGAATGAAAGAATTTACCTATTTGTGTATTTCTTTGTGCATTTCCATAAGAGGTCTTTATTTCATTAAAATAATTTTTACATAGAAAAATTTAAGCGTATGTGTTGATTTCTCCATTTTGAAAGTTAGCTTTTTTTTTTTGGTATGGCAAACAGGCAATTACGTTCTTACTGTTGCCGCATCTTAATGATAACTTAAAATACTCCCTTGAACTTTTGTCTCAGATTTAAGTTTTTTGTTTATTACTTGTGCAGACATTTTATTCCTCTCCTTGGCTAACTGTCTCAGATATCATTATCATTATACTTGCTTGCCAGTTCTATTTATAAATGCAAAAGAATCCAGAATGTTTTGTGTGTATGTGAGAGAGTGAGAAAGAGAGAGGAGGGAGGAGGTTAGAGAGAGAGAGGGATAGATACACAGAGAGACTGAAGATACTCACAGACATATGTACTTACCTGCTATGCAGATGTCCTTATAAGAAAATGGGAAAATACAGTCATGAGACTTCAGTTTTCTCCCTAGCAAGCTCCCAAAACACCACAGTAGCTCAACTGTGCTGCAGCTATTATTGTTTTTGCATTTCTTGGGGCTGGCATGGGCTATGTATTGATTTCAGGGTCACTAATGACCGTGTGGAATAGAAGAAGCTTTTGTGGCCAGACTGAATCCAGGCTGGGAATTGCATTGACTAACCATTCTCGAGACATTGTTTGCTGAGGTCATCAAAGTGAGTTTTATTTTTTGATAAACTTTCTGTCTCCAGTCTTCCTGTGGCTACAGGTGGGGTACACTTGGGAGAGCAGTCTGGATGGAGCTGGGGGTCCCCCGAGAGCCTGAATATTTAACAACAAAAAGGTTTCTTCCTGGTGTAGCAGGTCCTTGGGTAAGTATTTGGACCCAACACTCATATGAGTGAAAACTTTCCTCAATGTCACCCAGACAGTGGTCCCTTCAGGACTATTTCATACATACTATATGGGGCATGCATGGTCTCTAGAATCCTCTAGGGTTATGTAAAAAGTGTTTCGGAAAATCTCCTCACTCCACACCCTAAGTCAGCAGATGTCCCACACTCTGAAGATTCTGTGGAATGTCCAAAGCTCAGTTTTTAGAATGTCTCTCGGCTCAGTTGGGATGACTACAGAGTCTCTAGTTCTGGCTTCCCCTAGGCATCTGATGAGGCTCCTTGGGGCCTCAGGTGTGTCCATATCTTTTTTCAGTTGGGGTGTCTCTGGAATATCCTTTGTTGGGTATTCAGCTCCATGAGTTTTTTTTTTCTAAAATTGGCCAATCACAACACCATTGTTTGAACAAGGGGAAGTAGGTGAAATCAGCTTCCCACCCTTGTCATTTATCCATCTGTCTACCCATCCATCCATCCATCCATCTCTCCACCCATCCATCCACCCATCCAAGTGCCCACACAGTGTCGGGCACTATGCTGGGTGCTGAGACTGAGAAAGCTAGGCCTGGTTCCTAACAGCAGAGTGCCCATGGTCTGTCAGGTAGATGGATAGATAGAACATGAGTGACTGTGGAGTCAATTGCACCTGGATGCTGCACATGGGATGTGTTGATTCCTCTGTGAGCCTAAGTCACCAGACAGAGTTGTTTTTAGATTCCCACTGCTTCTAAATTTCTCTACTGCAACCCCTGGTCCAAGCCATCATCTCCTGCTCCTAAGTGGATGTCTTTTTACTTCTGCACTTTCCCTACTCAGTCCATTCTCTACACAGCAGCAAGGGTGACCCCATTAAGCATAATTTAGAATTGTCACTCGTCTGCTTGAAACTCCCCAGTGGCTCCCAAGACCCTCTCCTTCTCTGTACCTCTTGAACCTCATCCCCAGCCCTTTCCCCTCACTCACTCGCCCAGCCACACTGGCCTCACTGTAACTCCTGTTACGATGTAAGTAAGTAACTCCTGTAAGTCCCACTTCAGGACTCTGCATTTGACCTTTCCTCCACCTGGGATGCTCTTCTCTGAGATATCCACATGGTTCAGTCCCTTCCCACTTTGGAATCTTCAGCCAAATGTCACCTTCTCACCCCCGATTTATTTTTTCCGTAGCACTTATCACTAACACACTGTGTTTTACTTATTTTTTGTCCATCTCTCTGCTTTGGAATTCTGGAGAAGGCAATGGCAACCCACTCCAGTACTCTTGCCTGGAAAATCCCATGGACGGAGGAGCCTGGTGGGCTGCAGTCCATGGGGTTGCGAAGAGTCGGCCACAACTGAGCGACTTCACTTTCACTTTTCACTTTCATGCATTGGAGAAGGAAATGGCAACCCACTCCAGTGTTCTTGCCTGGAGAATCCCAGGGATGGGGGAGCCTGGTGGGCTGCCATCTACGGGGTCGCACAAAGTCGGACATGACTGAAGTGACTTAGCAGCAGCAGCAGCTGCTGCTTTGGAATTCAGGTTCAGGAGATCATGCAAGTTTGTTTTGTTCTCAGCTATATCTCTAAAACACCTAAAACAGTGCCTGGCACATATTTAATGGCACATAAACAAGAGAGTTCCAGAAAAACATCTATTTCTGCTTTATTGACTATGCCAAAGCCTTTGACTGTGTGGATCACAATAAACTGAAAATTCTGAAAGAGATGGGCATACCAGACCACCTGACCTGCCTCTTGAGAAACCTATATGCAGGTCAGGAAGCAACAGTTAGAACTGGACATGGAACAACAGACTGGTTCCAAATAGGAAAAGGAGTATGTCAAGGCTATATATTGTAACCCTGCTTATTTAACTTCTATGCAGAGTACATCATGAGAGATGCTGGGCTGGAAGAAGCACAAGCTGGAATCAAGACTGCTGGGAGAAATATCAATAACCTCAGATATACAGATGCTGCTGCTGCTGCTGCTAAGTCGCTTCAGTCGTGTCCGACTCTGTGTGACCCCACAGAAGGCAGCCCACCAGGCTCCCCCGTCTCTGGGATTTTCCAGGCAAGAACACTGGAGTGGGTTGCCATTTCCTTCTCCAATGCATGAAAGTGAAAGGTAAAAGTGAAGTCGCTCAGTCGTGTCAAACTCTCCGCGACCTCATGGACTGCAGCCTACCAGGCTCCTCCGTCCATGGGATTTTCCAGGCAAGAGTACTGGAGTGGGGTGCCATTGTCTCCTCTGGATATACAGATGACACCACCCTTATGGCAGAAAGTGAAGAAGAACTAAAGAGCCTCTTGATGAAAGTGAAAGAGGAGAGTGAAAAGGTTGGCTTAAAGCTCAACATTCAGAAAAACTATGATCATGGCATCCGGTCCCATCACTTCATGGGAAATAGATGGGGGAAACAGTGGAAACAGTGTCTGACTTTATTTTTCTGGGCTCCAAAATCACTGTAGATGGTGATTGCAGCAGTGAAATTAAAAGATGCTTACTCCTTGGAAGGAAGGTTATGACCAACCTAGACAGCATATTAAAAAGCAGAGACATTACTTTGCCAACAAAGGTCTGTCTAGTCAAGGGTATGGTTTTTCCAGTGGTCATGTATGGATATGAGAGTTGGACTACAAAGAAAGCTGAGCGCCGAAGAATTGATGCTTTTGAACTGTGGTGTTGGAGAAGACTCTTGAGAGTCCCTTGGACTGCAAGGAGATCCAACCAGTCCATCCTAAAGGAGATCAGTCCTGGGTGTTCATTGGAAGGACTGATGTTGAAGCTGAAACTCCAACACTTTGGCCACCTGATGCGAAGTGCTGACTCATTTGAAAAGACCCTGATACTGGGAAAGATTGAGGGCAGGAGGAGAAGGGGATGACAGAGGATGAGATGGCTGGATAGCATCACCAACTCGATGGACATGGGTTTGGGTGGACTTCAGGAGTTGGTGATGGACAGGGAGGCCTGGCGTGCTGCGGTTCATGGGGTCGCAAAGAGTCGGACATGACTGAGCGATGGGGTTGCAAAGAGTTGGACACGACTGAGCAACTGAACTGAACTGAAGTGCTTGTTCAATATCGTTTCAAAGAAAAAGAAAGAATGAATCTTCAGTCTCCTTCTCCTTGGGTGATTCTCCCACATCAGGCAGTCATCTTGTCTATCTGTCCTACCTAGGAAACCGAGAAAAAGAGAGTGTGGAGAGAGGCCCCATTCACCTGGCCTGACCTTTCCCTGCCCACTGCTGGGACGGTAGAAACCATAAGACATTCTTAAACTCAGCTAATCCTCCTAGTACTCTTTCTCCCTGAGAGAGGAGTATTTTGCTCTTGCTTGGGTTCTGCTTGGGGAGGAGTGAGAAGCTGGGTGAGGACCGTGTCAGAGAAAAGGACCTCAAGGTACATTTCTCGAGGCCCATACAGGGCACTCTTGTAGACCGATTAAAGGCTCTATTTGATTGTGGTAAGTAGATGCTGCTGCCCTGCTGCGCTCTGGATTTCTTCCTGGCAGGGCAGGGTCAGTTTCTAGGTCTTTTGTTGGAGGGAAAGGGGCCTCTCTAGCTGGTAATATTTCCAAACAGCTCTTATCCACAGCTGGGGAAGTGCAGCTGGCTTGAGTCATGATGCTGGCTCAGAGCGAAATTAGGGTCAAAACATGCACACAGCATCCAACGACTAAATAGTTGAGACCAGAACACATTAATCAATCTAGTGCTCAAGCAGCCAGTTGAATAACCATGCCCCAGATCAGGGACCTGACTCCAGCTGGCCAGCATCAAAAGCAGACTCACCAAACAAGCTGAAAAGCCAGGGTTGTTATGGAGAGTGGAGGAGAACGGGAGAGTGTCCTGGGAGTGGACCTGGGGACAATGCCTAAACTCACTGGGTGGCCAGCCACTACTTTCTGAATTCACTTTCCACTGTCCAACCAGACCTTTCTATCCCCGTGGGGGCCTTTATTTTTGCTAGTCCATCCTCCTATGTCCCGTAGAGACTGCAGTTGCTGTCTTAAACCACCAGGTGGTGACCGTGCTTCGAAAAGTCAAAACCTGTGGTATTATTGGGAGCTAGGCTTTGGGAGAAGGCAATGGCACCCCACTCCAGTACTCTTGCCTGGAAAATCCCATGGACGGAGGAGCCTGGTGGGCTGCAGTCCATGGGTTTGCTAAGAGTCGGACATGACTTAGCGACTTCACTTTCACTTTTCATTTTCATGCATTGGAGAAGGAAATGGCAACCCACTCCAGTGTTCTTGCCTGGAGAATCCCAGGGACGGGGGAGCCTGGTGGCCTGCTTGTCTATGGGGGTCACACAGAGTCAGACACGACTGAAGTGACTTAGCAGCTGCAGCCTTTGTGACAGATAAGCACATTACATGCTATCTCATTTAAACTTCAGACAATTCTGAGGAGTAAGTGCTATTATTGTTTTAAAGGATGAAAAACACTGAGGCTTAGCAAGTTTTAAGACAGTGTTCTCAGATGAGTGTATACACTGGGAAAAGTCAGTAGTATTTAATGCTCATGATGGAGCCCTTCCTATGTCTCAGAAGCCAGAATAATGTTTTACAAACTTGATTTAATTGGTATCCTCAAATAACTTTACATATCAGACCCTGTTATTACCCTCATTGTGTAGATAAGTTTGCTGGGGTTCAGAGAGGTTAACTGCTATGTAGATGTGTCTGAGTAGGTGACAGCCCCAAGGCCAAGAGCAGAGGTTGCTTACACTTCAAGTTTTGGGGGGGAACTGAGTGCGGGGAGGGGTGTTGTCTAGGTCCCTGTTCTCTGGTGGGGAAGTCGGGTCTCAGGAAGGGAGAATCCCCAACTTCCCACAAGCAGGACACAGTCAATTTTGACCTCAGATCCCACCACTGGCCGTGACTCAGGGACATGACCCACTGTGGGGTGTGGCTTGGTTTTCTCATCTACAAAAGAAAGGTTTGGACTCTCTCTACATAAAGCTTCTCAATACAAATGCTTTGCAGGGTTGGCCAGGTGACAAAAACGAATGACTTGCGTCAGGCAGGGAGTGTGGGAAGCTGGTGGACACATAGCTCAGCTAGTTATCATGCTGAAATGTGGGTTGATTGTTGCAAGATTCCCTGGTTTTCCAGGAGAATATAGAAATCTAAAAGTTTAGGGTTTGGTTGCTTTTTGTGTGTAAAATCTCTTTTTAAAATGTTGGCAATGGATTCAAAGCTTTAAAAACTGCAGATTAAAACACACACACACACACACACACACCGTGAACTGTATTTGGCTGACAGCCCCTGAAACTGGGTTTGAAAGTTTCAAGCCTGGGCTTGTAGTTCCTCCAGTTCTGGCCTTCTCTCATTCCTTGAGCTTGAAGAGCCACGGTGCTGGCCAAGTAGAATTGAGGAAGGAGAATAGGAGAAGCACGGTATGGGGGGTTTCCACGGGGCTCCACCTCCTCTCAGCGGGGCTCTTGGTCCCGTATTTCTACTTTGGTCAGTTTCTGCATCATCTGGGAGCTTGGTGACTCTTTCCAAGCCAGGATGGCCCTAAAGCTGGGTAAAACCTGGACCTCTGAGAGCCTGGGGAGCCCTCCAGATGGTTCTGACACACACCTGAGTGAGAACGTTGTCCTGAATCAGTGGTTCTTAGCAGCATTGGCTGCATGAGAGAATCACCTGGGGAGCTTTTAGGCCCAGCCCTGCCCAGGGCCAATTAAATCAGATGTTCTGAGTAGGGGGAGGCTTGGGTCTTTCAAACAGCCCCCCAAGGATTCTTACGTGCACCCAGGGATGCAACCTGCTGACCTGGATCAATGCTCCCAGTCAATGCTTTTCACACTTTAAAATGCTGGAGGGTCACCTCTGGGATCGTACTTAAAATACAGGTTCTGAGTCAGGTCTGGGGCTGGAATTGAGATTGTGCATTTTAAGGAGGCTCCCAGGTGATGCTTCTGCTGTTTCTCTGGGGACCGCTCAGTGAGTAGCAAGGGTCTGGGATGGTGTTTTCCAAACTTCCCAGACAGTAAGAATCACTTATATACATTCTGTGGAGATGAATGAAGAGCACATGAATGAGAAAAGGCAAAGGCTATTTATTTAGAGCTTGCTCTAGGGAAAGAGTCAGCCATTATCACTTGAGTTTTGGCAGCGACTCAAAGGCAAGTGGAGGAGAAGGAAAGCTTTGTAGTGAAAGAAGGGAAGGCTTCCGGTGTGCCCTGCTTGGAGATGATTGGCTTGGAGAAACCAGGGGGCGGGCCAACTAGAAGTGCTGCATGCTGTGATTGGCTAGGGGAGTATTTGGCTTTCTCTGGTTGGCCCTAAGGCCTGGTTCTTTTGGGCTAAGGGCTACAGGGTTTGCTGTTTAGTTTCCTGGGCTGGATGCTGAAGACAATGTGTCAGCGTTCTGTTTTATGTATAGTCTGGCTATTGTTCATTTGTATATTTAATCTCTCAATTCCTGGCTTTTCCCTGGACTATCTGATTCAAAAGTTCTGAGTTGGGCCCTGGGAATCTCCAGGTGATTCTTACCATCAGGAAAGGGTGGGGTGGAAATGAAAACCATGTAAATTCGAGTTGCCTGGGGACACAAGTTAACAGTAGCTGCCCAAACCTTACCCCCCAGAATCTCTGGGCTGTGGTGAGGAAATCTGTATCTTATTTAATCCAGAGTACAAAGCATCTTAAAACATAGTGACTTAAAAAAATAATGGTTCATTATTTCTCATGTTCTGTGGGTTGACTGGGACCTCCCCAGTTCAAACACCTTGGAGCCCTAAGACAATTGTGGGAGATCTTCCCAAGTCTAAAATGTGTGCTTCAAAAACAAACAAACAAACAAACAAACAATTTTTGGCAGTGTTGGGTTTTCGTTGCTGCATATGGGCTTTCTCTAGTTGCAGTGAGTGGGGGCTACTCTTTGTTGAGGTGCACAGGCTTCTCATTGCAGTGGCTTCTCTTGTTGTGGAGCAGACTCTAGGCACGGGCTTCAGTATTTGCAACTCATGGGCGCTAGAGCACAGGCTCAGTAGTTGTGACTCACAGGCCTAGCTGCCCTGCAGCATATGTTGTTTAGGAAGGAAAATTTGTAAGTACTAGGGAGTCACCAATGAATTAGTTTGAAGTAAGCTCTAAACTGTATTTTAGCAGGTTTCAAATATCAAAGCGTAGTGATTCCAACATTGTAAAGCATTTATCCTCCAATTAAAAATAAATAATTCTTTTTTAAGTGTAATGATTTCATGGACTCCACGAGGGAGGTTTTTTTTGTTTTTGTTTGTTTGTTTGTTTTAATACTATGATGCAAGGAGATTCAACCAGTCCATTCTAAAGGAGATCAGTCCTGGGTGTTCATTGGAAGGACTGATGTTGAAGCTGAAACTCCAATACTTTGGCTACCTGATGCAATGTGCTGAGTCATTTGAAAAGACCCTGATGCTGGGAAAGATTGAGGGCAGGAGGAGAAGGGGATGAGAGAGGATGAGATGGTTGGATGGCATCACTGACTCAATGGACATGGGTTTGGGAGGACTCAGGGAGTTGGTGATGGACAGGGAGGCCTGGCGTGCTGTGGTTCATGGAGTCACAAAGGGTCGGACACTGCTGAGCAACTGAACTGAACTGAAGTGACTACAGGTATTTTTTTAACTATAGGTTAATTGTCTGCATGAAGCCTGCTCAGGTGGGAGTGGTGTAAACATTTGGAGTTTTTGAAAGACAGAGGTTATGCAAAGGCACATTTCAAAAAAGTAGTGATAATGATAGCTAATGTTTATTTACTATGTGCCACACACTGTTCTAAACATTTTATGTATTTAATCCTCTTTTGATATTCATGATAACCTTATGAATTAGGCCCCATCTGACAGATAAGGAAACTAAAGCAAGAATGATTCATTTGGCAGAATTCTTGTCTGGTGGCTCAGATGGTAAAGAATCCACCTGCAATGTAGGAGGCCCGGCAATGTTCAATTCCTGGCTCAGGAAGATCCCCTGGAGAAAGGAAAGGCTACCCACTCCAGTATCCTTGCCTGGAGAATTACATGGACAGAGGAGCCTGGCAGGCTATAGTCCATGGGGTCACAAAGAGTCAGACATGACTGAGCAACTAACACATGGAAGTACATGGAAGTCATACAGTTAGCAGGTAGAGAAGCCAGAGTTTGAACCCAGGCATTCTGAGGCTATGCTGTATACACTCAGATATAGTGTACACATTGTATGCATGCTAATAAGAGGAATTAGTGCTGTCTGAAACTCCAGGTGTAGCCTCTCTCATTACATGCTTCATGGATTATAGGAAAGAGGCTGCTTTCCTATAAGCAGCCTGGCCTTGTTGGATTAGATAAGCAGTTTCGTCAGGCCAGAAAAGACTGATTAGGGGTCTCGGTCTCCAAAACAAAATTACCTCTTGTCATTGTCCAATCGTCAGCCAGAAGGAAGTTGACCCTCTAATTCTCTTTTCCCTGCCCTGTAATTGTCTGAACACACCTAGGGCCAGCTCAACAATCTGGAGCTGGTAAAAATAAAACTCGAGTGAAAAAAGCCACATCATCAGTTGCTATGCCAACCTGTGCTGTACCTAAGTCTATTTTCTGGGGGATGTTGAGGTCGAAAAGGTTCTGGAGGCTAGGCTGTGGGGTGGGGCATTCAAAATCTCCCTTGATGGATTTTGAGTAGAGTCTGCCTGAAATATCCTTCAGAGGCTTACACTGCCTTTAGGATAAAGTCTCCTGCTTCATGTGGCTGGCACCCCTCCCCTGCGCTCTGGCTTCCTCTCACTCCCTTTCTTCATCATGGTTTCTACTCCCACGGCATTGAACAAAGTTTGTTCTTCATTTCCTTGCTCTCCATCACCTCCAAGCCTTTCCACAGATTGATTTCAGCTTGGGCTCTGTTCCCTTCCTCTCTCCTCTGCTTGAATCATCCTCTGGCTTCACTTTATGTCACTCTGAGAACCTGTGCATTTCAAGAACTGTAAGGGGTCTTAAGTTTTGCCATCCTTGCAGGCTAACCTGTGAGCTTAGCTTCATAGCCTTGGGCAGAAGACACGAGACACCTGGGTCAGAGAGAGGGGGCAGTTTATCACTCAGAGCAGTAGCAGAGCCCAGAGTATCATCATTTTGCTCAGTTTCCTGAGCCCCAGTTCCCCCAGGGTGATGGGAAGAGGGCCAAGTGACAATGTGCACCCAGTGGGCTGAATTACAGGAGAGGAACCCGGAGCTTAGGGAGCCCGATTCTTTTATACTGGGCCGTGTGCCAATCTACACATGGCTCAGGGGGAGCTATTATCTCTATCTTCCAAGGCTGTTTTCTGTATAAATATCCTTGAAAAGCAAGCCCAGGACAAAGGTGATCAGGACCGTTGCATAGAAACACACAAGATCTATGGAGAATTGTGTCCCGGTCACTCTGGGTTTCATGTCATCTCCCTGGCCTTCCAAGTTAGCTTCCTCTCAACTGTACTTCCATTGAGGGGGACCTTCCTTCATTCCTCCTTCGCAAAGTCTACATCAGTTCCTTTGTGATAACTTCTCATAGAAATGGGCTTTTGTCTTTCAGAGCACTTACTTTGGTCTGCAATTATATGCTCATTACTGAGATGATTAGATTAACATCAATTTCCCATTACACTAAATGCTTCAAGAGGGGCAGATCTGTCTATTTTCACAACTCTATCTGCGCTGTCCAACACGATGCTTAGCACACAGTGGGAAGTGAATAAATGTTTATTGAGTGAATGGGGCTATTGTGATAAATAGAATAAAATCATGAGGCCCAGAGAGATGAGGTGATCTGCCCAAGGTCCCAGAGCTCACCTCAGGCAACTGGACTCAGAACACCCTGCTGGCAACCCATTTCCTTTCATGGACACTTAGTCAGATTCTATCTTCACACAGTGGTGGGCTGCTGACTGGGTGGAGCGTTGGGAGGAAGGGGTGACTTACGCATGTGTGAACAGTATCTGGTTCTTTTTGGCTATAAGATTCTTCCTGGCTGTTCTTGCTCTGGGCTCCATTGAGAGACAGAGTTAGGTTAAGATTATTAGACGTCTAAGAGGTAGTTTAGTTAAGTGTTTCAGAACCAAGAATATTGTAAAAATATCCCCTAATTCTTGCCCTCCTGTGTCCCTGACCTTGGGTAGTCCCCTCCCACACTGACTGTGGTCTGGCCTTGTAACTTGCTCTGGCCAATGGCACATTGGCAAACAGGACACAAGCTAAAGCTCAAAACACCGTTGCTTATCCAAGTCCTCCCCCTCTCATCCAACTACCAGCCATCTGGGTGAAGCTGTCCTAGACCATCCAGCCTGGGTTGAGCTGCCAGCTGACCACAGAGATCAGCTGAGCTGGCCCAACCAGAAGTATCAGCCTGCCAAGTCACAGAACTATGAGAAGTAATAAGTGGGTGCTATTTAAAGCCATTCAGTTTGGGACCATTTGTTATGTAGCAAAATCGAACTGATACAACTGTGGGCATATTTGTTTAGTTTGAAATCCTAGTCTTACCATTTAATAGTTTAACCTGAGAAAAATTCCTTAATCTCTCTGTGCCTTAATTTCTTCATCTGTAAAATGAGTGTAAAAATAGATCATGTGACTTTAAATGTTACATCATTAAATGAATTATTATCTTAAAAATTCTCAGAATGGGGACTGGTACACAGTAAGTGCTAAGATAAGAGGAGCTGTTTTATAATTATTAGATTATGGTTTCTACTACTCAACCTACATATAATTAAAACAGAAAATTTTTTAAAAATTAATGCCAATGTCTACCAAGTTTGTTTCGAAAGTATTGAACACGACTGCAGTCAGTATGCCCCACCCCTCACATTGTGTGCACCCTCTGATGCTCTTGCCCTAAGTGTATTCTGGTCTGGGGGAACCTCAGCTGAGAACCCCTGGGTGGAAGGATTCTCCCTCGTCTCTGGGCAGACATTAAGAAGGCTGGAGCCGGCTTCCTCCCCGCAGTGGCTGCTGCATTTCAGCAGCCTTCATCTGTATTCAAGCCAAGGAGTGACAGCACAGAGCCAGAAATTCAAATGCACATTTGAGACCCCATGAAGCCTGTTCTCCAGACCATGATCTGTAGGGAGGGCAGAGCCCTTCCGGCTGACCTGGGCCTCTGCTCTCCCTCCTCAAGGCCATGCTCATTAGAGGGGGAGCTTGGCTAATGGGGGTGCTCATCGCCCAGCCAGGACCCTGCACATGCTCTGCATGCACAGCCTCGCAGGGGCCCAAAGGGTTACCGAGACCAGGGCCTTTTCCCGCTCCCCCAGCTGCAGAAGCTGCTGCAGGTCTATTTCTTTAACACATTTCCACTGAATGGTATTAAAAGAGAGAGACGGAGCCATCTCCCTGACCCTCGTATTGTGTGACATCATGAAATCATCCCATGGGGGTGTGTCATTGTGAGCAGTAATCTCTCCTTGAGCCCTTTGGTTTACATCCAGCTCACTGTCACTTACTTTCCCAGCCCCCAATGTCCTGAAATGCTTAACAGAACAAGATATTAAAGTATAAGAGAAAAGCTGCAGTGCTGAAAGAAGCACTATGGATTCTTCCAGCATCTCTCAGCCTCTTTTATTTTATATTGTTTTCCCCCTGGGCACACAGACCAGGGCCTAGATAAGAGAGGCAGAGAATGATTTAGAACACAGGCTTTGAGGGCAAATAGATCTATGTCTGGGTCCCAATGCAGTCAGGTGCTGGCCTTCTGAGCTTGGATGTGCCATTCACCTTGACATACCTCAGCTTCACCACCTGTATGGTGAGGGTGACGTTCATTCCTATTGGATAGAATTGTTCGAGGATTAAAAGAAATGAGGCAAGTTTCCTTTGCCAAACTTCACATGCTTCTCTAAGGTTCTGGAACACTTACTGGGTGCACTGGGAACACTTACTCCCCCATCTCTGCCTGATAGAACTACTTCATTCGATAAAGGAAGACAGGAGAAGATCCAAGATGGAAGCTGATCACCCCAACCACAGTAACAGAGCCATTCTTGGATTGGTCCCCCAGTATCCAGAGGAACCTCTCCATGTCAACATGGCGCTGGCCTTCCTAGTATTGACTGCCCAGGGCTAGACACCTGGTCTGAGGGTGGCTGATCCATCCTTGCTGTCAGGAATTTCATCTGTGACATACAGTTTCAGCCAAAGTGATCAAACTGCAGTTAGAGTGGTTATCACGTTGAGTAGGGGTCCTGTGAGGGAGGGCTATGTGTCATAAGGTTGGGACAGTTGTGCAGTAAAAGGGATTGTAATAAAGGGGGAAGAAAAGGAATAGATGATGAAAACATGGTGGGAAGCACCAAGAGGTGCAGACAGCTAGGGGAAAGGCAGATCCCAGGATGCAGCCGAGTGAGCCTGGTCCAAGGTGCTCACTTGGAAAGTGTTTATGCTGTACTGAAGGGGCGAGGAGAAACATTTGCAGCTTCTTCAGGTTTTGCTCACCCCCTGCTTCCCCGCTTCACAGAGGCAGACCTAACTATGACTCCTGCGCTAGGACTTCTGGAAGACTTGGACTGCTTAAACCCCTCAAGGATTCTAAACATACCTCTGACTTTTCTTGGGCTATGCATGACCTCTTTGTGTAGCTTGGGCTACACAGCATGGTGGCTGGGTTCTGAGAAGGGGCTTCTCAAGGGTAAGTGTTCATAAGATCCAAGCAGAAGCTGAGAGATTTCTTATGACCTAGATTCAGAAGACCCAGATCATCATTTTTGCCTGTAGCTTAGATGGTAAAGAATCTGCCTGCAATGCAGGAGACCCAGGTTCTATCCCTGGGTCAGAAAGATGCTCTGGAGATGGGAATGGCAATCCACTCCAGTATTCCTGCCTGGAGAAACCCATGGACAGAGGAGCCTGGCGGGCCACAGTCCATGGGGTCACAAAGAGTCGGATATGACTGAGCGACTAACACTACCACGTTATTGGTTGACATTCTAGGAATCAACAAACTAAAATGGACTGGAATGGGTGAATTTAACTCAGATGACCATTATATCTACTACTGCAGGCAGGAATCCCTCAGAAGAAATGGAGTAGCCATCATGGTCAACAGAAGAGTCCGAAATGGAGTACTTGGATGCAATCTCAAAAATGACAGAATGATCTCTGTTCGTTTCCAAGGCAAACCATTCAATATCACAGTAATCCAAGTCTATGCCCCAACCAGTAATGCTGAAGAAGCTGAAGTTGAACGGTTCTATGAAGACCTACAAGACCTTTTAGAACTAACACCCAAAAAAGATGTTCTTTTCATTATAGGGGACTGGAATGCAAAAGTAGGAAGTCAAGAAACACCTGGAGTAACAGGCAAATTTGGCCTTGGAATATGGAATAAAGCAGGGCAAAGACTAATAGAGTTTTGCCAAGAAAATGCACTGGTCATAGCAAACACCCTCTTCCAACAACACAAGAGAATACTCTACACATGGACATCACCAGATGGTCAACACCGAAATCAGATTGATTATATTCTTTGCAGCAAAAGATGGAGAAGCTCTATACAGTCAACAAAAACAAGACCAGGAGCTGACTGTGGCTCAGATCATGAACTCCTTATTACCAAATTCAGACTGAAATTGAAGAAAGTAGGGAAAACCGCTAGACCATTCAGGTATGACCTAAATCAAATCCCTTATGATTATACAGTGGAAGTGAGAAATAGATTTAAGGGCCTAGATCTGATAGATAGAGTGCCTGATGAACTATGGAATGAGGTTTGTGACATTGTACAGGAGACAGGGATCAAGACCATCCCCATGGAAAAGAAATGCAAAAAAGCAAAATGGCTGTCTGGGGAAGCCTTACAAATAGCTGTGAAAAGAAGAGAGGCGAAAAGCCAAGGAGAAAAGGAAAGATATAAGCATCTGAATGCAGAGTTCCAAAGAATAGCAAGGAGAGATAAGAAAGCCTTCTTCAGTGATCAATGCAAAGAAATAGAGGAAAACAACAGAATGGGAAAGACTAGACATCTCTTCAAGAAAATTAGAGATACCAAGGGAACATTTCATGCAAAGATGGGCTCAATAAAGGACAGAAATGGTATGGACTTAACAGAAGCAGAAGATATTAAGAAGAGGTGGCAAGAATACACAGAGGAACTGTACAAAAAGGATCTTCACAACCTGGATAATCACAATGGTGTGATCACTCATCTAGAGCCAGACATCTTGGAATGTGAAGTCAAGTGGGCCTTAGAAAGCATCACTACGAACAAAGCCAGTGGAGGTGATGGAATTCTGGTAGAGCTATTTCAAATCCTGAAAGATGATGCTGTAAAAGTGCTGCACTCAATATGGCAGCAAGTTTTGAAAACTCAGCAGTGGCCACAGGACTGGAAAAGGTCAGTTTTCATTCCAATCCCAAAGAAAAGCAATGCCAAAGAATGTTCAAACTACCGCACAAGTGCACTCATCTCCCACACTAGTAAAGTAATGCTCAAAATTCTCCAAGCCAGGCTTCAGCAATACGTGAACCATGAATTCCCTGATGTTCAAGCTGGTTTTAGAAAAGGCAGAGGAGCCAGAGATCAAATTGCCAACATCCGCTGGATCATGGAGAAAGCAAGAGAGTTCCAGAAAAACATCTATTTCTGCTTTATTGACTATGCCAAAGCCTTTGACTGTGTGGATCACAATAAACTGTGGAAGAAATCTGTATGCAGGCCAGGAAGCACCAGTTAGAACTGGACAGGGAATAACAGACTAGTTCCAAATAGGAAAAGGAGTATGTCAAGGCTGTATATTGTCACCCTGCTTATTTAACTTATATGCAGAGTACATCATGAGAAACACTGGACTGGAAGAAACACAAGCTGGAATCAAGATTGCCAGGAGAAATATCAATAACCTCAGATATGCAGATGACAAGACCCTTATGGAAGAAAGTGAAGAGGAACTCAAAAGCCTCTTGATGAAAGTGAAAGAGGAGAGTGAAGAAGTTGGGTTAAAGCTCAACACTCAGAAAACGAAGATCATGGCATCCGGTCCCACCACTCCATGGGAAATAGATGGAGAAACAGTGGAAACAGTGTCAGACTTTATTTTGGGGGGCTCCAAAATCACTGCAGATGGTGACTGCAGCCATGAAATTAAAAGACGCTTACTCCTTGGAAGGAAAGTTATGACCAACCTAGATAGCATATTGAAAAGCAGAGACATTACTTTGCCGACTAAGCCCCAGCTAGTCAAGGCTATGGTTTTTCCAGTAGTCATCCATGGATGTGAAAGTTGGACTGTGAAGAAAGCTGAGCACCAAAGAATTGATGCTTTTGAACTGTGGTGTTGGAGAAGACTCTTGAGAGTCCCTTGGATTGCAAGGAGATCCAACCAATCCTTTCTGAAGGAGATCAGTCCTGGGATTTCTTTGGAAGGAATGATGCTAAAGCTGAAGCTCCAATACTTTGGCCACCTCATGCGAAGAGTTGACTCATTGGAAAAGACTTTGATGCTGGGATGGATTGGGAGCAGGAGGAGAAGGGGACGACAGAGGATGAGATGGCTGGATGGCATCACTGACTTGATGGACGGGAGTCTGAGTGAACTCCGGGAGATGGTGATGGACAGGGAGGCCTGGCGTGCTGCGATTCATGGGGTCGCAAAGAATCAGACACGACTGAACAACTGAACTGAACTGAACTGAACTGAAGTCATTAAGAGCATTCCAGATTCAAGAGCAGGGTAATCAATGGAAGGAGTGCCAAGGAGACTGTGCCCATCTTTAATTCATTATAGAAGCCAATCCAAGCAAGTATGAAAATCTCAGCATCTCAGCTGAGATGACAAGTGTGCATGGATCCTGGGTTGGGTTATTTTTAGGACAGATGGGGCTAAAAGGACAGGGAGAAGGAGGGCATGAAGGTGGGATCCAACGGCTCCTTAGTCCTCTGTCATTGTCATCAGCTTGTCAATAATTTAGCTAATATTTACTGACTGCTTTCTATGTGCTAACTGGTGTACACAACAATCCAATGGGGTAGTGACTATTATTGTCCCCACTTCAAGGAGGAGACACTGAGCCACAGAGACACTGAAGTAATTAAGTCAAGATCATGCAGCATGCAAGCAATAGACCTGGACTTGGAAAAAAGGAATCTAGTTCTAGAATCCATGTTTTGAGCCACTGCCCTACACACCTTCACATTATTGCCCAAATAGCCACTACTGAGCACCGAATATGGCTCATGTTTTAAGTTCTTTGTTATCTCGTGTGCGTGCTCAGTTGCTTCAGTCATGTCATGTTGCTGTGCCCTCCTCCAGCAGATCTTCCTGATCCAGGGATCAAACCCACGTATCCTGCACTGCAGGTGGATTCTTTACCACTGAGCCACCAGGGAAACCTGTGGAAATGAGGAACATGGCTGGAACACAGCTCTGGGATCCCATAGTGGTTATCAGTTCAGTTCAGTTCAGTTCAGTCACTCTGTCGTGTCTGATTCTTTGTGACCCCATGAATCACAGCACACCATGCCTCCCTGTCCATCAGCAACTCCCGGAGTTCACTCAAACTCACATCCATTGAGTCGGTGATGCCATCTAGCCATCTCATCCTCTGTCATCCCCTTTTCCTCTTGCCCCCAATCCCTCCCAGCATCAGAGTCTTTTCCAATGAGTCAACTCTTTGCATGAGGTGGCCAAAGTACTGGAGTTTCAGCCTCAGCATCATTCCTTCCAAAGAACACCCAGGGCTGATCTCCTTTACAATGGACTGGTTGGATCTCCTTGCAGTCCAAGGGACTCTCAAGAGTCTTCTCCAACACCACAGTTCAAAAGCATCAATTCTTCGACACTCAGCTTTCTTCACAGTCCAACTCTCGCATCCATACATGACCACTGGAAAAACCATAGCCTTGACTAGCTGGGGCTTAGTCGGCAAAGTAATGTCTCTGCTTTTCAATATGCTATCTAGGTTGGTCATAACTTTCCTTCCAAGGAGTAAGCGTCTTTTAATGTCATGTCTGCAGTCACCATCTGCAGTGATTTTGGAGCCCCCCAAAATAAAGTCTGACACTGTTTCCACTGTTTCCCCATCTATTTCCCATGAAGTGATGGGACCAGATGCCATGATCTTCGTTTTCTGAATGTTGAGCTTTAAGCCAACTTTTTCACTCTCCTCTTTCACTTTCATCAAGAGGCTTTTTAGTTCCTCTTCACTTTCTGCCATAAGGGTGGTATCATCTGCATATCTGAGGTTATTGATATTTCTCCCGGCAATCTTGATTCCAGCTTGTGCTTCTTCCAGCCCAGCGTTTCTCATGGTTATAAGTCTCACTAATTCCACTAAATTTGGCCTCCCATGCCATCCATTTCCTGTTGCCTGTGCCAGGGGTCTGTCAACAGGGAGGGGGGAGGAAGTGAGTAACCATGTCACAGTGTGAATATTAAAGATAGACAAGCCAAGTGAGACCCGTCACTCAGGCCACCAAGGTGAGACATGATTCAGGGGTTCCCAAGGCACCCTTGTGGGCTGAGTGTTGGAATGATCCGTGGCCTGATGGCTACAGTTCACCTGGATGGAGTAATGCAGCTGTGTCATTGTTGAAGGGATTCGAGTGTAATGTATTACATGCATTTTAATAAGAAAGGTCAAATGTGCTTACACTGGGGGTGAAGGCTTGCCTCTCTCTGAGTCCCTCATGCCCTGCTTCCATGGTATGTGTGAGTAAATCTTGCCCATAAACAAAGATGTTGGTGTGCTCTTAGTCCCCCAAACTGGGGAGACCTCTTGTCAAAGGGACCAATCTCATCCTCACTCTAGAGCTAAGAATGCCTCTGGACGTGTGATCTGACCTTGCCCCTGTGTGCTAACCCTCTATATATGGACACCCCCTTGCTTACTGAGGCCCTTGTGCTAGAAGGCAGTGAGCTGTGAGGGCCTTGGGGAATGCTACCACCAGTCTCCACTGTCAGGTGGTGAGGAATCAATTCCGGAAGCCTTGGAAACTGTCCCCAGGGCAGGCCTGGTGGTCTAGCAAATGGAACAGTGGCAACAGCTTCACAGTCCATCGAATCTATTAAAACAGAACCTTGCTGCTGCTTGTGTCTGAGGCAATGGTTGGTTTTACCTCCATTATAGGTTCTCCTAGGTGCAAGCACCAACACCACAGTGAAGCAAAAAGACCTGATTCAGTCTGACAGTTAAGCCAAAACATATTTATAGTTGACTTCATTCTTCTGCTGATTCCTTGGCAGGCTGAAGAGTGAAATTGATGGAAGGGATCAGGCACTCCTAGTGACATTTGTATGCACTTCTGTGGTGGTTCTCAGCCTCTTGAATGAATTCTAGTGTCAGAGGAGCAGAGAACTGAGAACCTGGGTGGCAGGCAGTTAGTTGAAAGGAGGGATTGTGAGGTTTAGGCTGGTTAGGGAAGGATTTGAAGCTGGAAGAAGCTCACAGGTGAGAAAAAAGCAGTCAAGACCCCGAAGATCTCAGTGTCATTGGAGCAGTGGAGAAAATAAGATTACAGCTGGAGAACTTCGCATTTTTAACACAGGGCACTTCCAGGAGATGCTGAGAAGTTCCAGGTACAGCTCAAGTTAGTGCAGGGAAACATCAAAGTTGTGGAGCTCAACAATGGGGCTTTTTTTTTTTTTTTTTTTTGGACAGGCCATCTCATGGACGCTGAAGTTACCCAAGCTGTGAGAGTATGTCCAGGATGTCAGTGATGAGACTAGAGGTGGTCTGATGGCATGGCTTCATTTTTGCTGGGAGTTGCAAGAGTTAGTGGGAAGGAGCTCAGGATAATGTATGGATAGAAAAGATCTAGAGGACAGTTGACCCAACCTATTTGTACTTTGTATGGTGGCCAAGAACGGCAGGGCTCTCTGGTGGCATGAACTGCTTCAAATTTCTGGATCAGACTAATTCTTTTCAAGAGGCTTTGGCTGATTCCGACTTTTGCTCAAGGTCTCCCATAGTTTGTGGGTCTTGACACACAATTTGTTCCAGAAGCAAATGAGAGGTGTAGGGAAGCCACCATGGTGGACCCAACTGTTACTTGTCTGACACATAATCACACATGTCCCCACAGCCTTAGGGGAGAAAAAAGCTGCTTCTTTTACCTATGTAGAATTATTTATCCCTTCTCATGTGTATACTTTTATACTTCTAGTCCTAGAAACTATGGAATTTTGGAATTAAAAAAAACCACTGATGGCTTCTGAACCCAGAGGAAGCTCCCTCCTAATGGTAATTTCCACGTCCACCTTCTCCTTTAATGATCCACCTTATGTCATTCCTTCCGGGGCCACTAGCTGTGTCCAGCTGTACTCATGGAACAGATGCTTCCCAAATGGTAAGCATCCTTTTGGACCTTTGACCAACTTCTAATCACCTACCATTTCCCTTTATAACCTTTGCAAGAAAATACTTATTTTAGGTATTAACCCAAGGATTCTCTGTCCTTCCTTGTCCATGAAGTTGGTGGCTTTTAATGCTTCTGAGGAGGGGTGGTACCGCAGAAGAGCAGGTCAATGTGTGCTATCTCGGGAGAAGGGCTTGGACATAGCTGAATGACTGCCCAGGGAGACTCTGCCATGGGAATGTGCAAGTCTCAGAAAGTACTCTGCGTGGATTATGGCTGACGACCAAGTCAGGGGAGGAGCAGCGTGGCTTGAAGGATGCCAGCATGCATGGTGGGCAGTGACCAAGGACCAGATTCACTCTCTGGCACTTGATCCTTCTGCCCCCAGAATATAAGTGCTTTACTCATCCAGGAAACAAGTGAGGGGGCCTCCCTGATTTGGTGAGATTGTGTTTCTACCACCCAAAGAAAATGCGGCTTGGGATACCAATAAAGATCAACCCCAGAACCATCCAGAAAACTTAATTTCTGGCAGCCCTAATTTGTGGACTGAAATTCTTACTTTTGGGGTGGAGGGGTTCAGTTCAGCAAGAACTCTAATCAGTTATGTTTTACATTAAACTGTATGTGTACATGCTGTACTGATAGCAAATGTTAGAAATAAAGTTATATTACATATATCCTGGCAGAAATATATTTCAGAAGGATAAGTGCACCCGTATGTCATAGCAGCACTATTCGCAATAGCCAAGACATGGAAACAACCTAGATGTGCACAGACAGTTGAGTGGATAAAGATGTGCATACATAGAACAGAGAAGGCAGTGGCAACCCACGCTGTACTCTTGCCTGGAGAAGTCCATGGACAGAGGAGCCTGGTGGGCTACAGTCTATGGGGTCACAAAGAGCTGGCCACGACTGAGCAACTGAGCACACATATATACAAAGGAATACTACTCAGTCATGTAAAAAGAAGGAAACGATGTCATTTGCAACAACGTGGATGCAACTAGAGCTTATCATACTAAGTGAAACAAGTCGGGAAGAAAGACAAATACCATATGATACCACTTATCTGTGGCATCTAAAATATGGCACAATGAACCTATCTATGAAACAGACACGTGGTTGCCAAGGGGGAGGTGGTTGAGGCAGGGATGGAGCGGGAGGCTGGGCTGAGCAAGTGTAAACTATTATATACAGTGGAGAAGGAAATGGCAGCCCACTCCAGTACTCTTGCCTGGAGAATCCCATGGACAGAGGAGCCTGGTGGGCTGCAGTCCATGAGGTCGCTAAGAGTCAGGCACGACTGAGGGACTTCACTTTCACTTTTCACTTTCATGCATTGGAGAAGGAAATGGCAACCCGCTCCAGTGTTCTTGCCAGGAGAATCCCAGGGACTGGGGAGCCTGGTGGGCTGCCTTCTATGGAGTCGCACAGAGTCGGACACGACTGAAGTGATTTAGCAGCAGCATATATAGAACGGAAAAACAACAAGGTCCTACTGTATAGCAGAGGGATCTATAATCAACATCATGTGATAAACCATAATGTAACAGAATATAAAAAGCATGTATATATATATATATATGTATGTATAACTGAGGCACTTTGCTGTACAGCAGAAATAAATATGACATTGTAAATCGACTATACTTCAATTAAAAAATATTAAAACAGTAAAAAAAGAAAGCCACATTACCTCAAGGCAGTGCTGCAGCTCTGAGAGAATTGGTGAGCAGAGGTGAAGTGGTTTCCAGAAGTTACTGCAGAGTTTTAAAAAGATGCTACCTATGATAAGGATGGAGGAGGAGACAGGCAGCTGGGCAGGAGCTGAAGGAAAGAAGAACAGAGTGGGGGGCTAACTTCAAGAGATTTCTCTTGCAGGTGGAATTTCTGACAGAACCAGATCTTTTACTGGGCCAGGCCATCAAGACAGAGAAGATTTTGGTATCAAACCAAACCAGCTTGCCGCTTAGTTCTCCCAGAGGCGAGCTGCTGCATAGATCAGGAGGAGGGATGTCCAGATCCTCTAAAGCACAGGGCTCTCAAGGGTGGAGCTGGTGGTCAGGGCCCTTGGCCTTGGGAGTGTCGCCCTCATTAGCAGTCTGCGGTGCCCCCAAGCGTGGATTGGAATAGTTTAGACATAAATGCCTCATTTCTGATTGACTTGTTTCCATTGAGTCCATACCTATTAGGGATCTGTTGGTAATTATCCGGCTCCACTTCAGCCCCTGGGGGCCTGTATTCCGCAGCAGTAATGAGTCCGAGCAGCCTCTCTGGCATAATAAACAGCACAGGAACGGGTGCAAGGGCATTGGCTTCCTCTCTCAATAGGGTAACTTGGGCTTCAAGGACGATCAAGACTCACGATCACAGCGAGCTTTAATTGCTTTTGTAAAACTGCAGATGAGTAGCTGGCATGGAGATCCCCCCGGTCTCAGCTGAGAAGTGAGAAATTTATTTGTGTTGCTTGTTTGGAAAGTAGGAGGATCAGTAACAGTAACAACAGCCATCATTTAGTGAGTATTTATTAGGTGCCAGACCCTGTGGTAAGTGCTTTCTCTGCATTATTTTGTGTAAAAATCACCATTGTTGTTGTTTGAAATTTTTTGACTGCACTGGGTCTTCGTTGTGGCTCACGGGCTTCTCCAGTTGTCCCGTGGGGCTCCTTTGTTATGGCGCACAGGCTCAGGAGTTGCAGCAGGTGGGCTTAGTTCCCCAAGACATGTGGGATCTTAGTTCCCCGACCAGGGATCAAACCCACCTTCCCTGTGTTGGCAAGTGGATGCTTAACCATTGGACCACCAGGGAAATCCAGTTCACTACTGTTTGATGAGTGAGGGACTACGATTGTCCCCATTTTACAAATGCAGAAAGTAAGGCTCCCACAGAGTAACGTGATTTGCCTGGTTGGTAAAGGATGGATCTGATTGTAAATCTGGAGATACTGGGAAGCAGGCAGGTGTCCTGGACAGGAGGACATGAAGAGCCATTTCTTGAGTCTTTTGTCTTTAAGCTTGATGAAGAGGTCGTTATTTAAAGGAGATGGAGGCAAAGCAATATTTTCATATATGAAATCTTTGTCATAGTTCCTTTTTCTGTCTCTCAAAAGGAAGGATCTCATAAACTCTAAAAATCTACCTGTCAAACAATCTCCATGTTCATATAAGTTACTATAGGACCCCCAAAGTCTACAGCCCCTCAAGAGCAGCAAGAGTTCCTGATAAGCACACATACAATAGTTAGGAAATAAAGTAGCTTTTAAAACAAAATAGATAACATATTTTTAAAGTAAAGGAAAGAAGCAACCATATGCACCAATGATTGGAAAGATGCATACAAGCATTTGAACGGTAGAATTCTGGAGGATTTTCCCCTTCTTCCTGCCTTGTATAATCAACCTATTTTTAATTTAAAATAATTTCAGAAACAGTTATTTTAAAAAGCAACCATAAAGCTCTCTCCTTAAAACTCAGCTGTGGATATAAACCATTTCAAAGAAAGTGAAAATGAAATGCAACATCTTTGATTTTAGGGGATCAGCTAAAGCTGAATTCAGGGAAAATAATTGCTTTAAATTCTTTAGTCATTAAACAAGTATGAAGTGAAACAAATGAAATGAGCACTGACCTCAAGAATTAGAAAGATAAGGTCAACAAAATAAACACAAGGAAAGCAAGAGAGAGGACTTAACAAAAAAGAACAATCATAAACTGAACTAGAAATTACAAGGCTAATAAACATTGATAGCTACATCCAAAACCTGACTCATTAAAATGACCAGTCAGCAAAATTCAGAGTGGGAAGGGAATAAGAAGTGTGAAATGAAAGGATATTTTAAAAGAATTAGAAAGGAACTAAAGAGCCTCTTGATGAAAGTGAAAGAGGACAGTGAAAAAGCTGGCTTGAAACTCGACATTCAAAAAACCAGATCCCAGCATTTGGTCTCACCACTTCCTGGCAAATAGATGGGGAAACAATGGAAACAGTGACAGACTTTCTTTCTGGGGGCTCCAAAATCACTGCAGATGGTAACTGCAGCCATGAAATTAAAAGACACTGGCTCCTTGGAAGAAAAGCTATGACCAACTTAGATAGCATATTAAAAAGCAGAGACATCACTTTGTTGACAAGGGTCCCTCTAGTCAAAGCTATGGTTTTTCCAGTAGTTATGTATGGATGTGAGAGTTGAACGATAAAGAGAGCTGAGCACCAAAGAATTGATGCTTTTGAACTGTGGTATTGGCAAAGACTCTTGGGAGTCCCTTGGACAGCAAGGAGATCAAACCAGTTAATTCTAAAGGAAATCAGTTCTGAATATTCATTGAAGGACTGATGCTGAAGCTGAAGCTCTAATACTTTGGCCACCTGATGCAAAGAGCCAACTCATTGGAAAAGACCCTAACGCTGGGAAAGTTTGAAGGCAGGAAGAGAAGGGGATGACAGAGGATGAGATGGTTGGATGGCATCACAAACTCGATGGATGTGAGTTTGAGCAAGCTCTGAATTTGGTGATGGACAGGGAAGCCTGGCATGCTGCAGTCCATGGGGTTGCTAAGAGTTGGACACGACTGAGTGGCTTAAGTGAACTGATATTATAATACAGTGGAAATGATTTTGAAAATCTAGATGAAATGGATTTTTTTCAAGAAAAATACAAATGATAAAATTAATTAAAATGGGAAGATGTAAATAGACTAGTAGCTTTGAAGAAAATAGTAAAAGTTGTAAACAAAACTCCATTTTCCCAAAAGATGCCATACTCAGACAATTTTATGGAAGAGTTCTTTGTGTGTGTGTGTTTTAAACTTTTTATTTTATTTTGGAGTATTTAACCAATTAATAATGTTGTGATAGTTTCAGTTGTACAGCAAAGGGACTCAGCCATCCATATACATGTATCCATTCTCCCCCAAACTCTCCTCCTATATGGATGAGTTCTTTTAAACATACAAATAGCAAGTCGCTTCCAGACTACTTGAACAGGTAGAACAAATAAAAGGAGAAAACTTTCTCAAGTTGTCTTATGAAGGTCAGTCAGCCAGTCAGTTCAGTCGCTCAGTCGTGTTCAACTCTTTGCGACCCCATGAATCGCACCACGCCAGGCCTCCCTGTCCATCACCATCTCCCGGAGTTCACTCAAACTCACATCCATCGAGTTGGTGATGCCATCCAGCCATCTCATCCTCTGTCGTCCCCTTTTCCTCCTGCCTCCAATCCCTCCCAGCATCAGAGTCTTTTCCAATGAGTCAACTCTTCACATGAGGTGGCCAAAGTACTGGAGTTTCAGCTTTAGCATCATTCCTTCCAAAGAACACCCAGGGCTGATGTCCTTTATGAAGGTAGCATAGCCGATAGTAAAATCTGAATTAAAAAATCACACAAAAAAGAATATTACCAACCACAGTTCCTTCTAAACATGGATGCAAAAATCCTAAATAAAACATCAAATCAAATCTAATCAAGTTGACTCTAACACTATACTAGAAGTACATTAAAGCATAACCCAATGAAGCTTAATCTTGTAATACAAGGATGGTTTAATATTAAGAAAGTTATAAACACATCTGGTTATATCAATAAGTACATAGAGGGAAACCAAATGATCAACTCTGTAGATTTTGTTTAAAAAAATTGAGTCTTTAATACTTACTTTTCTTAAAAACTCTAGATAAAATTGGAATAAAGGTGTAGATCCTTAATATAATGAAGAATTTCTACCTTAAAATACTTCATTAACTTTAAGGAAAAATATTAATACTAGAAATAATCTCATATAGTCAAGGGCAAAAAGAGATCCTTATTATGGTTTCCATGTCATCAATATCTAACATTGCCTGTTTTTCAAAACTGCTTTTCAAAAATAATATCTAGTCAAACATGGTCAGACACATGTGCTCTTCTCTGGGCATGTTAAATTTGGTGGCTCTTCAAGCCTAGTTTTAAAACTTCAACATTTGAATTATAAAAGTTATATGTGCTTGTTGAAATAATTCAAACAACTGATATGAGTCAAGCATTAAAGTAAAATCAACAATCTTTTCTTCTTCTATACAAACTAATTATCCCTAATAAACACTATCAAAAATTGGGGGTGGGGGAGGAATGGGTTGGGAGTTTGGGATCAGCATCTGCAAACTATTATACATAGGATGGATAAACAACAAGGTCCTGTTGTATGGCACAGGCAACTATATTCAGTATCCTGTGATAAGCCACACTGGAAAACAATATGAAAAAGAATACATATTTATATATTTCTGTACAGCAGAAATTAATTCAACATTGTAAATCAACTATACTTCAATAAGATAAATTTTTTAAAAAATGTATGTCTTCCATATTTTCCTTTGCTTTCATAGACATCTAGAAACATATGAGTACTTACACAGTTTTTTTTTAAAATTTCATTGGAGTATAGCCACTTTACAATGCTGTTAGTTTCTGCTGTATAGCAAAGTGAATCAGCTATATGTGTGCATAAATCCCCTCTCTTTTTGGCTTTCCTTCCCCTTTGGGGTACCACAGTGCATTGAGTAGAGCCCCCTGTGCTATAAAGTAGGTTTTCATTAGTTATCTATTTTACACATAGTAATATATACATGTCAACCCCAATCATCTCCCAATTCATCCCTTCACTTTTAAAAGGGTTTCTTCAAAAAGTGGGGAATACAAAATATATTGCTCTTCAGTGTGCTTTTTTTCAGTTATCAGCTTATCCCATACATTCTTCCAGTTAATACAAAATACTCTACATGAGTAAACTGATATTCAGTTATTATCAAGTGTAGTGGCTGAGTGCTAAGTAGAGGACTGGAAAAGGAGGACAATTCACAGTAGTCTTCAGCCTCTCTTTTTGTGCCCCAACAATTCAGCTCTGACCCTGAACTTGCATGCCCATTGAGTATAACATCCCTGCAGTTATTTGGAACTACCCTTCCCAGACAGTGGCCCACCTATTTGGTCCTTAATAAGCCTCTTTGAAGTGTTTCACTCCTTCTCTACAAATGGCTCATCAGCATATTCTTTCCAGCCATACATGAACTTCTCCTTGAGAGGAATTTTGGTGAATACAATGTTCAGTAACACTTGAGTCCTCCACTGATGCTGTGATTGATGCCTCAGTTGAGTGTTTAGGTGTCTTGTCCTACAATCTAGTTCTGAATCCACTATTGGTCAAGCAGTGAGGGAATGAGCCCTCATGCACAGTATGTGAAAGTTGGCACAATATTTGGTAGAAGTAGGAGGGGGAGAAGCTGGACTGGGAGAGTGGAAGGCCCTGGGATGATGTGAAACCATTTTCAGTCACTAGATAACAACCCACTCCAATATTCTTGCCTGGAGAACCCCAAGGACAGAGAAGCCTGGTGGACTGCAATCTATGGGGTTGCACAGAGTCAGACACGACTGAAGTGACTTAGCAACAGCAGCAGCAGATACCCCAAAGTCCAGATTAGGCCTGTCTGTTTAGCACAGTGGGTTTTAAAAATTGAATTAGCATTTAAATATTTGGTTATTTTATTTAAAAATCCCAATTTCTAGCTCCCTTTGGAAAAGAAAATCATACCAAACACCCTCTTCCAACAACACAAGAGAAGACTCTACACATGGACATCACCAGATGGTCAACAATGAAATCAGATTGATTGTATTCTATGCAGCCAAAGATGGAGAAGCTCTATACAGTCAACAAAAGCAAGACCAGGAGCTGACTGTGGCTCAGATCATGAACTCCTTATTACCAAATTCAGACTGAAATTGAAGAAAGTAGGGAAAACCGCTAGACCATTCAGGTATGACCTAAATCAAATCGCTTATGATTATACAGTGGAAGTGAGAAATAGATTTAAGGGCCTAGATCTGATAGATAGAGTGCCTGATGAACTATGGAATGAGGTTTGTGACATTGTACAGGAGACAGGGATCAAGACCATCCCCATGGAAAAGAAATGCAAAGAGGCAAAATGGCTGTCTGGGGAGGCCTTACAAATAGCTGTGAAAAGGAGAGAGGTGAAAAGCAAAAGAGAAAAGGAAAGATATAAGCATCTGAATGCAGAGTTCCGAAGAATAGCAAGAAGAGATAAGAAAGCCTTCTTCAGTGATCAATGCAAAGAAATAGAGGAAAACAACAGAATGGGAAAGACTAGAGATCTCTTCAAGACAATTAGAGATACCAAGGGAACATTTCATGCAAAGATGGGCTTAATAAAGGACAGAAATGGTATGGACCTAACAGAAGCAGAAGATATTAAGAAGAGATGGCAAGAATACACAGAAGAACTGTACAAAAAGGATCTTCACAACCCAGATAATCATGATGATGTGATCACTAATCTAGAGCCAGACATCTTGGAATGTGAAGTCAAGTGGGCCTCAGAAAGCATCACTACGAACAAAGCTAGTGGAGGTGATGGAATTCCAGTGGAACTGTTTCAAATCCTGAAAGATGATGCTGTGAAAGTGCTGCAGTCAATATGCCAGCAAATTTGGAAAACTCAGCAGTGGCCACAGGATGGGAAAAGGTCAGTTTTCATTCCAATTCCAAAGAAAGGCAATGCCAAAGAATGCTCAAACTACCACACAATTGCACTCATCTCACATGCTAGTAAAATAATGCTCAAAATTTTCCAAGCCAGGCTTCAGCAATACATGAACCGTGAACTCCCTGATGTTCAAGCTGGTTTTAGAAAAGGCAGAGGAACCAGAGATCAAATTGCCAACATCTGCTGGATCATGGAAAAAGCAAGAGAGTTCCAGAAAAACATCTACTTCTGCTCTATTGACTATGCCAAAGCCTTTGACTGTGTGGATCACAATAAACTGTGGAAAATTCTGAAAGAGATGGGAATACCAGACCACCTGACCTGCCTCTTGAGAAACCTATATGCAGGTCAGGAAGCAACAGTTAGAACTGGACATGGAACAACAGACTGGTTCCAAATAGGAAAAGGAGTACATCAAGGCTGTATATTGTCACCCTGCTTATTTAACTTCTATGCAGAGCACATCATGAGAAACGCTGGACTGGAAGAAACACAAGCTGGAATCAAGATTGCTGGGAAAAATATCAATAACCTCAGATATGCAGGTGACACCACCCATGGCAGAAAGTGAAGAGGAGCTAAAAAGCCTCTTGATGAAAGTGAAAGAGGAGAGTGAAAAAGTTGGCTTAAAGCTCAACATTCAGAAAACGAAGATCATGGCATCTGGTCCCATCACTTCATGGGAAATAGATGGGGAAACAGTGGAAACAGTGTCAGACTTTATTTTGGGGGGCTCCAAAATCACTGCAGATGGTGACTGCAGCCATGAAATTAAAAGACGCTTACTCCTTGGACGAAAAGTTATGACCAACCTAGATAGCATATTGAAAAGCAGAGACATTACTTTGCCGACTAAGGTCCGTCTAGCCAAGGCTATGGTTTTTTCTGTGGTCATGTATGGATGTGAGAGTTGGACTGTGAAGAAGGCTGAGCGCCGAAGAATTGATGCTTTTGAAATGTGGTGTTGGAGAAGACTCTTGAGAGTCCTTTGGACTGCAAGGAGATCCAACCAGTCCATTCTGAAGGAGATCAACCCTGGGATTTTTTTGGAAGGAATGATGCTAAAGCTGAAACTCCAGTACTTTGGCCCTCTCATGTGGAGTTGACTCATTGGAAAAGACTTTGATGCTGGGAGGGATTGGGGGCAGGAGGAGAAGGGGACGACAGAGGATGAGATGGCTGGATGGCATCACTGGCTCGATGGACGTGAATCTGAGTGAACTCTGGGTGTTGGTGATAGACAGGGAGGCCTGGCATGCTGCGATTCATGGGGTCGCAAAGAGTCGGACACGACTGAGCGACTGAACTGAACTGATCTCAGGTCTCATATTTCTGTGTTGTTGTTCAGTCACTAAGTGGTGTCTGACCTTTAGTGACTCCAGGGACTGCAGCATGCCAGGCTTTCCTGTCCTTCACTATCTCCCAGAGTTTGCTCAAACTCATGTCCATTGAGTCACTGATGCCATCCAATCATCTCATCTCCCTGTTGTCCTCTCCTCCTCCTGCCCTCAATATTTCCCAGCATCAGTGTCTTTTCAAATGAGTCGGCTCTTCACATCAGGTGGCCAAAGTATTGGAGCTTCAGCTTCAGCATTGGTTCTTCCAGTGAATATTTGAGGTTGATTTCCTTTAGGATTGACTGGTTGGATCTCCTTGCTGTCCTAGGGACTCTCAAGAGCCTTCTCCAACACCACAGTTCAAAAGCATCAGTTCTTGGGTTCTCAGCCTTCTTTATGATCCAACTCACATCCATACATGACTACTGAAAAAACTATAGCTTTGACTAGATGGACCTTTGTTGGCAAAGTGATGTCTTTGCTTTTTAGCATGCTGTCTAGGTTTGTCATAGTTTTTCTTCCAAGGAGCAAGTAAGTGCCTTTTTATTTCATGGCTGCAGTCACCATCTGCAATGATTTTGAAACCAAAGAAAATAAAATGTCACTGTTGCCACTTTTTCCCCATCTATTTGCTGTGAAGTGATGGGACAAGATGCCATGATCTTAGTTTTTTGAATGCTGACTTTTAAGCAGCTTTTTCACTCTCTTCTTTCACCTTCAAGAGGCTCTTTAATTCTTCTTCCCTTTCTTCCATTAGAGTGGTATCATCTGCATTATCTGAGGTTGTGGATATTTCTCCTGGCAATCCTGATTCCAGCTTGTAATTCATCCAGCCTGCTATTTCACATGATGTACACTGCGTAGAAATTAAATCAGCAAGGTGACAATATACAGCCTTGACATACTCCTTTCCCAATTTTTAATGAGTCTGTTGTTCCATGTCCAGTTGTTGCTTCTTGACCTGCAAACAGGTTTCTCAGGAGGCAGGTAAGTGGTCTGGGATTCCCATCTCTTTAAGAATTTTCCACAGTTTGTTGTGATCCACTGAGTCAAAGGCTTTAGCATAATCAATGAAGCAGAGTAGATGTTTTTCAGGAATTCTCTTGCTTTTTCTATGACCCAACAGATGTTGGCAATTTGATCTCTGGTTTCTCTGCCTTTTCTAAATCCAGCTTGTACATCCGGAAGTTTGGTTCACGTACCATTGAAGCCCAGCTTGAAGGATTTTGAGCATTATCTTGTCAGCATGTAAAATGAGCGCAATTGTGTGGTAGTTTGAATATTCTTTGGCATTGCCTTTTTTGGGGTTTGGAATGAAAACTGACCTTTTCCAGTCCTGTGGCTACTCTTGAGTTTCCCAAATTTGCTGACATATTGAGTTCAGCACTTTAACAGCATCATCTTTTTGGATTTTAAATAGCTCAGCTAGAATTCCATCACCTCAACTAGCTTTGTTTGTTGTAATGCTTTCTAAGACCCACTTGACTTCATACGCCAAAATGTCTGGGTCCAGGTTTGTGACCACACCATTGTGATTATCCAGGTCCAACATTTTCTGTATAATTCTGTGTGTTCTTACCTCCTCTTCATAATCTCTTTTGCTTCTGTTAGGTCCTTACTGTTTCTTTATTGTGCCCATCTTTGCAGGAAATGTTCCCTTGATATCTCCAGTTTTGGTATCTCCAGTTTTGTCAAAAAGACCTTTAGTCTTTCCCATTCTGTTGTTTTCTTCTATTTCTTTGCATTGTTCATTTAAGAAGGCGTTCTTATCTCTCCTTGCTCTTCTCTGGAATTCTGCATTCAGTTGGGTATATCTTTCCCTTTCTCCTTTGCCTCTTGCTTCTCTTCTTTTCTCAGCTATTTGTAAGGCCTCCTCAGACAAAGGATGAGGCCTCCCCCTCCTTGCCGTCTTGTATTTCTTTTTCTTTGGGATGGTTTTGGTCACTGCCTCCTGTACAATGTCAGATTCCTCTGTCACAACAATTTTCAGGCGCTGCCCTCATCCTTTAGTTCACCTACAGTTTCCAGGCTCAGGCCTTGTACACGATTACCAAGAACAACGGCACACTTTCTGAACTACACAAGTTCAGAGGGTATCATTCCCATAGACTAATACGAACGTTATACCCTGGAATTGTGTGATGTGGTGATACTAACCCTGTTTTTAGTTGCATTTTAGATCTCTGAATTAGGAGTTTTGACATCTAATGGGAAATTTACACAAAAGCTGTATTTAAGAAAATCAAAGATCACTTGCATCTCCATGTATTAGCTGTGCTTATTTTTGCCTGGTGGCATTATGATTCAGTTCTATCCTCTTTGTGATTTTTCACATTTTCTGATTTTTCTGCAAGAAACATAATTCTGTCTTTAATCAGAGAACTGGGGAGACAACAATAAATGTTACATTAAGAAAAGAGTAAACGAAGTGTCTTGAGATTCTGGCAGGAAGGAGAGCAGACACCAGCATTTACTTGCAAGTGAGAGGCTGGAAGCAAGTGATGAGAGGATTTCTAATGAGGCCAGGAGTCCAGGGAATGTGTTAGAAGGGGACTGTGATTACCATCTGAATCTAACAATCTTCTTTAGAAATTACTAAGTGCACGGTGTCCTGGGAACACAGGGAAATGTGGAAACCAGCACAAGAGCAGGGTACATTGCCCTAGGAATGAGGACTGAGGTTTTGTTCCTTTTTTTTCTTCTCTCTTGGTGAAAGGAAGTGAACATAGGCTCTGAGCTTGGGAGAAGCTTGATTAATTGCCAAGTTGTGGCTAGTGAATAAAAGTTCAATTAGAATTGTGCTTGCTAATGAAATCCAAATGCTGAAGCAGGAAACTGGCAGAAGCAGCCTTGTTTTCTGAAAGTACAGACCAGGAAGCTGGAGAGGGTGGTGCTGGAGAGAGCGAACAGCTGTTCCCCGGGGCTGGAAGTGCTGTGGGCGAGAGTGCTTTCACTATAGCCAGGGCAGAAACAAATTGCATTCAAGCCTGTGAGCTGTAAACCTTTTGGTACTTCCAAGACCTCATCTGTAAAATGAAGGTAAAATACCGTCTTCGCAGAGTTATTATAAGAATGAAGTGGTATGACATAAAGTTTGTTTGGTTTTCCTTTTTCTCAAGCTAATTCTACATGTCAAGCACTTGTAGAGAAAGTACCTGCAGAAAGCAGGGCATTACGTGGGTTCTGTAGGGAGCACTAGGCAGATGGCACAATATAGCACCATGTTCTTTACGTGCATCATCTCTTTGAACATCACCATGATCCCATGAGATGAATATCTTTACAATAACTTTGTTTTTAACTTTTCATTTGGAAACAATTTTAAATTCACAGAAAGTTGAAAAAAAAATAGTGTAGAAAATTCCTATGTACCCTTCATCTAGTTTCACCTAACATTAACATCCTACATAATCACAGTTTGAGTCGCAAAACCAGGAAATTAACATCAGTACGGTTCTGTCAAATTTCCCCTAATGTTAGTCAAAGTGAAAGTGAAAGTTCCTCTGTCATGTCCAACTCTTTGCGACCCCATGGACTGAATTCTCCAGGACAGAATACTGGAGTGGGGTAGCCTTTCCCTTCTGCAGGGGATCTTCCCAACCCAGGGATCAAACCCAGGTCTCCCACATTGCAGGTGGATTTTTTTACCAGCTGAGCCACAAGGGAAGCGCAGTGTTGGTCAGTGTTTCTCTGAATGCCCTTTTCCTGTTTCAGAATCCAGTCCAGGAATTCCACATTGCGTGTAGTTGTTGTGTCTCTTAAATTTCTAAGTTACAGATACTCTGAGGGATTTTGGTTGTATCCATCTTGAGCAAGGAGTGAGGAAAGGTCATTTGATATGAGAAGGATCCACATAGCAAGTTTCATCTGAGATTAGATCAGTGTTACTCAAAATGCTCCTTCTACCACTAGACATTAAGTTTACCTGTAGTGACCATGCAGATCCCAGAGGACCAGTTCAGACCTTCAAAATCAGCTTCTTTGGAGGTAGATTTCAGAAATCTGCACTATAACTCATTTCCCAGTGGTTTTATGCACATTAAAATTTGTAACCTAAAAGGAGGAATGTATAGGGAGGAGAGGAAGGAAATAGTGTTAACCATTTGCACGTTGGCATGCTCAGTCACTCAGTTGTGTCTGACTCTTTGAAACCCCATGGACTGTAGCCTGCCAGGCTCTTCCGTCCATGGGATTTCCCAGGCTAGAATACTGGAGTGGGTTGCCATTTCCTCCGCTAGAGGATCTTCCCAACGCAGGGATCGAACCCGTGTCTCCTGCTTGGCAGGCAGATTTCTTACCACTGAGCCACCTGGGAAACCCAGGTGGGATTCCCACTTACCTAAATCCAGTTTGTCTGAGCTCAGGGGTTATGTGCAACCTTCCCTGCAGGAGAGTTATACATGCCTGTTCTCTGAGTTCAGATAAAGCAGTATGTGCTTCTGTCAGTCAAATGTGAGCGGAAGTGACATCTGTCATTCCTCTTGATGTTGGGTACATGGTTTACCACACCTCAATAATATACCAAGTAGAAGCTGTATTATCACTCTGGGTCCTGGAATAAAGATAACTTGGAGCAGAGCTTCACTCAACCCAGGTTGAAAGTGTGGAGTGAGCAAGAAACACCCTTTGCTGTGTTAAGCCTCTGAGAACTGAGGGTTGTTACTGCAGCGGAACCTAACCCATTCTGATTGGTGGCAACTAATGTGAAACTAATTCACCTGGTTGCCTGTACATATAACTATCAGGAGATTTCCTTTGATTTGCCTAAGAGAATTTTTGACATAATTTTTAGTTTCTTTGAAATATTTTCTGAATGTATATTAGTTTATTCTCATGAATATCATTTTTTCCTTCTGTCTGCTGAATAATCTTTCTTTAATGTGTACGTTTATCCCAATAAATATTTTCAGACTTGCATTATTTCATACAGGACTTACCAGATTCATCCCTTTTGATTATTTGTCTCCTTCTTGATTTTTTTTTTTGTGCTGTGCATGCCTGAGTGTACTCCAGGAGCTAAACCAAATTAATATGTAGCCTGCATTCTCTCCTGTTTAAGAAGGCACTGGCATTTTGACAGCAAGGATGAAGACACAAGATAGATGGGTTGAGAATTATATTGAATTCCACTCTATTTTATTTTTCAAAATACTTAATTCATAAAGGAATCCAGGGACTCTGAGACACAATGATACATATAACCTTACTACCAAATGTATGTATTACTAAATTATAAAATTTTGCAGAAAATATCATTAATGGCAAAAGTCATTAAAGGGTTTGAACATCTATTCATTTAACAAATATTTATCAAGTGCCTCAAACCTACCAGGGGGTACAGTAGGGAATGATGAGTGGCTGTCCCCATGGAGAGTTCATTAAACCTAGATGGTTAGAGGCAGGATTTGAGGCCAGTGGTATAACTGAGCCATTTATTTCACCCTATCTTTCTAGAGCCTCAGTTCTCCATTTGTAAGATAAGGCTGATCATAATTCACACGACTGTTAGAAATGGCTGAACTCATGCATGTAAAATGACACACAGCTGGCAGACAGCAAAATGCTTAAAGAGGGGTAGCCTTGTTGGCATTAGACACATTGGCTTAGAGTGAGGATACAGGGGCTTTGCACAGAGGTTACTTTTTGCAGAGAAGGTAGCAGTGAAAAAAGAAAGATGGTGGCACGGCCAAGGGTCCTTTGTTTAGCTCAGGGCACTGAATTATGCTTAGGGGCAGAGGGAGAATGAAAAAGTATTGATGATTCAAGAGATGGGACCATCTGTGCAGCTAACTCTTGGAAAACCCAGGCTGGTGTGGAACCCAGGTTACAGGCAGACAAGTTAGATTCAGCCCAAGAGGAGGAGCTGCTTCTACTAACGACCAGTCAATCTAGAACGAGAGCAGGAAGGGTTCCGCTAAGGATCACTAAGGGTCCTGAGCGCCAGGCGGAATTTGAGGGCTCTCAGTCGAAGGGCCCCTTGGTCTCTCGTGGGAGGACACCGCTGTAGCAGCTCTAGGCGCCTGGGGAGAGGTTGGCTGAGTAAGGGCAGCCCTCCTCTGGCAGCGCTCCTTCGCTTCTCTCCCCTTTCGCTATCCGTCTGTCCTGCATAATTGCCTGTTTAAATGTCTGTCTCCCTGCTAGACTGTAAGTACCTGTGACCCGCGGCCTCCAGCCCAGTTCCGTGTTCCTGGCACAGAGCAAAAATCAATAAATGTCTGTGGAAAAACGCGCTGAATGAATGAGTAAATTTCTTTTGGTGGCCCCAAAGAAACAGTGACCAACTCCACCTGCAGGTGGCGCTAGCTGAACAGGCAGAGGAGAGTGGGAAGGGCATTTAGGAGCCAACATACCTGAGAAACAGAAATAGCCTGAAATGCACTGGGGGCGGGGCTGGGGCTGGGGCTGGGGCTGGGGACGGGGTGATGTTAATGGCTCCCTACCTATGACCGAAGGTTCTTTCACTTTAGCTGCTGGTAAACCAAGTCGTCCTTATGCAGCTGGCTTTTGAGGCTGAAGTGATGGCTTTTATCACCGTGTGGGTAAGACAAAAGTCTTTAGGTGATTAAGACCATTGGCTTTGGAGGTGGACTATCCGAGTTTAAATTCAGGCTGTGAAATCCTGAGCAAGTCACTTAACTTCCTGGAGCCTCAGTTTTCCCTCTGAGACGTGGGCATGATGATACTTGTACAGACTCCCTTCCAGAGCGGCTACAGAGGCGGAAGGGGAAGCAAGGGGCACTGGGCTGCATGGCACAGAGCAGGGCGCAGGCACCTAGCGGTGAACAGAGGGTTAGGGTCGGGCTTTGTGATCTGACTTAAAAAGACCAGTGGGCATCCTGCTCTGGCCCTGCCCACTCGGGCGGCATGCGGGGCGGTTCCCCTGGGGCCCTGCCTCGCAGCTCCTGCAGCCTCTTCCGAAGATGGGGGAGCGGGCAGAAAAGATTCTGGGGCTTTCCAGAACCTTCACACACACACCCCCCCCCCCCACCCCGCCCTGATTGCGGGCTCGAAAGGAGGCTTCAGGGCTTGTGGGTCCGCGGCTTCCGCTGCTTCGCTCCTCCTCCTCCGCGCTGTGGCTCACAAAGTGGCCCTTTAAATGGTTTTTATAGCAACGTAAAAGCGCCTGTGGGCGGTTGGGCCCTCCCGTGACCGCGTAGCTGGTGGTAAATTGCCTCTCTTGGCAGAGGCGGCTGCGGGGAGCGGGCCAGGATCAATAGCTGAGCCCTGGGTCTGGGGAGGGGAGCGCTGGCACGCTGGGCCACCAACTCCCTGACTGCTGGCGCTGCCATGATTGAGGGGGGTGGGGAGGGTAGAAGGGTACGAGGTACGGGGGAGTGAGCCAAGGCAAAGACATGCCCTGGACTGCTGGACTGGACAGGCAGGGCTGAAGCCAGGCATCCTCAAAGCCTGCTTGTCCTCCAGGAGGCTGGGACCCCTGTACCCAGGAGCACTGGGGTTGGCAGGAGTGTGTTGCGTTAGGGTTGGTAGGAATGGAACTTGGATCTTGGGTCTAAAGGCAGCAGTAGTCCCCGTTATGCCCTGTTCCCCGAAGGCAGGCAGGGGCTGGTGTCAAGTTAGGAGACTTGTCAGAATACCACAGTGGTTGCCAGCATGCGCCCTGGACTCAGCAAGCTTAGGTGTAGGTGTATGATCCAAGCTTTGTCTCTCACTGCAGTTTTGGGTAAATGACTCATTTGGGTCTCAGGTTGCTCATCTGCAAAATGAAATTATGAGAGTAAGCTTCCTCAAGGTGACGTGCTCTTACAGGTTTGGCACATACAGTCCATTCCCAGTCTGCCCTGGTCTGCATGCTGTGCCCCACCCCCCTCCCCACCAGATTCATTTGTTGAAACTGAATGCCCAGCATGGTGGTCCTGGGAGATGAGACCTTGGGAAGGATGATGAGGTCATGAGGGGGGAGCCCATGTGCCTGGGATAAAAGAGATCCCAGAGAACTCTCTCATCCCTTCTGCCATGTGAGGACAGAGCGAGAAGAGGACGGGCCATGAACTGAGAAGCTGGTCTTCAGCAGACACATAATCTGCTGGGTGCCTTGACCTTAAACTTCCCAGCCTCCAGAACCATGAGGAATAAATTTCTATTGTTTAGAAGTCACTCCGTTTATGGTATTTTTGTTATAGCAGCTAAAGGGACTAAGACAGTGACAGATGAGCCTAGAGTCCATTGGGTCACAAGAGTCGGAGGAGACTTAGTGACTAATCCAGCACCATAGCCATGCAGGCGTGATCACGGCAGTCTATCCTGCTAAGCCTAGATAACCTCGACTATTTTTCCAAGTACCAGCTATTCAATCAAGGTTTGGTGCTCAGGATGAAACCTCCAGGCTGCCACTGACCTTGGGCCTTGCCAGAGCAAGGGCTTCAAGCTCCATCACAATTACACATTGCCTCACTTAAGAATGAATAACCCTGCAGTTACTGCAGATAGACATGTCCCAGGTTTCACTGCACTAGAGAAGTTGGCATCACCCAACACATTGATAAATAAATGTGCATGTCTTCTCAGCCATTATTTAGAGGAAGATAATACGTCTTGGAGACTTTTCATCTGTAGAATTTAGTAAATTAAACATTCTTAGTGCGTGCTCATTCACTCAGTCATGTCCAGCTCCTTTCAACTCCGTGGACTGTAGCCCGCCAAGCTCCTCTGTCCATAGAATTCTCCAGGCAAGAACACTGGAGTCGGTTGTCATGACCTTCTCCAGGGGATCTTCCCAACCCAGGGACTGAAGCCGGGACTACTGCACTGCAGGCAGATTCGTTACCATCTGAGCCACCTGGGAAGCCCCAACATCATCAGACATTTATTTAAATGGAAACTCTGGTGTATCATTTGCCCGTTAGTATCAATTGTGATAATGTAATAGCTCATCAGATCTTGAGAATCAGATGAGATAAACTACGGTAAGTACTTGGCACAGTACCTAGAACAATGGCATTTGCTCAGTAAAACTTAGCTCTCACTAAGACTGCAGCACATGCACTGTGAAGGTGTATCGTCTGCCTACAGTTAGGTTGTGCTACATAAACAGAAACTGCTCTGCCCGATGCCATGCCCACACTCAGACCCTTCCCTTCCCAGGTCCACATTCCTGCCTCCCACAGGGTGCTTCTGAGAGCGTCTCTGGTAAATGACTTTGATGTGAATTCTCGTTTCAAGGCCCGCTTCTAGGACACCCAGTCTAGGGCAACCACCATCACTGGCAAATCCTGGAACCAGTCAGACTCCAAGCCAGTTCAACCCTAGAACTCAGTGGTGCCCTTCTCCCTGCTGGGCACACTCTCATCGATAATAGCTACACTTGTGCCAGATACTACACCAGCTACTTGATATATATTAAGTCAGTCCTCACAGTAACTCTATGAGGTAGATACGCTTACTTGCATTTCCAGATGAAGAAACAGAGAACCAGAGAGGTCAAGCAACTTGACCAAGGTCCCACATACAGTAAATAGCAGAGTTAATTCAAACCTAGGCAATTGGACCCTTGTGTGTGTGCGTGCTTAGTCGCTCGGTCATGTCTGACTCTTTGTGACCCCATGGACTGTAGCTTGCCAGGCTCCTCTGTCCATGGGGATTCTCCAGGCAAGAGTGGGTTGCCATGCCCTCCTCCAGGGGATCTTCCCAACTCAGGGATCAAACTCAGATCTCCTGCATTGCAGGTGGAGAGTTTGGCTTTTAACAGTATACTAGTAGCCTGTCACTACAAAGCATCTGGGAGAATTCAGTAACTAAAGGGTAGGAGTTATTTATTAAGCAACAAATCAGTTGGAAAGTGAATTATCCATGGCTTATAAAATGATTTGTTTGGAGAGCAACCAAAATAGCCTTAAGAAGAAATTTTGAATAAGATCAGGCAAAAAATAAAATACAATGAAACTAAGGGATTTTGAACAGTGAGTTGATGTATAATGTTTTTCTGGGGCCTTGCTGAGCCTTGATTGGGGTCATCTCTGACCTCTGGATATCCTGGCTCTGGGATCCTGTAACCTAAATCAGAAATAATTCCTGTTAGGGCCTCCTGCCTAAAGATCCAGGTGACAGGTGAGAGGGCAAAGATGTGTGTGTGTAACATCACCATCTCACACACACACACACACACACACACCTGGGGGTGTCAGCTTTAGAAAACTAAAGGGGTCTGAGCTGTTTCCATGAGGCTCTGTTGTCTGCATTTCTCCTCGCAGTGGCTGGGGTCATCTCATCTGGGTGATGGTCAAGAAGGATGGTGTTGTGGAGGTCACTCGGAGCTTGAGCTAAGGTGAGGTGGGCAGGCATAGAATGGGACTGGAATGTTCATGATGGCGTCTTCATTCCCATGTTGATGCTAGGGTGGCTGACACATCTGGGTAGTGGGCAGCACCCCCCTCTCTCTGACTCTCTTTTTCCCATGTGACCTCTCTTCCTGCCAGCTTTGGCTTCCTCACAGCATGGCAAATTCAGAGTAATCTGACTTCTTACATGGTATCAGGCTTCCGCACAAGAGTACAAGCAGAGACTGTGCAGCCTCTTTAAAGGTTGCACTGTGAACTGACATAGCATCACTTCTGCCAAATTCCACTGGTCAAACCGGTCATAAGGGCCAGTTCAGATTTAAATTAAGGGGGAAATTCTCCAGCTTTCAACTGGAGGAGTGGCAAAGAATTTACCCTGCCACAATTATGTTGTAAAAAAGACATAAAGTTTTATCATGAAGCTACTAGACTGTTGGGGTTGTTTGTTGCAGCAGCAGGCTTATACTGACTGATACACTCTGTCATAAATCAGGTGAAGGAGCTCACTGACATCTTTCCTCAAAAAGGAGTCCCTTCTCCAAAGATCATTTAGTAAATGAAGCAAAAATGAGAGAAAATGGAAGATACTGCACCAGGAATCATCTCTGATTCTTGTTAAGACATTTATTTTCTAAATTTCCAACTCTTTTTGCATTAAAGGAAAATACATTCAAGTAAGAGATATATAGACTCTTCTATTTGGTTTAAAGATAGTTTTTTTAGGGAAAAAAGTTAGTAGTCATAGTTGACTGTCCAAAGATAACCAAAATCGACTGTCTTAGAAGTAATAAATTTCTCATTACCTAGAGGGAACTGAGCAGAAGCTGGTATCACTGGGGTGCTGGGTGGGGAATCCAGTCAACACTTCCAGCTCCGAGACTGGCTTTACTCAGACCCAGTGAGAATTTGGAGAGTTTGGTGGAATCTTTGCCCTCCCAAGAGACCTGTTAGAAATCTAAGCTCTAGCTCATCCTGAGAAGACAGCTAGGAAGTGTGGGCATTCATCTTTCTAGAAAGTTCCTACACCAGGCAATAGAAATTGGTGCTTGGCATTTGATAGAAATAATGCCAGTCTGCAGTGTAGTGGCTTTATTCTTTCAAGGAGTCTCTGAAATGCAAGAGAGAATGATGTGGGAAAGAAGCTGCAGGATGAGGTCAGCCTGTGAGGGTCCTGCCCGACTCTGTCTTGAGCTTCCGAAGAATCTACAATTTACCTCCTCCCTGGACCGCCTCACACTCCAGCACCGACAACCTGATCCAGCAGTGGGTGGGCGAGCGACTATCTTCAAGTCTTAGTTAAAACAAGCCATCAACCCTCAGAGTGTCTAGGTGTGTTCCTGGAAGGACAGACTGCCTGGGTGGATAGAACATGTAGACAGAGATTCTTAAATGGCTTTGGATGTCTTTGGATGGCTTCCCAAGAGGCAGTAGTGATAAAGAACCTACCTGCCAATGCAGGAGACATAAGAGACGTGGGTTTGATCCCTGGGTTGGGAGGATCCTCTGGAGGAGGACATGACAAGCCATTCCAATATATTTACCTGGAGAATCCCGCAGACGGGAGCCTGGCGGGCTATGGTCCAGAAAGTTGCAAAGAGTCAGACATGACTGAAGGGACTTTACACAGTGTTTGGATAATACTGTGGACAAGTATTTGCATTTTCTCCCTTTTCTTTCCTCCCAGGCAGGCAGGTAGAAAATTTGGCGTTTGGTTGCCTCGGGAGAGGAATGTGTCAGGGCTGAAGGCTGAAGTATCCCCTGAGATTTCTGCCATTGTTCTGAAAACCTAAACAAGTTAAGGATGGGTTTGTGGAAGGAAGCAGAGCGGCTTGAGAGGCTCAGGAAAGACAGAGGGGGTTTTCCTCAGATTAAGAAAGAAAGATATCCCCCAGGCTGGAGTATGAGAGTGGCTAGCGGACCCGTGGAGCAGTGGGAAGACAGAATGACCCCAGGGAGAAATGGTTACATAATATGTCCAAGGAAATAAGACCAAAGGGACCTGGGCTCCCAGCATTGCCAGAGACCCCTGTGTCCTATGCCTGGGGAGAAAGCAGCAGGGAAAACTCCCTGCAGAAGGAACACACAGATGGAACAAGAGAGCTCTCGGAGGTGACTGATAACGGAAGATCCTGTGCCCCCAGCCTTGGCATTGTGTCTGACCCCAGATCCTTGACAGCATAGCCTGGGGTGAGCTGGGGGAGGGCTGAGGATCAGAGATGGAGGTCCCTTCCTGAACCATGAAGCTCAGAGTGGGGAATACAGCTGAGCCTTATTAAGGGTTATTAAACCTTACTAAGGTTTTTTTAATAGGAGAAAATTAAACAAAAGTTGAATAACATGTATACATAGGAGAGATCCAGGAAAATGAATAACTCACCAACGAGGCTGAAACTCTCACCTTAAATTACTGTCTTCAGCTAAAGACAAAAGAGGATGTTGGGGGTAGTTGGGATTTTAAAGGGGAGGAAGGCAAGTCACATGAAGATGGAAAAGCAAATGTTTGGTAAACAAATATTTACTGGGATATGCAGAGACAGTGGAACATAGAGAACTTCTCTGTCTATCCCACCTGGTTCACACTATCATTATCTTTGGTGACAGGATCCTTCCTGGACTAGCTCCTTCCTCTAAATTCTTTAAGGCAGTTAAGGAAAGGTCAAAGTTTCTTCCTGAGTCATCTTTTGGGCTAAAACAATCAAATGACCCACATGCTAAAGAGACTTTGGGGATGGCAAAGTTTGCTCCCCTTACAGCTTTTTCATACCCTCCTCATTAATGGATGTTAGTGAGCATGCAGCCGTCACACAAGAAGCAAACACTAGTTTCTACATTCAAGTGCTCTAAACTGTAAGAGATGTCTACTGCCCAGTTAGTGCAAAATGAAAATGCAGGATATCTTGTTAAAAAAACCATGAAGAACATCCATAGCTACAGCAGAGTATTAAACCAACTTTCTTCTGAGCATTGGGCACTGTTGGGGCTGTACAGGTAACAAATTGATTACACTAGCCATGCCAATAAGGCTGGCTATTAAGAATAGAAAGGTGTGACCATTCTTGCAATCCTGACTTTTGCTTCAGGGATTTGTATCAACTCTATATGTGTTATTGGTGAGTGGAGAACTTGGTGAGGTGGGGGTGATGATTAAGGGGGTGATGAGGGCATTTCCAGTTGACTCCAGGGCTACTGAATCTGTGCCTGGCTTCCCTGGTGTCCTTGAGGACTTCTAGAGTGGTCGCCTCCCCCTGGGCTTCTGTATTCACAGTTAAGGAAGTAATCCATGCCTAATGATGCCATAAGCACCATCACACCTTCTTTTGTGTAAATAATGTCTGATAAAATGAGGTGTGAGCCTGCTGTTGCAAAGCACACTTAGCTGTTAAATGCTTTTCTTTCCACTCCATTGACTTTCCCTATTTATAGCTATTCCAGCAGAGCTTTTGTGTCATATTCGTTTCCTGCCAGCTGCTGGTTTCCTCATCTTAGTTCTGAAGGGAAGGACCTCCCTAGGACCACCCACTTCCCACGGCACTGACCTCTGCTTGGGTCAGAAGTCAAGAGAGAAAATGTTGGGTGAGGTCTCTTCTCTCTTCCTCTCTGGACTTGGCCCTGGAGCTTCTTTGCCAGCTGAAACAGAAACAGTTCCTTGACCTGGGTTTACCTGAAAGGAGAGTATTTAACAGCCTGGGATGGGAGGAAGTTTTTGTCTTGCAGAGAAGACATAGGGTGAGGGAGTAACAACTGATGTAAAGATGGGTGACTTCTAAGGAGGATGGTTACAGACTAATACTGACACTAATATTAACAGTTATAGTAACACTGGCCATTAATCTTTATTGAGTTGTTTGCTATGTACTGAGTACCATACTGAGCATCTAAATGCATTATCCATTTAACCCCAACCCCACGAGGCAGGTCTTGAGTAGGCAGTATTGATCAGAGGGGAATCTGCTTATAGGAGGAGAAAAGATATTGTGGCTGTTGAGTAGAAGTAAAATGAATTATATTTTGTGCATTTGGAGTGCATTTGGGAGAAACCATAGAGGTCAGCTAAGTTCTGTCTGGATAGAGACAAAATCAAGAAATAAGACATGTGAAACTGGGATGTTTTTTGTTCTTTGACCTCAAGAGTGCTTTTTAATCAAGTGGAGAGTTTAGGTTTCAGTCAAGACTGAATCCACACTGGCAACACTTCTGGTTGCCCAGGTAATAAGACTCACACATTAGGATATTAAGATTATAATGGGGAAAGTGCAAAAGAAATAAGTAGTAATTAGGGAAGGAGCTGTGTGTGGCCCAGTTAGGACCACCTTGAGAGGAAATAGACAGTAGTTGAGGGCAGCAGGGAAACATTTGTGGATGTACCGAAGTTACCTTGAGAAAACGAGACTTGCAGCATGCTTCTGGCTTCTCCCCCAGCCCTTGGTGAAAACGGACTGGATAGAAAATCATGCACTTGCTTGTCCACATTGACTTCCGCTTTGATTGTTGGGATAGCTTCCTGGAGAACCATTTTCTTGGGAAAGAGTGAAAGGCCACCTCCTGATGACCGTGGCTCTGGACACTGAGGCCATGGCTGACCTGGGATCTGAGAAGGACAGCATAGAGTATCAGTCCTTGCCCTTGTAGGGCAGGCAGGCTCAGGGCCACCACCAGAAGTGATTTTGACAATCTGCTACTTAGATTTTTCTTCCTGTTCTTAGTAACAGAGGGTTGGGGATGCCCCAAAGAATCAGGGGACTAGACTAAGGATCTGCAGTTCTTACTGTTGACATCACTGTGTAGATGAGGAAACTGAGGTTCAGCAAGGCTAATACAGGAGGTAGAACCCAAATGTTTCTGACCCTAGTCCAAGCATATCATTCCTTCTAGTCTTTTATCCCCCTTCTCAAAAGCAAAGAGACTGAAGAAGGGCCCAAAGGTATAGTGGATTCATTACCAAAAGTGGTCACAGTCCTTCTCTTCTCTGGATTCTTTTCCCTTGCAAGATGGCTCTGAAGTTCCCCCTATCAAGAGGCAGAGTTTATGCCCCTGCTCTGGAAACTGGGCTGGCCTTGTTACTCACTATAGAAGTGGTCGTGTGTCGGGTCTGAGCCCAGGCCTCAGGGGCTCCTGTGGGCTGCCATTCATTTCTTGCAAGCCTGCCACTGCCATGTGAAGTAGCCCAGGCCAGCCTTCCAGAGGGTGAGACACCTCACAGAGTAGAACTGAGGGTCCCAGGGGACTGCAGACACGTCAGATCACGTGTTAGCTGATGACCCAGATGAACGGATGGGCTCAGCCAACCCAGGGACTCACGAGCAACAATAAATGCTTTTTGCCGTACACCCCTGAAGTTTTGCGGTTGTTTGTTATGCAGCCCTGCTGTGGCATTAGATGTCTAATACAGGAAGCTATGGAGCCTCCACCCTGAAATGATGCACAGCAGAAAGCTGGGCAGCAGGATGGTGAAGCAGATTCGGTGAGTCACAAGGACTCTAGGAATCTGAAACCCTCTGAGGATTCTGCACTCCGTGATGGATAGAATGGAAAGATATTGTCTAGTACTGGCCTCGGAGACATTGCCCCTGGAGAAAAAAAAGGAAACAGACATTCTGTGCCAGGTGGTTTTTATAGTGTTTTTTTTTTTTTTTTCCATTTTTCCCTCACGTTATTTCATAGCAGAGTGAGGGCAAGGGACCTGCTCGCAGTCACACAGCTAAGATGTAGCAGAGCAGGCATTCTCATCCAGGTCTGATGGACTCAAAGACCACCTTCTTTTTCACTGACTCCATGTTCCATCTAGTCATTGAGCAAACATGTATTACACTGGGCCCTCTGCTGAAGTTGGAATTTCCTAGTTGAATGGTAGACAGCCTCAGTCCCCAGAGAATTATGGTGTTGGGGAGCTATGAGACAAATCTATTCAGAGTACAATTCCCTTTCAGCAGAGAATTGCTAGGTCAGAGAGCTCTAGATTCAGGAATGTTTAATGGATGATGGTTTCCAGTAATGTGATGTCTTTGACTCCCCATCTTTTTCCTCATCCAGCCATGTACTTGGGATTTGGGCCCTGGTTATGGACTTTCAGCAGGACTGAATTCAGGGTTACTGTTCCAGAGGGTTTGGCAGTGCTCAAGAATGGACTATGGAGAGGGCTCTAGGGTTATACTTGGATTAGACTTTGGCTGTGCCTGAATTGCCCTGGAAATTGTTAGGTCCTCACCTGGTTTGGATGTTGGCTAGCCTTGGAACTAAGTTTGTGCTCTGTTAGGCTCTGTACCTGGCTTTGAACACAGGGTTCTTGACTGAGCTGAATCTGAGATGGACAAGGCAGCGGGGCTCAGGGCCACTTGCAGCTAGTGATATCCTAGCCCGCCCCTCCGTGGTTGTCCTTTCCTTCTCTTGCTCAACCAGCCCCTAACATCTCATCTGTTGCATGGTCTTCCTCATGCTGACTAGAAGGCCATACTTCCTCCTCACCCAGGAGTAGATATAGAAAAGCCTGTTTTGCATGGTTCCTCAATCTGTTTGCCACTTTCCCAAACAATTATACCACTTCCCTGACACTTGCTATTGGTGACTCCTGATTAATCCGTGTCCTTGAATCTGGAGCAGGAGAACTCTAAGGACAGATTCTGCTGGCAACATGCCAAGGTGGTCCATTCCAAGAGCCTGTGCCTTTGGGTTGAAGGAGCCAGGGACTACCCATGGTTTCCTTCTGGATGGCTAGAGCTGCCAGGCCAAGTACTGTGTGCAAAGCAAGATGAGCAAACCTGAGGACTTGGGATACTTTCTTAGATGGGTTTGTTTTATGGGGGAGGTTCCCAATCAGAAAAGTTGGCAGCTGCCCTGTTTCTGTAGGGTCCAGGCTTTCTACCCATGCTCAATATAAAGAGACAGATCCAGAAACAGGTTTAGCAGAAGGAGATGTCAAGACTCTAGGCTGGAGAAGACAGCACGAGTGAAGACAGGGCCACAGCTGGAAGCCACATTGAGAGAAGATAGAAGAGCAGGGAGATGGGAAATTTAATAATCACATTAAAAAATTAAACACCAGGCCCTAGTGGTTGTCGCTTTCCATCCGCTGAGATTCACAACACTTGACATCCAATTATAATTGTGGGTTCCTATAAAACAGCCCATTAACTGCAACTATAAATTACTCTAGCTTGTGTGGAGTAGGCTGCTGGCTTAGTAGCTGATACTGAGGATTATGGAAATTATTAACAATCAACAGTGTCTCTCGGAGTCCTCCTGCTCTGGGGAAGATGTTCAGACCCTGGAGGAATGAAGACAGCTGCTGAGGAGTCTGAAATGACACATTCTGGTGCAAAGGACAGCTGCTGTTGTCTTTGATGGAGGGACGGCGTCTCTCTCTACTGCTCCTCAAGTTGCCATCTTATTCCCTCCTGAGGACCAGGGATGCAAAGACAGGGATGTACACCCCCATACCCACATTCACATCCCCTCCCCACGCGCGCACACACACACACACATTGTGTAATTCCTGCCAACAACTCCTCCTGCTAAAGGAAAAATGAACATACACTGTGGATCCAAAGAAGTACTTTAAAATTCTTCACGAGCTTATTTCATTTCATTCTTTATTAGAGTGGGCATCCTCCCCTGCTGTCCATTCCTCCTTCTCCTCCAGGGCAGCACTACTTTCTATGACGGGTGGGCCAGCCAAGGCGCCTTGGGTGAGCTGTCTGGCCTCGCCCACAAAGTGGACAGGATGTGCTCAGCCCTGGTGGAGTTTTCTGTCAGTCTGTCTGCATCCATTTCCTATCTTGCAAGAACTCCCCAGAACTTCTTGCCTATTCTTTCTTTTCTAAGGTTACTACTATGATTCTTAATTTTCACCACTTCAGTGGAATTTGGGGAAGGAATAGAGAGATAAACATGTAGGTTAAATTCACCCTCTGAAAACTAGAAGTTGTTCATTGCATTTTAAAATTAGATAAGTTGGGTTTTTTTAAAGAATATGTAATATGAGTGACTGTTTTGCCAAATGTTTGACATATATTCATCTTTGACATTAATCTTCCTGAGAATTCTGTGAGGTGAGGACTACCATTAACAGCCCTTTTTATAGATGAGGAAACTAAGTCTTTTGGCTAAAACCAGTGTTTCTTTATTACCATTTTTTAAAAATAAAATGTAATGCCTTTTACATACAACCTGGGAACGACTGAAGGCGGGAGGAGAATAGGACGACAGAGGGTGAGATGTTTGGATGGCATCACCGACTCAATGGACGTGAGCTCAAGTAAACTCTGGGAGTTGGTGATGGACAGGGAGGCCTGGGGTGCTGCAGTCCATGGGGTCACAAAGAGTCAGACGTGACTGAGCAGCTGATCTGAACTGAGTGAATGCCTTTTAAAATCACAAGAAAATATGAAATAAGAATAATTCTTTATTCTTGGCTTACATCTCAGCACAATCTTGATTTAAATTCCCGAATCTTAGTTTTTTTCTTCCCCTCTGTAATTTTGTTCTCCTTTCGCATCTTTAGAGAGAGAGATCTTGTCCATTCCTGGATTTTAAACAGAACAGATTCTGGCAGTGAGCCCGCAAGATCCTTGTTTGATCTATTTGTCTCAGGCAAACGGGAGATGGGGAAGCTTGTATTTTTGTAGTTTTCCTTTGCTAGTTTGGGGCTTTGGTTGCCTGTGGTGAGTAGGAAGTGAATTTCTGGGAGTCAGCATTGCAGGAGAGAAGTTTCCTGCTGGGCAAAGCAGTTTCCTTTCTGAGTTTATTTTGGCAGCAGAAGTTAGTAGGGCACTGCCCTCTCCTCTAAGTGCCCTCATTAGGAGCTCAGTGCGGAAGTGCCTCCAGTGGCTTGGCCTGCTGCCAGGGGACTCAGCTCCGCGGGCCTGTGTCCTGCCCTGCCCCCATCACCCTGAGCTGGGGTTCTATGTGGACATCCCACATTATGTTTGTTGCTTGGCAAGATTCCTGTTTGCTGGGTCTGACCAACACCACCACCCCCTCCCAACCCACTTATTTTTATTTATTTGCCTATGATCATTTCAGTTGAAATTTCTGAAGGAGTTAAAAGCATGTGCTTGACTAGTTATAATAAAAAACGCAAGTCTTAAATTTCCTTTTGAACAAGAAAGGGAACCGAAAGGATAAACACCCAAATGTACATCTGGGCGGTGGAGTTTTGGATGGTTTTTAGTTTTTTCCTTGGCTATTTTTCTGATCTCAGCTGGGAATCTATTATATTCACTTAATAGATTTTTAATCTTTCAATTTCAAAATTTCAAACATATTAAAAAAATAGCATAACAGACATTCATGCACCTGCCGTAGAAATTTAACAAATGTTAACATTTGCCCTATTTGCTGTAGATCTTTCTTTTTTACATTTCTTTCTTTTATAACCAAAGGTTTCACTTTAACACTCCGAGAAAGTTAACTCAGGCACTCTCTAAAGTTTTCCGGGAAATAACTTGTTTCTTGACAGTGGAGAGGCAGCAAACACTGTCAGTGGGAGGCCTGGTACCTGGCTGTCCAGGGACCCACATAAGATTCTGGGGTACTGCTGCTGTTGCCAGAGGCCCGAAGGGGGCAGTTGAGGGAGCAGACACAACTTTGATGCCTGGAAAGTTTTCTCCCAGTTCCAGAGTCTAGTGGAACTAGTCTAGTCTCCATGCCTGCCTTACAGAGAGCCTCACCACTCCAGGTGGGTTCTGCAGACTAATATCCCCTGGCAGTGCTTTTGCTTTTGTTGTTGTTGTTTTGGGGAAGCGGAAAATCCTTAGTACTGTCTCTTTTTTTAAAATTGTTTTGTTGAGCTATAACTGTATTTCAAAACCTGCACGTGTTTCATTTACACAAGTTGATGAGTTTGGACATATGCATATACCAATCCCACCATCAAGGTGATAATCATATTCATCATCACCTCCAAAAGTTTCTTTGTGTCCCTGTGTGATCTACTATTTTATTACTGTGGTATGAACACTTACCATGAGATTTACCCATTTAACAAAAGTTGAAGTGCACAGTACCAGAGTGTTTACCAAATGCACTGTTATAGAGCACATCTCTAGACTTGTTCATCTTGCATAACTGAAACTTCATACCTGATGAGCAATAAGACCTTATTTCTCCCTTCCCCACTGGCAGATTTTTAGAAGTGAAGAAATGCACGGTACTTCTCATATGTTCGTGTATATAGGAGTCACTTGAAGATCATGTTAACTGTGGATTCTGACCCAGCAGGTCTGAAGTGGGGCCTGAGAGTCTACATTTCTGAGAGTTCCCAGGGAATGTGATGGTTCCGGTCTGCAGAACTCACTCTGGGTAGCAGAGCCTCCAAGAAGTTGCTGTAGCCCCCAGACTGAAGGAGGCCATCCTGGTTATACACAGCTGGAATCTGTTCTCCTTGGTCACAGCCAATGTTGTACACGTCTTTTTAATCTTTTGACTATCACCCTGCTCCTGAAGAAAACATCTGACCACAAGAATACTTTAGGTTTTGCTCTCAATTTTGAGTGCCCCAAGTATTACAAATGATTATCATTAACTCTTTGAATAGAATCTGTCAAGGTAAATGCAAAGTGTAATCTATTCTAGCTAGAAAACCAAGATAAATTTCTTTGTCTCAAATCATTGTCCATTATTAGCATATCCCAAAGTGAGACGAATGCCTCATTGTTGGTATGTGAGAGAATTGTAGGTATCACATTGATAATATTTTTTAATTTAAAATATTTCTTCGGATTTGAGGGAGCCAATAAAGTACAACCCTACTCTTTCCACCTGAATTCTTTTTCATTTTTTAGTTGAAGTATAGTTGGTTTATAATGATTTGTTAGTCTCAGGTGTATAGCAAAGTGATTCAGTGTATATATGTATTCAAAGTGTATGTATGTATATATACACACATATATATTATTGTCCAGATTCTTTTCCCTTAGAGGTCATTATAAAATATTTAGTAGTTTCCTTCACTATACAGTAGGTTCTGGTTGGTTGTCTATTTTATATATTGTAATGTGTGTATGTTAATCCCAAACTCCTAATTTATCCCTCCCCTCCTTTCCTCTCTGGTAACCATAAGTTTGTTTTCTATGTCTGTGGGTCTATTTCTGTTTTGTAAATAGGTTCATTTGCATCACTTTTATAGATTCCACATATAAGTGATATCCTATGATATTTGTCTTTCTCTGTCTGGCTTACTTCACTTCGTATAATAATGGATCCATCCATTCACTTGAATTCTGAGCCAACTGAGAAAAAAAGATAAAGCACAAGGCAGATGAGAGATTACAACGACATTTTATTATGACAAAGGCTAAGCTGAAGCCTGGTTTTGTTAGCTTCAAGCATCCTTACTAATGCCCTCCCCACCTCGCTGGCATTGTGGGAAGCCCACCTCAGGGAATGTGAGTCTGAAGAGCAGACCCACCTACCCAAATCACTGCCTGACTCCTGTTTGGGTGGAGAGGGAAGGAGAAAGAGACAAAAACTAGGATTTCTGATAAATTAGCTCCACATACCCAATCAAGAAGTGTGGACTGAACTCACCCACCAGGTAAATTCTCACCCCTCTGGGGAGAGGAGAAAGGATAGACAAGAATCTAGGTGTGTTTTGTAGAAATTCCTTCTCTTTGAAATCAGAGAATGGGGAAAAGATAATTGCTGATAGTCATGATTGTGCTTTTGTATTTTAATTAGAATTAGTGGAGCTGATTCTCCATGTATGATAGAAATATAAGGTTTCCTTTGAAAATAAATTTAAGTGAACAAAAAGAAGATGATTAAAAGAGAAAGATTAAGATAATAATAGTACAGGTAATATGTGGCTATAGAAAAAATTGTATGGATGATGCTCAAATGTCTAAAGTTTGGGAAACAATTGGTCCAATTGATATTCCCTGAAATCTCAATGCCCCATTTCATCTTCAAAAACTGCAGATCAGGCTCTCCCATTCTAATGTTCTCCTAAGGCAGCTTTAACTCAGTTATTTGACCATTGATCACAGTTTGACTTTGTTTCACTCAATAGAGAGTGGTTAGAACAAATAAACTAAGACCCTTGATATATTATCGACTTTGATTTCTTATATAAAAATCATTTATGGGTCAAGTCATATGATCTTAATAGCATTGATCCAAGGCTTTTAATTCTCTCTCCTCCTTCCTCCCTCTTTCTCTTCTCTCTCTTTCATTTTTTTTCCTAACTTCACTGTGAGATAGAATAGCAAATTCTTACTTTTTTAATGGCATAAAATAAGACTGTGTCCTTCAATAATTTGATGCAGTTTCTATGTGAATTAGAAACATGGCCTATGGCCACAGGAAACAAGACCAGTTACTTTCATCCCCCTGGATGTCCAGGTTATAGTCACAGGTCCCAGGAGACAAGAGGAAGCAGTCAAACCTGTAGGCTAAATGGTAACAGGTAGAATGAGCTAAATGTGAATTATGCCAAAAATAAAACCTGCATTTGGCAAAAAAAAAAAAGAGAAAAATCTTGACACCCAAATGGGAAATATTAAATTATCCTACTCAGAAGGTTTATTCACTCAGTTACCTGGGAGCCATTCTGCTGCTGAATTTTCCCAAAAGATTAATTGCTATACGCTTGTACTCAAAATTGAAAGTAGTCTCCAAATATGTTTATATGAGGGGTGACAGCTCCTCCCACTAAAAAGTCTCTCTGAGAAGATGGGTCATCTTATATTTGAGTCCTTATTATGTATCCAATTTAAAGGACATTCTCTAAATTACTGTATTTTGAACCCTGAGGATACCTGAAGTGAGCTGATTCAATGCTAATTTAGGATATTGTATAGGCCATTGGATGGACTTGGTAACAGAAAAGACAAAGAAATTTAACACTGATTCAATCATTATTTCTTGAGAGGTGAACTCACAGTGCAAGTGTTAGATGTAAACTAGATTATCTTAAATGAAAAGTTGAATGATCGTGAGGACAGAATCATGACTCCCTGTGTCCTGGGAATGGGCGCATGGGACTGGGAAACCACCATGGCAGAGAAGTGTTAGATTAATTCAAATGAGGTCTGATGCCAACAATTAATGAGAAGAATTTAAATAATATCATTTCATGAAGATACCAGAAGGGGAACAAAGCAATATTTGGAATCCTTATAACTGTCCAGAAAATGTGATTTTAAATACATCTGAGGAAAGAGACACATGTACCCCAATGTTCATCGCAGCACTGTTTATAATAGCCAGGACATGGAAACAACCTAGATGTCCATCAGCAGATGAATGGATAAGAAAGCTGTGGTACATATACACAATGGAGTATTACTCAGCCGTTAAAAAGAATTCATTTGATTCAGTTCTGATGAGATGGATGAAACTGGAGCCGATTATACAGAGTGAAGTAAGCCAGAAAGAAAAACACCAATACAGTATACTAACACATATATATGGAATTTAAAAAGATGGCAATGACGACCCTGTATGCAAGACAGGAAAAAAGACACAGCTGTGTATAACGGACTTTTGGACTCAGAGGGAGAGGGAGAGGGTGGGATGATTTGGGAGAATGGCATTCTATCATGTATACTATCATGTAAGAATTGAATCGCCAGTCTATGTCTGACGCAGGATACAGCATGCTTGGGGCTGGTGCATGGGGATGACCCACAGAGATGTTATGGGGAGGGCGTTGGGAGGGGGGTTCATGTTTGGGAACACATGTAAGAATTAAAGATTTTAAAATAAAAAAAATAATAATAAATAAATTTAAAAAAATAAAAATAAAAATAAAAATGGGCAGAAAAAAAAAAACATCTGAGGAAGTAAAATAATTGAGACATTACAAGTAGCTAGCTCACTATTTCCTCTAAATTTCTACAAATATCTATTGGGTCGAACCATGTAAGACTGCCATTTTTGCAGGTGAATGTTGGCATTTTCACACGGTTCAACTTCACAAACTGAAGTTGGTAATACATATGAAAACATATTATTGGGAACATGATGGGCCACCCAAGCTGTGGGGTCACTTTATATGCAGATATGTACCCTTCAAGGTGAAAGAGGGACTTTGGAATTTTTTTAGCTGTGGAATCTTTAAGGTTAGGGCCATGACAATATTTTGGAGATTTACTGAATTTTTAATTAACTGAGGACCATTTAGGAAGACAAATTGTTGGCTTTGTCAGTAGTTATTTCAATAACATTTCATTTTTTAGAATAATAAAAATTGTAGTTGTTTTCGTTATAAATGATCACTTTTGTCCACCATTTGCCCAATTTCTTTATTAGGAGTCTACTTTCACTTGAAGTCATAGAATACTTGTCTTGCGTAGGCTCACTAGTGATATCAGCAGTGCCTCATTTGCCTGCAGCCAATGCCAGAATCAGGTGACTGTGGCTCTAGGAAGAATGAAGTCATAATTTTTCCCTCTCAGGATTCGCCAGGCTTTATTCATCTATTCATTGAGACTAGCTATCATTTGCATCAATGGAACCTTGATCCCCCCCAGAATCCTCTTAAAAGACTCATCATTCTTACTGTTTTGTGTTTATATCACTTTATGTAAGAAAGCGGCTTCCCTGGTGGCTCAGAGGGTAAAGAATATGCCTGCAATGTGGGAGACTTGGGTTCGATCCCTGGGTCAGGAAGATGCCCTGGAGAATGAAATGGCAATCCACTCCAATATTCTTGCCTGGACAGAGGAGCTTGGTGGACTACAGTCCACGGAGTCGCAAAGAGTCAGATATGACTGAGCGACTAACACACACTATTTAAGACAAATATGGGGATATTCCAGGAGTTACTGTAAAAGTAATTATCAAGAATATGTTTTATTGACCACTAGCTCTCCCCTAGGAAATTGATTCTCTCTCCCTTGAGCTCACAGCATCAGGTCATATAAAGCACATCACCCATTCGTTGTTCTCTTTGCCTTGACTGTTCAGAAACTCAGAGCTATGTTTTAACTCAATCATCACGGAATATTTATCACAAGCATTTCTTGGTATGATTCTATCTTTCTCTTGATAATTTAACTTCTGACCTGGAATTTTATGTTGATTCTTGCAGCAACTCAACTCTCCAAAGTTAGTTTAATTTTCAAGGGAAGGCTTGGGTCAAATCCCAAACCTTTGTTGCCACAGACAAAACACTCAGGCTTTACGCCGATCTTATCTTCATTTCTCAGATATTATTTTCCTGCACTTAAAGAATGTTAGCTAAAAGCCACTACATGTCTTTTCTTCATTCCCAGGTCTAACAGCCTTTGTTGATGTCAAGTTCTTCCTAAAAGATGATTTAAATTTTCATACTGCAGCATAAGTCTCTTCCTCACAAAGAGGGAATTGGAGTGAGAATTGTACATTTGAGTCCTGGCTGTGAGACCCTAGACAACTAGCTTAAAAAAATCTTTGGGTGTCAATTTCTTCCCTCTGCAAAGCAGAAATACAAATCTTAGTTATTATAAAGAGAAAATTATGTAAAGTATATTGAAGGACTTTGTGCCCTTAAACAAGTTTATAAGTCAGGTTAATATCGTTCAAAGGCAGGAGAAAGATGAAGTCGTGTATAAATATCTTTGTTTCCCTGGATATTTTGCCTCTGCCATTTTATCTTCATGTCTCCATGTTACCTGGAGTTCTCTTGCTGGACCTTTGCCCAAGGGCTCTGAGTGGCTACAGCCTCTGGAAAGAGGCTTCAAGACTCTGAAGGTGGCATAAGGTGCCTTGAAAAGCCACTTGAGAAGCCTAGAATGGACCCCACTGGGAACAGGTTCATCTGTGAACCTGTAGTTCATCTGTAGTTCTCCTGAGTGAACTACAGGGCTCGTACTGGGCTCTGACAGAGCCAGATGTCCAGCGTGGAAGGACAGGCAGGCTAGGGGCTGAGGAGCTGTTGCAGTCAAGCTGCAAATGCATTCTTTGTTTCAGGCTTAGTGGGGAAAAGAGCCCCTCTCCAGAAGCCCAAGGGCAGGACTGCAGGCAAGATGCCAGCTCCACTGGAGGGCTGAGCCTGCGTTAATCAGACTGGTGCTCCTCAGACAAGCTGAGGTGTGCTGGACGGGCCATGCCCACAAAGCATGTGTCAGTCAGCCGTGATCCAATTAGCCATGTGTCATCAATCATGTTGTGGTTAGATGTGGATCAGCCTGACACGTGTCAGTCACACAGACTCGTCTCCCATCCTCCAAGGGACATAGGAGTGAAATAAGTGTCAGTCACACCCATGCCCAGTGGGTGCGCTTCTGCCAAACCCTCTTCAGAGTGAGGGAGGGGCCCCAACCGTGTGGCCCCAGCAGGAGGAAGGCGGATGTAGGAATTAAATAACTGCTGGCAGCTCTCCCATCCTGCCCTGCTTTTCTTTTGTCACCTTTCACTCATGGTCTTGTCCCTTCTCAGGCAGCGTGTGTGTGTGTGTGTGTGTGTGTGTGTGTGTGCGCGCGCGCGCATATGCATGCAAGCAGGGGTTGTATGCCAAGTGAGAAAGGCAAGTAAATGGAGTTGCCTCTTACTCAGAGAGTGGGTTCTAAAGCTAACAAAGGCAGGGAAGCCAAATTGCCTGCAGAATTTCCCCAGTCTAACACTACCACTTTTATCTTCCATCATTGCTATGAATTTGTTTATTTATCCACTTGGACAATTAAGACAGTAGTTGGCTTGTTTTTAGGGACCATGGAGGGTGAGGAATAAATAATAATCTACATCAGCATCACAATCAGAGAGGCGAAATGCTCACACATGGTGATGGGCGTGGAGGGGGATGGAGGGCACGGAAAATCCCAGCAGCCTCTCATGGTCTCTGTCATGGAGCAAGATGACAGATAGAATTGCTCACACTGTTTGAATCACCTCTCCTCTTCTCTCTCTGACAGAATATAATTGAATTTAGGTCAATTAAATACTTGTCTGACGTGTCTGCCTCACATCGTCAGATAAAGTGCAATCTGACTTCTTTTAGAAGTGTTGAAAATATCACAGTCCGGTGTCCCCAGCTCAGGTCTCATCCAGGCAGTGGTGCATAACAAGAATCCAGGGCTCCTCATTTTCTCGAGTGCTTCTTGGTTGGGTAGGCAGGGAATGAGGGATTTTATGGTGGTGGTGTGCAGAGCTAAGGAGGCAGCCTCTGGAGAGACGGTTCAGGACTGCACTGAATGATGTCACATCAGTAGCTTGTAATTCCCTCCAGTGGGTGCATTTACACCCGGGAAATTGGCAAATTCTACAAAGCAGATATTCCCCTCATTGCCCACCATGCTCCCTTCAGAGAACTGATCTACTAGCTGGAGATGCAGGCTGGGAGAAGTTGATTCTGGAGACATTTGCCTTGAGAGGTCAAGGGCAAGAGATAGGGAGACAAACAGAAGGTCCCAAAGTGGGTGGTACTGGAAGATGGTTGTGGGAGATTTTCAAGACTTGTTGGAATATATCAGTAATCTAAGAGACAGATTTTTCAAATCGTTGGAGGCTATTGTTACGGAGATTGTTAATTGCCTTCTCAGTATCCATTCTCTTATTTTTCCTTAGTGTCAAAATCCTGGGTTGTCAGGGAGGTAATATGTTTAGCTAACAGACTACATTTTCTTAGGTCGTTTTTCAGCTAACAGTAGTCCATGAGATGTAAGTATAAGTTACTGGGTAGAATATCTAGGAAATCTCCTCAGATGGGGTTGAATTGATTAGCAGGAGTGTTTTTCTAACTTTCTTTTTACCTTCTTTCTGACTGAAACAGAGATGTGGCGGCTGGAGCACCAGCATCCATTTTGGACCATGAGGATGCAAGCCAATGGACTAAGGATGATGTACTCGACAGAAGGCATCTGAATCCCTGTTAACAGAGCTGCTGTACCAGCACTAGACTGTCCAACTCCAGACTTCTTTAATTTGAGAAAATAAATCCCTAACTTATTTAAGCTACTGTTGTCAATAAAAAGCAGTCAGGCACACAATTCCTAAATGGTACAGTCATATTTCCGTTTCATTCTAAGCTGTTTTGCAGGCTGAGGTATATGTTTCCTTTCTTCCTTCCTCCCTTCCTCTCCCTTTCTTTCCTTCCTTCTTTTCTTGTTTCTCCCAAATTATAAAAGCAGTATGTTCTCCTTATTTATCAGGAAGCCAGTTTTATCAAGAACCAAATTCATTGTTCAAGTGTGAGAGGCCCCTTGGGGCATCTATTTATCCACCTGAAATGGTTCTTTGGCCTTCCAGGGCTGGGCAATGGGAGATGGAGTGAGAAATAGAGGACGTTTGTCTCCCGTAGAAGGCATCTAAGCAGACTAGTGGCTCATCTTATCCTGGAAAAAGAGTGGCTTTGCATTTCTGCCCTTAGTATTGGGTAGGCAGGTGTGGGGTCCACTCTGAATTTGTGGAAAAACTGAGACTAGCCCTTGAACTGGGATGTGGTGTGGATAGGCCTAGGGTCCAATCCAGTGACTGGAATTTAGCCCAGTGCCCTTAATCCTAGTTTTTGGTTGTCCTGACCTAGAAAAACAGGTTCCTGCAACATTTCAGACTGGCATATAACATTCTTCTCCAAAGGAGGAATTCCTCAGCATTCTTTAAGACATGGCTCCACTGCCACTTCCTCCTCGAAAGTTCTCGTCCTCTTCCCTGTGTGCTCTTCACATAGTTGCAGCTTATTATGCTATAGAGCAATTGTTTATGTGACTCTCAGCCTCATTAGTCTGGGAGCTCCGAGGAGGAAACAGGAACAAAAGTTCACACAATTGTGTATCCTCGGTGTCTGCCTAAATTGTTCAGTAAATATTTGCAGAACAAAAGAAATCCCATCGATTCCTACTTTTTCTGTATTTCATCTAGCAGGTTCTTTACCAAATTTGAGGACCAGACCCCATAATGTCCTTCTTGTTCCTGGGAGATGTAATGTCATTACAGCTGTGGTGTCTAATAAATGAGCTGAGATTTATTCAAGAGGTGGTGAGATTTTATAATTGGAGATGGAGCAGGAAGGGGATCCATGTTCTTTTTCATGAAGTCCTTGCTGACTGTGTTAACGCCACCTTCCTTTACGCCACCCTCCATCTTGCATTCTCTCCAATTACCGCACCGGACTCACTTGCTCACCCATCTTTCTTGAGAGGAGTGCCTGGGTTGACTCCTACCTCTGCTATTTGTGTGAACTTGACTTTCTTCACTTTGTTCAGCCTCAGTTTCCTCACCTCAAAGATAGGAATAATGTCAATATCAGTTACCGCTTTTGAATGTGATTCTCAAGCTTCACATGAATTGACATGTCTAATCCTCATAAAACCACTATGATGTTGGTACTATTATTAGCACCTCTGTTTCACAGATGGGAAAACTGGCACAGTCAGCATCAAATAACTTGCCCAAGATCCCAGAGTAAGGGAGTAGTGAGTTCAAGTCAGAACTCAGACAGTCCCTGCTCTTAACCATCACGCCCATCTGTCCAGTATTTACTACACTTTGAAACAAGACTTGCTTTGTAGGGTTGATAAGACATGGAAGGCACTGCAATCACATGAGAGGTTCCCTTCTAGTTAGCCTGCCTCCAGCTTCCCTGAACCAACAACCTCCAGGGCACACCTGGAGCCTTCCCAACAAAGACTCCTTGCTATGGAAGTTTTTAAAAATATATATAACATTAAAAAAATTTTTTTAATTGAAGGATAATTGCTTTACGGAATTTTGTGGTTTTCTGTCATGTATCAATAAGAATCAGCCATTGGTGCACCCATGTCCCCTCCCTCCGGGACCTCCCTCCCAACTCCCTCCCCATCCCACCCTTCAGCCTGTCACAGAGCCCGTGTTTGAGTTCCCTCAGTCATACAGCAAATTCCCATTGGCTACCTATTTTACATATGGTATTGTAAATTTCTATGTTACTCTCTCCATACACCTCCCCTTCTCCCACCTCCCCTCCCCCCATGTCCATAGGTCTGTTCTCTAGGTCCGTTTCTCCATTGCTGCCCTGAAGATAAATTCGCTATGGTGGTTTTGTGGCAGGAGGCTCTCTGTGTGTTCTCTTTTGGGCGACCTCACTCCTGTCATGCTAGTGGAAGGAGCCATCGTGAATTGTGGGCTCTAGGGTGGAAGGAACCTGATTCTCTGGTATTTTGGAATTACTGCGCACCCTGTACTGTTAGTGAGAGAGAAAAACATGCTTCAAACACACACACACACACACACACACACAGAGGCCTGGAGGAGCCTTCTTTGTTTCAGATTTGAATAGCCAGACTTCATCTATTTAAACCACACTAATTTGAAGCTTGTGCAAGTTTGCCCTCAGGCAGCCTGGGTGAAAGGATATATTTGCACTGGATTAAAAATCAGAGTTTGCTGAACAGACCCATGTATACACCTGACTTCACTTGTTTAAACTAGGATTTTTAAGGTACTTTCACATCTTTTATTTGCATATGATGATTGATACATTAATTACAATAGATCTTGACCTATTTATTAATACTTAGAGGCTGCTTGGTCTGGGAGGTCTGAGAATGCTTATAATGCAAAGGAATAAAGCTGCATTTGTGCATACAAAATTCAGAAATTTCATCAATTCTAATTCCTGATCAGGATAAAAAAGCACATTTCACAGTTTCTTGGGTATTTCCTCTGGGTCCCAGTGTCATTCTGTCTCTTTCTGGCTACAATCTTGGTCAGGATCACAGGATACCAAATACTTTTGCAGGGGAATGTACAAGGGCAATTCATTAATGTCCATATACAACTCATTCTTCTTCTGGTCCCCAGAGGTTCAGTGCCCAGTTTCTGGGTGGTGGTAGCTCCCACTGGCCTCTGTCCCCCTTCTCCATGCCCATGGGAGATGCTTGGAACCATGGATTATTGGTACCATATTCTCAGTCATTTGATTTTCCTAAGTCATTTCCTAAGATGCTTGGGGTAGAAAAACGTACTAAGACACAGAGCTAATATCTCAGGCTTTTGTAAATCTTGTTAAGTCAGACTCTTATTTTCAGGAACCTTCCATGGTGCCTGACAGAGCAGACAAAGGGCAAAGGGGCCCCTGGAGGTTCGGCAATCCTTCCCAGCTACCCGTGGGTCCTGCAGAGCTATCTGGCAAGTGTCCCAGGAGTCCAGTTCCATGGGACATTCCTGTCCATGTCACCAGGCTTCCAACATCCATTCATCCACTTACACATTCATCCCTCAAACATTTGCTGTGTGCCTACTAGATGCAGTCTTGACTCTCAGGGAGTTCGGGGTCTGTGGTCAAGAAAGGCATTTATACAAGTAATGATAGTCTAATGTGATAAAAGCTAGAACTGAGATGTATACAAACTACCATGTGCAGAAGAGCAAGCAGATAACAGCTTGGTGGGGGATGGCTGCACAAATATCAAGCCAGAGACACGAGTGAGGTCTTATGGGAGCAGGGGTTTCCATTAGCTGGAGATGCCTAGGGGCAGGCAAGGCATGGATACAGAAAATGTCAAGAAAAGGCACACAGTTCTGTAAGACCGAGCAGAGGGTGAGGAGGGAGAAGAAGGTAATCCCAAAGCTGCCATTGGCATTGTCCCAAGCACCATGCTGGAGGATTCAGACTTTATTCTGAGGCCATGATACATACTCAAAGCAGGCCTGTGAACTCAAATGCCTTACAAGGGTCGCTGTAAAGCATTACAGTGCCTTACATGATGATGAGGGGGTCCAATTGGGGTCTGAAAAATTGAGGTGTGCAGGTCCCATCCAAGGTGGCCGTCATGAAGCTGGCCAAGTCGCCATGTCACACTGAGTCAAGTAAGTTGGACAGAGAGAAGACAAATATCATATGATATTGCTTATATGTGTAATCTAAAATATGGTGCAAATGAACTTATTTACACAACAGAAGTACAGTCATAGATATAGAAACGATCTTATGGTTACTGGGGAAAACGATAGGGGGAGGGATAAATTGTGAGATTGTGATTGACGTATATACACTGCTATACGTAAAATAAAAGGACCTACTCTATAGTACAGGGAACTCTATTCAAATACTCCGTAATGACCTACATGGGGAAAAAAAATCTAAAAAAGAGTGGGCATGTATATACATATACACACATATATATATGATTCATTTTGCTGTAGAGCAGGAATGAACACAACACTGTAAATCAACTATACTCCAATAAAAAAAAATTTTAAGAAGCTGGAAATCCATATTTTATATGAACACTCCCAAGTTTGTAATGTGGGAAATTATTTCAAAATGTCAAGCTGGCCAAGCAAAAACGTGTCTGATGTCCTGTCAGCCTCTAGTTTGGCTTCATTTCAGATGTAAAGCTTACATGGACTTCATCAGACTATGTTTCAGGAAGAGGATGCCCTTACAGGTCTCCCCAGCCTTTGTCAGCAAGAACCTCTTCTCCTTCCCCTACCCCCTTGCTTCTCCTCTCAGTGCCCTCCCACACCATCCCCAGCACAGCCCCACCTTGCTGGGAGGAGCTGGAGGAATGAGCCATGCCCCAGGCCTGACTCACAGAGAAAGCCCAGCCATAAGGACACGAGAGAGCCGTATTTATTTCACATGGACAAGCATGATTCCATTGCATGCTGAACATGAAAGCTCGCGTGAGGAAAGTACCCGTAACAGCAGAATTATGTGCTTTTGTCCACAGGGAGCAGGGAGAATCACAGGGTGGTTTTCAAAGACAGTTCCCCTTCAAGCAGAGTTGAAACCACAGGCTTTGAAATCACTGGTTTATTTCATCAGCAAAGGGTCTGTCTCCTAAGAGTGGCCAGGGGCAACACTTCCAGCTCCACAATCTCTTCACGAGCTGCTAAGGTCAGGAGGACAAGGCTGGTCCCCATCCATCACCCAGGGCAGCTCCAGAGAGTTAAGCTCAGAGGGGAGGTACATGCCACTTGGAATTAACAAGCCCACTCCAGGGTGGACAGTGATGGGACAGACTGCTGTGTTCAAAGCAACAGAACCATCACCACTTATATGTATCAATAATCAGAAGATCTGTGCTTCCTAAAATATCTTCCCAAGGCCTCATATGGGCTGAAGGGAAACTATTAGGAACTGACCGGATGTGCCAGAAATAGATCAACTTTGCCTGGACAGACTGGGGAGAGCTAGTGGCAGGCAGCCACCACCACCCCCCTGGTCTCTTGGCCTTTAGCTGGGCTTCCCCATTCCAAGAGGATGGAACCCAAGAGGGGAATAGGGGCTGGAGCCTGGATTCGCTGAGGGAAGAGGGTCAGAGGCTCTCAGGGCAAACCTCATGGAAGAGACTACTGGAAGAGCCCTTGAATCTCCGTGGCTCATTCCCACCTGAAGTCCTGCCCAACAGTTTCATAAAATTTAATATTATATGGTCTATAAAATTCCCGGAGTTGGTCTATCACTTCAGGGTCGATCTGTACATGAGTTCTGCCTTTTGATTTGCCCAGGCATCGAGGCAGGAGGCTCGATTCTGTTTTTTTCAAGCAAGGGAATCCTTTGGTCTTGTTGAAGTAGAAGTGCTTGTCCGTGATGAGCCTCTTAATGCCCAGGAAGTCCTGGACGCGCCCCATCTCGCCGGCCGGGTCGGTGATGAGCCGCTCGCCGCTGACGAAATGGATCTGAGCCAACGGAAAGTAACGCAGCCAGCTCTCCAGGTGCAGCGCATACATGCCAATGCGGATGGCGTTCCAGGACACGTCCACCAGGCCCAGCGTGCGGTTGCGGAACGAGAGGCCCTCGAACGTAGGGATGTCCGGCTTCTTGGAGAGCGTCTGGGTATAATCCGAGATGGCACGGGTCACGGGGTTCCGTACGACCACGATCAGCTTGGTGTCTCGGGACATGTTGAAGATCCGGCGAGGGGCCTCTTGAGTGACAAAATAGCTGGGGGTCTTTTCCAGTGTGATCTGACTCTCAAGGGTCCGAGGCATGAGGCTCCTGTGAGGCAAAAAGCACATGATCAGCCAGGGCTGTGCTGGGGGCCCGCGGGAGATCACTTCCCTCCATCCAGCTTCCCAGGGGAGCCCGCCCTTCTCCTCTGTGACATTTGAGCCTCGCCTGTTCTCATCTGATGAAGCACCTGTTTTAACTCTTGTTGACCCTTTTTTCAAAGTCTTCAACAGTTTAAGACAAGAACCAATCTAAATGTCCACCAGTATGGGTTAGATACATGATGGAATAGCCAATTAATACAGTTGGGTAGAGCTGTGTGTACTGTTATGGAATGATTTCCAAGATTTAGTGCTTAAATGAAAAAAGGCAAGACAGCTTGTTTATCTGGGGAAAGATACCAAGAAACCAATAAAAGTAATTGCTTCTGGGGAGGGGCCTTGAGTGGGAGCAGAGCAGGGAGGTCAGGGATAAATGAGAATTACTTTTTATTGTATAATCTTTTACGCTGCTTGAAATTTTTATTGTGTTTATTACATATTCAAAAAATACAAAGGAAGCCACCGAATATTGTTCTGGCACAAGACACCTCTCCAAATATGTTAAGAAAGTCTTTTGGGGAGAGGAAAGGCATGTCTGGTAGGAATAGCATGTGTTTTTGAAATGAGTTCTGATGTCTTTTCCTGCTGAAATACATCTGAAATATATCCCTGGTAAAAGACTGAAGAAGCACAGAATATCAGGGGTGAGATGGGTGGGGGGAGGGGCTCGGAAGCCCAGTAATGCAACCTCTTGCTCTCCTCTTAATTCCCTAGTTCTGCTTAAGGTTTAAGGGAGGATGGTAGGACAAGCTGATGTCTCCTTCTCAGGTGTATCTCTTTCAGGTCCTCGTGAAGGGAAACACCTCTGGTTTCCAGTTGCTACTTCTTTCTGAAGGTTGTGTTTTACCCTTAATTAGTTTTTCTTATGTAGTGAAGGATAGAGGAGGCAGGCATGCTGCAGTTCATGGGGCTGCAAAGAGTCGGACATATGACTTAGTGACTGAACAATGATAGCAAAGTTTTTCTTAATCCTGGCTGCACATTAAATCACCCAAGAAATTTTTTTTTTAAGGAAGATGGTTCTTTTGAGGTGCTAGCCTGCCATCTTCTCGATCAGTTGGCCCCCAAATAAAGTCTCTTTCTTACCCCTCATTTCTTAGATTCATTGGCTTGTCATGCAGCGAGCAGAGCAAGCTTGGACTCAGTATCAGTTTGGCTTAGCCAGCCAGAAGACTTGCTGCTCATGGCTAGCTGATCCTGATCAAGGAATACTGGGGCAAGACCCTAGCAGCTGCTGGGATCATTTGTCCTGAGGTTCTTTCCTTCAAGATTCCCTGCAGTGGTCTGACTGCCCCCAGTACTTGGCAGTTGAGAAAAGAAACAGGCAAACTTCTACTAGTTGACAGACTCGGATTTTGTTTGTAGAGATTCATTAACAACAAATCCAGCCCTGCTGAGATAGGTGTTCTGTAATCTCTCCAGAAACTTAATAGCTTCCAACTCAGTTCAAAACTGAGTAAGCATCCAGGCAGAGAACAAGATGGCAGAGGGGTAGGTGGACATAGAGTACATCTCTCTCCACAGATACATCAGGAATACACCTTCGACACAGAAGTGCATGCAGAACACCAGCTGAGAGCAGACAGGGGTACCTGGCCAGCAGAAAATAATAATATAGAGCCACACAAAGCTCAAGATCAAGCCCTGAGCCTTTGGAGTGGGAGCACTGACTCCAAGACCCCAGACTACAAGAGAACTAACCCTAGGGGGTATCAAATAGTGAGAACTCACACAAAGGAAACCAGTGGAATACAAGACCCAGCATCGCCCAACCACCAGTAAGCACCCTGTGCAGGACGCTGCATCTAAACAACAAACAAAACAAACATACAAACCCAGTCATAAGCAGACAGGATTACCACCTCACTCAGCCATGCCCATCAGAGGAAAAACAAAGGAAAACTCAGCACAAATCTCACCCTATAGGAAGCTTACACAAGTCATTGGACCAACCTTAGGAGGGCAGAAACCAAAAGGAAGAAAGAATTCAACCTTGAAACCTGGGAAAAGGAGAACTCAAACACAATAAGTTACAAAAAATAATGAAAAAGTAGAGAAATGCTACACAAATGAAGGAACAAACTAGTCCAAATAAATGAAGAGGAAATAGGCAAACTACCTGAAAAAGAATTCAGAATAATGACAATAAAGATGATCAAAAACCTTACAACAAAATGGAGAAAATGCAAGAATCAATTAACAAAGACCTAGAAGAATTAAAAAATAAACATGCAGAGGCAAACAACACAATTACTGAAATTAAAAATACTCTAGAAGGAATCAATAGCACAATATCTGAGGCAGAAGAACGAATCAGTGAGCTGGAAGATAAAATGGTGGAAATAACTTCTGAAGAGCAGAATAAAGTAAAAAGAATGAAAAGAACTGAGGATAGTCTCAGAGACCTCTGGGACAATATCAAATGCACCAACATTTGAATTATATGGGTCCCAGAAGAAGAAGAGAAAAAGAAAGGGTATGAGAAAAATTTTGAAGAGATTATAGTTGAAAATTTCCCCAACATGGAAATGGAAATAGTCAATCAAGTCCAAGAGGCACAAAGAATCCCATACAGGATAAACCCAAGGATAAACATGCCAAGACACATACTAATCAAACTAACAAATACTGAACAGAAAGAAACAATATTAAAAGCAGCAAGGGAGAAGCAACAAGTAACATACAAGGGAAACTCCATATGCTTAACAGCTGACCTTTCAGCAGAATCTCTGCAGGCCAGAAAGGAATGGCAGGATATATTTAAAGTACTGAAAAGGAAGAATCTACAACCAAGATTACTATACCCAGCAAGGATCTTATACAAAATTGATGGAGAAATAAAAAGCTTTTTCAGACAAGCAAAAGTTAAGAGAATTCAGTACCATCAAACCAGCTTTACAACAAGCGTTAAGGAGACTTATATAGTCAATAAATACAAGAAAAGAAAAAAGATCTACAAAATCAACCCCAAACAATTAAGAAAATGGCAATAGGAACATATGTATCAATAATTACTTCAAATGTAAATGGACTAAATGCTCCAACCAAAAGACACAGACTGGCTGAATGGATATGAAAACAAGCCCCATACATATGCTGTCTACAAGAAACCCACTTTAGCTCTCAAGACACATATAGACTGAAAGTAAGAGGATTGAAAAATATATTCCATGCAAATGGGAAGCAAAGGAAAGCTGGAGTAGCAATCCTCATATCAGACAAAATAGACCTTAAAATAAAGACTACAAGAGATAAGGAAAGACATTACATAATGATCAAGGGGTCAATCCAAGAGCAAGACATAATAATTGTAAATATCTATGCACCCAACATAGGAGAACCTCAATACACAAGACAAACACTAACAGACATAAAAGGAGAAATTGACAGTAACACAATAATAGTAGGAGGCTCTAACACCCCACTCACACCAACAGACAGATCATCAAAGCAGAAAATTAATAAGGAAACACAAGTCTTAAATGATACATTAGATGAGATGGATCTCATTAATATCTTCAGGATATTCCATCCAATTGCAGAAGAATACTCCTTCTTCTCAAGTGTACATGGAACATTCTCCAGGATAGACCACATCTTGGGTCACAAATCAAACCTCAGTAAACTTAGGAAAATTGAAATCATAGCAAGCATCTTCTCTGACCACAACGCTATGAGACTAGATATCAATTACAAGAAAAAAACTGTAAAAAACACAAACACATGGAGATTAAACAACACATTTCTAAATAACCAACAGGTTACTGAAGAAATCAAAAGGTAAATAAAAAAAATTTATGGAAACAAATGACAGTGAAAACATGACAACTCAAAACCCATGGGATGCAGCAAAAGCAGTCCTAAGAGGGAAGTTGATAGCAATACAATCCTATCTCAAGAAACAAGAAAAACATTGAACAGACAGCCTAACTTTACCCCTAAAACAACTGGAAAAAGAAGAACAAAACCCCCCCAAAATTAGTAGAAGGAAAGAAATCATAAAGATCTGAGCAGAAATAAATGAAAAAGAAATGAAAGAAACAATAGTAAATATTAATAAAACTAAAAGCTGTTTCTTTGAGAAGATAAAACTGACAAATCTTTAGCTAGATTCATCAAAAAAAGAGAAGAATCAAATCAACAAAATTAGAAATGAAAAAGGAGAGGTTACAACAGATAAGGCAGAAATACAAAGGATTATAAGAGACTATTATGAAAATTGTATGGTAATGAAATGGATAACCTGAAAGAAATGGACAGACTCTTAGAAAAGTTCAATCTTTCCAGACAGAACCAGAAAGAAATAGAAATTATTAACAACCCAATTACAAGCACTGAAATTAAAGCTGCGGTCAAAAATCTCCCAAAAAACAAAAGCCCAGGAACAGATGGCTTCACAGGAGAATTCTATCAAACATTTAGAGAAGAGCTAATGCCTATCCTTCTAAAACTCTTCCAAAAAATTGCAGAGGAAGGAACACTTCCAAACTCATTCTGTGAGGCCACTATCACCCTGATACTAAAACCAGACAAAGACAACACAAAAAAAGAAAACTACAGGCCAATGTCACTGATGAACATAGATGCAAAAATCCTCACGAAATGTTAGCAAACAGAATTGAGCAACACATCAAAAAGCTCATACACCATGATCAAGTTGGGTTTATTTTAGGAATGCAAGGATTCTTCAACATATGCAAATCAATCAATGTGACACACTATATTAACAAATTAAAAGATAAAAACCATATGATAATCTCAATAGATGCAGAAAAAACTTTGACAAAATTCAGCACTCATTTATGATTAAAACTCTTCAAAAAATGAGCAAAGAAGGAATCTACCTCAACATAGTAAAGGCCATATATGATAAGTCTACAGCAAGCATTATTCTCAATGGTGAAAAACTCAAAGCATTCCCCCTAAGATCAGGAACAAGACAATCATGTCCACTTTCACCACTGTTACTCAACATAGCTCTGGAAGTCCTAGCTACAGCAATCAGAGAAGAAAAAGAAATAAAAGGAATCCAGATCGGGAAAGAAGAAGTAAAGCTCTCACTGTCTGCAGATGACATGATAACATACATAGAAAACCCTAAAGATAGTATCAGAAAATTACTAGAGCTAATCAGTGAATTTAGCAAAGTTGCAGGAAACAAAATCAATACACAGAAATCACTTGCATTTCTATTTACTAACAATGAAAAAATCTGAAAGAGAAATTAAGGAATCAATCCCATTCACTATTGCAATGAAAAGAATTAAATATCTAGGAATAAACTTACCTAAGGAGACAAAAGAATTGTACACAGAAAATTATAAGACATTGATGAAAGAAATCAAAGATGACATAAACAGATGGAGAGATATTCCATGTTCCTGGGTAGAAAGAATCAATATTGTGAAAATGACTACACTACCAAATGCAATCTACAGATTCAATGCGATCCCTATCAAATTACCAATGGCATTTTTCACAGAACTAGAACAAAAAATTTCATAGTTCATACGGAAATCCAGAAGACCCCAAATAGCGAAAGCAGTCTTGAGAAAGAAGAATAGAGCTGGAGGAATCAACCTTCCTGACTTCAGATTATACTACAAAGCTACAGTCATCAAGACAGTATGGTACAGGCACAAAAACGGAAATATAGACCAATGGAATAAGATAGAAAGCCCAGAAATAAACCCATGCACCTATCGGTTCCTTATTTTTGACAAAGGAGGCAAGAATATACAATGGGGCAAAGACAGCCTCTTCAATAAATGGTGCTGGGAAAACTGGACAGCTAAGTGTAAAAGAATGAAATTAGAACACCTTCTAACACCATACACAAAGATAAACTCGAAACAGATTGAAGACCTAAATGTAAGACCAGAAACTATAAAACTCTTAGAGGAAAACATAGGCAGAATACTTGAAGACATAAATCAAAGCAAGATCCTCTATGACCCACCTCCTAGAGTAATGGAAATAAAAACCAAAATAAACAAGTGGGACCTGATTAAACTTAAAATCTTTTGCACAGCAAAGGAAACAATAAGCAAGGTGAAAACACAACCCTCAGATAGGGAGAAAATAATAGCAAATGAAACTGACAAAGGATTAATTTCCAAAATATGTAAGCAGCTCATACAACTCAATGCCAGAAAAACAAACAACCCAATCAAAAAGTGGGAAAAAGACCTAAACAGACATTTCTCCAAGGAAAACATACAGATGGCTAACAAACACATGAAAAGATGCTCAATGTTGTTCATTATTAGAGAAATACAAATCAAAACCACAATGAGATATCATTTCATACCAGTTTGAATGGCCATCATTAAAAAGCCTGCAGACAATAAATGCTGGAGAGGGTGTAGAGAAAAGGGAATGTTTATGCACTGTTATTGGGAATGTAAATTGATACAGCCACATGGAAGACTGTATGGAGATTCCTTAAAAAACTAGGAATAAAACCACCATATGACCCAGCAATCTCACCCCTAGGCATATACCCTGAGGAAACCAAAATTGAAAAAGACACATGTATCCCATTGTTCACTGCAGCACTATTTACAATAACTAGAACGTGGAATCAACCTAGGTGTCCACTGACAGATGAATGGATAAAGAAGTTGTGGTATATAGACACAGCGGAATATCACTCAGCCACAAAGAGGAACGCATTTGAGTCTGTTCTGATGAGGTAGATTAACCTACAACCTGTTATACAGAGTGAAGTGAGTCACAAAGAGAAAGATAAATATCATATTCTAATGCACATATTTGGAATCTAGAAAAATGGTATGGAAGGCTTTATTTACAGGGCAGCAATAGAGAAACAGACACAGAGAACAGACTTATGGACATGGGGAGAGGGGAGGAGAGGGTGAGATGCATGGAAAGAGTAACATGGAAACTTGTATTACCATATGTCAAATAGATAGCCAATGGGAATTTGCTGTATGGCTCAGGAAACTCAAACAGGGGCTCTGTATCAACCTAGAGGGGTGGGATGGGGCGGGAGATGGGAGGGAGGTTCAGAAGGGAGGAGATACATGTATACCTATGGCTGATTCATGTTGAGGTTTCACAGAAAACAACAAAATTCTGTAAAGCAATTTTCCTTCAATAAAAAAATAAACTAAAAAAATACACAGATGTCTGAGCCCCATTCTAGACTAACTGATTAAAATATTTGCAGGTGGGTTCTTTTCTGAAGCTCCTCAGATGATTTCAATGTGAAAATAAAGGGGAGAACCACCAATACACAATCACCCTTCCCCCACTCCCTATTTATTTGTTAAAAAACTGTTAATTTTCTTTATTTATCTATTTTTGGTTGTGCTGCATGTCATGTGGGATCTTAGTTCCTTGACCAGGTATCAAACCCATGCCCCCGGCATTAGACGTGCACAGCCTTAACCACTGGACCACCAGAGAAGTCCCACCCTTCACCTGTTCTTAACACTTGGCTTCCCAGACCCCACAGCAGGCAGCTTCATGGTCCTATGAATAGAGACACCTGGTGTCTAGTCTTCTTTGTCCCAGCCGCATAGTCATCTCTTCAGTAACCTGGCCTCACAGGTCTTTGGACGAATACCTCCATTTTCTCTTCCCTTTTAGCAAACTCTTCCTCATGGCCATATGTTAGGTTTTGTCCTTGGAACTGCCCTAATTCTGAAAAGAATTTCACCCTGAAATTCTACTCTAGGGCTATGTCGTGGATTGAATGATGATCTTCCAAAAGATACGTTCACCCAGAACCTATGAATGGGACTTTATTTGGAAAAAGAGTCTTTGCAGAAGGAAGTAAATTAAGGCTCTCGAGATGAGATCGTCTTGGATTAGGGTTCCTTGTAAGGAATATCCTTAAAAGAGAAGAGAAGGAGAGAAGGGACACAGAGAGAAGAGGAGATGTGAGGATGAAGGCAGAGCATGCAGTGATATGTCTACAAGCCAAGAAATGACAAGCATTGTTGGCAGCCGGCAGAAGCCAGGAGAGAAGTATGGAGTGGATTCTCCCTCAGAGCCTCCAGGATGAGCCAACCCTGCTGACAATTTGCTTTTAAGGATTCTGGCTTCCAAACCTGAAAGACTAAATCTCCATTGTTTTAAGACACCTCCTTTCAGGGCATTTGTCAAGGGGGCCACAGGAAATAAACACAGACCAAAACCTTCTTTCTTTCTGTCTTTACCATAGTCTCAGATTCATTGCACCTGATCTTCAAATTCATCTGATTTCACTTTCTTTTTTATTTCACTTTCTTCTAAACCTTCTCTGGACCCAGGAAGCAATCATTTCCATAGCCTCATCTTGACATCACCACCACCATTAGCCTTAGAGGACAAGTTATGCAGGGGCTCACTTGCCCACATGTGCTCTCAGATCCCTCCCCCACACCCCCACCCCCAACTCCGCTGCCTTCCATACAAACCTCCCATTTTCCCCTTGAATCTTCAAGTTCTTTTTGCAACTGAGAAGCTGATGCAACTAATATTTTGCATCTAAGCCCAAAGTCTGTAATAGACCTTGATGGGTTGAAAATTTTAATAGTATTTATTAATACTGAGGATATCATTCTTAGCAAATAATCCCAGGTGCACTTGAATAGTTTTCTTTGGATTTTCTTAGAAATCTGCCTGTATTATTTTATGATCTTGGAACACATTGTAATGAGGTGTTGGCCTTAATGACAGAGTAGATGAAATTACATATCAGTGACAGTGCATTTAAACTTAGGGACTTTCCAAGCCTTATGGGGGTATAAGGCCTTCAACACACAAAAAGTTGACCTGATAAGCCATTAAACATATCTCTTTGCAATATCCTTTAATACGCCAATGAATATCCAAGAGAGGAAAACAGGTTGCAGCATTTCCCAAGCTTATCTGGCTAAGGAGCTATGAACTTTTGCCAGGAGCGCCAATTAACACCTCTCTCTGCTACCAGTTTGGAAACTTCTGACCTATTCCAGTGATCTTCAGGGTGTCATGTCACTCCCCAAGCTGTGCATTAAAGTGAAGTTCCACCCTTCCTAATTGGCGTATCAGCTACAAAACCAAATTACAGTTACTAAGGAAGATACAAACACCACACTGTAAGCAATCTCATGCACAGATCATCACACCATGAGCCAAATGTGCACTTCAAATTTTCTCTGTTCCATCAAAGGACACCTTATATATTTCTTTCTCATTAGGTCACTGGAATAGAGGCCTATGTGATGGTAACACAGAAGGAGACCCTATGGATACACACCTCTTCGATCTGTGGTGGGAAGGGGGCATTAGTCTTTCCCTTAGGTTCATTTTTCCTCCTCATGCCATTGTTCAAATTTTGCTGATTTGTTTCCAGCTGCTAACAAACAGCTGAACTTCTCTCTCTCCTGCAAAACCCTTTTAAGCTTCAGTCTTCTTTTGTTTCTGTATGGCTCTGCACAAATGACAGAAAGTGATCTAACACTCACCAATTGGACTTACCTCCCATCTGTTATTTGAACCTGCTCAGCAACAATTTCCACCACATCTGGTAGTAGCCCCCAGATTTCTTTCAAAGGAACCACTCCTACTTTGGATAAACACTTAGCAGTCCAAGGAGAGGTTGTGTGACTGACAAAAAATACATGATGAAGACAGAAAGTGGACTCAATCTTCCAGCCAGACACAGGAGCTTGGAGGAGCCTCCTCAGCAGTGTCTCTTACCAAATCCCTCAGCTCTCTTTGTTCTTGCCCTTTCCCAGACCTGGTTTGCCCACCTTCCTCTGTAGTTCTGTAAGTTACTGCACATCCTTCTAAGAATTTTTTTTTACTACTTGAAGTTAATCAGAGTCCATTTCTGTTGCTTGGAACCCAAGAATTCTAACCTGCCTTATGCAACCTGGTTTCTTCTCTGTGGAAGCTATGCTAAGCTAAGCACCCCCACTTGGTTATAACCTGCACGAGGCAGGGCAGGGGCACCTTATTGGCATCTCCCTCAAAGGCTACCCTAGCCGTGGCACAAGCCAGGTCTCCATCAGTATTTCTAGGGCTCACGTGAAGCCAACATTCTAATCCAGATATGCACTTCAGCCTTCACCCCCTTTCCACATTCTCAGCTCTCCCCAAATCACTGTGAACCTTCCCAGGAGTCTATCTCCCCTTTCTCTTATTCTACGTGATCTTCCTGGATGACCCCATTCCTCCCTAGCCTTTAGCATCACCTGGGAGCTGTTACTCCTCACAGCTCTGTAGCTGCAGCTCCAAGTTTCCCACACTCTGGACCGGACTGTCCAACTGTGGACTGGATACCTCATCTCGGTAATGATCTTGCCATTTTCCTCCCATGCTTACTTCTCTCTTTTGCCTGTTTCTGTAGATGGTATCACCATGAATCCACTCACAAAGCATGAAAACCTCACATCCTTCTTACGTCTAATGTCTGTCTTCCTGGTACGTTCTCAAGTCCGCCCGCATCTCCTGGCCCCATTCACACACCTCAGGCTCATGTCACTGTTCCTCTGACAACAGATTTCTCTCTGACCTCCATGCTTCTACTTTCTTCTCCCTTTCAATCCATTCTGCATTCTGCGTCCATCAAGGGGATCATGCTAAAGCAAATCCACACTCTTGTGTAAATGTGACTAATGGGAACCTCCTGTATAGTTCAGGGAACCCTACTCACTGCTCTCTGGTGACTGAAAGGAGAAGAAAATCCAAAAAAGAGGGGATATATGTATATGTAACAGCTGATTCACTTTGCTGTATAGTAGAAACTAACACAGTACTGTAAAGCAACTGTATTCCAATAAAAGTTTAAAAAATAAAGTGAATGAATGCAGTTACAGACAGTGATAAAATATTTAGATGAGTCAATACTGAGAGTTGTAAACATCTTTCTCCATAAGAAGATAGGCAAGCATCTGCCAAGAATGTTGGGCTCCACGTTTTTGGTGTTTGCATCTTTATTCATAAAATATCTACTGAGAATACAAAAAAAACAAAGCAAATACAATCATCTCAACCATAAGCCATTCTTCTGAATAAAGCCCTTATTCCTTGACTTGGTACTCAAGGCTGCCGTCTACCTTTCCAGAATTAATCTCTTGCTGCCTCCTGGAAATCTGATGCTTATAACTATATTGAACACAAATTTCACTTGCCAAACACATGCGGTCCTTTCATCTTTTTTTTTTTTTAAGACTCTGGACCATCTTTCTGGTCTCTTTAACCCTGGCAAACATCTACTCATCCTTCCAAATCCAAAGGAAAAGTCACACCCTCTGTTAACACTTTTTAAAAAATAATTTCATGACACTTCTTGAATCCAGCTATTAAGACCTCATCCCATTGTGCAGTACTTACTAAGTACACATCCATTTATATCAAGAGATCATCAGCATTTAGGGCGTGTTTCTTATTCATTTTTGCCTACTTAGCACAAACCTGGCACAACATAGGTGCTCAATAAATTGATCAAAGATCTAGTGTCAAAGGTAGGTGCCTATTGAGGGGTTACCTCGAATCCTCAGAAGCTGGCAGAAATTATGAAGCCTGGCCTTTTCTTGGCATTCTGGACCTGGGCAGAGGAAGGTTCCAGCAGATAGTCCTGGGATGAAGGGATCACTGTGCCATTTAAAAAAGTTCATCATGGCCACATTTTAGGTTCATGAGCTGAGGGGGGATTCAAGCTCTGCTTCAGCCAAAACTTCCCAATATTAGAAGGTAAAATGAGAATGAAAGGAACGGATCTTGTGCCATTTCTGTTTTGCCATCTACAGTGTCCTTCGCCCAGGTTCCCTCTGATGCTGAAAGAGGACAGGACTGTGGCCATCTGTAGTGGGGAAGTCAAACTGGATGCAATAAATACCCCCACACGTGCTAATGTGTGCCAAGTCACTTTAATTGTGTCCAACTCTATGCAATCCTATGGACTGTTGCCCGCCAACCTCTTTTGTCCATTGGATTCTCCAGGCAAGAATACGAGAGTGGGTTGCCATGCCCTCTTTCAGAGGATCTTCCTGATCCAGGGATCAAAGCCTCATCTCTTACGTCTTCTGCATTGGTTCTGCATTGGCAGGTGAGTTCTTTACCACTAGTGCCACTTGGGAAGTCCCATACCACCGTATCAGAGTAATAAAGTAAGAATCTCTGGGGGCGTGCAGAGGCCTGGGCACCTGCAACTTTAAAGCTCCCCAGCTGATCCCAGGGGGCCCCCAGGGCTGAGAACCATGGTTGAGGACCGCATGTTCCTTTAGCTGCATAGCCTTCAATACAGTAGCTCAGAAGTGTTTTCTCCTTAGAGGAAAAGAGTCTCAGTATATTCAGCTTCAGTGAGTTTAGGGTGCAGCCTAGGAGCCTACAATTTTACCAAGCCCCCTGCTCCATGACTCATGATCAGAGAAGCTTGGGAAGCATGGTCTTAATAAAATACATCCTTGTAAAGTAATGCGATCACACTCATTGTTATCTAAGACATTAAAGATTTATTTGAAGGATATCTCTGCCCTCCCCCAGCCCAACCATAGATAGGAAGTTCCAAGAGAAGAGCACTGGTGTCTGTCTTTTTCTCGGTTGTACTGGCACTTAGTAGGCGCATAGTCAATATTTGCTGAAGAGGGAAAAAAAAAAAAAAAGGCAAGGCTTTGGTCTGGTGGATATCTGTGCCCCAAAGTCCATTTTATGTCTTCTCCCCAAGGGAAAAAAATCACAGACTTCTGTGTCCCTTACCAAAAGAAGAAAGAAAAAAAAAAATCCAAATACTGTCTTGTCAGCTTGAGACTCTCCGGAAATGGCATTTTCTGACCCACTCAGTAGAAAAGAAGCAGCTCTTGTCGCCCCACTGTCCACATGGGGACATGGTGTTTGGGGCTGGCTTACCCCGATTATCACCGGAAGGGTTCACCAGAAGATTTCCTTTCCTGCTAAATCTGTGCACCCCATGAGTGTGTTCTAAAAGGCCTGGCTGCCTGGGGGACTTTGGTGATTTATTAGCTCCTGCCTGGGCAACCAGGCTTCTTGGGAAAAAAAAAAAAATCATTGCCGTCTCCAGAGGGATAATTAGGAGCGGAAGAGGAGAGGAAAGTCTTTCCTGCAAGAAACCGGTTCTTCAAAAACTACACCTGCTAAACCCGTTCACCCTCCATGTGCTGGCCAGCGTAGGCACAGCACCGTGAGCACAGACCTGCAGTCCCTCCAGCATCTCAGAACCCCCTCCTTCCAAGACCTCGGCTCAAATCCTTACACTGATGTGACTTGGGAGGAAAACGGTGCGTCCACGCTGAGTCCCAGCTTGAACCCCCTCAGTAATTCTTCACTGCTCACAGAATAAAGGCCTTAACAGGATTTAGGTGGCTCTACTTGATTCAGCCCATGGCCATCTTGGGCTCTGGCCAGACTGGACTATTCAGAGTTCTCCCCCGAAACTGCATTTTTTCATGCCAAGCGACCTCTGATGTGTTGTGGCCTCCGGGGGAAGCCTCTGTAGCTGGTCAGGCAGAACTTCTTCATGCCTTAGCCCTTAGCTCATCATCACCTCCCCCAGAGAGCCTTCCCTGACTGTGCCTTTATTATCTCCCTCTTCCCAGAAGTTAGGTATTTGTTATCCCTGTGATTCCATGGGACTCACTACAGACATAACTCATTTTTTACACACTATCTGTCATCACCCTAGAGTGTTAGGTCACAAAGGCAGGCTCACCACCATCAAGTCTCTGGCAACAGTGCCTATCCTGGGCCTGGTAAGCAGTCACAGGCTCATTCATTAGACACACATTTATTGAGCACCTGCTGTATGCCAGGATACAAAGACAGGCATGATCCTCAAGGAGGTGACAGCCTTGTAAACCCGAGGGGTGAAGGGGGCTCTCCTTTTCCCAGTGTGAGGGGCCGATGGAACTTGGCCTCCCACTAGGGCTGGTGGCTTCCTCTTCTGCTAGGAGGGGCCAGGCCTGAACCCCATCTCTGACAGTCATCAAGGTCCCCATGGCCTGGGCAGTTGGCTTTCCCCACTAACTCATGTAAACAGCTGGCACCTCAGTCCAGCCTGTCTGGTGTCCTAGCAGTTTGGCTGTCTCCCAGCTGACAAGGCTGTTCTCACCTCTGCTCCATAAGAAGGGAAGCTGATGTAAGTGTCTGGGCACAGTCTCGTTCCTGAGCATTAACCCCCAAGTGGTTCGGGCTCTGGCATGTTCCCCAAGGTGATGGCGAGAAGACAATGTAACCCTGCCTGCCTCTTCTACTGCGTGATAGCTATTCTTTCACCTCTACTTTGTGAATTATTGAATTTGTCTTGAGTCCCACCAGGTGCCAGATGGAAACCAGATAGAATCCTCCTTGCCTGATACATCCACATGGAGATGTTTGGAGGGCAGTAGGCTACTTTGGCGGCTGGTTGTGAGTGTGGGGTTTGAAATCAGAGAGCTGAGTGTGAGTTTTGCCACTTGTTTTTCCTGTGGTCATGTATGAATGTGAGAGTTGGACTGTGAAGAAAGCTGAGCGCTGAAGAATTGATGCTTTTGAACTGTGGTGTTGGAGAAGACTCTTGAGAGTCCCTTGGACTGCAAGGAGATCTAACCAGTCCTTTCTGAAGGAGATCAGCCCTGGGTGTTCTTTAGAAGGAATGATGCTAAAGCTGAAGCTCCAGTACTTTGGCCACCTCATGAGAAGAGTTGACTCATTGGAAAAGACTCTGATGCTGGGAGGGATTGAGGGCAGGAGGAGAAGGGGACGACAGAGGATGAGATGGCTGGATGGCATCACTGACTTGATGGACGTGAGTCTGAATGAACTCCGGGAGTTGGTGATGGACAGGGAGGCCTGGTGTGCTGCAATTCATGGGGTCGCAAAGAGTCGGACACGACTGTGTGACTGAACTGAACTGAGCTGAACCAGAAGAAATGGGCATATAGGTCACTTCACATAATGTCCTACACGTTCACCCATGCCATCCCAAATGGCAGGTCTTCCTTCTGTTTTTATGACTGAGTAAAATAAACCAAGCACAGAAAGACAGATACTATATGATTTCGATTACAGTTGTGATCTGTGTGTTGAACTCACAGAACCAGAGAGTAGCATGGTGGTTGCTGGGGGCTGGAGGTGGGCAGAGGGAAATGGGGAGATAAAGGTCAAAGGGTACAAACTTTCAGTTGAAGATGAATAAGATCTGGGGATCTAATGAACAGCCTGGTGACAAGAGTTCACATTCTGGTGTTACATACTTGAAATCTGCTGAGAGAGCAGGTCTTAAGTGTTCTCACTACACACATACAAAAATGGTGACTCTGGGAGGTGATGGATATGTTCATTAACCCAATTGTGATAATCACTTCACAATCACTTAGCATGCATGTGTGCTAAGTTGCTTCAGTTGTGTCTGACTCTTTGCAATCCTATAGACCACAGCCCACCAGTCTGCTCTGTCCATGGGACCTTCCAGGCAAGAATACTGGAGAGGGTTGCCATTTCCTCCACCAGAGGATCTTCCTGACCCAGGGGTCAAACCCCCATCTCTTATGTCTCCTGCATTGGCAGGTGGGTTCTTTACCACCAGTGCCCTCTGTGTCTACCATGATGATTTATACCAAAATCCTTATTATGTTGTACACCTTGAAAAAAAGGGCACCCAGCCTATATCAGCCAATACACACGGTCTGCTATGGACTGGATGCTTGTGTCCCTCGTCATCTTCATCTCAAGTTTATATGTTGATGCCCTAACTCCCAATGTGACGGTATTTGGAGGCAGGGCTTATAGTAATTAGTTCACATGAGGGGGGGCCTTAATGCTCTTATAAGAAGTGACAAGGACCTACTGTATAGCACAGGGAACTCTGCTCAATATTCTGTAACAACCTAATTGGGAAAAGAATAGATACATGTATGCATATAAATGAATCACTTTGCTGTATACATGAAACTAGCACAACATTGTTGCTCAACTATGAAAGTGAAAGTTGCTCAGTCGCGTCCAACTCTTTATGACCCCATGGACTGTACAGTCCATGGAATTCTCCAGGCCAGAATACTGGAGTGGGTAGCCATTCCCTTTTCCAGGGGATCTTCCCAACCCAGGGATTGAACCCCAGTCTCCTGCATTGCAGGTGGATTCTTTACCAGTTGAGCCACAAGGGAAGCCCAAGAATACTGGAGTGGGTAGCCTATCCCTTCTCCAGTGGATCTTCCTGACCCAAGAATCAAACTGGGGTCTCCTGCATTGTAGGTAGATTCTTTACCAGCTGAGCTACTCAACTATATTCCAATGCAAAATAAAAAGTTAAATTAATTTTTTTTTTTTAAAGGGAGAGATGATCTTTCCCTCTCTGCCGTGTGAGGACACAGTAAGAAGGTGTCTGTCTGTAAACCAGAAGGAGAGTCCTCACCAGGAACCAAATTGGCTGGCACCTTGATCTTGGACTTCCAGCCTCCAGGCTGTGAGAAATAGCTTTCTGTTATGGAAGCTTCCCAGCCTATGGCATTTCTGTGATAGCAGCCCAAGCTAATAGAGATGGGGTCACTGATGCCCTGGACATCATGAACAAGCTAATAGCTAAGATTTCTCATTCAGGGACCAGTGGTCAGATGCGCTGCTCTGTGTATGAGCCACCTCCCTTGGTCCTTACATTAACTCCATGAGCCCAGCACTCTCAGTATTCCTTTTTATGAGCTGAGGAAACTGGGACATGGAGAACTGAAGTCAGTCACCGAATCAACACAGCAAGTTGCAAAATCCGGATTCAAGCAAGTGTGACACTAGCACTAGAAGAAAACGTGAGAATATAAAATTAATCTTGGCATGAGGACAGCCTTTCTAAGCACGAGACAAAACTCATGGAGGAAAAGCCTGCAAAGTTAGATACATAAAAAATGTAAGTCTCTGGGATAGAAAAATACCATAAATAAAATAATCGGAAAATGACTCACTGGAAAAACGTTTGCATCATATGAGATAGGGAAACAAAGGATGATTTCATATATTTTTAATATCTATATATGCATTTATATTAGAGAAGGAAATGGCAACCCACTCCAGTATTCTTGCCTACAGAATCCTGTGGACAGAGGAACCTGGTGGGCTGCTGTCCATAGGGTCGCACAGAGTCAGACACAACTGAAGTGACTTAGCAGCAGCAACAGCATGCATTTATATTTATGTATTTTTCAAAGTCCTTGCACATTAATAAGAAAAAGAACCAGCTGGTGCAGTAAAGGAACACAGGCTTTGAGAAGTTAATATCTAAAGAGTTACCGATGGGAAATAAAGTTAAGCAAAGATACTCCATCTCTGTTAAAATTAAAGACATGCAAATTAAAACTGAGATGAGATCATATTATTCACCTGTATGACTGAAAAATATACTTTTTAAAATTACAACAGTTGTTAAGACTTCCCTGGTGGTCCAGTGATTAAGAATATGCCTTCCAATAAAGAGGATGTGAGTTCGATCCTGGTCAGGGAACTAAGATCCCACGTGCTGTGGAGCAGCTCAGCCCACGTGCCACAGCTACTGTGCCACAATGAAAGATCCTGTGTGTCCCAATGAAGACCTGACACAGCCAAATAAATCAATAAATTATAACAAGTATTGCTGGCAAGAGTGTTTAGAACAAAGTACTTGCCAATACTTTGAGGGAGTGTAAATCAATACATCTTTAGAAGGATAATTAGATATTATCTGTGCATGTGTGCATGCTAAGTCGCTTCAGTCATGTCCAACTTTTTGCAGCCCCATGGACTGTAGCCCGCAAGGCTCCTCTGTTTATGGGATTCTCCAGGCAAGAATACTGGAGTGTGTTGCTGTGCTCTCCTCCAGGGGATCTTTCCGACCCACGGAGCAAACCTGCATCTCTCATGTCTCCTGCATTGGCAGGCAGTTTCTTTACTACTAGCACCACTTGGGAAGCCCTAGATGTTATCTGCTGCTGCTGCTAAGTCGCTTCAGTCGTGTCTGACTCTGTGCAACCCCATAGATGGCAGCCCACCAGGCTCCCTCGTCCCTGGGATTCTCCAGGCATGAACACTGGGGTGGGTTGCCATTTCCTTCTCCAATGCATGAAAGTGAAAAGTGAAAGTGAAGTCGCTCAGTTGTGTCTGACTCTTCGCGACCCCATGGACTTCAGCCCACCAGGCTCCTCCATCCATGGGATTTTCCAGGCAAGAGTACTGGAGTGGGGTGCCATTGCCTTCTTCGAGATATTATCTACCCAAAGGTAAAACACACATACCCTTTAACCCAGCAATTCCACTTCTGGAAATTTAATTTTACAAGTGTGTGAAGACCTGTGTGCAAGAATGTTTGTCGCAGTATGTGTGGCAGAGATGGGGAGGCATCCACCAAAGATCCCTGCCTCTCACTCCATTGTATAGCGCTGTCTCTAGAGGGTGGTGGCCCAGCCAAGGACTACATGTCCCAGCACCCCCTGCGGTGGGGCCCTGTGGCTGGTTCTAACTCTGTGACCTCCAGGCCCAGGTGTTTACAAAGTAGGTGTGTCCTTTTCATTTTGTTTTACATCTACAAGCTAAATGCCAAGAACTCTGAGGCCTTGGAAGGTTTAAAAGGGAGAAGGGGCATGACGTCCACCCCTTTGGACTATTGTGAGCAAGACACACACTTTTCTCTTGGGGTTTGTTTGTTACAGCAGCTGCCATTGACCTAATAACTGACTGTCTGTAACAGAAAGAGACCAGAAACAATCTACATGTCCATTGGTAGCAAGCTGGTTAAATAAGCTCTAGTGAAGTCAGACAATAGCTTGTTTTATGGCTGTGAAAAAATAAAACAGATCTATAGCTCTTGGCACAGAAAGGAGTCCAAGATGTATTATTAAGCGAACAAGAAGCAAGACGCAGAACAGCGAGTTCAGTGTGTGCCTATTTACCTACAAAATGTACACACCGATCCCACCATTGCCATGCATACACCATCTCTAAAAAGATACGCTGTCAACTGCTAACCGTGATTACCTTGGGGGACCCGGATGGCCTGTGGTGTAGAACGGGCTTAATTTTCACCTTGATCTCTCTGTGCTCATTGGATTTTTTTCCTGTTTGTAGTTTTCAAAAACTAGCTAATAAATGTTATGTTAAAAAGTCTCCATTGATCTTATTTAGGGAGAAGATAGCCAGCACGGAAGCAGTTTTGAGAAGCGAGGGGGAAGAAACATGTCTGGAGAAGCCGTGTCTGGAGGAGCCTGGGTGTGGGTTGAAAGCACGGATCTGTTAGGCTGGGACTGCACAGCTCTGCTCTCCAGAATCTGGGCTTGGAAAGGAGGAAGGATAACCGTGGGTGTTGAATGAATGGAATTTGCTGCTGCACCTACAGCTCCAATAAGTTTCCGGGCAACTGGCCTTCAATTTCTCAGGTGCCATCTGCGGGCTAGCCTGGCCTGACCACGGGGACACTATCAGGGCACCTGCTGGGGGTAACTCTGAGACTCTCACTTTCTCTCTCGGTCTGGGCTTAGCTCCTTCTCCACACCTAAGCCTACTTTCCCTTTGCCCTGGGAGTGGATCCCTAGTCAGCCCTTCCCACACTTGAATGTGCATTTGCATTGCCTTGGGGTTTTTTTGAAATGCAGATTCTGATTCTATAAGTCTAGGGAGGGGGCCGAGATTCTGCATTTCTAAAATGCTCTGCAGTGAGGCTGATAGGCTGGTCCGTGACCCACAGTATGAGTAGCCAGGTGCTGGCCATCCTGGCACAAATTACATAGTTAGTGAATGTTTATGCATGAAATGGGACTGGCTAATAGATGTTGGGGGACTTCCCAGGTGGCTCCGGTGACAAAGAACCTGCCTGCCAATGCAGGAGACATAAGAGGTGCAGGTTTGCTCCTGGGTTGGGAAGATCCCCTGGAGGAGGGCACGGCAACCCACTCCAGTATTCTTGCCTGGAGAATCCCATGGACTGAGGAGCCTGACAGACTATAGTCCATAGGGTTGCAAAAAGTCAGACACGACTGAAGCGACTTAGCACACAGGCAATGGATCATGAACTGTAGATGACGTGAATTCAGAAAACCAGATTGGAGGCCCAGCTTTCCCATCTCCTGGCCTTGTGACTTTCATAGCAGTTTCCCCAGCTCAATACGCAGATGACAATAAGGTGGACTTCTCCTGGCTGTTGTGAGGGCTAAGCTGGATGAACATGGAAGGGACCCATGTAAACCACAAAGTGCTGTACCCGCCCATCAAAGGGTTCCTCTTTCTCTAATTTCTCCCCATTAGTTTAAGTCTTTTTTTTTGTTCTTTTATTTATTTAGTTATTTTTAAAGTTGAGATATAATTGACATATAACAGTACATTAGTTCCAAGTGTGCAACATAATGATTCAACATATGAATGGATATTTTGTGAAATCACCATGATAAGTCTCGTGAACATCCCATTACCAATGCATAATTTTCTTTTCTTCTGATGAGAACGTGTGAGAGCTACTCTCTTGTGCTGTGTGAGTGCTCAGTTGCTCAGCCATGTCCAGCTCTTTGCGACCCCATGGACTGCAGTTCACCAGGCTCCTCTGTCCATGGGATTCTCTAGGCAAGAATACTGGAGTGGGTTGCCATTTCCTCCTCCAGGGAATCTTTCCGACAACCACGTGGGATGGAACCCACATCTGTGTTTCCTGCATTGGGTGGATTCTTTACCACTGAGCCCCCTGGGAACTCTCTTAGCAACTTTCAAATATGCAATACAGTGTTATTAACTATAGTTACTGCGCTGTAAGATTTGTCTTTCTGATTTTCAAAAAGCGAATCATCTGTTTCCTCATGAACTCCCAATACAGCCCTATAGGGCTCCTTTTCTTCCCCAAATTCTTGAGAGAAATCTCAACAGCTCCACTTCTTCCCCTCGTATTCACCCCCAACTTGTCACATCTGCCTTCTGCCGACTCACCCTCTGAAGCAGCTCTCTCTGAGCAGTCCCATTTTGTCCTGGCCTTGTTTTGCCCTCTGTGGTATCTGAGGCATTAGCCCAATCCCTACTTCTTGAGGAACATGTTCTTTCTTGGCTTTGAGAACACAATGCCTTGGTTTCCCCTTTACCCCGCTTACCAGTCCTTCTCCTGACATTTCAGTTATTTTTCCTGTCCTTACCACTTATCTCTTTATGTCTCACTTAATGGCCCCAACAGCCACTAGTAACCCAGCAACACTCACATCTAATCTATGGTGGGGGTTTAGTTGCTCAGTCATGTCCGACTCTTGCAACCCCATGGACTGTAGCCTGGCAGGCTCCTCTGTCCATGAGATTCTCCAGGCAGGAATACCGGAGTAGGTTGTCATTTCCTTCTCCAGGGGACCTCCCTGGCCCAGGAATTGAACCAGGGTCTCCTGCATTGCAGCCAGATTCTTTACCAACTGAGCTATCAGAGAAGCCCCATCTAATCTATAATTGAATCCAACTGGTAATCTCCCATTCAGTCTGTTCTACATTGGTCCCTGCCAGCTTAGGGCTCATCACAGCTTCCTTTTTCATGGTCGGAGCTGCAAGGAGGAGCAGCTCAGCATCTTTCTTTCATAGACCCTGCTTGCCAGCATCCATTCTGGGCCAGTTTGCTCCACCAAGTGGCAGGGGTGGTTCCAAGGGGGTGGCTTAGGGGACCTTCATCCTCCTTGCAGCCTCTGGAAGTCAATCTAAGTGAACGCAGATAGAGGGGAAGAAGGGAAAGTACTGCTGGAGAATGTTTGAAACCGGCAGGATGGTTCCATTACAAATACCTGATTCCTGACACTGGGGGCCTCAGCACAGCCAGCAATTCTGACATGTTCCTCTGGCCAACTCGCTCTCCCATTCTGCAAACAGCTTTTTCAGACCCTTTCCATACTCTGCCAGTGATCAAAGCCTGCCTTTTGCTGCCTCTCTCAGCAGATGAGTTTGCAACATACAGAATATAGAAACTGTTAGAATGAAACATCTTCACTATCCTGCTGCCAAAAACATAAGTTTTTTCACACTGACCAGCCCCAGGTGGAGGATGGAGCTGGTCAACCCAGTGGCCTTCTGATGCCAACTTCACCGCCCTTCCCACCCCCCAGCCTGTGCATCTTCACCTCCATCTTCACCCCTCAGTGCTCCCTGCCTGCAGTGTCCATGGAGGCCCCACCTTCCACCCGTGCCTGGATCCATGCTAAGGACCTGTCTGCTGTCCGCAGCAGGTCTGAATGCATTCCAGGCATCTACACATGTCCCAGCCAAAGGCTTCATGAGTCAGTGAGTTTATCTTCCTTTTTAACAGCAAGCCTTACAATCTCACTCCAGAGCCTTCATGGGGTACTAAAATTTTCAGGGTTGAGAGCTGCAAGCCTGCCCCCACTTCCTGCAGCATAGCAGTGCCCCCTCGTGGGAGGTGATCCAACTGCAGCTGTTGGAAGCAACACCTCCTGCCTGGCCTCAGTTCCCTGTTGTCTTCCTGGGAGAAGTTAGCCACCATCAGGAGTCCTTTTCATTTTGTATCCCAAAGAGGCAGGTGTTTCAAAATACATGAATCCCAGCAGTTCCAAGGGTGAGCAGGGGCTGGCTTTCTGATCATTCAGGGAGTAAGGAGAGCAGTGTTGCTGTTGGCATTCAGTTATGTCCAACTCTTTTCGATCCCAAGGACTGCAGCATGCCAGACCTCCTTGTCCCTTACTATCCCCCAGAGTTTGCCCAAGTTCATGTCCACTGAACTGGTGATGCTATACAACCATCTCATCCTCTGCTGACCTTTTCTCCCCCTGCCCTCAATCTTTTCCAGCATCAGGGTCTTTTCCAATGAATCTGCTCTTTGCATCAAGTGGCCAAAGTATTGGCGCCTCAGCTTCAGCATCAGTCCTTCTAATGAGTATTCAGGGTTTATTTCCTTTAGGATTGACTGGTTTTATCTTCTTGTTGTTCAAGGGACTCTCAAGAGTCTTCTCTAGCACCACAATTTGAAAGTATCAATTCTTCAGAGCTTAGCCTTTTTTATGGTCCACCTGAAAAAGGTCTTAATAACCTGGATAACCACAATGGTGTGGTCACTCACCTAGAGCCAGACATCCTGGAGTGTGACATCAAGTGGGCCTTAGGAAGCATCACTACCAACAAAGCTAGTGGAGGTAATGGAATTCCTTCTTTCTTCTTCTTCTGTTCACCTAGTTGTGTCCGACTCTTTGCAACCCCATGGACTGTACAGTCCCTGGAATTCCCTAGGCCAGAATACTGGAGTGGGTAGCCTTTCCCTTCTCCAGGGGATCTTCCCAACCCAGGGATTGAACCCAGGTCTCCCGCATTGCAGGTGGATTCTTTACCAGCTGAGCCACAAGGAAAGCCCAAGAAAACTGGAGTGAGTAGCCTATCCCTTCTCCAGAGGATCTTCCTGACCCAGGAATGAGTTGAGCTATTTAAAATCATGAAAGACGAAGCTGTTAAAGTGCTGCATTCAATATGGCAGCAAATTTGGAAAACCTAGCAGTGGCCACAGAACTGGAAAAGTCAGTTTTCATCCCAGTTCCAAAGAAGGAGAGCAATGCTCTTGGGCAAAAGCCGTGGGGACTTTTATATCCAATGCTTAGATATCATCCAGGTCAAAGATGCATTTGTATGGTTACTGAGTCAACAATACTTCTACAGGCCTCGCCCAAACTGTGCAAATCTGGATTCGTGTCCAGGCAGTGGTGTAGAATGGTGTACATTTCAGTTCTGGAAGGTGTTCAGGACACCCTGCAGAATGAACTAGCTGACATTCTCAAATCCATCAGCCCTACCCTCTCCTGCCTCCAGGCCTTTTCTGCCTAGCACAGTTTCCCCTGACTCGTCCATGGCTCAGTCCTTCTCATCCTCAGGTCTCTGTTCAAATGTCACCAGTCTCAAATGTCACTCTGTAAACCCCATGGCTCATTTCCCTCATTGCACTGAGCATGATCTGTAATTCTCTTGCATATCTGTTTATCTATTGCCTTTCCTCCTAGTCAGTCTGCACACCCCATCAGGAAGGGATGCTGTTTCCTTGCTGAGTGTGGAGTCTCAGTCCTTGTCACTGGGACACACCACCACAGGCAGCCAAAATGCATATGACGCATGCTTGTCAAATGAATAACAGGAGAAGAAGCAAAGCCTAAAGCAAGAAGACCTGGGCACCGTGAAGAAATGGAGCAGCCCAAGCTCTTTAGAAAGTGTTTCCCAGTGTTCCATCACACATCATCTCTGGTGTGCAAGTGATTCGTGGATGAAAACTGTATTTTTAAAAACACTTTTGTGTTTGTTTTAATGCATTTTAGAAAATTAGAACTAGAACATCTAGAACATTTAAACATTTAGTTTAAACTAAAACTTTAATTTTCTTACTTAGGATGAGGCTTAAATATGTAGTGAGCATAGAAAGCGTGACTTGATCTGAAGACAAATACTAAGTAAATAATAGTACAAATGGTATACGACTATTGGGGGGAAAGGTGATACTAACAATGACAGAAGTTTGGGAACCTCTGGCTCAGACAATGTTATTTTGGCCAAAGGGAGTCCAAGCCAGAGTAATGTAGACAGACTCATTCAACAAATAATGATTAAGTACCCATGTTTGCCAGCCATTGTGCCAGGCGCTGAGGCCACGGCTCTAAGTAAGATAGATACAGCTCTTGCCCTCATGGAGCCTCTGGTCTGGTGGAGGACCTAAGGAACAAATGGGCAAATATACAATTACAATCCAGGGTGGGGGGAACAAACAGCACGCATAACAAGGGACTGAGAGGTCCAAGAAACCCCAGAGTGGACATCTGAGCAGATCAACAGATGAGCCTTGGCTTGGAGGGAAAGACCATAGGATGGAATGAAGACAATAGGGTAAGACAGAAACAGGTATAGATGAGGTCAGATGGTACCGCGGAGAATCTAAAAATGCATTAGCAAACCACACTGACAGCAGTCAAGAGGATGCCTAACAACGTAGAAAATAAAAAATCAGAACAAACTTGAGCCTGATCTTGGGCTTCTCAAGTAAAGATCCACAAGACTGAACGGATGAGAGAGGCGACGTGGAAGAGGAGAGGTGATAGAGTAGTCATTAGCAAAGAATAGTTTGGGATGTTATTGAAGAGGAAGCCAGAAACAAATTGAATAGAGCTACAGGCAAAAGATTTCACTAAAGAGGCATTTCCAGAGGTAAAAGAATGGGCAACGTGGACATACCAAAAGGTCAGCTTAGTCCACACAAAATAAAACTTACATCCGTGAATCCATCCATCCATTCATCTATCCATCAATCCACCCTTCAGCTATCTGTACAAACATGCATCAGGGCAAACATTTAAAATTATATGGAAAATGCAGAAGTTCTATAAGTATTATTGATATCCAAGCTAGATAAAGCAAATGAAACAGCTTTTCTACAAATTTAAGCCAGAGAAGAACTTTAAAGCAGCATTAAATGCTAGAAAACACAGATCATCATCCATAGTTTTTAAGAATATTTATTCACTAATTTATTTATTTGACTGCACCAGGTCTTAGCTGTGGCATGTAGGGTTTTTCTTTTTCAGTTGTTGCATGCAAGCTCTTAGTTGAGGCATGTTGGGTCCAGCTCCCTGACAGGGACTGAATCCAGGCCTCCTGCATTGGGAGTGTGGAGTCTTAGCCACTGTACCACCAAGGCAGTCCCCTCTATAGAGTTTTGTGGAAAAAAAAGTGACTCTGAATACTTAATATTTAGACAATTCACTTGTGAAGGCAAAAGAAAAGCATTATAAGTTTGAAAAGCATTCCACCTCATTCTCCAAAACGTTTTCTTAAAAGCAGTGATCTGAGAGATGGTGTGAAGGAACTGGGAACAGAGGAAGTCGTACATAAAAGGACAGACTAGGATCGAACAAACTATGGGGTCCAAAGAACTAATGCATTTAGCACTGTTTCTTTCTTTCTTTTTTGGCCGTCCTATTGGCATGTGGGATCTTAGTTTCCCAACCAGCTATCAAACCTGTGCTCTCTGAAGTGGAAATGTGGACGCAACCAGTGAACCACCAGGGAAGTCCCTGTTATCTCTTAATATCAATATTTTTCTTTAAAAATTAGATGTAAAAAGTAATAATCTATACCTCGATAGAGTTGAAAATATTAATAAATAATTTGATCAATCAAATTCAAAATCCAGGGTTAAATCACCGCAGACTAAGAAATTGGCAACAGAGGAAGAGGGGGAGGGAAGGGGCAGAGAGTCCCCCCTACTCATTTGCTCTATTAGAGAAACATACAATGAAGAATTACAAACAGGACATGCATCTTTCAAGGCACTGGAAAATAAAAAAGCAAATTAAGTGCAGCTCATATTAAGAAAAGAGACAGGAAAGGAAAGCAAGGAGAAAACAGTCAAAACTGTACAGCAGATGACAGAAGTGCAGAAGTAGGACTGATTGTGTTAATATTAAAAATCACTAGAAATAGGCTAAACCCCATAATTTTACAAAATGACAACAATAAAGATTTCTCATTTCAACATAAAACCTAGTCAGTCATATTTGTGTTTACAAGACCACCCCAGAACACAAGGATGGAAATATTTTCTATGAAAGTGGAGAGGTTCAGATACAGCAGGAGAATGCCAGTCTAAAGAAAGCGAAGTCAGGTTATTAACATCAGAAAGAGTAGAATCCAAGGCAGGAGACTTTAAATGAGACAAGGGGCAGCATTTCATATTGAGACAGGTTCCCATTCATGGTAGTATTTCCATAGTCATGGGAGCTCAAACACAGTGCCATCTCTCCTCCTCTGTCACTGCTAAATCGATCATGAAGAGATAGAATGCATAAGGTCAAAATATCGAGAGAATAGGTGAAGAGTTGGTGGCAGACAATGAAGAGAGGCTCGCTTGTGGAAGAAGGGAGGCTGACTGGCGAGGGGTGTTGGTTTTGGAAGAGAAAGCTGAAACTTCAGTGGCTGCAGGGAGAAGGGGCATCACTAATGAGAAGAGAGTGGAATCTTCCCACAGCTCTGGAACTGGAGGCACCAGGGACCCAGGTGGGGTGATAGGTGTGGGCAGAAGCACAGTCAATGTTAGAACTCTCTAGAAACAGCAGCTGGACTTGCGGAGCTCCTCTCCCCCAGCCCTACAGCCAGGTTGGAGCCACTTCTTCAGCAGGGCAGAGATGAAGAGATGATCCTTCTTCTGAAACAGGCAGCCTCCAGACATTGTCAAGGTGAAGCGGGGGGAAGGGGGAGGGTGGTGAGATACCTGCCAGAATGCTGACAGGCAGCTTATCTACCTCAAGCTGACAAGTGGAAGCTCCCCCTTGAGAGAAACTGACCAGTCAAGATTCCAAGTAATATCTACCAAAGCACAATTTATTAAGAGTAAAGCTGCCATATCCTGCTGAGATCCATATCATTACATGTAATACAGAATCATAACTCAGTATAGAAATAGGTCATAAGAAAAAAAAATGATCCTCTCAACAGATTCTGAAAAGGCACTTAGTAAATTCAACATCCATCACTAATTAAGAAAAAAATTACCTAAGAAACCAGGAAGGCTGGATCTTCAACAAGAGAAAGAATATACATCTTAAACCCGCAGGGACTTGAAGGATTAAATAGTATCAATAGCTAGCTTTTAAAAAGAAGTTTTATTGACATATAGTTGATTTACAATGTTGTGATTTCTGCTGAACAGCAAAGTGACTCAGTTATACATATACTCCTTTTCCATATTCTTTTTCCATTATGGTTTATCATAGGATATTGAATAGAGTTCCCTGTTCTATACAGTGTATGCCTGCTAAGTTGCTTCAGTCATGTCCAACTCTTTGCAGCCCTTTGAACTACAGTAGCCAGGCTCCTCTCTCCATGGGATTGTCCAGGCAAGAATACTGAAGTGGGTTGCCATGCCCTCCTCCAGGGGATCTTCCTGACCCAGGAATTGAACCCACGTCTCTTATATCTACCTACCCTGGCAGGTGGGTTCTTTACCACTAGCGCCAACCTGGGAATCCCACTCATTCTATTCAGTAGGATCAGGACCTTGCTATTTGTTCATCCTATATATAATAATTTGCATTTGGTACCCAAACCCAATATTTCCCTGTCCTCCCCTTCTTCTTGGCAACCACAAATCTGTCCTCTTCAATAGCTAACTTTGATTGAGAGCCATGTGGCAGCCATAGTTCTAACTATTTTCGTATCTGTTATCTCATTTAAACCTCATCACAGTATCACTAGGTAGGTATTTGTATTAACCTTACAAGGAAAGGAAATTTGAGGAAATTTGGCACAAAAGAATAATCTGCCAAAGACCCAAAGTACTGATCAGTGAAGCCAGGATATAAACCCAAGTGTTTTGACTCTAGTGCCTGTGCTGGAACCTCCGGGCTATGAATCTCATTAAAGTCAGGCAAGACAAAGATGCCTGCTAACACAATTAATATTTAATATTGTTCCATAATTTATAGACAGTTCAATTAAAAGTTTAATAAATGGAGAGATGGGAAATCGTAATATTAGAAAGACATCCATACTTCTCAAATTAATCTATAAATCAAGTGTAATACCAATCCAAATCCCAAGAGGATTTTAAAAATTGAATTTGACATTACAATTACAAAGTTTCTTTTGGATGAATAAATTAAAAATAAGAGCCAATGCATTGTGTTAGAGGAAGAATCATGGGGAGGAAGCTACAGTGTCATACAATATATATTATAAAGCCGCAGTAATTAAAACGGTGTGGTTCTCAGAAATAGGCAAATGGATTTATAGAACAGAATACAAAATCAGAAATAAGCACAGCTATATAAGAAACGCATGATAAAGGTAGTATTTCAAGTCGGTTGGGAAATTATGCATTACTGGGACTTTGTTAGGACAGAGTCCCAACATAGCTGGAAACAAAGCTTAATTGATTAAGCCGGATTTCCTCATTTACATCTACACCAATATTAATTCAAGATAAATGAAACATTTCAATGTTGAAAAGAAAACAATGGAGTAAGAGATTAAAATTTCAGTAAGAATGTATATATTCTTGAGACTTGGAGAGACTATTACCATGATATCAAAGAAGAAAGCAGAAGTTAAAAGTTCTGGGGAATTCCCTGGTGGTACAGTGGTTAGCACTCAGTAATCTCACTGCTGGGGCACTGGGTTCGATCCTTGGTTGGGAAATCAAGATCCCACAAGCTTTGAGATGTGACCAAAAAAAAACTTAAAGTTTTAGAAGACAAAGAAAGTAACCACAAGAGGAAATAAAATGACAAAAAAAAAAAAAAAGCAAATGGTATTCCAAATAGGATAGACAAATATTTAATATATTTAATAAATATAGTTTTATAAATCAGTAAGGAAGACACCCCAACAGAAAACTGAGAAAAAGACAACGGATTCTCGAAAGAAGGTATAAAACTAGTAAAATATAAAATACTAGTGGTAAAGAACCTTCCTACTAATGCAAGAGACAGAAGAGATGAGGGTTTGATCTCTGGGTCTGGAAGATCCCCTGGAGGAGGAAATGGCAACCCACTCCAGTATTCTTGCCTGGAGAATTCCATGGACAGAGGAGCCTGGCAGGCTACAATCCATGGGGTCACAGAGTTGGACATGACTGAAGCGACTCAGCATGCAAAATAATAAAATTCATTAGATAGCAAAGAAACACAATTTCAATCTAAATAAGATAGCGTTTTGAAACTACCACAAAGTTAAGAATTATTTAAAGTTATCCATGGTGCACAGAAATATGCACCCTCATACAATTCCAGGGTTTCAAATAACTTTAAGTTTAATGGAAGACACTTGTTAGAACTCAGCCTGTTGAAATGTTAAGATATTTACTGAAAGATTTATATTATAAGCTTGCTCAACACATTCTTCTTTAGTTAAAGTGGTAAAATAATGGAAAGAACTTATATGCACACAATACTATATTGATTAAAAAGTGATGGTATATGCATTTTATGAAACGCTATGCTGCCATTATGAGCAAAGTTTCAGAAAATGTTTAAGATAATGGGAAAATGCTGGTGTTAAACTGGTAGGCAAAAAAAAGAAGTTAGAACTTATCATATTACACATGGTAAGTGGTCTTTGTGTGTGGGTGTGTGGATATCAAAAGGGAGGACATAGTTAGTTAGATACCCCTGGATAGTCTGTTGTTCTCTAAGTCTCCCAACTATGTAAAAAAATATGATTTGCTGTTCTTAATGATTTTTCCTGAAAGATGTGTAGATAGAATAGCCTGCTCTTCATTTGATATTCATACAAGATAAGTTCAGTCACTTAGCCGTGTCTGACTCTTTGCGACCCCATGGATCACAGCACACCTGGCTTCCCTGTCCACCACCAACTCTTGGAGCCTGCTCAAACATGTCCATTGAGTTGGTGATGCCATCCAACCATCTCATCCTCTGCTGCCCACTTCTCCTCTTGCCCTCAATCTTTCCCAGCATTAAGTTCTTTTCCAAGGAGTCAGTTCTTCACATCAGGTGGCCAACGTATTGGAGTTTCAGCTTCAGCATCAGTTTTGCTGCTGCTGCTGCTGCTGCTGCTGCTGCTGCTGCTGCTGCTGCTGCTGCTGCTGCTGCTGCTAAGTCGCCTCAGTCATGTCCAACTCTGTGCAACCCCATAGACAGCAGCCCACCAGGCTCCCCCATCCCTGGGATTCTCCAGGCAAGAACGCTGGAGTGGGTTGCCATTTCTTCTCCAATGCATGAAAGTGAAAAGTGAAAGTGAAGTCGCCCAGCTGTGCCCGACTCTTAGTGACCCCATGGACTGCAGCCTACCAGGCTCCTCCATCCACAGGATTTTCCAGGCAAGAGGACTGGAGTGGGGTGCCATTGCCTTCTCCGAGCATCAGTTCTTCCAGTGAATATTCAGGACTGATTTCCCTTAGGATTGACTGGTTTGATCTTGGCTCTCAAGAGTCTTCTCCAACATCACAGTTCAAAAGCTCAATTCTTTGGCACTCAGCTTTCTTTATAGTCTAGCTCTTACATCCATATGTGACTACCGGAAAAACCATAGCTTTGATTAGATGGACTTTTGTTAGTAAAGCAATGTCTCTGCTTTTTAATATGCCGTCTAGGTTTGTCATACTTTTTCTTCCAAGGAGCAAGTGTCCTTTAATTTCATGGCTGCAGTCACCATCTGCAGTGATTTTGGAACCCAAGAAAATCAAATCTGTCAGTGTTTCCATTGTTTCCCCGTCTATTTGCCATGATGGGACCAGACACCATAATCTTCATTTTCTGAATGTTGAGTTTTAAGCCAACTTTTTCACTCTCCTCTTTCTTTTAAAAAAATTTATTTTATTTTATTATTATTTTTTAAATTTTACTTTACAATACTGTATTGGTTTTGCCATACATCAATATGAATCCGCCGCAGGTGTACATGAGTTCCCAATCCTGAACCCCCCTCCCACCTCCCTCCCCATACCATCTCTCTCACTCTCCTCTTTCACTTTCATCAAGAGGCTCTTTAGTTCTTTGCTTTCTGCCATAAGGGTGGTGTCATCTGCATATCTGAGGTTATTGATATTTCTCTGGGCAATCTTGATTCCAGTTTGTGCTTCATCCAGTCTGGCATTTTGCATGATGTACTCTGCATGTAAGTTAAATAAGCAAGGTGACAATATACAGCCTTGATGTACTCCTTTCCCAATTTGAAACCAGTCTGTTGTTACATGTCTGGTTCTAACTGTTGCTCAGGAGGCAGGTGAGGTGATCTGGTGATCCACAGAGTCAAAGGCTTTAGTGTAGTCAATGAAGCAGATGTTTTTCTGGAATTCTCTTGCTTTTTCTACGATCCAATGGATGTTGGCAATTTGATCTCTGGTTCCTTTGCCTTTTTAAAATCCCTCTTGAACATCTGGAAGTTATTGGTTCACATACTGTTGAAGCTTGGCTTGGAGAATGTTGGGCATTATTTTGCTAGTGTGTGAGATGAGTGCAATTGTGCGGTAGTTTGAACATTCTTTGGCATTGCTTTTCTTTGGGACTGGAATGAAAACTGACCTTTTCTAGTCCTATAGCCACTGCTGAGTTTCCCAAATTTGCTGGTATATTGAGTACAGTACTTTCACAGTATCATCTTTTAGGATTTGAAATAGCTCAGCTGGAATTCCATCATCTCCATAGGTTTGTTCATAGTGATGCTTCCTAAGGCCCACTTGACTTCACACTCCAGGATGTCTGGTTCTAAGTGAGTGATCACACCATCATGGTTATCTGGGTCATTAAGCTCTTTATTTTGTATAGTCTTTCTGTGTATTCTTGCCACCTCTTTTTAATATCATCTGCTTCTGTTAGGTCCATACCATTTCTGTTCTTTATCGTGCCCATTTTTGCGTGAAATGTTTCATTGGTATTTAATTTTCTTGAAGAGATCTTTAGTCTTTCCCATTCTATTGTTTCCCTCTTTCTTTGCATTGCTCACTTAGGAAGCCTTTCTTTTTTTTTTTTAATTTTAAAATCTTTAATTCTTACATGCGTTCCCAAACATGAACCCCCCTCCCACCTCCCTCCCCATAACATCTCTCTGGGTCATCCCCATGCACCAGCCCCAAGAATGCTGTATCCTGCGTCAGACTTAGACTGGCGATTCGATTCTTACATGATAGTATACATATTAGAATGCCATTAGGAAGGCTTTCTTATCTCTCCTTGCTATTCTTTGCAACTCTGCATTCAGACAGATAATTTTCCTTTTCTCCTTTGCCTTTCGTGTCTCTTGTTTTCTCACCTATTTATAAGGCCTCCTTAGACAACCATTTTGCCTTTTTGCAATTCTTCTTCTTGGGGGATGGTTTTGATCACTACCTCCTGTGCAATGTTACAAACTTCCGTCCACAGTTCTTCACGCACTCTGTCTATCAGATCTAATCCCTTGAATCTATTTCTCACTTCCACTGTATATTCATAAGGCATTTGATTTAGGTCATACCCAAATGGTCTAGTGGTTTTCCCTACTTTCTTCAATTTAAGTCTGAATTTGGCAATAAGGAGTTCATGATTGGAGCTAGTCAACTCCCGGTCTTGTTTTGTTGACTGTGTAGAGCTTCTCCATCTTTGGCTGCAAAGAATATAATCAAATTGATTTTGGTATTGACCATCTGGTGACATCCATGGTGACGTCCATGTGTAGAGTTGTCTCTTGTGTTGTTGGAAGAGGGTGTTTGCTGTGACCAGTGTGTTCTCTTGGCAAAACTCTGTTAGACTTTGCCCTGCTTCATTTTGCATTCCAAGGCCAAACTTGCCTGTTACTCTAGGTATCTCTTGACTTCCTGCTTTTGCATTTCAGTCCCCTATGATGAAAAGGGCATCTTTTTTTGGTGTTAATACAAAACCCTTTCCAATTTTGCTCCCAAGGCATTTATAAATTCTAAATTGGAAACTTTAGTAGAGGCATATGGTCCATTTCAGTGAAACAACTTATAACAGCAATTGCAAAGAAAAAAACATATACATGCATAAGTTTATGAGATGATGTGGAAGAGCCTAGGAGGGGGACCTCCGAGAAGAGAAACCTGAGGGTGAAGGGCTGGGAGGAAATTCCATTTTCCTTTGTGTATCTTATGATTTTTTGTCAAGTGTATTTTTGTTTTGTTTTGTTCTGTTTTCAATCGAGAGTGCAGAAGGGGAAAAAATAGGCATTGGAACCAGACATGTCTGAGTTTGAGTCTCTGTTTTCCCACTTACTTGTGTACAGCCTTGAGCAAGTCACTGACCTCTCTCTGAGCCTCAGTTTCCCTATTAAAGGGTAGAAAATAAGCCTTACTCTGCAAAATTGTGGAAGGGATTGATGGTTATGCATGAAATTTCCCTGTGTGTTGGCTGGTGCATAGTAGGCACTTGTTAGCCATGGCTATTATGATTAATCTTGTATCTGCCTGAGATTGTATGCAGAGCTGAAGCAGAATGCAATTATCCAGGTTGGAACAAAGCCAGGATACCTGAGTCTTGCAAAACATGCTGTTGAATGTTCAATCAAGATATGTAAGTACATACAGCCGCAGAACATACCCAGTGCTTTCCCCCAGGGTTTGGGAAGTAAAATGCATTTTACCATGGCACATCTGCTCGTTTTTTTAAATTCCACAACTAATTAACCAGAATCCTCATCAGCCATCTCCATGTGGATTAACTAAACATGTCAGCAAACCCTGACCCTTTCCTGTTAAATACAGGCGATTTCTTCTTCCCACCAGTGCCTCCAGCAAGATGCTGAGTGCCTGGAGAGTTGAATTGCAAAATCTAATGTTCATTTAACCCACTATAAGGCATTTCTCAGGTGGTGCTAGTGGTAAAGAACCTGCCTGCCAATGCAGGAGATCTAAGAGACACAGGTTTGATCACTGGGTCAGGAAGATCCCCTGGAGGAGGGCATGGCAACCCACTTCAGTATTCCTGCCTGGAAAATCTCATAGACAGAGGAGCCTGGCAGGCTATAGTCCATAGGTCCCAAAGATTCAGACATGACTGAAACGACTTAGCATGCATGCAGGCACTTCTCACACAGTAGGTCAGTTTGATAGTTCTTCAATAGTAGGAAGGCACCATATCTTAGTGGTTAAACCCACATAGTCTCTGGAGTTGGTCTGACATGGCTTCTATTCTGCTTGATCACCTCTTAATTGAGAAATCATGGGTAAGTTATTTAACCTCTGTAAACCTCAGTTTTTTCATCTTAAGTGGGGCTAATTATGGTGCCTACCTCTTAGGATTATGGTAATAAATAAGGGTGAGGACAGATGAGCATTAAAGGTATTTCACACAATGTCTGGCACAGCCCCCCAAAAAATTTAAAAAAGGACAAACAAAGAAGTATGTGCTTTTGCATTATAAGATTCCAAGGAAGAATCTTGTCATCACACAAGCAACAGGGAAGTCACCCACTGAAGGAAGATGTATGAGGCTGAGTTCTCTGTTAGGAGCCCTGTAATGACCAGAAAAAGCATCACAAAGAACATGTATATTGTCCACTGTGTTGTTTATAAATAATTTGCTTATCAAATATCCTCAAAGGAAAATGTGAGAAAAACTGTTTAAAAGTATGATCACATTCTGGTTGAAAACATTTTCTTGGTTTTCAATGAAAAAGAAATAAAGCAATATTCCTTTAAGAAGGAAATCCTTTTAGAAAATCCCGAAGTCTGGCTATTACTACGATTATCTAATGTTGTTGTTATTGAGTCGCTAGGTCATGTCCATCTCTTTGAGACCCCGTGGACTGTAGCCCACCAGGATCCTCTCTCCATGGGATTTCCCAGACATACTGGAGTGGGTTGCCATTTCCTTCTCCAGCAAACTTCTTCACCCAGGGATCGAACCCACGTCTCCTGCTTTGGGAGGAGGACTCTTTACCACTGAGCCACCAGGGATCTCTCATACATCAATGTTTTTTAAAGGGGTGGGCTATCATATAAATGTAACTAATTATTATTTAATTCCAAGCACTTATGTGAAAAGTAGTTGTCTGATTAGCAAGGTGGTAAAAGGAGAGATGTCAGAAGTTTTTTTTTTTTTTTTCTGATTGTACAAGATAGTTATGGAGAAGACATGGATTTTTCCTTATTATATCTTGACACGGAGTCAGGCAGTCATTATTTAACTGCTATTAAACCTAAGAATCAGGGCTTCTCAGGTGGTGCTATTGGTAAAGGTTTGATCCCTGGGTGGGGAAGATTCCCTGGAGGAGAAAACGGCAACCACTCCAGTATTCTTGTCCGGAGAATCCCATGGAGAGAGAGGAGCCTGGCAGCCTATGGTCCATGGGGTCACACAGAGTTGGACACAACTGAAGCTACTTAGCAGAATCTGGACACGGGAGAAGGCAGTCACTATGTAACTGCTATCAAACCTAAGAATCAAAAGAATCTAACCTAAGAAAAGCCATGGCTTCAAAGGCAGCTCTTTAGTCTGTCTTATTTTTAAAGAAATATTTTTTGTCAAAAGTCCATTATTTCCCAGAAAAAATTTACAAGTTATTCCCCAAATCTCAGATCGCGTCCCACCTCCTAGCTGTTTTAAAAACCCGCGGAATGTGTCCAGCACGACCCCAAAGGAAACAATTTCAGTGCAATGATGAAAGTTCAGGCCTGAATTCTGATCCAGTCTCCATCACTCACAATCAGGGCACATTGAACAAAGCACTCCAACTCTGAGTCATTTTCTACACAGAAGGAAGGGAGAAAGTAACATATTTGTAAAATGGATAATTTAAAATGTAACATTAATGTTAAGTGTCAGCTTGACTGGGCTAAGAGATGCAGAGATAGCTGGTAAAATGTGATACTGGGTGTGTCTGTGAGGGTGTTTCTGGAGGAGATTAGCATTTGAATCCGTGGACTCAGCAAAGAGAGTAAATTGTTCTTTGCCGCCAAAGTGCTAGGGCATCATCCCATGCGTTGAGAGTGCAGATGAACAAAAAGATGAGGAAGGGCAAATTCATTCTCTTCTTGAGCTGGGACATCCCTCTTTTCCTGACCCTGGAAGTCAGGGCTTCTGGTTCTCAGACCTTCGGGCTCAGACTGGGATTCACACCATTGGCTCCCCCGGTTCTCAGGCCTTCAGACGTGGACTGGATTCCACCACCTCTCCCAGGCCTCCAGCTTGCAGACAGCAGATGGTGGGACTTTTGAGCCTCTGCAACTACGTGAGACAATTCCTATAATAAAACTCCTTTTATACATAATCTATAAATATCCTATTGGTTCTGTGTCTCTGGAGAAGCCTGGCTGATACAGTCTCTCATGGGGCTTCTGTGAGGGTTAAATAAAGTGTATTATAACGTGGCTGCACAGTGCCCTACATGTGACCATTGAAGGATTTGAGGGAGCAAGGCCACCAGCTGCAGGGCTGGGCAGGGCAGGCAGAAGACTGAAGGTAGAATGAAAAGTTTGAGATCACCACTGGGGGACAGAGAGAGGGGATCACAAGGCTCACAAACCACTTGGAAGTGCTCAGGGCTTTCCAGAAGTGTGGGATCCATAATTCAACACTGGCATCAGCACCAGTGGAACATATTTCAAAAGTGAGGAATAAACCAGCAAAGGAGAGCGGAGCAAATGTCTACCTGCTTTCTTGTGTGTGTGCCCAGTTGCTCAGTCATGTTCGACTCCTTGCAGCCCCCTGGACTACGCCCACCAGGTTCCTCTGTCCATGGGATTCTTCAGGCTAGAATACTGGAGTGGGTTGCCATTTCCTCCTCCAGGGAATCTTCCCAATCCAGGGATCAAACCCATGTCTTCTGTGGCTCCTGCATTGGCAGGAGCATTTTTTACCACTGAGCCACCTGGGAAGCCCTTGAATTCCTGAGTTTTTATTTTTTCTTAAATTTTATGAAGCAGAGGTCACATTCTGGGCATAAAAGTGCCTGCATCAAGTCCATGACCCAAAGTTGTGCCAACTGTCTCTTTCCCCAGGGGTTCCAGTCAAGGGAGAAACAGGGTGGAATCCAGTTGCCACCAGGTTTACTAAGTGTGTCCTGTGCAGCTGGTTGACCGGGAGTGATGCCTGTTTTGCAGGAGGTGGGTGGTGACCCAGGGCTTCATACAGGGGGTCCCCTTGACCATGGTTTGAACCAAATGTGGTTCCTCAAAGGCAGGCTATCCAGGCCCCATGTCCAAGGGAGTGATATGAACCCCCTTACCTTATAGCTCCCTTCTCCTGTATTTTCCCAGAAAGGGTTTCGCCTATTAGTATCAGAGAGGGTGGGGTGGTGGGGGGAGAAAGAGAAGCTCTATTTCAGTTTGTTTATTGCTCTAAAGCATCTGTTACTTTGCTATGTTGTGCAGGGAAACCTGGCATCTCATATTCATAAACCAGGCTGTTTTGGGTTTAATTGTGTAGCTGCTGCTGCTAAGTCGCTTCAGTCATGTCCGACTCTGTGCAACCCCATAGACGGCAGCCCACCACGCTCCCCCGTCCCTGGGACTCTCCAGGCAAGAACACTGGAGTGGGTTGCCATTTCCTTCTCCAATGCAGGAAAGTGAAAAGTGAAAGTGAAGTCGCTCAGTTGTGTCCGACTCCTAGCGACCCCATGGACTGCAGCCCACCAGGCCCCTCCGTCCATGGGATTTTCCAGGCAAGAGTACTGGAGCTAACTTGAGCTATCAAAGGGGATCTGGGGTGGCCTGGGAAGATTTTCAAGGGAGAAGCAAATGAACCTCCAGGGCTACCGTACTTAGAAGACAATCATGTGTTAACCCCACCCCTGTAAGGGACGCATACATAGCTCTCCGTCTTGGGTGTGAGGGAGCCTGGGCCCCCACTGGAGCCACGAGAGAACAGCTGATTTCTGATGACCTGACCCTGGGAGTCAGCCAGGCTGGGCCAGAGGTGGTCTATCGAAATCTCTGAGTCCCTGGTTTTTGGAAACCAGACAGGATTGATCCAGTGACTATGGGCCAGACCTTCTTTTTAAGAAATTTCATTTACTTTTGGCTGTGCCGGTCTTCGTGGATGTGCAGGCCTTCCCTAGTTGTGGTGAGCGGGGACTACTCTCGTGCTGTGGAGCATGGGCTCTAGGCGCTCAGGCTTCAGGAGTTGCGGCTCTCAGGCTCTAGAGCACAGGCTTAGTCGTTGCGGTACACAGGCTTAGTTCCACAGCACATGCAATCTTCCTGGACCAGGGATCAACTGTGGCCCAGACCTTCTGCTTGGTGTTGTACCCGAGACCTCATTTCTTCCTGACACCATGACTAGGTTGTTGTTCAGTCGCTCAGTCATGTCTGATTCTTTGCAACGTCATGGACTGCAGCACACCAGGCTTCCCTGTCCTTCACTATCTCCCAGAGTTTGCTCAAACTCATGTCCACTGAGTCAGTGATGCCATCCAACTATCTTATCCTCTGTCGCCCCCTTCTCCTCCTGCCCTCAATCTTTCCCAGCATCAGGGTCTTTTCCAATGAGTCTGTTCTTTGCATCAGGTGGGCAAACTATTGAAGCTTCAGGTTCAGCATAAATCCTTCTAATGAACATTGAGGGTTGATTTCCTTTAGGACTGACTGGTTTAATCTCCTTATGGCTAGGTGGGTGCCATGTTTTAGGGAAGGGTCCCCATTTTATCCCCAGTAGAGGAACATCTCTGGTAAAAATCTAGAACAAAATGGAATCTATAGGGACACACAACGAGGCCACTCTGGTAAAAAGTGAAATTTGAAGGTTAGAGCCCCAAGTTCAAATGTTCTGATCTTCACAGGGTTTTCTTAGCTTCTCTCAGTTCCCTCTTCAGAGACTGTGGACTGAGTTGCTGCTAAGTCACTTCAGTCGTGTCCAACTCTGTGCGACCTCACAGACAGCTGCCCACCAGGCTCCCCCGTCCCTGGGATTCTCCAGGCAAGAACACTGGAGTGGGTTGCCATTTCCTTCTCCAATGCATGAAAGTGAAAAGTGAAAGGGAAGCTGCTCAGTCGTGTCTGACCCTTATCATGGACTACAGCCTACCAGGCTCCTCCATCCATGGGATTTTCCAGGCAAGAGTACTGGAGTGGGGTGCCATTGCCTTCTCCGTGGACTGAGTTAGCCTCTGAAGAATTTTCTTGTATTTGAGGCTTAGAGGAAAAAGGGTAGCTAGGCTTTCTTCAAGCTATTTCTCACAGACCCTTAAATTAAAGAGGGAAAAAATGGAGAAGCGATTGGTACTGTGTCCTATAAGAGTGAAAAAACACAACTGTCTATGTCTGAAGGTGTGCCTAGCAATAAAGAATGGCAATCAAGGTAGATGTCGAGATGGATCAAATCCTGCCTAACTTCTCACAAGGGATAAAGCTGAGAGTAGATACTTTCCCCTCCATTTTACAGATGGAAAAACTGAGGTAAGGGAAGTTACCTGAGGTCATCCAGCTCAAAAGTGGCAGAGGTTTGACCTCAGCTCTGTCTGACCCAGTGCCTGCCTTGGAGGGTGAAGCTGCAGGACCTGAGATCCAGGGAGGAGACATGAGATGCGAAGCCCCTTCTACTACAGAGTCCTGGCCAAGGGACCAGGGAGACTTCTTCTGTCCTCTTGGAGAAGCATCGCGAATAAAGCCTCTACATTTCCTTCCGTCTTGGCAGGAGCTTCAATTTAGAGTCAGATGATCTTGGATTTGAAGCTCAGCTCAACATTTTACTAGTATGTTCTTAGGCAAGCTACTGAACTTCTCTGTTCCTCAGGTTTCTTATCTACAAAACAGAGATGATAATAGTAATAGCTCAGAGGGTGGTTGTTGCAAGGATTAAGTGAGATAATATAATGAGATAGATCACATGAAGCCCTTAAGATGGTCCCTGACACGTAATAATAAGCACTTTGTGTTAGATGTCAAGATTAATTAATTACATGATGACATTTTGGCCAAACATGGCTTAGCTTCCTTCCTGACCCTGTGTTTCTTCCTCTCCCCCTGTCTCTGTGATTTGCTCAGAATTGGAGCCCTTATCCCACCTGGTGCAGGTCCCACCTGTTGCTTCAGGAAGCAGGTCTGGAAACCACTCTCTGGCAGATCCAGAACCTCTCTGTGGGGTGCTCCAACTTTTCCTGCAGGTTCAAGGGCTGGTGGGAACTTTTGGAGTGCCTGCTTTTGGTTTTGTGTTCAAGATGCATTTTTCAAGCTAGCTTCATCAGGAATACAAGTAGAAATTATATTTTCATTTCTACCTATATCTATTTTTAAAATTCAGTTTAGAATCAGGAAGTAAAGAGGGTTGTGATGATGAAATGCTAACCTCTAATCTCAACAAAAGGGAAGCATACAATTCAACTATCATCTAATGTTTAATCCTTAAGCAAAAAAAAAGGGGGGGGGGAGGAAAAACCCAGTTAAGTGGTTATTCCAGCCATTCCAGTGACTTCCTGAGATAGCTCACTTCATTATTATTATTATTATTATCATTATTATTATTTTATTATTATTTTTGATGGTGTTAATTATGATGCCTTGAACTTCCCATCTATCATCTATGACACAGGCAGGCCTTTCAGGAACAGCTCTTCTGGAATAGCTTTTCAATTACTTCCTTGACCTCCAGAGAACTCCTGAACTCAGGGAATATTAATCAGTGAGAACTCCCACGAAGGCCCCTGTCTGAATCCAACACCTGGCCCCACACAACGGCCTTCAGCATCCAGTGCTGGATGCTACACCCAAACAACAAGCAAGACAGGAACACAAGCCCATCAGCAGACAGGCTACCCACGGACACTCCAAAATGCACCAACTCACATAGCCCTGCCCATCAGAGGGGAAAAAAACTCACCTCCACCCATCAGAATGCAGGCACAAGTCCTTTCCAACAGGAAGCCTACCCAAGCCACTGGACCAACTTCACCCACCGAGGGTAGAGACCAGAAGCAAGAAGAGCTATGTCCCCACAGCCTGGGAAAAGGAGACCTCAAACACAGTAAGTTAGATAAAATGAAAAGACAGAGAAATACCATGCAGATGAGGAAACAAGCTTAAAAACCCGTAAGACCAAATAAATGAAGAGGAAATAGACAAGCTGCCTGAAAAAGAATTCAGAGTAATGACAGCAAAAATGATCCAAACACTTCTATCTTAGAACTCTTGGGTCCAGGTAAAACTATTCTCTTCCCTCAACCCTTGTCCACTAAACCAGTTTTTTTAAAGTTTCCTCCGGCTTCTCTGACATATCTGACTCTCTTTTAGAGAGTATGAAACCCTCTGCCTTGCTGGGCTGATGTTCTGGGCAGCAGCTGCCTGATGCAGGAAGGCTGGGGAGCATCCACTAAGTGTCTTCTGCCACTTTCTCTCAGCCTGTGACTCTCAGAGAAGGAAGCATAAATGGTCAATGTGTTTAGGAACTGGCATCTTTTTGCAGTTTATCATATTCTGCAAATGCTATAAAGTGATCTGAATTTGCCCAAAATGGAGCATATGGTTAGCAGGATTGTTGCTATGGTCTGGGAATCTTAATGCAGCTGAGTTCACCTCCCTCGCTGATCCCTAAGACTCTCTTTGGAAATCCCACATATGCTATTTTTTAAGTAAAGTCAGAGATAAAGATTTTCATGTGAATGTTCTCAATTATAAAATTTTGGCATGTGTTTTTAAACAACATCAACAGCTACTGAAAACACAAGAAGAACCAAATCAAATGTCAGTTCCCTGACACTGCAGCCTACTGACGGCCAGTTTACAACCTGTGTACCTTAGGCCACTGGCATCTTCTTGCTTTGACCAGATGTTTATGAAAGACCAATTAAGGGCCAAGAACTTGAGAAGATGTTTCAAGAAAAGAAGCGTGCATAAGACCCACAGTTCTTGCTACTGCAGATCCTGCAAATAAGTAAATTAAGGCAAGAACCTAAGGCATCAGTTTCTGAGATGCTATGAAGTGTCTTCAGCTTCACAAGGTCACTGGGAACTTTCTGTCCTCATTTTGCTGAGTGGTTACGATTTTACCACGGAAGTCAGCTGCCCCTATGCACATGTTTGTCCCTACTCCTGTGGGCTTCCTGCAAGCTCTGCTTTCTCTCAGCTCGGTGTGACTTGATACTTTCCACTCTGACATGGGTGGACATGCATTCTGGTACCCTCTTTAGAGCACAGAGAGGGGTAGTAACTGAGGGACACAGAGGAAAGGGATAGAGAGAATGCAAGGGCAGAGCCTGAGAGCAGGCCTTAGAGCCTGCGGTGTTCATGTGGTTCCTGACATCTGCCCTCCTGACAGCACCGATGTCTGCACTGCCCACCAAGAATAGAGCACCCGCGAGGGAAGGTGCCCAGAATGGTGCTGAGCACTTGTTAAGGTCACAGAATCACCAGGAGCCCTCATGTCTGCTCCTCCCAGCAGCCCTACAGAGGACATGCTTTGCTATTCATATTTTGCAGGTGAGCACACTGAGCATAGATGAGGTGACCGACTCTTTGCAACCCCAGGGACTGTATAGTCCATGGAAGTCTCCAGGCCAGAATACTGGAGAGGGTAGCCGTTCCCTTCTCCAGCAGACCTTCTTAACCCAGGGATCAACCCAGGGTCTCCTGAATTGCAATCGGATTCTTTACCAACTGAGCTATTGGGGAAGCCCAAATTCTTTCCCAAGATCGTAAAATTAGCAGATGGCAGAGCTAGGATTGAACTGAGGTCTGTCCCTTTGTTGCAAGTCACAGAAGCTCAGCTCAAACAATAAGGGAACTTATGGCCACACACACTTTGGAAGTTCAGTGACTCAACAGGTTTTAGGCGCATCCAGATCTAGAGATTCAAATGTGTCACTGGGATTCTGTCTCCATCACTTGGCTCTGTTGTCCTTGGTATGCTGGCCTCATGTTGCAGACCACTCCCTCCATGTGACTGGCACAGATGTCCACTGGCACAGCCTGAGATCCCAGAGGGAGAGAGACTGATTTCTACCGGAGTCCATATCATATCATAGGGATGTTCTGATTGGCTCAGTTTGAGTCACATGTCACCCCTGAACATACCACAATGGCCCAGGGATAGAGTTGCCTGATTGGCCAGCTCACGTCATGTGCCCAATCAGCTGACAGGGTCCAATCTACTCCTCATCAGTATCACATGGCACAAGGTGAAATCAAGGTCTCCTACCAGCCAAAGAGGGGAGTGGATGCTGGGTGAGCAAAACCAGTAGAGGCTGTCTATACTTCTCATCACTTCATGGCAAATAGATGGGGAAACAGTGACAGACTTGATTTTCTTGGGCTCCAAACCCACTGCAGATGATGACTGCAGCCATGAAATTAAAAGACGCTTGCTCCTTGGAAGAAAAGTTATGACCAACCTAGACAGCATATTAAAAAGCAGAGACACTACTTTGCCAACAAAGGGCCGTCTAGTCAAGACTATGGCTTTTCCAGTAGTCATGTATGGATGTGAGAGTTGGACTATAAAGAAAGCTGAGTGCTGAAGAATTTATGCTTTTGAACTGTGGTATTGGAAAAGACTCTTGAGAGTCCCTTTGACTGCAAAGAGATCCAACCAGTCAGTCCATCCTAAAGGAAATCAGTCCTGAATATTCATTGGAAGGACTGATGCTACAGCTGAAACTCCAATACTTTGGCCACCTGATGAGAAGAATTGACTCATTTGAAAAGACCCTGATGCTGGGAAAGATTGAAGGCAGGAAGAGAAGGGGATGACAGGATGAGATGGTTGGATGGCATCACCGACTCAATGGACACTAGTTTGAGTTAACTCCAAGAGTTGGTGATGGATTGGGAGGCCTGGCTTGCTGCAGTCCATGGGGTTGCAAAGAGTTGGACACAACCGAGTGACTGAACTGAATTGAGCTGATACTTCTCAGATGGCAACCCACTCCACTATTTCTCCTGGGGAAATCCCATGGACAAGAGCAGCCTGGAGGGCTACAGTCCATGGGGTTGCAAAGAATCAGACACAGCTTAGCAACTAACAACAGCAACAACAACACTTTTTAATATCAAAGCTTTCCCCACACATTTTTATTGGAAGGAAGACGAATCAAGTTAGGAGACTCAGCAAATCTGAACCTTTTCTCATTCATTTGATTACTCTTTAATATCTAGGTTGGCAGAATGTCCGTAAATAATCCTGGAGGCTGGACTCTATGATGTATGGAGCTTTGTGGGAGCTTAAAAGTGGGGGTGGGTTTCCTTGTTCTCTCTCACCATGACCCATCCAGTCCACGACTGGCAATCAGGAACCGTCTCCCAGATCAACAGCCCCTAAACCTGTCTGGGATGCTTGGCCCTGGAAGATTCCCCGACGTTGATGGCCAAGATGAAAGTGGTTACCTTACCCACTCTGGGAGCCCAGAGAAAGATTTCAGACTCAGACGTATTTGGAGGAAGAATTCAGCACCGGAGCTGCTACCTCCAGGTTAATTTACACTCTACCGGCCCCCAGAGAGGCTGACAGACTGATGGATGGCGATGCCTGCTGGGCGTGCAGCCGCATTAATGCTGCCACAAACTCAGCTCATTAGCTTCGAGTTCTTCTCCTTCCTCACCACACCTTGGACACAGTTAATCTCACGTAAAATGGGGCCGGCTCCTAGGGGCCACGTGTACTCCACAGCAGATCCCTGGGGTGGACACCCAGCTCGGCTACCAACATAGCAGAGGGTGCTCAGTGCCCTGCCTCCATCCACCACTGCCTTCATCCTTCCCAGGGTATGGCGCGGGTCACATAGGACGCCTGGCAAGAACACACTCCACACAAGGAACTCAATTACCACAGTGACAGTTCCAAGGACAAAACTCAACATCACAGTCCCTCCCTGCAGGGGATTAGGCACATAATGGCTTCTAAGTCTACCAGACGCTAAAACTCTTGCTCAATTGTGTTGGAATCCAAAGAAATAATCAGTCAAACTGGTCATTTGCTCAGAAAGCAGAGCCCGAGAGTATAGGCAGAGCCCAGGTAATCTGCGTCAATGGTGCCAGGACTGTCTACACAGATAACCTTGGCTCTGGCTGAGGAAGGCTGGTGCTCAGCTTGTGAAAACAGAGCACACAGTGGCCAGCTGGATTTTTCACCTATTCTCCCCAAAGACTGTGGCAGGAATATATAGATAGGGCTTTGGGCAAATGCCAGGAGACCTTCTGCACCCTCCCCCCTCCCTTCTCTGACTTTCTCTCTCACCATTTCTCCTCTCACTCTGCTCCAGGTTCACCGGCCATTTGCAGTGGAACATGCCGGGCACACTCCCACCTCAGGACCTTTGCACGTGCTGTTCTCTGCATGGAAAGCTCTTTCCTCAGAGCTCTATGCCTCCCCCACCTTCTTTAAGTGTGTACTCAGCGCACCTTCTCAGGGAAGACCACCCTAAGCACAGTTAAAGTACCTTCCCCCAGCACTCCTTACCTGCATGTATTTATTTTCCTCTGCCTTGCCACTTTCTAACATACTCTATAATCTACTTATTTCTGTTGTTTGGATCATGTTATCCCCCTACTTGATATCCTCCAGCAGTTCTCCATGGCTCACGGGTTACTCACAGGGTGGGGTGATGCAGATGGTCCTTGGGCTCAGCATTAATTAACATCGAATTGTAGACCAAAAAGTTTAACTCCTGCCACTCTCCCCTGCTTAGTCAAGGACAGAGCCTCAGTCGATATCAGCATGTCTCCAACATGTTCTCCATCTTTAACAAAGACAGAGCAAGTCTCAGGCTCTGAGCTTTCAGCAGGCGACAGAATTAAAGAACATCATTTTGTTTTATTTATTTATTTGACAAATGATAGCAGTTTTCCATGCACCAGTGATAAAAAGTTTACTTTCCAAATAACTTTAAGTAGAAAACCCAAGTACTTGATACAAAGAAAACCATGAAGGGGCTACATGACAGAGGTTTAAGAAATTGTAATATATACAACAGATTTGAAATATCCTTCAACAGTACACTCAGTCTTCCATGATCTGGCCCTTGGTTCATTTTTAGTTTCTTAGATACTCTCCTCATGGACTTGACCCTGGAAATGCAGGCTTATTCACGATGCCCCTGGCATTCTGTGCAGTTTCACACATCTGGATGCTGAATGGGCCTCCCAGCACTGTCTCTTGGGTGAACTCTAACCACTCAGAAGTCAGCACCAGCATCACCAACTCTGAGAAGCCCCTTGCTATCCCTCTTTGCAAGACAGAAGTTATCCTTCGCTCCACTCTTGCCTGCCTAACTTGTATACCTGTACTGTTGCATGAATGTTACATGGCAATGTTATACTGTTACATGGCACTTGTTTAGACAAGAGTTCCTTGAGACACCAGAGACTGCCCTCTTCATATCTACTATGTACAGTGGCCACTACACATTGGATGCCAAATAAATGTTGCGTGAAATACCATCTCATGGATACTCCACAAGATAACCTGATTGCCTGGCACTTGCGGTTAGGGATAAGTCTGGAAGGCAATCCAAGCTGATCCTGGCCTGCACCCTCCTCAGGGTAAGTCATGACCTTAGGACTTCCCCAGATTCCACTCCTCTGTCCAGGTGAGACTCTCCCAGCCCAGTGCATCCTCCCTGGTACACTGAGTCCCCTGGCCAGCTGGCTGTGTCAGAGGGACCTCCATTTCCCTGCCCACTTGTAACAATGTGCAAAGTCTTCAGAGAGAATCACACTCTTGATCTCTCTCACCACCCTGTAGTCATTCTTCATGTTGATTTAATTAGCTGGCAAGTTTGGAAGAAATAACCAGCCATACTGTGGTCAGCAACCCTCCCCAAGCCCTGCCAGAACTAGCTATCCCCCCTAAAGGGCACTGCCACTCCTCTGGGCCATCAACACCAAGGGACAGTCTCTAGGCGATGCCCAGAGCTACAGCCCCAGCTCAGCAGTGACCAGGTGTGAGTCTAAGTCACCAGGGCCAGTGGCACGCTCTCGTGACCACACTCGCAGCCACCTTCATCAGTGACACAGCTGACCTTCTGATCACCATCTGTCTGCCTCTCGACTCACCTGGTTCTGAACTTTGGGAAGGGAAGAGAAGAATGCAATGTTGTTCTCCTCCCCATCAGTTCAGTTCAGTTGCTCAGTCGTGTCTGACTCTTTGCGACCCCATGGACTGCAGTATGGACTGCAGGCACCCCAAGTGCCTGACTGCAGCATGTCAGGCTTCCCTGTCCATCACCAACTCCCAGAGCTTGCTCAAACTCATGTCCATCGAGTGCCAACGGTCAGTGGGGTAAAAAGTAAGTCTACAGAAGCCAGAAGTCATTGGCTTAGGCAGAGGACCTGGGCTTGAGTTGTCAGGGAATCTGGAGCCAGGACCCATCTGGGGGCACTGTTGGAAGACTAAAGTGTTTACCTAAACACTCATGCCAAAGCCCCAGAGTCCCAGCCCCTTGGAAGAGATCTGATTCACATGAGAATCCTGCCATGGCAAGAACCCACCCTTCTGGGTTCCCTTGTCCCCCTTTTCTGCTTTCATCCTTCTGAGCCCCAATTCCAGGCCCTCATGGCCACCTCATCCTCCCTGTCTTTGGCATCCAGGGATAGCAATTATGGCCATGGGTCCCAGGGTCAAACCAACAGGCTAGGGTTTCCTCAGCACCCCTTCCACTTACCACTGGCTGGACCAGCAGAGTGACAGTATCTCTTGGGGTCTCAGTTTCCCCTTCTTTAAAACAGCGATAACAATGATACTGACCTGCAGGGTACATGCTCAGCAAGGTGCCTGGCACACAGCAAATTCTCTGCCATTGTTGGCTGCTGTCATGATGGTCCCACTAGGGCGTGTTTCTGCAGCCTTGGGCCTCCCTTATCACTTCTTGTTCATGTTTGGTATTGACCCTCCTACTGCAGCCATAGAGCCCTGCCCACTGCCTCCACCAGCCCTGGAGGAGACACCCCACATGGTACAAGGATCAGGCAGTTCCCAGATTGTCCAGATCCTGGGAAAGTTCTGGGTGTAAACCCTGGTGAGTATCTTTGGAAGACCTGAGGGACTCAAGACACGGCCTCTTTGGCGCCAGTGGCCTGGGGATATAGGACCTCGAGATCTGAGGAGAACCAGGAGAGCTGTCATTAGTCCCACTGGTTCAGCTTTCCGGGACCTGCGGGTACAGCAGGTTCCAGTACTTGTCCTGACTGTGACAGCTTCCAGCCCCAGCAGCTGCCTCTGCCAGTTCTCAGCAGTGATGTTCACAGTGAATAATGCCCTTTCCCAGACAGCATATGGCCTTGGCAGAGTCTGGGATTCAAGAGGCACCGACTCGCAGCCATATGGGCTCACTGCCCAAACTACTCTGGCCAAGTTAGGTCACCCAGGGCAGCATGGGTTGGAGGACCTGAATGAGTGAACCAGGCTTGAGGGGAGCAGAGCACGGGCCCCACTGGAAGGCTGGCTGGTGCAGTCATCAAGGAATAAATTCTCCCAAGTCCAGGAACATAGAGAGTTGGGAGTGAGAGAGAAACACTCCCCTTCCAGATTTTTCCACCTACTAGAAGTCAAGGGAGTAGCTTTCCAGGTTGACTAACAGTCATTGTGAGATTGACTGTTTGCAAAAATGGCTAAAGTAACTCCCCTTCCTGTATGAACCCCTATGGTAGAGCCCTGCCCACAGTGAGTCTAAACTTAGCCATGTGACTTCCTTTGGCCAATAGGAGAGCAGCAAACGTGAAACGCAGATACTTGAAAATCACTGGTACACGGAGGCTTTCCCTCTTGCTGCTTCCGGATCCCTGTGGCCACTATTTAGTGCTCCCAGGTTCATCTGCTGGAGGATGGAAGACCATGTGGAGATGGGACACCCATCATCTCAGCTGTCCCGGACCAAGACACCAGGCAGCCCGGTCAACCCACTAGTTGACCACAGATGCATGAGTGAGTCCAGCCAAATTCAGGTGAGCCGGTCCCAGACCAGAAGGACTGTTCAGGTGAGCTCAGGCTAAATCGCCAACCTGCAGAATCACTGAGCTTAATAAATGGCTGTTGTATAAGTCACGATGTTTTGGAGTGGTTTGTTACACAACAAATGGAGACACATGGATTTTGTGTTGTCAGAGATAGCTAGATAACTGTGGCTTAATCCAGCTAGACTCTGGCACTTCTGCTCAGAACAATCCAGTATGACTGTTTAAAACATTCAAAGAACAAAGGAGCGATTATGGATTCAAAATGACCTGTACCAGGAAGAAAAAACCATCTCCCATCGCTCCATCACTTCCAGTCTAGTTTAGCTGTCTCCCGAAAGTTTTAGTTTACTGTAAATTGCAATAAGTAAAAATGGTCCAAGAAACTTGCCATTAAAGTAACATAGGATTTAATGGACACTGACATGCCTACCATGTGCCAGGCTTTGAACCTGGTGTTTTAAACATTCTCAGTTTCATTTGCTACCCTCCTTCCCTGCCCACTTAATAACCTATGAGACAGATTCCGCTTCTGCAAGTTATGAAGCCCGGGCTCAGAGAAGAGGCATGATTTCCCTGGGAGTGGAGGAGCCAGGGTTTGAAATCTGCTCTGCCAATTCAAACTTTGAGGGTTTTTCTGATAGCACAGACTCCCCATTCCCGTGAACCTTTGTTGACCACTACTTAGGTGCCAGGTCCTTTTCGGAGTGCTTTACATAAAAAATTTAATCCTCAACTCTAACCCAATGGGGTAGGAATACTGTCACCACCACAGTATAGATAATGAAACTGAGGCATGGAGAGCTTAAGAAACATGTGCACAGCTACACATCTGATGAGTGGTCGACTTGAAGCCAGGTCTCCTGCCTCAAGAGCTCATTTTAGCCAGGTTGTTCCATGTTAATGACTGAAAGTCTGGAAGTCATTATATAAATAATGCCTTCTAATTTTGCCTCTCAGAAACTAACCAACACCAGGCAGGGAAGCAGATTGCCTTACAAGTTCATGTTGTAGATTCTTTGGGATGAAATTTGGGAGAATCTTATACTCTGGGGTCCAGAGCTACCCCCTCCTCCATCCTCAGCCCCCTGCCCAATGGAGGGTGCTAGAGTTGCCAGTTCAGGCACTTCCATGGATCAGGGCAGTAACTGGTGAGTCACTGGGCTGGGTAGGCTGGTGGGAACCCTTGGCTGCACATCTCATGTAAAAAGGAAATCGTTTTTCCCAGCTGATTGTTAGCAAGCAGGAATATGGGTCTACTATTCCTTAACTTTCCCATTTTTCAAGACAAGCCAGAGATTTAATTTTTTTTTATGTGTTTTCATTTTTTAAGCTGGAACCCAATAAACATTTTTTTCCTCCCAAAACATGTGAGCCAAACAAAATTTCTTTGAGCCAAATATTGCCCAAGAGTAGCATTTGCTATATTTGGTAGAAGAGATAAAACTCAGGGTAAATGACAATAAAAACCAGAATGAGTTTAAGGGGGAACTTATCTCCTGGAAAATAAGTCTGGAATAATCATTTTTAGGGTCGATAAGTGAAGTGAAGGGTGGATTATTAAATAGTCTTTCACTTGGGTTTATCTCCAGGGCTACCACTTGACATCCTAATACTCAGTTGACAAATCACAAGACTGTCCCATTTGTGTGCAGAGAGCAGATTTACAAGCAACATTCTGAAATTTTCATCTCAGAGAGTCTGGGGTGCTACCGGCTCTTTGGGTATCTACAATAGTCTACAGATCTCGTTTCCATCAACAATAAACACACTGTCTGGGGAAGTACAGGCACTATCTGCAATCATTCCACTGGTGCCCAACAAAATGTCTATATGCCTGGTCAGTTCTCTGTAGGGCTATTCCAGGCCTCTCTGCACCTCCCAGGTGAGCCTAGTCTGGATCTGGAAGTGAATCCTTGTCCCTGCCAGCATCAGAGTCTGAGCCACACAGATTTCTAGCCCATGAGTATTGCTGATAGTGGCTGCTCTCAATGTAAGAGTCTTGCTGGCTTCCTTGGGGGACTTTGCCTCCAAAACCCAGCCCCCTATGGGTGGAAGGATGTTGGACTAGGTTCATTTATTCATCAAGTGTTTAGTGAGCACCTACTGTGTGCAGGGCACCTCTCCAGAGTCCAAAGGTAGACTGAACAAGAGACACAAACCCTTGCCTTCACAGAGCTTGTATCATGGTGGGGAGGTGGACAACAGACAAGATGAACAAGCAAAATAGCATGTTAGAGAAGGTAAGTTAGGAGAAAAAACAAAGCAGAGACATGGATGATGAAGGGTCAAAGAGGTTAAAATTTTACAAAGAGTGTCTGGGGATGGCTTTACTCAGAAGAGGAGAGTTTTATAGCAAGTGACGGAGGGGGCGTGAGGCTCTTGGAGGAGAAAGCTTTGCAGGTGGGGCCAACACAGGGAATGATCCCGGAGGTGGCCCTGCATCTGGAACAGTGAGGAAGCCATGCCGCTGGAACAGAATAGCAGGGGAGGAGGCCAGAGGGACGAAGCAGAAAAGGCCGGACGTAGGACATGGGAGGCCATAGCAGGGCTTTGAGAAGCAGAGCAGTAACCTAACCTGACTTATGTTTGAGCAGATCTCACAGGCTACAGTGCTAGAAACAGACAGAAGCGAGCAAAGGGCAAAAGCATGAATCAGTTGAGGCTACTGACAGTCATTCACAAAAGAGATGATGGTGGCTTGGCAAGAGAGGGTGAGAAGTGGTCAGACTGGATACATCCAGATCCCCAAATTCTCGATTATTACTGCCTTTGCAAGTTTATTGGGCATTCCTGGTGGGCTTTGCTGGACCCCATGGATCCCCTGAAACTCTACAGAACGCTGTTCTGTGTATTGTATATACCTGGGAGGGTCAGCACAGGACAGTACATTCCAGGGATTGCAAACTGCAGTCAGATGGCCTGAACTCAAATTCTACATGACCTCCTTACTCTCTCTGTAACCCCACATAAGCTTTTAAACCTTAGTATCCTCCCCTGTGGGCTTCCATTGTGGCTCAGCTGGTAAAAAATCCACCTGGAATGCAAGAGACCTGGGTTCAATCTTTGGGTTGGGAAGATCCCCTGGAGAAGGGAAAGGCTACCCACTCCAGTATTCTGGCCTGGAGAATTCCATGGATGTACATGGGGTCACAAAGAGTCGGACACGACTGAGTGACTTTCACTTTCCTCACATGTAAACTCAGGGATATTAATAACCATGCCTACCTTGGTTTCAAGAATTGAAGGCTATATTTGTAAAACACTTTATAGTAAGTATTCAATATACATTAGCTAATTTTATCCAATTTTTTTTCAAATGTCAGGAACCCAAATAAGATTGAGACTAAGGCCTTGCCTTCAACCTGATCCAGACCACATCTGGTATAAAAGAGCTCCTTTTGTTCCTCTGGCTTCAATTTTTAAAAGGTTGAAGATCTTGGGGTTTTAGCTTAGGCGTGCCCTATAATCTTGTATCAGGAAACTGAGTCTTGGGTAGGCTAAAGTAATTTGCAATAACCTCTCAAGATTACAGGGCTAGAAAACGGCAGAGCTGGGTTTGAATCCACAGCTCTCTAATGCTAACCTTTCTTTATAATACCTTGCTGCTTCCTGAATGTGATGAAGACTTTCTCCTCAAAGATTTGTCCAGCAAGGCTGATGAAGGAGGTCTCTGACAGAAGGCAAAGTCAGAATCAGCCCTGCTTTAGAGGGCTAGTTCTACAGAGACCCCCTTCTCCAGCTTCATTGGGCTTCTCTGTGCTCTTCAGTTCAGTTCAGTCACTCAGTCGTGTCTGAAACTTTGCGACCCCATGAATTGCAGCATGCCAGGCCTCCCTGTCCATCACCAACTCCCAGAGTTCACCCAAACTCATGTCCATTGAGTCGGTGATGCCATCCAGCCATCTCATCCTCTGTCGTCCCCTTCTCCTCCTGCCCCCAACCCCTCCCAGCATCTGAGTCTTTTCCAATGAGTCAACTCTTCTCATGAGGTGGCCAAAGTATTGGAGTTTCAGCTTTAGCATCAGTCCTTCCATAGTCTCTGCTCTTACAACAACATAAATCCCAGCTACAGGTCTTGCTGTGTAATACCTGTCAGGACAATGTTAATTTCACTGTGAATCCCACTGCTGTTCAGATGATCACAAACAAGTCCATCAAAAATCCTCAGGGGACAGCATTTATAAGTGATTCCCCCTGTAGACTGTACCAGTGGAGCCTCCTAAAACTGCTGTTTCATTAATGGGCCATCTTCATACTTGTTAATGTCTAATTACTGACACTAATGGGCTCATGTATTTTAAAAATGAAATTATGGGTTTTATTCAATTAGGAAAAGCACCAGATAAACTGCTGAATAAATCTAGCAAGGGACACAAAGGACTGCTAGTTAAATAGGCACCTCCAGCTCATGAGACCTCAGAATGCTGCAGCAGCAAAATTAAATCCAAAAAGAAACAAATCAATGCCCGGGATTGTAAGACAGCACAGTTGTGGATGAATTCATCTTTAGATTAACAACAGTCCTGGGTATGGCCCAGGCTCAGAAATGGATCTGAAACTTAACTGCTGCTGACTGTAAAATATATCCTGACTTGGCATTGTCTGGCTGATTTACATGGAAATAACACATCAGATAAGTAAGAAGGAAAAAACAAAGATCCTGTAAAAACCCACCATGCAGAAATAAACATTATTAACAATGTGTTACACATTCTTCACACTTTCTACATTTCTATTTGTATGATTTTGTGTGTATATTTTCAAAAAGTAAACAGAATTACACTAAATTAATGTGATGTTCTATAACTTTCCAGAACTTGTTAATATATGAAGGACAGGGAAGCCTGGCGTGCTGCCATCCATGGGGTCACAAAGAGTCAGCCACAACTTAGCAACTGAACAACAGCAATACAATGGATAATATTCCATGATAATAGCTTACGTTTATATACTTCACTTCTTGGTTGTATAGTATTCCATACCCATCTCCAATAGTGGCTATTTGTTTGTTTGCATTTTAAAATATTCAAAAAAACTATATTAAATATCTTCGAAGTTAAATATGCATCTACCCTTTATTTCCTTGAATTTGTTTTCTAAAAAGCAGTTTCTGAATGTGACTGAATCTAAGACTTTTCAGCAAATAGCTGAGTTTTCTTCCAGAAAAATTAGACCAATTGACAGTCATAATACTACCTCAGGAGGATATTTTCACATTTCCTAATTTCATCAGTGAAAAAGTACTATCACTATTTTACTTCATTTTTTTTCCACAAAGTGCTACTGAGTTGAACACTTTTCTTTCATTTGTAGATTGTCCATTTGAATCTCTGCTTTACACATTCTTTTTTCATGCTCACTGCCCAATTTGTTATTAGAGCCTCTGTCTCTTCATTATTTATATGTTATAGATCTTTACAAATTTAGGATAGTTAGTGCTTGACTATTTGTGTTGCACATATCATAATCTACTTTAACTTCTGCTTCACTTTTATAAATTTTTTAGTGTACAAATGCTCTTACATTTTTATGTAGTCCAGTTTCTTAATACTTTCCTTTATGTTTTCTGTCTTGGTGTCATGCCAAGAAAATTCTGACCATTCCATAGCCATAAAGTGGTTTTATTTTTAGCACTTAACTCTGTAAGCATGTTGAGACATTTTGATATACATGAGGGAAGAACTATCTTCCAAATGGCTACCCAGTTATCCCAATACAATTTCTTAAATAAGTCTTTTCTACTGATTCAAGTGTCACATTATTATATAACAAGCTCAAATATTTTATGGATTTTTTATTCTACTTCATTGATCTTTCTTATAGCAGTACTATACTTTTAATTATTATAAACTTACATTATATTTTAATACAATCTTATTCTCCAATTCAAAATTTTCTCCAGTGTTCTCATCAATCTTCAGATGAACCTTAAAAGTCAAGATTTTTCTTTATATTGGTGTTTCCATTTAATTGAATGAAAGGAAGAGATTAATTTGAGGAGAGTTGACAGCCAGGTATATGCCATGCCCTCCATCATTCAGGTCTTGGCTTACATTATCTAGTAAAGTTTGATACTTCATACACATTCTTTCTGGTTGTTTATTTAAGTATTTAGCATTTTATTTCTGTTATAAACAACCTTCCTCCCTGTGTAATATGTGGAACAATACACAATATTCCTAACTGGTTATTGTGTGTGTGTGTGTGCGTGTGTGAGGGTATCTTCCCCTCAGCCAAACTCTTTGAAACCTTCTTATTAGTTCCTAGACTGTCGATTGATTCTCTGGTTTTGTGGGCAGACAATACCACCATGAAAAAAAGGTGACTTCTTTTCAGAATCTGTGTCTAGTTTCACTTTTTTCTTGTCTTATTGCATTGGCTACACCTGCCGGAACGATAGTAAATAACTGCAGTGGGCTTTAAATGCCACTTAATCATAATGTAGAAATCTAGTCAGATAAATAAAAAACACTATCCACTAGTCCTAATTTAGAATTTTGTTTTCAGAAATGACACTGATTTCCATCAAAGCCTAATTTAAAAGCCATCCAACTGATTGTGAATTTTTCTTTCTTTTTACCCACTAGAGTGCTTTAATTGTATTATGAAGCATCCTAATAAACCATTCCTGGAACTCTTGGAAGAAATTCTATTTGGCTACAATAAGTACTCCCTAACAAATTCTCTGGGTATATATTTCTTTGTGTTAAGTTAGCTGGATATTATTTGTTCCTTTATCATTCAGGTTTTCTGCATTTGTGCTCAGAATTTGGTATTAGCGAAATCCAGTTGCTTGTTAGTAAAAGAAACATTATATTTTTATACATCTAGAATAGCATAAATTTTCAAGTTCCTTGAAGATTTGATTTAATTCATACATGGAATCTCTTTGGTCTAGAAGCTATTGGGGAGACATTATTTTCAAATACATTCCATGGTTGTTAGTGTTTTCAGTTTTTCTCCATCTTCCTGAGTCAATTTTCTTCCCTAGAAAACCATTTGCTCAAACTAGGTTTTACCTTTTAATAAGTAAAACATATATTTTTTAAATATAATATTTTTAAATCTGCTGTTTTGTCTTTCTGATTTGTGCATTCAAGTTTTCTCCCCCTACCCCCAACTTACCTATCCAGAGATCTATTTTGCACTTCTTTCAAAAGCAGCACTTGGGTTTACTTATTAAGCACAGTGTATTGAGGGCCATGCTCCTAGAAGTAGTAAATGTGTATGTACTCAGTCACTGGAATGGATATGCCCAGGGCTGTCTGCTCATCTACATCTCCCTTTCTGCAAGCAACCCCTTCACTTACAGCAGTGGCCCCTGCAGCCATGTTTGTACTGAACAGCCTGACCTCCTAATCTGGACTGGACCAGGTACAGGGACACTTGTCTCAAACTACAGCTAAAGTTAAGCAATCCTGGGAACTTGAAACTGAGAATCACGCATACTAGTTAACATCTGCCATTTGCTCGAGTAGGTAATTACTGCCTTAGTTTCTGGCTACAGTTCTTGAGGTCCTGTCATCTTGCTTATATTTGGTTCTATGAAATATCCCTGTAACTTTATAATAAATCACCCTTCTCTGCTTTACCTATTTTGAATGTTTCTGCTTTTTTCAACTGGATGATACTTGATTCAGATGATCACTGAGTCTAACAACCATCACATCACCACCTCCAGAAGTACAGAAATCATATGTTGGGCATGTTGGTGTGGCCTTGACTGAAGGGACAGTGTGAATCAGATGATGGTCAGTCCCTCTATATTCTTACTTTGGGGGGTAATATTTATTTATTACTTATTTATTTGGCTGCACAAAGTCTTAGTTCCAGCACACAGGATCTTCGATCTTTGTGGAGATGTGCAGGATCTCTAGTTGTGGCAGGCAACCTCTTAGTTGTAGCATGCGGGATCCAGTTCCTTGAACAGGGATCAAACCTGGCCCCCTGCATTGGAAGCATGGACTCTTAGCCAGTGAATAACCAGGGAAGCCCCTTATCATCTTACTTTTTAAGTTTATGGGTTATCTTGAGACTTCAGCTTCCACCTGATTTACTAAAAGAACGTTTGTGCTATATATTTATAGTCACTCGGGTATTGAGAGTTTAGTTAAGCTACTCCATGGTATTGCTGCCTTGGTTGACATTCATTTTGTTTGGTCAAGTGACCAGTGGGGGCCTTAATCTGACACTAGACTCCACATGCAAGCATGCGTCCCAGATAAAAGCTCCTAGAGTCACAAGCAAACGGAAGCTCCTCGTATGACTTCACCAACAGCCCCTCACCCTTCCCAAGGCCTTTCGCTTGTATGCCGCTTAGATAAGACACATGTGGAACTTTTCAAAATCTCACTCTTTCTACTTCACATTGACCGTCCGGCCTTAGCCTCAGTTCAGTTCAGTTCAGTTCAGTCGCTCAGTCGTGTCCGACTCTTTGCGACCCCATGAATCGCAGCATGCCAGGCCTCCCTGTCCATCACCATCCCCTGGAGTTCACTCAGATTCATGTCCATCGAGTCAGTGATGCCATCCAGCCATCTCATCCTCTGTCATCCCCTTCTCCTCCTGCCCCCAATCCCTCCCAGCATCAGAGTCTTTTCCAATGAGTCAACTCTTCGCATGAGGTGGCCAAAGTACTGGAGTTTCAGCTTTAGCATCATTCCTTCCAAAGAAATCCCAGGGCTGATCTCCTTAGCCTAGGAACCCCAAATCACTCCACACATGGCCCCTAAAAGAGGCGTACTTCCCAGGTCCTATCTCTCTCTCTGCCTGAACCCTACCTTGACTTCCCCATGTGGCCCTTGGAGGTGTGTCACTACTTCCTCCAGGACTGATGAGTAATTAACTTCCATTTCAGTTTCTCTTGTGGCCTTCTGTTGACCCTCCTCACTGTCCAGCACCCTGTGCTCCAGGTAACAAATGTGTATTTGTAACAAAGTCTTAAAACCTGGTCACATGAGCTCTGATGAGGGGGGCTTTCTGATGAGTGAGGAACCCTACCAAGCTCAACAGAAACCAAAACCAAAAGGGTTTAAATGAAGAGATAATTTTTTGCCACAAAATGGAAACACACAGACCCTGCTGGATCTGAGGGTTCAGAGGATGTCCCGAGTTTGCCCCCTCTCTGCTCCTCCCAGTCACGACTCCCTGACAGTCTTATCCACATGTCAGGGCCCAGCATCCTATCAGCCCAGCAAGTTCAGTAGAAAAATGAAGTTGTCCTGATGACTCTGGCAGGAAAGTCCTGCCACAGACAGTAATGGTTCAGCTCGTACCCTGAACTAATCACCACGGGGAAGGGGGCTGGACATGCAAGGATGTGTGAGACCTGGAAGTGGATGTGAGGACCGAGATGCAAAGAGCACACCCGTGACTGACAAAGCCAGATGGCGGCACAGAGATCTTGGGATTCCGGCGGTGGGGCGGAGTGGTTAATATATTGCAGAAGGCTTGACAACACACCTTCATCTTGAGGGCCCAAAGGCCTTCTGCCCCAAGTGAGTTGTCACCTGTCAACTTCAAGTTGATGAGAGTAGGAAGCTTGCACCAGGAAATTCTCAGGATACACTGGTATTGGCAGGTATGTTGAATTTTTTATTTGGCCACCCACACACACTGTTACTTTTGTCCCACTGCATCTTTTAAGGCATCCCAGGACACAGAAATCAGCATCATCTGCTTTCTCTGCTTTTCTTACCAAGCTGATGGGGAAAGTAATAAAACCTAGCTAAATGGGGATACTGTAAATTCAAAAGGAAGCACTGTCATTTTAGCCAGGGCCATTTAAAAAATTGTACTTGGGTATTTCCTCAGCATCCACTGTTTTCCAAGCTGCGCTAGGTGCAGAGGATATTGCTGCTAAGTCTTCAGTCGTGTCTGACTCTGTGCGACCCCATAGATGGCAGCCCACCAGGCTCCCCCGTCCCTGGGATGCTCCAGGCAAGAACACTGGAGTGGGTGGCCATTTCCTTCTCCAATGCATGAAAGTGAAAAGTGAAAGTGAAGTTGCTCAGTCGTGTCCGACTCTTCGCGACCCCATGGACTGCAACCCACCAGGCTCCTCTGTCCATGGGAGTTTCCAGGCAAGAGTACGGGAGTGGGTTGCCATTGCCTTCTCCGGCAGAGGATATTAGTATGGAACAAAACAGACCCATTTTCTGCTCTCATGAGCTGCCTCTTGCATCCCCATAGGAGATGTTCCAAACCTTTACTCTCTTTACTTCTCAGCTGTCAGCCTTGCTTAACTCCTTTAAAGATGAAAGCCAGCAGCTATACCTTGCTATCCCCCGAACCCCAAGCCCAGGAACATCAGAGACACGTAAGAAGACTGGTTCCCCAGCCAGCTTCCTGAGAACAGACTCGGACCCATGAGGACAGCTGTAGAAACCAGAATAGGTGTCTTGAGTTCTTTGTCCAAAAGGATCCAACAGTCTAGGGCAGGTAAGCTCAAATGCTGCAGGAGCCAGGCAGGTAGCAGAGATGTGTGAGATGGGGAGTATAAGACAATTGGTGCTAAACAGCTGGGATTACAAGAATAACAGGTGCCTGGGTAGTCTGCCTTTTAAACACTGCAGGAGGCCAATCAACCCCCTTCAACAAATCCACAGGCTGCATCTAGCTCCACATCCTACCAGTCTGCAACTGTAGCTGCTGACTCTCTTCAAAGAGACTAAGGAGAATCCTGCCTCATGAATGAGAAACATAGCCACACCAGTTACCTTCAGATCCTAAGACAAGAATGCCTAGTAGGCCTGCTGGTGCATTCATTCACTTATTCATCTGATGAATGTTTCGGTTCAGTTCAGTCACTCAGTTGTGTCCGACTCTTTGCGACCCCATGAACCACAGCACACCAGGCCTCTCTGTCCATCACCAGCTCTTGGAGTTTACCCAAACTCATGTCCATTGAGTTGCCATCCAACCATCTCATCCTCTGTTGTCCCCTTCTCCTCCTGCCTTCAATCTTTCCCAACATCAGGGTCTTTCCAAATGAGTCAGCTCTTTGCATCAGGTGGCCAAAGTATTGGAATTTCAGCTTCAACATCAGTCTTACCAATGAACACCCAGGACTGATCTCCTTTAGGATGGACTGGTTGTTTACTGAGGACCAATTAAGTGCAGGGTGCTGTGGTAGGATTGAAGCTACAGTCATAAATGAACTCCCCCCATCTCCCAGCCCATTTCATAGAGCTCACATTCCCAAGGTAGGGATGGAGAGAGAAGTTATGGAAATTAAACAAGTAAGTGAAATATGTCATGAAGAAAACACATAGACGGGAGAGGCTACTTTAGAAAGGTCTCTCCAATGGATATACTGACCTCTGGTCTGAATGATGGGAGGGAATCAGGACTGGGGAGCAGAGAGCTCACTCTAGGCATCAAGTGCAAAGGCCCTGAAGCAGGAAAGGAGCTCAGGGGGTTCAGGAAGCACAGGGGACCCCTGCGGCTCTAGTGAGGGCTGTGTGAGCCAGGGGCCACAGAAGTCAACAATAACCAAGATCTTGGAGACCATGGTAGGAGTTTGGTATTTTATTAAGTTCCATTGACCCACGATTCCAGGAAGGAGGCTCCCTCCCCAGCTCTGGACTAACAACAAGCTCGTATTCGGATGATGGTGCAGATGCCTATCTACCACCAAGAGAGAGGACCGAGGCTGCTCTGAGGATCCCAGTTTCCCTGCCACCTCACCTCCCAGACATCCCAGGGCACAACCCAGGCCCCTCTGAAACAAAAACCACCTGCCCAGCAGGTACACATGTCAACATGTTCAGCAGCAGCAGCCAACTGGGTTCAGCCACAAGCTGAGACAAAGGTAAGGAGAAGGGTGCCTGCAAGCCTCGTGTCACTGATGGGGTCCCAGAGTGGGCTGGATTTCTGGGGGCCAGAAAAGCAACATGCACATCCAAAGCCCAGGGCAAAACTAGGGCTGTTTCATCCATTCCTTCCACAAATATTTACTGGGATCCTACAATGTGCCAGGGGTGGTTCTAGGTGCTGAGGACAGCAGTGAACAATGATGGTAATTCCTGCCTAAAGGGAGAGAGAGACTCCCTCAGAGTAAATTGTATAGAGGGTGGGAGGGGGGTTCAGGATTGGGAACATGTGTACACCTGTGGCGGATTCATGTTGATGTATGGCAAAACCAATACAGTATTGTAAAGTAAAATAAATAAATAAATAAAACAAAAAATAAAATAAAAATAAAGATGGATGGGGGCAAAAAAAGAAAATAAAGTATGGAATCAGGATGGGGAGTTCTGATGTGCTTGGGGTGGGGGAGGATGTAATTTTAAGTAACATTCAGGGGGAGTCTCGCTCACAGTGAAACAGAAATTTGAGTGAAAGAGGGAAGCAAGTCATGTGGCTAACCGGGCAGAGCATTCCAGTACAAATAGCAAGTGTGAAGGGCGTGAGGCAGATGTGCTGGATGTTTAAGGACGAGCCCTGTGGTGGGCTGTCGGGGTGGGGAGGAGGCTGGAAAGATCTGGGGCACATCATCAAAACTCTCCGGGTCTGCAATCACTCTCCTCCTGCCCACCTTAGGTCAACCACCCCTCCCCCAAGAAACCTTCTGACCAGTAGAAAGTCAGTCTCCTTCCTTGGAAATAAAGCATTTGGTTCCTGCCATTTCACTTGGGACTGCTCAGTTTCTGCCAGAGATTAATGTTTGTAGGTTTAATGTAGCCATAAATCACAGGCTACAGATTGCTGGAGTTTTCCATCAAGACTGGCAGTGGGAATTTTGAAGGGAAGTAGAGACTTCCTCTAAGTTGGACTAAGCCAATTCTGCAGTTGTAGCAAGGTGGATGAACCTAGAGCCTGTTACACAGACTGAAGTATGTCAGAAAGAGAAAACAAATATCGTATATTAACGCATATTTACAGAAAGATGGTGCTGCAAGGCATTTGCAAAGCAGGAATAGAAATGCAGACATAGGCAATAGACTTGTGGACACAACAGAGGAAGGAGAGAGTGGGATGAATTGAGGGAGTAGCACTGAAACATATACATTACCATATGTATAACACACTGCTAATGGGAAGTTGCTATATGACACAGGGAGCTCAGCCCAGTGCTCTGTGCTGCCCTAGAGGGGTGGGGGGTGGGGGAGAGGTTCAGGAGGGAGGGGACATATGTGTACTTATGGCTGATTCACGTTGTTGTACGGCAGAGACCAACACAACATTGTAAAACAATTATCCTCCAATAAAAAGAAAGGAAGTCAGCTTTGACAGGAGAAGACCACTTTGGCCCCAACAAGGAAGTCTCTGAAGCAGGAGGGCAGGCAGCCCGGAAAGGCTGCCAGGAGATCTGGCAGCTGGAACACCGACCATAAGAATGAGCAGTAAATTACTGATTCAATTACATTTTCAGTAAAGAATCACAGAACATGTACTAAGTTCAGTTATCTAGCCTTCTGCAAATTTACGAGTTCCCAATGTCTTTCCCCACATATCCCTTTTGTGCTAAGAATTATTAGAGGCAGCCTGCATTGTTTGCAAACAAGAACGTGTACCGTGAATGTTACAAAACACTCTGTGCTAGGGAGTGTGAAGGGTCAGGAAGGGTCTTCCCTGAGTGTGGGTAATATTTGACTGGGATCATTAGGTAGAGAGGCAAAATCGGAAACCAAGAACAGAGTGGGTTTATCATATTTCTTATCGGCAAGATTTGGGGTTTTCTTTATTATACTGAAGTAGCCCTTTACAAGGAGAAGGCAATGGCACCCCACTCTAGTACTCTTGCCTGGAAAATCCCATGGATGGAGGAGCCTAGTGGGTTGCAGTCCACGGGGTCACTAAGAGTCAGACATGGCTGAGCGACTTCACTTTCACTGTTCACTTTCACACATTGGAGAAAGAAATGGCAACCCACTCCAGTGTTCTTGCCTGGAGAATCCCAGGGACGGGGGAGCCTGATGGGCTGCTGTCTATGGTGTCGCACAGAGTCGGACACGACTGAAGTCACTTAGCAGCAGCAGCAGCCCTTTACAATCCATCCAACGAATTCATGTACATCATCGCAGAGAAGCCCAGCAAGGAAGGCATTTCCCTCTTTGTGCAATGCAGAAACGGGCTCAGAGAGGGAAAGGAGCTTGTCTAAGGTCACACAGTACAAAGCAGGGACTTGAACCCCGGGTGTCTGAGGGTGACTTTAAAGCTCTTTAAAGGTACTCTAGCCTCCTCACTAAACTGACTGCCTCCCCAGAACAGTTCACTCCCCCTGAAACAAGAAATTGATTCCAAAATAGGCCTTCTTAGAATTACATTTATAATAATATAGTAATCTAATTATCCTATACTTCATAATTTGAGAACAAAGAATTTCGTTGTCTCAGCAGCTGAATTTTCTGGTGGAAAAATAAGCACAATCCACACCACAAATGCAGGTGCTTACACACCCTCCTTGACAGCCCACTCGTGCTCAAGAGGGCCCAGCGCATGTTATTCTTCTAACTTTGGTGTCTAGCCCCGCGCCCAGCACGCTGGAGATGTCAGGAAAGGTTTGTAAAATGAATGAATGAACGACAATGGAAAAAGCTATCCTACCTACTTACGAGTCGCTCACATCTCTCCTTCAGCTCCCCTCCAATGCACCGAGTGGCTTATTAATTATGGATGGAAATGGAAGCTCTGAAACAGAAACCGACGTGGGTATAATCACACTCTGTGTTTGCATGATCATAAGTAGATTATTAAAAATGGATAAGGCAGCCATAATTGGGCTTCAGCCCACCAGAAATCTTAGAGGAAGCAGATGGAGCATTTGGGCATTTTCTGTGCTTTAATCTAAACCAGCAGAAAAAAACAAATTGATTAGAAGATTGTCTTTCACATTCCATTATTGATGTCCGGGCTATCATTAGCAAATGGGTCGCTGTAAGAGCTTTCCCCAGTGCAGAATCAGAGACATGGGGATTTTATTTAGAGAGAGTTAAACTTTGCTCTGTTTGTCAGGCCCTTTTGAGAGTTTGGGCATCTGGCCAAAGTTGTAAGTGAATTTTTCCCCAAACACATTTTCCTTTCATTTGAAACGGGGCTGGAAAGGAAATGATATTAACGCATTTTCCAGTGTTTATGCTTTAAAATCATCTCAAATACTCATCTAGAGGCTCCAGTGGAAATAACAAGAAGGCTTTCTTAAAGGGAAATCATGCAAAGGCTGGGAGAAAGAAAATGGTGGCTGGATAACACACATGCAGAAAGATGCCAGAAATGTGGAACAAGTAGACTTCGTATTCATTTGTGTGAAAAATCACAACTGTGGAAACCCAAGTTAAAAGTAAATAACACGTAAATAATCAAGGAGGAGCAGTTCTTGAGAGCTTATATCATTGCCAAGTGGTCATATCGACTCATTTTATCTTCCTGAGCGTGAGGCAAGTGTTACCATCTCCACTTTACAGAAGAGAAAATAAGAGCTGACGGTTGGAGGAATTAAGGAACAAAGGCCAATCTGAATGCAGCCCTGTCTGATCCATGTCTCACGCGCATCCACTTTTGCTGTACAGATGTCAGTCATTAAAATCAATATTATTTTTATCACTGTACTCAGGAAATCTCACATAAAGTCATGGGTATGAGGGCAAACTGAATTTTTATTATACAAACAGGTATCATTCAATCTCTCTAACTTTCCTCACTTATAAAATGGGGTTGAGGGAGTTCCCTCGTGGTCCAGTGGTTAAGAATCTGCCTTGCAATCCAGGGAACATGGGTTCGATCCCTGGTCAGGGAACTAGGGTCCCACATGCTGTGGAGCAACTGAGCGCAGGAGCCACAACTAGAGAGTCCACGTGCTGCAATGAAAGATCCTGCATGTGGCAACTAAGACCCGAGGCAGCCAAATAAAGAAGTATAACATGGAAGTGATAGTAATATATACCTGCAGAGTTGTACGGATTAACTGATGTAGTTAATGTTGCTGCTGCTGCTGCTAAGTCGTTTCAGTCATGTCCAACTCTGTGAGACCGCATAGACAGCAGCCCACCAGGATCTCCAGTCCCTGGGATTCTCTAGGCAAGAACACTGGAGTGGGTTGCCATTTCCTTCTCCAACGCATGAAAGTGAAGAGTGAAAGTGAAGTCGCTCAGCTGTGTCTGACTGTTAGCGACCCCATGGACTGCAGCCTACCAGGCTCCTCCATCCATGGGATTTTCCAGGCAAGAATACTGGAGTGGGTGCCATTGCCTTCTCTGGATGTAGTTAATTCTAGGGTATAAAATACCTAGGGCAGTGCCTCATATACAGAATCACTGAATAAAGGGTTGTTATTGAGACTATGTAGCATCTGTTGAAATGTTTCTACTCTTCCATTTGAATGACATCCTGAGGCATCAGCTGAAAGCTGCAAAAACCTTCAGAAATGACCCAGCCCTGCTCCCTCATGTAAAGGCCCAGAGGAGAGACTTGACATGCCCAAGGCAGAGAACTATCAGGACTACTGCTTTCTGGGGCACTTTAAGGTCACTACCGATTTGATGACACGTCAGCTACCAGATGGAAGCAGATATGAACCTCTCCTTTTCTTCCAGAGCCTAATCCACCTACCCCAGAATGGACTTCCCACCACTCTTTACCACCAGAAGTGCTCAACAACTAAGAAGAAAGAGAAGCTTCCCTGGTGACTCAGACAGTAAAGAATCTGCCTGCAGTGCAGGAGATCTGGGTTCAATCCCTGAATCAGGAAGATCCCCTGGAGAAGGGAATGGCAACCCACTCCAGTATTCTTGCCTCAAGAATCCCATGGACAGAGGAGCCTGGCGGGCTACAGTCCATGGGGGTCACAAAGAGTAGGACATGACTGAGTGACTAATTTTTTTCTTTTTTTTAAGGGATGGGAAAAGCTTTGGTTTCTTAGGGAAGGTATATGTTTCAGGGCCAGGCAACAAGAATAATCCTTTATCAGCAATGGGATTTCTATTTCTGGAAATGACACAGGATTGAGGATTTACATACTTAAACATGCAAAAATAAGCTAGAGAAACTGCACCAGGACTAGTAGCTTCAGAAAAGCGATTACAGCTTGTAGAAAGAACCGCTGAGTAAACTATACCTCTCAACGCCTACCATTTGATGTCAGCCTGTAAGGTACCTTTGGGCTTCCCAGGTGGCACAGTGGTAAAGAATCTGCCTGCCACTGCAGCAGATGCAGGAGATGTGGGTTTGATCCCTGGGTCAGGAGGCTCCCTTGGAGTGGGAAATGGTAACCCCCTTTAGTATTCTTGCCCCAAGAATATCATGGGCAGAGGAGCCTGTTGGGCTACAATCCATGGGGTTGCAGAGACACAACTGAGCATGCATGCCTAACCAATAAGGCATCTTTATGCAACAATACTTCTATCTGTTGGGAAACCATAAAAGTTACACAGGTCTATGTCTATGATCTGACTTGGGATCCTTTAAAGGTGGCATGGTTGTACAGTTCACGATCTACCCAACTGTACATCACCTTCTTGCTGGGCCAGTTCACTACTTGCCACTCTGAGGAAGGAGAGTGGTTTCACAGAATTAAGTGGAAAAGTCTTCTACAGTCGGCATCTATTGTTGGTGCCACTACCATTCATTCACTGTTTTTTATAGTAACACTAACCCAACGTTTCTTTTGCAGGATTAGCATGGGGCAGATTCCAAACCCTGCTTCAGAAATGGGAATATCCCGCCTCTTAGATGTGATGAGTGGTTCAAAGGTGAGCATGTGATCCAACTGAAGCCAATGAATCTACAACCAGACATTTCCTGGGAATGCTGGGAGAGAAGAAAATATTCTTTTTGGTGTATTCAGAATTGCGAGGATACGAGGGCTGAAGCTGCGGCAAGCATCATGCCTCTGCAGGGAGCCTGAGAATGAAGTCAGCACACAGAGAAGAGGAAAGACAGAGGCTTGATGCATTTTCCTTGTACCAGCCAGATCTGAAGCCCAAATGACCCTTGAACTTTTCAGCGATATGAGATAAAAAGTTCTCTTTTGCTCAAGCCAGCCTGAGTTTGTTTTAATGTCACTCGCACACAAAAAAGTCCTGAGCCTTATAACCCTCACTGGTTTTGAGAGGTCTGGACTTCTAGAGTGTTTGAAGCCTGTGCTGGTGGCCTGGTTAATTGTGGAGAAGTCACAGCGCAGTGCTAGGACCATCGTGGCCTCACCTTCCTTCTCTGCCCCTCAGGGTACTCAATCCAGGAACCTGCAAAATCTTCCAGCTCAGGATCCATGTGGAGGAAAATCATAAGGAGAAATCACTGCTTTCTACTTGGGAGGAAATGCCAGGCCTGGATGGAACCCTCATGAATTACAAATGATAAAAAGGTGAAAGTATTGAAGCCTATGAAAACTGCATCATAAATGGACAGAGCACAATTATGTTTTTGAAAGTGATTTACTAAAGGGAATAGAAGTAAATTCCAATAGCATTTGTTCTGTACTTTTAATAAAATTGAAGACAAATGCAGACATCATGAAATAAAAACACAGACAAGATGAAAATGAAAAGATATGAAAATGATTCTGGTATAGAGGCAGAGAGAAATCAAACCATTTAAAATGCATTAGATAAGTGTCCATTGACAAATGAATGGATAAAGAAGATGTGATACATACACATGATGGAATATTGCTCAGCCTTTAAAAAGGATGAAATAATACCATTTGCAGCAACATGCATGGACCTAGAGATGATCGTATTAAGTGAAGTCAGACGAAGACAAATTACATATGATATGATATTACTTATATGCGGAAATCCAAAAAAACGATGCAGGCGAACTTGTTTACAGAAGAGAAAGGACTCAGAGATTTAGAGGTGGGCTTGTGGCTGTCAAGGGGGGAAGGTGGAGAGGAGGGATGTATTGGGAGTTGCGATTGGTATAGCCACACTGCTGTATATAAAACAGATCACCAACAAGGACCTCCTGTATAACACAGAGAACTATACTTGATATTCTGTAGCAATCTATATGGGAAAAGAACCTGAAAAAGAATATATATATGAATATATATATATATATATATATATATATCCCCTTTAAGTCACTTTGCTGTACACCTAAAACTGGCTTCCCAGGTGGCACAGTGGTAAAGAATCCCCCTGCCAATGCAGGAGATGTAGGTTCAATCCCTGGGTCAGGAAGGTCCCCTGGAGAAGGAAATGGCACCCCACTCCAGTATTCTTGCCTGGAAAATTCCATGGCTGGAGGAGCCTGGCGGGCTACAGTCCATGGGGTCACGGAATCAGACACGACTGAGTAACTGAGCATATATGCACGTCTGAAACTGACAGAACATTGTGAATCAACCATCAGTTCAGTTCAGTCGCTCAGTCGTGTCCGACTCTTTGTGACCCCATGAATCGCAGCACGCCAGGCCTCCCTGTCCATCACCAACTCCCGGAGTTCACCCAGACTCACGTCCATCGAGTCAGTGATGCCATCCAGCCATCTCATCCTCGGTCGTCCCCTTTTCCTCCTGCCCCCAATCCCTCCCAGTGTCAAAGTCTTTTCCAATGAGTCAACTCTTTGCATGAGGTGGCCAAAGTACTGGAGTTTCAGCTTCAGCACCATTCCTTCCAAAGAAATCCCAGGGTTGATCTCCTTCAGAATGGACTGGTTGGATCTCCTTGCAGTCCAAGGGACTCGCAAGAGTCTTCTCCAACACCACAGTTCAAAAGCATCAATTCTTTGGCGCTCAGCCTTCTTCACAGTCCAACTCTCACATCCATACATGACTACTGGAAAAACCATAGCCTTGACTAGATGGACCTTAGTCGGCAAAGTAATTCCAATATAAACAAAGTTTAAGTGCACCTGATACAGCAACAGCTAAATGAGCAATGCAGAAAAGCAACTTAGTGACAATAGGGCAAGTGTGAAAACATTGCCAAGGACTCAGAGGGAGAGGATCGAGATGAAAACTGTGAAAGGTGGTAGATAGCAAAGACAGGCACAGTGATACAGCACCAAGAAAACTCGTATTTGTGAGTGAAGTGAAAGTCGCTCAGTCATGTCTGACTCTTTGCGACCCCATGGACTATACAGTCCATGGAATTCTCCAGGCCAGAGTACTGAAGTGGGTAGACTTTCCCTTCTCCAGGGGATCTTCCCAACCCAGGGATCAAACAAGATGCCAAAGCAAACATAACAGAAGCAATGTTCAATACGAGAAAATGTTTCTTGAGTTAAAGAAAAACCAAACCTGTGCTTCAAAAGAATGCAAAAATCATATCAGGAAAAAAAAATCATAAAACACAGAAAAACCCTGATGTATATTCCAAAGTTCTAACTTAAAGGGAAATGACTTTACAAATATTCAGGGGAAAAGCTTATCTATAAAGGACGAGTCAGCCTGGCCTCAGACTTCACCTCTGCAACATCAGACAGAAAACAATGTCGAGTTTGGGGGGTTCTGAAAGCCTGCAACCCCAGGTTTCTATAAACACAGCCAAGCTGCTGTCCCCATGTGTGGCAAAAGGGAAGCTATTTTCAGCTATTTAAGGCTCTGAGGGTTCAATAGCCACATTCTATTGAAATAATACTCCAGCCAACCATTGGCTGACTTAAAATACAATTGTGAGACCATATGCGTCTGTGCTTATAAACTGAAAGGTTGGATGCAATGGAAGTTTTTCTAGGAAAGGATAAATTACCAAAATTGACTCAAGAACAGTCAACCTGCTTAGACCAATTAGGGTGCCAGGCTTCTTGCTCAACCAGAGAGGAGGCCTTGGAGGTTGCCCCGTCTCAGTGGATTTTTATCCGCTTTGGCTGCCAGCAGCAGGGAGATGCCCTCTATAGAACTTTGCTGTGCAAGGCAGCCTTCCAGTCTTGGAGGAAAGTCAACCACCACATGGGCTTTGGCTTTAGGGATCTCTGCCTGCTCATGGCGTCTTCCCTCCTCTCAGGATGGGGAAAGTGAGGCTGCCTTCCAAGGCACCTTCAGACTAGCTTTATCAGTAACCCATCTGGCAGGAAACCCATGAAGTTTCTACAAATAGGTGAAGCTATTCTTAAGATTCTGAAGAATAGCAAGGAAAGAAAAGAAGGTCTTCTTCAATTAACAGTGCATAAAACTAGAAGAAAACAACAGAAAGGAAAAGACTAGAGGTCTCTTCAGGAAAATCATAAATATCAAGGGAAATTTCATCCAAAGATGGGCACAATGAAGGACAGAACAGTAGAGACCTACTAGATGCTGAAGAGATCAAGAAGACATGGAAAGGATACATGGAAGAACTGTATAAAAAAGATCTTAATGAAAAGGATTATGATGATGGTGTTCTCAGTAAACCAGAGCCAGTAAACCACTCCAGAATTGGAGTCTGAAGTCAAGTGGGCCTCAGGAAGCACTGCTGTTAATAAAGCTGTGGTTGCAATGGATTTCCAGAGGAGCTATTCAAAACTCTAAAGGATGATGCTATCAAAGTGTTGCACTCAATATTTCAGCTAATCTGAAAGACCCAGCAGTGGCCACAGGACTGGGAAAGGTCAATCCTCATTCTAGTTCCCAAGAAGAGTAGTACTAAAGAATGTTCTAACCATTGGACAATTGCACTTATCTCCCATGCTTAAAATCTTGCATGCTAGGCTTCAGCATTATGTAAACCAAGAATTTCTAGATGTCCAAGCTGAGTTTAAAAAAGGCAGAAGAATCAGATATCAGATTGCCAACATTTGCTGTATCATAGAGAAAGCAAGAGAATTCCAAAAAACATCTACCTCTGTTTCATTGACTATGCAAAAACCATTGACTGTGGATCATAACAAATTGTGGAAAGCTCTTAGAGAGATGGGAATACCCGACCATCTTACCTGTCTCCTAAGAAACCTGTATGCGAACCAAGAAGCACCAGTTAGAACCCTATATGGAACAACAGATTGGTTCAAGATTGAGAAAGGAGTCCAACAGGGCTGTCTGCTGTCACCCTGTTTATTTAACCTATACGTTGAGCACATCATGGGAAATGCCAGGCTAGATGAATTACAAGGTGGAATCAAGATAGGTGGGAGAAACATCAACAGCCTCAGATATGTGGATGATACCACTCTTAACGGCAGAAAGCAAACAGGAATTAAAGACCCTCTTGATGAGGGTGAAGGAGGAGGGTGAAAAAGCCAGCTTTAAACTCAATATTAAAAATAAAACTAAGATCATGGCATCCGGCCCCTTTATTAATGGCAAACAGAAGGGGAAATGTGGAAGTAGTGACAGATTTCCTCTTCTTGGGCTCTAAAGTCACTGTGGATGGTGACTGCAGCCATGAAATCAGAAGATAATTGCTTCTTGGCAGGAAAGTTATGATAAACCTAGACAACGTGTGAAAAGCAGAGACATTACTCTGCCACCAAAATCCCTATAGTCAAGGCTATGGTCTTCCCAGTGGTCATGTATGGTTGTGAGAACTGGACCATAAAGAAGGCAGAATGCCAAAGAATTGAAGTCTTCAAACTGTGGTGCTGGAGAAGACTCCTGAAAGTCCCTTGGACAGCAAGGAGATCAAGGCAGTCAATCTTAAGGGAAATCAACCCTGAAAACTCATTGGAAGGACTGATGCTGATGCTGAAGCTCTAGTATTTTGGTCATCTGATGCAAACAGACAACTCACTTGAAAAGTCCCTGATGGTTGGAAAGAGTGAGAGCAGAAAGAAAAGAGGGCATCAGAGGATGAGACGGCTGGATGGCATCACTGATGCAATGGACATGTACTTGGGCTTCAGGAGATGGTGAGGGACAAGGAGGCCTAGAGTGCTGCATTTCACAGGGTCACAAACAGTTGGACATGACTGGGCAACTGAACAACAAAATTCTTAATATCTAAAACCAATGCCTTGGCATTAACAGACACACACTACTATATATAAAATAGATTAAAAGGACCTACTACATAGTACTTTGGCTACTTCATGCGAAGAGTTGACTCACTGGAAAAGATTCTGATGCTGGGAGGGATTGGGGACAGGAGGAAAAGGGGACAACAGAGGATGAGATGGCTGGATGGCATCACCGACTCGATGGACGTGAGTTTGAGTGAACTCTGGGCGTTGGTGATGGACAGGGAGGCCTGGTGCGCTGCAATTCATGGGGTCACAAAGAGTTGGACACAACTGAGCGATTGAACTGAACTGAACTGAACTGAACATAGCACAGGGAACTATATTCAATATTCTATAACCTATAATGGAAAAAAAATTTAGAAAAGAATAAATATATGTATATGTGTATATATATATATACACACACACACGCACACAAACAACTGAATTACTTTGCTGCACACCTGAAACACTATAAATCAACTATACTTCCACAAAAAATAAAAATTATAAAGAGATAAAACCAATGCAGATTTCCCTCCTATTGTGTTGATCATCCGGACAGGCATGGAGGGAAAGAGGAGGACTTAGATGTCCATCTTCTTCAGAAGCCCTTAACCTTCTCTTTTACACATTCAAGGACTCCTGAAATAATAGTGGTAGAAATGCTACCAAATCTTTCCTCTTCCCTGTGGATGAAGCTATTTAAAATCTTCTAAGTAATACACTCAACCACATGTAAGAGAATATTATGAACGGAAAGAGGCCAGAAACCAGTGAATAAATACTGCATGTCACACTGTATGATTCCACCTCTATGAAGCTCAAGAACAGATAAAATTAATCGTTGATGATAGAAGGCAGAATAGCCATGGCCTCTGTGGGGTAGTGATTGCCTGGAACGGGGCACAAGGGTACTAATATTTTGTTTTCTCTTTCTCTCTCTTTTTGCCACACAGCATGGCATGCAGGATCTTAGTTCCCTGACCAAGGATTGAACCCTCATCCCCTGCAGTGGAAGCGTAAAATATTAACCACTGGACTTCCAGGGAAGTCCATAGGGGACATTCTGAGGTGACAGAATGTTCTAGATCTTGATCAGGGTAGTGGTTACACTGGTATATATAGATATAAAAACGGATCAAGCTGTACCCTTCAGATCTGTGCATCTTACTGCATGAAAATTATACATTAACTTAAAAAAAAACCCTTTCAAGTAGGTGAGGAAGATGAACTGGTATAAAACAGAACTGCGTGTTCGATGGGTTAAAATGTTTCTATAATTTCTTTTTTTTAATTTTGTTTATTATTGTACTAGGTCTTCTGTGCATGGGCTTTCTCTAGTTGCAGCCAGTGGCGGCTTCTCTTGTTGCAGAGCATAGGCTCTAGGCACGCGGCTCAGTAGTTGCGGAGCACAGGCTTAGTTGCTCTGAGGCATGTGGAATCTCCCTGGGCCAGGGATTGAACCCGTGTCCCTTGCATTGGAGGGGAGATTCTTATCCACCGCGCCACCAGGGAAGTCCATTTCTATAATTTCTTTTGTGCACATTAGTCAGAACCTGATTCTTTTCTCAGTCTGTAAACCAAGATTACATTAAAAGATCCTGAAGGATATAGGGACCAAAAGAACACTTTCAGTGTTTTCTGAAAAAGTACAGAATGTATTAAGTTTCTTGGGGATACGAGTCACCATCGAATGCATGTATTCATCAGGACTGGAGAGTCTAGCCTGGACTGATGAGAGAAAAGGCAAGTTTTTCTGCAAGAGAAAACAAGCATTAATAACCAGCTGGAGAAAATTCTTCAGACAAATTGAATGTGACAGAGAGGGGAAGGGGCAGGCCTTCTGAGGCAGAGAGTCATTAAGGGCTTCAGGAGGCAAGAAAGAGGATGACATGAAGCTTGAGGGAGGCATCTTAGGAGCCGGAGGTGGTGCCTTTCTTCCCAGGAGGTAAAATTCCAGGCTGATCTGCTGGACTGCCCTTTATCAGGGCAAATGCCCGGGAATCAGACCCAGCAAGGAGATTACAAAGCCTAGCTGGGAGGAACCATTCATGAGCTTGCCCCATAAAACATGCTTTTCTCATTTGCCATCGTATCTGTCATTTATTACCTATAATAGAGTAATACTGTTGCTCAGTTGTGTCCAACTCTTTACCACCCTCTGGACTATAGCCTGCCAGACTCCACTGTCCATGGAATTTTCCAGGCAAGAATAACTGAGTGGGTTGCCATTTCCTACTCCAGGGAATCTTCCTGACCCAGGGATTGAACACACATCTCCTGTGGCTCCTTCATTGGCAGGCATATTTTTTTTTTTTATCACCACACCACCTGGAAAGCCCTGTAATGCTGTATTAAAAACCTCCTCCTAAACTCAGAGGTTTCAAATAGCAATCACTTATTTTTGCTCATGTCTACAGATAGGCTAGGAGTCAAGGTTTCTCAATCTCAGCACTGCTGACATTTGGGGCCACATAATTCTTTGTCATGGGAGCCTGTCCTAGGCTTTTGTGGGACATTAGCAGCATCCCTGGCCACTAGCCACTAAACGCCCATAGCACCTTCCTCTTAGCTGTGTCTCCAGTCATTGCCAAATGTTACCTGAGGGGCAAAATCACTTTTAGTTGAAAACCACTGGTCCAGGTTGAGCTTGGGCTGGACTCACCTGGGCAGGAGTCTAAGTCCAGGTGTCTCTCCTCCTTCAAGGACTGTTGGTTATAGAAGCACAAGGGAGCAAGCCCAATGACATAAGCACATTCGAACCTCTGATCATGTTATTGGGTTGGCCGTAAAGTTCATTTGGATTTTTCTATAACATCTTATGGAAAAACCTGAACACACTTTTTGGCCAGTTCAATACCTCCACTAACATCCTTTTGAGCAAAGCAAGTCACAGGCCACCCAACACTGACAGAGGGGACACAGGAGTGAGGATTTAGGGAATAATAATCCAAACTAGTCCAGCCATCAGCACCATCATTGGCTGATAATTGTTAGTCTATTAAGTTCTCTGGGCTTTCCTAGTGGTTCCATGGTAAAGAATCCGTCTGCCAAGAAGGAGACTCAGGTTCAGTCCCTGGTTTGGAAAGATTCCCTGGAGAAGGAAATGGATACCCACTCCAGTGTTCTTACCTGGGAAATTCCATGGACAGAGGAGCCTGGCAGGCTATAGTCCATGGGGTTGCAAAGAGTCAAATATGACTTAGTGACTCAAATATAACAACAAATAAATTCTTTACATTTTATCTTAAGTTATCCTAGAGGACACCCAGGAAATGTGATACAAGAAGCAGGGAGTGGAAAATTCTCATGAGTCAGGGGAATATGATTACATCCTCCTTTAGGATGGGTTTTCATTTTTATTCTTCCATCTATGTACAAAGGCTATCTCACTCCAAAGAAGAGAGAGCTGGGCTGCAATGGCGAAAAAACTCACTTTGACTTGGAATTGGAAGACCTGAGTTCTAGTCCTTGTTTTGCACTTACTAGCAGTTTGATTTGGGGCAAGTGTTTTGACTCTAGTGAGACTTTAGTTTGCTCAGCTATAAAATGAAGCTATAACAGTTTTTACCCAATAGGGTCAATATAAGGGTTAACTTACATAATGTAAGTAAAATGCACATGGTTAAAGGCCCCCAAGATGACTCCATGAATTCCTTCCTCCTATGTACATGCTGCTCCTCTAGAGTGAATTGAGGCCTAATTCCTTTTTGCCCTTGTGTCGAGACCAGCCTCAGTGACATGCTCAACTACCAGAAGCCAGCAAAAGTGAAATTCTAAAACTTCTGAAGCTAAGTTACAGGAAGTCCTGCAGCTTCTGCCTGGACCTCTCAGAACACTTGCTGTTGAGATGCTTCTTCTCAGAACCCGGTTGTCATGCGGCTAGAAGCCCTAGCCAGGTGGAGGGGTCACACATCATCCCTCTGGTTGACGACTCCAGCTGAGCTCATGGCCAACAGCCAGCATCACCTGCCAGCATTGTGAGTGACCCCTCTTGGACACACATCCCAGGAGAACCCTCAGATGGTAATGGCCCCAGCTGACATCTGACCACAACTGCATGAGAAATGCTGTGTAAGAGCTGCTTGGCTGAGCCCAGTCATTGCATGGAACCATGAGAGATAGTAATACATTATTGGTTTAAGTGACTAAGGCGTTGTTTGTTACCCAGTGTCATGCCATTGTAAGGTATTATTTCAGAGCTATATCACACTATATCACTCCTAGGGGAAACACCACACCCATTCAGCTCAAGCATAGTTATTATGGTGAACAAGAGCTTATGACACTCAGAAGCCTCTTACTCTGATAATACAGCATCCACTCTTTGCTTTGAAGGAACCACTGGTTTGGGAAGAGGGTGCCTACATGGGGGTGCCAGTTTTAAAAAATAAAATACAGGATATCCAGTTAAATTTGAATTTCAGATAAACAATGAATCTTTTTTGTTTGTTTAGTTTAAGTATATCTCTTGAAATTGTTGGGATTTACTTATACTAAAAACAAAATTCTGTGTTTACCTGAAATCTAAATGTAACTGGGTATCCTATATTGTATTTTATGTGAGCAAAACGCTACTCCCAAACCTGGCCCTAAAATGGGGGGATGACTACGCTAAGTTAATAATGCATTGTATTGCTGTGGCCATGGTTATCACTTCAGGATGGCTGTGTTATTCAATCCAGGACAATCGGCAAGGGACTTTTTAGAGGGTTTGTGGGAACTATTTGAGGGGACCCTGTTTCTTTTGTTGAAATGGGATCTGTGTTGACGTGAAGCCCTGAACTGCCACAATCTGAGGGTAGATATAACCCAGAGGAAGCAGGTCCAAAAGACAGGGCATAATGGCCTTGTTTGTGCCCTGGATCAAGCCTTTCCTGAAGCTGCTGCCAGGTAGAAATGTTAGGAGGCAGTGCACACTTTTTGCCACATTCCCTTTCTACTTCTGTGGTGACCTTGGAAGCCCAGGTTAAGATGAAGTCTCCATGAGCTGGGTCCCTCAGTGACACTAGGAGATGGTGTCCTCTGCTGACACTTTAAGGACAGGTAGCATGAGCAAGAAACAAACCGTTGTTGTGCAAAGTTTAATGATTATGTTGGGGTTGTTTGTTATGCAACATAGCACCTAGCCTATTTAGTCTGTCTAAGTCAAGTTAGAATGAGAATTAGACAACAAAATGGTTGGTATTCCCACACACTGAAGTTGAGCTGTAACGTTTCCATATGGTAAACATTTTAGTAAAAGGGTTTATTTTTTTTCTCCCTCTTAATTTATGGTCTTAGTATCTGAGTGGGCTGGCTTATTTTAAAGAGACAGAGGACTCAGTTATTTCAAAGAGGTAAGTGTACATGTCTGTGAGCTCCTGCTGACTGGTAGTGATGAAATAACACAAATCGAGGAATGGTAACTGCCAGAAAGTGAGGATCTCTGCTCAGCCTGCTATTTAGGGCATGTTGCATGGTTCACATCCCTCTGTGTGAGATCATTCCCGTTTTCTAGATGAGAAAAGCAAGGCATAGAACAGTTAAAAAAAGAAACCCACCCAAATCACAGTGAGTCAGTTGCATTGTCCAAAAATCTGCTGGATTTAAAAATGTTCAAAATGTGAAAGCTTTTAAAGACTTTCAGGTTGAATGCAAGATTTTAGAAAGCAGCTGGATAATTTTATAGTGTGTGAAACCTGCTGCTAAGATGAATGCAATCAATCTAAAGGCCTTGGAAAATCACCACAGTCCACAGTAGAGTGTCAGGGTTTCTTGACGCTGTGGCAGGCGTGGGGATAATCATCTGGCCTCATGTTAAGTTATGGTCTCTCTAACAGACAGCAGAGAACAAAAGGGAGAGAGAAATCAACTTGAACACACAGAGTACTTCTCCCCAAGACCAGTGGGGAGGAAGGTGAGTGAGAAGTCACAGAGTCCTCAAGCCTGAAACAGAGCTGGGAAGTGGGATGGCGGAGGCGTGTGTAAGAGCAGAGACTTCCCTTCTAAAGGTGCTCAAAGGAGAATATTACAACCACGCTCAGAAGCAACCGGATGCTTTAAAACAATGCTGTGCAGAAGCTACACCGAAAGCAACTATCTTTTGCCCCAGTCTATGTGAACATCAGTCCATTTCTATTCCAAAAATCTTGCTAGAACCTCTAGGATGTGCTGGAGACTATAGCAAATATAATCAAGGAGAGGAGGCTAGGATTTATTGAATATCACAGGTTCTGTACTGGGACAATGGTTCAAATTTCCTCATTTAGTCCTGGTAATAATCCTCAAAGGTCTTTTTGCCCCTGTTTTCCAAATAAGGAGACTGGGGCTCAAAAAGATGACATGACCTTGCCCAAGGTCACACAGTCAAGGGCAGAGGCTCATGTGACCCCTAGTTCATCCTCTTTCAACTCCATCTTGCGGCAGCCATGTAACCACAGGTGAAACACACCTCCTGCAACTGAAGAGCTTATCAGTGATTTGGAAGGAAAGGACACATATTAAGATAATAATGACAAGATTCCAGAAAACACACAAGGCTGGCCTGAGCGGGCAAGAATTCAAGGAGAAAATGAGACTCCCAACTGAACAAATGTTTCCTTCTTATTTATTCTTCCGAACATCATGTGTTGAGAGTTAATCACACCCATCCTCTGTGGCTTGTCACCATCATTGGTCTGTGACAGCCCCTTTCCTATGTATTTATTAATTAATGTACTCGCTTTTCTCCTCGTTCCCTTCTCCCAGAAGCAATCAATCCTCATATATTTCTTGGGCATCTTTTTGCTTGAGTATGTTCTTGCAAAATGTATATTGTTTGGCATGCAGGTTTAAAAGATTTACATAAATGATATTATGCAGAATACCTCATTCCTTTTCCTCACTCCGGGCTCGACTGTTAGGGTGTATCCGCGGAGCTTCATGTCTATCTAATCTGCTGATGCCAAGAGCTGCGGCAGACTCCGGCTATGCATCCCCATGCCTGCTCACTTGCTTTCCCAGCGATGGACACTGAGACTGTGCCCAGCTCCCCATCTCTAGGGCTACACTGCAGTATCTTTCCTTGCACGTGTCTTTTTATGGAGCTTTGTGAGGCTGTCTTTGGTCTGTCTGCCCAGGAGTGGAACTCTGGAATTTGATATGTTTAATTTGACAGTCATGTCAGATTGCTGTTCAGAATTACACCAGTCTGCCTTTCCCCTTCCCTGAGAGTTCTTATAACCTCTTATCCACTCTGACACATGGCATGTATCTAATTTTTCCTAGTTTAATAGGTGTGAAATGACATCTCAAATTACTTTAATTTTAATACCTCTAATTACAGATGAGTTTATACAAAGCATAGTCTTTTTTAACTGCCTACTGTGTGCTTGGCACTGTGGGTGATATGGAACAAGCAGGTGACACGGTTGAGGATCTCACTAAGATTTCACAAGGGTACAAAGTAAGACCAAGGTTACAACAAGGGAGGCATTAAAGGTGAGAAGACAGAAGGGTTTGCAATGAGATTGAGAACATCACTGTCCAACACTGATAATACATTGGCAAGCGCTGATTGAACCTCTTGGACCAATGCAGCAACAGATCTGAAGGACCAATTTACGTCTGACCATCCTGAAATGAAATCAGAAAATTAGAATCTTTTGTTAAAGAGAGGAAAACTCAATTTGAAAAGACTGGGACTTTACCAAAAGGTGAATTTGCTTTATCAAAAAGCCTTATCTTCAGCATCCTACTAAGTCGCTAATTGTGTTGCTAAAGAAATACAGCCATAATTAAAGAGACATCATAAGGCCCCACAGCAAAGTAGCCTGAGTTAACATGGACTCTCTTATCAGTAGAAATTGTGGATACACTATTACAGTAATAATACATAGTTGAGTTCACAAAAAAGAAAGGGAAATCTCTGAATGTAGACATGAAGAGAACACTGATAGAATGGTGCCACAGTGGCCCATAAGGGATAACAAACCACGTATAGGCCTTAGCCGACGCAGTTGTTATGCCCCAGAAGACCGTAGTTGTGACCCTAAGCTCATGGGAGGTGGTTACCTGGACTCAAGATCCATGTTTAGAGCTGTGAGACTTGCAAGGGTTGTCATGGTTAGGAAGGAAGATGAGAAATTCTTTCCAATGGCTCAGGGGACCCGTAAGGAACTTTGTCTTTATTCAGGGTCTGGGGAGAAAAACTGAAACCCTGAGCTTGTGTCAAGCATGGTGCAGGAGTCTCAAAGCAAGAAATAAACACAAAATTCTGTCCCAGTGCAACAGAAGTAAATGTAAAGCCACTCAGTAGAAACACTTCCGACCCGGGATACGTGGTACTCATACAGCAGAAACGATCCCCAATAAGATGAGCTCAAAACTTTAAAATTAAAAAAACACATTAAAAAATCATCCATCATAAATAATGGAGAGTCAGATGATATGACAAAAAGAGAGGATTAAAATGCATTGAGATGACTGAAATGCATCTCTTTGAGAGATGAGAGAAATGCATTAGAAGGTGTAACATGTGTCTAACAGAAGGACCTAGTGGGGAGAAGAGGGAACAGGAATGAAAAGAAAACACTCAGAGATGTTGGCTTGAGAATTTCTCAGATTTGCTGGAAAGCATTAATCTTCAGGTTTAGGAAACAAAGTATGTTCTGATCAAAAGGAAGCAAATCCATACTTTAGATACATTGTAGTGAAATTACAGAATATCAAAGAGATAGTGAAAAGCAACCAGAGATGAGACATACTTGCCTGTAAAGGAATCACAACTAGATTCAGAGATTTCTCAACAATGCCATGAAAGTTCAGAAGATGCTGGAATTATATCTTACAAGATCTGAGGGAGAATCACTGCCAACCTAGAATTCTGTAGCGAATTAACTATTAATCAAGGGTGAAGGCAAATGAAGACATTTTTAGAAAAAAAGGATTTTTTTCCTCAATCTCAATTCTTTAATAAGTCCTACTATTGGTAACATAAGCAAGAACAACATTTTAATTAAATATACACTAATTACACTAGCATAATGCATGTCTGTTACAGAAAGAAGAGTAATTGGGGATATTATGAGATTCAATCAATCACCACTGTAAATAATTCGAATAGTACGTTTCCAAGCAGAGGAAACCAATAACTAGTAGGTTACTACCACAGTATAATTTTCAAGGAAATATTTTTAGAAAAATAGTTATTGACAAAATTTACTAGTGAAAACTACCGAAGGGTGGGCATACTTGAGTAAATAGCAAGAAAACACAGGAGGAAGAGGACCCTATGGATAGATCTACAGAGAAGTTTCCTGTTTTTTTTTTTTTTAAGAAGGTAATAATGGTAACAGGATGTAGGCTGGTAAAATAGTGATAGGTCCTAGACTGTCAAATTAAAATTGTGTTAGTCCCGTAGTCGTGTCTGCCTCTGCGACCCCACGGACTGTAACCCGCCAGGCTCCTCTGCCCATGGAATTCTCCAAGCAAGAATACTGGACTGGGTTGCCATTCCCTTCTCCAGGGGGTCTTCCCGACACAGGGATTGTACCCGGGTCTCCTGCATTGCAGGCAGATTCTTTACTGTCTCAGCCACCAGTGGAAGGATAACTTCTAAAAGAGTATGTGTTACAGATAATGTCCAAAGTAGTTGAAGGAGAAGAGTCAGCATGGCTGTGAGCTGGCTGACGGCCTGGAGCCAAGGAAGAAATGTGAGACGTGCCCCCGTAGGGCATCCTCATCCACTCCAGAACCACAGACATCTCTCCTAACAGCGCGAGGCAGGTTATGAGGGGAATGATAACTGCCCCATTCTTTCCGGCTTGGCAGCTGGACAAACTCACTGCTCTTTTCCCTGGGGAGCCAGAAGCCCGTTTTCACCTCTTATATGCACTCTGACACCATCAAAGAGTTCCTATTTTGTGAGCTCCTTTGGGTAATTGCAAAAGCAGGCCACATCTCTGAAATAATAAAGTTTCTTTGCCAAGCAAAGAATATGTAGACCAGGCTAGAGGTGACCTCCCTGACATGAGTACAAAGGAAATGATGCGGGTTGAATGCAACTTAAGGAGCCTTGGGGAGATCTTATGTTCCTAGACACCAGGCCACTCTCACTGGGCAAAGTGACCTGCAGAATCTCTGATTCCACTCGGTTCCACTTACCTTTGTAAGTCAGGTGTCCATCGCCATCAAAACCAAAAGCTGGAATTGATTTGGTGTCAAAGATGGCACACGCGCTGGCCCACAATCTCAGCTGCTTATACCAGCTAAATGCTGGCAGCAGCAGCATTGAAATTTCCTTTTGAGTAAGTGAAAGGCTACTTTCCCATCTTATTTTGCACAACTCTGAGCATCTAGAAGCATTTTGCTTCTAGAAAATGATCATTTATTTTACATTAAAAAGCTGAGGCAAAAAGACATAACCTTTTGCAAGGATCACATTCATAAGTGCATGGAGTTGAAGGCAGTCACTTTCCACTGCAATAAGATGAATTCTGCAAAACATTGCATGCACATATTTATAAATTTGAGGGGAATGGAAATATAGTTTTCATCATGCTCTTAGAGACATTTATGAGCAAAATGAAGTTAGAAGCACCTAAGATATGAATTCTAACTAACAGGAGGGACAGGTGGGGGCATATTGGGATCTTTGGGTGAAAGGGGGCAAACTGCGTATCACCTTTAAAAAGCATATTAATATGCTACCTTGAGTTGGAGAAAAGAGTGGAATGACTTCCACCCTGGAAAGAAAATTTCACATAACTCATAAAGGTTACCTATGCAACACCTTTTGTGTGGAGAGGAAAACAACATTGAGAAATACTGCTCTAAGGTGTGATTTAACTTATCAAATGTGATTGACAGGCCATGCACAATTACAACTCTTCTAAAGCTATAGGCAGGAAGAAATATTGTTCCTTTCCTCCTTCCACTTTTGTTCTTTTCAAGAGCTCCTTCCAGGTTTCCTGAGAAGCTTTTCATTCCCTCATGAGTCAATAGTGCAGTGTGGTTTCAGTGGGCGCCCTGTGAGCGAGGCTGAGTCCTGCCCTGCTCAGGTGGTACAAACACTCATTGATTCATTCAACAAACAGGTATCCATGTCATACGGTGCCAGGCCCCATTCCAGGCACAGAGAGATGGCCAAGGACATGGTTTGCAGTAACGCACAGGTGTTTAACGACATTCAGCGCAGTGAGGGAGTGCCACACAGGATTGCTAAGGGACGCATTGTGACATTACAGTTCAGTGCAGCTCACAGATGGGGTGGCAGGGCTGCCTGGTGTCGTGCAGGAATGTGCCTGGTGTTGTGCAGGAATGTGTGGGGCTGGGAGTTCCTGGTTGGACAGTGAAGAGCAGCATCATGTGGGGCTGGGCAGTGCTGGGACTACGTGTGGTGGAAACGGTAGGTCAGCATCATCGTGCCTGAGCCCCAGGGTAACGAGACCAAGGCAGGTTCTTATAGGAAGAAAAAGCACTTCTTGGGCTCTTTCCGAGGCTGCAAATGGCAGTAGAGCACACATCCCAGCAGACCTTGAACCACCCACCCCGCCACCTGGAACAAGGAAGAGCTGGATCTGCAGCAGTGGCCGCCTGCCTGCACACGCCATTGTCCTTTCAACAAATTGTCTCCTCTCTCAATCCTGCTCTTACTCTTCTCGATGACCCTTGCCCTTTCATAAATGCAGCTCCAAGAGCCTCCGCTGCTGGGTTTCAGCAGCCGTGGATACCTAGTCGATAGCTTTTCATAACGATATTTTTCCCCAGCAAGCCCAAAACTCTGCTGCTACAACACACCTGGACTGAACTAAACAAGAATGTCAAAGCAACCAAAGAGGCAATTTATCGTTTATGATTTTTAAGGATTCATCCCACAGCTGCCATAAGAGATAGGAGCCTCCGCCAACTGTCAAAAAAGCCTCTTTGATCCAACGTTGCAGACGATATTGAATATGAAGGTTGGTGCCTGGTAGGTCTGCTGGGAACATATTCCAGCGGAATCCAACATCGACCATTCAAAAATCCCAGGCCATGGGATTTTGCATCCCGAGCCCCAGCTGCATGATGGACTGTCCCCACTTGCATCTGTGCCTCTGTCCACTGTCGTTCCTGCTCTCAGGAGTCATCTCCAAAATAGGTCACCCATCTACTTCTGTAGTGAAAGGAGAAAGGCCACCAGGTGCATGAAAGGATAAAGTAGCTCACAGATCAGTGTGAGAAATAAGAGAAGCCATTAAGAAAGCAAGACAGTTGCTACAAGAAACAAAAGCAATATTAGAAAACCACTGGCTGCATTCTCAAAAAGACTCAAAACACACTGCATCTGTTCAACTGTGGAGAGGGAATAATCTGAAGTCAAAAAGGAAAAGAATGGAAAAAAGGAAGCAATTGGTAAAATGAATGCAAAAAAGGAGATGGGACTCCAGATTCCACATTTCTAGCTACATATCAGTGACTAAAACAACTCAAGAGACATCCTAGAATTCAGAGACAAAGGGAAGGTGATAGAGAAAAGCGCTTTAGAAGACAAATCTGTAAAGTTTATTAAGAATTTAATGGAAAATCCAGATGAAAGGTATTGATCAGAAAAGAAGTGCTAGTAAGTAGCGAGTTGAAACTCAGATAAATCACACCTAAACATATCCTGATTCAATGTTTTAACTTAAACAACAGAGAAAAATCACAAAGCATCGAGATAGGGAAAAACACCAACCTACCAAGGGGCTCAAATTAAAACTCTAACTGAAAAAAACAATTATTGATAAAAGTTTTCCAACTGGTTGAGAGACAAATAAAAACAAACAACTAGTGAAAGGTAAAAATTCATGGAGAAAGGAAGGTGAAGACATGGAACCAGTAAACAGAGACTTACGCTACGAATGGTAATGAAGTTTATGGACACTATCAAATGTAATATTTGAAATAGAAGGTACATTATATGAGATGATTTAGTAATAATTAGAAGTAAAGTCCTTGGCAACAGTAGTTGCCATTCTGCTCTCACCCTCCATGGCCCCTGGGGATGTTCCTTTCTATAGTTCACAGGTAAGCTTTTTATTTTTAGTTGTTACACTTTAACTCATTTATCAATTATTTATGCTGAACCTAGCACTTCTGTGATTCATCAGCAGAGTTTGGGGGAAATGATACTCACATAAGCTCAAGATATCATGGTGAAAGTTATTTTTAAAGTAATGGTAAAAAGTATATTTAAGACACACTAAGTGCTCCAGTACTCTTGCCTGGAAAATCCCATGGACAGAGGAACCTGGTAGGCTGCAGTCCATGGGGTCACCAAGAGTCAGACACAACTGAGTGAATTCACTTTCACTTTTCACTTTCATGCATTGGAGAAGGAAATGGCAACCTACTCCAATGTTCTTGCCTGGAGAATCCCAGGGACGGGGGAGCCTGGTGGGCTGCCGTCTCTGGGGTCGCACAGAGTCGGACGACTGAAGTGACTTAGCAGCAGCAGCAGCAAGTGCTTTATGGGGCTTCCCAGGTGGCTCAATGGTAAAGAATCCCCCTGCCAATGCAGGAGACATGAGTTATATCCCTGGATTGGGAAGATCCCCTAGAGGAAGAAATGACAACTCACTCCAATATTCCTGATGGGATGATCCCATGGACAGAGGAGCCTGGCAGGCTACAGCTGATGGGGTTGCAAAGAGTTGGACATGACTGAGCACACAGGTATGCAAGCGTTTCATGAGGATTAAACACAAATTCACTTTTATCCAGTTCTTTTTAAGCATTACAAAGATGCTTGAGCCCTGTACAGATTTTCTTAAACCTTCTGGATCTACTCTCTTTGTTTCATTTCTAGCTTTGCCTATTTTTGCTCTTTTTTGTTCTTGATTAAATACCACAGATGTTTGTCTATTTTATCGATTTTTTTAAAGACAAGGTTCTTGGGGTTTTTCTGTTTGTTTGTTTAAACCAATGTTACTGTTTTCCTAGATTCATGTTCTGTTTTTATCATTTCAAAAGATTTCTTCCTTATTTCTTTACATTTGTTTTATCATTTTTCTAACCTTCGAAGTGGGATCCTTAGTCAGTTCATCTTCTTCATTTAAAAGAACTTCTATACAAGGAAGAAAGAGAGATGCAAATATAGAGAACAGTATTGTGGATACAGCGGGGGAAGGAGAAGGTGGGACAAATTGAGAAGGTGGCACTGACGCATATACACAATCATGTGTAAAATAGAGAGCTGGTGGGAAGTGATGATATACAGCCCAGAGAGCCCAGCCTGGTGCTCTGTGACCAGGGGGGTGGGATGGGTGGGGGTCGGCAGAGGGAGGCTCAAGACATGTATATAATTATGACTGATTCGCGTTGTGGTGTGCCAGAAACCAACACAACACTGTAAAGCAATTTTCCTGCAATTAAAAAATAAATTTCTAAAAAAGAAGTTTGGTTGCTGTGGAGTAGGGCTTTGGCTATATCTGACTGGTTTCTGAGTGTACACATTATCATTATTTTCTACATATGGCACAATTGTAGTCTTGAAATTCTTCATTTACCTGAGTAATTTAGAGGTGCAGTTGTAACTCCCAAGGTTATCCTGTTGTGATGTACAAGACACAGCAATAGAAATGTAGCATTTAGTAACACAGAGGGACAAAGAGAGGGACTCAAAGGAATCAATGTCAGGTGCCTCCACGAAGTGGGGATCAGAATGTGGGGAGTCAGGCAGTGGGCTGCTGTTTTTGTGCAGAGCCTTGTGAGATCATTTAAGTGTTTAGACGAGGCTGACCTACGACTTTGACAAACATTAAAACCACAAAAGTAAGTGCAGTAAAATACAAAGGAATCGTAACATGACCAGTTGGGGCAGGGAAGGTGGGAGTCATGGCGTTCTAAATTATTCTTTGTTAAGGCTTTGTTTGGTCAGATATAAAGCTAACTATTAAACACAGAATTAGCTTGTATAACTTCCAGCCCAGTGGAAGGAAGAAAAGGAGGAATAAAGAAAGCGCCAGTAATTAGAATAGCAGAGAGTCGGTAAAGGAAGGAAAAAAGAAACTGAAAAATGAACAAAATAAATGACAGTAAAATCCAGATAGATCAATAATCAGAGCACACGTGAAAACGTAAACTTTCTTACTGAGAGATGATTTTAAAAAGGGAGCCCTCCTTCATTGTTGGAGGAAATGTAAATTAGTGCAGCCACTATGGAAAATAGTACAGAGTTTCCTCAAAAAACTAAAAACAGAGTTGCCATGTAATCTGGCAATTCCACTTCTGGGTATGTATCTGAAGAATACAATCATTCAGAAACATACGTGCACCCCTATGTTCATAGCAGCACTATTCACAATAGCCAAGGCAAGGGAACAACCTAAATGCTCATCAACGGAGGAGCAGATAAAGATGCGGTGCTCACGAATAATGGAACACCACAGAAAATCCCATGGATGGAGGAGCCTGGTGGGCTGCAGTCCATGGGGTCGCCAAGAGTCGGACACGACTGAGTGACTTCACTTTCACTTTTCACTTTCATGCATTGGAGAAGGAAACGGCAACCCACTCCGGCGTTCTTGCCTGGAGAATCCCAGGGACGGGGGAGCCTGGTGGGCTGCTGTCTATGGGGTCGCACAGAGTCAGACATAACTGAAGCGACTTAGCAGCAGCAGCAGCAGCACTCAGCCATCAAAAAGACTGAAACAATGCCACCTGCAGCAACATGGATGGGCCTAGAGATTGTCTTCCTGAGAGAAGTCAGAGAAAGACAAACACCACATGCTACCACTCGTATGTGGAGTCTAGAACACGACTCAAATGAACTTACTTACAAAGCAGAAACAGAGTCACAGACACAGAGAAGAGACTTGTCAATGCCAAGGCAGAAGAGGGAGGGGGCAGGAATGGACCACGTGTTTGGGATGAGCAGATGCATACTATTATATATAGAATGGATAAACAACAAAGTCCTACTGTATAGCACAGGGAACCTGTGATATATATCCTGTGATAAGCCATAATGGAAAAGAATATGAAAAAGACTGTACATATGCGTAACTGAGGGGCTTCCCCGGTAGCTCAGTGGTAAAAGAATCTGCCTGCAATGCAGAAGCTGCAGGAGATGTGGGTTTGATCCCTGGGTCGGAAAGCTCCCCTGGAGGAGGGCATGGCAACCCACTCTAATATCTTGTCTGGAGAATCCTAGAATCCCAAGGACAGAGGAGCCTGGTGGGCTATAGCCCGTAGGGCCTCAAAGAGTCAAACACAACTGAGCGACTAAGCACAGCACAGCAGCATGCATAAATAAATCTCTTTGCTAAACAGCAGAAATTAACAGAACATTGTAAATCAACTACACTTCAATAAAATAAAAAAAAATTTTTTAAGATGATTATCAAACTAGATGAAAATATAGAAGCTGGCCAGATTCTATTCCCCCACCAGGAACATGTCTGAAATAATATGACACGACAGGTATGATGAACCCAGAGTAAGCATCATCAGTCACTTGCATTCTCTTTTAAAAAGAAAAAAAAAAAAAAAAGAAATCCAACAGGAAAAACAATCAACAAAATAATTGAACAAGTATATACAAATCTATAGTAAACATTTTAAAATAAATATCAAAGTATTCAAATTAAAAGGAGAATGCTTTCATCTGACAAAGATCAAATAGATTGTTAACAGGGTTGACAAGATTGTGGGGAAAAGCCCTTTTAGTCTCTGCTAGTGGAGTATATGGAGAAGGCGATGGCACCCCACTTCAGTACTCTTGCCTGGAAAATCCCATGGACGGAAGAGCCTGGTGGGCTGCAGTCCATGGGGTTGCTAAGACTCGGACATGACTGAGCGACTTCCCTTTCACTTTTCACTTTCATGCATTGGAGAATGAAATGGCAACCCACTCCAGTGTTCTTGCCTGGAGAATCCCAGGGACGGGGGAGCCTGGTGGGCTGCCATCTATGGGGTCACACAGAGTCGGACACAACTGAAGCGACTTAGCAGCAGCAGCAGCAGTGGAATATAAATGCCTCACCTATACAATAATAAGGGTAGAGCAAAGTTGGCGACTTGTATGAAAAACTTTCCCTTTATTAAGCAAGCTTATTTTCAAACCCCAAATTCCTCTAAAAAGTTTTCTTCTAAGGGGGGAAAGATTAACAAAATTTTGCTCCTACATTTTTTTATTATTAAATAATAAAACGTGGGGACAATCTAAATGTCCATCCATAGATTTGGTTAATAAATCATGGCATATCTATACAGCTAAATGCTATATAAGCATTTAATTTATTTTTATTCATATAAGCATTTTAAATGATTCTATGAATCTACACTTTTTGTCATGGAAAGATACTCATGTCAAATTGCTAAAGCAATTGGTAAATGTGGTAAAAGGCAAAATTCTACTAGTAGCTATAACCAGCAGTACAATTTTAGGTGACTTGTTAATTATTTGACCAGTTTCCTAAGTTTTCCACAATGCACAACTTTTATTTTAATTTTTCAAAGAATGTATTCACATAGCTCAGAAAATAAGAACAAAAGATGTATAGTGAAAAGTCTCTCCCCTCCCTCTGTCCCCATCTGCCTAATTTCACCCCCAGGAAACTCCTGTTATTAGTTTCAGTGTATTCTTTCAGAATTTATTTATGTATAAATAATAAAATTTGAATATATATTATTCCTCTCTTCCTATTACACAAAAGATAATATATGGTTTTCACCTTGCTATTTTTTAACTGAATAATAATATAGCTTGAGAACTTGGCTTATTAGTTTCATTTTTCTTTATCTACTATGCTGAATTCTACGACAGGGATGTATCTTTGTTTGCTTACTTATTTGCTTACAGATGAATTGCAATCAGCAAAAATAAAAGCATTTATATGTGTGGACAATGAAAACAGTAGCAGATGTCAGATATCTTCATGTGTGCTATGATCATCATCATATTTGAAACTGGTTAATATGACTATCCAGAGCTGACCATGGAAACATCCAAACAGGCCAATAACCATGGGATAATGGTAAGGCTGCTGCTGCTAAGTCGCTTCAGTCGTACCCAACTCTGTGCGACCCCATAGGCGGCAGCCCACCAGGCTCCCCCGTCCCTGGCTAGGAAACACAAATCATCTTTTCCTCAGCGGCCAGCACAGAGTAAGAGATGCTGGAGGGGTGGATACCTCAGACACGTCTGGTGCACACACCGCCTGCTCCACTGTGATTCGCCCCCCATCACTGCATCAGTTTACTTCCTGGCCACACCCCACCTTGCGACCACCCTCTCCAGCTCACAGTTCCTGAGTTATTGCAGCTATTTCCATGAATTCAATTTACACTTTCTAGAATGCACAGGCTGGCAGAACTCACATTTTTGCCTCCAGCCCAGGTGGTTTCAGCATAACCGCCCAAGCAGCGTCTTCCTCCCCTAATGAAAAGACCCCCGTTCAAACTAACAAGGGAAAACTGGGGTTTGTGAAAGGATGCTGGGGTGGGCTCAGCCAGAATTTAATGGCTTCTCTCTTTTCTACACATGATCTCTGTGTGCACTTTCAGATGCCATGTTAAGAGAGAACACGACTGGAGGCCCATCTGTGGCTGGGGAGTGAAGTCTTGTGGGGCCTCTGGGAAGCATGGCTTCTTCCCCAGGTACTGAGAAGAGGGAGCTGGGGACATCTTCAGTCCAGGGCAGTTCTGGGGGTGCTCTGGTGGGAGAAGGTGCTTTGGGAGCTTTTTGTCCCTGCTGCCTTGGCTGGGGTGGAGGGAGTGGGGAGCAGGGGTTGCTTCTGGCTCCATCCTCAGACTGTCTGGTGCTCAGGTCAGACCTGCTGTTGGTAGACTGTGAACTGTTTTGTTTTGGATGCCTCTTCCTTTGTGGCTTGTGATCATTTTTCTCCATCCTATATGCCCCCCCACCCCCAACTCTTCCCAGGACCTCAGCCCGACCTTCTGATCCACCAACAGGCACTCTAATTATGAGATGCATTTGCCACTGCTACCTTCTCCATGTTCTGACCTCAGACCTTTAGGTAGAAGCCTGGTTGCACCTCTGTGCCGGCCGCCAAGGCTCCAGACCACAGTGGAAACTTCCGAAACTTTGTGTCAGCCTCCAGCATCATTCAGAAGTGTGGGTGCAGGATGGGGAAGATTTAAAGGCTACCCACTTTCTTGATTCTGCTGCTGCTGCTGCTGCTGCTGCTGCTGCTGCTAAGTCTTGATTCTAACTCATAACAAAGATGGAAGTTACGGAAGTTAGGCTCCCAAACACAAGGGAGCAGGTTCTATTTGATAATTAGGAACCAGGGCTAAAGGATGTCCTCCAGGAGCTAAGTTCTATAATCATGGATATTTTAAAGATAAAGTTTTATTTTTAAATTTTGTCTTTCATGCTCCCAGCGCAGGGGGCATGGGTTCAGTCCACAGACAGATGAATGGATAAAGAAGTTCTGGTACACATAGACAATGGAATATTACCCAGCTATAAAAAGGAACAAATATGAAACAGTTGAGCTGAGGTGGATAAACCTAGAAAGAAGTAAGTCGGAAAGAGAAAAAAAATATCATATATTAACTTCTATGCAGAGTACATCATGAGAAACACTGGGCTGGAAGAAGCAAAAGCTGGAATCAAGATTGCTGGGAGAAATATCAATAACCTCAGACATGCAGATGACACCATCCTTATGGCAGAAAGCAGAAAGGAAATAAAAAGCCTCTTGATGAAAGTGAAAGAGGAGAGTGGAAAAGTTGGCTTAAAGCTCAACATTCAGAAAACAAAGATCATGGCATCTGGTCCCATCACTTCATGGGAAGTAGATAGGGAAACAGTGGAAACAGTGTCAGACTTTATTTTGGGGGGGCTCCAAAATCACTGCAGATGGTGACTGCAGACATGAAATTAAAAGACACTTACTCCTTGGAAGGAAAGTTATGACCAACCTAGATAGCATATTGAAAAGCAGAGACATTACTTTGCCAACAAAGGTCCATCTAGTCAAGGCTATGGTTTTTCCAGTGGTCATGTATGGATGTGAGAGTTGGACTGTGAAGAAAGCTGAATGCCAAAGAATTGATGCTTTTGAACTGTGGTGTTGGAGAAGACTGTTGAGAGTCCCTTGGACTGCAAGGAGATCCAACCAGTCCATTCTAAAGGAGATCAGTCCTGGGTGTTCACTGGAAGGACTGATGCTAAAGCTGAAACTCCAGTACTTTGGCCACCTCATGAGAAGAGTTGACTCATTGGAAAAGCCTCTGATACTGGGAGGGATTGGGGGCAGGAGGAGAAGGGGACGACCGAGGATTAGATGGCTGGATGGCATCATCGACTCGATGGACATGAGTTTGAGTGAACTCGGGGAGTTGGTGATGGACAGGGAGGCCTGGTGTGCTGCAACTCATGGGGTTGCAAAGAGTCGGACACGACTGAGCAACTGAACTGAACTGAACATATATGTAAAGAATCTAGAAAAATGGTACTGATGAACCTATTTGCAAGGCAGGAATAGAGATGAAAACATATAGAGAATGGACTCATGGACACAGTGAGGAAAGGAGAGGGTGGGACGAATGAGAAAGTGGCGCTGACATATATACATTATCATGTGTAAAATAGACAGCCAGTAGGAAACTTCTGTATGACACAAGGAGCTCAGCTTGGCACTCTGTGATGACCTAGGGGGTGGGACACAGGGTGGGGCATGGGAGGGAGGCTCAAGAGGGAGAGGATATACACATAATTATGACTGATTCATGTTGTACAACAGAAACAACATTGTAAAGCAATTATCCTCCAACCTAAAAAATTAATTAATAGAAAATAACATCACACAAAAATAAATTTTACCTTTAAAAATATTACACTTTAAAGTATACCTTCTATCAGTGTTAAGCTCTATGGATTTCAACACATGTATTGACTTACGTAACAACCACCACAATCAGGACACAGAAGGGTTCCACTCCCTGGCCCTGGGCAATTCCCTTCTCTTCCTCTTTATAGTCACCCTCTCACCCTGTCCTAAACCCTGGCAAACACTGATTTGTTCTCCAGCATTTTAGTTTCATCTGTTTAAAAGAGTCATATAAATGGAATCATACAGTATGTAACCTTTCTTTCAATTGGCATAATGCCTTTGGGCTTTATTCAAGTCACAGCTTTTTTTTTTTTTTTAAGAACAATAAATAAAGTATTTACATAGGCGATTTAGATTGGAATTGTAAAGAAACTTTGGGTAGCCCTCAGATAATTGGTCTTATCAAACCCAAAGTCCAGAAAAAAAAAAAAAAATACAAAATTGGTCCAGAGAAAAAGATCTAAAAATACTGCATAGCTGGATCTTTTCCTTCAGTTCTTCACGTCTGCATTTGCTTCTCCCATGATGCCCCATCAATTTGCAATTTAAATTGAAATCACAGCTTTTTCAACCACCCCGACTTTGTAATGTCAGCCAGCCCCTCCCAAGCTGTTGATGGACCACGACAGCCAAGTGATAAAGTAATACAGTGACATCAAAGCAAGAGGGATCCAGGTGGGTAGGGCAGCATTTCCCAAAGTGTGAGATGTGTAGCACTAGTGGTTAAAAAAATGCTTTGGTGGCACATAGACCTGACTTTAAATGCCACCTAATCACCTCACTACAAAATAATCATCTTTCCCTTTTCATTCTTTTCAAATCTTCTGATTACAACATGGAAAAAGCCTTGGGTGCTAAGATATTGTTAACACCTCCCGAATAGGTTTTGATCTCTCTCTTTAACAGAAAAAAAAGAGGCTGCCACAGGCAGAACGTGGCACAGGCAATAGAATCCGGCTGGAATCTATCTGCATTGTTTGGCTTTTACTGCATTGGTTTTTATGACCACTTTCTGTTTCTGGCAAGTGATGATTCTCACTTAAGATGAGATACAAAGTTTCATATTTAAGTAAATGGTTAAAGCAAAAATTATGAGTGGACCTTAACACCATGTAAAGGATATAAGACTCTACGACTGAGCAACTGAACTGAACTGAACTGAACTGACCTGAAAGGATATAAAAGTATTTGTATATGGCACCTACATGACTGAAGATTGGGAAACGACATGCCAGATTTTAGACAGAACTTTGCTGACTCTATGATTGGAGAGGCTCATTGACAGATCACTCCAGAGGCAGGACAAACCTGGACGATTGATTACACAGCTATTCCATCAATGGTTCATACGCACAGGCTGTCAATACTGATCATACAACGAATCCCAATGGAGTTCCCTCCACATCAAAGCTCTGCTTGGCTTTAAAGGGAATTGTGTCAGAGATGATGCAATTCATCCTTCTGAAGGGTGGCTACATTCTCTTCTCCATCATACTCATCTCCCTCCAGCCTCCTCTGCACCAGCGTCCCAATGTTCTTCTGCTATTCTACAGGTGCCAGCGACTGTTAAGGCTGGAGAGCAGTCCTTCTAGGCTGATCTTTATGGTCCACCCCTGCCCATCCATTAGCCTCTCCCCAAAACCAAGACCTCACTCTCCCGGTTGGGCTTCTACCTGCACCAAACCACCCAGTCTTAGAGGCACTCACCTCCTGTGCAAGCTAGGTCATCCCTAAAACATGAATCTCTCAGCATCTCCATCCTATCCAGGTACCTAAAAGCCAAAAGAAGTGTGTAGAGGATTTGAGAGGTCTGAGCTGTTCTGAGTATGGTACCGTGAGCTGGGGACAGTGACCCAGCTGCAGAAAATGTCTATCCCCTGAAGAAACAGTTTGGAGCAGTGACAACATCACAGACTCAAAATCCTCAGGGGTTCTGTGGGTGTGTACAAGAATGACAAAAAGAAGCAGTTGGGGGACTTCCCTGGTGGTTCAGCGGATGTGAAACCAATTGTCAAGGCAGGGGACATGGTTCGATCCCTGGTGTGGGAAGATCCCACATGCCTTGGAGCAAGTAAACTTGTGTACCTAGAGCCCATGCTCTGCAACAAGAGAAGCCACCTCAATGAGAAACCCTTGCAACACAACTAGAGACAGTAGCCCCTGCTTGCCTCAACTAGAGGAAGACTGTGCACAGCCACGACGAGCAACCAAGATAAATAAACTTAAGAAATACTTAACTTGCAACTTTAAAACATATTTAAAGAAAAGAAGCAGTGGGGGTTGCTGGCTCCCTCCCTGGGGGTTAGTTCTACAACCAGATGGGTTTCTGCAACCTTGGGTAATCCTGGCTCCAGATTCTTCTCCTCCCCATTGGCCCAACAGGTAAGACCCCAGCTTTCCTCACCTTGACAAAGGTCCGCATTATGCATTTTATCTTCCAGTCACGCCCATCGGCTTAGTGACGGTCATACCTCCTCCAAGCACAATCCAGGAAGGGGGACCCTCGACAGTATGACATGTGACAGTGAATCACGGCAACAACACAGCAGGTAGGAATGCTTGACATCCTCATCTTACAGGGGGGAAACCGAAGCTCAAGAAGGTAGCAGCTAACCCCACAGCTCATCCATGGCAGAGGAAGGATTGCAAAGTGGTGCAGCCTGCCTCTAAGGCCCACCTGCCAGCACGGTGAGAGGACAGCTTCTAGGTAGCATCCAGCCCATGAATGTGTTCTGTTTGTTCCTCAAGGGTTCAGTAAAAGTTCTGAATCAGTAAGGCACAGTTATAAATTGACAGTTCACATTTTTAAAAAACGAATATCACTTTTCATAATAGGTGAGAGGTATCTTTTTAAATATTTATTTATTGCCTGCATCAGATCTTCATTGCATCATGTGGGATCTTTCATTTGGGGCACAGATTCTAGCAGTGGCGTGAAGGCTCCAGCAGTTGCCGCACATGGGCTTAGTTGCTCCTCAGCATGTGGGATCCCAGTTCTTCAACCAGGGGTTGATCCCATGTCCCCCACATTGCAAGGTGGATTCTTAACCACTGGACCACCAGAGAAGTCCCTCACATTTTTTTAAAAAAATGCTATATTTCAAGTTTTGTTTTGTTTTTCAAAAAAGAAAAAACCTTGAAGATCTTGCAATATTGGGATGGCAAAAAGTCTTCTGGGATGGATTAACTGGACAATTGTCCTCCCCCACCTCTCCTCCCCGACTGTTCCACACACACGCTCAGTTGTCTCGACTCTTTGCAATCCCATGGACTGTAGCATGTTGGGTTCCTCTGTCCATGGGATTTCCCAGGCAAGAATACTGGAGTAGTTGTCATTTCCCACTCCAGGAGATCTTTCTTGCCCGTGGATAGAACCTGAATCTCTTGCACTGGCAGGCAGATTCTTTACCACTGAGCCACCTGGGAAGCCTATTGTCCTTGGTAGCAAAGAAGAACTGAATTAAGTCAAGCCCTTTACCTCCTGGCAAAATGACTGCCAGACAGAGACTTGGCCAAGATGACCAAGAATTTCTGGTTAACAGAGATCTTCTTGCTAGAGAAAATAGCCTTAAAGAGGACTTAAAGTGGGAATTTTGCCACCACAGAACTTTGCAATGACTTAACTCATTTTTCACAGAATTAATAATTCAGATCCCACACTGTTTCAGCCAGAAGTGGCCATAAACTGCAGAGAGTTTAACCAACCACTTCTAAAAATGGGGATTAATCCTGGGAAATGCTACCTCCACTTTAAGCCATCTCACTTGAGGCAAATGAAAGCTGTTAGATGATTTCATATCTTCATTAAAACCATCAAAGCAGAAACACACTGCATAGAGGTTGCCAAGGCAGAGAACATTTCCCCATGCTCCAGCAGCTTTGGGGAAGTTGGGGAGATACAGATCCCGATTATCTTGTGGGAAGGCATTACGGTGTTCAGTTCTGTTTGAAAGAAACCACACAGAAGCCCCCCAAATCGAGCAACACCATCAAGGCAGCTCCCTTGCCAGGCATGTTGATGAGGCTGGAATAAGAATGAGAAGCTGGGTGATACCCACACTAAGTGACACGTGCCTTTTCTGGGTTGGAACAAAGCTAGTTCAATCTTCAAAACTCTCAAGAGGTTACCTAAGAACACTGCATTTATAAATAGGGCTTCCAAGACCTCTAGAAAGAGGGACTGCCATCTCTCACCAATTCGGGGGTGACCCTGCAGCCTCCAAGCTACAGTAGAACATGGCATTCCTTTCTTTGCTTAGCTCAAGGACACCTACAGGTAGACATTTGACTTGTCAAGCCAGGAGCTGTACTGGGAAGTACGTTAGGTTCAGAATCAGCCTGCTGTCAATTGTAAGGGTCTGAAAGAGAGTAAACCCTTAAGAGGTGTCATCACCACCACCATCATCACACTACCATCTTCCCTGACTCCTCTCTCACACCTAGCCTCCATGAATCCATCAGCAAAACCTGCAACCGCACCTTCAGAAGATATCCAGCACCTGTCCACATCGCACAGCTCCACCATTACCACAGCAAAAGCCTCTGCTAAACAGCCCAAGAGATCTTTTCAAAATGTAAGTCAGAGCATAAGACTCCTTCACTCCAAACCCTCCAATATATCTCCCCATTTGCTCGGAGTAGAAGCCAAAATTCTTGCAATGTTTTGGAGAGCATTTTGGCAGTACATATCTCCAGCCTTTAAAAAACTTCTTCACTTGGACCTAGTAATTTCGCTTCTAGGACTCTATGCTAAAGAAAGAATTAGAGACCTAGGCAATGGAGCATTACTTATTAATATATAGGAAAAAAATTGGGGATCAGCAACTAAAAGTCCAACAAGAGGGGAATGTGTAAACCCTCCGTGGGACCACAGGACAGAATGAAACCCAGATGCTGAAATCAAGGTTTGGAAACATTTAATTGTGTGGGAACATCTTAATTGATGGAATGTTAGACAAAGAATGCAGGACCGAAAAATTGTGTTTATATATCTATGTGTGTTTGTGTGCTAAGTCACTTCAGTCATGTCTGACTCTTTGCAACCCTATAGACTGTAGCCTGCCAGGCTCCTCTGTCCATGGAATTCTCCAGGGAAGAATAGTTGCCATTTCCTCCTCCAGGAGACCTTTCTGACCCAGGGATCGAACCCACGTCTCTTACGGTTCTTGCGTTGGCAGGCAGGTTCTTTACCGTGAGTGCCATCTGGAAAGCCTTTTATGTATCTGTACTATGGTCTCAGTTTTGTTTGAAACAAACAAAAGTCCCATTTCTGCTGCTCCTTGGCTGGGCAGCTGGGGTCAAATCTTTGAGTCTCTGAGAATACCAGTTCATTCAGCTCTCAAAGTCAAAGGGGGAACGTTTGGATCCCGCAGTTTTCACTGTTGCATGGCACAGCATATTAAAAAAAAGTAATAAATATATTAATAAAAATTTTGTGCAATGCCCTGTAAGACCCCAAATGGGGGCCCAGCCACCTTTTTGAATTTATTTCCCATCACTCCCCTCCTGGTGTGGCCAGTCCAGCCACTTGGCCCCTAGATTTCCCTCAGTCATACCAGCTCCCTGCTGTCCTCAGAGCCTCTTCATTTCTTGTGCCTCTGCCAAGAGTGCTCTTCGCTCAGATCACACATGCTTTGCCCCTTAACCTCCTCCAGGTCTTTGCTCCAACATCACCTTCTCAGTGAGGCCTTTCCTAGCCTCCCTGTCCTGAACCGCAGTGTCCCCTCCTGGCCACTGAGAACTCGCCATCCTCCACCCCTTGAACTGTCCCACAACCCTTATCACCATCAGACAGAGATGCAACTTGCTTATTTCTTTTGCTTAATGAATGATATTTTCTTTTCTTATTTGTTTAATGAATGATAAGCATGCTTGTGTTTATTTTTTTAATTAATTTTTATTGGAATATAGATGCTTTACAATGTTTCTACTGTACAGTGAAATGAATCAGCCATACACATACATGTATCCCCTTCATTTCGGCCTTCCCTTTCAGGTCACCACAGTGCATTAAGTATAGAGTTCCAGTAAAGAATCTGCCTGTAATGCAGGAGACTTGGGTTTGATCCCTGGGTTGGGAAGATCCCCTGGAGAATGGAATGGCTACCCACTTCAGTATCCTGGCCTGGAGAATGCCATGGACAGAGGATCTTGGCAGGCTATACAGTCCATGGGGTTGCAAAGAGTCAGACAGGACTGAGCAACTTTCACACTCCCGGTGCTCTACAGTACCTCTCAGTGTTACTATCTTCTACATAGTATCAATAGTGAATATGCGTCAGTCCCCATCTCCCAGTTCTTCCCTCCCCCTTTCCCCCTTGGTGTCCATACATTTGTTCTCTACCTCTGTTTCTCAATTTCTGCTTTGTAGATAAGATCATCGATACCATTTTTCTAGATTCCGCATACACACGTTAATATATGATATTTGTCTTTCTGTCTTACTTCATTCTGTATGACACTCTCATGCGGTACATATATATGATGGAATATTACTCAGCCATAAAAAGGAACAAAATTGGGTCATTGGGAGAGATGTGAATGGACAGTTCACTTATTTCTTTACTGACCATTTCCCTCTTACCCCACAGAAAGTAAGCACCACGGGGCAGGGATTTTTGTCTGTTTTTTTCTTTTCACCACTCCCTCCCCAGGGACTGTAACAGTGTCAGGCACTGCAGATGCTCACTAAATATCTGTTGAAGAGGTGGCTGAGTTCTCAGCACCATATCCTGCACTCTCTCAACCAGCCTCCCAAGACCCACGTGTGGAAAGCCTAATGAAGGGTTGGGACCAGCCTGTGGCCTTGGGACAGGCTCACCCATTCCTGAGCATAGTCACTCAACAGCTATTCATGGAGCCTCTACTATGTGCCACTCTGGGGACACACAGCCATGTACAAGACAGACAAGATTCCTGCTGTCCTGGAGTTTTGGGTCTGGTCGGGGAGAGAGCTAGTAAAAAGGAAAAGGAACAAGACCATTTCGGATTGCAATACAAAGTAAGAGTAAATAAAACAAAGTGGGGAAAAGAGATAAAGGGTGATGGGGAAGGTAAGTCAGCTAAGACTGGGTAACAAAGGAAGGCGTTACTGTCTTGTAAGCGACATTTGAGCTGGAACCTGCACGATGAGAAGCGGCCAGATCTAGGATGCTCTGGAGGGAGACTGATTCAGGTGGAGGAAAGCCAATGAGAATGTCCTAAAGCTTAGGCCTCAGCTCCCCAGAAAGTCTCTGACCCACCCTGAGTGATACCACATGCCAAGAGCACTTTCTCTCCCAGCACATCTTGCTATTGAATTTGTCTGCCCCTTGAACTTGTTAAAGGACAGTTCTTTCTTCCTTTTTTCTAGGATTTACCACAGTGCCTGGTGTGTGTGTGTGTGTGTGTGTGTGTGTGTGTGTGTGTGTGTGTGTGTTTGGGTGTGTGTGTCGCTCAGTCATGTCTGACTCTTTGTGACCCCATGGACTGCAGTCAGCCAGGCCCCTCCATCTGGGCACAAATACTGGAGTGGGTTGCCATTTCCTTCTCCAGGACATCTTCTGGACCCTGATATTGAACCTGCATCTCTTGCATCTCCTGCATTGGCAGGTGGATTCTTTAACACAAGCGCCACCTGGGAAGCCTGGTATATAGTAGGTAGTCAATAAATACACATAGAACTAAAGTAATTTGAAAAAAAAAAAACTATTTTTTGATTTGACTGTAATCAGAGGTAAAATTGTGGGATGACTGTATTTAGAAATAGCATCTCTATAGGGCCAGCCCCTTTACTGCCCGCTGCAAAGATCCCATCTGCCCATTGAGACCCAAATAACATACTACCTCCTTCAGAAATCCTTCCAAAATTCCCCCATTGGATCTTATCTCCTTCCTGTGCTATTATAGCTCTATTTGCATCTCTCTAATGGTTCCTATCATCAGCTGACTTGTGTAAAAATTTTCCATGAACATTTCATAACCCATCAAACTGGGAGGAGCCCAGTCTTGTCCACCTCTGGGTCCTTAGCACTCAGATCAATGAAGGAATGATGAGAAAACCAATGCCCAGTAATGACAGCCAATACTTGGACCCCTTCCACATGCCAGAAATTTTCTGAGCACTTTTTTACATGATATCACTCATTCAGACCTCACTGCAACCCTATGAGTAGATGAGAGGACTGGTTCCTACATGGAGATAGAACCAGGGCACAGAGGACCCACTGGTTAGTGGACCCACACTCAGTGGTAGAACCGAGATTCCAATTCAGTCATTCTGATTCAAGAGCCCGAGTTTTTAATCACTGTACTAAAAATGTCTTCTGATTTCCATTTTAAGTTCTTCTCATCCATGTACTCAAGGCTGCCCTCCTTCCCTCTTTCCTGTGTGCCATGAGGCACTGCTTCAGTGCCAGCTCATTTGTCCACCAGCCTTAGGATGGATCCAGAATTCTTTCACCAGGCAGTGAGCTCCTGGACCTGGAAGCCCTGAGTGAGCAGGAAGCCCTCTCCTCATCAGAGTTGATGACTATCTGCCCATCTGAAGGCAAGCTTGGGGAGCCCTGCTATCACAGACACTCTCTAAATGGCTTCTGTTGACAACATATGGGAAATTCTAGGGACAACTGTCCCTAGTGGAGCTCCTTTTGTGCAGCTAAAAAAGTATGCAGAAAGACATGACATCGTCTTCCCCTCTTTATTCAGAGAGATCAAGCTATCTGAGAAAGAAGAGTGACACCCTGCCTGACCATTATTTTTAAGTCTCACATCATGCGTCACAGAGGGAGAGAAAAAGAACTTTGCATTCTGAGATTTCAAAAAGACATCCTGTTCCACATGAGCCTCTAAATTGAAGAAACAAAAAAAGCTCTGAACCCCTTTTACATACATTGGCAAGTCCCTAGTGGAAACAACTTTGACTTTTGCAACACTGATGCCTGCAGGTATGTAATCACCATGGAGATTCCACCAGTGAGGACAGTGATGAAACCAATAGCAAACTGGTGACATATTGTTTTTTCCTTTCTAATACATGCTATACCCTTTATTCCCGAGAAGGCAATGGCACCCCACTCCAGTACTCTTGCCTGGAAAATCCCATGGATGGAGAAGCCTGGTAGGCTGCAGCCCATGGGGTCACTAAGAGTCAGACACGACTGAGCGACTTCACTTTCACTTTTTACTTTCATGCATTGGAGAAGGAAATGGCAACCCACTCCAGTGTTCTTGCCTGGAGAGTGCCAGTGACAGCGGAGCCTGGTGGGTGCCGTCTATGGGGTCACAGAGTCAGACACGACTGAAGCAACTTAGCAGCAGCAGCATACCCTTTATTCAGGGAATCCTGTTCCTCTGAAGGCTAGGCTACTTTGTAAATACTGCAAGCCACAATACTTTTCTGAATGCTCATATTTGTTCTGAGTTTTCCTTTGGCTTGTCTCTTTCAATCATTAACACATCAAAGGAATCTGAAAGCTAGAAACATCTCTGGATTTACTTACACTGGATTTTCTGCAAACTCTGGCAGTGTTTCCTATGATGTCGGGGCATACCCCATCTCAGTAATTTTAGATACTACACAGACTGACTAAACGTCACTCAGTTGCATAGAGAGAAAACTTATGATCTTGTCCACTTCGCTTTCATTCATTCTGATTACATCAAGGAGAAACGTTTCACATTGATATTAGTATTTATTTAACTGCTCTTTTTAGTATCCCCCTTCTCTTTTGAACAAAGATAAAGCATGCTGCAGGCTTGGAACATTTTAACCACTTTCACTAGCAAAAATTCAATTGAAAATAAATAAATTGTTTTAAAAATGAAAAAAAAATCAATAGCATTTTTATGTTTTCAATCTACTTATTTTTACAATTACTTCCTAATTGCAGCAAGTGATTCTGGCTTTTATTTAAGGTGGTTTTCAAATAAATTTGTGTTTTAAAATGATGTATTTCAATTATATTTGCATAATGGATGTTAGGTTTACAAATGCAAGCACCTCTTTTGAAGGATACACAAAAACCGATCTCATGATTGTTTCTGGGAGGAGGAACTGCGTGGAAGGGGAGATGGGGTATGAAGGAGGAGAATGGTTTTCAGGGAAAATCCTCTGTCACTTTTTGAAGTCTGTATTATGGGAAGATATTATCTATTCTATAAATGTACACATGGCAGAAAATAAAGCCAGTTCTTCATGAAAAGTCAAAAATTTTTTAAGTGCTAACTTTAAAGTATTAAGAAAATAATAGAGGTCATGCCAGGTTTGGGTAACTATGAGGCAGTACAAAAATGTCTGAAGCCTGGAAAATGCTACCCTAAGAGGGCATGGACTTGATGCTGCCCCTCCAAGGATGTCAATGAGAGGTCCTTGGGCCTTCACCCAGAGTGGACACCTTGGTTATTTTTACTTGTGGGAGCTAGTGACCACAGACCCTGAGAAGAAACCACGACTAGTGCCGTTGATTTCAAAGCTTAGGAAGACACTCCCAATGGACTTGTGTCCAGGAGATCCTGTGATCCTCAAGCCTCAGGTAACCCAACCAATCTATCTAGCCCATGATCCTTGGAAGCACATGCTCAACAGTAATCACTTGCCCCCGTCTCTGCACCATTATCCTCTGAGGAAGCTGGGTGAGTATAGCATTGGACCAACAGCCCAGCTGTGTAGCCTGACAGGCAGCAATTACCTCTGAAATGCTAAGTTATTTCCATCACTGGTGGCTTTTACCCACCTCATCAAGCTGCCCATGAACCACAAAGCATTCCAGCCCACCAGTGCAGCCCATTAAGAGAACAAAGTGGCAGCAGAGCCGCCTACAGCAGCTTGGCACTGATTCTGGCAAATTGTAGGCATCTGACAAATAAATGGATTAACCCGCCCTGGGGTTAGCTCACAGGGCAAAGAGTCTCACAGGTTTAGGCAGACTGCATGACCTTGCAGATCCTTCCACCCTGACTCACTTCAGCAAGCCTATCTACCTCCCCAACTTCCCACCCCCACTGCTGAGCCCTCGCTCATAGAAACAGCCCCCACTCCAAGCCCGCAGAGGATTCTGATCAATGGGAAGCTGTGTGCTTCTGTCCCTGCCCCACCCACTCGGTCACCCAATCATTCAGGAGGAAGGCAGTAGAGGTCTAACCGATGAGAAGAAAATTGTTCTACTGTCCTGCACACCAGATGCAATGGAACATAGGCAAGCACACCTGTTGAGCATCAACCCTGCCCTGACTTTTCAGGGACTCTTGGGATGTGACTCCAAATATCTGGGCAGAACAGCAGCCAGTGAAGAACATGCCCACCAAAGCATCTTGTTTTCTCCTGGTGGCCATCAACTTGCACATTCCCTCATTTCAGGATAGGCAGAAGAGAGCATAGGTAGCAATCAAAAATCTAAAATGACTACAGCTCAGGCATTCCCTGGTGGTCCAGTGGTTAGGACTCCATGTTTTCACTGCCAAGGGCATGGGTTCAATTCCTGGTCAGGTAACTGGATCCCACATGCCACAATTAAGAGTTCACAGGCTGCAATGAAGATCAAAGATCGAACATGCCCCAACTAAGACCTGGCACAGCCAAATAAATAAAGAAATATTTTAAAAATAAAAAAATCAAGTGGGTACAGCTCCTTCACAAATCAGAAGGCACCCCTGCTGGCTGCAGACAAGCAGGGTCTCAGGGGCTCACTGCTGGGTCAGGCGTTTGTCACCTAGTTGCTGGTCCTTTGTAAATTTCAATGGACACCAGAGCAGAGGGCACCTCTGGGAAAGTGAGTTTCCATCCAATATGGAAGCATCATATCTCATGGAATCTAGACTCCATCAATCATTAGACTCATCCTAATTTCAGAGGTGTTAAAAGGTGAAAAAAAAATGTGTTTCTTAGGCTCTACGTAATATTTTAATATCCAAACAGACTTTACAAAGTGTGCCGGTAGAATAGCACTAGGACCTGTCGGGGTCTTTCCCCCTTTAGCCACATACCAAAGGCCATGAGGAAAGCCCAGTCTTCATTCCAAGCTCTTCCACTGTCCCTCCAAGCTCCAGGGGGATGCAAAGTCAGCTCTTCAAAAAGCCTCCTTGAGCGATGACAGTTTTGTTTGCTCAACCCGAATGTCCCCCAGTGCCTGACAAGAGCTGTACATGTGCTGGAACTAACTACTATATCTCTGGCTGCAGCGAGGCTGACAGAGAGCTACAAGGCGGACGAAGGATTTATGAACTCAGCGGGTTCATTTAATCAGCCTGTGTGACACCCTCCTGGACCAAGGCAGGAAAACCCCTTATGAAGACGTGTCTGCAGACACTGGAGTTGTACATGTGGGTGCCCACGTGAGAGCTCTGCATGCCCACACATCTGCGCACACTGGACAAACACAGGTCATCTGTGCCCAGTGTCCATCTGTCTGTTTCAGGTGGTAAAGCCTCCCGCGTTCACTGCTTCTCTTGCCTTCTGCCTCTGGTTTTATTTCTTCTTAAAGTTTGCCTTTCTGGAGTTTGGCTTTGCTACTGAAATTTGATTCCCTGACTAACATCAGCTAGATAAGGTGATAGACCTTACTCTGGGCTTTTAATTCTCTGTTTCACTTATCTGTTGCCTCCAGGGCAAATGCCCTGTCTTCTTTGCCTCACACTGTCCCCCGAACACCACTGCTGCTGAACAAATAAATAACCAGACTTGTAGAGTCTAAAATTTACAGAACAGGCTCATCTATCACAATTTTGACACCAGAGCACAGAGTCAATTATCACACATTAACTTGCTCTTGTTGGCATTTCAATGCCTTTAGAGAAGATTCACTTCCTCTTCAGACTGCCTCTCCCACCCCCATCACTGAAAACTAGCAAAACAAACACTTTACACAAAACTCGGCTTCCCCTAAGACCATAAAAACTACTGGACAATGCACAGCTTATATCTCTTTATGAAAGATGAAGGCTCCAAATATTTGTGAATTCTGTCTCATAGTCAACCTCTGATGCATTCCCAAATACAATCTTAGATTGAGAGACACCTTTTCACATACATCGTCAGACATCACTCTCTTTTTAAAGGTGAGCAAACTGACACCCAGAAATGAGGAGTGACTTTTTACCAATGCAGAAGGAAGGAGAGAAGGAAGAGAGGGAGGAGAAAAAGGGCAAAGCAGAGCTAAAAGTCGAACTTAGGGCCAGGACCCTTCCCAGTTTTTCACAACTACTTTTCCAGCAATTAATTCCTCCGTCCCAGGTAGCAGTAGTGGTAGGGAAAGAAACTGATAGTTTTAATACTCATAGTACTGACGATGCTAAAAGGAGTATTGGTAGTGAAACCGTCATAGTAATAGTGGTGATAGTGATAACATTACTGCCTTATCTTTATATAGCAGGAAATTTTCCAGGACACTTTCATATACAATGTTCCATTCATTCTTCAAAACCACCTTCTATGATAATGGTTACAACAGGCATCATCCTATGACAAGGAAGCCAAGATTCAGGAAGATGACTCTGCTTCCAATTACCCAGCTTAGGGGACCATCTCCTGTTTCCTGACAGCAGGTGCTATCCTGGGTCCCTTGTCGGTGTGGTCTCACTCTGCCTCCCAGTCCAAGCAGCTAGCTGACCCCACCCAGCACACCCGGCTGCTACCTGGAGGAGCCAAGTGGGAGGGGGAAGCTGGCCAGGTGCAGAGAGGAGGGACGCTTCAGGGATGGGATCTCAGAAAAATATCTCAGGGGAGGGATCCTGCCACAGAATGCTGGCCTCTCCTAGGGTGGCTGGAACCCAGCCAATTCCAAGAGGGGGTTCAGGCCAGGGGTCAGGAAGGTGCAGATTCTGTCTCCCGGTCTCTGGCCGATGGTGTCTCTCTGGCTGTATCATTCTGTCTTCAGGCACTGTTTGTCAGCTCCTGGTTTATCTCCACTTACCCACAAAAAGAAGTCTGTCCTTTGATTTTTCCATTGTCTGTCTGACTGGGGCCTCCAGACCCCAGAAGTTATCCCCAGGGGCTTTGAGGAGATCCACTGCCTGCCAACTCTGCAACTCCATCTGTGGAAAACATGGGCCCCCACAACAGGCACAAGGGCTCTTTGGCCATGTCTACCTAGTGGATGCTGGCTTTTTGGTGGCAAGCTGTGCAGAACAGTGGTTAGAGTACTTGGCTGGAAGTGCACATACACACACAGTGTACATGTATAAATCTTTGTGGGACAGGGCATGCCAATGACTTTTGGTCCCAAATTTCATCTGCTTGCTTTGGATCCCATTCTAGATGCTCTCTTTTCGGGTTGCAGTTTTCCCATCTGTGAAATGATAAAGGCAATGGGCAGAGACAGAAGCATCTTATCACCTGCCATTCTAACTCATGGACTTCAGGAATAAAGTGAGAACATGAGTTTTAAAAGAAACCAGGTAATTCCATCATTTCTGCAATTAATGCGTATTACTCGAGTGATAATAAAGAATAGGACACATACAGAGAAATGTTCTGGAAATTACAGAAATAACATCCAAATGGGGCAGTATGACTTTATATACAGAAAGGACAATCTGTACCCGAAACCCTGGTCTCTGGGGGTGTGGATTTGCAGCCCCAAGAAGCACAAATCACACAGCCCCTCCTGAAGCTGTAGGCTCCTAGCCTTCCTGGGGAGGTGACAGGGGTGAGGCAGTTAGTATCAGACATGCAGGCTAAATGCTCTTTTAGAAATATAAAGGGGGAAAGGGATGGTAAGACAGACCCTGGGAAGTAGGGGGGAGCAGAGAGAGAAGTGGAGCTGTCAGCATGCTTGATGTTAAATAAAACCTACCAAGACTCAGCCGAGAATTTTAGCAGAATCCAAATGTGCTATATTAAAAAAAAAAGGCACGGCTCCCATCTCTAAGGTTCACAGCTAAGCTGGCTTAGAATCACACATGCCAAGGTTAAAAATAAAAAGCAGCCATCCCTGAATGACACGGGCTTGGAGAAGGAAGGTAGGGTGTTTGGTGGTGGAGCACAAGAGAGGGCGTGCAGAGGCTGGGTGCAGGGAATAGGTGTTTACTGGAGGGCTCAACAAAAGCCAGTGCTCAGAATTGTGCTATTTTGCACTTAAGAGGCACTTCACTTTGGCAAAGGGTTTCATAATGATCCTTAGATTTTCAATCGAGGAAACCCTGCCGTGTAAGAGTGTGGCCACGGCTGACCCACGTCACACTCTGCTGCCGTTTGATGCGTTTGCCTCTCCGACTCTGGGGTCTGGCTCTGATGCTGTCCTCGTGTACTTCGTACCTCCAGGTGGGATGCCTGGCCGGGGCGGGTCACAGCTTGGAAAGCAGCGACGTGCCATTCTGTGCCACTCTCTCTATTCCAATGAGCCAACATAACAGTGCTGGGGCCACCCACAGGCCAGCCGTCCCCTGCTGCTCGCCACTGGAGATGGGCTGTGTGTCTGCCTCCTAAGGACGGGGCATGTCCCACCCTGGCCCCTTAAACCATGACCAAGGCTCCCAAGCAAAGTGGACAAGTTGGCCCTGTTGCCCCGATTCTTACAAATCCAGGGTTCCATAAGTGAGGCCAGTGGGGTCCTCCTTTTAATGAAGTTGTCCTTTATCCAATATGGTTATGACTTTCTACCCCCTAAAGTGTTTACTTTAACATAATTATCTTAATGAACAGCCTCAGCTACTGTGTCAGCTACCACATTACCCACCCACCTAGTTCCATTACTAGGCAGACATTTCTAGCAAGTCTTCAAGGGGCCAGGTGAATGGTAAGAATTCTGTAACCCAGGTGTTATGGGGAGCCCATACATTACAGCACCCCCAGGGATGCCCTGCTCAGCTCACACATGGGCCAGCCCTACACCTCAACACCATACAGGGCTTGGGAAGTAGATAGGCATTTAATAGTGGAGGCTGCTACCTTCCAGAAGCTTCAGGCTATCCCCAGATATCACCAGCCTGGGTGACTGTCTTCCCTGACAGTGCAGTGGGGGAGTGGACAATCTGCTATGACTGGCTGCCCCCTGTGAACCTAGATAGCTTCCATCTGAGGTGCCCACCAGTATTTCGAATTCTATATCCTGGCTGCTGGCTTAGAAACACCGCCCAGTGCAAAGTGTCCCTGTTACACTTTTCAAGCACTTAGAAAGCCCTTGCGAGGCCGAAGGGTCAGGGACCTTTCCTGCTAGTTGCGATGTACCAGAAAACCAAGGCTCAGTGAGTTTTAGGAATTTTCTCAAGCTAAGTGGCAGAGCCAAGACTCACATCCAGGGTCGTTTGCACTATTTGAAAACATGAATTCAGGGTCAGAGCGCCTGGGAGTCTCAGACCAGATACAGCAGCAAATACCTGGAGCTGAGACCGAGGCTCCAAAAGGGACCTTTCTCCTGCAGACACCTCAGGGGCCTTCCCGTCATTTGGCCTGAACTGCGGGGACCTCGCCGAAGCGCAGGACCCTGCCGCGAGGGGGCGCTGTTCGGACTGTCCCTTCCCTGGGTGGGTCAAGATGCCTGGAAAGTTGAGGCCAGGCTCAGGAGATGGCTGCGTTGAGGCAGCTCCTGTCCTGGCTGCCCCTTCCCCTGGCACCCAGCTTTACCCCAGCGTCTAGACACCGAGCCAGCCCTCCAAACTGGCCCGGAGGTCAGGTCAGCGATCTCCCTTCCCTTCTGGCGATTCCAGAGTCAACTGCCCTTTGCGCTTCAGGAAACCGGAGCCGGTCTACACCATCACTGGGAAGTTCTGGGTAAATCCTTCGGTTAGAGTTCCCCCACGTGTCAGTCGGAATCCACATAGCCAGCCGAGTTAAGGGGATGCGAGGGCGCAGGAAGTGGCCCAGAAGACAGGGCCGGATGGAGCCCGGGCGCACGCGGTGGGGCTCCCCTCCTTACCTGTACCAGTCCAGCCCGCGGCCGTAGTTCCTGTCGAAGAAGTGGGGCTCGGTGCCCAAGGCCCGCACGTCCGGGTGCACGCGGATAAACTCCAGCACGGCGCGGGTGCCCCCCTTCTTCACGCCCACGATGAGGGCTTGGGGCAGCCGCTTGGTACCCAGCTTCGGAGAGCCGGAGTGGTTGGACCCAGAGAGGCGAGGGGAGGGCGCGCCGGCGGCGGGCGCGCTGGGAGCGCCGGGCTCGCCGGGCGTCGGGCCCGAGGGATCGCAGGGGCGGGACTCCTGGAGAAGTTTCTGGCCGCCCGCGCCGGGGCTGCGGAGGCAGCGAGGGGCGCCGAGGTCGCCGCAGCAGCACAGGAGGCTGTAACACAGGTAAGTGCAGGAGAGCGAGAGCGTGAAAGCGACGAGCAGCCTGCGCGCCCTCCGCGGCTGAGGTGGCCCCGCGCGGCCCAGGACCCTATAGGCCATGGCTCCATGGGCCCGCGCCGGGGGTCATGGTTTCCGAGGGGGCGCCGGCGGCGGAGCTGCTGGGGCCCTGCGGCCGCCTAGAAGGCTCGTGCGGCGCGGCCCGGGCCACGCGGGTCGGGCGTAGGGGGCGCCGTCTTCTCCAGGCGCTGCCGGCCCGGGCGCGCACCGTGCCCCGGGATCCCCGGGGCGGCGGCTCCTCTGGGAACCGGCGGCGGCGCCTCCGACATCCCCGCGTCCTGGGCGACGGGGCTCCGGCTAGCGGGGAGGCTCCTGGCGCTCCTCGGCTCTCACGTGCGCCGGGCTCGGAGCGCGCCCAGCGCCGGAAGCCCCATCCCGGATCCTCCCGGCTCGGCGCCCCGAACGCTCGGCGGCGGTGCGGGCCGGCGCGCGGGCCGGACGGTGGCGCTGGCGCCGGCCGCGTTCTGACTCCTCGAGAAATGCCGAGCGGAGCGAGCTGCCGGCTCTATTTAAGGAGTCGCCTGACGTCAGCCGCGCGGGTCCCCCGAGCCCGCGCCCCGCCCGGGGACCCGGCCCGCCCCCTGCGCCCCTACTCTTTACCCCTTCCAGGGACACACCACCCCGGGGCCTCCCCACGCAGGCCTCTCTCTAAGGAGCCCGGGCCAGCTGGGGTGGTGAGGGTGTCGAGGCTTTTTTGCCCCTCCGGGAGGCTGGACACCCTGGCCACGCGGGCTTCCCGACACCCGTGGGTGGGAGCCCAGGTCGAGATTGCGCCAACATCTAGACCCAGACAGAGACCCTGGCGCACACGCAGGCACCCCGCGCTGATAAAAGGTCCCACCACACGGACATACGCATGCACGCACCAACACAGGTACATACGTACCTGAGCCGGACACACCCCCCCACAGCCCTCATGGGGCAGGGCGGGAGAAATCTAACCTGGGCATAGAAACACCCACAGGGACACTCCCTCTTCCGCCCACCCCCTTTTCCCCCAACGGACACCCAGAACCCCGAATCGGACGTCGTGTCGGGTGCGCACGCAGGCGCGGGACTGGACACACGCTCTAGACGGGATGGTGGAGGAGCCGAGCGTGAGTGAGATTCCGTGACTATTCGGGGAGCTCCTTAGCCCCCCGCGCGCTGACTCACGCCAGGCGGCTCGCTCTGTCTCACACCCATGAAGCGTGCACCCCCACCCACTGTCACTCCACCTCCCTCTGGGCCTGGCTGGAAAGCGAGTCCCAAAGGAGCGGACTCCGCGCGGGCGGCGGGCGGGTCCTCTCAGCAGCCGCCCCCTAGCGGCAGGCCGCTCCCGGGGGAAACTGACCAGGGTCCCAGAGCATCCCTGAGACCCAGGACGTCCCCCAGTGGCCCAGGGAGGAGATCCAGGAGTGGTTCCTCTTCCAGTGAGTTCTGCGTGACTGCCGCAGGACAGTTCTCATGGATTGTGCCCAGAACAGGCCTGAGTGAGCAACCCCATTGCTGCCCTGAATGACCGCACTAGTTGCAGCGGAACTGTTCATCAGTCCTCAATGACCATACCCAAGAATGAAGCTAGGCTGTCACTCCACAACAATGCCATGTCATCCTGTCCAGGTGTTCACCAGGTGAGTACCCCATGAAATGTATGCGTGACGACCATCGCTCCCACTGCACCCCTCTGAACTTTTTTCAGGGTTCATTCTTCAGAAAATAATCGGGTCAAGCTCTGTGGACCTTAGCCCAAGCCAGGGAATATTTTGACCCCAAGCCATTCCCACCCCTAAAAACCTTAAGCCAATCCCTCCACTACTACCGTTTTTTTCAAGCACTGGGCATGTTAGCTCATTTAATATTCACCACGACGTACGAGATTGTTGCCATTATCCTCACATCATGTCACTTCCTTAATCTTAACATTTATTGAGTGCTTTTTTGTGCCAGTAACATACAAATCATTTGGCATGCGCTACCTCATCTATCTTCAGAGATAGGTACTGTTATAATTCCTAACTTATAGACAGTGAGATTAAGGCTTAATGAACACATATTCAGTAATTGACAGAGCTGGGATGAAACCCAGGCAGTCAGATTCCAAGATTCAGGCACTTAGTTACAGTGCTTTGCAGTTTCCTTACTTCCTTTGACCCGTTCCCCACACAATTCCATCCTAGATCTGAACTAATTTGTTGGTATCACTTCTGAAGTCTGACACCTGGGACTGAATTCCAGGTGTAGATTGAAAAGCTCAACAGACTGAAAAGTTCAACAGGACACCCCCTCCCTTTTGTAAACCCTGTTTCTAGGAATGCCACCCATGACTCCATTATCTTTTCCTTGTAGCCGCATCACACTGCTGACAGCTCAAGCTTGCAGCCAAGTAACATCTCTAAGTGTTTCTTACAAGTGCTGCTGATTAAGGCACATCTGCCCCATACTGTGCTTATACAGTAGACTTTTTTAGACTTAGATCCTTACACATTTGGCCTGATTAAATAGTATCTTGATCTCATCATTTCACTCCCCCATTTCAAAAAAGAATGTCTACTTGAATCTTGAATCATGACATTGCTTTCATTTATTCAAAAAGAAAAAGTAGAAAGAATATATGTCAACAGCTTTACCCTTGATTCCAGGTATACCTTGGGCAAGTGAGTTGACAGCTCTGAGCCTCAGTTTTGTCAGCTGTAAAACGGGGAGTTATGATAACTTAAACTTCTTGGAGTTCCGATGTTGTGTAATTCTGATTCCATTATTCAAGGCATGAACTGTTCTATTGAGATCATGTCGTCTCTGTGTTTGATTACAATTTAATTAATTCCTCACTCAAATTCTTAATAAAAATGTCAAAACAAATATGTTGAAAGAAGTTCTAATATGTACTTTCAGCAGTTTTCCACATTGCAAACCTGCTATTTCAACACTTCATTGTTAAAGTTACAAGGTTAAATGTGGCTTAATCCACTCTGACAAGTGTGTTTCCCCCCCAACCCGTCCGGGTGGAAAAAAACATGGATATAGCCATTTCTGATAATTCTGTGGTTGATTCAACTTTCAGATTAATTTTGTCTTTAATAAACTCAGAAATTTCTGGATATTCAGATTCATCAGAGCCAGACAGATTTCCCTCTTCAGACTTCCAACCAGAGTAATGACTGTGACCGAGACAAAATTTTTCAGGGAGTGAGACAATGGACATACCTGTGCTTCATCCCTACCCCTATCTTTCTCCAGACATGCCAAGATTTTCCTCTGGGGAGTTCAGGTAGGATTATGTTGGGTTGTGTGGTTTGTTAAATAGCACTCAGCTAAACAAGATATCAGTTTACTTTTCTGTCACAGAAAGAAGATGATTCAGGGTTGACTTGTCTCCACAGTGTTAGGGACCCAGGCTCCATCATGGATTTCCTCCATCCCCAAATCACTATATATTCAAAGATAAATTATTCATCTCCAGCCATACTGTCCACATTCTGGACATAGGAAAAGCAGAAAGGACAGATAATCCTGACATATCCCTTTGAGGACAGTTCCTGGAAGTGATCTCATCACTTCTACTTGTATTCAGTGGATCTGAACATTGTCGTCCAGCTTTTCAGCTTCAAGAGATCCTTTGAAATGTAATCTCGATTCTGGATGGTTATATTCCTGGCTAATACATGAGTGTTTCATGACCCAGAAAGAACCTGAACAAAACTTATGGAAGGCAACTCATAATCTGTACTGGTCTTGTAAAGTTTTCCCTCATTCTGTTCCAATGTGATTTGTGTGAGCTGAGCCTAGTTCAAGGGCAGGCATTAAGACCAAGCCCAGCCAATCACAATTTTCTAATCACAGTTCATTGAAAGCAACTCAGTGCTTTCCAGTGAGCATCAACCACAGAACTTTTGTTGAAACTGTTGGAAACAGAAACTTTTTCTTCTGAGATGATTTTGTCGTTGTTGTTGTGTGGTCACTCAGTTGTATTTGACTCTTTGCGACCCCATGAACTGTAGCCTGCTAGGCTTCTCTGTCCATGGGATTCTCCAGGCAAGAATACTGAAGTGGGTTGGCATTTCCTTCTCCAGGGGATCTTCTTGACTCAGGAGTTGAACCCAGGTCTCCTGCTTGGCAGGCAGCTTCTTTACCACTAAGCCACGATGATAAACTAGTACAAAATACTCCCAAGGTTCCAATGGCAATCTCTACCATCAAGAAGGGAAACCCTGGGGAATGAAACAAACAGAAGGGAGAGCAGGCCTGAAGGAGAATTGAATTCCTGACAGTATGTAATCTAGCCATGCCTGAAGCGTGGTCCCTCGACTTTTTGCTCCAAGTGATTCATTACTTTTATGTTTACTTGGAACTGAAAGAGTCCTGGTTAATACAAAAATCAGTTGCCACCTCAGTTACAAGGAACAGGGACCATTCTAATTTTAAAAAATTATGGAAGTGGGCTGGGGCTTATTTTTAAGGATATACACAGACTAGGACTGGATCCTCCAAACTCTGGGCAGTCATAGGATGCAACCACTTTCTCATCTGCTCTAGTCCTCTTTATATCTTGTTTTCTTCTGACTCTTAATTGCTTTTTTGGCTTTATTTGCAAATCAGTAAGGGCTACTGAGTTACAGGCAACAGAAACTGACTCTAGCTAATATAAACAAAAAAGCAGAACTTTAAATAGCTCACACAGGAAAAAAAAATACTCCAAGGTAATACACAGATTTAACAAGAAGTCTGGAGAACTGGGCTCATAAAAAGAATAACAACCACAGAACTCATTTCTGTCTCATCCTTTTCTTTCTGAGTCTTTGTTTTCTCTTTTGTACCAGCAGTATCTTAAATCTTCCTTCCCACTCTAATACCCTTCATGTAAGACCTTGAATTTGAAATTATAAAATAAGGACATATTCTTTCCCTTAAGTCTTTGGACCCAATCAAGTCTTATTATTCAGTTTTATTTCAGTGTCATTTAAAAAAATTTTCCCTAGTGCTGAGTTTTGTAAAATGTGAGAAAATTTTTCAGAAGAGGGTGGTTCTGATGAGGCAAAAGACTGTGAAATGAAGTCATCTGGTCTGCAGCTTGTGTGAGATGAAAAGTTCACATCCGAGCCAAGAGGATGTGAATGAATATTCTACACTTAAGAACGAAGCTGGGAGTGACGATGAGAGAAGATTTTACTCATGCTTCCTTCTCTAGATAAAATCAGAGGGCAAAAGTTCCAGGGACCAGCTACTGCCTATAGAAGGGAACCAAATCTAGAAGACCAGGAACCGTGATTAATTTTAAGAACTTTGTAAGATTCCAAGCTTTTTGTCACTTTCCATGTTGATTTACTTCTGCCCTTGGCAACAATCATAACAATAACAGGCACTCCTTACTGAGCATTTGGGGCTTCCGCGGTGGCTCAGATGGGAAAGAATTTGCCTGCAATGCAGAAGATGTGGATTTGATCCCTGGGTTGGGAAGATCCCCTGGAAAAGGGAATGGCTATCCACTCCAGTATTCTTGACTGGAGAAGTCCATGGACAAAGGAGCCTGGTGGACTCCATGGGGTCACAAAGACTTGGACTTGACTGAGCAACTAACGCACACACACTGAGCATTCACTCAGCAGTAGGCACTGGGCAAAACATTTAGATGCATTACTAAATCTAATCCCCTCAATAAACGTGGCACAGATTGTTACCATCCCTATTGTAAAAATGAGGAAACTGTGTCAAGTAGATTGAATTTTCCAGGTTCTCAAAGATACTGCAGGGGGAAGAAGGGGCAAACTAGTGCAAAAAAAGCACTAAATGGGGAGATTGACAATCAGCTTTACCCATAATGTTCCCTTGGGTCAGTGCTGTTACACACCCCCACCTTCCCTCCTGCATTATTTAACCCACATTGTCTTATATCCGCCCCATCTCACCATCTTGCCTTCCTAATAACACTGTGAATTCTTTGGTGGTGGGGATGAAACAGTTAGTTCCAACTTAGCCTGATTCTTGGAATTTGGGCTGCATTTTCATGTAGGGACTCCCTTTGTTTCATTTTTTTTAAATTTTTATTAATTTTGGTTTTTGGCTGTGCTGGGTCTTCATTGCTGTGTATGGGCTTTCTGGGCTTTCTCTAGTTGTGGTGAGTGGGGGCTACTCTCTACTTGCGGTGTGCAGACTTATTGAACTGACCTTTCTTGTTGTGGGGCACAGGCTCTAGTGTGTAAGGGCTCCAGTAGTTGCAACATACAGGCTCTAGCAAGTGGGCTCAGTGGTTGTGGCACACAGGCTTATCTGCCCCACAGCATGGGATCTCCCCAGACCAAGGATTGAACCGGTGTCCCCTGCACTGCAAGGCAGATTCTCAACTGCTGGACCACCAGAGAAACCTCTCCCTTGGTTTCTTTATTTCCTTTCTCCTTCTCAATGGACCCCTAAATATTACTCCATTAGGGCTTCCAAAAAAAAAAAAAGAACTAATATTTCACTTCAAAATATTTCCAAAGTGAATTATTTATAATGTTAGGGAAGATACTAAGCCTGTTCACCTGTACAATAATATGGTAGAGCTGAGCTGTTGATACACCTTCTTTAACCAAGTGGGAACAGATAAGAATGTCCCTACTGGTGTTATCACCCCCAATTTATCAATTTCCTGTGATGCAGATTTTAGTGGTATAGGAGTAAAAGATCTACCTAGGTACAGAGGACAATTTAGGGAGATATATTTGTCTGTGTATATTGAATTTTTTGTTTTCTTTCAACATTTTTATTATACAGATAGTGCATTCCCTATGTAGAAACAAATGAAAATACTGAGAAGCAAAAAGAAAAAACTCTCCCAAATCATAACATCAGAAATAACTGTCATTAATTTTTTTACATCCTTCCAATTATAAATGCATTGGCTTGTTTACTTATGGGCCAGTCCGTAACTACTACTGTTTTTTTCTTAACAATATTGTGAATCTGTTTCATGTCATTAAGTACAGACCTATGTGGGTCTAGTACTTTCAGAAAGAAAAAATAACTTTCTTCTGGAAATGCTGGGTGTAACGATGGTGTAAGCCTGAAGCTACCATGAATGGTGAGAACCTAGCAGACATGTGAAGTTATTCACCACAAAAGAGAGCAGAATGGGAGTGAAAGACTGTGTCCTGGTATAATGTTTGAATCCCTGGATCTAGCTTTGCCTGAAGCTATCTCTTTAAGAGACAGTAAAGCATCATGGTTAGGAGTACAGTGTCTGGAAACACACAACCTGAGTTCAAATCCTGGCTCTGTTAATAAGCTTAAGCAAGATTATAAATGTAATGCACTTTGAACAGAACCTCATTAACAATAAGCCCTCAATAAACATTAGCCATTATTAGGCTGCAGACTTTTCAATTACATCCAGCAATAAATTATTTTTGATTTAAGCTATTTTGATTGCTGGGTCTTCCTAGGTATCTCAGTGGTAAAGAATCCACCTGCCAACCAGGAGATGTGAGTTTGAGCCCTGGGTAGGGAAGATCTTCTGAAGAAGGAAATGCCAACCCACTCCAGTATTCTTGCCTGGAGAATCCCATGGACAGAAGAGCCTGGCGGGCTCCGTGGGGTCACAAAAGAACCAGACATGACTTAGCAACTAAACTACAACAACAATTTTGATTGATACAGATATGTACTTTTCAACTAGACATGCGTCTTTCAACCTACTTGAAAGTTTTTCGACAGAAAATTAAAATCAACCTCTGTTTTCATTAGTCACCTGAGACCCAACCCCTGCTTTGAAACCAGCTTATCTCCTTGATATTTTAAATGTTTCTAGGGAAGTAGCCAGATATTCTCTCTGAACAGTTCATGGCAGGCATTCAATAAATGCTTATTGCATAAGTATTAATAGACAGGTAACACCCTCAAAGACCCCTTTGCCTGAAGAACAATAATTTTAGCCCTGAGGATGTTGGACAACTTCAAGGAGTGAATTCGTTTATAGATCACCTCCTTCGCATCCACTCTTCCCTCTTTATTCAGTCTGAATTCCATGGATAAGCATAATAATCACTTTTTTTTATTATATGTCGTCAACTCCCTTGACCCCCTCTCACTGAGCTGTATTTCCTGGTTACAATCAACTCTCTGCCTACTCAGTGCCCTATGCCTGCACCCAGACAGCTGAACACAGTAAATGCAGAAACACGATGACTAATCCAAATTAAAATTCATCATTTCTAGCCTCAAGTGGACTCTTAACACTTCCTCGCAATCATACTACGTTTCCCCAGCCCATTCATTCTCCCATTCCCCTGTGTAACTGTCTATCTAGTTCCTTCTCCTAAACCTCTTATCACTTCTCCTATCCCCGTCAGCTGATGGCCTTGCTTCCTACTTCACTGGTGAATAGAAGCAATTGAAAGAGAACATTAACCATCGCCTCTACCCACATGCCTATAACTGTGTTCACATACTTTATTCACTGTTCTGTTAGTATGAGGTTATGGTCTGTTTTTAGGTAAGACCAGCCCCTCCACTTGTGTACTGTATCCAGTCCACTGTTCAAGGACATGACTCTGGCAGTCCTTCCCTTCCCTCCCTCTTTTTTTTTTTTAATCAGTTTTCTCCCTCTCCCCTGGGTCCTTCCTATCAGCATACAAATAAATGGATACTTCTTCCATCTTAAAAAGCAAAGAGAGAAGTAGCTCTGTCTTGACCTCATTTTGACCATTTATATTCTTCTCTTTACATCTCAATTAAGAGAGATCTGTAGTCACTGACTACAGATTCTCTCCATCCACTCACCCTGGAGCCCATTCCAACCAGGCTTACGCTCCCACCTCTCTTCTAAAGCTGTTCTCATCCATAGTGCTAAACTCAAGTCAATTCTTGGTCTTCATTGAACCTGACCTCTAAGCAGCATTTGACTCCACTGACACTCTTTTCTTGAAAATTTTTGTCCACCAGAATTTCCATTCTTCTGGTGTTTTTTTCACCTCTCTGCTTCTCACAGCTTCCTGTGATAGTTTTTTTTGTCTCTGTGACCTCCAACTTGAAGTATCCCAGGGATCTGTCCTTGGACACTACCTCTTTTTTTATCTACACTTCCTCCCTTAGTGAGATCCTAAGCCTCATGACTTTACATTCCGCTTATAAACTTACTGTTTTTGTTTAGTCACCAGGTCGTGTCCCACTCTTTGCGACCCCATGGACTGTAGCCTACCAGGCTCCTCTGCCCCTGGGATTTCCCAGGCAGGAATACTGGAGTGGGTTGCCATTTCCTTCTCCAGGGGATCTTCCTGCCCCAAGGATTGAACCAGTTGTCTCCTGCTTGGCAGGCGGATTCTTTACCATTGAGCCACCTGGAAGCCCAAACTGTTACATCTCAAATTCCCAAATCTTTTCTCCTTAACTGTCTACTCAGACATCTCCACCTGGACATCTAATAGGCATCTCTAACCAAACATGTCCCAAACTGAGCTCTTGCTAGTTCCCTAAATTTACTTTTATTATTTTCTTAGTCATCTAAGTAAATGACAACTCTCATCTTCCATTTGCTCAAGTCAAGAATAATCTTGAACTAACCTTGACTCCTCTTTTTCTCTCATCCCCCACATCTGATCTGTGAGCAAATCCTGTTGACTCTCCCCTCAGAATATCTTCTGAATTTGACTCCTCTCCCCACCTCCATTGCCGTCATCTTAGTCCAAGTTATCATTCTTTCTCACCTAAATTCCTGCAGTAGCCAGTCAGTTATTTCTTTTCTCTCATTTCTATCCCTACTCTTTCATGCTTTCCTTTGGACTGCAAGATTCTGGAAGCCCGAAAGCCACATTTCCCAGAATCCCTTGCCAGCTAATCTCCAATTAGGTTTGCCCAGTGGGAGTTCTTGGCGGGAGATATGAAAACAAATGGAAGGGAGAAACCGTGCTTTGCTTCTAGAAGTGTCTTACATAGCATTAGCAGCAATAGAACTGTTGGTTAAATGCAGGTTTCTCACTTCTTGTTCATGTAGTGTGGGGACTGAAGTGGACATTCCTATAGCCTTGTTGTTGCTGTTCAGTTGCCAAGTCATGTCTGACTCTTCACAACCCCATGGACTGCAGCATGCCAGGCTTCCCTGTCCCTCACCATCTCCCGGAGTTTGCCCAAGTTCATGTGTATTGAATCGGTGATGCCATCCAAACCATCTCATCCTCTGTCGCCGCTTTCTTCTCATACCCTCAATCTTTCCCAGCATCAGGGTCCTTTCCAATGAGTTGGCTATTCGCATTAGATGGCCAAAGCATTGGAGCTTCAGCATCGGTCCTTCCAATGGATATTCAGGGTTGATTTCATTTAAGATTGACTGGTTTGATCTCCTTGCTGTCCAAGGGACTCTCAAGAGTCTTCTCCAGAATCACAGTTTGAAAGCATCAATCCTTCGGCACCTGGCCTTCTATATAGTCCAGTTCTCACATTCGTACACGACTCCTATAAGCTTAGCTGCACAGAACTCATGGGTGTTGCAGACCCTCCACCTCTCAGACAATTTGGGGTCCAGGATCCTGCATTGTTCGTGGAAATGTGACCTCTTGGCTTCTTGCAAGGTGGATGTGGCTGTGGTTCCTGAGGCAGCAGCCACAGTAACAGATGCTCCAGGAATCACAATGATGTAGCCATGGGCTCTGGCAACATCATTTTCCCTTTTGCTCCTGCAGGAGTAGGGATACTTCCTTTAATTACTAATTTCTAAGTAAATTTAGCCTTCCTTTTTTTTTTTGCTTCTCCTACCCTTCCATAACTTTTAGAACCAATCCCTTGTATTAAATTCTTCCTGTTTAAAATACCTAGAGTATTTTGTTCTCCTGAGCAGACACAGCCCCAGCACGTCTCCTAAAGTCATCTCAACAATGAGATGGATCCTTCTGTTGAAAGCCCTTGTGGTTTCTGATCTCATCCAGAGAGAAGATCTGCCCCAGAGGTAGAAGACAGGGGAGAATCATTTTGAGACTGTGAAACCAAAACAAAATTGCCAACTGCCCAGATTGCTCTCTTCAACCCTGCCCCATGCTATTCTCAAGCAACTAGCAGACTCAAAACTGGCCTCATTAAAAAGTGAGAACTAAACAGAAGAATCTGGCAGGGGACCCTTGAATAAATACCATACAGGAGGATGGCTTGAGCCTGATGCCCCTTGCTTCATATCAACACTCCTCCCCTTCTCACCACTCTAAGATCTCCCTGCCTGAGGTCATCTTAGGCAGTTTTTCTGTAGAATAAGCTAGAGAGCAGGCCACATAATTTTCCAGTTGTGTGCACAGCATGGGATACCTCAGGGTGCAGCTGCTCAGGCTTGTACCTCTTTCCCGCTTTCTGCACCTCTCGATGACTCCAAGGACTCAGCCTTCTGCAGACTCTCTTGCACAGTATTTGCTACTTCAGGTGTTCAGTGCAACTTTCTCAGCTCAGCTGTACTGGATGCTGTTTTAAATTCTTTTTTTTTTTTACGATGGTTTCTCATTTGCTCTCATGTCCTCTCACTGTCTTTGTCCCTGTAGATTAATACTTTTATTTCATTCCTTTAGACATAGTGGTACTGTAAGAAATACAGTCTGTGTGTTAGAGGGGTTATGAAAGAATCTTGAACTTCTCCAAGCAAACACACTCAGGTGGTGGCTCTCAAGCTAATCTCTATGTGCGGGAGAGGCTTCTCCTCCAGGTCTGAGTCTTAAGCTCTGACAGTTCAAATAGGGACCCTGCAGGCAGCAAGCAGAAGGGAAGTAAACAGTTTAAGAAGGTCAGCTGGTGAGTAGGTGGGAAACATAATTAATTTGTACCATACAAGTAGTACATGAATCATTCCTTTTGTAAAAATGTAGAAGAGTGCAGCCAAAGATATGGTGCCCTTTGACCGACCCCCAGCAATTTTTGTCCTCTCCCCAAAAGTTACTAACATAATCACAGTTTAGGTAGTACACTTTCAGTCTTTATTTTATGCTTTCATATAGAAAATTATGGAAAAATGGCCAGCATTCTTTATTGGGTTTGGGGAAGTGGTATACATGTATAATTATGATGTACTACAACATGCTTTTTTTTACTCAACATGTTAATGCCTGTAGATTTAACTCAGTCTCTGCAAAGTGTTTCATAATACATATGATGCCTCAAGTTGTTTCCAGTTTACATTTTTTTATAGATCAGTGTTGACTTAATCATTTCCCTTTGAATAGGCATTCAGCTTTGTATCCACTGTGATTTAACTGGATTGCATATAACTGAGAAACCCCAAGCAACAGCAGTTCGAATAGGGTATCAGTCTCATTTAAAGGAAGTCCAGTAGTAGGAAGTCTGTGTCTACCTACAGGTCCCGTGAAGTTAGCAGGCACCCAGGCTTCCATCTCTCCATAACCTTGGGTGTGTCCCACCTCCTTGTGGCTGAAGATGGGTGCCGCAATTCCCACAATCTCATCCTCCATAGAGGTGAGTACATGGCGGAAGAGAAGCAGGTGCCCATCCTAACTTAAGATTTCTCAGAAGTCCCATACAAATGTCAGCTCACCATTTACTGGCTGGAACTTACTCACATGGCCACCTGGCTGCAAGGAAACTTGGGACGTGTATTCTTTTGATGGGCAGTAATATCATTAGGTTCGGTTGTTTTGAAAGAGATGGGGATATTTGGCAGGCAAGTCGCTGTTTCTGCCTCAAGATATTTCCAATCTGTTGTTCTGACAACAATGCTTCAATGAATATCTTTTAACACAAGGCTTTCAATCAAATATCCCCAGCCAACTAGAAGAGACCCTGAGCCAGGGCTGGAGGGCAGTATGGAGCTCCCTCTGTGCCCGTCAATTAACTCATTAACTCTTTAGTTGCTGAATCATTGCCTGGTGGCTCAGACTGTAAAGAATTTGCCTGCAATGCAGGAGACCTGGGTTTGATCCCTAGGTTGGGAAGATCCCCTGGAGGAGGGCATGGCAACCCACCCCAGTATTCTTGCCTGGAGAATCCCCGTGGATAGAGGAGCCTGGTGGGCTACAGTCCATGGGGTCACAGACAGTCGGACGTGACTGAAGCACAGCACAGGGACAGTGGGGACAGTATGAGGCTGAGGGGAAGAGGTTAAAGTGACCTGGGGACTGGGGGTCAAGGCCACTTGTAGGAATTGAAGTGGAGCTGTCTACCAACCCAAAGAAAAGTATTTCAGGATTTTAGCAACTAGCAGAGCCCAGCTTTTCCCTGACCTTACTCGTATACTTCCATGTATACTAGTGTATACATGCTAGTATATCTCGGGGGGGATTCACTGGGTTATAAGGTGTGCATGTTTTAAATTTTAAGAGATCCTCCCCTGTTTGTGTGAGATTCTCCAACATGACTGTGTGAATCCATACTCCCCCAGTAATTCCTCCCAACCTCATCAACTCTACTGTTAAGAAATAATATTTTTAAAATGCTGTTGCCTGTCATATGGAAGAAGAATGGTATCTAATTGTTTTTATTTGCATTTATTTTCCAGATTATCACTGTGGGTAAAATTATTTTTATGTTTCTTGGCTTCCCTTGTGACTCAGCTGGTAAAGAACGCACCTGAAATGCAGGCGACCTGGGTTCGATCCCTGGATTGGGAAGACCCCTTGGAGGAGGGCATGGCAACCCACTCCAGTATTCTGGCCTGGAGAATTCCACGGTCTACAGTCCATGGGGTCGCAAACACTTGGACACGACTGAGTGACTTTCACTTCACTGGCTTTTAGGATTTCTTGTCTGTAGGCTGACTGCTCACTGTTGCTGTTGTTCAGTAACTAGTCGTGTCTAACTCTTTGTGACCCCACAAACTGCAGCACACCAGGCCTCCCTGTCCTTTACTATCTCCTTGAAAGTGAAAGTGAAAGTGAAGTCGCTCAGTTGTATCCGACTCTTTGCGACCCCGTGGACTATAGCCCATCAGGTTCCTCCATCCATGGGACTCTCCAGGCAAGAATACTGGAGTGGGTTGCCATTTCCTTCTCCAGGGGAATCTTCCTGACCCAGGGATCGAACCCAGGTCTCCTGCATTGTGGGCAGACACTTTAACCTCTGAGCCACCAGGGAAGCCCAAATGTATAAGTTTGCTCAAATTCATGTCCACTGAATCAGGGATGCCATCCAACCATCTCATCCTCTGTCATCCCCTTCTCCTCCTGCCTTCAATCTTTCCCAGCAGTCTTTTCAATGAATCAGCTCTTCGCATCAGGTGGCCAAAGTATTAGAGCTTCAGCTTCAGCATCAGTCCTCCCAGTAAATATTCAGGGTTGATTTCTTTTAGGACTGACTGGTTTGATATACTTGCTGGTTTGATATAATTTTCCTGAAATTTTTTTGGTTGGTAATCCAAGGTAGTATCCTAATGTTTTCCAATTGAATAAGCATTTATCCAAAACTGAATAGTCCTCTCTTTTCTCACAGTTATTAATAATACTGCATTTCCCATTCCCAGACTCTCTCTTTGAATTCATAGATCTATTTGTCAAAAATTTCAAATATTGTCTTAATATACATTAATCTTGTAATAAGCTTATAAGAATTTTCCAAAATAATATTCAAATGAGAATCATGAAGAATAAACAGAATGCTTTTGAAACTAAAAATAAAATTATGTACTTTTTGTAAGATCTTAAACAATAAAGTTATAGTAGTTAAAACAGTGTGTTAATAGATTAAGACAGAGGTTGATCAATGAGTCAAAAAAGAAAACTCACAAACAGGCCCTCATGTTCAGTATGTAATGGAGCTGGCCTTTGCATACTGCAGTTAAGGTAATTTGTGAGCCAAAACAAAGTCCAGATGAGTTGAAGCATTTAATATTAGAAATTAGGTCATACAAATTATAAGACCATTTTGAGATAAAAAGAGAACTTTTAAATCTAAAAGCAGTAAAAAATATCATAAAAGATAAGACTAGTAAATTTGCCTACATAAACAGCTTACACTTGTTTATCTAAAAGGTCTCAAATAAAATTAAATCAAATAACACTAAGAAAAATGTTGGCAATGTATGACACACAAATTTTAATACCCTTAATACAGAGGTATATATAGAGAGGAATAGTGAGAGTTTTATACCTCTTATATAAGTATATACCTTTTATAAAGGTATAATAAAGAGGATTAAAAATAAGTAAGAAAAGATGAAGACCACACTGGAAAAATGGTCAAATTATATGAATAACCATTTCATAAAAAAATACAAATAACTAATATACAAATGGAAAAATCAAACATTAAAGAAGTACAACATAAAATAATGTTAAATAGAATTTATTACCAATAAAGTTAGTGAATGATTTTAAATGATAAACTTCAGGCCACCGAATATATGGAGAAAGGGCACCCTCATGCATTCTCGAGTATGTCAGTTTGAACAGATGTTCTGGAAGACAATTTGGCAACATGTATTACAAACTTCAGAACGTATTCATACCTTTTTACTCAGGGTACAAATTTATTCCAAGAAAACAGATGATGGATGCATACACAGGTTTGTACAGAAGGTTATTGGTTAATTATAGCATTACTGGTATAAAATTGGAAGCAACCTTAAAACTGCAGTCAATTGTTTTTTGCTTAAATAAGTTATGATCTCTTGCTCTCTCAGTGCCAATCCCTCTTCTCCACCCCAGTTCAGAGTGTGCTTGGAAAAGGTATGCAGTCACAGACTAGAGAAGAAACAAGATTGCCATCCTGTATGTGTGTCTGAACTTGGCTGCTAAATGATCTAGGCTAGAGCTTCGCAGCCCTGACTGCACATGAGAATCAGCTGGAGCGATTTTGAAAAACGCTGATGTCTGAGGCCCCACCTGGGTGAGGTCTAGGACTGGTATTATTTTTAAAGCTCCCTAGATGATTCTAGTGTGCAGCCAGGGTCAAGAACCATTGCTAACAGCACTCCCTTTAAGTTGATTAATTACATAGGTTATTGACCAAAGCTGGAACTAACAGCCTCCAGAAGCCCCAGGGAAGCCAAACCATTGCTTGAGCTGGGCCCATCACAAGTGGGCAGCGGCCAACCTCATGCCCCAAGAGACTGGCCTCCCTGGCCTTGCTACAGCCCGGCCAACCAAGTGTCTGCTAGATTTAATACCAAAGAGGTCATGGGTGACCTTGACAAGCACACTTACTGGCAAGGGCTTCTTGACTGTTCGTGACAAACTGCACAACAAAGCTACACACCAGTTCATGTTTCCATTTTTAGCCTCTTTATTACCTCCATCTGTTGATGGAGATGCGGCAGCAAACACACGGCGTGTGAGCTGCAGCGTTATCTGGTATTGTATAAATAAGGACAGCCAAACTCCTACGGTCTCCCACTTGCAGTGGGGGCTGATGCTTCCTAAGTGGGTCCCTCCTTCTGTCCGCACATTCCATCCCCGCCCCCTCAATCTCTGCTCCCTTCTCCTCCACCTCAATAACACGTTTGCAGTTTACACTCCATTTCACACAAACAACTTTCTAGCACTTCCTTGCTCACACACTGATGGCTTGAGGCTTAGCTGCAGACCTTGAAAATGCTTCTTTAGTTTCATCAGTGACTGCCTCTTCCCTAATCCCTCCCACCGCCCTGTCTCTGCCTCCCAGCCACCCCACCCCTGTGTAATGATATAGTGAGCAGCAAGGATTCATTTCTGATAATTTATTAACATACTGAAAGAGGTGATGCATTCATGTATAGAATCCCCCTTATAAGTATAAAATGGAAGAATAAAAGGGAAGAGGAAAGATGTGAATACTGTTTACTGGGGTTCTATAATTTTTGATGCCCTTTCCACCAGGCACAGATTCCCAAGAGAGAGAGAACACAGGGAATTGGAGATATTCCAAGGCAGTGTTTCCTGAATTTTGGTCATTTGCATGGCACCTTTGTGATTTCTGCCCTACCAACAATGTGATTATGTCTATAAAATTTCTTTATATCACCTCACCTTTTACATTTAGATTGTCAGGCTGATCATCACTAAAAGTAAAAACCCAGTATTATTTCCCAGATTGAAGAGAACTCTAAGAATTTATGCATTAAAGACAAAACAGAGTTATTTCATCCCTCAGACATTGTTGTCTGCTAGTTTGAGACTGGTTGTCTCCTTGTTCAAAAGGTGAGTAGACGAGAGGTGTTAAGGACATTTCAGCACCAGACTGAGAAGTCTCCTTGATGTAGTCAGAAGGATTGGAAGATGTTTGTAAAATAATAATTTTCTTTGTTAGCTAATGGCTGTGTGACACCTGGTATTATCTTGGTGCCATCATTCACAAACACGCCACACTGGGAGAAACACTGTTCTAGCCCAGTGCCTACTTCTTACCTCTAGTGGGATCCTCCATCTGCCCAGACACCGTTTTGTATCATTTTTTTCTTTAAATCAAGCCAGCTATCTATGTCAGGATGACACGTGCCTCACCTCCCAGTTACTTGCCATCTCTTCTCCATTGCTACTGGGATTCTTTAGTTCTGTCTCTACAACTTCAACCTCTGGTAGTCCTTGGTGCTAAAACAGACTGGTGAGAGAAAGAGGTATCAGGGCAACAGTGGTAAAATATCCTTGAACTCAGCTTGATAACCTGCCCCAGGGGACACACCTACAGAGCTGCACCCTAATGGGCTTCCTCATTCAGGGTCAGACATTTGTAAGGGGGATATTATTCAGGTTTTATACAGTCAAGGAAAATAACAACTAGGACACATTTTGATTTTTAGGTTCAAAACCATATTTACCAGTCTATAGAGGATCTCCAGTGTAGTGGTAAACTTTGTAGGCCCTGGAGCCAAGCATAAGTGACCTTGACTAGGTTATCTAACCTCTTAATATCACAGGTTTTTTATCTCTGCTGGAGGTAGCGATAACAAAAGGGACTATAGCTTAGAGGGTGAAATAAGATAAAGTATGTAAGGAGATTTGCATAGTGCCTGAGATAAATGAATATTCAATAAACAATAGCTTCCATCATCATCATCACCATCATCACCACCAGTATGAATCTCTGAGATGGCAATGGATAACATCTGAAGCTAAAGCATCATCGTTGTTGTTGTTCAGTCACTAAGTCATGTCCGACTCTTTGCAACCCCATGGACTATAGCCCTCCAAGCCCCTCTAACCATGGGATTTCCCAGGCAGGAATACTTGAGTGGGTTGCTATTTCCTTCTCCAGGGGATCTTCCTGACCCAGGGATCAAACTCAAATCTCCTGCATTGCAGGCAGATTCTTTACCACTGAGTGGCTAAAGCATAATAGTAACCTTTTTTTCTCCTTTTAGACTGCCCAGGTCTGAGCATTTTCCTGTGTTTCTGGAATCCCCCATGCTATGAGAGTTAGTAGCTGGAAAACCTGTCTTTTACTAAGCAGCTGAAAATGTCAGATCTCACTTTCCTGACTCCCTTGCAGCTAAGGAGAGCCAGATTCCGGTCATGTCTCTTCCTACGGAACAAGGAGTCCACAGGACTAAGATGTGCTCACCCCTCCTTATGGACCATGTTCCAGTTATCCTGAATCCTGGAATACCTGGTCAAACAGCCTCAACCCATTTCTAAGTCCACACAGATCTTGTCCCTCGGTCTGTCCTTCTGAGAGTGGACTACATCAGCATCCTGAGGCCTAAAGGGTGGCCAGGAAATGACTCTTTACAGGAGAGGATGTGGATGGAGCTCAGATGTTTACATGATTGTGTGAAGGAAGAGCCAGGAGTGGAAAGAGAAGGGGGTGGGCCACAGGTCAAGTGAAGAGCTCTGAGGAGTCAGAATTCTAAACCTAAACTTGGCCTTTCCAGATGCTCGGGAGGAATATCTGTCAGGATTGAATTATAGAATTTATCTAATAGTCTGTAGGTTTGGTTCACAACTTTTAAATGTCTGAGTATATATAGTATGTGGGCCTCCATGAGTGCGCTTCCTCCAGATGCTGAAAATGATGAGATTCGCTTGTGCACCTGCTTCAGGCTTTGAGTCAGGAGCGAAGGATACCAGGAAACAGGAACCACAGAGATCTCTCTGTGTGTGTGTGTGTGTGTGTGTGTTTGCAGCAGTAGTGGCTACAGCGAGACTGAGGTTCTGGAGAGAAGTGGTAGCAGGGAAAGTTGGCCACCCAGTCCATTGCCTGCGATGCTGATGGACAAGTTACATCTTTGGAGCAGCTCAGGGCAGCCAGAGCTGCCCAGACAGACCCTCTGAAGAGCCCTGGCCAGAGATTCCTGCTGCTCAGCCCTTCCTGGTTCTTCCTCATTTTTCTTTCTCCAGACATCCCAGCGATTCTGTGAACTACTTACTCAACAGCCTTTTATTTTCTTTTAAAAAACGTTTTCTTATTTTCACCCTACTAATCCATGTGTCCATAGGAAAAATAAAACATACTCAGAAATAAAAGTTACCCACAAGTCCCTCTGCCAAGAATGCCTTATTATCACTTCAGCATATATTCTGTGTTTTATATCTAACTATTAAAACACAAAATTATCAGAACAAATTGTTTCTTTATTGTATTTTTTATCCTACTTTGTAACCTAATTTTCACACAAAACCCTATACTTCAGACATCTTTACATGCCAATGCATTTTTTAAGTTAAACTTTTAATTTTGAGATAATTATAGATTCACATGCAGTTTTAAGAAATAATTCAGAGACATACAGAGAACTGCATACTCATTACCCAGTTTCTTCCAGTGGTAACCTCTAGCAAAACTATGGTACCCTATCACAACGAGGATATTGACATCGGTACAGGACACTGAACCTAGGACACTAGCTCCAGTTTTAATTGTACTTGTGTATGTGTATTTATCTCTATACAGTATTATCATGCATTTGTGTATCCACCAGCCCAGTCAACATACAAAATGGTTCCATCATCACAAGAGTCCTTCATGTTGTCTTTCAATAAGTACACCCACCTCTCCCTGTCAGTATACTCTATCCGTAACCCCTAATCTATTCTTCCCTTCTAATATTTTACCTTTTTATGTGTTACATAAGAAGAATCATACAGTATGTACCCTTTTGAGGCTGGCTTTTTTCACTCAGCATAATTCCCTGGAGATCCATCCAGTTGTTTTGTGTATTGTTCATTCCTTTTTATTTATTTCTGGGTAGCATGGATGGATGTATCACAGTTTCTTTAATCACTTACCCATCAAAGGACACTTGGGTTGTTTTCCATGTTTGCCTGTTACAAATACAGCCACGGCAAACATTCATGTATAGATTTTGTGTGGACGTGAGTTTTCATTTCTCTGGGATAGATGCCCAATTCAACTGCCGAATCTCGTTCAGTAACTGTATGTTTCGTGTGTAAGAAACTGCAAACCGTCTTTCAAAGTAGTTGCATCATTTTATTTTTACAATGTAATTACTTACGTATTTATTTATTTTTGGCTGTGCTGTGTCTTTGTTGCTGATGCAGGCATTCTCTACTTCTAGTGAGTAGGCTTCTCACTCAGGTGGCTTCTCTCTCTGCAGAGCATGCACTCCAGAGTGCCTGGGCTCCAGAGTGCCTGGGCTCAGTAGCTGAGGCACATGGGCTTAGCTCCTCCACAGAATGTGCAATCTTCCCAGATCAGGGACCGAACCCGTGTTCCCTGCATTGGCAGGCGAATTCTTAACCACTGGACCACCAGGGAAGTCCTGCATCATTTTACAGTATATGAAAGATCCAGTTTCTTTATATCCTCATCGGCATTTGGTGTTGTCACTATTTTATTTCAGCTATTCTGATGTGTATGTAGTGATACCCTATTGTGGTTTTAACTTACGTTTCCCCAGTGGCTAATCACTTAACATTTTTTCATGAACTTATTTTCCATCTATGTATGAACTTATTTTCCATCTATGTATCCTTTTGGGGGAAATGTCTCTTCATGTCTTTTGCCCACTTTCTAATTTTATTTTTTTACTATTGAATCTTGAGATATTAGATACTAGTATCGAGATATGAGATACTAGATTCTAGATACTAGTCCTTTGTGAAATGTGTGGTTTGCAAATATTTTCTCCCAATCTGCAGCTTGTTTTTTCCTTCTTTCAACAGTTCTTTGGCAGAGCAGAAGTTTTAAATTTTGATGAGGTAAAATATATCAGTTTTTCTTTTTGAAGACTGTGCTTCTGGTATCAAGTCTAAGAATTCTTTGCCTCACCTGCGATCATAAAGGTTTCCTCTTAAGTTCCCTTTCTTTTCTGAAAGCTTCATAGGTTTACATTTTATATTTAAGTCCATAATCCATTTTGAGTTAATTTTTGTGTAAGATGTGAGGGTTAGGTCAAGGTTCAGTTTTTTTTCCAGATCGTGTGTATCACTATTAATAAAAATACATGCTATTATAAAAATGAATTATATCATATCTTATGACTTATTCTATAACCTGATTTTCTCAAAGAGTCCTATATTGTGGACATCTTTATACTCCAATACATTTTAATCTGTGTGATAGTTTCTAATGGCTGTGTAATAAGTCATCAAATTGATATATCACACTTTATTAAGGCAAGCATATTTTAAAACCTTCTTACACTGTCCCAATATCTATTTAATGGATTTCTTTTTCACTCAAAGCAGGCAGCATCAGTATCTGTTGCTTGAAGCTAAGAACTCTGACACAAGCACATAAGCTGCTTTCTGAGTTTATTTAAGCAAACATCACATGTCAAGTATATCAGAAAAAAGAGCTGGAACCCAGAAAACAGTCCTTTCCTTGAATCCTTTCCGTCTCAGTGTTAAACTGAATTGGGGAATCTAGCAGCTTCGAATTTAACCTCATCTTCATCTGATAAAATACTCCCCGACCCATGGTGGTCATCTTATTTATGCTCCTATTTCAGTATGTATTTGAAGATTTACACAGATTTTCTTTTAAAAACCTGAGTCATTGCCAAGGTTGAGGTTGGGGCTTGTAGAGGTCATCCATCTCGCTCAGTGGTTCTTCCCTAGGAGCGCTTAGCAGCAGCATCTGGAAAGATTTTTCAATCTGTACCTGATCAGCCTTTACTTGACTTTACTAGATTATAATCTTCCAGAGTGGTCCCTGGACCGTTGTACCTGGAGAAACTCCTTGGGTGGATGTCATCCACACGCAGGGTAAAGAACCTCTGCTGTAAGCCAGTCTTCTTCCCTTTGAAGTATTTCAAAGAAGGGATTTCTTCTTGAAAATTCTCTTGATTGATTACCCCCAGAAATGGGGACCTCACTTCTGATGCAGCCCATTTGATTGTTTAAATTCTTTGATTACTGCTGTCTACCGGGTATGAGATTATTTGCCTTAGAGCTTCTTCCCATGGGCTATCACTCCAAGATAAAGCTGGAGTTCTTGCCCTTGATTACACCTTAAAACCATTTGTGAGCTATAAGAAACACTGCTGCCTGGGACCCATCCCCAGAGGGCTTGATTAGTTGATCTGGGGTGCAGCCTCAGCATTAGAATTTTTAAAACTCTGCAGGTGATCTGAGTGCAAAGCAAAGTTGAGAAACACTGTATTAAATGTCCATGGGGTCACAATTTCAAATTCTAATATGTAAAGAGGTGAGGACTGTGGTGAACTAGAAAGCTCTAGATTCATCCAAAAGAGATGTCAGTTACTCAGCAGCTCCAGGCAGTTTTGCTGTGCAGGAAGGTAGATCCAATATAAGGATACTGTGAAAGTGCTGCACTCAATATCTCAGCAAATTTGGAATACTCAGCAGTGGCCACAGGACTGGAAAAGGTCCGTTTTCATTCCAGTCCCAAAGAAGGTCCGTGCCAAAGAATGTTCAAACTACTGTACAAGTGTGTTTATGTCACATGCTAGTAAGGTTATGCTCAAAATCCTTCAAGCTAGACTTCAGCAGTATGTGAACTGAGAACTTCCAGATGTACAAGCTGGGTTTAGAAAAGGCAGAGAAACCAGAGATCAAATTGCCAACATTCATTGGATCACAGAGAAAGCAAGAGAATCCCAGGAAAACACCTACTTCTGCTTCACTGACTCCACCAATGCCTTTGACTGTGTGTATCACAACAAACTGTGGAAAATTTTAAACAGATGGGAATACCAGACCACCTTACCTGTATCCTGAGAAACCTGTATGCAAGTCAAGAAGCAACAGTTAAAACCTTATATGGAACAATGGACTGATTCAAAATTGGGAAAGGTACCACAAGGTACAAGCCTTGAGTACCACAAGGCTGTATATTGTCACCCTGTTTATTTAAAATATGTAGAGCACATCATGTGAAATGCCAAGCTAGATGAATCACAAGCTGAAATCAAGATTGCTGAGAGAAATATCGACAACCTCAGATATGCAGATGATACCACTCTAATGACAGAAAGTGAAGAGGAACTAAAGAGCCTCTTGATGAGGGTAAAAGAGGAGAGTGGAAAAGCTGGCTTAAAACTCCATATTAAAAAAACTGGGCATTCAGTCCCATCACTTATTGCATGGCAAATAGAAGGGGGAAAAGTGGAGCAGTGACAGATTTTATTTTCTTGGGCTCCAAAATCACTGCAGATGGTGACTGCAGCCATGAAATTAAGACACTTGCTCCTTGGAAGGAAAGCTATGACAAACCTAGACAGTGTAGTAAAAAGCAGAGATATCACTTTGCTAACAAAAGTCCTTATAGTCAAAGCTGTGGTTTTTCCAGTAGTCATGTACAGATGTGAGAGTGGACCACGAAGAAGTCTGAGCGCTGAAAAATTATTGCTGTTCAGTTGCTCAGTCGTGTCCAACTCTTTGTGACCCCATGGGCTGCAGCATACCAGGCTTCGCCTGTCCTTCACTATCTCCCGGAGTTTGCTCAAACTCATGTCCATTGATGCCATCCAATCATCTCATCCTCTGTCATCCACTTCTCCTCCTGCCTTCAATCTTTCCCAGCATCAGGGTCTTTTCCAATGAGTCAGCTCGTCACATCAGGGGGCTGAAGTATTGCTTTGGCAATACTTTGGAATTGTATTGCAGATACACTGTAGTCCAAATACAAATTGTATTGCAAATACATGTATTCTAAATACTCATCACCAACTCAATGGACATGAACTTGAGCAAAGTCTGGGGGATAGTGAAGAACAGGGAAGCCTCTCATGCTGCAGTCCATGGGGTCTCTAAGAGTTGGACATCACTTACTGACTGAACAAAAACGACAAGAATTTTTTTTAAAAAGGAAAATTGAAATTCAGATCTTTTTGTGAAATTGACAAGTGACAATGAAAGGAAAGCTCTGCAGGCCAGATCCAGCCAGGGGCCTCTGGCCTCTGTTCTTTAGCATTTTAGTGTAGGAATTCCTTCTTAAGCAGGTTCAGCTCTATTAACATTCTAGTTTGGGGACTTCCCTGGTGGTCCTGTGGTTAAACTCTGCCCTCTAATGCTAGGGGTGTGGGTTCAATTCCTGATCAGGGAGCTAAGACCCCACATGCCTCCTGGCCAAAAAAAACATCAAACATGGAGAGGGAGGTGGGAGGGGGGTTCATGTTTGGGAACACATGTAAGAATTAAAGATTTTAAAATTAAAAAAAAATTAAAAATGAAAAAAAAAACATCAAACAGAAACAATATTGTAACAAATTGCATAAAGACATAAAATGGTCCACATTTAAAAAAATCTTAAAAAAACTGTGGGTTGGATAATTCTTTGTTCTGGGGGTTATCCTGTATTTTAGGGTATTTAGAAGTATATTAGTATAGATCAATGATATCTCTATCTCCTGGGTTGGGGGGACTAGGATTGCTCCTGAGAACCGCTGTTCTCAAACAACTCAAATTACTTAACTCCAGTCATGAGGAACTTGCTCCTGCAGGTGCCCATCCTATTGCCAGGTAGGCCAATGATAAGGAAGTTGTTTATTTCTCTAGAGATAACTTACCCTTTCCATAACATCCACCCATGAGCTCCATTTTCTAACGCCACACGAAAGCAACTCTTTCTTTTTTTTTTTTTTTCTAATTTTTATTTTTATTTTATTTTACTTTACAATACTGTATTGGTTTTGGCGTACATTGACATGAATCCGCCATGGGTGTACATGAGCTCCCAAACATGAACCCCCCTCCCGCCTCCCACCCCACATCATCCCTCCGGATCATCCCTGTGCACCAGCCCCAAGCATCCTGCATCCTGCATCATACATAGACTGGCGATTCATTTCTTACATGATAGTATACATGTTTCAATGCCATTCTCTCAAGTTTTAAAGTTGCTACCTGCGTCCCCCTGTAGTCTTCTCCTCTACCTGCTACATTCCCCGAATTCTTCCCTGCTTTCCAGGGAAGAATTTCCAGACCGTTCACCCTCCGCCAAACTCCCTCCAGGTCTTGGCTACCTCTCTGAAACTGCGGAACCCAGCCGAACACATTCCAGGTGCGGCCTAACCAGAAAGGCTGGCAAAGGAGCTATTTCCTGCCTCGCTTCGAACATTGTGCTTCTGTTAATGTACCTTTGAATTACATTACTTGTTTTTCTGGCAACCACATCCCACCGTTGACTCAGACTGAGCCTGTGGTCAATTAAAACCCACAACTCTTGGTCTTGCTGCTCTTAGGCAGTTCTACTCCATCCTGTTCTCTGTGTGTGTGTGGGGGGGGTGGGTGTGGGTGTGTGTATATGTGTGTGTGTGTGCACATATGCCCTCTAACCTAATTTTAGTATCTTACATTTACTGTTGTTAATTTTCATCTCCTTGGTTTCAGTTTATCATTGTAATATACTAAAGATTTTGAATCTGTATTCATCACTTAGCAGAAGAGCTGTTATGCCCAATTTTGTGTCATTCACAAGGTATGAGCTTGGCAGCCCTCCTTTGTCCTCATTTAGGTCACTGTTAGAAGTGCTGTCCTGGACAGTCTGGACAAGAGGATTGTGGAGCTTCCCCCATGTGACACAGACTCGGAAATGTCCCCACATCCATCCTGTAGTCCCCATTCATGCTGATTATCCACAGGACATTGGGAGAAAATTTGTCTTGTTAGAATTCAGGTACACCCTATCACTCAGTTTTTAAAAGGGAGGAAATTCTGATCTTAGGACAAAATGGATGAAACTTGAGGATGTTATGCTTAGTGAAATCAGGCAGTGACAAAAGGACAAATGTCATATGAGTCCACTCACATGGGGTCCTTACAACAGTCAAATTCAGAGATGCAGGAAGCAGAATGACAGCCACTATGGAGAACAGTGTAGAGATTCCTTAAAAAACTGGAAATAGAACTGCCTTATGACCCAGCAGTCCCACTGCTGGGCATACACACTGAGGAAACCAGAATCGAAAGAGATACATGTACCCCAATGTTCATCGCAGCAGTGTTTATAATAGCCAGGACATGGAAGCAACCAAGATGTCCATCAGCAGATGAATGGATAAGAAAGCTGTGGTACATATACACAATGGAGTATTACACAGCCATTAAAAAGAATACATTTGAATCAGTTCTAATGAGGTGGCTGAAACTGGAGCCGATTATACAGAGTGAAGTAAGCCAGAAAGAAAAACACCAATACAGTATACTAACGCATATATATGGAATTTAGAAAGATGGTAATGATAACCCTGTATGCGAGACAGCAAAAGAGACACAGAGGTATAGAACAGTCTTTTGGATTCTGTGAAAGAGGGTGAGGGTGGGATGATTTGGGAGAATGGCATTGAAACATGTATAATATCATATATGAAATGAATAGCCAGTCCAGGTTCGATGCAGGATACGGGATGCTTGGGGCTGGTGCACTGAGATGACCCAGAGGGATGGTACAGGGAAGGAGGAGGGAGGGAGGTTCAGGATGGGGAAAACGTGTATACCTGTGGCAGATTCATGTTGACGTATGGCAAAACCAATACAATATTGTAAAGTAATTAACCTCCAATTAAAATAAATAAATTTTTTTTTTTTAAAAAGGAAGTAGAATGATGATTGCCAGGGGCTAGGGGAAGGGGGGGATCTGGGAGTTGCTGTTTAATGAATACAGTTTCAATTTGAGAAGATGAAAATTTTCTAGAAGTGGCTGCATAACAGTGTGAGTTGTACTTAATGCCACCAAGATGTACACTTAAAATAGTTAAAACTGTAAGTTATATGTTATACGTATTTTACCGCAATACAAAAAAGATACATTATAAAATATACATTATTTAAAAATTGAGATACACAACTTCTGTGTTGTGTATATCCATGAGACTGATTCTCTCAGAATCAGAAAATTAAGTCAACCTCATACAACTTTCTTTGTGACCAGGTCATTCTTTTCCAACTGCTCACAAAGCAAAAATGTAAGGATTCACTTAGGGTTTTGCTGCTTAACTCTCTTTTGCGTCTTGAAACTTACCTTTATTTTTTGGGGAACAGAGATTGAATTTTCTTCCATAAAATCCCTGGCTGCTCATTGTCCCAGGTTATAGAGATTAATGAGACTCAGTTTCTGCCCCTCAGGAAGTCAAATGGGAATTCCATTTTCATATGTTTTAGAACTATTATATTTCAAAGTAGGTCAGGAAGGACAGAATTCACAGCAATACACAGTAGTTAGCCTAGACAGACTATGATCTAGAATAGACTTTTCTAGAAAGAAGAAGACATGGAAAGTAGGTGGGGAGACTGATCCCCCAGGCTGAATCAGTAGGTCTGGTTTCCAAGGAGTGTGACCATATGTGGTCATGGCTTGTGTGAGTGGTTGGTTGATACAATGGCTGTTAGGAGAGATGGTGGGGGAGAAGCCCCTAAAGAGTAGTGCTCAGAAGCCCAGGCAGACCGAAAGGCAGTATCTGAGAGGGTTCCTCATGGGTGGAAGGTCCCAGCCCCCAGCTGGAGTGAGGACAGTGTCCTCTTGGGAAACAGAAGGCATAAACTGAAAGAATCAGAACAAAGAGCCGTGCCTCTGAACTGGGAATGGGTCCATACTGGGGAACAGAGTTGGATTCCAATGGTTAGATGATCACATGGAAGTCCAGTGGCCAGTCAGAGTAAAACAGTCAAGATCAGTCCATCAGGGAGCCAATGGGTAAAGTCTGAGTTTGGCCTCTGAAAAGGAAGGATCAAGAAAAGCATGACAGAGACAGATCAGTGGATAAAGGGGCAGCAGGTTCTAGAAGAAAGAATTTATAAGTGAATTAAAGCATACTGATGTGTGTGTGAGCCATTCCTTAATTCCAGGGGATCACATTCAAGCAATAATCAAATGTTGAAAAATACTTTCCACTAGTGGCAATATAAAGAATGGGAGAAGGGGACATTAAGAGATCTGGAGGCAGGGTCAGGGTGTGAAGCAGATGGTTATATTTGCTGTATTGTATTAGGCCAGAATGATGACCTGGGATGGTGAATATTGCTATCCAACTGGAATGATGCCGGGGTATCCCTTTGAACTATATGGTCAGCAGTTGTTATTCAGGGCATCTCTCCAACAACCTGCCCAGGGTTTTGTACATCTCAGAAACAGTTTGTGGGGCTCCCACAAGAGAAGGTAAGCTCTGATGAGCTGTTCTTGAAGTGTTTAATGGGAAGCTGGAAAATCCAAAAGTATATCTCTGTTATACTTACTAGTTGCAGGGTAGCAATAGCCCTTATACTACCTACCTCTGGTGGAGGAGATGCTTGGCTCTAATAAAACCTAGTTCACTGTCATCAGAAGACACCTCTCCTTGACTTCCCTAGTAAAGAAATATACCTGTGCACATACAACCAAGCACGTGGGTACCTACCTGCTCAGCCCCTTCTAGTCTGGTCTTGAATAAAAAAGGGACTCCTCTACCCACCTGATATGGCTTCTAAGTCATCTCTTTCATCAGACTGAGATGTGTGATAGAAATATGCCCAGAACTAGATGGATAACCTTATTGCCAAGCTTGGGGGGTGTAGAAAAGACCCATGAAATGAAGTGGGGGATTGGGTTGACAATTACATTGGAGGCTTAACCTAATTTAATGAAGTGGAATTCTGTCTCTTGATGTTTCTCTGTTGCTCTTTAAATCTCATTTTTAAGGATTTCTTATTTCCAATCTAAAGACCATTTTCTTTGTTGGAAGCAAACTAAGACCTGAGTTCTACTTTTAATCTGTCATGTGCTGGCACATTCCTGTCGTTTATCTTCTTGCTTCAGATGTGCCCCCAAATCAATTTTTCTCATCCTTAATGTTTTTGCAAACCTTAGCTTTTTTTTTTTTTTTTTTTTTTTTTTTTTGCCACAGCCTCCCTGAAACCATTCTTGTCTCTATTTAACATTCTCTTGTATTCACCTTTGGTTTTGTGCTCATCTTTCCATCTTTATGTACTGATCGTTTTAAGATCAGAAATTGCCAAAGAATTCCCTGTGAGGAGGAAATGGCAGCCCACTCCAGTATTCTCGCCTGGGAATTCCCATGGACAGAGGAGCCTGGTGGGCTACAGTCCAGGGGGTCATAAAAGAGTCGGACACAACTTAGTGACTAAACAACCACAGCAACTGGTGACAGTATATGAGTTCCAGAGAGTCAGTGGGAATGTTTGGGAGAATGGTGAACGGGAGGCAGGGAGGTGTGGAGCTGAGAACATCTTTCCTGACTTGCATCTCCAGTTGCTTCCTTGGCCACACCATTTGAAAGTCATGAGCCCTCAAACTTACTGGGTTCCAAACCAGTCCATTGATTTTTTTCAACCCTAAATGTGTGTCTCCACCCCTTCAGTAAGTGGCAACTGTCTTCCCAGTGCTCAGATCTGAAACCTGGAAGCCTTCCTTGAGCCTTCCTCTTATCCACCTCATGGCTACCTATCCCCAAGCCATGACTTCACCCTCCTGTACAAGAGATCTTAAATCCAAGTACCTGTCCTTCTCCCTCCCAACGCCAACTATCATGTGCCAGTCCAGGCCTTCATCACTTCTTGCCCAGCATGGGGAAAAAGCTGCTCATCCATATGCCCACCGCACTTGTAGCTGCCTGGTCTGTTCTGTACACAGCAGGCTAGATTAACATTTTTTAAAAAACATTCATCAAACCGCATGGCTCCTTTGCTCAGAACCCTTAGAAAAAGTCCAAACCCTTCCTGTTTCAAAGCTCTGCACTCCAAGGTCTTTTCACTTGCAGATCTTTGCAGTGTGCTTCCCTCTGCCAGCATCTGTGACATGCTTTCTATTCTCCTCATCCCTGAATACCAGCGTGGATGCATGTGGCGTCTTCTTTGCTCAAAGTGGTATAGGCACCACTTGAGTCTATCATGGCATGTATTGCTGAGGCGGAAAAGTCTGAAGTACCCAGCATCCTTTCTTTAATATTTATTTTGTTTTCTTTGCCTTTTGTGTTTGTGTTTGTTTCTGAAGATCTTTTTTTTTTTCCTGCTTAGCTACTCACTGCATAATTTCTTTATTTTCAAAATGTAAAAGATGTTTTTAGATCGTGTCTAGTGACAGGTCTCCTTCCATTAACTTTTTCCCTCTGAAAACATAATGAAGTTTTCCACTTAAGAACAGGAAAGATTTTGCTTGTTCTGTCTTTTACCATTCTGTATTCACCATGCCGCTATCTCCCTGCCCTTGTTTATATTTTACTTCCACTAGTTATGGTTTTGCCACAGTGAGAAAGAAAACGTAAATCTTGTAAACTGAGAGCCTTGGCCAGACCAGTGGCTGCCTCCCTCCACAATCATGAGACCCCTTTTGAGCACCAGGCATGACTTCTCTTATGGGGTTGTTGTAGCAGAAGCATGAGTGGTCCATTTGGAGATGTGCACAGCCCCATCCTCAAGGAGCAGAGGGTCCAAGGGAATATAGTCTGGAAATAACAAATAAGATTAGAGGCAATACGCTGGCCTTGATGTCTTCGTCAGATTCTGAGTAGAACAGATCAAAGTTTGTCTTTATTTTCACAGTCCAAAAAAAAAAAAAAGGCCTCAGGCCCAAAAATGTCACTGCTAATTCAATTTTCTTTCTCTAATGTGTATGTCACTCAGCACCTTTTGATTTTGTAGCCATCCACCCGCTGCTATATTTTTTAATCCTGTTAGAACTGAACTTCATGACCAGTTGTTTTGGTCTTAGAGAGGCACAAATGAGACCCTTTGGACCGCCCTCTTCCTGGCAGGGATTTCAGTTATGAATTTTGGAATTACTGGTCTCCTATAAACCTAAGACAGAAAGGCAGGCATTCGCTATAGTCTCTCCCAAGGGCCTGCCTTTTCCACATTTTTTTAAAAATAAAACAAGGAATTGGGGCAGGGGGTGGAAGAAATGATGTCTCAAGTGTTTCTTAAATGCAGAAGTTAATTCCACAGGGCAAAATCAGTTAATTCCACAATGCCCCAAATTTAGGCACAGCCATGATTTAAATAGTGCCCTTTAAGATTGGCAAGAAATCATTAAACATATTAAGCTTCCAGAATTTGTAATCCAAATCTGTAAACAGATTTCCATACACTGATGTAGAGAAAACGCAATTATCATTCATCACGGGTCTGTGGTTGTCAGAGCATCTGAGCTGAGGCCAGTCCAGCAGCTGAATTCAGGCTTCTCCACTGCGTCTCAACTGAAGCCCAAGCAACTGAGCTGTGAGACAGACGCTGAATAATTCAGGCCCCGAATCGCCCCCTCCAGCCCCCCGTATTGTCTTAGATCAGGGTGGTTTGTGCACATCTATGGGTGTGAATCAGGAAATTACCTCTATTGATTTTGTCCGAGTGTGTGATGCAAATTTACATTTTTCTCCCTGCCTCCCCAGTTAAATACCAGCAAGCATCCTCTTCCAAACAGCCCAGGGCACCTGCCTTTTAGCTGGTCCTGTGGTTTGGAAGACTCTGCTGGGTAAGTGATGCTCTGCAGTTATCTTTATTGTGATCACTTTAATTTTTGAATTTCCATTTATTAACTGTGTCAGACACACAGTAAATAACAGACATCAGTGTACCAAAATTATACAGGCATTCACATTTTCCTATACTTGCTTCAGATGTGTTTACTTGTAGAATGTCACAGGTAAAGCAAAAGACAGTCCTTCCCTGTGTTCACACTCTGAGTTCCCACCCAACCATCCTCTTCAGGGGAAAACACATCCCGAAGCCAGTATGTATGCTTTCCATGTATATTTCAGGACTTTATGGAGGCATGTTTAGTAATTTGGAGAAATGATGCCACGTTCTCCATATTTTCAACATTATGATTTTTTAGATTTTTCAATGTTGGAAAATGTAGACCTGTTAAATAATGGTAGACCTGTTAAATAATAAATGTAGATTATTTTTTATTTAACTGCAGGACAGTAGATAAATACAACCATTTTCATTGCACTTCAGGCTGACTTCAATTTTTGCTATTACAAAAAACACTGCATTGAACACTCTCATCTCTACTTTCTTGTGTACAAAAGTGAATATCTTTAGGGCATCATCTGTTAACTTTTTTATTTTTTTACAATGACCAACCTGTATAAAACATGTTTACATTGCCACCAACACATACACACAATGTTTATAAAACCAAGACCTAATATTACTATGTATATTGCACCCTGTGTGTGTGTGTGCTCAGTTGTGTCCGACTGTTTGTGATCCCTTGGATGGTAGCCGCCAGGCTCCTTTGTCCGTGGGACTTTCCAGACAAGACTACTGGACTGGGTTGCCATGCCCTCCTCCAGGGAATCTTCCCAACTCAGGGATCAAATCCAGGTCTCCTGCGTTGCAGGCGGTTGCTTTACTGACTGAGTTTCCAGGGAAGTCCACACTGCACCTTAGTATTTCCCTTTTCCTCTTTCACTGTGACGGCTGTTTAGGACCATTTGACTTCACAACCCACTAATGGGTGATGGCTAGTCCAGGGCATAAGCATAGAGAATTCTGAGTTGGAGGTATGCAGGGTCTAGTTTCTCGATGCTTCAGAACTGCTCTAGCATTTACACCACTAGCAGTAGAGCTGAGGTTTCCATCATGTCATATCCCTGCCAGGGCTTGTCATCATGAGACTTTTTCAAACATTTGGACAGACTGAGGTGTAAAAGAATCTCATTGCTATTTTACTTTGCATTTCCCTCATTTCTATTGAACTTGAACTTTTGCTCTTCCATATGAATTTTCAGAGTCAGTATCTGCAATGTTTTAATAGGAAGTGTCTTTCATTGTTGTTAATGTCTAAATATCTTTTAATGTCCATCAAACTTCTTCTTTGACACATGAACTGTTTAAAAGTATAATAGTTTCCCACTGGGGGCTTCCCTGGTAGCTCAGATTGTAAAGAACCTGCCTGCAATGCAGGAGATCCAGATTTGATCCCTGGGTCGGGAAGATCCCTGGGAGAAGGGAATGGCAATCCACTCCAGTATTCTTCCCTGGAGAATTCCATGGACAGGTGAGCCTGGTGGGCTACAGTCTGTAAAGAGTCGCAAAGTCGCCAAGTCCATAAAGGTCGCAAGCAGTCAGACATGACTGAGTGACTAACAATTACTTTCCCACTGGAATGAGGAGAGAGTTGGACTGCTTTTCTGCCTTTTTTTCCCTGAGTTTACTGCATTGTCAAGGAAGTGGTCTACTTAATATTGATTCTTTGGTATTTTTTGAGACTAGCTTTGTAGCCTTGGAATTTTTTGATAACTATTCTATGGGTGCTTAATAAGAATATATTCAAAATTTCAGGTTTTATATCCTAAACAGGCTCATTAAACCAAGCTTATTAGTTGTGATGTTCAGAAAGGCAAATCCTTCTTTTTCATTTCCTCTGTATGTCAGTTTCTGAGAACTGTTTATTAAAATTTCTCTCCGTGACTATTGCTGTTGTTCAGTCATTCAGTTGTGTCCACCACTTTGTAACCCCATGGACTGCAGCTCATCAGGCTTCCCTGTCCTTCACTATCTCCTGGAGTTTGCTCAAACTCATGTCCATTGAGTCGATATTCTTGTAATTATATCACATTTGCTTTGTAGGTTTTCAAGTTATTAGTTGAATATAGGTTTGGGTATTTGTATTTTACTGGTGAATTTTCTCTCCAGTAATTATATAACAGTCATTTCTATCCATAATTAAACTTTATTGTATTAAATAATTTCATTATTTTATCTTATTCTACTATTGATACACCAGACTTCTTATCATTATTTTTTACCTGGGATATCTTCTTCCATACCATTACTTTAAAAAAATCTCTCTTTAGGTGTATCTCAAGTAGTATTTGGATATATTTTTTATCCAATGCAGGAATCCTTGTATGTTAACTGATGACAATGATCTATTTACATTTATTATAATTGTACATTTGGATTTATTTTGACCATCTTAATTTGTGATTTTATCTAACTTTTTATATAGTTTCTATTCCTTCTGTTATATTGAATTAGATATTCTTTCCTCTTTACTGTTTTGGAAATTATACATTTCATTTCTATTCTTTCAGTAGTTTCTCTTAAGTTTTTAAAATACATGCTTCTTCTCTGTACTTCATCACTCTTTGTACTCTCCTCCAAAATAATACAAAGACCTTAGAAAGCTTTAACTCTCATCTCTTTCCTTTCATCTGATTCATTTTTTTATCTAGTTTATTTCCACCTTGCTTTTACACTCTCCCCCAATATCAGTTACTATTTTTAGGAGAAATTCTTTACTCACAGATGCCACCAGTTTGTTTGCTCAGTAATGCTTCTGGTACCCTGCTCCGTCATTCTGTGTTCAATATATTTTCACTGCAGTACATCCCTGGGAGCACTGAACTCTTTTCATCTTTTCTACATAGAGATGTCTTTTGTGTTACCTTCACTATTTGTATTTAAACTGAGTATGGAATTCTAGATTGACAGTTTTCTTTTTCAGAATTTTGAAGGGACTATTCCATTCTTCTGGGTTTTTATTGTGGCTATATCTGTTTTTCATTTTATAGATAGATTCATTGTCTTCATTATTTTCTTTGTTATTTTTCAGTTTCAACTTGATGTGTCTAGATGTGGATATATGTTTATTTATCCTGTTCAGAGCTCATTGTGCTTCCCAAGGTCTGAAAATTTTCATTGAATAATGCCTATTTCTCATTCTATTTTTTCCTTTCTAGAATTTTTCTCATATTCTGTGCTCCATAACTTTAATCTCGTTCATCTCTTCTTCTCTGTGATCTTTATTCTAGGTAGTATTCTCAGCTCTGTCTTATATATCAACAATTCTCTTTTCAGTTCAGTTCAGTCGCTTAGTCATGTCCAACTCTTTGCGATCCCATGAACCACAGCACGCCAGGCCTCCCTGTCCATCACCAACCAGAGTCCACCGAAACACATGTCCATTGTGTTGGTGATGCCATCCAACCATCTCATCCTCTGTCGTCCCCTTCTCCTTCTGCCCTCAATCTTTCCCAGCATCAGGGTCTTTTCCAATGAGTCAGTTCTTTGCATCAGGTGGCCAAAGTATTGGAGTTTCAGCTTCAACATCAGTCCTTCCAATAAACACCCAGGGCTGATCTCCTTTAGGATGGACTGGTTGGATCTCCTTGCAGTTCCAGGGACTCTCAAGAGTCTTCTCCAACACCACAGTTCAAAAGCATCAATTCTTCAGCGCTCAGCTTTCTTTATAGTCCAACTCTCACATCCATACATGACCACTGAGAAAACCATAGCCTTAGTGGTGTTAATATATATATTGAGCCTTTATTTTCTGTGACCACATTTTTGTTGGCAGACATTCTATTTGATTCTCTTTCAAATTTGCTTGTTATTATTTTCATAGTATTCTGTTCCTTCAGGTTGATTTCCATTTTTTAATCTCTTTAAAAATTTAAATGGACTTATTGTGTCTTTCAGATTACTCTTCTGCTTGACATTCCTGGGGTTGCTAATTTTATTGTTTGTAGTGTCTGCTGACTCCTCATGGTTGAAAGTTTCTTTCTATTATTTGTAATTTTTTAATGACAGTGAAATCCTGGTGTGGATTGTTTATATCATAGAAATCCCATAAAGCCTAAGGTTATGGTAATGTTATTATGGAGTAATTTTGCATTTGTATCTGCAGGGAACCTTGGGGGTTTTACCAGTAGAGAACAAGCTTTTAAGGTGAATTTCTCATTAGAAAACCAGGAATCAGTAGGGTAAATTTGATTTTTAACATTACATGAGGTGCAGACTCGGCATTTCACTTTCTCATGGATGAAGTGATTTTGTAATTTTCCAACCCAGAGCCCTGCTAAGTGACAAATTCCCCAATTTGTTTCCCAGGGCTGATGGGTATAATTTGTCTAAACCCCCTTTCATTGAGGCAGTAACTCTATCAGGGTTCTTGCTTTATTTACCTAGACCTCAACTTTCAGTAACTCCCACCATCCTGGTAGGGACAGTGAGTAGAACAACCCAAATAGATAAGTAAGGGTTTGCCTTTCTATGACCAGCCAGCCATGCTGCCTTGGTACAAGAAAGTTCTCTGCATTCGCCAAATGCAGGCCACTGTCTTTACATTGGCCTTCCCCAAGGCCAATTCTTTTTCTATTCACCATAGGTACACATTTCAAACTTTAAGCTCAGATGGGTAATAAATATTCCTTCTTTATTTTCAGTTTGACTTTATCTGACTGCCTGCTCGCTATCCTCTGATCTATAGAAAAAATTTAACTTCACTCCTTGCTGGGGTCAGTCACACCTTGTCTTTGACATCCAGAGTGGCTGCATTTGATGTTCAGTCATGGGTCTACACAAAGGTGGCTACTGCTACATCCATTGTCCCTGTCCACATGGCTCCTTTTCATCCACTCCCTGTCCATGCTTCTTTGTTTTTTGTTTTTTATTTTTATTTTTTTAATTTTAAAATCTTTAATTCTTACATGTGTTCCCAAACATGAACCCCCCTCCCACCTCCCTCCCCATAACATCTCTGTGGGTCATCCCCATGCACCAGCCCCAAGCATGCTGTATCCTGTGTCAGACATAGACTTGTTTGGAAATAGTCCTGTGGTCCCATCTTCCTAGCAGCATCACACAGTCTTTCCTCCCTGGGATTTTGTGATTTCTCCCAGTGGTGCTACTGGGAAATAAGATTCATCTCTGCTGCTCCAGGATCAAAAATCTGTTCTTTCTCCCTCTCTCCTTTCCCTGGCTTGCTGTTCATATTCTCCTTCCTTCTCCAGGGTACAAAACCCTAAATCGAATGAAACAAATGACATCTTTCCATTTCTTCAAGTCATTGTCTCTGGCCTTAAATCTCTTTTCACTAATAAAAGGTTTAGGCTTTGAGAGAAAAGCCCAAAAGGAAACTCTCTTCTGGTTCCACTCCTCTTCAAACGTCCCATGAGGAAAGTGCACCGATTGCTCCCTGATTGAATAGAGTAAAAGGAATGGGAGAAAGGGAAGGGAACTCTGTGGGGAGAGAAATAAGCATTAATACCTCAGGATGTTTTCCTTGAGTTGTGGTTAATATTCTTCGGTTTTGGAGTCTGACATATTTAATTTTGAATCCTGACCATGCCACTGCTAGTAATGTGATTTGGGGCTAGTTATGTAATGTGTTTCCTCATTTTCATTGGGGGATAATAAGATTACCTACCCTGTAGATTTGCTATGAGCAGTAAATGAGACAGGACATGTAACGCATTTATTTCACTACCTAGCATATGGTAATTTAATTAACAACTGGTAGTTATTTTTATGAACACATAGTAGTTGTTGGGATTCACTTTTTGCTTAGAGCTAGATAATCGTGGATGAATTATTTAAGCTCTTGATCTGTCAGTTCCCTCATGTGTCATAAATTGTAGGGGCCTCCTTTTTAATGAGGATACTCAGAAGACTACAGCTTATGCTCTCGGTTTCCCACTATGCCCCCTTGATAGTGCCCAGCTCCTGATCTTGACTCTACAGCATAATACTTACATTCCTCTTGAAGTCAATGAGATCCCCCCTGCCTGGAGATGCTTCAGAGACTATGATGCTACTGCCAAGGGCCACCTGCAGCCAATAGCTGACTGATGTGAGTACAAAAGCCAGCCCCTATTTTTCAAGGCAATACTGACTCTGGTGCAGCTCTGGAGCTCTCAACAGGATTGCACTGAAGCCAGACTGAGACGCAGAAACCACCACATCTTTGTCTAGCTACTTACTCTGCTTTATCCTGCCTCCCTCACTTTCTTACAAGTTTCTCCTGAAACTAGTTTCATCATTTGCAGAGGAAGCCTCTCCACAGGTTCTTCTTCTAGAAACAGAGTCCAAATTCATTGCAAGGCTTCAATCACAAATATTTCTAATACTAAAGATAAAGAATGGTCTTAACTTCTATACTGTACTATCTTTCAAAGTTGCTTTATAGATACATGCACAAATGCCTAATATGAGATAAGCACACAAGAAATAATGGATTCATTCACTCAAAAATTATGTATTTAGGGCTTTCTATGTCTCAGACAAAGGTGTAAACCCTGGAAATTATGCAAAAAGCATGTTTATTTTTTAAAAATTGGATTTTATAATGATATTAATAGTTATAATTACAGTCTATTATATACTAACTTTGTATATTATGTCTAATACAACATGCAAAGCTGATATAATTTTTGCCTTCTTTTGTCTTAAAGCAAATAAGATCCTAAAAGGTCAAATAACTTGTCCAAGGTCAAGTATGTAGGAAGTAGTGGAGGCAGGATTCATACTGAGGCCTCTCTACAATACACTCTTTTAATAAGACTTCATGGCTTGTTTTATCACCCAGAAATTCTGCACCTGCCCCCCCCAACCCCACCCCACAACCTGAGTTAATGGCAAGACAAGATGCTTTTCATTTTAACATCCCTAGACCTAGGAATGGAGAAGGCAATGGCAGCCCCTCCAGTACTCTTGCCTGGAAAATCCCATGGACAGAGGAGCCTGGTGGGCTGCGGTCCATGGGGTCACGAAGAGTCAGACATGACTGAGCGACTTCACTTTCACTTTTCACTTTCATGTATTGGAGAAGGAAATGGCAACCCACTCCAGTGTTCTTGCCTGGAGAATCCCAGGGACGGGGGAGCCTGATGGGCTGCTGTCTATGGGGTCGCACAGAGTCGGACACGACTGAAGTGACTTAGCAGCAGCAGCAGGAGCAGACCTAGGAAAACACTTGACATAATAGGAAAATACTTGTTGAATGGATGAATGAATGAATAAATGACAATGAATGGCCAGGATTAAGGGGAGAGGACTTGATTTGTTTCCAGAATTGATGGTGCACACCCTCTTCCCTGCAGAACTCCAGTTTGCTTTTGATTTTCCATTCCAGGAAGGGCTGATAAGAGGAAACACAATCTAGCTTGGAGTAATCTATTTTCGTTTAATTCAACAAACACTTTCTATGAGTCTCACATGGGGAAGCTCCTTGTCAGGCCCAGCCAACAGTCAGGCTTGGCTGAGTGATCAGCCTCAGCTGCGGATGATAAAGCCCAAGAGTGGAGTCCAAGTCTCTGGATGTTGAGAACCATCCAAGAGAAGAGCAACTGGGAGCAACAGAGTAGCCAGATAAGGGCAACCAAGACCACCCAAACTCCTGGGCACATTGTGGTATCTAGAAAGAGATGGTGTGTCCAGGTATTTCTTCAGAAGTCTGGGGTGATTTGGGACATTTAAGGGAGGTTTCAGGAATGGTTGGAATTTATCAGGAAGTGTCAAGTCTACAGAGCTGTGAGGCAAGTAGATGCTTTTTCTGAAGGTTAGACAAGGTAATCATCTGATATGAGCATCTATTAGATGATTTACCTGCCCCATTATCTCTGAGAATCACCACATTGCAAAGCCACAGCCCATGTTTCAATTGCATGACACTTCTCCCAGACATTGATGACTGGATGGGGGGCAGATACTTAACCCAAGCTGCCGCAATTGGATTCTCTCTCCTGGACCCTGAGTCTGGGAGCTGGAAGATGTGTCAGGCCACCACATAACTGTAGAGGGACTGTGATTAAGTCCAGTGCTGCCCTGGGTACTGTGATTCCTTGAGTTGTTCATTCATCTTTCCTTTGGATTCCAAGAACTACTATAGCCTTCCAATACATGTTCTTTCTCACTTAAACTAGCGAGACTAGATTTCTGTTACCTGCAATCAAAAGACCCTTAACTAAAACATTGCTGGATAAAGGTGGAGGAGAGCCTCAGTGCAGCTGCCTTTTATCTGTATTTATCCTTCCTTTGGTGTATTTTCCCCAGATTTTTAAGAGGGAAATAAAGGAGGCTTCTGACACTTAGAGTCTAGAGGGAGAGTTAGATGTACACAAATCATTTCAATAGTGTGCTAAGTGCTCTAATAGAGGGATGATGAGCATGTCGTGGGAGCCTAGAGGAAGATTCCTCTAACTCTGCTTGGGGTGGGGGTAGGGGGGGCTTCCCACAGAACTGAGTCTCTCAGGATGGGTGGGAGTTCTGATATACTTATGTATTATCAGAAGCATCAGAAGTATTAGCAGCTTTTATATCTCTTAAAAGAATAAGAGATGAAAGAGGAAATAGAGTAAGGTATAATTTGCTTCTGTCTTTTAAGAGGTGTTTTATTCAAGATAGTCTAGGTTTTGCTGTGGTAACATATTAACTCCGGAATCTCAGTAGCCTCACACTTTATATTTCCTTCTCACTGTACATACATAGCAAGGTCAGTGAGGGCTGTGATCCTTCTAGTCACTTGGGGGCCCAGAATGATGGAGGCTCTGGCATCTTGTTTTGCACCCTCTACAGCATGAAGCCTCCTTGGTCACCATAGCAGGGGGGCGAGAGGGGTGGGCTCATCATGGAAATTAAATGCATTGGCCCGGAAGTGATATGTATCACTTCCATTCCAGTCCATGGTGCAGAACTAAGCACATGACCCTGCCCAACTTCATGGGAGTAGGGCTGTGCCATCCTTTGGTGTGCCCAGGAGAAGAGAAGGACCAGATAAGGCTAAGATAAGACTTAGCAACTGAACAACAATAACAAAAGGATAATTCAACCCTTCAGCTGTATGCATTCAGGCAACACCTATTTACTGGGCATGTACTCATCATGTTTAGAAACTCTAATATCAGGATGAACAAGACAGAGTCCCAGCCAACAAGGTACACACAAATATTTTATGGTGAGATACATTAGTAAATGATACAAAAAAGATGTGAACTGAATGTGGCCATACCCTCTCCCACATCCTTCTCAAGAAAAGTCTATTCTGGCACATGATCCAGATTTAGGAGAATCAATAGCAGCACTTAGCAGTCCTACATAATAATAAGTAAAATTACTGTAGACAGAGATGGGGTCAAACTGAGAAGGAATGTAACTGTTAAGACTCCAGATCTGAAGGGAGTCTTCGTTAGCTCTCTATCACTACAGAGAAAACAATAAAATGACTCACAGTTAATTGAGTTTCTCAAAATTTCCATGGCTCAGGAGTTTGGATTTAGCTCTGTCTTCTGCTTGAGGGTCTCTCAAGGCTACAGTCAAGGTGTCAGCCAGGCCTGTGATTTCATGTGAAGGCTCAGCTGGGGTAGAATCGACCTCCAAGCCCATGTGGTTATTGGCAGAATTTGGGTCCTTATGGGCTGTCAGGCTAGGGCCTGTTTCTTCCCGGCCGTTGGCCAGAAGTCACCCTCGAGTTCCCAGCTGCTTGTTGGCCATCAGCCGCTCTCAGATCCTTGCATATGGGCCTGCCCAGCTAGGCCACTTGCTCCATCAAAGCCAGCAAAGGAAGGCCGTCTGTTAGCAAGACAGATGCTCCCGTCTTATGTAATGTAACCACAGGCCTGACATCCTGTCACCTTGGCTATGTTCTGTTGGTTAGAAGTAAGTTGCAGGTTAAGAGGAGAGAATTATACAGTAACAGGAGTATCAGGGCATGGGGATAATTTGGGACCATCTTAGAGTCTGTCCATCACGAGGTGTGAGAAACATTAGTCACTGAAGTTGAGTCACAGGGGCAGCCAAACCAGAACACCAGTGTGGGTTAGAGGGAAGGAATTCTCCCAACGCAGCCCAGTGGAGTAGACATGGCCTCACTTGTCTACCAAATGATCCCCAGATTTGCAAAACAGTCTGTCCATGGTGTTTCGATCTGGGAAAGATTTAAGGCAGGAGAAGAAGGGGACGACAAAAGATGAGATGGTTGAATGGCATCACTGACTTAATGGACATGAGTTTGAACAATCTCCAGGAGTTGGTGATGGACAGGGAAGCCTGGCATGCTGCAGTCCATGGGGTCACAAAGTGTTGGGACACGACTGAGTGACTGAACTGAATTGATGGTCTTTCTAAGCATGAGTGTGGTTCATCTGGGGAAGAAACTCACAAGGGCCAGGCAAGTAGCCATTCCCTTCTCCAGGGGATCTTCCTGACCCAGGCATCACACCTTGGTCTCTTGCATTGCAGGAGGATTCTTTACTGTCTAAACCAAAAGGGAAGCCCTAGCATGATACACACACTGAAAGGTTACAGGGAAACTTTGAATTGTGGCAAATGAACTCACACAGCTCAAGGAGATTGTCAGCTCTGCTGGGATGCTGGCCTGCCGCTTTCAGAGTTTCTGATTTCATGAGGAAGCCCCCAAAACACATTTGTACAGGGAATTTCCCCCAATTTAAAATTATATGTGGATTCCACAAAACACATCTACAAGTTAGAGCCAGCCCATAGGACCCCAATTTCAGATCTCAACCCGACACCTCAGTGCCTCTTCTGGGGATACAGAGCAAGGCCACCTGCCCAATTTCAAGCTAATGTTTTCCACTCTGCTAGCTCCTGGCTCTTACTAACTTGTTCTTTTTTCTTTTGAGCTTCTGATTGTGTGAACTCCTCACATTCAAAGCAGACCAGCCTGCTGATTAGTTTTAAATTTCAGGAGCTTTAAAGTCTCCAAATTTGGAGGTAAGCAGTCTCTCATTAAGAAGTCATTTGATAAAAATTAATCCCTCCAGGAATATCTTGGACTCAGAAGAAAGCCCAGGCTCTCTCATTAGCTGCTTGTAAGTACTCTGTCCACCTCGGAGGCCCCAATCCTCCCTGGGTTTGACTCCACGGCTCCAAACAGCTGCCATGGAGTCGGGGGACCAGATGCCAGTGATTCTAAAATCACAGGAAAGGACGCGACATGACTTCAAACTCAAAGGCTACAGCCAGATTCCCGCCCTCTGAGCCCGACTCCTCAGATTTAATCATTTCCACTTGAGCCTGAGAATGAAGGGACAGATTTTTATCTTACTGAGTAGATTTCAGAGCTTACCTCCCCTAATCCTTGCAGATCTGTCACTGACCCAGCAAAGAGAAAAGCTAAATGGATGTGTGGGGTTTCGACAGAGGGGCTTCGAGGAGGGTTTCTCCACGCAAGCTTGAGAGGAGATGCCGTCTGGTCTCATCCAGGCTCAGGGTGGTGAGCTGAGCCCAGGCCCCAGATGGTTGTCTGCTGCTATGCTGGCGGCCTTGCCCTCCGGGTGGAGGCAACGTGTCCCTGGGAGGCCCGTGAACCCGGCCAGAACAGGCCTCCACTTTAATCTCTAACTAACCCACTTATAAAAGCTTTTATATAAGTCAGTGGTTGTTTTTGAAGCAAGGTGGCTATTTTTTTTTCTTTATTTAAGTGTCTTTATTTGTATGCTTTGAAAAGATAATATACATATGTGATTTAAAAAAAAAATTGCAAACAGAACAAAAGGGACTCCCATGTAAATAAGCCCCCTCCACCCACTCCCCAAGCCCCCATTCTCCACCACCCCATCCAGGGTAATGGCTGTAATAAGTTTCTTCGGGAAGAAAGATGGCTGTTTTTAAATTTCTAATTTGGTCTCAAAAATAGCCAACGGCCAAATAGAGCCCACAATAATGTAATTAAAATGAGTGATGGAGTTATACACACACCATGCCATGGGAAGCAAAGATCACAGATGCAAATTCACACCCACAGGAAAGAATCTGTGTGTGTATGTGTGTGTAGACTGTGTCTGTATGAGTAGAGAGGGTAGGTGTTTGTGTGTGGAGGGTGTGTAGGTGTAATGTCTGTGTATGTGTATATCTGTGTGTGGATAACGTGTGTATCAATTTGTGTGTGTGTGTGTTTAGTCTCCCATCTCTCTGAAAACTCCAGTCAATTCCATAAACATTTATTGTGTGCTATGTGTCAGGCCCTGTTCCCAATACTATGGGTTATACCAAGATAAATCATACAAGGTCCCTGGCTTTGGGGAGCTTACAATAAGAATAACTCACATTTGATTGGCCCCTTTCCCTTTACAGGGGAGTTTTCAGGTGAGTTATGTCATAACTCAGGCTGGCTGCAGCCTGAGGCATGCTGGGACTTCAGCAGCCCGGCTGGCTGAAGAGGGAGGGGGCGGGGGGATGGGGTGGAGAACCGCAACCAGCAGCAGAGGCGGGTCTGGGAGAACTGCTGAGGACCGGGGACTGGGACCAGAGGCTCCAGCCCCTTGGGGAGGTCCAGGGAGGCTCCCACATCAGAGAGGCCCAATGCAAGCTGCTTTGGCCTGGCAGTTCCCTCATCAGACAACCCTGCTTCAAAGTCCAGCTCTGTCACTAATTACAAGTATGATCCTGGGCAAATTACTTAACTCCAGTGCACCTCAGTCTCTTCAACAGAGAGAAATGATAGTCCTTCTCCCAGAGCTGATATAAGGATTAGTGAGATAAGGCAAGTAAATAGAAAACACAGCAGTACACTCATGGCAGATTCATGTTGATGTATGGCAAAACCAATACAATATTGTAAAGTAATTAGCCTCCAATTAAAATAAATTAATTTATATTAAAAAACCATAGCATTACATAGTGAACACTCAGCAGCATTGCTACTATTATTATATTGTTATTAATTCAATAGGATGAAAGCCTGAATCTCTATGATTTAACACAAGAAGGAGAATCCCCTGGTTAAGAGGGATGTCTGATCAAGGGCACTTGAGTTTATCCTCCTAAATTTCACTTTCCATCTCCTCATTCTGATTGTGGCCCTTGCTGCTTCCCCTTTTAAACTCTGGTCCCAACCTAGAATAGGGAAACAGGGCAAAGTTTTCCAAAAGTCTGAGCTCAATTTGAAGGGAAGCCAGCACACCACATATAAAGCATCTCACTTACCCCACCTAGCCAGCTCACCTGGTATTCAGGCCCATCTCTTTCTACCTGGAACCCCAAGGAAAGAGGCAGAAGTGAGTCTTGGCAGGTGTCTAAGCTTTAAAAGTATATTCCAGAATCCTAATTTGGGTGGAGGGTCATGAAAGTTCCCCAGAGGAAGCAACACTGGTGCAGAGACCTGAAGAATGAGCTGGAGTGTCTGAATGTGGGGTGAGAGGAGAGGTCAGGAATGCAGAGAACACAGTCCAGGCAGAGGTGAGAGCATGTGCAAAGGCCCTGGGGCAGAAAGGTGAACTTGAGAGACTGAAAGAAAAAACAATGTGCCTGAGAAGTAGACAGAAAGGCACTAGAGAGGCAGCCAGATTGCAAAGAATGCGGTGGCCGTGCATGGGAGACACTGCTACACACTCAAGCCCCCTGCAAGGAGGAGTTTGATACCTTGGATGCTGAGCATGCTGTCAACAGCCAGCCTTCAGCTATCAGGCCCTTCAAGGACTGACCTAACTGCTGAGAGCTGCCTCACCCATGTCATACCCTTCACAGTGCAACTGACATCCATTGAGGGTATATAGACTTGGCCATCTTGGCTCAACTCAGGACCACCTGGATGGACCACTTTAACTCGAGAGCTCCCCACGTGAGCAACTTGCAGCTGTCACTGGGCCCACATCTCGGCTTGACCCTTTCTGCCCACTCATGTTTCCATCCCCTCTTCCAGGTGTTAACCCCAAGTGCATTAGTCACTCAGGCATGTCTGACTTTTTGTGATCCCATGGGCTTCAGGCTCCTCTGCCCACAGGATTCTCCAGGCAAGAATACTGGAGTGGGTTGCCGTGCCCTTCTCCAGAGGATCTTCCCAACCGAGGGATCGAATCCAGGTCTCCTGCATTGCAGACAGATTCTTTACCATCTGAGCCACCAGGGAAGCCCCATTAATCCCAAAGGCATCCCCTAATAAGCAGTGTTCATGCTAAACTCCATCTTAGAATTTACTTTCTGGGGATGCAACTTGTGAAACCATGTTAAAAATTTTGAATTTTATCTCAACAGCCATGGGGAGTCATTGAAGTGTTTCCACAGTACAGTGTCATGATCTGTGTCTCAGTTTAGAAATTTAGTTGGCTTCATTGTAGATAAAAGTTAAAAGATGATACTTCCAAACTGGTTGGTGCTGGGTTGGGGGATGGTTCTATAACCGTCTAAATGATTGATCCACCCAATTCTAAAAGATGGGTCCTTCCCTAAATAACAGGGAAAGTCACTAGGCCTTTCCCTCAGAGAAGGCCATGGCACCCCACTCAATACCCTTGCCTGGAAAATCCCATGGACTGAGGAGGCTGGTGGGCTGCAGTCCATGGGGTTGTTAAGAGTCAGACACGACTGAGCGACTTCACTTTCACTTTTCACTTTCATGCATTAGAGAAGGAAATGGCAACCCACTCCAGAGCTCTTGCCTGGAGAATCCCAGGGATGGGGGAGCCTGGTAGGCTGCCGTCTATGGGGTCACACAGAGTTGGACACGACTGAAGCGACTTAGCAGCAGCAGCAGCAGCAACACCCACAATAATGGTCACAGAATTGGAATGGAGGGATATGTAAGAAGTTACCTGAGTAATGTCAGACTAGAGATTATAGTCCTAGAGATTTCACAAAATCCTTTTGAAGCGATTCTTGGCAATATAGGTGCATGGCACCTCTATTTTGTATGCCTCTTACCCTCACTTCTCAGTGGTCTGAAGCCCGCACCTTGGAGCCCATGCTTAAACTCATTGCAATGGAGCAATCGCTCTATCATGGAAGAAGTCTAACATTAATATTTGTATAAATGCTATAGCTCAATGGTTCTCAAAGTGTGGTCCCTGGACCAGTGTGTTCCACTGGAGAAGGGAACGGCAAACTACTTCAGTATTCTTGCCAAGAATCCCATGAACAATATGAGTATCACCTGCTGCTCCTGCTGCTGCTAAGCCTCTTCAGTCGTGTCTGACTCTGTGCAACCCCATAGACAGCAGCCCACCAGGATCCTCCGTCCCTGGGATTCTCCAGGCAAGAACACTGGAGTGGGTTGCCATTTCCTTCTCCAGAGTATCACCTGAGAACCTGTTAAAAATGAAAACTATCAGGCCCATATCAACTGAATCAGAAACTCGGGGGAGTGGGGTGAGGGGATGGGAATCCAGCTAGCTGTCCCAGTGGCTCTGTTAAATGCTTAAGTTTGAAACATACTTCTACTAGGATGTGGTGAATGTTGATACACTGGGTCAAGTCTATGCCCAGGTGTTTAAACAAGTAGGCTCTCACCTGAAAAGTAAGGCTGATAATTTAAAAAGGACAGTTGCCTGCAAAATAGGTATCCAGCCCTGACTCTGTGTTAGAACTACCTGTAGGATTATATTCATTTTTCTTTGATACAGGTGACCAGTATTGAACACAGATATTCAGCTCAGTCTGTATTTTAAGTTCCACACATGATTCTGATACATAGCCAAGATGAAAATCCCCACTAACTCAGAATTCTACACGAACTGTAGAATGAGTCAAGAATAAGAAGGAATTCCTAACCACTGGTTACTGACTCCAACTATACATTAAAATGACCTGGAGGAGCTTTTAAAAATGTCAAAGCCTGAGCTAAATCCCTTGAACAATTACATAAGAGTACCTCAGGTGGTCCCAGGAGAGCATCTTGGACTTGGAAACTGGCTAGAAGTGAGAGAAGAGGGGAACTCTGACACAGTGTTATAAAACTGTAATATTGGGAGAATGGCATTCTAACATGTATACTATTATGCAAGAATCGAATCGCCAGTCTATGTCTGACGCAGGATACAGCATGCTTGGGGCTGGTGCATGGGGATGACCCAGAGAGATGTTATGGGGAGGGAGGTGGGAGGGGGGTTCATGTTTGGGAACGCATGTAAGAATTAAAGATTTTAAAATTAAAAAAAAATAAAAAATAAAACAGAAAAAAAAACTATAATAGTTACTTTTTTTAAAAAAATTAAGCATATCTTTAAAATTTTTTAATGTAAAACTGTATCTTTAAATTTTTTTTAATCCTTTGGAGCTGGAGCAGTGATTCTTAATCTGGGACTGTCTTGAGGGGTGCTCACCATCAACTAGAGAGCCGTCTTTGTACAGTGCATCTATTCCATGGGGGGGTATGTGTGATTTATCTGTTAATAATTATTTCTGAATCTGCCTGCAATGCATGAGACCTGGGTTTGATCCCTGGGTCAAGAAGATACCCTGGAGAAGGAAATGGCAACCCACTCCAATATTCTTGTGTGGAGAATCCCATGGACAGAGGAGCCTGGTGGGCTACAGTTCATGGGCTCGCAAGAGTTGGACACAACTTAGTGACTAAACCACCACCACCACTTATTTCTGAAAGATGCCCAGGCCCCACATCTGGCCCAGTGAATCAGAATTTCTTGGGATGGAGTCCTAGGCAGGTTTATAATGAAAAGCCTCCACTGTTTGTGCTCATGCTCACCTGTTCAGTTCAGTTCAGTTGCTCAGTCGTGTCCGCCTCTTTGCGACCCCAAGAATTGCAGCACGCCAGGCCTCCCTGTCCATCACCATCTCCCAGAGTTCACTCAAACTCACGTCCATCAAGTCAGTGATGCCATCTAACCATCTCATCCTCTGTCGTCCCCTCCTAGCATCAGGGTCTTTTCCAATGAGTCAACTCTTCGCATGAGGTGGCCAAAGTACTGGAGTTTCAGCTTTAGCATCATTCCTTCCAAAGAACACCCAGGGCTGATCTCCTTTAGAATGGACTGGTTGGATCTCCTTGCAGTCCAAGGGACTCTCAAGAGTCTTCTCCAACACCACAGTTCAAAGGCATCAATTCTTCGGCGCTCAGCTTTCTTCACAGTCCAACTCTTGCATCCATAAATGACCACTGGAAAAACCATAACCTTGACTAAACGGACCTTTGTTGGCAAAGTAATGTCTCTGCTTTTCAATATGCTATCTAGGTTGGTCATAACTTAATTTAGAGAAATAAAAGCACAAGAATAAATAAAAATTAGGGAAAGTGAAAAGCCTGGCTTAAAACGAAGCATTCGAAAAATGAAGATCATGGCATCCAGTCCCATCACGTCATGGCAAATAGATAGGGAAAAAGTGGAAACAGTGACAGATTTTATTTTCTTGGGAAGTCACTGAGGACAACAGCCACAAAATTAAAAGATGCTTGCTCCTTGGAAGAAAAGCTATGATGAACTTTAGACAGTGTATTAAAAAGCAGAGACATCACTTGGCCAACAAAGGTCCCTATGGTCAAACCTATGGTTTTTCCAGTAATCAGTTCAGATGTGAGAGTTCAACCATAAAGAAGGCTGAGTGCTGAAGAATTGATGCTTTCGAAACAGTAGTGCTGGATAAGACTCTTGATAGTCCCTCAGACTGCAAAGAGATCAAGCCAGCCAATCTGAAAGGAAATCAACCCTGAATATTCACTGGAAGGACTGATGCTGAAGTTGAAGCCCCAGTACTTTGGCCAGCTGATGCAAAGAGCCGACTCATTGGAAAAGACCCTGATGCTGGGATAGATTGAGGGCAGGAGGAGAAGGGTGCAACAGAGGATGAGATGGTTGGATGGTGTCACTGACTCAATGGACATAAGTTTGAGCAAACTCAGAAAGATAGTGAAGGACAGGGAAGCCTGGTGTGGTACAGTCCACGGAGTTGCAAAGTCAGACATGGCTTAGTGACTGAATAACAACAGCTAAAAAGTTTAAGAAGAGAGAACACTTGTTAGAATAGATAGGAAACTACATTATGAAGACAATGACTAAAATTCTAATGGAGCTAAGACAAATTAATGGAACAGAATAACGTTTCCAGAAATTGGCATAAATATATAGAAGGCAAGGTGCATGTGTCTACATGCATGCTCAGTTGTGTCCAACTTTTTGCCACTCCATGAACTTTAGCCCACCAGGCTCCTCTATGCATGGGATTCTCCAGGCAAGAATACCGGAGTGGGTTGCCATGCCCTCCTCCAGGGGATCTTCCAGACCCAGGGATTGAACCTGCATCTCCTGTGTCTCCTGCATTGCAAGAGAAATATTTACCACTGAGCCATTGGTGGTAACTCATGGCTAACCATCCCTAATCCATCCCTACCTCATATCATACATCAGAATTAATTCCTTTTTAAAGTTTTATGTTTAAAAAAAAAAACCCAAGGTGCTTGAAAATATGTGGGGTAGATAATTTTAGAATTTGGGATAAGGGAAGATTGAATTTCTAAGTATGGCATAAAGGCAGAAAAAATAAAGGACGAGGGAGATGAATTTTATTACAAAAAAAATAAAAATCTACGTATGACAGTAAACATCAGAAGTAAAATTGAAGGGCAAATGGTGCACAGAACAATATATTTGCTAGATAAAAACATCCTTAATATTGAAACAAGTCTTTCAATTCAAAAAGAAAAGATGAACACCCCAAATGAGTAAAGGACACAGGACCTGAAAATGTAATTCACAAAAGAAAAATTACAAATTTACCAGTGTACATAAAAAGCATATTTCTCATCAGTAGGAATCAAAGAAATATAAATTAAGACAATAACAAAATGTCACCTTTCTCCAATATAATAGTTAAAAATAATGGGAATTATAATAACCCAGTGTTGGCTAGGATGTAGTTTCACTATATTTCTAAGAATTTAACCCGAGAGAATGATGGATGTATACAAAGTTACAGTTCAATAATGATATTCTTCATAATGTTTTTCACAATGGTGAAAAATAAATTAAGGTTCACTGTTAGGAGAATTTGGATATGTAAGTAATGTTTTTCCTTTTAAAAATGACAGAGCAAATGTAACAAAATATTAACAGTTGTTAATTGTACATGGTGGGAGTGTAGATGTTTATTATGCTATTCTTTGTACTTTTCTGTAACTTTAAATTATTTCCAAATCATGGTCAAATAAGTTGTTATAAGGTAATTGTTGGCATGGAAAAACAGTCAAAATATATTTTCCCTGAAAATAAATACAGATTATAAGAGTATTTGAGTGCAACTCTAATTTTATTTCAAACACATGGGTACAAAGAAAAAACTGGCATACCAAGTTATTTCCATATGAGTAGTTACATACTTTTAATTTTTTTTCTCTGTGCTTCTCTACATTCTCCAAAGTGAACATGTATTACTTTTGTGTGTGGGTATATGCGTGTGTGTGTGGGGGGAGGGGGGGGTTAATATTTATTTATTTAATTAATTGCTTGGCTGTAGCATGCTGGATCTTTATCTTTCTTATGTTGAGGTGCAGGAACTCTCTAGTTGTGGCACACAGGCTTAGTTGCTCCCTGACATATAGGATATTAGTTCCCCCATCAAGGATCAAACCCATGTCCCCTGCATTGCAAGGCAGATTCTTAACCACTGGACCACAGGGAAATGCCAACATGTGTTACCTTTGAAACATACTAAAATCAGTATCTAAACATATTTAGAGGGCATGTCCTACTTCCTATACTCCATGACTCTGAACACACATAAAATTCCTTTTTAAAGCTGCAAAGGTCAATATGAAGAGCCAGTAGATAACACAGTAGGTGTCGTATTGAACCTCCTGATGTGAGAAATAGAAACAAAGTGAATGGAATCCAGATCTCTTAAGGTTCCTACCAGCAGAAAGTTCTGATGATGTTATCTACTCAATAAATCTTCACTGAGCACCATGTTAATCAGACCTTTGGGCTACATGTGACAGAATCCTAAATCAAAATGACTGCTTTTTTGAGAAAATGATGATCCCGCAAAGCTGATAGTCTAGGGGTAGGTAGACGAGACTCGGCTAAGTCCAGGGACCCAGTGACATCATCAAGGCTTAATCTCTCTCCATCCCTCAGATCTCAGTGCTGGCTTCATGCTCAAGCAGAGTCTCTCTCACATGGCAAAGATGGCCGCTGGTAGTTGCAGACCTTTAAACTGTACCTCATCATATTATATCCATCAAATAAAAAGATGTTTCTTCCTCAGTGACACAGGCAAAGTCTGGAGGATGGCTCTCGTTAGCGCTTCACAGTCAGGGATCTATGTCTGAACCAATCAGTGTGACCAGGAAAAATAAACATACTGGTTGGCCAGACCTGGGTCACATGTGCACCATGGAGTCTGAAGGAAGTCAGCCCCATCTAAACCAAGGGACAGGAGAAAGGGAGAAGAATGGTTCCCCAAGGGAAAACCAGGGTGCAGGTACAGATATAAAGAGGACTGGGGACTTCCCTGGCCATCCAGTGGTTAAGACCCAGTGCTTCCACTGCAGGGGTCACTGGTTTGATCACTGGTCAGGAAACTAAGATCCCACATGCTGTAGTATGGCCAAAGAAAAGAGAGAGAGAGAAAGAAAGATGGATGATTGACACTACACAGGCAAAAATAACAGATGCCCTCTTCAAGTACACGTGCATGCCCTGAATGACTGCCTCAGTGGGTAACTGCCTGCCACTGAGTTGCCCCAGTTGCTACAGTACAAGAAGCCTTGGGAGGTCTCTAAGGTACTATTGCATTTTTGTTTTTTAAATTCATGCTAAGGAGGGCTTCCCTGGTGGCTCAGTGGTAAAGAATCTGCCTGCAATGTAGGAGACCTGCAATCAATCCCTGGGTTGAAAAGATCCCCTGGAAAAGGAAATGGCAACCCACTCCAGTATTTTTGCCTGGAGAATCCCATGGACAGAGGAGTCTGGTGGGCTGCAGTCCATGGGATTGCAAAGGGCAGGACATAACTAGTACACACTTGCTAGGGAAGGACTGCTGGAGCCTGAGGCCCTGGTTCCACCCTCCTAAATTACCTGTCAAATTGCTTACCCCTCAGCACTCCCTCGGAGAAGGCAATGGCAACCCACTCCAGTACTCTTGCCTGGAAAATCCCATGGACGGAGGAGCCTGGTAGGCTACAGTCCATGGGGTCGTAAGAGTCAGCCACAACTGAGTGATTTCACTTTCACTTTTCACTTTCCTGCATTGGAGAAGTAAATGGCAACCCACTGCAGTGTCCTTGCCTGGAGAATCCCAAGGACGGCGGAGCCTGGTGGGCTGCAGTCTATGGGGTCGCACAGAGTTGGACACAACTAAAGCGACTTAGCAGCAGCAGCAGCAGCACTCCCTAGTCCCCTTTCCTGATTTATAGTGTCCAAAGAACTCATCAGCAATTGATACACTGTGTATTTTATTTGTTTATCACTTGTCTTTTGCCCCTAGGAAGTAAGCTCATTGAGGGCATTTTCTGTCTTGTTCATTACTATATCTCCATGCCTAGCACAGTGCGTGGCACATAATAGGTGCTAAGTAAATGTTTGTTGGATGGATAGATAGATAAAAGGATGTATAAACAGATGGATGAATGCAAGGATGAATAGCTTAATAAATGGATGGATGAATGAAAGCATGAGTTAATGAATTTCACCTCTAACCAAAAGAAACATGTGCGTGGGCTAAGTCACTTCAGTCATATCTGAATCTTTGCAACCCTATGGACCATAGCCTGCTAGGCTCCTCTGTCCACAGGATTCTCCAGGCAAGAATACTGGAGTGAGTTGCCATGCCCTTCTCCAGGGGCTCTTCCTGACCCAGGGATCAAACCCACGTCGTCTGCATTGTAGGCAGTCTCCTGTATTGCAGGCAGATTCTTTATCACTGAGCCACCAAGGACTCCCCCAGCCCCCAAAGACTGATGCAAATTAGACTCTCCTTGCAGTATGTTCCATTTCCCACCCCCCTCCCACCCCACCCCAAGGAGTATCCTGTTGACATACTTACCATTCAGAGCAAGAGTTCCTGAGCTCAGCCCTGAGTGACCCTTCCATTTCTCCCCTGGTTCCTTCTGGTCTGCAAGACTCACCTTTTTCCTGAGCAAGTAGAACCAGAAAAAACTCTGTAACTAAACCCCTTGATTACAGAAAGGGTGTTTTGTCTCCTGCCAAGGTTCAGCACTATAATAATGTCAATTCCATGCAGCAACTACTCCTATAAAACACCTACACAGAGAGCAAGGAGAAGTAATTGTTTCCTTAGAGCATCAAAACATAGTTTCAGAGACTACAGAATTTAAGGTCAGTCTGCATTTGCTGACCTCCTGTTCAGAAGGATTTTGCCAACTATTCCCTGACGTATAAAGCAGAGACTAGCAAGAAGTGGACCTTGGGGTTCTTTGGGAATGTTTTGGGAAAGCAAATCCAGGAACAAACTGAACTTTCTCCCCATCTTGGCGAATGGTACTTGGAGTTATTATGTAGCAAAAGACCATTTGGGGGCGCTCACTGCGCGCTGGGCACTGAGTTACTTTACATACTGAAAGCCACTGAATTCACATATTGTTATGCCCATTACAGAAGGAGGAAGCTAAATCATGGAGATTATGTCACCTACCCAAAGAGAGCCAGCTAGTTAGTGCCAGGGACAGTATTGAACCCAGGCCCTTGGACTTCAGCCTCTGCAGTCCTAACTTCCATACCTTGTATGGCCTCCTGTTATTTCCTTTGGACCTAAAAGGAAATGAGTTCTTATTTTTGGAGTCTCAGGCTGGCGGCTAAGGTGAGCGTAGAGTGACATCTGGGCTCTATGTGCAGCCCATATTGTCTCATTCTACCATCCTGGCTTCAGTATTTCTCACCCCTATAGTTCCCTGGACATCAGCATTGCACTGGGCAGAGCCTGATCCCTCCATCTCTAAGTTTCTGCCCCAGAAAAGATGCAACTGGAGAACTTATTAGGGGACCCCACTCTCACTCTCTGGACTTGTCATCCTCCCTGTTATCAAAGCTGTCTTTTGGTAATAGAGCATTTCTGTATCAGAGAGATGGGATTCACCCCCTACTATATAGCACTTAACCCAAGTGACCCCAGGCAATCAGTTCTAGAAAATTCATAAACACTGTACTAGTCAGCTTGGACTGCCATAACAAAATATTGCAAACTAGATGGCTTACACAACAGAATGTATTTCTCGCAATTCTGGAGCTGGAAATCTGAGACTGGGCTACTAGCGTCATCAGGTTCTCGTGAGTTCTCTCTTCCTGGCTTGTAGATAGTCACTATCCTCTCACATGGCAGGTGGGAGAGAGAGAGAGAAAGGGAATGCAAATTCTCTTTTCTCCCTTCTCTTCTTATAAGGGCAGGTGCACAGTTGTTCAGTTGTGTCTGACTCTTTGTGACCCTATGGACTGTAACCTACCAGGCTCCTCTGTCCATGGGGCTATCCAGGAGAGAATAGTGGAGTGGGTTGCTGTTTCCTCCTCCAGGGCATCTTCCTGACCCAGGGATCTAACCAATTGTCTCCTGTCCCTGCTGTATTGCACGTGGATTATTTTCCTCTGAGCCATCGTGAAGCCCAAAGGTAAAAATGAGGTGATACAAATGAAGGTTGGTATATAAAGTAAGATTAGATCAATTCCTTATCAATTTTAGTTATCCTCTGTAGTCTCTAACTTTTCTAAAATTGGCCTAGCCCTTTTCCTGAAGTCTCTGTTTCAGGAAGTTTACAGTTCGGGGGTGGGGCAATGAGAAGATGTGGGTGAAAATGGACTCATTCTAAAACCCACCTAGCTCATCTTAGCCTAATTCAGTCCTAATTCATTTATTTTCACTCTCATCCTGAGCTCTCATTTGATGCCTTTAAGACAGATTTACCTAAAGATGTGTTTCTGAACCAACCAATGCAAACTTGACGTTTGGAGCAAAGATTAGTAAAGAAGGCAGGGGATTCAATAGTAAAAAGTAGGAATTGTCTTTATTTCTACAAAGAAATTTGCTCATATCCTGCCCCCCACCACCTGGCTTAGCTGTTATTTTCCCAATTTTTACTAAACATAAAGAATAGAAAAATGTTATTTCTCTCTTAACTCTAAGGAAAACAAGACAACAGTAAATGCCAGGCAACATGCAACCTCAATATCAAGATGATTATAGAGGGTGGTGGAGACGGTGGCAAATAGGAAATTACATTCTGCTCCATATCCTATGTTCAGTGGCCAGCTACCACTTAGCTCTAGACCACTAATGTAGAACCACAGGTCTAGTATTGCCAGAAATTCTAACTTCTCAAGAGAAGCTGACCATTTAGTTGTTACGTGAATTACCCTGATTTTTTAGTGATGGCAGCTGTTCTTCCAAATATAATAAGAGCATACGAGGGCCAACATGGTGAAGGCTCAAGAAGACACATCTGTGAGCCAGAAGTGGCCTGAGGAACTGAGCTTGCAACCTTGATTTTAGCTTCTTCAGAGAGAAAAAAGTGGGGAGAGGGGGTGCACCATTCAGGTCCTGCTCAGAAATCAGATGGCACTTTCAGATTCATACAACCGGAGAAGGATGTACTAAGAGAGAAACGGATTGCTAAAGTGTGAGTAGGATTATGGGCAGCCTCAGGGGCTCCCTGTAGGATCTGGGGGAGATCTTGCACCTCCCCAGTGCAGAATCTGGGACTGGCAGTGGAGTTGTCACCAACCACAACCGAAGGGATGAAGGGAAGGAGAGCTGTCTAGAGCAAGCCTCTCTGAGAAGTACCTTCTACTGAGGGACCTAGCCAACCCGAGCTTATCTCTCAGAAAGAAAGGGACCCAGAGAAATAAATGACTTCCTTCTGTTGTTTTTTGCCTCCCATTTGCCAAACCCAACTGCAAGCAAGAGGACATGGATGCTTGTGGATGTACTGCATATAGCCCAGCATCTGGGGCATCTTTGTAGGGTAGAGGGTGTGGAGGGGAGATATGGGGGGACAAGAGGAGACTTCTGGCATGGGGAATGGAAGCAACAGATATTGGAGGATTTCTGAGGTTTCTTTGAGGACAGGATTCTGTTGGGTCAGGTCCAAACTCTCAGAGCAGCTGTTCACACAGTCAAGTCACTAACCCCACCCAAATCTTAACTAAGGATGAGGAGAGCCTGGGAAGAAGGTATCACTGGGGGCAGCCCAGAGGAAGGCTGCAGAGGTATTTGGCTGGATGGGCAGTTCAGACCCATAGAGAGGCCCCATCCTCTGCTAAAGGGACAGAATTGAGAGTGCAGGAAGCTTATTGGTAGCTCCACAAAGACGGGGATCTTGATGTTTCTCAAGCAAACTCAAGTAGTGCCTGGCATACAGTAGGTGCTCAATAAATCCCTGCTGAAGGGATGAGATGTTTGGGCAAAGTGTAGCAGTCTGATTATATTCTCAATGGAGAAGCATCCTGTTGTATTTTTCAGCATCTAGACTCCCATGGCTGTTGAGGTGTTTCTCATCTTTTTAGTAATGGCTCTTGGAGGAACCTTCAACACCAGAAGGGTCCAAATGGGGAAGCCACAGCCTAGTATTACTCTGGGATTTCCTGGATCAGAGAACAAAACCTAAAGCCTGTTCCACAGCTGCCTCCCTCTCACCAGCTGGAAATAACTCTGGGAACAAGTGGCTTGTGTCTCTGCATATTTCTTACTTGGCAGATCAGCAAGCCGTTGGATTAGAGGATTAGGCAGTAAATGAACAGCTAATGGCTTCTGTGAGATGCTATACAGAGGGCAGGAAGCTGGTGGCAGGAAACGAGCTGACCTGCAGCTTCCTGAGGCAGGTCTCAGACCATGGTCCTGAAGCAGTCCTAAGAAGCAGGATGAGATACATCACTCTTTCTTAAGGCCCATCTTGGCTAATGTCTTAGCTCCTGCCCTGTGGATTGCTAAATCAAATCAAAGGACTCATTCTGTCACTAATATATATTAAACATTTACCACGCACCAGGCCAGTGCCAGGCCCTGAAGTCAGGGCCGTGGATAACACTGGCAAGCTTCCTACCCTCACCTGAAATTATAGTTGAGAGTATGTAAGTCGCAGCCAGATGGAATTTGTAGTAATGCAAATTCTGGAGCCACATGCCTAGATGTTCTGAAGTAAGAGATCTGGGGTGGGGACCAGGAATCTGTATTTGAAAAACAAGCATCCTGGGGTAATCCTAAAGTAGTCAGTCCATATCTTGAAAACCAACTAGTCTACCTGGGATCTTACATATTGAGAAAAATGGCTCCTGGGTCAATTAGCACCTGCCTTCCCAAACTGGAATTCTGCCTCATGGGAAGGTCACTAGATTCACAAGTAGGCAGAAAAAGAGAAAAATCTCACATTGTCAAAATTACTCTTGAATTGCTTAAGAAGGTACCATGTTTGAGGGGTTTTATATTATCTTTTAAAAAGACCATCCCAGCCAGTTTTCCTCCACTATAGGGAGAAATCTTCATTTCTTTGATGGCTTGCTTGTCAGTCCTGCTGTTTAAAAAGCACCAATCCTTAAATGCTCCACACAGCATGATACTGTCTTCACAAGAGGCACACAAGGAATAGCAGATTCAAGCCCCCAGTTTAGCCTCATTTTGGGGCATACACTTATTGAATGAAGTGGCAGGAAGAATTGCTAGTGCTATTTAAGTTATTATTTCTTTTTCTTAATTTTCTTTTCAAATCCAAGTAGTTAGATTGGCAGAAATTAAATGGGCATTTAATAGAAGTCCATAGTTCTCGACAGACCATGAAAAGCATCTGCCACTTGCATTTTCCCATTTTGGGAAAGCTGAGAGGGCATCCAAGCCCATGACTTCCTTTGGGGGAATTCTTCATGATTAGGTCCCAACACTTACACCACGTGGTCTACAGGTTATTGCACTCAGGTTGTGCGGTGCTCTGCATTCAGCGGTGCTGTTCACATGGACTACGGTGTAAATGACACCCCGGAGTTGCACAGTACAAACCTGCACAGCCTGATGTGATGGCCTTAATTGTACCCAGAAGCGGTCAGGCAACTCCATGATTCAGTTCCAGGCCTTTGATTGGGTGGGTAAGGAGTATACTTATTTTGTTGTTTTCAAATAATACAGCAGTGAAAACTGAGACAAATGAAATACCCAAGAGAATCTGAGTATCCATATTTCCAATTACATTGAACATGCATTCTTCACCCACATGAGTTCCACTGAAATTGGCCCAAGCCCCCTGGGGCACTTCTTGCCTAGTTTTACTTGTTATCCTGGGATAATTGGTTTAAAACTGATTACTGGGTCACTAATTATGGGGCCTATTGACAGTGTATTTCAGCTTAGGGAAGCAATTAAAAAGTTCACCCTAATTAATCAGGGGTAATTAACAGGTCTTAAATTTTGTCAAGAGATTAATTATCAAGAAATCCAGAACAAATCAATGTGCATTCCAGGAGGGAGAGAGAAGGCCAGTCATTGGAGCTGGTGGTTGTTTGGGCCGTTCATTCATTCATTTAACTAATGTTTACTGAGCACCTACATGGTGCCGAGCGCAGAGACCAGGGACTCCAGTGGTTTTGCTGATGTAGCTTCCTATTGAATGGGGAGTGGTCAGGCATGTGACCAGATGTTTGTAGAGAGCCTCTTTGAAGACATAATAATAGTAATATTCCTAGCTGCTTGGTTTGAGTGTTCATTATATGCTACATGCATTAGTAAGTGTTTACATCTTTTATTTTTTATTAAGTATTGACACTGACGGGCTGCCCTTGTAGCTCAGTTGATAAAGAATCTGCCTGCAATGCAGAAGACCTGAGTTTGATTCTTGGGTTGGGAAGATCCCCTGGAGAAGGAAATGGCAACCCACTGCGATATTCTTGCCTGGAGAATCCCATGGACAGAGGATCCTGGCAGGCTACAGTCCATGGGGTTGCAAGAGTTGGACATGACTTAACGACTAAACCACAACCACCATTGACACTGACCCTATTAAGTAAATTCTACTGGTTGTTTAAGAGGTAGGACAACTGAGGCCCAGATAGGTTAAGAAATTTGCCCCCGGTCTATTCTTTGTTGAGCGTCTCCATATGTCACTGTTCTGAGAAAGGAGATGAAATTGAAGTCTTCCCCTAAGGGTAGCTACTAGGAAGGCAGAATAATGAAGTGAAGTTCAAGGACTCTGGAGCCAGACTGCCTGTGTCAAATCTAAACCAACCGTTAGGCAAGTTCATCACATCTCTCTGTGACTCCACTGTCCTCTTCTATAAAATGGACAAATAGTAGCAACCTCACAGCTCTGTTTTAAGACGATGCATGTTGTGGTCTAGTCACTAAGTCATGCCTGACTCTTGTGTCCCCATGGACTGTAGACCACCAGGCTCCTCGTAGGATTTTCCAGGCAAGACTACTGGAGAGGGTTGCCAGTTCCTCCTCCAGGGGATTTTCCCGACCCAGGTATCGAAACACAGGTCTCCTGCATTGCAGGCAGATTCTTTACCGACTGAGCTATCAGGCATGTAATAGTAGCAACCTCACTGCTCTATTTTAAGATGATACATGTAAAATATGTTAAGTAGCTCCTGGTATGTGGCAAGTGATAGTAAGTGTTAGCTGTTGATACTATTTATTACTGCTTTCTCACAGAACCCAGAGTTTTTTGCCTTTCAGCTCTTGTTCTACCAGCTTGGATTTTTCTGCCATGGAGTTTTAGAATAGATTTCTGTTAAGTTTGGAGTATGCTAATGACTGAATTGTTGCCTTCCCTCAAGTTCTCATGTTGCAGCCCTAACTCTCAGAGTGAAGGTATTTGGAGGAAAGACCTTTGAGGGGGAATTAGGTTTAAATGAGGTCATTAGGGTGAGTGACTTTTGATGGGATTAGTGACTTTTGATGGGATTAGTGCCCTTATTGGAGAAGGCAATGGCACCCCACTCCAGTACTCTTGCCTGGAAAATCCCATGGACGGAGGAGCCTGGAAGGCTGCAGTCCATGGGGTCGCTGAGGGTCGGACATGACTGAGCAACTTCACTTTCACTTTCATGCATTGGAGAAGGAAATGGCAACCCACTCCAGTGTTCTTGCCTGGAGAATCCCAGGGACGGGGGAGCCTACTGGGCTGCTGTCCCTGGGGTCGCACAGAGTCGGACACGACTGAAGCGACTTAGCAGCAGCAGCAGCAGCAGCAGTGCCCTTATAAGGGCCTTCCCAGTGGCTCAGTGGTAAGGAATCTACCTGCCAATGCAGAAGATGTGGGTTTGATCCCTGGGTCAGGAAGATCCCCTGGAGGAGGAAATGGCAACCTATTCCAGTATTCTTACCTGGGTAATCCCATGGACAGAGAAGTTTGGAGGGCTACAGTCCATGGGTTGCAAAGAGTCAGACATGACTGAGCAACTGAGCAAAATTTTTGCCTTTGTGGAAATGGGAACTAGCATTTATTTAGTTTAAATACGTAATCTCTTTAAAACTTTATAATAATTCTATGAAGTAGTGATTGTGTCTCCTTTCATTTTCAATATAAAGATCGAGGTTCAATGAAGTTATTAACTTGACAAAACTGTATAGCTTGTTAGTGATGGGAATGAGAGTCAAGTCTTTGTTTTTACCCCTTTGTTTCTTTATTACCTCAGAACAAAATTTTTTTAAGTTCTAAGCAAGCTGGGTATTCCTCATTTTTTAAAAATAGGCAATGTTTTATTAGCCACATACTTTTCAACAAAAAGTTGGGGACACAAATTTGACTATTTAGATTATTAAAATAAGCAGTCTTTTTTCCCATATTTAAGAGAAAACACATGATTAGAAATATTGAGATGGAAACTGGGTTAAACCAATTCCGAAGTCCTTATCCAGTAAGGAGTCAATAAAGGAAAAGATATTTTGAAACTAAAAATTAGGGAAGCCTATACATAATTTAAATGGGGGAGAAGAAAAAAAAAGTCAGATTGTTTACATTTCACAGACTTCAATTCAGCACATAAAACTGTACTATTTATTTCTCCATGAACTTTTATGAAATTCAGATCACAGCATATCATTCATAAACCTTTGTCTTTCTTCTGATCATCTATACCTTTTGCACACTTCTTGAAGACAACATCATCATCCCATCTTCTTTTAACTTTGAAGCTGGCCTGAGGCTGGGATGGGCCAGTGAGATTAAGGACAGAGTTTCCACTCAGAATGTTTTCTATAGGACTCTTTTCTTCTTCAGCTTTTGTTCTTGTTCCTTCCTGGCCTGCTTTTCAGTTCTTGCTGTTTGAATTTTTTCCAGCTCTGCAGGAAGAGCTACAGTGTCATCCCCGTCACTCTCCTCTTCAAAATCTTCATCTTCCTCCTCTGTTAGAGGGTGGTTTACATCAAGCTTGGCCGCGGGAATCTGGTCCAGCGGAGCTTCTTTGACACTGACGAGGAGGCTGTGTGTTCTCAGGTGGGCCAATCTCTATTTTTATTTTGCAGCAGCAGCTCTCTCTGTCTTCCAGCTCTCTCCTGAAATCACAGATCCGCATATCTTCAGGGGCATCCTGAGTGGTCTGTCTACATTTTATCTTTGTATGAGAGGGTAGGTCTCTGCTTGAATATTGCTTTGAGCGTTAGTTCAAATCATCTTCACCTTTTCCGCTCCCACCTCTTCTTGCAGGTTCGAAAGCTGGCTGAGCTGCTGTTGTCATCCTTTACGCTTCGGATTGTCACAGGGAACCTGCAGACTCTTCACCACTGCCCCACCCGGTGAGGGGTGGCCCTCGGCAGAGTCACCTGTACACTGTGCTCTCCATGGCCGCCGGAGACTGGAGAAACTCATCTGCAGCACTGGGTCCTCTACCTCAACCCCCAGAGGCCCTTACCAGCCCCGCCCACAGTCTGGTTTTCTCCTGCCGCTCTTTGGTCCAAGCTCGCACACAGCCTGAGGCCGGAGATCATACAGACGTCATTATGACTTTCAGCTCTCAGAAACCTCTGTGCCTAGGGCCAAAGGCCAAGACCTGGAAGGTATTCCTCATTATTTAGTTGGAAAAGGAAATGGCAACCCACTCCGGTATTCTTGCCTGGAGAATCCCATGACAGAGGAGCCTGGTGGGCTACAGTTCACGGGGTTGCAAGAGTCGGACACGACTTAGCAACTAAACCACCAACAACCACTGTTTTCTTCAGTTAATGACCCAATGATCTTTAACATCAGTGCATACAGGTCCACCTCATTCTAGTTAACAGCTGCAGAATATCTAGATGATCCAGAGATGATTTTATTGTCCCCCTATCGGTGGAGATTTAGGGTATTTCCCAATGTTTCACTTGTATAAAAAGTTCTGAAATAATTATCTATATCTATGTAAATAGATATAGACTCATATAAATATAGATATTTTTGCATATTTTTGTCAATAGCTCTGTAAAGTAAATTACTAGAACTGGAATTGCTTTCTCAGTGATATGAGTTATTTTAAATTTTGATGGCTACTGCCTGATTTTCCTCTACAGTTTTTGGACCAATTCATAGTTCCCACCAATAGGAATGCTGTTTGACAGCAACCACACCAACAATGCACATTATTATTAATCTTTAATCTTTGCCATACCACATGAAAAATTGATATCTCATTGTAAATTTCTTGCATTTATTTTTTATTATTGCTATTATTATTACTTATTTATTGGCCACTTGTATTTTTCTCCTATAATTGGACTATTAGTGTCTTTTCCTCATTTGGGAGAGGGAAATAGCTGTTTCTCTATCATGTATATTGAAAAGGTCAATTCAGATAAGGTCAAGAATTATTGAGAATGATGACAAAAGGAACCTCAAATAAAGTCTCTGATCCAAAGAGAAAACAATGACCTCTCACATACAGTTGCTTTGGTTGTGAGAATGGATTCAGTCTGGAGCATTCACCTAATTGATGGTCTCAAGGAAGAGCTGACAAGCAGAATACATGCCAGGAGGGCTAAACAGAGAGCATCCTAAGACATGGCAATTGTTAATCCATGTCATGTTGCCTCCCTCACCTCTGCACCTGCCCCAGCAGCTCCAGGGAATGCACCCCTGGTGTGGGAGAAAAATTCAGGGGACAGCCACTAAGGAAAATGCACAGCTGTGGAAAGAAGAACCTCTCCAAAAACTGTGATATCTTAGAATTCAGTGATGAACACTGGAAAACAGACTACAAAATACGTGTCCAACCATGTGCCCCTTTCTTCCTAGTGAAGAGTCTTGTCCAGAGTTGGAAGAGGGGACAAGGGGAAGAGAATGATGAAGGGAGTTCTCTTCCACGCTGAGAACAAAATTGACTATTTTTATCCCACTGTTGGAGGCAAGATCAAGCCTTGTACTTGTTGAAAATGCAAATTCCTAGGCTTCAACCAAGATGCATGGGTATCAGAATCTCCAGGGGAAGGGCCCAAGAGCTGTGTGCTTAGCAAGCACTTCAGGTGATGCAGGAAACTGGAGGAAATTTTGCCCAGGGACCCTGGTTCTCAATGTTGGCTGCATAGTAGAACCCCAGGAAGGTTCAAAACAAAACCCCCACGCCCCACCCAGAAAGCTTCTAGTTTATTGGTCCGAGATAAAGCCTAGGCCACAGATTTTGCTGTTTGTTTTCAGCTCTCCTGGTGATCCTACTGCGCAGCCGTGTTGAAAACTGCTTGGTTTCCAAAATGATCAGATGATTAGAATCGTTATCAGTTTAACCAAACAGCCTGACCAAAATGCAGATTCACAGGCCTCAGCTCTGAAAGATGCTGATGGGACAGACGTGGAGGAGGCCCTGGGAAAAGGTATAGTTACAAGATCCAGTGGGATAGCTGATTTAGTTAATTCACAAGGTAGAATGATCTCCCAAGAAGACAATACCACATCATATTTTAAGACAGAGAGATAGGATCAAGGAAACAGTAGCATCCCAGAAATAGTGGGGAAATGGCACCCATGTGCATGAGGGTGTGGGTGTACCAGTGTGTATATATGTGTGTGTATATGTGTGTGTATATGTGTATGTGTATACATATGTATGTGTGTATACACGTGTCTCTGTGTCTACATGGGTATGTGCACACATGTGTGTAACTGTGGGTTACACATGTATCTCTGTGGGTGCATGTGTCTATACATGTGTATGCATGTTGTGTGTGTTATGTGTCTGTGTTTCTGTGGTGAAGGTGGGGGCAGGGAAAGCCCTCTGCTTCTGTGTTACTCCCTGGATTCACCTTGAACCAACAGGCAAGTTGTTGAGTCCCCAGACATTACTCTGTGGAAGAAACACCACAAAGTGGCCTTGGCTAGTTGACAGAATTTCTTTTTTTTCATGCTTTTTTTTTTCTTTTCCAATGGCATCCGGTCCCATCACTTCATGGGAAATAGATGGGGAAACAGTGGAAACAGTGTCAGACTTTATTTTGGGGGGCTCCAAAATCACTGCAGATGGTGACTGCAGCCATGAAATTAAAAGATGCTTACTCCTTGGAAGAAAAGTTATGACCAACCTAGATAGCATATTCAAAAGCAGAGACATTACTTTGCCGACTAAGTTCTGTCTAGTCAAGGCTATGGTTTTTCCAGTGGTCACGTATGGATGTGAAAGCTGGACTGTGAAGAAGGCTGTGCGCCAAAGAATTGATGCTTTTGAACTGTGGTGTTGGAGAAGACTTCTTGAGAGTCCCTTGGACTGCAAGGAGATCCAACCAGTCCATTGTGAAGGAGATCAGCCCTGGGATTTCTTTGGAAGGAATGATGCTAAAGCTGAAACTCCAGTACTTTGGCCACCTCATGTGAAGAGTTGACTCATTGGAAAAGACTCTGATGCTGGGAGGGATTGGGCATAGGAGGAGAAGGGGACGACAGAGGATGAGATGGTTGGATGGCATCACCGACTCGATGGAAGTGAGTCTGAATGAACTCCGGGAGTTGGTGATGGACAGGGAGGCCTGGCATGCTGCAATTCATGGGGTCGCAAAGAGTCGGACACGACTGAGCGACTGAACTGAACTGAACTGACTGAACTTCACTACTGATATGTGCAAGGCCCCTCCCCGTCCCCTTTTCGCCCCACTCCCTTTCCCACGCCGCTGACCACAAAATGCCATGATTTCAGGATCCGTTTCCTGTTTCTTTCTGTGCAATGTGTGTCTACTGCCGGCTCCTCCACGCTCTGCCTGTCCCAGTGATGGACACTGAGGAGCCCCACAGTGAGTGTACTGCGGGGAACATTCCCGCCTGTGTCCCCTCCTTCGGGAATAGGCTTGCTGGCTTAAAGTGTATTCGTGGACGGAGGATCTGCCGTTTCCCTGCCAGGGTCCCCTGCAGCCGGCTGCACTCACCACAGGATGGAGCTTCGCGGAACCTCCCTTCCCTGCCTGAGCCTTGTACATCTAGCTTTCCAATTTTGCATGTCTTGGTGGGAAGTGATCTCTTGTTCTTGTTTAATTGGCATTTCTCTTATTACTAAATGATTTGAACATCTCTCTCCATGTGTGTTCGCCTTTTAGATTTCAAATTTTCTTTTATACCAATGTACCTCCTGTGGAATTAGTACTATTAATAAATTGATGTACCTTCCTACTGGGCATCATTTCAGAGGAATCTAGTAGAGCATGGCTCTTCCCACATCTCCTCCTTGACCATGAGCCTAAGGAGAGGTGGGCTGGCACTGGGGTTCTCTCTAATCAGTTTCCTGTAAGACAGAGAGAGACAGAGCTCTTTGTTGACAGCCAGCCACTTCTGCCAAGTAGCATGAAGTATGAAAAGAGGCCTGTGATATCCTCACATTGTCCAGAGCCATTGTACTAGATCACTTCCCCTGACAATTTCATGCTCTTTAGCCCATTTTCCCCAAGTATAGCCTCACCTCTCTTCTTAGACTCAACCCCAACTCCAAATACCATCATATTGGAATTAGAGTTTCAACATGAATTTGGAGGACACAAATATTCAGTCCCTTGCCCTGCCTTTGCCTGCAAGTAACAGTGCACATGAAGAGATCATTGCTAGGATATCAGAGAACTGGTGGAGGCTTCCGACTTACAATCCTCAGCACGAACAGAACCAGGAAAACTAGGGGCTCTGACCAGTGGGCTTAGCACCTTCCCCCTGGAGCAGTGGCCCCCAGAGCAGTGTGCACACACCCTTGGGAGTTAGACAATCCTCTGAGTGAGGTACAGGAAGGAAATACTCAAATTTCTATTTCTACTTAGTTTTATCTTGTTTTAATTTCTTCTTATCTTTGTATGCTTGGTAATATACATAATAGTATTATATTGGTATAATTTAGAAAATAATAAATGTACACCTCTTGGGGTAAATAATAGAAAATTTTCTCTTAGCAAAAGGAGCTTACTATAGGTCCTTGCTGAGCTTTCCTGGTGGCTCAGTGATAAAGAATATGCCTACAATGCAGGAGACACAGGAGATGCAGTTTCGATCCCTAGATCAGGATGATCCCCTGGAGGAGGGAACGGCAGCCCACTCCAATATTCTTGCCTGGAAAATGCCATGGACAGTAGGAGCCCGGCAGGCTACAGTCCATGGGGTTGCAAAGAGTTGAACATGACTGAAGCGACTTAGCACACATGCATAGGTCCTTGCTACTCAAAATGTGGCCCAAGAACCTGGGCATTCATTGAAAATGCAGACTCTCAGGCCTCACCCCAGACTGACTGAACCAGAATCTGCATTTTAACAAGACCCCCATTGACTGTTGTGTGAGAGTGAGAAGCACTGCTTTAGAGCACTGCCATTGATATAGTTGACCATGAGCCTCTGTCCTTGAAAAATTCCAAACTGCTAGAGGAAGAAGGTTGGTCTTGCTTGGGTGAAAAGTCCACCCCATCAACCATTGCTACAAAGGGGTCAGGTTCACTTGGCAGAAAAGCAGCAGCTGAGAGCCAATTCTGTGGACAGAAGAAGTGATATAGATATGTCCAGAAAAGACATACCAGGACATACTCACAATACATTTTGTGAACCTGTGTCATTCTCCCCTGAGAGAGAGGGAGGCACTCTGTCTGCATGAGTATATACAAGATTCGGGTGACTGGTTTCCCATGTGAACCAAACCCCAAACTTAATAAGCATCTCAGCCAGGCCCCGTGGGAACAGGCTTCAGCTTTGTTACTTGATCTTGAGCCTCAGTTTCCCTTTAAAAACACAATCGAATCAGCCAAGGTCTGGCTAGAGCTAGTGTTTCACAAGTGAACCAATTAGAATTTTTCCAAAGTCTCTGTTGTGTCCTTTGTTTTTGTAATCTAATTAACATACTCTGCCCTGCTCTCCCCAGTTCATAAACATTTTGACAGTGAGTGTGAAGCTCAAGTGTCCATTGGCTTAAGAACCCCACCCCACAGCAGCACTTTATTCCTTGTCCATTTGTCTCCGGGGAGTCCCCAGTGGCCCACGAGTACTCATACATCCAGTCATCTGCTGTAGCTAGCATGCGGGTCTGCCCTCTTTCAGTCCCCACCTGTTGTCTGCAGAGATGCCCAAAGAGTCTCTCCCCACCCCAGCCCTCTGTAAAAATGCCCATGCCAAGCACGCTGTCCTGTCCTTGGATGTCTCTAAAGTCTCCAAGACTCAGGGTTCCAGGATGGCATCCGGTTCTTTGCAAAAACATGGAGAAGAGCATTCTTCCCAATTCTGGGCAACACTCTGACCCAAAGACACAGATAATATGCTCGAGTCTAGAATTAAATAAAATATCAGTCTTGAAAAATGTAATAGAGCCCCCAGCTCTGTTATGCCCTAAATCCAACCCTAAGTTTTAAAACAGGGAACTTCTATTCCCTTCATCCTTCTTTCTCTGTCATCTTTCCTCCACTAAATGCCTTTGGCCTGCTCCAGTTTAAAAACAAGCTTCTATAGATGAGAATGGACATCGTCAGACAGGGCACAGCTGAAGGAAGGGGTGGTTAAAGAGAGATGGAGTGTTTTCTTTACTAGCATCAGCTAGTAAAAAATACCCTATTACAAGTATAACCTTGTTATTTTTGTATTGCTCACTACCCCCAGGTAGTTCTCTTTTCTTCAATTGATCTATGTCCCTTATTAAGTGCCACAGCAACTACTCCTACAGTGTGATACCCAGATTCCTCGAGCTGGTAGAAATGAACATGATATGTATGGATGATCAGAGCAGAGTCAAGACATTGCAGAGTTCCAGTGGAAGAAGTTCATGGTCAGTGGCTCCAACGCCAGTCAGGGATGTTTACATAACATGGCTTTAGGAACCACTGCTGCCTTATCATCACACCGCTCACATCTGTTGTTTTGGTTTATTTGCATCATACATAATCACTTTGTTTGTTCTAAGTAAACACCCAGCTATGCCCAGTTCAATAGCTTCTGTGGTTGAGATATTCTCCACCACCCTGCAACATGCATCTCCCAGAAAGACTGAAACACGGGCACGTTTTTATCAAGTTCTGACAAACTGCAGGACTGAGGTCAGTCTAGAGCATAAGTTTCATCTTCCGTGGGGCAGGAAGCAGGCTATTAGGTCCTTGTGATCACCTTGAAGAAGAGCTGGCTCTGTCCACCCTCCTTGGCTTTGCTCCCTGAAGGGGAGGGACAACATATTTGAGGCAAACATGAGTCTTTACTGTGCTGTGTGCCCAGCTGTGTCCAAATCTTCACTGTCCCCTGGACTGTAGCCCACCAGGCTCCTCTGGCATGGAATTTTCCAAGCAAGAATACTGGGATGGGTTGCCATTTCCTTCTCCAGGGGATCTTCCCAATGCAGGGATCCAACCCACATCTCTTGTGTCTCCTGCATTGGCAGGCATATTCTTTACCACTGTGCCCCTTGGGAAGCCCTACATCATAGGCTAAATAATATCTAAGAGGATTGAGGCCTTTGTGTCAGTTGCACAATTTAATGATGTGCTGGCTTATTAAGCCATCCTTCAACTACCCGTGGGATCTACCCAACTATCTCCCCCTAACTGACCGTACTTTCTGCAGCCTTCGTTCAATGTTTATGAGGCCTTTCAGATTTCCTCTGTGCCAAAGCCTTGGACCCTGAGGCTGGTTTCTTATCTTTTATTTCTTCTGCCTCAGGCAAACTATACATTCCTTTTCTTTGACTTCAAATTGAGCTTTCTCTTTAGGCAGGTAGCCAGGTCTGAAAGGCCTGAGATTCTCCCACCCAAAGACTAAGCTGGCTGTGTAGAATTAACTTAGTTCAGAAGAATGAGCCTTCCCCAATTCGTGGGGCATCCCTCAGGCACCAGCCACAGGTCCAAAACCCTAAACCTCCTCCCAGACACTGTAGCTTCCAAGATGTTACCTCCCAATAGCCAACATGCTTCTCTCCTAATGCAGAAAGTGGACAAGGTTTTTATAAGCAGACTTTGATCTGTCAAGTTTATCTGCAAAGGGCTATACTTTAGAAAATGAATTCCCTGTCAAGTTTCTTTCATTAATAGCGAAGAAAAAAAAAGGTATGCAAGAAATGGGCTGACTGAAGGGATCACAGTGTAGTGTCTATTTCTGAACACCTGGATTTCCACACTGCAGTAGAAAACAAAGTCACTGTAGTTGGATTAATGCCCCAGGAGATGGGTTAATGGATATACTTTAACATGTATCTCTCCTCCCATTGAGGATGCTAAGTAGAGATTTTCTAGCTAATGTCAACTAAGGAATTCTGCCCTCACTTTCTCTATGTAACAAACATAACAAGCCTGGTTATTTAGGCAGCCTTTCATTCCAGGTCTGACCAAGCTTCACCTAGAGACATTTGAGAGTGGAGGGTTCCTACGCTGTGTTGGGAATGTAAATTGATGTAGTCACTATGAAAAACAGTATGAAGACTCCTCAAACAGCTAAAAATAGAGCTACCATATGAACCAACAATCCCACTCCTATGCACATGTCTATACAAAACTTTAATTCAGAAAGATACAGGCACCCCAATGTTCATAGCAGCACTGTTTACAATAGTCAAGGTATGGAAGCAACCTAAATGTTCATCAGTGGAGGGATGGGTAAAGCAGTGGTACCTATATGCAATGCAGCACTACTCAGCCATCAGAAAGAATGAAATGATGTCATTTTCAACAACATGGAAGGACCTAGAGGTTATCATACCAAGTGAAGTAAGTCAGACAGAGAAAAGCAAAGATCATATGATATCATTTAGATGTGGAATCTCAAGTAGGATGCAAGTGAACTTATTTACAAAACAGAAACAGACTCAAAGACATAGAAGACAAGCTTATGGCTACCAAAGACAGGAGGAGGGGAGAGGGTAGAAAAAGTAGGAGTTTGGAATTAACAGATACCAGCTACTATATGTAAAGCTGACAAACTACAAGGTCCTACTGTATAGCACAGGGAACTATATTTAATATATTGTAATAACCTATAATGGAGAAGGCAATGGCACCCCACTCCAGTACTCTTGCCTGGAAAATCCCATGGACGGAGGAGCCTGGTGGGCTGCAGTCCATGAGGTTGCTGAGAGTTGGACACGACTGAGCGGCTTCACTTTCACTTTTCACTTTCCTGCATTGGAGAAGGAAATGGCAGCCCACTCCAGTGTTCTTGCCTGGAGAATCCCAGGGACAAGGGAGCCTGGTGGACTGCCATCTACGGGGTCACACAGAGTTGGATATGACTAAAGTGACTTGGCGGCAGCAGCAATAACCTATAACAAAAAAAGAATATATATATATATATATGTATATATGTATGTATCTGAGTCTCTTTGCCATACATCAGAAGCTAACATAACATTGTAGATCAACTACACTTCAGTGAAAAAAATTGTAAAGTGAAAGATTATATCTTTAAGATCCATTCCTCTAGGGGATGGGAACACTGATCCACCAACTAATAGCCATTGTTATATCTTATATATATATACTTATATCATTTTATATAATTAGAACAAATCTTGGGTAAGCATTGTCTTTTTAACTTAAGGACAACTTTCATATTTTGGTTAAAACTTAGCCCCTCATGACTTTTCTCCATCCTATGAGAGGTAAACTATTAATAATAAAAATCTATCCTGCCCTTCCCAGACCCTACGCCATAATGAGCTTCCCTACAGCTCTCTCCAAACCAGTTGTTACCAAAGAGGGGACTACTAGTCTACTTTCATTTAATTTTACTACCTCAAGTGAAGTGAAACTCCGGAAAAACAAAACTTTCCCCTTCAGAAGTACTTGAAACGTCCCAAATTTCTCACATCAATTTACTGAACAGAAGCTTAGCTCTGCCCACTCTCTAAAGGGACAGTCTCAGTACTTCCTGAAAGCAATGTTTCATTATTTTACAGGACATTTTCTCAAAACATTTGCTAGCTTTACGATTTTACTTAAAAAAATAGTTGATATACATCATATTAGTTTCCTGTGTACGACATATTGGCTTTAAATTTCTGTATATTGTAAATAATCACCACAATAAATCTAGTTAACATCCACCACCATATGTTAACTTTATTCTAATTTTTTTTTTTTACTGTGGTAAAAGTCACATAATATAAAACATACTGTTTTAACCATATTTAACTGCACAGTTCAGTGGCACTAAGTACATTCACATTGTTGTGCAACCCCCACCATCATCCATTTCTCAAATTTTTCACATTCTAAGCTGAAATTGTGAAATCTTCCCTCTCCACCCGACACCCACCCTCCAACCCCTACCATTTACCAATGTTCTTTCTGACTCTATGAATTTAACTGTACCTAATACAAGTAGAATCAAACAATATTTGTCTGCATATAATGTATATTGGAATGCATTTTAAGGTTAACTTAATATATGTCCTACAAACAGAATAACAGCCTGGTTCAAAATTGGGAAAGGAGTATGCCAAGGCTGTGTATTGTCACCCTGTTTATTTAACTTCTATGCAGAGTACATTATGTGAAATGCTGGGCTGTATGAATCACAGACTGGAATCAAGATTGCCAGGAGAAACACCAATAACCTCAGATATGCAGATGATGCCACCTTAATGGCAGAAAACAAAGAGGAACTAAAGAGCCTCTTGATGAAGGTGAAAGAGGAGAGTGAAAAAGCTGGCTTAAGAACTCAGCATTAAAAAAACAGATTATGGCATCTGGCCCCATCACTTTGTGGCAAATAGAAGGGGAAAAAGTGGAAACAGTGACAGACTTTATTTTCTTGGGCTCCAAAATCACTGCAGATGGTGACTGCAGTCATGAAATTAAGACGCTTGCTCCTTGGAAGAAAACCTATGACAAACCTAGACAGTGTATGTAAAAGCAGAGGCATTGCTTTGCCGACAAAGATCCATATAGTCCAAGCTATGGTTTTTCAGTAGTCATGTATGGATGTGAGTTGGACCATAAAGAAAACTGAGCACCAAACAATTGATGCTTTTGAACTGTGGTGTTGGAGAAGACTCTTGAGAATCCCTTGGACTTCAAGGAGATCCAACCAGTCAATCCTAAAGGAGTTCAACCCTGAAGATTCATTGTAAGAACTGATACTAAAGCTGAAACTCCAATACTTTGGCCACTTAATGCGAAGAGCTGACTTATTGGAAAAGACCCTGATGCTGGAAAAGATTGACGATGGGAGGAGAAGAGGGCAACAGAGGATGAGATGATTGGATGGCATCACCGACTCAACAGACATGAGTTTGAGCAAACTCAGGGAAACAGTGAAAGACAGGGAGACCTGGGGTGCTACAGTCCATGAGGTTGCACATGACTAAGCCACTGAAGAACAGCAGCAAACAGATTATACCTTCTTGCTCTACAGTAGGTCCTCACCAGGCTCGGCTCTTCTGTCTCATATCTTATCTTAGAAATGAGCAGAATTGATCAGACCTTCTCTTCTACTGACCACCATTGTACCCTATTTTGCTTAACGGAAAAACATAAAACCATTTGCTGCTCTCCTTGCTCCTTGGTTTCATGGAGAGGAGGTGGCTGCAAAATATGCAGATATAATGTCAGCCCACTCTTTCAACAAGCTCTCAGGACCTGGGAGCACAAGAGGAAAGAGCTGGTCAAGTGGAAAGAGCTGGCCCCTGAGTGCAAAAAAAAAAAAAAAAAGTGACTTCCTAAACCAGGAGCCCTTTCTAAAAATATATATATCTTTTTCCTAAGTGACTCAGAATCAATAGAGGTGGGACCCCAAAAGATTTTTTAACAAAGGTCCTAGCAGATTCTTACACAGGTTTACTGATCACTACAAGGGGAATGGTAGGTGTTGTGAGAGGGCATCAGAGTGCAGACACACTGAAACCATAATCACAGAAAACTAGCCAATCTGATTGTGTGGACCACAGCCTTGTCTAACTCAATGAAGCTAAGCCATGCTGTGTGGGGCCACCCAAGATGGGCAGGTCATAGTGGAGAGGTCTGACAGAATGTGGTCCACTGGAGAAGTGAATGGTAAACCACTTCAGTATTCTTGTCTTGAGAACCTCATGAACTGTATGGAAAGGCAAAATGATAGGATACTGAAAGAGGAACTCCCCAGGTCGGTAGGTGCCCAATATGCTACTGGAGATCAGTGGAGAAATAACTCCAGAAAGAATGAAGGGATGGAGCCAAAGCAAAAACAGTACTCAGGTGTGGATGTGACTGGTGATAGAAGCAAGGTCCGATGCTGTAAACAGCAATATTGTATAGGAACCTGGAATGTTAAGTCCATGAATCAAGGCAAATTGGAAGTAGTTAAACAGGAGGTGGCAAGAGTGAACGTCAACATTCTAGGAACCAGCAAACTAAAATGGACTGGAATGGGTGAATTTAACTCAGATGACCATTATATCTACTACTGTCGGCGGGAATCCCTTAGAAGAAATGGAGTAGCCATCATGGTCAACAAAAGAGTCCAAAATGCAGTACTTGGATGCAATCTCAAAAACAGAATGATCTCTGTTTATTTCCAAGGCAAACCATTCAATATCACAATAATCCAAGCCTATGCCCCAACCAGTAATGCTGAAGAAGCTGAAGTTGAATGGCTCTATGAAGACATACAAGACCTTTTAGAACTAACACCCCAAAAAAGATGTCTTTTTCATTATAGGGGACTGAAATGCAAAAGTAGGAAGTCAAGAAACACCTGGAGTAACAGGCAAATTTGGCCTTGGAATGCAGAATGAAGCAGGGCAAAGGCTAATGGAGTTTTGCCAAGAGAATGCACTGGTCATAGCAAACACCCTCTTCCAACAACACAAGAGAAGACTCTACACATGGACATCACCAGATGGTCAACACCAAAATCGGATTGATTATATTCTTTGCAGCCAAAGATGGAGAAGCTCTATACAGTCAGCAAAAACAAGACCGGGAGCTGATTGTGGCTCAGATCATGAACTCCTTATTACCAAATTCAGACTTAAATTGAAGGAAAATCACTAGACCATTCAGGTATGACCTAAATCAAATCCCTTATGATTATACAGTGGAAGTGAGAAATAGATTTAAGGGACTAGATATGATAGATGGAGTGCCTGATGAACTATGGATGGAGGTTCGTGACATTGTACAGGAGACAGGGATCAAGACCATCCCAATGGAAAATAAATGCAAAAAAGCAAAATGGCTGTCTGAGGAGGCCTTACAAATAGCTGTGAAAAGAAGAGAAGCGAAAAGCAAAGGAGAAAAGGAAAGATATAACCATCTAAGAAAGCTTTCCTCAGTGATCAATGCAAAGAAATAGAGGAAAACAACAGAATGGGAAAGACTAGAGATCTCTTCAAGACAATTAGAGATACCAAGGGAACATTTCATGCAAAGATGGGCTCGATAAAGGACAGAAATGGTATGGACCTAACAGAAGCAGAAGATATTAAGAAGAGATGGAAGAATACACAAAAGAACTGTACAAAAAAGATCTTCACAACCAAGATAATCACAATGGTGTGATCACTAATCTAGAGCCAGACATCTTGGAATGTGAAGTCAAGTGGGCCTTAGAAAGCATCACTACGAACAAAACTAGTGGAGGTGATGGAATTCCAGTTGAGCTATTTCAAATCCTGAAAGATGATGCTGTGAAAGTGTTGCACTCAATATGCCAGCAAATTTGGAAAACTCAGCAGTGGTCACAGGAATGGAAAAGGTCAGTTTTCATTCCAATCCCAAAGAAAGGCACTGCCAAAGAATGCTCAAACTACTGCACAATTGCACTCATCTCACACACTAGTAAGGTAATGCTCAAAATTCTCCAAGCCAGGCTTCAGCAATACGTGAACTGTGAACTACCAGATGTTCAAGCTGGTTTTAGAAAAAGCAGAGGAACCAGAGATCAAATTGCCAACATCCGCTGAATCATGGAAAAAGCAAGAGAGTCCCAGAAAAACATCTATTTCTGCTTTATTGACTATGCCAAAGCCTTTGACTGTGTGGATCACAATAAGCTGTGGAAAATTCTGAAAGAGATGGGAATACCAGACCACCTGACCTGCCTCTTGAGAAACCTGTATGCAGGTCAGGAAGCAACAGTTAGAACTGGACATGGAACAACACACTGGTTCCAAATAGTAAAAGGAGTATATCAAGGCTGTATATTGTCATCCTGCTTATTTAACTTATATGCAGAGTACATCATGAGAAACGCTGGGCTGGAAGAAGCACAAGCTGGAATCAAGATTGCCAGGAGAAATATCAATCACCTCAGATATGCAGATAACGCCACCCTTATGGCAGAAAGTGAAGAGGAACTAAAAAGCCTCTTGATGAAAGTGAAAGAGGAGAGTGAAAAAGTTGGCTTAAAGCTCAACATTCATAAAACGAAGATCATGGCATCTGGTCCCATCATTTCATGGAAAATAGATGCGGAAACAGTGGAAACAGTGTCACACTTTATTTTTTGGCTCCAAAATCACTGCAGATGGTGATTGCAGCCATGAAGTTAAAAGACGCTTGCTCCTTGGAGGAAAAGTTATGACCAACCTAGATAGCATATTCAAAAGCAGAGACATTACTTTGCCAGCAAAGGTCCATCTAGTCAAGGCTATGGTTTTTCCAGTGGTCATGTATGGATGTGAGAGTTGGACTGTGAAGAAAGCTGAGCGCCTAAGAATTGATGCTTTTGAACTGTGATGTTGGAGAAGACTCTTGAGAGTCCCTTGAACTGCAAGGAGATCCAACCAGCCCATTCTGAAGGAGATCAGTCCTGGGTGTTCATTTGAAGGACTGATGCTGAAGCTGAAACTCCAATACTTTGGCCACCTCAGGCAAAGAGTTGACTCATTGGAAAAGACTCTGATGCTGGGAGGGATTGGGGGCAGGAGGAGAAGGGGACGACAGAGGATGAGATGGCTGGATGGCATCACCAACTCGATGGACATGAGTTTGAGTGAACTCCAGGAGTTGGTGATGAACAGGCAGGCCTGGCGTGCTGTGATTCATGGGGTTACAGTCGGACACGACTGAGCGACTGAACTGAATTGAACTGAACAGAACAAGGGGAAAACCCATATTTAAAGGGGTACAGGGAAAGAAACAATTCAGAACAATGGCATTGATCCTTTGGCAGTACTTTGTGTGAGATTCTGCAAAAATGGATGTATCACTCAGGGCCAGTCTGGAAACAGCAGCTATACCAGTTATCGGAATGATGGTATTTAGTGTGAGAAATTTTTAACGAGATCTAGCACTGATAAGTAATTAACTGAAAAAGGATAAAGGTAACTCCAAGGTATCACAGAGACAGCCCTCAATGGAAGCAACTACCAGCACTCCAGCTAGGGCAAAAAAGGAAGCAGTTAGAATATCAAAACTCAGCAGCTCAGAGGAGGGGACCTGTGGGTCTGGAACCCAAATCCCTGAGGAGAGGGTGCCAGCTAGCTGGTGCTGGTGTCTCCAAAGACACTGGCTCTGTGAGTCTGGGGAAGGCTACAGAATGGATGGTGTGTGCTCTGTTGTTCCGTTGTGTCTGACTCTGCCACCCTGTGGACTGTAGACCACCAGGCTCCTCTGTTCATGGGATTCTCCAGGCAACAATATTGCAGTGCGTTGCCATGCCCTTCTCCAGGGGATCTTCCCAAGCCAGGGATCAAACCCGCATCTCCTGCATTGCAGGTGGATTCTTTACTGTCTGAGCCATGTGAACTGGAAGAAGCTAGTCTCACCTTTCTCCTCCAACCTCACAGCTTCCCTCGAGCTCCCTCTGTGGACAGAGCTTAACAGGGAACAGCTGGCACAGCAGAAATATGGTGCATAGTCTGTCTCAGTCTGTACCATAAAGAAGAAGAAAAGAGAACATTGGGCTTGGAGCTGAGAGCAGCACAATGATTTTTTTTTTTAAGGGGAACTTACTAAACAAGCATCATGCTCCTTTGCTGTGTGTGCTAAGTCCCTTCAGATGTGTCTGACTCTTTGAGACCCTATGGACTGTAGCCCGCCAGGCTCCTCTGTCCAAAGGGTTCTAGGCAAAAATACTGGAGTGGGTTTCCATGCCCTCCTCCAGGGGATCTTCCCGACCCAGGGATCTTATGTGTCCTGCATTGGCAGGAAGGTTCTTTACCACTAGCATCACCTGAGAAGCCCATATCATGCTACTTCATAAATGGTATTTTATTTAATCTTCACAGTCCTATGAGGATGAAGCCCAGAAAGGTTAGGTCACTTGTGAAAGGTCACACAGCAAGTGGTGGAGCTGCATAAAGTGAACATTTATTCCATATGGCTCCAGCCCTCACAGAGGACTCAAATTAGGATGGTATTCTCCTTCTCTAATTCTTTTTCCTGGAACTGGCTTCCATTCTTCCTCATCTTCCAGAGGGGCTGCATGTGACCCAGATGTAATTCAGTTACATGAGATGCAAGTTTTTCTTTTCTGATTTTCTGAGTTTACCAGGATTTCCATGTAACTGGGGTGTCATTGACTGCTATCCCAACTGGATAGATGAGGGAGGTGGTCTCCAGCTGGGAAAGTCGAATAGCCCCATCCTTACTCCGTTAGTATCCCTGGCCCCAGCCGCATGGGGAGCCTGACCTGGAGTACTGTGAAGGGATGGGAAGGACAATGTTCACACGGTACAATAAGACAGAGACAGAATTTCTGGTAAAGATAGGCAACGTTCCTACTGGGGCACCTGGCAAGCTGCTTGCTGCTGATGCAGGGAAGTGAAAGTCGACTGGAGTAACAAGCATTCCTGGACTCAGCAGAAGGAGAACCTGCCTGATGGAGGCCTGGCTGCTTCATCTTAGTTCAGCTGTTTAGAATTAGACTTTGCACCCTGTAGGCTTCTTTTGCACATTTCTCCCCTCTATAAACACAAATTTCAAAATGCTTCCCTAACCCCACACCCTTCTCCAGAGATTATATCACACAAGATTCTTCAAAGAGATGTCTACACTCACAGCCTCCCCTCCTCACCTGTCACCCACGCTGATCTGACCTCTGCTCCCACTTCATAGAAACCATTCTTACTAAAGTGACAGGGGACCCACTTGCTCATTAAATCAATGGGCCTTTCTCAGTCCTTATGTCATTTGATGTCTAGACACCATTTGGCCCTGTTAACCATGACTTCCATCTTGAAATTCTCTCTTCCATTGGCTTCCAAGACTCAGATGTAGAAACAAGTCCATTCTACCTTCCAGTTATCAGTGAGAGTTCTTGCTGCTGCTAAGTCACTTCAGTCGTGTCCGACTCTGTGCAACCCCATAGACCGTAGCCCACCAGGCTCCCCCGTCCCTGGGGTCCTCCAGGCAAGAACACTGGAGTGGGTTGCCATTTCCTTCCCCAATGCATGAAAGTGAAGTCGCTCAGTCGTGTCTGACTCTTAGCGACCCCATGGACTGTAGCCTACCAGGCTCCTCCGTCCATGGGATTTTCCAGGCAAGAGTTCTTAAAAGGCAACAAAAATCAATGTAGAGGTGAGGAGGGGGCTAGAGGGATGGGGGTTAGTGGTGTTTGTAAAAAATAATTTGCCAAGAGGTTTTGAGCTAGCCCATGGTATACAGCTGATTTAATAACATCTCCAACTCTTCACCCCTCCGTGTAGCCACGCTCTTTGTAATGCAGCTTTATAGCTCCTCTCACTCCCAGCAATTTGCTTCGGTCAACAGGAATTTAGCAGTTGTGACATCGGCGGAGGCTTGAAAAAGCACTGGCACTTCCTGTCTTCTCTTGCTCCTCTGCCCTCCTCCTGAGAACACGCCCTGTTAACTTGCCAGAGGATGAGGCTTGTTGAACACAACTGAGTCATCCCATTTGTCCCAGCTGAGATAACCCTAGAATTCACCCAGTTCCTAGCTGACCCCCTGGACATGTGAGAGGGTCCGGTAGAGTCGTTTTGTTGACCTTCAGCTAACCTCAGATTCAAGAGTGAACTTAACAGAGACCAGCAGACCCACCTACATGATTCACAGATTCATGAGCTGACTGAATGCTTAGTGTTTTAAGTCACTAAATCTAGAGATTGTTTTTGTTGGTTTGTTAGAGCTATAAGGGGCTTCCTTGGTGGCTCAGATAAAAGATCTGCCTGCGATGCAGGAGACCCAGGTTCAATCCTTGGTTTGGGAAGATCTCCTGGAGAAGGGAATGGCTACCCACTCCAATATTCTTGCCTGGAGAATTCCATGGACAGAGGAGCCTGGCGGGCTACCATCCATGAGGTTGCAAAGAGTTGGACAAGACTGAGCAGCTGAGCCCCCACATGCCATCAAAGGTGAAGCTGAAGAACCTTGACAGTACAGGAAAAAGGCAGCACCAAGGATCCACTGAATAGGACCTGGTGAACAAGCTCTTCAAGTAGCTGCTTTCAGGATAAACCAGCTCTGACCTTTTCTTTTCTTTGGTAGGAAGTGTTTTATCATTCTTCTCAGCAGTTAGGTTCCAGAGAAAGAATCTAATTGCTGCAATTTGGGATCTCTTCCCTCCCCTGGCACCTTGATTGACAGTCTCACCAAAGCTACATGCCATGAGAGAGGGGTGAGTCCCTAAAGAACCACTGAAGTGCAGCTGCCAAGAAACGAGGCATGAATTCTGGGCAGGCAAGAGTCACGTAAGTCCACTACAGGCTCTGGCTCTCTCTCCTGGTTTTATAGCATCCACTTTGCCCACAAGCCAGGATAGGTGGAGCACTGGCCAGTGCTGGATGACAGGCCGAGCATCCAAAAGATCCTTGAACAATTGGAATTGCAGCACAAAGCTAGCAGGATGAAATTAAATAGGGATTAATGTGAAGGCCTATACTTGAGTCCAGAGGAAATAACAGCTGGTGGAAGACAAGGTAAAAGGCCTGAGGCATAATAGTAGCTCTTATGGAAAAGACCACAAGCTTAGAGTGAGCCAGTATTGGAAGGAGATGGCTGGGGATAGTGGCCTGATGCTGGGCTAAAGAGGGGGTTTGGAAATAGTGCCCTTTTCCTAAGTACAACCTCCAGTTCCGTGTGGCTCATCTGGAATAATAATAGCCTAAGACTATGATTTAGTGCTTACTACACATCAGGAACTCTGCACTGCCTGGTTCATTTCAGTTAATCAACATAAGCACATGCTGTTATTGTTACCACTATACAGGTGAGGTGACTGAGGCAAGGAAAGGTTACGTGAACTTTTCCAAGGTCACATAGCTTTGATGGAGCCAGTTTGGGACCCAGACACTCTGACTCCAGAGTCTGAGCTCAGAGCCACTAGCAAGGCTGGCCCTTAGGGAATGGGACAATGACACTCTGCTCTCATTTGGGGGACAGGAGGAAAGAGCATCCACTGAGTGCTACAAACATGCTAGGAGCTTTATTATACACTAGTTTATTCCCTCCTAGAAGACAAGTATTCTAGATTCCATTTTAAACCTGAGGCTTAATAGGAAAAGAACTAGGATGTCTGGTATACTTTTACCTGAAATAAACATAACGTTGGGTAGATTTGGGAGTGGGGCAAATATTTATGGATTGTCAGGGTTAAATTTATTTAAATTTATTCTGTTTAACTCCTGTTGAGGATGGAGTGAGCACAATGGTTAGAATGTACAGCAATGCAGCTTTTTCTCAAAGTTATAAAGGTCCTCCTGATATAGCTTATTAATACTTACAGTCGTACTAAATATAATGGTATAAAGATCAGACCATTTACTAAGCATTTATTATGTGCTAAGAACTTCACAGCCATTATATATGTCATTTTAATAATAAAATCATAATAATGGTTGTTATTGAACACTTATGCCAGGCACTGTGCCACAACTTTTAATAATAGGTGCTTTTTTTAATCCCCATTTTGTAAGTGATAAAGTGAGGCACAGAGGGATGAAAGCTCACCAAGGTCACACATCCAGGAAGAGGGACACAATCCAGCAGCTGGCTCCAGGCTAGAGTTCCAATAATTACACAGCCATGTCCCTCTGGAACAGCAGGTAAGAATTATGGACTCATGGCTGGGAAACACTAGAATTCCAGCACCCAAGTTGGTCTGACCTGATTGAAATCTAAGGCTCCTTCCAGTCTGGGAATCAAAAGACCAGGAGCACAGACCTGGGTGAGTAAGAGCAGATAAACCCTACACAGCTGGACCGTGTGTGGGGCCTCCTCCCCCTGTCCCCAGAGTCCAGGCTGCAAGGCCAGGATGCTGGATACACAAGGATTTCATCCTTGCTGAGATCAGTCCGCGTGTGTTTTATTAAAAGGAAGTATTTACCCGGCCTCCTCCTGGCAGGGCTGCGCGGTAGTTTATTAGGACTTCATTTGGAGTGTAAATTGTTGCTGGTTTATAAAAAGGCTCTGCAGAGCAGCTCCGCTGGGATGGCCCCAGTCCGCAGCACAGGGCATGTGAGGTTTTAACTAAATCATTGATTTCCCTCTGGAAGGAGCAGCACAGATATGAGCTACTCACTTGGCTGCTTAGCTGCTGTCTTCCTTCTCACACCTGGAGGGCAAAGGTGGCGAGACTCCCCCCTTCCCTCCCATCTCCATCTCTGAACACATGCTCGCTTTCGCAAACACATTCCTCTAACTCATCTAAGGGCCTGTACCATTCTGGGGCATTGCATAGAAGGCCGGTACAGTCTGAAGAATCTCTGACTGGGGTCAGGGGACGGGGGCCAAGGGTGGGTGGCTGTTGATCTTGTGATCAGTTACAGCAGGTGGTGGTCACCAACTCCATCTCTGAAGTGAGACAGATTTGGGTCCAAATCCCAGTTGGATGACCTTGAGCTTGGGTTGTCAGATTCAGGAAATAAAAATACAGAACACACAGTTAAATTTGAATTTCAGATAAACAATGAATAATTTTTTGGTCTAAGTATGGAACTAGCTTCTCTGAAATTTAAATTTAAATAGGCGTCCTACATTGGATCTGGCAAGACTCCTCAGGGCAAGAGACTGACCTCTGAGCCTTCATTTCCTCACCTGTAAAATCTCACAATTCTTATGAGATGTATGTCAGGCAGTGCCCATAATGTGCTTAATACATTGTCTAGTTATCTATTAATGTGCAATAAATGTTACATTTACAATTTATATAAACCAGTCTGCATTCTTTTATGGTCATTTATTTACATCATCACTTCTAGATTCACGGGAGGACCAGTTCATCCTAATCTTTGTATCTCGAATGCTAAGAAATTTCCTGGGACTGAATAGGTGCTAGTAATATATGCTAAATGATTTAACTGATTGTCAGTTTAACAGTTGCAAAAATCAAAATTAAAAATCCTGGGAATATTTACCCCAAAAGCAAGAGTCCCAACTTTAAAAAAGAAAGCTCAAAATTACCTATCTGTTGACACATATTTATTGTGTCATAGTTAGGATATTAAGGACACCTGAGAGTCTGCCATGTTCAAATTTTTTCCCCCTTTGGTTTGTTTATTCCCTCTCTGTTAACACTAGACTTGACAAAGGCATCCACATCTATAGGGTATTTTTCCTAGTCTTATTGAGATATAATTGACATATAATACTGTAGGTTTCAATTTTATAGCATAATGACTTGCCATACATATATTGCAAAATGATGCGTGGTTCAAATTTTCTGATTCTTCCTCTCCTCTGCTGTTCTGTTTTCTCGTCTCTAACATGGAGAAAATAATAGTACCTACTTCAAACAGTTCCTACAAGTTCATAAAATGCTTATTTCAGCACCAGGCACACAGAACTAGGTCCTCGGTTAATGACAGATATTATTTATGCCAGTCCTGGCCCTGTGTCACCAGAGAGACATTGACAGGACCACAGGGCGCACGGTAAGAGAAGGGTTGGTGGAAGATGAAGAAGACACAGCAGCCTCTTGCCCATAATCCGCAGGCAGAGCAGATGGCCCGCCTGCATCTTCAAAGGGCAGCAGAGATTTGCTCAAAGAGGCCTGGATGCTGAGCTTGGTGTGCAGCGATGGCCCGTGGCACTTACCAGCATCTGACACATTTGTTTAGTGTCTGTCTCGAATGTCACTAGAGTGTAACTCAGTGAGGGCAGATGCCCTTAAGTTCTTATTTTCTGGAATATCCTGGAAGAACACCTGGCACAGGGTGAGTGTGTCGGTCGGTAGGGCAATGAAGACGTCAGCTTGAGAGATTTTGTATTTCAGTTGTCCTTCCTTTGCTCTCTACCGCTTCTTATCCTCCTTTCCTTCCTTCCTTCCTTGGAGGTAAGATGTGTGTGTATAGAGGCTGGAAAGAAAGGGCCCAGGAAGCAGTGGGATAGGCGGCACTATCGTCATCCTCCAGATGTTGCGGAAGGGATGCAATCCTCTCTCGCCTCTTAGGTCAGTTCATTCATCCAAGTAACACTTCCTGTTCACTGTGACATCAGGAGTTATCATTCACTCTCACCCACCTCCCTCTGACAGGCGGGAGCGAGGGGAGGTGTAAACACGACTAAGGAATGAAGCTGATATACATCTTGTAACTTAAAATGTTCTCCAAGATATAGTAAGTTGGGGGGATGTTGTGTGGTGTGTAGAGTGTGTTCTCTGTGTGTGTGTGTGTGTGTGTGTGTGTTTATATTACATAGGATATCCCTGCAAGGATGTCAAGAAACTGCTCACAGTGGTTGCCTCTTAGGGAGAGAACTGAGGAAAAGGGAGGTTTCTGGAGTGGGAGAGAGGTAAATATTCACTGTATACCATTTTGCTTTATCAACTATTTTGCCATATACATGAATTACTGTTTTAATTCTTGGTGGTGGTGGTGGTTTAGTCACTCAGTTAGGTCTGACTCTTTGTGACCCTATGGACTGCAGCCTGCCAGGCTCCTCTGTCCATGGGATTTCCCAGGCAAGAACACTGGAGTGGGTTGCCAACACTTATAGTAGTGTTAAAAAATATTTGGAGACTAACCAAAAGTATTTTTAGTGTTTTTTTTCTCATTATAAAATAATATATTCTGAAAAAAATGAAAAAGCAATTTTAAAAAAGGAAGAAGACACCTGTGATTCCATCAATCAGAAATAACCACTGGTTACATTTTGGAGGAGATTCTACTATTTTTTCTAACGTACATATACTTCCTTCCAACCAAATTCTAGTGGTTTGTACCCTGGGGTTTTTTCTAATATTTAACCATATACTGGGCACAGTTTCTCACAATCATTAAAATAGGCTTCTGAGCAAAATGGCTGTGGTAGAGCTGTATCATACATATATAATCAGACCCTTATTATTGGACATTAGGTAGTTCTGGATTTTTCTAATTAGTATACATAATGCTGCAATATACACCTTGTATGTACATTTCAGATATTTCCTTGATGAATATTCTTTGATAAGAAACCATGAGGCAAAAGACTAGACGTGTCTGCTTTAATCTGTATTAACATAGAGAAAACATTTATGATATATTCAGAAAAAAACAAGATATGGAATGATTCGTTTTTGCACACGCATAAGGGGATGCACTTGTGTCTGTGTGTGCTTACACACACACAATACATTTGATATACACACATATATCTGTATGATAAAAAGGTGGAGAAGATATACACGAAAAAATTAACCCTTTTCTCAGGATGGTGGGATCTGGAGTAATTTTTGTTTTCATCTTTTTTGCTTCTATTTTATAAAATGTCTACTGTAGTGGATACTGTGATACAGCACACGTGTCCCTGCCTCCAGCTTCCGGGACACTTTACAGGAATTTCCCTCATTCAGGGTTTCACACATGCTTCCTGGGGACGTGTGCATCCAGTGACTGGTCTCTGTTGACACACAGAGGTCTGGTCCCTTGCCTTCATCCCAGCTCCTGAGCTCCCATGGGATCGGCTGAGGCCTTTGTTGGGACTGTATCACGCCCGACTTCTCCCTCTGCCCAACACTCCTTCCCTCACTTCTGCTTTCCAGGTAAGCCATCCTGCAGCAACCGCAATGAACACTTTCATCCAGTGATGAGGAAAACTTTAATTCAAACAATCCCTCATAAAATGCCATACCTTTTTTTATTCTAGATGGTTTTCCAACTATGAAAAACTGCCTGCTCTCCAAAGTGGCCAATGAAATATACTATGATATCTGTTCCCCAGGTCAGGCTGGGAAAGACACTGAAGGCAATTAATCAATTAGTCCTTTTGTCTTCCAATAAATCCCCTTCCAGTGGTGTCTGTCCCTGACCAGTTGACATTTCCATAACCCACTTGCCACCTTGCGCATGTTAAATGACTTCTTATTGTCCTAAACGTGGAGATTTTAATCTCATCTATTAAGCCAGCAGGTCCAGTAATTCCCTGAAGGCATTTTTATTGACTTTGTAAATCAGACTTCCTCACGTCAGGGACTGTGACCAGAAGTGAGGTGTTTGTCTGTGAAATTGGCTGGACACAGACCATTGACTGTGATGATAACCAGTGATTTGTGGGGCCAGATAGACAAGCCACATGCACTAAGCAGATTAAAATATAACAAAACAAAAAGGTTCCATTACCAGGAATCCTGGCAAAGGGCAGCAGGATATTTGTGATAAAAGATAGAAAACAAACTAATTCCAAGTTTGGAAGGAAGCCTAAAACAGCTCTTTGCTCCCTCTTCAGTGAGCTAAAGGGAAAGTGTGAGGATGCTAAACTCAGCTAAGTAAACCAATTTTTGAAGGCCCTTTAGTGAAAGTCAGGGGAAGCCTAACTCCAGCACTGCCTAGCCCCGTATTCATGATGCTATACACACCTCCATCCCTCTTGCCGCAAGAAGAGCTTACAAAAGTTGCAGTAGCAATTTTAAACAGCGTTGGGCGATCCCCTTCCCACTGAGGACCAAACCTAATGAAATCTAAGTCATTTGGCCCCTGACCCTGACCTGTGTCTCCCTCGCTCTTACCCTTGCCTCCCTAGTCACATTGCCTACTTGCTGTTACTCCACCAACACTAGCACATTTGGGCCTCAGGGTCTTTGCAGTGGCTGTTCCTCCTGCCTGTAATGCTCTTAGGCCAGACAGCCCTAAGTCTAGCCTCTCTGCTCCACTCAGGTCTCTGGACTGATCTCATCTCTTCAAACGGGGTTCTCTGGTCACTCAGTCTGAAATGCACCCCTCCCACCACTTTCGATGTCTCTCTTCTCGTGTATTTTTAATCACAGTATGTATATGAACTGATATCATATTACTTATCACAGCCTCATGTGTTCATTTGAAGTCTCACTCCTCCAAAGAGCAGGAATTTTTGTGTTTTGTTCACTACTCTATTTCCAGTGCCTGAAAGTACTAAAGTATTTGTTGAATAAATGAATTATGTATTCTACCTCTTCCCTTATCTTCATCCAATGGCCTGATTTATTCCCTTATTTACTGAACAAATGTTTGTTGAGCACCTACAATAAGCCAAGCCTTGTGCTGAGACTTGATTCTAACCAGGATCATATGAGGATCTGTATGAAATTCTAAAGCACTATCAAAATTTAAGGTGCAACTCACCAGTACTGACTATACAATTATGGAAAAGAATCAAATGTCTGTTTCCCTTCTAAATGTGAAAATAATTACCTCATGGCTGATTTCTGGCAAATGGGATGAGTGCTTAAATGAAGTGTACGTTTTCCAGCAGTCTAGACCAGCACAGTCCAATAGAAGTATGTGAGGGGATTTCCTGGTGGTCCAGTGGTTAGAACTCCAGACTCTCACTGTTGAGGGCCCAGGTTCAATCTCTGGTCAGGGAATCAGATTTGGCAAGCAGCCAAAAAAGAGAAAAAATATATAATAATGTGAGACGCATACATAATTTTGAATTTGCTAATAAGCATATTTTTAAAAAGTAGAAATAAAAGGTTATATCAACAAATAATATATTTTATTTAACCCAATATATCCAACATGTTATCATTCCAATGTGTAGTCAATATTTTTAAGTTATTAATGAGATATTTTACATTCTTTCTTCCATACTCAGTCTTCAAAATCTAGTGGATATTTTATATTTATAGTACGTCTCTAACTTTTCACTGGAAATAGTTGATCTGTATTTAGATTTCATAAAATTCACAGTTGAAAAAGTATATTCATTTATTCAAGTTGTTCCAAATATACTTAAAAGTCTTCCAATAACTGAAAAAAAAGTATGAGTTTTTTTTATTTAAATTTAAACTAATTAAAATTAAATACAAACTTCACTCCCTCAGTCTCAATAGCCACATTTGGATACCATATTGAATAGCTTACTTGTAGATCCTAAAATGGATAGGTAGGCACCCCTCATGCCTCCACTTTTCCAGGAGGTGGTAACAGCTGGAAGAACTAAAGCCAGAGACGGAGCCCTGTGTGATTTTTGTTGTTCAGTCGCTAAGTCGTGTCAACTCTTTGTGGCCACATGGACTGCAGTACGCCAGGCTTCTCTGTCTTTTACTGTCTCCTAGAGTTTGCTCAACCTGAGGTCCATCGAGTCGGGGATGCCATCCAACCATCTCATCTTCTGTTGCCCCCTTCTCCTCCTGCCCTCAGTCTTTCCCAGCATCAGGGGCTTTTTCCAGTGAGTCAGTTCTTTGCATCAGGTGGCCAAAGTATTGGAGCTTCAGCTTCACCTGTAGTCCTTCCAATGAATATTCAGGGTTGATTTCCTGTAGGATTGACTGGTTAGATCTCCTTGCTGTCCAAGGGACTCTCAAGAGTCTTTTCCAACACCACAGTTCAAAAGCATCAGTTCTTTGGCACTCAGCCTTCTTTATGATCCAGCTCTACAACCTTATACGACTCCTGGAAAAACCATAGCTTTGAGTATAACAGACCTTTGTTGGCAATATGAGAAAGAGATAAACTTTCATCCTATTGAAGCTTCTGTATTCTCAGGTCTCTTTGTTGTAGCAGTTTAGCCTATATATAGGCTTAGCCTTAACTAATACACTTCCCAGCTCATCCTGTACCCTAGCCAGGATACCCTCTGGCTCAGCCCATATCCTAACTACTACACCTCCTGGCTCAGCCCATACCCTAACTAATATACCTCCCAGCTCAGTCCATGGACTAACTAGTATACTTCCTGGCCCAGCCTATATCCTGACCAGTACATCCACCACAGACTTCTACCATCTCCCAGTCCTGGCTTCGCTGTCCAAAACATTTATTATTATTACTAACACCATTAATACTAGTATACCTCAGCTTACATTTTCCTTGGGGCTTTACATCAACCACTCCCCAGTACTCAGCCTGTTTTATTCACCATGTCGGCACATTTTCAACTTTGGACTCCAGTGGGTAGAGATTGCCTGGGTTTGGACTTGGGCTCCACCACTGTGATGGTTGAGAAGGCTTATGTATCAGCCTAACAGAGCCTTGGGCCAGACATTTGGTCAAGCATCATTCCGGGTGTTGTTTCTAGATGAGATTGTCATTTGAATCAGCAGGCTAAGTAAAGCAGATTGCCCTCCCTAAACTGGATGAGCTCTGTCTAATAAGTTGAAGTCCTGAATGGAACAGGAAGGCTGACCTTCCCCCAGTGACGGAGGAACTCCTGCCTGACTGCTGTGCTGGGACATTGTTTATTTCCTGCCTCCGGGTTCAAACAGAAACATCAGCTCTCCTGGATCCCAGCTTACCAACTGTAGATCTTGGGACTTGTCTGCCTCTATAATCATGTAAGTCAATTATTCTTTATAGTCAATCAGTCAGCCTCTCTCTGTCTCTCCCCTTCTCTCTGAGAGAGGGTTCCAATCTCTCCTGCCTCATCTGGAAGACAGCATGTCTCTTCATTATTTTTCTTCTTCAGTGCTTTCCCTCTAGCCGAGAGAGAGAAAACAAGAGAGGCTGAGAAAGAGAGAGAGAGAGAGAGAGAGAGAGGTCCTATTGGTTCTGTTTTTCAGGAGAACTCAGACTAACCCAACTACAAACTGGCTGTGTAACTGCTTGGTGCCTCAGTTTCCTCATCTCTAAAATGGGAGAAGTGATAATCCTCTACTAAATGTTAGTATTATTATTGTTTTATCATTACAACACAAGGACTGCAGAACACTCTCAGGGGAGAAAGATACACCAGGCAGGCACGTACAGGAGGACACTTCAGATTCAGTTTCCAGCCTTGCCCAGCCCTCAGCTTACAGCGCAGCCCTTTTACGCATCTCTGATCATCCCCCACTTCCTGCTCCCCTCAGCAGCCCACGTGCTTCAAACCCACATGACCACCTCCTCATGGCCCCTAAATTAGCCCAGTCCCCTTGGATCAGACCCTGCCTTCTATTTCAGAGAGAAAATTATGGCTTTCAGGCATGAACTTGTTAAAGCAATAATTAATTATTAATATTAAAATAATTTTGTTTCATCCACTCATGCTTTTGATCTGTGCCCTCTCCCTCCTTGGGGATATTCTCTCTGCATTAACTTTTCTCTCTTTCTTGGGTTCATAGACTCTCCCTTTCCCACAGCTCTTTCTACTTTAACCAAAAAAATCATGCCTGGGGCCATTTTATTGTTAAAAGCTTCCCTCCATCCTGTCTCTTCCTAGAACCCCGTGGTCCTCTCTCCTCCCCTGCCAGGCTTCCTCCAGATGTGTCTGCTGCTAGCGTTCATGTACCTATTACCACTCCCTCCAGAGCTGCACTGGAAAGGGAATGAGCCACGCCGATTGCTGGGGGAAGGATGTCCAGACAGAGGATGAGAGGGCACAGGCTCTGGTGGGCATGGGGTGGTGTGCTGGGACAGGTTGAGGAGCAACAGGGCCACTGGGGAAGAGAATGAGCAAGGGGGAGAGTGGCCAAATGTGAAATCAGAACAGAAGCTGTGCTCCAAGCGTGGTGGGGACTTGGCTTTGGCTCTGAGTGGGGTGGGGAGCCATCAGGGCCTTTTCAGCAGAGAAGTGATGTTCTCCGACTTCCACTTGAGAAGCCTCCTTTTGCAGAGAAGCACAAGCAGAAAGAGGGAGCCCCACTGGAAGGCGGTGACCATCCTCTAGGAAGAGAAGATGAGGCCCCACCAGAACGGAAGCCCCGGGGGCAGTGGGAGACACTGGCACGCTCTGGACGTGTTCCGTGTTCTTGGATAAACATCCAGACGTGCAACCACTAGATCACAGGGTAGTTCTTTCCTTCATTTTTCTAACTGTAGTGTATACAGAAGCAGAAATATAATCTTGTACATATGAAACACACAGTGTTATAAACCAATGTTAACTCAAATATGTATATATGTACATAAATATACATATGAATAAAACAACCAAGCACAACCCTCTGGTTATATCTTGAAGGCAGAGCCAAGAGAATCTGCCGGCGCTTCAGATGTGAACTGTAAGAGAAAAAGAAGCAGACTTCCCAGGTGGCTCAGGGATCAAGAATCTGCCTTGCCAGTGCAGGAGACACAGGTTCGATCCCTGATCCAGGAAGATCCCACATGCCGGGGAGCAACTAAGCCCGTGCGCCGCAGTTACTGAGCCTGTGCCCTAGAGCCCGGGAGCCACAGCTACCGAAACCCACGCACCCTAGAGCCTGTTCTGCAGCAAGAGAAGCCTCCGCAGTGAGAAGCCCCAGCACCACTAGGGAGTAGCCCCCACTCTCTGAAAAGAAAGCCCACACTGCAGCGCAGACCCAGCACAACCAAAAATAAGCAAATGAAAATTTTTTTAAAAGGTCCTCCCCAAAGCTTTCTCCATTCACTCCTCCTGTAGGCACTTGACCTCCTTCCAGGACTGTCACAGGCCTCACATCTATGAGGGCTTCAAATTTTAAATTGTGGCCTTGATTTATTCCTAAAATTGCAAAGGAAAACACACATATATATAAGAAGATAATTGTAACAGGAAGATGGAGAAAGATGAAGGGATGCAATGAAACATGAGTTAAATTTCTGTCCTTCAGCGCTGACAGTTAGTCAAAGGGTCTACAGTTGATAAATTAAGAAATGGCCATTTTTGCTCGTTATTTAGAGACATGGAGGTGGCCATTAGAAGAAATAGTTGTCTGTGTGTATGTGTTAATCACTCAGTCGTGTCCAACTCTTTGTGATTCCATGGACTGTAGCCTGAGGCTCCTCTGTCCACGGAACTCTCCAGGCAAGAATACTCGAGTGGGTAGCCATGCCCTTCTCCAGGGGATCTTCCTGACCCAGGTGTCCTGCTTTGCAGGCAGATTCTTTACTGTCTGAGCCACCAGGGAAGCTGAGAAGAAACAGCTACAAAGAGTTAAAATTGGTTGCCTCTGAGAAACAAGATTGAGAGCGGGAAGGGGAAGGGCACGAATATTGTTTATCACTAAAAGCTATTCTGAATCCTTTGTTTTCCTTGTTTCTTCCTTTCTTTTTTCATTTCAAAATAATGAGCATGTAATATTTTCATCAAAAATATTTTAAGAGGCTCTTCTTCTGTACCAGTAAATCTGTAGCATAGAACTTGTCACAGCCTCCTATGTTCAACTGGTGGTTACATTTCTTTACTTGTTTGGGTTTTAAAAATTCCCTTTATTGGCATTATGATGTTGATCTTGCTATAAATTTTTTAAAGGGCTTCAGCAAAGCAGAAATGCTTTAGCTCCCAAATGACACTCCCTGCAAACACCGTTTATAAACTTGTTTCCCATAACGCATTTGGAATGAAATCGCTGAGTGCTTCAGACTGAATGAGCTGTTTGCATGTTTGAGTTTTCTCTGACACAGAGCATGGCACTTCTGTGGAATGTATAGCTGTTATAGGGAGGCTATGGCAGAGAGCTGCTTGGCATTATTTCCTATGCTAATCCACTTGTTAACTATTCATGCAAAACAAAACTGATCTTGGTTGGCTCCACGTTGCCCAGAGTTCAAGGTGCAAACTAAATGGCTTTCGTCATGGACATAAAATCTTTCCTGTGTCTCTTCCTACGACTCCCACGCACCCCATCACGCCCTCTGCCTCCAGTCCTGCTAATACCCTTGAGATCCCTGCCTTTCTGGACAGCAAGCACGTCCCCCTCCAAGCCTTTGTGCAGTCTTCTCTGCCTGGTGACCTCTTCTTTCGAGGACTAAGTAAAACCTCACCTGGTCTACTGTTCAGCCAAGTGCCACCGTCCTCAGCCCAGGCTGTTTCCCTGAGCTTTTCCTCTGTAGAGCTTTATACTCTTGGAAAACACCACAACTGTCACCCAGCCACCTCCTCCCTGAAGGCTGCCCGATGAATGAGAAACTCAGAACTCTCCCTTTCTGCATTGCCCGGAAGGTAAGCATTCACTCACTCATTCATTCATCCATTTTGCAAATCTTCACGGGTGTCTTCACAGGCGGGCAGCAGGCACTGTGCTAAGTGTTAGGAATACACAATGAGCAGGGTTCCTGAGACATAGTCTCATGGGTAAAGTGGGTCACGAAACAAGAACAGTCAACAGTGCCGTGGGTACCTGAATAGAGGATTCACAATGTGCTGAGAGAGTCTGTGAATAAGATGACTAAACAGGGCCGCAGAGAGAGTTAAAGGAAAGCGGCATTTTACTGGTACCTCAATGCTGTGTAGGAGTTTGTGAGGCACGAAAAAGGCGTGTCCCAGCCGAGAGAACGGCATGTGCAGAAATCCAGGATGGCCCGGGGGTGGGTGAGTGCATGACTGGAATGGCACACGGATGAAGAGCAGGGGCCAGCGGAGGACAGAGGGGGAAGCAGAGCCAGCTCACTGAAGGCCTTGTGACTCTGCTTAGGGAGGTTGGACTCGATTCTACAGCAATGGGGAGTGATGGGAGGATTCTAAGCAGGGGAGTGACGTGATCAAAGTTGTGCTTTCTCGATATTACTATTTTTAGGCCTTTGCTATAATTACCACAGGAAAATAGTCAGGACACAAAAAAGATAACGAACATGAAAAGTTTAAAGTCGTAAAATCTTTACAAAATATTTCCAGCAATGTTTCCTGACCCCTATACTTCTCTATAGGTACTCCTATTTAAATCATTTTAATTACAAAGTAACATGTAGATTTAACATCATGTGCATATAATAATACAAAGTAGATACAAAACAGAATATAGATATAATAAACATGTAATGTAACAAATATAATACACACAATGTAGATATTGTAACAGAAAATGTTATTAATTTTTTAAATGTATGACAACATTAATTTTAGTTATTATAACCAAAAATATAGAAAAAGAATATCAAAATCTTTCCTAGGCTCACCGACTAGAGATAACCAGTTTTTTCCTGGGCACAGATGTGCAGACCCATAAATTGCTATACATAGGGTAGCATTTCACATGTAACAAATTTTACAATCTACTTTTCTCACTTAACAGATATCATCATCATTTTCTGTGCTATTGAGCATGTTATTCAAAACTTCATGTTGGGAACATTCATACTGAATTATATTTATTGTGAGCTTTTTTATTCCTCAAGTAATAATTTTTCATGCAGACACTTCAAAAAGAAACAAAAACACAAAAGGTCAATTGTAACCAGGTAAACATTTTAGTGAAAACCCTTGCAATCTTTCATTTTCTATACATCTGTTTATTTCTAAGAAAAACTCATTTTTTTAGAAAGGGAAAGAAAAACACGTTTTTCTTATAAAGAAACACTGTACATATCATTTTCTAGCCCGATTTTCATTTAACATGTTGTGAACATTTTTCCACATTTGATAAATATTTTTATGTGGAACCAGAAGCCCTTTTGGACATCTGACCTTATTTATTTCAATAAAATGAAGAATTTTTCATTTTCTGGAGGATGGGACTTACCAAACCTCTCTCATTGTTCTTCCTTACCTCAAGAGCTCTTAATTTTAAGAAAAGTACTCTGTCTAGGTCTTGAGCCTGTAATCAGGAGAAAATGCCCCTTTGTTTTAAGTAGCATCTTAAGGAAAGGAAAGGAAAGTCACTCAGTCGTGTCCGACTCTTTGCAACCCCATGGACTGAGAAGCCTGGTAGGCTACAGTCCATGGGATTTTCCAGGCAAGAGTACTGGAGTGGATTACCATTTCCTTCTCCAGGGGATCTTCCCGACCCAGGGATCGAACCTGGGTCTCCCGCATTGTAGGCAGACACTTTACCCATTGAACCACCAGGGAAGCCAGTAGCATCTTAAGAACTCCAAAACGGTTACCTTGTTTCCTCGGCTCCGCCTAATTTTAAGGCTGTCAATCTCCCTGTGAAACCTTCATAACGTCTCTCCTGGGAATAACTTATTTCTCCCTTCACTTCGCATTTAGGTTCACATATTTCTCCAGTCTATACTTACTATACTGTGTAGAAGTTAATTTTGTCTCTTCCCTTAGTTATCACTATTAAAAATTTTTTATTAACCCCCTTCTAGCCACACTACTAAGACCACTGTGCAGGCTGCTGTACAAATAATCAAGTTATAGTCTCAACACTGTATAGACTCAAGGAGGATGCAGAGAAGTGCAGACAATGTAACATACTGTCCATTCTACAACGTGTGGCCTCGGACAGGGCTTGAGTGATAACACTGCACAGCCTCAGAGTGGTGGGTACCATTCGCATAGTCTGCAATGAGAATGAGACCCTCAACAGCTGAACAGTACCCCACCTACACATCCGTACATGGCAGTCCACTGGACTCCATGCAGGGCTAAGAAAGTGATAGGCTGGAACTGACTGTCAGCCCTGATGGCCCCCTTTGGTGGTTTCCCTGGTGGTCATTCTCTGCTTGGATCAGTGGGTTGGGCATGCATTATATTTCCTTTAGGAGTTGAGTTCTGAAAATACCAGTCTCCTCTTAATAAGAAAGGAGAAACAAAGCCCCAGGGTTTTGGGGCCTGATAGTTCATCTTCTCTATTTTTGTGGGGGTCTCCAGTAGAGACTTCCTGGTGGCGCAGAGGTTAAAGCGTCTGCCTGCAATGTGGGAGACCTGGGTTCAATCCCTGGGTCAGGAAGATCCCCTGGAGAAGGGAATGGCAACCCACTCCAGTATTCTTGCCTGGAGAATCCCATGGACGGAGGAGCTTGGTGGGCTACAGTCCACGGGTCACAAAGAGTCGGACACGACTGAGCGACTTCACTTCACTTTACTTCCAATAGAGACGTAAAACACCAAGATAGGATTTCTTCACCTTCCAGTGTAGACCCAAGATGGCAAGAAGGTGGGCTGCAGCATTTATGCCCCGTTGTCACTTGCAGAGGTATTGCAAATTTAGCTGCCAACTAATTCCATGTAAAAGTCTAGATGTTCAGCCTCTTTGGGAAAAGCTGGAAGATGGGCAACACTGAGCCCATATTCCCACGTGGTAGAAGTCAGCCAGAGATGAGCAGCAGCCATCCCCTGCGACAGGGACAGGGTTTTCTTATTCTCTTTGGCCCCAGTCCTGTCTCCCGCTTTCTGGCCCTGCCTGGCCTCCCTCTGTCAGCTCCCTGACCCTTTAGTCAGTCATATTAACTTCAATTTTGAAAATATTTTCATCCAGAAATGAATTACTAATCATTTCACTGATTTGCAGCGTTCATTCACTTATTGAATTTTCTAATGATAACAAATCTTGGCTATAGAATAAATAATGAAAACCCAGAACCGATTTCAAGAGCTATTTTTCTCGTTGCACACAAACAACCAATTAGTCCTGAGGAAGCTCCGTCCCCTCCCTCACTTCTCCCACGATAGCCACACAGTGATGAATACGTTTTCAGAAATCATCTCTGATCTACCTTGAAATGAGCTCAGAGATCTCCCAGAGCCAGTATAATTAGTTGTATCTCCAAGGCAGGGCTCCCCTGCGGGGGAGAGTCGGGGTGGGGGGAGTGGGGGGGGGCGCGGAGTGAAGGAGGGAGGGAGATCAGGCCACTTTAAATTAACCCTTTGTGACCTGAACAGACATCAGAGAAAGAGGAAATGCAATTCATAAGTGAACTCACAAAGAATAGCAAATCCATACATTTTCCTCCAAAAACGTAGCAGACATTTGGAAGAAAAGCACCCAGTAAAGGAGCAGAGCCGGCATGCTCGTTTCTGTTTTCAGCTGTGTAAAATGACTTCCCAGGTGGCTCAGTGGAGGAACCTGCCTACCAGTGCAGGAGACAAGGGTTCTATCCATGAATCGGGAAGATCATCTGGAGAAGGAAATGGCAACCCACTCCAGCATTCTTGCCTGGAGAATCCCGTGGTCAGAGGAGCCTGACGGCTTATAGGGTTTCAAAGAGCTGGACATGAATGAGAATGCATGCATGCAAACTGGTTTACTCTTTAGGAAATGAGTTTACTATTTAGACAAGTGTTTCAAGAGAAATATTTTTTGTGTTCAAAATTCTCAGTGTTGAGTACAGCTTTCCAGCATCTCCACTCACCAGTGCCTAAGAGAGGATACAGGCAGGGTGCAATTGACATGCCAGGAGCTTCAAAAATGCCTGCCTAGTAGAGCACAGACAGGACCAGATGAAAAGAATTCTTTGAGGCCTGACATGGGATTACCCTCCTTGGAGAGGTGTTCTTTTGGAGCAGTGAAGGGGAGAACCTGGTCGAACCTCCCCCTGACCCCGTGTCCCCTAAGCCAGAGGGGTGTGGGCTCCAGGCACCATGGGCTGAGAGGCGTGGACACCTGTTCCCTTCCTGGAGGGCTGGGGAAGCCCTGAATGGCCTGCAAGATGGGCTTCCATCAAGACCAACCCGGTGGACTCACCTCCATAGGTTCTATCAGGGGAGTTCGTCTTCCACACCTTATGAAGGAGGATTGGATCAGTAAGCCCCAGAAAAGTACCTGATTTCCCCACCTGTCCCCCCACACACTGGGACAAACCATCTGACACCGAGAACTGGTTTTCACACAAGAAAAACAAAAACCCTTCAACAGCAGGCACATCCTCCATGGGCACACCTACGGGCAAACAGTGAGATTATCTCTCAGGTCCCAGTGGATCTTTAATCTACCCTCTCCCACTAGCCCTCCCCCAGCCTGGAGATTCTCTACTTTCAGAGTTCCTTTTCCAAAAGCCAAATCTGATCTTGTCATTACCCCTTCTAGCTCTATTCACCAAAGAAATTCTCCCAGGGCTCTCCTTGCCCTTAACTCTGGCCCTAACAACTCCTCTGATCCCCTCTGGTACCATTCCCCAGCCCCAGCCCTCCTGCTCACACTCCAACCATGGAAGCAGTTTTTATTCATATTCCTTCCACACAAAACTTTGCACAGGCTCCCTCTGCCTGGCCTGCTCTTCCAATTGCTCCCACTTTGGTTTTCTTCATCCCCATCCATCTTCTGCATCACAGCTCAAATGCCACTTCTTCCAGGAAGCCACCCTTGACCTCCCTCCCCATTCCCAGTTACACACTCTCAGTTTGTGATTACCTGTCCCTCGCACCTATTCATATGATTGTTGGATTAACATCCGATAACTATGCTATAGCCCTATAGGTTTCAAATCCCATGAGAGCAAAGACTATGTCTGTTTTCCTCAGCATTACAGCCCAGTACCCAGAGCAGTGTAACTGAACCTATTTTCAAACTATAAATTAAGGGAAAACCAAGCTTAGAACCAATCTTCCTAGTTAAGGTAGGATTGGGAGGGTATATTTAAAAATTCAAAACTTCTTACCCAAACCAACTCTCAACTGGTGATGGATAGAGTAAAACCATCCATCCACTTGTAGATAGATGTTTGGTGAGATCATATGTTGGTAGAAATAAACCTCTACTTTCCCTTCCACATTGTACAGCTGAGTCCTGGGTGTGCCAGAGTCCCTAGGTTTTGTTTCTAGGGTCTGTGATAAAGCCTCCTGAGGAGGCTACCAGAAACTTTGCTTCTTCCATTACCCTGAGCCACACACACACATACACACATGCTTCTGGTCCCTAAACTTGGCCATGACTGATAATCTTTTAGCCTTTTTTACTTTTTCGTCTAAAGTGTAGACCTGTAGGTCCTTCCTTATAAAAATTCAGACAAATATGACAAGCAACATGAGGTGTATGCAAATCATCTGCAGTTCAAAGGAAGGAGCCTTGCTCCAGAGTCAGAGAAAATTCATTTATGACCAGACCAAAAAAAAAAAAAAGGAAAAGAAGGAAGAGGAAAAGGAGAAAGATGAGAGGAAGGAAGACAGGGAGAAAATATTTCTTACATACCTGATCTATGATCTCAACAAGATCCCCAAAGTCTTTTTAGTCTATAAAATGGGAACAAGTGGTCACAATGAGGAATTAATTTTGGATTAAGGATTATCTAAAGATGGAAAGCACAATAACTAAATTAGAAGCCGCACATTGGCGATAAGGCCATGTGGAAGAAAGACTCGCTAAGTGGAAGAAAAACTTGCCTCCCTCACCCACTAAACTCAGAGGAAATGGTAACATGATAAAAAATCGTAAGAGGAAACAAAAGTAGAATCCAAGGAGCAGACACACTGTCAAATAATAGACGGAAAATTCTGGATCTAAATAAAGATAATTTAAGAATAGAGATTGGACTTTTATTTAGACAAATAAGATCCACAGGTAGAAATACTGAGGCAAACTTTTTTAATTCCCATAAGTATCTGAGGGAAATATGTTGGCTTCAGACCTGCACTTTACAATACTAAATGGTAGCAAACAAAGAAGCATCATTTACAAAGCACTGATAGCCTGCATCCAACCAAACTGTCATCTGGAGGAAATCACCAAAAAGATTTTCTCGAACATGCAAAGACCCATCCTGAATAAACCGTTTGAAGACTCATGCCAAAAAATGAATTAGCAGTCAGAGGTAAATACTCATGAATAAGGAAATGTGGCTAGCAAACATGTGCTTTTCTGTGGAAGCCAGTTAAATAGAATAGAAATAATAATTCTAAAGCATTGTTGTAGTATGGCTACCAGGTTGATCATACTCCAATAGGTTTTATTATAATTACAACAGTAACAGGGCTAAATTCACAAGGAAAAAATCCTCAAAAATTCTCATCTTCCACAAAAAGGAGTCCCCCCCCAAAAAATTGCATTTCTGTAATGGATTTTGATCATTTATTAACAAATATAGATTTAAGAATTTCTTTTAGAATATATATGTGTGCTATATGTATACACACACACACACACACACACACACACACACACATATATATAAATCACTAGGCTGTACACCAGAAACTAACACAACATTGTAAATTGACTATACTGCAATTAAAAAAAAAAAAAAGAATTTTCTTTAAAATCTCTAAGGTTGCTACTAATAGAATTTAAATCAAGGTGCCTGCCTTTCAGGTTTTCACAAAAGATGAGAGAAATCAAAACTATCTGTAAAGGGGAAAAGTACAATTAAAATGAAAGGAAACAGGCGCTCCTTGGTGGCTCAGTGGTAAAGAATCCACCTGCCAATGCAGGAAACATACATTTGATCCCTGTTCTGGGAAGATCCCACACACCGCAGAGCAACTAAGCCCGTGCACCACAACCATTGAGCCTGTGCTCCAGAGCCCAGGAGTCACAGCTACTGATATCCACCCACCTCGAGCCCGTGCTCTGCAACAAGAGAAGCCACCGCAATGAGAAGCCCGCGCACCGCACCTAGAGAGGAGCCCCTGATCTCTGCAACTAGAGAAAGCCTGCACAGCAGTAAAAACCCAGCAGAGTCCCAAACACGTTAAAAAAAGGAAGGAAACAAAAGCAAGATGACAAAACCCGAGCCAGATCACTAGTCGGAAACTGGCTGCTACAGTAATCACAGAATCATCTGAGGGCCTCCCTAGGGTGGTAGAGGCAGGGATGAAGCCAGCACCAGGTCTGGGGACTCTATAAGAAATGGCACCTGATGCTTCTGATGGCCAGTTGGACATGAGGGCGGGGACTAAAAGGGAGGAATCGGAGGACCCAAGGTTCATGGTCTGGGCGACCAGAAGGATGCTGCTGCCACAAACTGAAGAAGGAGACTCAGAATTAAGTATCAGTCTGGCTTGGGGCATGCTCATCTCATGGGCCTGAGACACCTCAGTGGGCCTATGAAGCAGGCTGTTTAGATATACAGCCTGGGCAGCAGAATTTTCACTGCAGTAGCAGGACAGAATCCGCCCTGCCAAGGTTTGCTCCAATTACTGCACCTAGATTTGAGCTGGATTTTTCAGCTCAAGACCTTATGAAGACCACAAAAAGATTTATTTAGAATTATATAGCCCCCACCAAAGAATGGGAACTATATACATTTCACTGCAAATGGAGGAATAACTTGAATCAACAAAGCGTGAATGATTTGCACCTGCAGTTCTGGTTTTAGTTTCTATAAAGGAAATAGTAAGGTCTGCAATGGCATCCATCCTCAGTCTTCTGGCTTATTCAGTCTGACTCGAGTACTTATCAGCTCTTGTGCTTCAGTCTCCTCACTAATACAATGGGGAAAACACTATTCCTGTGTCATCAGGTTGTTATGAGGCTCATAGGGCTCAGATGTTAAAGGTGTATAGAGTGCCTGGCTCTCAATATTACCTGTTGTTGTTATAACTGAGGTTCAGTCTAGATTCTGTTTGTTGCATTGGCCAAGTTTTCTTCATCCTCAACTTGCTGCTTAAGGCGGGTGCCTTAAGTCTTAAGGTGTTTAAGACTTTACTGAGGCTTAAACTTTTAGGCTTTATTGCTATTTGCAACAATTTTTGTTTCTTGTCTATGCACTTGCTTAACGGTCTGGTGGTGGTATAATAAAGTGTTACCTCCCTCCCAAAGGGTCCCAGAAAGTTTCAGCAAAATACTAGACATACTTGGTTTACAGACGTATTGATCAAAAGATCTAATCACATATTTATGTGTGTATATAGTGTTTTCCATTTATTTCTCCCCAATTACCAGACTTTGGGGTCCAAAACCTGATACCAGTAAGGCTGCCCTCCACGATGTTCTATTGAATGCTGCTGCCTGCTTTATCCTTTAGTCTGCAAATGACTCCACCAGGTTAGAGCTTCCAGAAACCATTCCCTAGCCTGTAGGTTAAGTATTCTTCTTGATTCTTTTGCTACACAGAAGCAATGTCCACAGATTTGAGTTGGGTGAGATACTTCTCAATGAAATCTGGGGGGACAATGAACTTCCCTCACTGGAATTCAATTCTGACACTAACCACCCAGAGTTAGTGCAGACCCCACAGGTCAAGGTCTTAGTCACGCAAGACTGCCACCACTTCAGATTCCATTCACAAGTAGTGGGGTCCCCAGGTTGTCTATATTTTTGTTCAAGCTGGCTACAAACCAGGGGTTCCCAAGCCTCCCTCCTTGGGTTCAATAAATTGCTATCCTGGCTCATAGAACCCAGGGAAACACTTTATTTACTATTTCCAGTTTATTATTAATATAAAGATATTGTAAAGGATTCCAATGAGCAGCTAGATGAAGAGGTACATAAGATGAGGTCCAGAAGGGTTCAAGCAAAGGACTTTCTGTCCCCATGGGGATCAGGCACATCACCCTTGCAGCATGCAGATGAAAGCCAGTCAAGTCTCATTCCAGCCCCTCCCCAACAGACACACACACTCCTCTTCCTGAGGTCAGGGGATGCAGCTCAAAGTGCCAGCTTTCAGATCACTTGATTTTGTTGGTGACCAGCTCCACTCTACATCACCTCATCGGGAAAACTCAGGGGTCATCTAAAGGGGGCCCTTATGAATAACAAAAGACACTCTTACCACTCAGGAAATTCCAAGGGTCTTTAGGAGTTCTGTGCTAGGAAATGGTTTTAGTCACTCAGTCATGTCCAATTCTTTGTGACCTCATGGACTGCAGCCCTCCAGGCTCCTCTGTCCAGGGAGTGGTTGCCATTCCCTTCTCCAAGGAAGCTTCCAGACCCAGGGATTGAACCTGGGTCTCCTGCATTGTTGGCAGACTCTTTAGCATCTGAGCTACCCCAGAAGCTGGGGATTTATTATATCACACCTGTAAAACTAAATGCTTTTTATGTATGTATTATTTGCCCTAATAGATTTCCCTCTTCCAATATGATAGATTTTCCTTCTGATCAATACTACCCATGGGGCAGTCATGATACTTCCTGCAAGACAGTCACCATGACCCAGGCTGCAGGACTTCATGGGACTTCCCACTCTAGCCCCACCCAGCACCTCCCCTCTTTCCACTTCTCATTCAGGGCAAAAAATGAGAATCTGGATACATTTTTATCGGTTTTCTTTTTTAGCTAAAATTCTTTGAGCAAGAACACAGTGCCAGAGAATTGCACTTCAAATGGCCTAATCTTCATGAAACCTCAAAATTAGATGCTATTATTAATCTCCATTTTCAAGTTAGTAAAACTAAGGCAGAGAGGGATCAAGTAACTTGTCCAAGGTCGCACAGTGGTAAGCAGCGAATCCAGGATAACAAGCCAGTTGTCCTGCTCCATCATCATATCAGTATATTCAGCTTTCACCCTCCCTGCCATCTGACCTGTAAACCCACCTGACTTTTCAAAAGGCCCTCCTCCACCTTGAGAAACAAGATACACATTGTATCCATGACACAATAGCACTTAAGGCACCCGACTACAGTGTCTAAGTGCTACTGGCTTCCTCTGACATCCTAATTGGCCACAGGCATTCCTCAGTGTATGTGGGCTTGTTTTACACACATTTGGAAGGATGAAGACTTTCTATTTAGGGTTTCTCCAGTACTAAACCCAATGCTCTTAATCATTTCCATAATATTTAGACATGAGTTCCAAACAAGAATCTCCTGGGTTGGAGATTGTCTGGCAGGACACTGAGGATGAGTGGGGCTGTGGGTGCATTGTATACGTGCAGGGAATGCACATAGGTGGCACTTGGCTGTGTGGCATGCTGTGACATGTAGGGTCACTCAAGCAGAGTCGACAGGGCCTCTGCAGGCAAGACAGGACGCACCTTCTTGCTCCGAGGTCTTCTGGGAACCTCACTGTTTACTGGAGGCCTTATCTGTAACCTAGCTGCACTCATCTCTGACCAGCGGCCACCAAAATCGGGGTGTCTGCCAAGCAGCAATGTCTGTCCTGCAGTCCCCTCACATGGGACAAGGACCCTTAGGCATCACAATCAAAGTAGTTAGTTTTTAATGTGTTCTTGGCTCTAACCGGGCATTGCACGACAGGGGCCCAGGGTGGCATCTTTAACAGATGACTCAAGCGCTCTATTTCAATCTGTTCCAAGTTCTGCGGTGACAGTCGATTTTTTAAGCCTTGTCATCCTTCAGAGCCATTAAGTCAGCTGGCGCAGTTGTCTGGCACTGAGACTCAGCTATAGCTTCACAAGGTTTAGCAGACGATCCATAAAAGGCATTTCTCTCCACTTTGCACCCACCCACCTCCCACCCCCATCTCTTCACACACAAAAAAAGAAAAACACAGTATTGCCTCCCAAAAAATAAAGAAAAAGTATACCTTTGATACCCTTAATGTGGTACTGCACAAAGAATCTTCAAAGACATCCCAGTCATTCTTAGGGTTTTAACTCAAAGGTGGCAGTTCAGTCACTCAGTCTTGTCTGACTCTTTGCAACCCCATGGACTGCTGCACACTAGGCTTCCCCATCCATCACCAACTCCCAGAGCCTGCTCAAACTCATGTCCATCAAGTTGGTAATACCATCCATCTCATCCTCTGTCGTCCCCTTCTCCTCCTGCCTTCAATCTTGCCCAGCGTCAGGGTCTTTACTAATGAGTCCATTCTTTGCATCAGGTGGCCAAAGTATTGGAGCTTCAGCTTTAGCATCAGCCCTTCCAGTGAATACTCAGGACTGATTTCCTTTAGGATGGACTGGTTGGATCTCCTTGCAGTCCAAGGGACTCAAGGGTCTTCTCCAATACCACAGTTCAAAAACATCAATTCTTCAGTGCTCAGCTTCCTTCATGGTCCAACTCTCACATCCATACATGACTACTGGAAAAACCATAGCCTTGACTGGATGGACCTTTGTTGGCAAAGTAGTGTCTCTGCTTTTTAATACACTATCTAGGGTTGTCATAGCTTTTCTTCCAAAGGAGACAGTAGATGGTAATGTTTCACCATGTGTGCTGTGGTGTCAAATTGCCTGGGTCCAGATCCCAGCCCTTCCTCTTATAAGCAATGTGATCTCAGGAAGTGAGTTGGCTTCTTCGAGTCTCAGTTTCCTCATCTATGACATTCATGGAAAAACAGTCACCTTTGCACATTTCAAGTAAATGACATGATGCGTGTAGAATGTCTGGCTGTTGTTAGGAAAAAACAGAGAGAGAAAGAATTACCTGGATGAAAATCCTCAGCAAACACCCAAATTATCAAAAGAAAGAACATGGAGTCAAGGTTAAGGATCTGGCATAGAGTGAAGGGTGCAGCTTCTGACAACTGGATTCCCCAAGGTTGCCAGGAAACCTTTGGTGTAATTTCTTGCATGTTTGAAAAAATAAAAATGAAAGGGAGTGGGTTTCTTGCCTACTTCACAGCAAGGCAAGAAGATCAAACTCTTCACTGTGGAGTTGAGTGAGTTCTCTAGAGAAAGGTATTGCCTAAACAAAAGTTATTTTTTAATCTTTTTATAGGCAGTGAAGGTAAAAGACTTTCTTTGAAATTAATTACAGAGTCAGAACTGGCCCTGTTTCCAAGTCCCTCTTTGGCCTTATAAAAATGGAAGTCAGATTTCCCAGCAGGGCAGGAGAAAGAAATGTTTCTTTTGCAGGGGACCGCGGGCCATTTCTCATTCAGCCTCCTCTGGGCAAAAATCCCAGGTACTCAGACCTCCATTTAGAAAGCCTCAATGGGGAAATAACAATAATATATTCCTGTTCCTCCAAGATTTTTGAGTGTCATGCAGATATTAACTAATTAATTCTCCGAAGTCAGCTGAGAAAATTGCTTTCAAAGGTTTCTAGCCCTCTTGAAATGTAAATTAAGTCTCAACCCGGACTGTCCCTCCCACGCTGAGAGTGGTCCAACCGCATCCCCGCACCCGGAGGAAGAGCTGTCAATGGGCTCTGGCTGCTCCTCACTGTCTCATCTGATTGGCTCCAGCTCTCCTCACTTAAGGCCTTTGCACCTGCAATTCCCTCTGCCTGGAACTCTCTTCTCCTACTTTTGCACCTGCCTCTCCTTCCCCTGCATGGTAAAATCCCATGGATGGAGGAGCCTGGTAGGCTGCAGTCCACAGGGTTGCAAAGAGTCGGACACAACTGAGTGACCTCTTTCGCTTTCTTTCTCCTTACCCTGCAGGTTTCATCTCAGATGCTGTGTTCTCAGAGAGGCCTCCCTGACCACTAGCTTGAGCACACTAGCCCCTTCTCTATCCTATTTTCCGTTAAATTACCTTATGCATTAACTTGTTTATTGACCTACTTGTTTATCTGTTTATCCCAGCTAGAATGTAAGCCCCAAGAGGACTTCTGTTCACTGCTATATCACCAGCAGCTTTCACTATGCCTGGCACATAATAGGCACTCAGAAAGTTTATTGGCAAGCAAATAAATGAAGATAAGAGCAATCTGACTCATTTACCCATGCTTAAATTTAGAGTAATAAGATGCCATTTTATGAATAGAAGGCCCATCTGTAAGATGCTTCAAACTCTTAGAGACATTACCCCAGTGCTGATCCTGCCCCCAAAGACTTCTTTGCTTAGTTTGACTAAAAAAACAAGAATGTCCCCTGGATGTCAAATCCCTGCCCTCTAAGGACAAACGGCTGTCCCTAAGGACAACATGTTCTCAGCCTGGCTCCCAGTACTCAGCCTGCTTTGGAGATTGATGTTATGTCTCCATTTGACAGCATGAAATGTTGGGGGTGTGACCAACACTCATAGCAGCACTATTTACAGTAACCAACTCAAATGCTGATCAACAGAGGAATGGATGAAGAAGATTTGGGATATATTCATAAGCCCATGAATATCACTTAGCCATAAAAAATGAAGTTCTGCCATTTGCAACAGCATGGATGGACCATGAGATGTTATGCTTAGTGGTATCAGCCAGACAAAGACAAATACTGTATGGTATCACTTACATGTGGAATCTAAAAAATAATGCAAATAAATGTTTCTGCAAAACAGATTCAGAGATAAAGAAAAGAAACTAGTGGTTATCAAAGGGAGGAGAGAAGAGGTCGGGGGACAAATTAGGAGTAAGAGATTAAGAGATACAAGCAACTAAGTATAAATCAGATAAGCAACAAGGATATATTGTATACAACAGGAAATTATAGCTATTACCCTGTAATAACTTTCAATGGAGTATAGCCTGTAAAAGGGGCTTCCCTGGTGGTTCAGTGGTAAAGAATCTACCTGCAATGCAGGAGATAGAGAAGACGCAGGTTCTATCCCTGGGCTGGGAAGATCCCCTGGGGGAGAGCATGGCAACCCACTCTACTATTCTTACCTGGAGAATCCCATGGACAGAGGAGCCTGGTGGGCTAAAGTTCATGGGTAGCAGAGAGTCAGACACACCTGAAATGACTGAGCACACACACACACACACACACACACACAATCTATAAAAAACACTGAATCACTATGCTATACACCTGAAACTAATACAATATTGCAAATCAACTATAAAGTAAGTTGAAAATGTGAGATCATGGGTTGCCAGGTTTTTGGGCCTGGAGCCTTGGAGGTCTGTTCCAACTCCCTTGGTGGTAAGCAACCAAAGTTGTGAGTAGAAAGGACTCACAAAAATATAAATCCTAGTGAATCACAATTAGAGTCCATGTTCCTTTTATTCTACTGGTCCAAGAGATTCCCCAGGTAAAGAGACCCAATAGCGATGAACCACCTATGTGCTAGGCACCACATACTTCACCTTGCTTAATCCCCTCAACATCCAAGTGAGACATTATTGTGCCCATATGACAAATAAATACACTGAGACTCAGAGAGTGTAAGTTCATTTGTCCCAGGTCACCGAGATGCCAAAGTAGGAGACCATATTTTGAATTCAAGTCTATCAGCCTTCAAATACTCTGTGATTTCAGCTCTTATAACTCTTTCCTCTCTCATTGATATGTTAACATTACCTTGAACACAGTGTGAGTCAACATTGCTCACAAAAGCAAATATATCTTTGACAATAATATTAAAACAAAATATAATTACTTTATGTCAGAGCCTGAATTGTATATTACCTCAATTAATTCTCTGAACAGGAGGTTGACGCAGGCTGGATTTATATCAGAACCCCTACAAACTCAATGAGTTTAGTCAGGCACTCTCTTTCTGTCCCTCAGTTTCCTTATCAGTAAAATAGGAGTAACAATATCTTCCACATGAGGGCATCATAAGTATAAATTAATTACCACACATAAAATACTTAGAGCCGCACCTGGCACATAGTAAGCATCAATAACCATTATCTATTATTACACATCATTCATAAACAGAGAATGAAGCCAAGGATTGAGGGTGCATACAAGGTCTCCATGTGGGTGACCTGAGGGTACCTCAAACTCAGGACATTGCATTGGAACTCCTTGGGTACTTGCCTGGCAGGCTAGTGGTTAAGACTTCACTTGCAGGGGGTGTGGGTTCAATCCCTAGTGTGGGAGCTAAGATCTCACATGCCTTGCATCAAATAAATAAATAAAAGAGAAACAATATTGTAACAAATTCAAGAAAGACTTTTAAAATGGTGCACATCAAAAAAAAAATTTTTTTTTAAAGAAAGAAATGGAGCTCCTCACTCTCACGCCTTCCCCTCCCTGACCGGATTTGGCACAGTTGCCCACTCAAAACCTCCAATATCCTCTCTTCCTCCTCACTCTCTGCATTCCAGTGGTCACTTAGATCTTGGCACATCCTTTGAACCCACCCCTTCTCTCCACCTCTACCACCTTTGCCCGAGTTCAGATTCTCATCACGGACTCTTTAGGATCCTGTGGTCGTGTCCTATCTGGCCTCCCTAGCTTAACACAGATGCTGGTGCCTGCCCTTCCTTAACACAGATGCTACTGCAGTCTCTCTAGCAAACAGAATTGGTCGTGTGGCCAATCATGTCCTATTTGCCCACAGATCCATTCTTGCCCTTCTGCAAGCTGTGTTTCTCAGCCTTCCTGCTATCTGACTTCTAATCAGGTTTAGCCAATGGGAAGCATTGGTGGGAGATCTAGGGTGGGAAAACAAGACGTCAGGGCACTTTTCTCCCAGCCTCTGCCTCATGCAATTGGCTTTGGCAGCTTCTGCATCTCTCCTGTGGCTTGAACTTGGCGAGATAGCCTCTGCTATGGATCTACTTCCTATTGAACAACTCCAGCTTCTGGATTCTGGTACCTCCTCCTTGCCATGTTCCCCAGCCCAGAGAGTGGTGCTGGCTTCTGGTGTTGATAAATTGTGAGCTGCTTTATCATCCCTTGGTTCATTTCTCAGCACTTCCCTGTATTACATTACTTATGTTTGAGATACCTAGAAAGGTTCATGTTTTACTGATTGGATCTTACTGAAACTTTCTATCTTTCCCCTGCTTAAACATCTTTCTAGAAACTTGCTCCATGATAAAATCTGAACACCCTGGAATGTCCTTCAGACCTTCAAAATCTGGGCCCCAGTCACATTTGCACATACATCTTCCTCCAAGCACACTAGGAACCTGTCACTCTGAATTTTTTCTGTTCCCTGAAACAAACTACATTCATTCCCAACTCAGTGTCCTTGGCTGCCACTTACTCCCCCGAAATGCCCTCTTTTCCTGGCATGTTCTGTTCACATGTCCATCTTTGTACCTACAGCTCATTCTTCATATAGTGGTTAAAGTGACTCTCTTATTTATTGATTTATTGATTTTTTTATTGAAATGTAACTGATATATAGCATTGTATTAATTTAAGGTGTTCAACAGAGTAAGTTGAAATATGTACATGCTGAGAAATGACCACCACAATAAGTCTAGTTCCCATCCATCACCATATATAGTAACAGATTTGTTTTCTTGTGATGAGAATTTGTACAATCTACTGGAGGGATTGGGGGCAGGAGAAGAAGCGGACGACAGAGGATGAGATGGCTGGATGGCATCACTGACTCGATGGACGCGAGTCTGAGTGAACTCCGGGAGTTGGTGATGGACAGGGAGGCCTGGTGTGCTGCAATTCATGGGGTCGCAAAGAGTCGGACACGACTGAGCAACTGAACTGAACTGAACCGAACTCTCTTAGCAGATGACTTAGATAACCATGACAGTGTTATCACTCACCTAGAGCCAGACATCCTGGAGTGTGAAGTCAAGTGGGTCTTAGGAAGCACGGCTGCCAATAAAGCTAGTGGATGTGATGGAATTCCAGAAGAACAATTTAAGATTCTAAATAATGATGCTATTAAAGAGCTGCACTCAACACATCAGCAAATTTGGAAAACCCAGTGGTGGCCACACTCTAAAAGGTCAATCCTCATACCAATTCCCAAGAAGGGCAGTACTAAAGAATGTTCAAACCACCAGACAATTGCACTCAACTCCCATGCTAGTAAAGTTATGTTCAAAATCCTCCAAGCTAGGCTTCAGCATTACATGAACCGAGAACTTTCAGATGTTTAAGCTGGGTTTAGAAAAGGAAGGGGAATCAGAGATCAAATTGCCAACATTCCCTGGATCATAGAGAAAGCAAGGGAATTCCAGAAAAACATCTACCTCTGTTTCATTGACTAGACAAAAACCTTTGACTGTGTGGATCATAACAAACTGTGGAAAACTCTCAAAGAGATGGGAATACCAGATCATCTTACCTGTCTCCTGAGAAACCTGTTCGCAGGTCAAGAAGCAACAATTAGAACTCTGTATGGAACAACTGACTGGTTCAGGATTGAGAAAGCATTACAAAAAGGCTGTTTATTATCACCTCGTTTGTTTAACTTATACACAGAGCACATCAAGCAAAATGCCAGGCTGGTTGAGTCACAAGCTGGAATCAAGATTTCTGGGAGAAATATCAACAATCTCAGATATGTGGATGATACCAATCTAACGGCAGAAAGCAAAGAGGAATTAAAGAGCCTCTTGATGAGAGTGAAGGAAGAGAGTGAAAAAGTGGGCTTAAAATTCAATATTAAAAATAAAGCTAAGATCATGGTATCTGGTCCCATCACTTCATGGCAAATAGAAGGGGAAAAGGTGGAAGCAGTGACAGATTTCCTCTTCTTGAGCTCTAGAATTACTGTGGATGATGACTGCAGCCATGAAATCAGAAGACGATTGCGTCCAGGCAGAAAAGCTATAAAACCTAGACTATGTTAGACAGCAAAGACATCACTTTGCTGACAAAAGTCCATATAGTCAAGGCCATGGTCTTTCCATTAGTCATGTATGGATGTGAGAGTTAGAACCGTAAAGAAGGCTGAGCACTGAGGAATTGATGCTTTCAAACTGTCGTGCTTGAGAAGACTCTTGAGAGTCCTTTGGAAAGGAAGCAGATCAAACCAGTCAATGTTAAAGGAAATCAATCCTGATTACTCTTTGGAAGAACTGATGCTGAAGTAGAAGCTCCAGTACTTTGGCCACCTGATGTGAACTGCTGACTCATTGGAAAAGACTCTGATGCTAGGAAAGATTGAAGGCAGAAGGAGAAGAGAGGGACAAAGGATGAGATGGTTGGATGGCATCATTGATTCAAAGGACGTGAACTTGGGCAAACTCTTGGAAATGCTGAGGGACACGGAAGCCTGGAGGGCTGCAGTCCATGAGGTCACAAAGAGTTAGATACAAGTTGGTGACTAAATGACAACAGTGATGGTTCTATGTTTAAATTTTTGAAGAACCTCCATAGTTTCCCATAGAGTGACCCTTTCAAAAGCAGATCAGCCCCGTCTCAAAACCTTCCAACACCTACAAATAAGATCCAAAATCCTTGCCATCACTTAAAGGACCCTGTATGATCTGACCTCCTCTCCTACCACCTCCCTTATTGCTCACTCTGCTCTGGCCACACTGGCCTCTTTGCTGTTCCTGGAACAAACAAAATGGGATTCCTCCTAAGGCCACTGCACCTCCTGTTCTGTCTGCTTGGGAGGCTTTTCTCCGAGATCCTCCCGCGGCTCCTTCCTCCTTGCCATTTGGGTCTCAGCCGGAAGGTCCCCTCCTCAAAGCAGCCTTCCCCGACTACTCAGTTCTAGGTTGCCACTCCAACATCACTTTTTTGTTAAAGAATCCCTCTAGATCTAGTCCAACATCCACTCAGCAGTTTCTTCCTCAAAGTTTTCACAGAACACTATGTATTTTCCATCACAGTCATTATTATCCTCCTCGTCATCACCATTGCTAGGATTTCTTGAGCATTGCATTTACTATGCATGAGGCATTTTCTAAGAGCTTTGCATATATTATTTCATTAAATTCACACAACTCCATTACCAGTACTATTATTTTCCCCATTTCACAGAAGGAAAAAACTGAGGCACAGAGAGGCAGATGATACATCCACAGTCACTCAGCTGGTGATTAGCAAAACTACAGAATTGTGAATATCCCCAGGGTGGGAGAACATGACCTCATTCCTTGCCTGTCAAGTATTTATTGAGCACCAATAATGGGCTCTGTGCTAAGCACAGTGTCAAAAAAGAGAGAATGGCCTCTACTCGCATGGAACTAGATGTTAGGAGAGGGTATAGACAGTGAGCCATAGTTATCTACATGATTTAATTACAATTGAGCTATGTGCTGGGAAGGAGAGGTACAGGGTGCCAAGCTGTGAAGTGCATAAGTACTAGAAACCCAGGAAAGCTTCACTGAGAAAGAGCCTGGATGGGGCAAGAGAATGGAAGGGGTTTTCTAAGACTGAGAACTTCTCCATGCAAAGGCCTTTGGAAAAAGTACCTAGGTGCTTGGAGCAACTCAAAGGAAGCCACTGTATCTCCAGAGGGAAGGGGTGGGAGAGAGAAAGCTGGACGAAAAAGTCATATGTGATTACAGGCCTATCGAGCTCTGGGCTCAGTCATCTCTGTAAACTCAGCCCATGGAACACGGTGGGCACCCCACAATGGTTTGTGGTGTTGTTACTTTTTTTTTTTTTTAATTGGAGGGTAATTCTTTTACAACGTTGTGTTGGTTTCAGCTGTACAACAATGTGAATCAGCCATAAGTATACATATGTCCCCTCCCTCTTGAGCCTCCAGCCCACCCCTCTAGGTCATCACAGAGCACTGAGCTTAATTCCCTGTCCTTTACAGCTGCTTCGTGGTAGATAGCTATCTTACACATGGTAGTGTATATATATCAATGCTACTCTCTCAATTCATCCCACCCTCTTCTGCCCCAGCTGTGTCCAGAGTCTGCTCGCTACGTCTGCCTCGCTATTCCTGCCCTGCATATAGGTTCATCAATATGATTTTTCTAGCCACCCCCCCACCATTTTTCTAGATTCCATATATATGAATTAATATATGATATTTGTTATTCTCTTTCTGATTGACTTCACTCTGTGTTCATCCACCTCACTAGAACTGACTCAAATTTGTTCCTTTTTATAAATGAACAAACAAATGATTGAAAGAATGAATAAGTGGTTCTGTATGTTCTGGCTGCCAGGAGGTGCTCTGCCCACCAACTTTCCAAGTCAGAAATATTTAAAGGAGAAAAAGACAGTTACCATTAGACTTGGAGAAGAAAAATCCCACCAAGGAGAAATTGGATTTTGAAACAAAAGAGGCTAGTCTCTTTGCACTGGGAAGGGTTTATACTTTCACTTTCGGTGTGTGGACAATGGTGATTAAAAGCATAGGAAGAGCTAACATGAATCTATAGGTATGTTGTTGTGTTTTTTTAATTGTATTATTATTCTTACTTTTTACTGAATCTAAGCCCAAGAGATTGATGTTCATTACATGTAGGAGTCTATGGTTGTGGGGGGAGGAATCTTTTGTTTTTAGTTGTCTAGAATTCATAATAGGTCATGTGATTTGTGAGACAGTTGTTTAAAGAAATAAGTACATGGGGCTTCCCTCATGGTCTAGTGGTTAGGAATCCACTTGCCAATGCAAGGGACACGTGTTCGATCCCTGGCCCAGGAAGATCCCATGTGCCACGGGGCAACAAAGTCCACGCACCACACCTACTGAGCACACGTGCCACAACCACTGACGCCCGTGCACCTAGAGCCCATGCTCCCCAGCTAGAGAAGCCACTGCAATGAGAAGCCCCACACCACAGCTAGAGAACAGCCCCCAGTCTCTGCAACTAGAGAAAGCCCACGCACAGCAATGGAGACCCAGCACAGCCAAAAATAAATGAATAAATAGATTGATAAATGTTCAAAAAAGAAAGAAAGAACTCCAATAATGCAAGGAAGGTTGCATTAATGCAAGGGCTTTCTAAGAATGAGAACCTCTCCACGCAAAGGCCTTGGGATAAACCTAGGTGCTTGGAGGAACTCAAAGGAGGCCAATGTATCTCCAGAGGGAAGGGGTGGGAGAGAGAAGGCTGGGCCAAGTTTGTATAGCTTGGGGCCCCAGAAAATGATGGGGATTAAGTGGGACTCGCAGTATGCGAAGCCTCTATTTCTGGGCTGCAGATGCTTGGCTGAAGCCCAGGTTGCCAGTGGATCCTCCCCATGCCTGGGAGGAACAAGGGAACCTCCACACCAGTTACCAGACAAGACCCTTGACCACACATCTTACCCAACCCTCCCCCTTCAGAGTTAAATACTGTAGTCAGTACTCATCTACAGGAAGGAGAATGATCACAAATACAAACATAATGCTAATATAAATAACATAATAGCTAACAATTACTGAGTATTTTTCAAGGACCTACACCAGCCTAAGTGTTACCATTTTCACAACCACCTGTGGCCAAGTGTTCGTTATAACCCCCATTTCACTTAGATGAGGACACTGAGGCACTACAAGTTCCCCCACAACACACAGCTAACAAAAAGGGGATCTGAGGTACTGAATCCCAGGGAGTCTGGCCCCAGAGCCCTGCTCTCAATCAAGAATCACCAAACAAAAAGAAAATTTACATGAAATGAAAGACACACCCAGAAGGAACAAAATCCATCTAGTGGGAGTTCCAGGGAGGAGAAGAGAGAGAAATGAATGGAGGCGCTAATCAACATTACAGAAAAAAAGTTCACAGACAGAATTCAGAGTCTTCAGGTAGAAAGGATGCACTGAATGATAAGCAGCATAAATTGTCAAGTGAATTTTCAGAATATCTGAATACCAAGGATAACTAGGAAAAGAACAAAGGCCGGGGGAATGTGATGGACAGAATAATGCCCCCCTGCCCCTTACAAAGATGTCCACATCCTTATCCTCAGAACCAATGAATTTGGCAAAGGGGAATTATGATTGTAGATGGAATGAAGTCTGCTAATCAACTGATCTTAAAATAAAAAGCTCACCCTGGATTAGCCAAGTGGATCCAGTATAATCACAAGCATCCTTTTAAAGAGGCAGAAGGAGATTTGACCAAAGAAGAAATTGGAGTGGCGCAATGGGAAAAAGGCTCACATCGCTGTCTTTGAGGACAAAGAAAGAGGATCTGTCTTTGAGGACAAAGAAAGAGGATCGTGAGCCATGGAATGTGAGCAGCCTCTAGAAGTTGTTGTGAAGGTTCAAGGAATTTATACAGATAAAGTATTTAGAACAATGGTTGGTAGATAACAGGCCCATATGTGTATGTTTGACATTATTACTTTTATGAAATTACAACCTTATCGGTTAAATCTAATGAAGAAAACATAAAAAAGTAAATCAATGCACAAATACATTTATAAATACAGATGCACAATTTTAAATGAATTATTAGAAAATTAAGTCCATTGGTTTATCATAAGAATAATACATCTTTGTTTGAATCAGAAGGATGGCTTAACACCACACTATCTTTTACTATAATCCATAACATCAATTAAAGAGAAAACTGCATGTTGTGTGGTTACAACATAAATCTACAAAAGTCAAGAGTTTTTTTCTATACCGGTAATTACTAAGTATTATTTTTAAAAATTGTTTAAACTTAGCAGAGTGAATATGAGAAGATCATGAATATGGGGAATATGAGAATACCATGGAATGCCAGTCCAAAAAATCTGGTATTTATGCAGTATGTTGTTGTTGGCTGAGTCATGTCCAGCTCTTTGTGACCCCACAGACTGTAGCCCCTCAGGTTCCTCTGTCCATGGGATCTCTCAGGCAAGAGTAATGGAGTGGCTTGCCATTTCTTTTCCCAGGGGATCTTCGCAACCCAGGGATGGAACCTGTGTCTCCTACATAGATAGGCAGATTCTTTACTGCTGATCCATCAGTGAAGCCCCATTTGTGAACTATACAATGGGGAAAACTCAAGCTGGAAAATAACATACGTGGGTCTATTTTGTGGAGATGAGTAGCAGAGAGACCTTACTAGTCAACAGGAATGAGAGACTGAGCTGGAACCGGAGTCTTTCCAGAAGACTTACTTGTATCTGGGAGAAATCAACAGAGTTTGGTTACTTAATTAATTTGGTAACTAAAGTCCAGATTGGGTAGACAGTTCTTCTGCTAGGCTATGTAGCGAAGAATGATGGAAATATTTCAGGAACAATGACACTGAGTTTAGCCAAGCTGATTTTGAAGTCCCTCCAGAATCCCCAAGTGGTAGGAAATACAAATCTGAAGTTTCAAGTAAAAAGCAGAGTTAAAAACATTAATAGAGAAGTCATTCATGGAGTGATGATATTTGGAGCTACAAGAGTCAGTGAGATCACCTAGGGAGAATGTGTAGCCTGCAAAGATGGCCAAGACAGAATGTTAGAAAATGCTGACATTTAAGGGATGGAATGAGGACAAGAAGTCAGTAAGATGCTTGAGTAATTGTTGGAGAGAAAGGAACGTGCAGAGTCACATAAGCCAGGGAAGAGTTCCAAAAAGGATTACTCACCAGCAGTCTGGAATGCTAGAAGGTCACGTGGGAGGAGCATTCTGCAACTTGGCCTCCAGGTCTTTGGGGAAAACAACTTCAGTGAAGTGGTCTGAGTTGAAGAAGCATCTTGCAGTCTACTAAGTATGCAGAGCTGAGGAATAGATGGACTCCAAGAATCAAAACCACTTTTCAATAAATGTAAGTAAGAGCTTAAACTTGGGGTGATATTAGTGCATAGTTTCATAGAAGTTATTTCATAGATACAGTTTCATAGAAGTTATTGTGATAATTGAGACAATTGATTTCAGAGGCTTAAATGGCACCTAGCAAGCAGTCAGTAACTTTGGGGTATTGTTGTTATTTAAATCAAATAGATAAGACTATCTGTTGAGAAAAGAAAGGACACAGGAGTAAAAGCAGAAATGACTATTATGTGTATTTAAATGATTACTGCCCATACTTCAAAAAAAAAAGATGACCAGGAGGGAGCTTGCTCACACTCATGCCTATTGAGTCAGGGATGCTATCCAACCATCTCATCCTCTGTCATTCCCTTCTCCTCCTGCCTTCAATTTTGCCCAGCATCAGGGTCTTTTCCAATGAGTCAGTTCTTCATATCAGGTGGCCAAAGTATTGCAGCTTCAGCTTCAGCATCAGTCCTTCCAATGAATATTCAGGACTGATTTCCTTTAGCGTTGACTGGTTTGATCTCCTTGCAGTCCAAGGGACTCTCAAGAGTCTTCTCCAACACCACACTTCAAAAGCATCAATTCTTCAGCACTCAGCTTTCTTTTTGGTCCAACTCTCACATCCACACATGACTACTGGAAAAACCATAGCTTTGACTAGATGGACCTTTGTCAGCAAAGTAATGTCTCTGCTTTTTAATATGCTATCTAGGTTTGTCATAGCTTTTCTTCCAAGGAGCAAGCGTCTTTTTATTTTATGGCTGTAATCACTTTCTGCAGTGTTTAAGGAATGGCAAGGGTTAAAACGATCTGGTGTGGGAAAGAGACAGGCTCTGAGCAAAGTAAGGAGACCCTGCTAGACTTGGAGGATGGGGCAGAGTTATGGGAGTGGAAGGTCAGATTAGGACAAAGATCAAGTTAACTGGTAGGAGGAAAGAAAAAGATTTAGAAATGAGTAACTTCAATCAGAGGGAGAGACCTAGGCATCTCACCAGCCATATTCTTCTATTTCGTTTATTCTATTTCTTCTATTTTCCCTCCCTTACCTGTGTACCTCTAGTACATTCAATAATCATTTTTAAATAATAATTCTAATTATAACTAATATTTTTAGAGTTAGGCAGATGCCATGTTAAGCACAGTCCCCAAAATACTACTATGGATCAGAAAGCTTTTTTAAAGACTAATTTTTATTAGAGTATAATGCTTTATAACGCTGTGTTAGTTTCTATTGCACAGCTAAGGGAATCAGCCATACATATACATATATCCTCTTTCATTTTGGTCATTCCATTTAGGTCACCACAGAGCACTGAGTTCCCTGAGCTATATAGTAGGTTCTCATTAGTTATCTATTTGATATATAGTATCAATAGTGTATATATGACAATCTCAATCTCCCAATTCATCCCAACCCCACTTTCCTCTTTAGTGTCCAAATGTTTGTTCTATATGCCTGTGTCTCTATTTCTGTTTTGGAAATAATGGATCAGAAATCCTTTGATGCCCATCCCTGTTGACTAAACTTGCAGAGTAAGTGGCAGAACTGGGATTTGAACATGGATAATCTGAATCTCAAGGCTGAGCAAGTATGCACAGCACATACTGCAACTTGAGTATCACGTAGGCAGTCTCAGTGATGGTCCAATCAGCCCTGCTCCCTGGCAGTCTCACCCTTGTTCATTTCCCTTCCCTTGCATGAACTTAAGAAGTCCTCTGGCCAAGAGTCAGCAAGGAACTGAGCCTCCCAGTTCCAGAAGGCTACAAATAACTTAATCCTGCCAACAACCATGTAAGTGAGTTTAGAAGCAGATTCTCCCCTGTCAAGACTTCACATGAAACCACAGCCCCAGCCTATGAGAGACCCTGAGCCAGAAGCTCTCAGCTAAGCCATGCCCAGATTAGACAACAGAAATTAAGAGATAATAAGTGTGCATTGTCAAAAACTGCTAAGTTTTGAATTAAGTTATGCTACAATAGATCAAAGCTATGGTTTTTCCAGTAATCATGTACAGATGTGAGAGCTGGACCATAAAGAAGGCTGAGCGCCAAAGAATTGATGCTTTTGAACTGTGGTGCTAGAGAACACTCTTGAGAGTCTCTTGGTCAGTAAGAAGATTAAACTAGTCAATCCTAAAGGAAATCAACCCTGAATATTCATTGGAAGGACTGATGCTGAAGCTCCAATACTTTGGCCACCTGAGGCAAAGAGCTGACTCATTGGAAAAGACTCTGATCCTGGGAAAGACTGAGTGGAAGAAGAGTAGAACAGGGTGACAGAGGATGAGATGGTTGGATGGCATCACTGACTCGATGGACATGAGTTTGAGCAAATTCTGGGAGATAGTGGAGGGCATGGAAGCCTGGCATGCTGTAGTTCATGGAGTCACAAAGAGTCGGACATGACTCAGCAATTAAACAACAATAGGTAACTAGTGTAAGCACCTACTCTGTACCTGACCCTTTGTGGATGTTGGGAATACAGAATTATGTGAGACTCGGTCTCTGATGTCTGAGCACTTCTAGGAGACACAAGGATATGAACAAGTGACTCCAACAGAACATGGTCCAGGCATGGGGGCACCTGGGCTAGCAGTGCTCAGCTCTAATTGAGGGGAACCAGAAAACCTTTACAAAGGAGGTGAAGCTTGATTTGGGTCTTTTTAAAAATTTTAATTGGAGGCTAATTACTTTACAATATTGTAGTGGTTTTGTCATACATTGACATGAATCAGCCATGGGTGTACATGAGTTCCCCATCCTGAACCTCCCTCCCACCTCCCTCCCCATTCCATCCCGAAACATGTATATTATCATATGCGAAACAGATTGCCACTCCAGGTTCGATGCATGAGACAGGGTGCTCAGGGCTGGTGCACTGGGATGATTTGGGTCTTAAAGGATGATTCAGTCAGTCAGATGGGCAGTTAGGGAATGAATAGTAAGCAATTAAATATTTGTGGTCGAGTGTGGTTGATATTACAGACAACTAAATAATAGAAAGTCTTGTATGCTTTTCAAGAACTTCCAAACAGTCAAAAGACCATCATATACAATACATATTTGTTTTATTCAAGAACCTGGACTATTTTGAAGTCTTTTAGGTTCGGTTCAGTTCAGTTCAGTCACTTAGTCATGTCCGACTCTTTGCAACCCCATGAGTCACAGCACGCCAGGCCTCCCTGTCCATCAACAACTCCCCGAGTTCACTCAAACTCATGTCCATCGAGTTGGTGATGCCATCCAGCCATCTCATCCTCTGTCGTCCCCTTCTCTTCCTGCCCCCAATCCCTCCCAGCATCAGGGTCTTTTCCAATGAGTCAACTCTTCGCATGAGGTGGCCAAAGTATTGGAGTTTCAGCTTCAGCATCAGTCCTTCCAATGAACACCCATGGCTGATCTCCTTTAGAATGGACTGGTTGGTTCTCCTTGCAGTCCAAGGGACTCTCAAGAGTATTCTCCAACACTACACTTCAAAAGCATCAATTCTTCAGCACTCAGCTTTCTTCACAGTTCAACTCTCACAGCCATACATGACCACTGGAAAAATCATAGCCTTGACTAGACGGACCTTTGTTGGCAAAGTAATATCTCTGCTTTTCAATATGCTATCTAGGTTGGTCAAAGTCACAAATAGCACCCCATTAGGAATATGGTCTACACACAGGCCTGTTTGGCTCTCAATGCTATTTTATTGGTTTGAATTAGTTGTTAATATTGAACAAATAAGAGGTTTAAGATAAATAGCCAGATGCCCAGCTTTGATAAAGATATCAGAAAAACTTGCATTTCCACTTAACAGCAATTGGCTGCCCTTTTAGATAGAACATACACTCCAGCTTATCACAGTTCCCACCTGACCCACTGAAGACCTTTAACTTTCCATTTCCTGCTCTGGAAAGATAAATTTGTACTCAGTATAAGCATCACACAGTCAGGAGATGTGTTGGTGAATTCCCATCAGCTTATCAACCAAGCAACCACTTGGAAAGATCAAGCAGAAAAAGTATTGATTTAAAACAGTGTTTCTTACACTTTAATGTGCAGACTAATCACCTGGGTTTTTGTTAAAATATGAATTCTGATTCAGTAGGTCTGTTGGGGAGCCTGAGATTATGCATTTCTCACAAGCTCCCACGTGACAGTGATGCTGCTGGTCCAAGGACCACACTTTGAGTGGCAAGAGGAGAAAGAGGACCACAGCATTGCCCTTCTAGCCTTGAGAGTCAGAGTTTTCTGGGATTGTAGCTTGCCCTCTCTGCTGAAAGAGGCTTTTCTAATTGGAGTCAGCCCTGGATCTCAGCTGGACTGGGGATGGAAGCTGAGAAAACAAAATAATCAGTGTGTTGAAAAGATTATTCCTTCCAGAGTTTTATAGGACTTGTGGAAGCTAAGGTAGCACTTTTTGACATCCTTCTGTGTGCCCCAGGTTATCCCATTTAATCCTCACCCAAAACGCACACAACAGCAACAAATTATAAGGCATATGCATAGGATAATGGGTAAAAAAGTGGGCTCTGAAGCCAATATACCTAGGTTCTTAGCCAAATTCTGCCACTTATTAGATGTGCAGCTTTGGGCAAGTTACTAACCTCTCTCTGCTTTGGTTTCCCATCAGTAAAACTGGGGATTATAATAGCACCCACCTTACAAGATGTTGTGAGCATTAAATGAGTGAATACATGGATTGTTCTCAAGACAGTGTCTGGCACATAAAATTATTTGCTATTATTATTATCTCTTCCTTATGAATGAGGAAATGAAGGCTATGCAAAGTTCATTTGGTCACAGATCAAATGATAGGCCCAGCTTTCTCTTCAAAGACCTTAGAGAGTAAGGGAAGAGAAGAAGGCCCAGGTGAGTGAGGCCATGTCTGAAGAGGAAAATGGTACACGGCCTCCCCACAGCTCAGTCTTGTTCAGGAGATATGTGTGCGTGTGTGTGTGTGTGTGTGTGTGTGTGTGTGTGTGTGTGTGAAAGTCTCTCAGTGGTGTCCAACTCTTTGCAACCCCATGAACTGTATAGTCCATGGAATTCTCCAGGCCAGAATACTATCCATGGAATTCTTCAGGCCAGAATACTGGAGTGGGGAGCTGTTCCCATGTAAACACATGGTAATAATAATAAGTAAAGTGTACTGGATATGCACATCATCTCATTTAATTCTCACAACAAATGTATGATGTAGGTACCTTTGCATTGTTATTCCTCCACTTTGCAAATGGGTGTTTGGAGATCCCCAAGCTCACATATTTAGTATTTAGTAACCAGGATTCAAACCAAGGCAGTCTGTGTTCAGAATTTGGAGAACTACACTGCCTGAATAAAAATTATATATAAAAATGGCTCCATGATGAATGGCTTCAAAAAACATCTTCAGTTCAGTTCAGTCGTTCAGTCGTGTCCGACTCTTTGCGACCCCATGAATCGCAGCACACCAGGCCTCCCTGTCCATCACCATCTCCCAGAGTTCACTCAGATTCACGTCCATCAAGTCGGTGATGCCTCTGTCGTCCCCTTCTTCTCCTGCCCCCAATCCCTCCCAGCATCAAAGTCTTTTCCAATGAGTCAACTCTTCGCATGAGGTGGCCAAAGTACTGGAGTTTCAGCTTTAGCATCATTCCTTCCAAAGAAATCCCAGGGCCGATCTCCTTCACAATGGACTGGTTGGATCTCCTTGCAGTTCAAGGGACTCTCAAGAGTCTTCTCCAACACCACAGTTCAAAAGCATCAATTCTTCAGTGCTCAGCCTTCTTCACAGTCCAACTCTCACATCCATACATGACTACTGGAAAAACCATAGCCTTGACTAGACAGACCTTAGTCGGCAAAGTAATGTCTCTGCTTTTGAATATGCTGTCTAGGTTGGTCATAACTTTTCTTCCAAGGAGTAAGCGTCTTTTAATTTCATGGCTGCAGTCACCATCTGCAGTGATTTGGGAGCCCCAAAAAATAAAGTCTGACACTGTTTCCCCATCTATTTCCCATGAAGTGATGGGACCGGATGCCGTGATCTTTGTTTTCTGAATATTGAGCTTTAAGCCAACTTTTTCACTCTCCTCTTTCACTTTCATCAAGAGGCTTTTTAGCTCCTCCTCACTTTCTGCCATAAGGGTGGTGTCATCTGCATATCTGAGGTTATTGATATTTCTCCCGGCAATCTTGATTCCAGCTTGTGTTTCTTCCAGCCCAGCGTTTCTTATGATGTACTCTGCATATAAGTTAAATAAGCAGGGTGACAATATACAGCCTTGACGTACTCCTTTTCCTATTTGGAACCAGTCTGTTGTTCCATGTCCAGTTCTAACTGTTGCTTCCATACCAGTTTTGTATAAACTCTTTTGGAAAGCAGCAAAGTGAGAAATACTTTCCAATTGATTTTATAAGACCAACATTACCTTACTATCAAAATCAGATAAAGATATTACAAGAAAACTACAGACTAAAACCTCATGCTTATATATGCAAAATTGCTAAATAAATATTCACATATTGAATCTAACAATATACAAAAAGGATAATACATTATGATATCTAAGGTTTATTCCAGGAATCTAAGGCTGGTTTACTAATCAAATAAATCAGGTAATTCATCATATTAGCAAACTAAAAAAGAAAAACTATGATCATCTCAATAGATGCAAGAAAATATATAAAAATCCAGCAACTTTCACTTCTAATAAAATCTCTCAGCAATGTAGGAACAGAAGGGAGCTTCTTTAACCTGATAAAGAACATATACAGATAAACTATAGCACACTTCATGATGAAAGAATGAATGCTTTTCCCCAAGGATAAAAAACAAGATAAGAATGTCCTATCCAGACAGAAACAAAAGAAGTAAAACAATCTTTATTTGCAGATGACATTATCTTCTATGCAGAAGATCTGATTGAATCAACAGACCTACTAGAACCAATAAGTTAGTTTAGCAAAGTTGCAGGATACTATTTTAATATACAAAAATCAACTAGATGTCTATATAATAGCAGCAAACACTCAGAAATTTAACGTAATAAAACACTGTGTGGATCACAACAAACTGGAAAATTCTTAAAGAGATAGGAATACCAGACCACCTTACCTGCCTCCTGAGAAATCCGTATGCAGGTCAAGAAGCAACAGTTAGAACCAGACATGATTCCAAATTGGTAAAGAAGTATATCAAGGCTGTATATTGTCACCTTGTTTATTTAACTTATATGCAGAGTATATCATGCAAAATGCCAGGCTGGGTGAAGCACAAGCTGAAATCAAGAGTGCTAGGAGAAATACCAATAACTTCAGATATGGAGATGACACCACCCTTATGGCAGAAAGTGAAGAGGAACTGAAGAGCCTCTTGATGAAGGTGAAAGAGAAGAGTGGAAAAGCCGGCTTAAAACAGCATTCAAAATCCAAAGATCATGGCATCCGGTCCCATCACTTCATGGGAAATAGATGGGGAAACAATGGAAACAGTGACAGACTCTTTTCTTGGGCTCCAAAATCACTGCAGATGGTGACTGCAGCCATGAAATTAAAAGATGCTTGCTCCTTGGAAGAAAAGTTATGACCAACCTAGACAGCATATTGAAAAGCAGAGACATTACTTTGCCAACAAAGATCCATATAGTCAAAGCTATGGTTTTTCCAGTAGTCATGTGTGGATGTGAGAGTTGGACCAAAAAGAAGCACTGAAGAATTGATGCTTTTGAACTGTGGTGCTGGAGAAGAATCTTGAGAGTCCCTTGGACTGCAAGGAGATCAAACCAATCAATCCTAAAGGAAATCAGTCCTGAATATTCATTGGAAGGACTGCTGCTGAAGCTGTAGCTCCAATACTTTGGCCACCTGATGTGAAGAACTGACTCATTGGAAAAGACCCTGATGCTGGGCAAGACTGCAGGAGGAGAAGGGAGCAACAGAGGATGAGATGGTTGGTTGGATGGCATCCCCAACTCAACGAGCATCAGTGTGAGCAAGTTCCGGGAGTTGATGATGGACAAGGTAGCCTGGCATGCTGCAGTCCCTTGGGTTGCAGAGTTAGACACAACTGAGTGACTGAACTGAACTGATTCATTATAGCATCAAAACTGTGAAATACTTAGAGATAAATCTGACAAAAGATGTGAAAGACTTATACACTGAAAATAAAACATTGCTAAAGGAAGTTTTAAAAAGACCTAAATAAAGGGAGAGATATACTAGGTTCATGGACTCATAAAGATTCAATATTGTTAAGATGATGAAAATTCTCCCAACTTAAAACATAGATCCCATGAAATCCAACAAGCAGGCTTTTTTTGTGGAAATTGACAAACTGATTTTAAAATGTTTTTGGAAATACAAAGGATCTACATTAGCCAAAATACTGTGAGGGAAGAAAAGACAAAGTACTAATACTTCTGATTTCAAGACTTATTATACGGCTATAGTAATCAGGACAGTGTGGATTGGCATAAAGATAGGCAAAAAGGTCAATGAAACAGAATAAGAGTCCATAAATAGATCCACAATGTACAAATAACTGGTTTTTTAGGAAAAGCCCAAAGTCAATTCAGTAGAGAAAGGATAATCCCTTCAATAAATGGTACTGGAACAATGAGATAGCCATCTGCAAAAAAGAAAACAAACCTCCATCCATACCTCACCGCATATATAAATATTAACTCAAAATGTATCATAGATCTAAATATAAAACTTAAAACTATAAAACATTTAGAACATAGGAGAAAACCTTTGTAAGCATGATCTGAGTCAGGGGTTCCCAACCTCTGGGATCTAATGCCTGATGATCTTAGGTGGAGCTGATGTAATATTAATAGAAATAAAGTACACAATAAATGTAATGTGCTTAAATCATCCTGAAACCATTCCAACACCCAGGTCCATGGAAAAATTGTCTTCCATGAAACCAGTCCTTCAGCCAAGAAGTTTGAGGACCTTTGATCTAGACAAAGATTTTTTAGATTTCTCATCAAAAGCATGATCCAAAAAAGAATGAATTGATAAGCTGGACTTTATCAAACTAAAAATTTTTGCTTTTCAAAAAGACATTTTTAATAGAATAAAAAACAAGCTGTAGACTGAGAGAATCATACAATTGATAAATCAAATAGTTGATAAGGGAACTATATCCTGATTGTATTAAGAACTCACAAAACTCAATAATAAGAAAACAAGCCAATAAAAATGGTCAAAATATTTGATAGAAAAGACCTTCACTAAAGACGTACAATTGGTAAATAAGCACAGAAAAAAATTCAGTCATTAATTAGTCTTTACAGAAATGTAAGTTAAAATCACATACCACTACAATACCTATTAGAACAGTTAAAACTGCAAAGATTGACCATACCAAGTGTTGGTGAGGATATGGTGAAAATACACTGCTGCTGAGAATGTAAAATTACACAGTTACTTTAGAAAATAGCTTGTCAGTTTCTTTAAAAGTTTAAAATGTACCTACCATATGAACCTACCATTCTACTCCTAGGAATTTACCCAGAAACAAATAAAAGTATATATTCATACAAAAATATGTACATGAATATTTTAGTAGTCAAAAACTATAAGCATTCAAATATTCACCAACAAGTGAATTAAACCAACTGTGGTATATCCATGCAATGGAATACTACTCATCAATAAGAAAGAATAAAATAATGATACATGCTACAACATGATAAATCTCAATGATGCTGAGTGAAAGAAACCAGGCCCCCAAAAGAGCATACTATATTACCCCATTTTTATAAAACTGTACGAAGTGTAAACTAATGTGCACTGACAGACGAAGAATCAGTAGTTGTCCGGGAAGGTGCCCGTGAAGACCTACAAGGAAGCACAGGAAACTTTTGAGGATGATGAACACAACTATTATCTCAATTGTGAAGATTTCACTGGTAAAAACTTATCAGGTCAAACTTATCAAGTTACACACTTTAAGTATGTGCAGTTTGTTCTATGTCAATTATACCTCAAAAGATTAAGTATAATAAAAAATTTTAACTGGATGTATAGATGGATGGATAAATGAGTGGGTGGATGAATGACTGGAGTCATCTTTATTTCACTTGTAGACTAAGAAACAGGACATTTCCTCACCAAATTTTTTCAACAAGCCTTTCTTATCCTGTTGGGGGCTCATCTGTCTCCCCGTTCATGCTACACTGCCTGTCCCAACTCCTGCCACCTTAAGGACCAAACTCTTGATCACTAATCACATTGTCATTAGATTAGTCTCCCCTCCAGGACTGTATAAGCTTTATTAGTTCAGAGCTTTTATTTCCTTTTCTCACCACAATTGCAGGACTGGCCTTAGCACACAAAAAGAGGTACACAATAAAGATTTTCTGGTAATTTATTTACTGATTAATTAATTGGAAAAGCTATAAATTCTACAAGGTGTTAATTGTTTTCACAATCCAATGAGATTTGGGGAATTGGGCTTTTACTAGACTGCTTACCTTCAAAAAACAGTATGGGACCTTTGACTTCCAACTTTCTCATAATTGTCACATAATGCTTTGATAATCAGAAAACTGGCTCCAAAAATAACTAAATGAGTACCCATAACACTTAAATTTTAAAAACAACAGCTCATCAGATTCAGTGGCAACTCTAGCCAAATTAGACTGGTCCTTTCACTGTCTGTGTTATGCTGGAGATTGACATCCCACCCTCCTCTCCTCTTTAAGCTTAAAGTGGTTCTGGAAGATTCCAGCAGAAACCACAGAACAATTGAAACAATGGATTCATGGAACAGAACAATCAGGAAAGGAGCCAAGGCCAATCAAAGTGGTCTACTTAGACAAAAACCGTGATCTAGCAAATTCCTCAGAAAGAAATATTTATAGCTTTGGAAAGCTTTGAGGAACATGGAACACTCGGGTTGGTGGAACCCTGGCTCTAAATGGTAGGGGGAACAAAGAGTTCCCTCCTGGCTTAGATTCCACAGAGGTGAGCGTTTGGTTTCTGAGTCCTTCCTGACCTCAAAGAAGACATTTGGCCTTTCTGCACCCCTGTTTCTTGCTTTGTTTAGTGAAATTTATTTTGCCCTACTTGACTCATAAAGTACACAATAATAATAGCCATTGTTTACTTAGTACTTATTATGTCTGAGGCAGCCGACTTAAGAGTCCTTTCATTTTGACAAACAGCGCTGTTTTAATGCTCATTCTACAGATGATGTAACTGAGGTGCATAGAGTTTAAGTAATTTACCCAAGATTCATACTGCCAGGTAAGTGGTGGATCAAGGATTTGAATTTGGGTCTACCTGGCTCAAGAGCCCTAGGTCTCAACCTTTGAACTGATGTGGGGTTCAGATTAAATGCAATAAAGTATGCAGGGATAAATGAAGGGAAAATTTACTGAGCCTCTATTATGAACCTCATAACATCTTGACAGATATCACAATATGAACTGCTCTCAAGTTGAAAGGTGAAAGTAATATTATGGCCCTGCCATGGTGGCAGCTCTTTAGAGACAACCTCCAGGCCCTGCTTTTAAGCAAAGCCCTCTGAAGACCCTTCTCAGATAACTGAGATCCAACAGCCTGGGATCTCAAGTACAGATATACTTCAGGGGTATTAGGGGTTCAATCCAGATCTCCACAATAAAACAGATACTTAAATAAAGTTAGTCATACAATATTTATGGTTTCCCAGTATATACAAAAAGTTATATTTACACTATGCTGAAGTCTACTAATGCAACAGCATTATGTCTAAAGAGAACAATGTATATACCTAATTTTAAAATGCTTTACTGGCTCTAGACTGTTACTCACAGCTTTGGGAAATTTTCACATGGAAAGCCATTTTAAAATTAAATAAAACTATTTTATCAGTTGTTGTTATTCAGTCATTAAGTCATGTCCAACTCTTTGCAGACTCATGGATTGCAGCACGCTAGGCTTCTGAATGAGCTAAAAAAATGTTTAATTGCTAAAACTGCTAACCATTATCTGAGCCTTCAGCGAATCATGGTCACTGATCACAGATCACCATGACAAACATAACATCAATGAGAAAGTTTGAAATGTTGGGAGAACCACCTAAATGTGACACAGAGACATGAAGCGAGGAAATGCTGTTGGGAAAATGGCATCGATAGATTTGCTCAACTCAGAGTTGTCACAAATCTTGAATTTGTTAAAAAATGGGGAAAAAAAGCACTATCTGCAGAGGGCAATAAGGCAAAGCACAGTAAAATGAGATCTGCCGGTATAAACTTAAAGGACACAAAGACCCACTTATCCTCCAGGGCAAGAGAAGAAAAAAAAAAAAAAACCATCCTTTTCTGATGAGCCCCCAGCTGAGAAACAAGACGCAATTCATTCTTGGACAGGCTATTTTGCCATATTAAATTCCTAATGAATTGCACCGCTGCAGCTACTTTATCTCATTTAATCCTCACACCAGCTCCAGGGAGGTTTTTCTTCAGAGGTTTGAGTAGAGGTGTACCATTTTGCTGCACTCTATCCAAGAGGACTCCTCCTCAGGGTGGAATCAGAGCAGGAGGGTCATCAGCTAAGGCCAGATACAGTTTTAAGAGGAAGGTAACATACAAGCAAGAGAGAAGGGGAGTCTTCCCCAGCAACATTCAGATCTGCCTAACCACCCCTCCACACACCAGGGGTGGTGAGAGGCATAATTTCCAGGTAGGAACTATGGTCACTGTTAATATTTATTAAGCAGTTACCATGCGTGTGTGCTTGCTGCTCAGTAGAGTCCAACCCTTTGCAACCCCATGGACTGTAGCCTGCTAGGCTCCTCTGTCCATAGAATTTTACAGGCAAGAATACTGAAGGGGGTTGCCATGCCCTCCTCCAGGGGACCTTCCCAACCCAGGGATCGAACTCACGTCTCCTGCGTTGGCAAATGGAATCTTTACCATTAGCACCACCTGGGAAACCCAAGCACTTATAATATCCAGGTAAACATGCTTACTATTCCACACCTTCTCACAACAACCAAGAGAAGTGTCGTTATCCCAGTTTTGGAGATGAGAAAACTAAAGCTAACAGAAATAAAGATTTTTCTTTCCTAAAAGATTGGAGCCAGCAAGAGCTAGAGGTAAGATATGAACCCAGGCAATCAGATTCCAGAGGTTGTACTGGCTCTCACAAAATCTTTAGAATTAAATCCATGAAGCAGCTGTTACTACCCTCTTTTGACAGCTGAGCAAGCAAAGAGTTGAAGAGGTGAAATAATATCCTCAAATTAGTAGGTAACAGAGCCAGAAGCCCACCCTTCATCGAGGAGGTCAGCTTGCTAGAATCTCTGCCCACTGTAAAGGAAAGTACTTGAAAAGCTAAGGAAAATGTGCAAACCGAAACCTCGCTTTTCTCCAGAATTTGAGTTTATCCTTGCCCCAAGGGGAGAGTTAGTAAGTCTGTTCTCAGGCTGTTGTATCATGGGATCTGGAAAAGAAGAAAGGCTTGTGGTTCCTCAGAGGGCTCCACTCATACACCCTTTGATCTGTGCTAGCAAATTTTGTGAAAAACCTATGAAAAAATAATAGCCAGTTTTTATGTGGTGCTTACGATGTGCCAGTCCTTGTTCAAAGCAGTTATAAACATATTAACTAGCTAATCCTCTAAGCAATTTTATTAGGTCAATACTAGTGGTGTGCTCTGAAAATTTTAACAACCAGTTCCCAGGGGAAACATTTGCCCATGTGCCTGGTATAAACATTCCCTCCACCGCCAGTTTCACAATGCCAGTACAGGGCCCTGGACCTCAGAGTTCGGAAGAGATGCCCAGTAGCATGTCCTATCGCTGCCCCCAACCAGATGCAACACACAGAAATCGCCTCAAGGCCATATATAATAGTAAAATGAAGTCAAATGATTAGGACTTGATGAGTTTTGAGGTCTTATTGCTTTGGTTTTAATATAATTTAACTCCGTTTATAGAATTTAATTCTTAATAGTGGCTTTTTTTTTTTTAACAACCAGCTCACAACAGTCCTAATTCAACAGTTGGCCTTCATGCGCTTGCGCTGGCTTCAGCCTCTCTCTAGTCAGCACCGTTACTGTTATTTGGGGCGAAGAGGCACACACACACACAAAAAGGCCAATTTGCGCACAACTTGGAAATGGCAAAGCCAGAATTCAGCCTGGGCAGTCTGGCTCCATCATCATCTCACCAACTGCTTCTCTCGCAAAACCTGGGTGTCTTTCTGTCTAGACCAGCAACCCATAGGCCTTTTTTTCCTGCTTGCCTCCAGACAAACATCCACTGCCTCTGACCGATGACTCACAGAAGGGCTCCGGGTTTAAGTGGGGCTTCTTCCCAGGAGACAAGCTAAAGGCCTCCATCTGCCTGCACACCCAAGGGTCTCCGGCGCGGCGATGAGCTGCACAGGACCACACCTGGCCTTGCGCCGCATCCTGCCAGGCGGGCCGCTGCTCTCGAGGCTTGACTGCGCCTGCGTCCAACCGCACATCCATTATGGAAAGGAGGGTCCCTTAATGTAGCGCAAATTATAGCTGGAACACAAGCAAATTGCCGGCTTTTACTAGCACATAAACTGAGCGGAACCTCTGAGATGGATCCGCATTACCCTAAACGGCATCCATAATTCATACCTGCAGCAGCAATGCCTCCCTCTCGGAGGACCGGAGCCCATCTATTATTGATGGGCCCCTTGGAAGGCCGCGACAGAGTGTTTCTCATGCTCCAGCCATCTGCCGGCGTGGTCAATTCCTCAGGCGGCGGCAGCACATTTATTCATCAGAATCAACTCCCAATTAGTTTCCTAGCAGGACACCAGGGGGGATTTATTTGAGGAATCAAAGTGAGTGTTTCTAGAACAGTACCCCATTTCCACCCCCGCGACGCTAATCAATACACACAGAACCAGAGAGCAGTAGGCAAGCGTTCGTTTTCGCTCAGAAATGCTGCTACCTTTGGAAATCACGGGGAGCAACGCCAAAAAGCACTACTCATTTCTCCCGGCGGAGGGTCTGGATGGCTGGGGGCTTCTTGCCGTCTATGGGGAGGTCCCTGAATCTGGAGGTCCCAGAGCACAGATATCTACGTGATTTTTCCATCACCTAGACTTTATGAAGTGCCCATTATATTCTAAGTTCTTTGTAAAAGGCCTGGCAACAATTCTTTGAGATGGTTTACTTATTATCCCACCCACCTCCCTTTTTTATAGCGGGGAAACTGAGTTTAAATAACTCACCCAAGGACACACAGCTAGTAAGCGGCAGTGCTAAGATTTGAGCCCAGGAAAACTGATCCCAAAATCCAGGGGTTTAACCATTACTCCATGCTGCCACCTGGAGGAAGAGGGAAGGGAACCCACAAGTGATTTCCTGTGGGTCACAAATCCCTAGTGAAACTGGGACATTTAGCTACAATAGCACTACAATAAGGCTAACCAAAACCAACAGACTGGTTGAGTGTGGAGGTCAATGCTGGGTATGTGTGTGTTTAGTGTGCCTACTCTTTCAAGGTGTGATTTATTGTCTTATTGAATGCCTGATTTTTAAATGGCTAAATAAATTAATGGCTATTAATAAATAAATGGCTTTAAAAGACTAGATCCTTTAAGTGAGTCTCGGGGGAGGGGATATGGAGGATGAATTGAGTACCCAGAATTTAGAAGGCTGAGATCCACTGGACAAATAAAAAACCATTAGAGTTTAGAGCTGGAAGGAAAATAGTCATCAAACACTCAGGTCCATTAAACACCTGCCCAGGTACCAGGCTTTGTGTCTGGCTCTGGGGATATAAGAATCAATAAGATGTGGATTCTAATGTCCCCAACAGACTAATCAGGTAAATTAAATAGACAAGTAAATAACTGTAACATGTGGCAGAATAACACAGGGCTGGGTATAAACAAATCTCCCCACAACCATGCCTTCTCCTTCCCTCCGCATGGCAGGCTGAGCACAGGTGGAGGAAATCACACCATGGTGTGGTCTGGTGAGACTGCATGCTATTCAGGCCTCTCACCCTATCTGGCTATCCTTTTAAGTGTCCCTGGCCAGTTTCTAAAACCTCATGTCTTCCTTCTAGAAAATTGTGACCAGCAATAAGAAGAGCTTAAAGCTTCTACCACTTTACCAGCAAACTTCTCTACATCTGTGTCTCCCAACCTTCGTGTCTCATCTCCATCCTCTCCACCTGTGGACCACAGCACAGAGATGGTCCAGCTGGTGTGAGTTTCCTGATGGGCCCTGGGCCATGGAGCTGCCCCTGAACAGAAATTGAGATGGTGTCCAGAGCTGAGAGTGGAACAGAAAGGGGAGACTGTGGTGCCAAGGGGAGGGTTTGCATAACCATGGGAGAGCAACTTCAAGGTCCAAAGGAGTTGCCCAAATGAGAAAGACCTTCCAGCACATAAAACCAGGGATGGAAAACCCAAAGACAGACAAGCTGGCTGGTGGGTCAAGCAGGCTAGCGATTGTTTACAATACTTCAATGCCCCTGTCTCCCATGACCTATAGGAGAAAGTCCAAAAGGGGAAAGAGTGGTATGAAGGTAGGAAATGGAAATATCCCAAGAGCCCTAAATATTTCCCCACTACTTTTTTTAAAAAACTGCCAGATAGATTATAAATAGCAGTGACTGCAGATGGTGAGAAGCAATGAGAGTGAGGGGCTGCCATGTTGATTGTGTCTGGCCCGGCCTGCTCAGGAGGCCAGCACCCCATCATTCCCCAATAAATCAGCAGGTCATTTTTCACTGAACTGGAGCTCAATACTCCCATCGTTTTCTCCCCTAACCAGCCCCGAGATTGCTCTGTGCTCTTTATTACCTTTCAATGACTTAAGCCCCTGAACTGAATAACTTCATCAAGGTGTCAACCTAAACAGATTTTCCCCATAATGGCCCAACTCTCACAGGTTCTTAATGAAAAATATTGATTCCCAAGGATTAGTTGCAGATTTATATGTTGGGATGCTGATCTCTCTGTCACCTGGCACCTTATCAGGAGATGAAAGGACCTAGCTCCCCTTCGTGGTTTTAAAAAAGCAATCACTGGCTATGTCAGGGGGCAGCTTAGGTCCAGAAAAACAAATAAAATTCTGTGTCTGGATCCCATGGAATACTTAACAGATAGTGAAGGGAGTGGCAGGGCCTGGCACCCACACACCTGTCTCTCTTTCCTCATTAAGCATCTTCACTGGGTTCTGGGGGGACCAGGCATGGAGGAGCTGGGAACAGCCCTCTTGGTATGACTGATCTCGGGGACACAGTCTGGAGGCTAGAGTACACCCTGTCTGGGGCTGGAGACACTAACTGGAAGGAATTCAGCAGCTGCTGTCTCCAAATGGCATTCAGTCAGCATCAGCCTAAGTTGGCTCTGCCAACTCACACTGTTAAACTTGATTCTCAAGGGATGAAGTTGAGACTCTGGCACCTAAAACCTCAGAATCACTCCCATCACCCAGAGGTGGCTGAGATGACATGATTCATCCCTTATCTGTTTGATAAATATTTATGGAGGGTCTACGGTGTTCCAGGCACTGTGCAAGGCATTGGGGACACAGTGGTCAGCAGAGTCAGATATGGGTTCCTCCTCTCGTGGAAAAGGCCCCCCACAAAAAAAAACCCACATAAATAAATGTAAAACAGCAGCTGTAATGAGACAAGTTCCCACATAGGGATGAGGACAGGGCTGCAAGAGCCTGAAATGAGAGGCCCTACCTTGTGAGAGAGGTCAAGAGAGATTCTCCAAGGAAGTGATGGTCAAGGTAACACCAGAAGAATAGGGAGTGTTTTGGAAAAGAAGGGAGGCTGGGGAGTACTTGGGCAGAGAAATAGTGTCTGCATAACGCCTTTGGGGTCATTATCCTGAGAACAACAATAAGCCATTAAAGGATTTTAAGCAGGAGGGTGACCTGACCTGATCTTTACTTTACAAAGATCACTTTGGCTGCTCTGTGAAGAACAGATGGAAACAGCTTTGGAGCAAAAACAGAAGAAGAGGAAGGCTTAGGAGGGTGGTCTAGGCAAGAGACAAAGCAACGATGAAGATGGAGATGGAGAAAGTGGACAGAATGGAGGACATTTGGGAGGGGAAATCTACAGGCCTGATGCTGAATTGAATGTGGGACAGGGATAGGCTGAGGGGAAGGAGGAACAAGGATAATTCCCACAGTTCCTGACTGAGCCATTGCTTCTCTGAAATGATGGCTTCTCACTAGGGGCCCCCGTGAGGTTCCCTAATCACTGGAAAGCACTGCAGAGCAAAGTGCTTCATGAGCTTTTCTCTTCCTACAGCAGGGTGAGCAAACTGCTAACTGCTAAGTCACTTCAGTCATGGCCAACTCTGTGTGACCCCATAGACTGCAGCCCACCAGGCTTCCCCGTCCCTGGGATTCTCCAGGCAAGAACACTGGAGTGGGTTGCCATTGCCTTATCCAATGCATGAATGTGAAAAGTGAAAGGGAAGTCGCTCAGTCGTGTCTGACTCTTCATGACCCCATGGACCGCAGCCTACCAGGCTCCTCCATCCATGGGATTTTCCAGGAAAGAGTACTGGAGTGGGGTGCCATCGCCTTCTCCAAGGGTTAGCAAAAGTCTTCCGTAAACAGCCAGGTAGAAAATATGTGTAGCTCTGAAAGCCATCCTTTCTCTGTTATTCAGCTCTGCTGTTGTAAAGCAAAAGCAGCCACAGGCAACATGTAACAAATGGGTGTGGCTGTGTTCCAATAAAACTTTATTTACAAAAACAAAAGGCCAACAGGGTTGGCCTCTGCCCAAGAGAACCTGGATGAATGGGATGAATGTGAAAACTCAGCTGACCCCAGGATTTCCCAGTCTCAGTAAGCTGGAGTATTACATTGAAACAGGGCGTTCATTCCCAGGCCTGGAAACTTTGGACCTGCCCAGGAAAATGAAGCGGAACATTGAGAACTCTGAGGGCCCACGTCCCCAAAAAAGACTTCAGGTCAGGGGAAGACTCACAGAGCTGGGGCTGGGCTCATAAAATAGAACTTCAGCTTCTTCAGGCCTCCTCAGGGGCCCCCAACAACTTTCAGAGAGGAACCCAGGACAAGTCTTTCCCATACATATCCATCTGTATTTTTAACAGAATTTTTTTTTTTAAGCACCAGAAGGGTACATACATAAAAAACTAGTAAGCACTTATCTATATGCCTGGGAGTGGAAAGAGACTTTCACATGTATACATTTATATATCATTTTAGGTTTTGAACCATAGGAATAACATTACTCAAGCATTGTCTACTTGAAAAAATTCATAAGTATGTTTGTTCATAAAACACCCTCTGTTTCTATAATAGATAGAAATGTATCTAGTTGCCTACCGTCAGAATTTTTTAACTATTGAAAAATACTCATATTTATCTGAAAAATTACAACCTAAAACTAGGCCTGGGCCACAGCTTCGCGAACATCCCTGTAAAACTGGGCTGTAAGAATGAGAGGCACAGCCAGCTGCTGGGGTACAGGGCTGACTGCGTAACACAGGGGCTGCAGAGCCTCAGGTGACCAGGAACTCCTGGAGGATGAGGTGCTGTCCCACTCCCCCTGTGCCCTCCCCCATCCCTGGATTGAGCTGAATCGAGGACCAGCTGCTCTCCACTTCCCTGCTCCCACTCTGCCCTCTCACCTCCAGCCGTGGCTCCTCTACCCACCCTGTTCCTGGTGGCTCTGGTGGGCCGACTTGTGGCCCAGGCTCTGGACTGCCACGTGTGTGCCTACAGTGGGGAGAACTGCTTCAAGCCCATGTGCTGCCTGGCCGTGGTCACCTACGGCACAACTACACAGACTTACTACACCCCAGTCAGGATGAAGGTGAGCAAGCCTTGTGTGCCCAGCTGCTTTGAGACCATATACAATGGCTGCTCCAAGCTCATACGCACCACATCCTGCTGCCAGCACAACCTCTGTAATGGCTCTGGCCTCTTGGCTCCCTGGCCCCTGGCCCTGGTCCTCATACTCCTGGTCACCCTCGGGAGTCTGCTGTAAAGCCCTGTCGCACTGGCTGCAGATTCACTGGAGGGCAAAGCACAGAGCAGCATGGCCCCACCCTCTCCCACTGCACACCCCACCCACCCCTCCCCTCCCCAGACCTCCCCAGCCACACTCAGGACTACCTGCAAAAGGACTCTTGACCTCCCCCAGCCACCCTGGGGTCTGCTTCCAGGTCATGACCTGTTGTTTTTCTAAAGGCTGATGTAGGACCACAAAATAAATAGATAAAAATAAAATTAGGCATAGGGCAGATTTTAAGCACAGCTCCAATGTACACAGGACTGCAGATTATCCCGTGAAAGGTTAACAAAAGCACTGTTTTCCAGTTTGGTTCTCAGGTCTGCTGTCTCAGTTAGTAGACGTCTGCTTCCAATTTCTCCCCTTGTGTTTCCAACAGCTTCCTGTCTTCAGGTAAGAGCATCCACTTTTACTTAGGGAACTTACCCTGGTGCACTGAAGATTGTTGGCCAGGACTGACAATAAAGAGGTTGCTGTCCTTCTAGTGTTGGTCATGTGACCTAGGCTAAGCCAATCAGATTATTTCTCCCTGGACTACAGCTGGAGGTGGTCCTTGCAGAGAAAGAAAAATAGTGAAGATGCTTTGAGGGGTTTTCTGTTACTTCTTTTTGCCTACATCTTTGGGACAAATCTTTCAAAGATATGATTGTTTGACTTCTGTTTCTATTTTAATTGATTTCTTTTAGCCTAGGTTGGCCAAACTCCATTCTTGTGGCTTAATGCTGATGCTGATGCTGCTGCTAAGTTGCTTCAGTCGTGTCCGACTCTGTGTGACCCCATAGATGGCAGCCCACCAGGCTCCCCCGTCCCTGGGATTCTCAAGGCAAGAACACTGGAGTGGGTTGCCATTTCCTTCTCCAATGCATGCAAGTGAAAAGTCAAAGTGAAGTTGCTCAGTCATGTCCGACTCTTAGTGACCCCATGGACTGCAGCCCACCAGGCTCCTCTGTCCATGGGATTTTCCAGGCAAGAGTACTGGGGTGGGGTGCCATTGCCTTCTCCTAATATTGATGAGGATATCCTATTTAAAAATCTCCAATATCTCCCTGTGGCCTGCAATACAAAGGACAGGCAAGACATACAAGTCCCAACGACCACTAGTGTGGCACGTCCCCCCCATACCAGACACCCTCTGCTTCAGCACCACTAGAATTTCTGCTTTCTCCAAATGCATCCATATATAAATCAGTGCTGCATTCCCACTTTGTCACCTGGGGGAAAAAAAAAGTCCCTACTCACCATTTGAGGCAGCAGATGGTGGCAGATCAGGGTGCCAGTCCTGGTGTAGACAGGACTGTTGGCCAGCAGTTGCTTTTTGATAAGCCTTGCTCTCCAAATGTGAGATTAGCCAGGCTCTCTTCCCTTGAGAAACACATCAGAATCTATCAAGCTCTGAGACCCCCCTAAGCCCGTTTTGGAGATCCAAAATGATAGCACTGTGATTAGGAGAGCACTGAATTCAAGCGGTTCTGCCAGCCAACCTCTATTCCTTCAAGGTCTTGATTTTCTTGTCTGTAACATGAGGATATGAAGTCTATCTATATCTTAGAAAGAGTTTATTCATATATTTAACAAACACTCTGCACCAGACACTGTTCTGAATGCTTTACATATATTAATTCATTTAATACTCATAACAACACAATAAGGCAAATATTTTGCAGATGTGGAAACTGAGGCATAGAGAGGTTGAGTAACTCATCCAAGGTTGCAATGGCATGGGGATGAAATGGAAGATTGCATGGGAGTTGCTTAGCACAGAGCCCAGGAGATAATACATGGTTCATAAAATGATAGCTATTTGTTATGGACCAAATTGTGTATCCCCCTCTCTGAATTCATATGTTGAAATCTTAACCCCCAATGTGACTATATTTGGAGCTAGGGCATTTAAGAAGTAACTAAGGTCGATGGGGTCATAAGTGAAGGTTCCTAATTCAATATGACTGGTGTCCTTTGAATGAGAAAGAGAGACATCCCGGTGGGCATCTCAGAAAAAAGGCCATGTGAGGACATAGCGAGACAGCCATCTGCAACCCAAGGAGACAGGCCTCCAGAGAAACCAGACTTGTCAACAACTTGATCTTGGACCTCCAGTCTCCAGAACTGTGAGAGGTAAATTTCTCTTGTTTAAGCCACCTAATCTGCTGTGTTTTATTATGGGAGCCCTAGTGGACGGACACACTACTGAAGAAGAACCCACCTTGTGGTGGAAATCACAGCTGCATTTTCAATCTTAATCCAACATTACCTCTGGGTGTAATCTCCTTCAGAGTGTCCCTGTCCCACCCAGGACAGAGTAAAACATCCTTCGCAAGACATATACATGAGCGTTAAGTCGCTTCAGTCATGTCCAGCTCTTTGCGATCCTGTGGACCGTAGCCCCCCAGGCTCCTCTGTCCATGGGATTCTCCATGGGTTGCCATGCCCTCCTCCAAGGGATCTTCCTGACCCAGGAATCAAACTTGCATCTCTTACGTCTCCTGCATTGGCAGGCGGGTTCTTTACCACTAGCGCCACCTGGAAGCCCACATGATATATACTGCCCTTGAAAATATCCAGATTCATCTGTCACCCATCCACTCTTACTCTCCATTCAACCACAACAAACTTCACACTTCCCTGAACATGGCAGACCCTTGTATATTGCCACCTTGTCTGTCCTCTTCCCCTCATGCTTTCACCCATCCCCCTTTGCTGGCAAACTCCTATGCATGCTGCAAGACCCAGCCTCAGTATTCCCTCTGAAGCTTTCATCGAACTTCTCAGGCAGAGTTGGATGTTTCCATTCCTGTGCTGCTACCATGCCTTGTACATGTGCTGTGCTGTGCTTAGTCGCTCAGTCATGTCCTACTCTTTGTGACCCCATGAACTGTAGCCCGCCAGGCTCCTCTGTCCATGGGGGTTCTCCAGACAAGAATACTGGAGTGTGTAGCCTTTTCCTTCTACAGGGAATCTTCTTGACCCTGGAACTAAACCAGGGTCTCCTTCATTGCAGGAGGATTCTTTACCAGCTGAGCTTCCAGGGAAGCCCTACCTTGTACATAGTTCTGTTGTATTACAATTGTTTTATCTCATGTCTCTCTCTATCATTAGAATTTTGAACCCCTTGAGGTCTTATGTGTCTCTGGCATAGTGCCTGACACAGGGTAGATGTTCAGTAGATGTCTAATGATGCAATAAATGAAAGGGCACCTGAATCCAGGTTAGTTTATTCTCCTTCCCATGAAAAGCTATAAAGCCAATCTTGATCCATCTCAAATAAGACTACTGCTGGGAATGTTCTAAGAAATTCTTCGGGATTAAAGAGAGTAGACATCTGTCTAAGGAATTTTATGAAAAACTCATTCTCAAGCTCTTTCTTTTGGCTTCCTTGGTGGTACATCCTTACCTAACTTTGGTCCCCACAAGACTGTCACGGTGGCATATATAGCCTCTAAGAGAGTCCCCAGTGTTATTCATGCCCTCTTTTTATCCCTTCCCTTTGAGTGTGGGTTGGATTTACTAACTGACTTCTTACAAATAGAATGCAGAAGTGATGCCATGACACATCTGAGATACAGCTATAAAAAGACTCTACTAGGCATATACCCTGAGAAAACCAAAATTGAAAAAGACACGTGTACCCCAGTCTTCATTGCAGCACTATTTACAATAGAGAGAACACAGAAGCAACCTAAATGTCCATCAACAGATTAATGAATAAAGAAGCTGTGTTACATATATACAAGGGAGTATTAGTCAGCCATAGAAAGGAATGCATTCAAGTTAGTTCTAATGAGGTGGATGAACCTAGAGCATATTATACAGACAGAAGTAAATCAGAAAGAGAAAAACAAATATCTTATACTAATGCATATATATGCAATCTAGAAAGATGATACTGATGAAATTATTTGCAGGGCAGCAGTGGAGACACTGCTTCCCTTGTAGCTCAGTTGGTAAAGAATCTGCCTGCAGTGCAGGAGACCCGGGTTCGATCCCTGGGTTGGGAAGATCCCCTGGAGAAGGAAATGGCGACCCACTTCAGTATCCTTGCCTGGAAAATCTCATGGGCAGAGGAGCCTGGTGGGCTGCAGTCCATGGGGTCAGAAAGAGTCGGGCACCACTGAGCGACTAATTCTTAGTGGAGACACAGACACAGAGAACAGACTTATGGACAGGTTGTAGGGGGAAGAAGGAGAGGGTGGGATGTATGGAGAAAATAACAAGGAAACATACTATCATATGAAAAAATAGATAGCCAATGGGAATTTGCTGTATGACTCTGAGAACTCAAACTGGAGCTCTGTAACAACCTAGAAGGGTGGGATGGGGAGGGAGATGGGAGGGAGATTCAAGAGGGAGGGGATTTGTGTATACCTATGGCTGATTCCTGTTGATGTTTGGCAGAAACCAGCACAATTCTATAAAGCAATTATCCATCAATTACAAAATAAATTAATTTAAAAAAAATTTTTAAGCTATAAAAGTACTGAGGCTTCCATCTTGGGCACTCCATCTTGCTCTCTCTTGGATCACTTGCCCTGGGGAAAGCCAGCTGCCATGTCACATGGCATTCTATGGAGAAACCCACATGCCAAGGAACTGAGGCTAGCCAGCAACCACATAAGTGAGTTTGGAAGCAGATACACATTCCCTACCAGTCTAGCCTTCAGATGATAATAAAGCCCAAGCCAATAGCCTGTTTGCAGGCTCATAAGAGACTTATTCCTGATCCACAGATGCTGTGGGGTCAATGTTGTGTTAACTTGATACACTTTGAGATAATTTGTTGTACACCAATAGATAATGAATACAGCCACCAAACAGACCCTCCCACAAGGACAAGTGCAAATAAGATATCCTTTCTCTTGCTTTTCATTCCAGGATTTGGATCCCTAGGTTTAGGGCTTGATAAGACATATATTTTTATATTGGCATCATTTTCCCCACCATCATCACTATCTTCATCATCACCATCATCATCTCTGAGAGCTACTGATGTGCTATGTCCTAGTACTGCACTTAGTGGTTGACACGCATCATCTTTCTTAAATCCTTGCAGTGACTTTGTGAGTTGGACTTATAAAGGGACTTTGGTTGAAGAAACAAAAACTGCAGGTAATTCAAGACATAGGTGATTTACTGAGAGGAAATGGGGATTGGACCCTCTAAGGTAGCCTCCAGACTATACCCAGGCCTTGAAGTAGGCAGGAACAAAAACACCTCCACAGGTTAGGAAAGAGGAAGCTCAACCAAGATAGGATAGCCTGATGTTTAAAGGCATGGTCTCTGAAATCAGATTTCCTGGTTCAAACCATAGCCTTGCTACATAGTGTTTTTGAGGTTGGGCAGTTTACTTAGAACCAATCACTTCTAGATGTACAAGCTGGATTTAGAAAAGGCAGAGGAACCAGAGATGAAATTCCCAATATCTGCTGGACCATAGAAAAATAAAAAGAATTTTTTAAAAAATCTACTTCTGCTTCACTGACTATGCCAAAGCCTTTCACAGTGTGGATCACAGCAAACTGTGGAAAATTCTTTAAGAGATATGAATACCAGACCACCTTACCTGTCTCCTAAGACCTATATGCAGGACAAGAAGCAACAGCTAGAACTGAACATGGAACAACAGACCGGTTCAAAATTGGGAAAGGAGTACATCAAGAGCTGTCACCCTGTTGTTTAACTTATATGCAGAGTACCTCATATGAAGTGCTGGGCTGGATGAAGCATGAGCTGGAATCAAGAATGCCAGGAGAAATATCAACCTCAGATTTGCAGATGATACCACCCTAATGCAGAAAGTGAAGAAGAACTAAACAGCCTCTTGATGAAGATGAAAGAGAGAGTGAAAAAGCTGGCTTAAAACTCAACATTCTAAAAACAAAGATCATGACATCTGGTCCCATCACTTCATGGCAAATAGACTGGGGGGAAAGTGGAAACAGTGACAGATTTTTATTTTCTTGGGCTCCAAAATCACTGCAGATGGTGACTGCAGCCATGAAATTAAAAGAGTCTTGCCCCTTGGGGAAAAAGCTATGACAAACCTAGACAGCATATTACAAAGCAGAGACATTACTTGCCGACAAGGGTCCATATAGTCCAAGCTATGGTTTTACCAGTAGTCATGTATGGATGTGAGAGTTGGAACCATAAAGAAGGCTGAGCACTGAGGAATTGATGCTTTCAAATTGTGGTGCTGGAGAAGACTTTTGAGAGTGCTTTTTGGACAGCAAGGAGATCCAACTTGTTAATCCTAAAGGAAATCAACCCTGAATATTCATTGGAAGGACTATGCTGAAGTTGAATCTCCAATCCTTCACCTGATGTGAAGAGCTAATTCATTGGAAAAGACCCTGATGCTGGGAAAGATTGAGGGCAAGAGGAGAAGGGGGCAACAGAGGAAGAGATGGTTGGATGGCATCACCGACTCAATGGACATGAGTTTGAGCAAACTCAGGGAGATAATGAAGGACAGGGAAGCCTGGCATGCTGCAGTTCATGGAGTCACAAGGAGTTAGACATGACTTAGTGACTGAACAACCACAACAAAGTTACTTAGACTCTGCCTGCTTTGGTTTTCCCAACTATAAAATGAGGACAATAGTAGTCTGTGTCTTACAGCTTTGGGGTAAGCATTTATGAGTTTATATAATTAGTGTTTAGGATAATGCCAGGCACTTAGTAGGGCTTCCCAGATGGTGGTAGTAAAAAAGAACCCGCCTGCCAGTGCAAGAGATTTAAAAGACACAGGTTCAATCCCTGGATCAGGAAGGTCCCCTAGAGGAGGGCGTAGCAACCCAGTCCAGTATTCCCACCTGGAGAATCCCCATGGACAGAGGAGCCTGGTAGGCTACAATCCATAGGGTCGCAAAGAGTCAGATATGACTGAAGCAACTTAACACTTACACATGGGCTACATTAAATGCTACATGGATTGCTCATTCTTATTATTCAGAGTCTTATGGAATGAGTCTGGGTAGGAAACTATCATTAAAGCTGAATGTAATTGCATACCATTCAGTTAGTTGGTCTTGCTTCTCAGGGTTCAAATCCTTGATAGAAAGCATCAGAGGATCCCAGCTTGGTTCCTGTGCCCACGCTATTACTGTCCCACAAACATTTATCAAATGGGAGAAAGATTATTCCTCAAAAGAAAAAATCAGTTCAGTTCAGTTCAGTAGCTCAGTCGTGTCTGACTCTTCACGACCCCATGAACTGCAGCATGGCAGGCCTCCCTGTCCATCACCAACTCCTGGAGTCCATCCAAACCAATGTTCATTGAGTTGGTGATGCCATCCAACCATCTCATCCTCTGTCATCCCCTTCTCCTCCTGCCCTCAATCTTTCCCAGCATCGGGGTCTTTTCAAATGAGTCAGTTCTTCACATCAGGTGGCCAAAGTACTGAAGTTTAAACCTGCACATAAATGGTCAAATGATTTTCAACAAAGGACCAAAGTAATTTAGAGAGGAAAGGATAATTTTGTAACAAATGATGCAAGAACAATTGAGTATTCTTATGTTAGAAAATGAACTTAGGCCCTTACCTCACACTACACACAAACATTAACTCAAAATGGATCATAATCTAAATATAAGAGCCAAAATTTCTAGCAGAAAATATGAGAGAGTTTTGTGACCTTGGGCTAGACAAACATTTCTTAGATATGACATTAAAAGTACAATCCATAAAAGAAAAAATTGACAAATTATACTTCATCAACATTTTAAACTTTTGCTCTTTAAAGGATAACACTAAGAAAAATTAAAAGGTAAGCCACAGGCTGAAAGACAATGTTTGCAAAACACATGTCTGAAAAAGGACTTGTACCCAGAAAAACAAATGCTTATGATTCAGTGGGAAGAAGATAGTCCAATTTTTTTTTTTAATGGGCAAAAGATTTAAATGAACCCTTCACCAAAAAAGATATACCAATGGATAATCAGTGTATGAAAATGTGCTCAACACCATTAGCCATGACAGAGATGGAAATTTAAATCACAACACACACTTTAGAATAGTTAAGTAAAAAAGACTGACAAATCAAGTGCTAGTGAGAATGTACAAAGCAACTGCAATTTTCATGTTGATGGTGGAAATGTTAAATGGTATAACTACTTCAGAAAATAATTTGATAGCTTCCTAAAAAGTTACTTACCATACAACCCAGCAATTCTACTCCTAGATGTCTATTCAAGAGAGATGAAAATACGTGTCCACACAAAGACACCCATACAATTGTTCAGAGCAATTCATAACAGCCAAAAACTACACAATCCAAATTACTTTTTAACAGGTAAACAAAATGTGATTTTTCCATACTAGCAATAAAAGAAAACAAACTATTGCTAAGCAGTGACACAGATCTCAAAAAGAGTGTGCTAAGTGAAAGAAGTCAAACTCATAGGCCACATACCGTATGATTCTATTTACATGAAACTTCTAGAAGAGAGATGGAAAATACATCCATAGTTGCCTTGAACAGGAGGTGGGAGCTGGAATCGACTATAAATGGGCGCGAGGCTCTTTCTTGCCGACCAGTCTCTGTCTCTCCATACAGAGCTCTTATTCAGACCTCACGTTGCCCTTCATGCTCCGACTGCCTCCCCGTTTCTTCCTCCCCATCAGACTATTTATGCCAGAAACAACAAATTTCCTGCAAGCAGCTAACGTCAGTGGTCCTCGCATTCCTTTGGGGGTGGGGGGGAGCTGCAAATCTGGTTGGGATTCAAGAAAACCCAGGCAGCTGGACTTATACATCCTCCTGAATCATAACCATCGGTCAGGGTTCCCTGGAAAAATCTGGATGCCTAAGAGGAACACTCATAACCAACATGACTTCTCCATGGCTGAGGTGTCTGCTTGACCTGCTGCCAGGGCCATTTGAAATGGTGGTGAACATCTCTATGAAACCCCAGGTCTTCGGTTGTAAAGAAGAAATTATTTGGAAAAGCTTCCTTGAATCATTGTCATAGAGTGGATTAGACCATTCTTAACTTCTACATCGAATATTCTGCCAGAGGAAAGAATGTGCTGAGATGGAAAAGCAATTGAGTGGATTCCCATGGAGGCATTTTTAATGGCATCTTTTTAAAAGGACAATGTAATGAGATCAAGCCCTGAGCCTTTGGCATGAGAGCACTGACTCCAAGACCCTAGACTACCAGAGAATTAACCCTGCTGCTGCTAAGTCACATCAGTCGTGTCTGACTCTGTGTGTCCCCATAGACAGCAGCCCACCAGGCTCCCGTCCCTGGGATTCTCCAGGCAAGAACACTGGAGTGGGTTGCCATTTCCTTCTCCAATGCATGAAAGTGAAAAGTGAAAGTGAAGTCGCTTAGTCGTGTCCAGCTCTTCACGACCCCATGGACTGCAGCCTACCAGGCTCCTCTGTCCATAGGATTTCCCAGGCAAGAGTATTGGAGTGGGTTGCCATTGCCTTCTCCAGAATTAACCCTAGGGAGTATCAAATAGTGAGAACTCACACAAAGGAAATCACTTAAATATAAGACCTCCAACCCAACAACCAGTAGCACCCTGTGCATCATCCAACCACCAGCAGCACCCTGTTCAGGACGCCTCATCTAAACAACAAACAGAACAAAAATACAAACCCAATCATCAGCAGACAGGATTACCACCTCACTCAGCCTTTCCCATCAGAGGAAAAACAAACAAACAAAAACTCAGCACAAATATCACCCTATATGAAGCTTACACAAACCACTGGACCAAACTTCAGAGGGCAGAAACCAAAAGGAAGAAAGAACTCAACCTTGAAGACTGGGAAAAGGAGACTTCAAACACAGTAAGTTAAAAAAAGAAAAAGAAAAGAAAATTCAGAGAAATACTACACAAATAAAGGAACAAACTAGAAACACAGAAGTCCAAATAAATGAAGAGGAAATAGGCAAACTACATGAAAAAGAATTCAGAATAATGATAGTAAAGATGATCAAAAACCTTGAAAACAAAATGGAGAAAATGCAAGAATCAATTAACAAAGACCTAGAAGAATTAAAGAATAAACACGCAGATACAAACAACACAATTGCTGAAATTAAAAAATTCAACATGAGGAATCAATAGCAGAATATCTGAAGCAGAAGAACGAATCAGTGAGCTGGAAGATAAAGTGGTGGAAATAATTTCTGAAGAGCATAATACAAGTAAACAGAATGAAAAGAACTGAAGATAGTCTCAGAAACCTCTGGAACAATATCAAACACACCAACATTCAAATTATAGGGGTCACAGAAGAAGAAGAGAAAGAGAAAGGGTATGAGAAATTTTTTGAAGAGGTTATAGTTGAAAATTTCCCCAACATGAAAAAGGAAATAGTCAATCAGGTCCAAGAGGCACAAAGAATCCCATACAGAGTAAACCCAAGGAGAAACACGCCAAGACACACACTAATCAAACTAATAAAGAATAAATACAAAGAAAGAATATTAAAAGCAGCAAAGGAGAAGCAACAAGTAACATAAAAGGGAAACCCCATATGCTTAACAGCTGATCTTTCAGCAGAAACTCTGAAGGGCAGAAGGGAATGGCTGAATATATTTAAAGTACTGAAAAGGAAAAATCTACAACCAAGATTACTGTACCCAGCTAGAATCTCATTCAAAATTGATGGAGAAATAAAAAGCTTTTCGGACAACAAAAAGTTAAGAGAAGTCAGTACCACCAAACCAGCTTTACACCAAATGTTCAGTTCAGTCGCTCAGTCATGTCCAACTCTTTGCAACCCCATGAATCACAGCACACCAGGCCTCCCTGTCCATCACCAACTCCCGGAGTTCATTCAGACTCACGTCCATTGAGTCAGTGATGCCATCCAGCCATCTCATCCTCTCTCATCCCCTTCTCCTCCTGCCCCCAATCCCTCCCAGCATCACAGTCTTTTCCAATGAGTCAACTCTTCTCATGAGGTGGCCAAAGTACTGGAGTTTCAGCTTCAGCATCATTCCTTCCAAGGAAATCCCAGGGATGATCTCCTTCAGAATGGACTGGTTGGATCTCCTTGCAGTTCAAGGGACTCTCAAGAGTCTTCTCCAACAGCACAGTTCAAAAGCATCAATTCTTCGGCGCTCAGCCTTCTTCACAGTCCAACTCTCACATCCATACATGACCACTGGAAAAACCATAGCCTTGACTAGACTGATCTTTGTTGGCAAAGTAATGTCTCTCCTTTTCAATACGCTATCTAGGTTGGTCATAACTTTCTTTCCACGGAGTAAGTCTTTTAATTTCATGGCTGCAATCACCATGTGCAGTGATTTTGGAGCCCAAACAATAAAGTCTGACACTCTTTCCCCATCTATTTCCCATGAAGTGATGGGACCAGATGCCATGATCTTTGTTTTCTGAATGTTGAGCTTTAAGCCAACTTTTTCACTCTCCACTTTCACTTTCATCAAGAGGCTTTCACTTTCTGCCATAAGGGTGGTGTCATCTGCATATCTGAGGTTATTGATATTTCTCCCGGCAATCTTGATTCCAGCTTGTGTTTCTTCCAGCCCAGCATTCCTCATGATGTACTCTGCATATAAGTTAAATAAGCAGGGTGACAATATACAACCCTGACGTACTTCTTTTCCTATTTGGAACCAGTCTGTTGTTCCATGTCCAGTTCTAACTGTTGCTTCCTGACCTACATATAGGTTATTCAAGAGGCAGGTCAGGTGGTCTGGTATTCCCATCTCTTTCAGAATTCTTGATGTTAAAGGGACTTAAATAGTGAATAAATACAAGAGAAGAAAAAAAAGATCTACAGAATCAACCCCAAACAATTAATAAAATGGCACTAGGAACATATATATCAATAATTACTTTAAATGTAAATGGACTAAATGCTCCAACCAGAAGACACAGACTGGCTGAATGGATACAAAAACAAGACCCATATATGTGCTGGCTACAAGATATCCACTTCAGACCTGAAGACACATATAGACTGAAAAAAGTAAGGCTCAAAATTCTCCAAGCCAGGCTTCAGCAATATGTGAACCATGAAATTCCTGATGTTCAAGCTGGTTTTAGAAAAGGCAGAGGAACCAGAGATCAAATTGCCAACATCTGCTGGATCCTGGAAAAAGCAAGAGAGTTCCAGAAAAACATCTATTTCTGCTTTATTGACTATACCAAAGCCTTTGACTGTGTGGATCACAATAAACTGTGGAAAATTCTGAGAGAGATGGGAATACCAGACCACCTGACCTGCCTCTTGAGAAACCTGTATGCAGGTCAGGAAGCAACAGTTAGAACTGGACATGGAACAACAGACTGGTTCCAAATAGGAAAAGGAGTGTGTCAAGGCTGTTTATTGTCACCCTGCTTATTTAACTTATATGCAGTGTACATCATGAGAAACGCTGGACTGGAGGAAACACAAGCTGGAATCAAGATTGCCGGGAGAAATATCAATAACCTCAGATATGCAGATGACACCACCCTTATGGCAGAAAGTGAAAGCCTCTTGATGAAAGTGCAAGAGGAGAGTGAAAAAGTTGGCTTCAAGCTCAACATTCATAAAACAAAGATCATGGCATCTGGTCCCATCACTTCATGGGAAATAGATGGGGAAACAGTGGAAACAGTTTTTATTTTGGGGGGCTCTGAAATCACTGCAGATGGTGATTGCAGCCATGAAATTAAAAGATGCTTACTCCTTGGAAGAAAAGTTATGACCAACCTAGATAGTATATTCAAAAGCAGAGATATTACCTTGCCGACTAAAGTCCATCTAGTCAAGGCTATGGTTTTTCCAGTGGTCATGTATGGATGTGAGAGCTGGACTGTGAAGAAAACTGAGTGCTGAAGAATTGATGCTTTTGAATTGTGGTGTTGGAGAAGACTCTTGAGAGTCCCTTGGACTGCAAGGAGATCCAATCAGTCCATTCTGAAGGAGATCGGCCCTGGGATTTCTTTGGAAGGAATGATGCTGAAACTGAAACTCCAGTACTTTGGCCACCTCATGCGAAGAGTTGACTCATTGAAAAAGACTGTGATGCTGGGAGGGATTGGGGGCAGGAGGAGAAGGGGATGAGAGAGGATGAGTTGGCTGGATGGCATCACTGACTCAATGGACATGAGTCTAAATGAACTCCGGGAGTTGGTGATGGACAGGGAGGCCTGGCGTGCTGAGATTCATGGGGTCGCAAAGAGTCGGACACGACTGAGTGACTAAACTGAACTGAACCAAAAGGATGGAAAAATATATTCCATGCAAATGGGAAGCAAAAGAAAGCTTGAGTAGCAATCCTCATATCTGACAAAATATACCTTAAAATAAAGAATATTACAAGAGATAAGGAAGGACACTACATAATGATCAAGGGATTAATCCAAGAGGAAGACAGAACAATTGTCAATATCTATGCACCCAACATTGGAGAAGGCAATGGCACCCCCACTCCAGTACTCTTGCCTGGAAAATCCCATGGACGGAGGAGCCTGGTGGGCTGCCGTCTATGGGGTTGCAGAGTCAGACACGGTTGAGCGACTTCACTTTCACTTTTCATTTTCATGCATTGGAGAAGGAAATGGCAACCCACTCCAGTGTTCTTGCCTGGAGCATCCCAGGGATTGGGGAGCCTGGCGGGCTGCCGTCTACGGGGTCGCATAGAGTCGGACACGACTGAAGCGACTTAGCAGCAGTAGCAGCAGCATGCACCCAACATAGGAGCACCTCAATACATAAGACAAACACTAACAGACATAAAAGGAGAAACTGATAGTAACACAATAATAGTAGGAGACTTTAACACCCCACTCACACCAATAGACAGATCATCAAAACAGAATAGTAATGAGGAAACAAAGTCTTAAATCATACATTAGATGAGATGGATCTCATTGATATCTTCAGGACATTCCATCCAAATGCAGAAAAATACACCTTCTTCTCAAGTGCATGTGGAACATTGTCCAGGATAGACCACATCTTGATAGGTCACAAATCAAACCTCAGTAAATTTATGAAAATTGCAATTGTATCAAGCATCTTCTCTGATAACAATGCTATAAGACTAGATATAAATTACAAGAAAAAAAAACAAGAAACACAAACACATGGAGATTAAACAACATGTTTCTAAATAACCAACAGGTTACTGAAGAAGTCAAAAGGGAAATAAAAAAATTTCTAGAAACAAACAACGATGAAAATACAACAACTCAAAACCCATGGGATGCAGCAAAAGCAGTTCTAAGAGGGAAGTTTTTAGCAATACAATCCTACCTCAAGAAACAAGACAAACATCGAATAGACAACCTAAGTTTACACCTAAAATAGCTGGAAAAAGAAGAACAAAAAAAATTAATAGAAGGAAATAATTCATAAAGATCTGAGCATAAATAAATGAAAAAAGAAATGAAAGAAACAATAGTAAAGATTAATAAAACTAAAAGCTGGTTCCTTGTGAAGATAAACAAAATTGACAAGCCTTTAGCCAGACTCATCAAGAAAAAAATAGAGAAGAATCAAATCAACAAAGTTAGTGGAGGAGTGAAAAAGGAGAGGTTACAACAGACAAGGCAGAAATACAAAGGATTAAAAGAGACTATTATGAACAACTATATGGCAATAAAATGGATAACCTGAAAGAAATGGACAGATTCTTAGAAAAGCTCAATATTCCAAGACAGAACCAGGAAGAATTAGAAATTATGAACAACCCAATTATAAGCACTGAAATTGAAGCTGTGATCAAAAATCTCCCCAAAAAACAAAAGCCCAGGACCAGATGGCTTCACAGGAAAATTCCATCAAACATTTAGAGAAGAGCTAAAGCCTATCCTTCTAAAACTCTTCCAAAAAATTGCAAAGGAAGGAACACTTCCAAACTCATTCTACGAGGCCACCATCACCCTGATACCAAAACCAGACAAAGACAACACAAAAAAAGAAAACTACAGACCAATATTACTGATGAACATAGATGCAAAAATCCTCAACAGAATTTTAGCAAACAGAATTCAGCAACACATCAAAAAGCTCATACACCATGATCAAGTTGGGTTTATTCTAGGAATGCAAGGACTCTTCAATATATGCAAATCAATCAATGTGATACACCATATTAACAAATTGAAAGGTAAAAACCATATGATAATCTCAATAGATGCAGAAAAATCCTTTGACAAAATTCAGCACCGATTTATGATTGAAACTCTTCCAAAAATGGGCATAGAAGGAACCTACCTCAACATAGTAAAGGCCATATAGCAAACATTATTCTCAATGGTGAAAAACTGAAAGCATTCCCCCTAAAATCAGGAACAAGACAAGGATGTCCACTTTTACCACTATTGTTGAACATAGTTCTGGAAGTCCTAGCTACAGCAATCAGAGAAGAAAAAGAAATAAAAGAATCCAGATCGGTAAAGAAGTAAAGCTCTCACTCTTTGCAGATGACATGATACTGTACATAGAAAACCCTAAAGATAGTGTCAGAAAATTACTAGAGCTACTCAGTGAATTTAGCAAAGTTGCAGGATACAAAATCAATACACAGAAATCACTTGCAATTCTATTTAATAACAATGAAAAATCAGAATGAGAAATTAAGAAATCAATCCCATTCACCACTGCAACAAAAAGAATTAAATGTTTAGGAATAAACTTACCTAAGAAGACAAAAGAACTTCATAGAAAATTATAAGACACTAATGAAAGAAATCAAAGATGACATAAAGAGATGGAGAGATATTCCATGTTCCTGGGTAGGAAGAATCAATATTGTGAAAATGATTATACTACCAAATGCAATCTACAGATTCAATGCTGCTACTGCTGCTAAGTCACTTCAGTCAGTCTGACTCTGTGCGACCCCATAGACGGCAGCCCACCAGGCTCCCCCATCCCTGGGATTCTCCAGGCAAGAATACTGGAGTGGGCTGCCATTTCCTTCTTCAGTGCATGAAAGTGAAAAGTCAAAGTATAGTCACTCAGTCATGTTCAACTCTTAGCGACCCCATGGACTGCAGCCTACCAGGCTCCTCCATGCATGGGATTTTCCAGGCAAGAGTACTGGAGTGGGGTGCCATTTTACTAATGGCATTTTTCACAGAACTAGAACAAGAATTTTCACAATTCATATGGAAAAAGACCCCAAATAGCCAAAGCAGTCCTGAGAAAAAAGAATAGAGCTGAAGGAATCAACCTTCCTGATTTCAGATTATACTACAAAGCTACAGTCATCAAGACAGTATGGTACTGACACAAAAACAGAAACATAGACCAATGGAACAAGATAGAAAGCCCAGAAATAAACCCATGCACCTACGGGTACCTTATTTTCAACAAAGGAGGCAAGAATTACAATGGAGCAAAGACAGCCTTTTCAATAAATGGTGCTGGGAAAACTGGACAGCTACATGTAAAAGAATGAAATTAGAACACTTCCTAACACCATACACAAATATAAACTAAAAATGGATTAAAGACCAAAATGTAAGACCAGAAACTATAAAACTCTTAGAGGAAAACATAAGCAGAACACTTAATGACATAAATCAAAGCAAGATCCTCTATGACACACCTCTTAGAATAACGGGAATAAAAGGAAACAAATGGGACCTCATTAAACTTAAAAGCTTTTTCACAGCAAAGGAAACTATACGCAAGGTGAAAAGACAACCCTCAGAACTGGAGGAAAGAGTAGCAAGTGAAACAACTGACAAAGGATTAATTTCCAAAATATACAAGGAGCTCATAGAACTCAATGCCAGAAAAACAAACAACCCAATCATAAAAGAAGTTATGGTACATATACACGAAGGAATATTACTCAGCCATAAAAGGGAATACATTTGAGTCAGTTCTGATGAGGTGGATGAACCTAGAACCTATTATACAGAGTGAAGTGAGTCAGAATGAGAAAGATAAATATCATATTCTAACGCATATATACAGAATCTAGAAAAATGGTACTGAAGAATTCATTTACAGGAGGTCAATGGAGGAACCAGAGATCAAATTGCCAACATCCGCTGGATCATCGAAAAAGCAAGAGAGTTCCAGAAAAACATCTATTTCTGCTTTATTGACTATACCAAAGCCTTTGACTGTGTGGATCATAATAAACTGGAAAATTCTGAATGAGATGGGAATACCAGACCACCTGACCTGCCTCTTGAGAAATCTGTATGCAGGTCAGGAAGCAACAGTTAGAACTGGACATGGAACAACAGACTGGTTGCAAATAGGAAAAGGAGTATGTCAAGGCTATATATTGTCACCTGGCTTATTTAACTTATATGCAGAGTACATCGTGAGAAACACTGGGCTGAATGAAGCACAAGCTGGAATTAAGATTGCCAGGAGAAATATCAATAACCTCAGATATGCAGATGACACCATCCTTATGGCAGAAAGTGAAGAAGAACTAAAGAGCCTCTTGATGAAAGTGAAAGAGGAGAGTGAAAAGTTGACTTAAAACTCATTCAGAAAACAAAGATCATGGTATCTGGTCCCATCACTTCATGGGAAATAGATGGGGAAACAGTGGCCGACTTTATTTTGGGGGGCTCCAAAATCACTGCAGATGGTGACTGCAACCATGAAATTAAAAGACGCTTACTCCTTGGAAGGAGAGTTACAACAAGTCTCAGTTCAGTTCAGTTCAGTCGCTCAGTCATGTCCGACTCTTTACGACCCCATGAATCGCAGCACACCAGGCCTCCCTGTCCAGCGCCAACTCCCGGAGTTCACCCAAACTCTTGTCCATCAAATCGGTGATGCCATCCAGCCATCTCATCCTCTGTCATCCCCTTCTCCTCCTGCCCCCAATCCCTCCCAGCATCACAGTCTTTTCCAATGAGTCAACTCTTCGCATGAGGTGGCCAAAGTACTGGAGTTTCAGCTTTAGCATCATTCCTTCCAAAGAACACCCAGGACTAGACAGCATATTAAAAAGCAGAGATATTACTTTGCCAACAAATGTCCATCTCATCAAGGCTATGGTTTTTCCAGTAGTCATGTGTGGATGTGAGGGTTGGACTATAAAGAAAGCTGAGTGCTGAAGAACTGATGCTTTTGAACCGTGGTGTTGGAGAAGCCTCTTGAGAGTTCCTTGGACTGCAAGGAGATCAAACCAGTCAATACTAAAGGATATCAGTCCTGATTGTTCATTAGAAGGACTGATGCTGAAGCTCCAATACTTTGGTCACCTGATGCGAAGAGCTAACTCATTTGAAAAGACCCTGATGCTGGGAACAATTGAAGGCAGGAGAAGGGGATGACAGAGGATGAGATGGTTGGATGACATCACCAACTTAACAGACATGAGTTTGAGTAAACTCAGGGAGTTGGTGATGGACAGGGAGGCCTACTGTGCTGTGGTCCATGGGGTCACAAAGAGTTGGACACGACTGAGCAACTGAACTGAATGGAGAAGCAGACATAGAAAATAGACTTATAGACATGGGGAGAGGAGAGGAGAGGAGAGGGTGAGATGTACGGAAAAGGTAACATGGAAACTTACATTACCATATGTAAAATAGATAGCCAATGGGAATTTGCTGTATGGCTCAGGAAACTCAAACAGAGACTCTGTATCAATCTAGAGGGATGGGATGGGGTGGGAGATGGGAGCGAGGTTCGAAAGAGACTGGATATATGTATACCTATGGCTGATTCATGTTGAGGAAAACAACAAGATTCTGAAAGCAATTATCCTTCAATAAAAAATAAATTAAAATCAGTAAATAAATGAGAGTGAGGAAACTGGGGAGTGATTGAAGGATTCTAAAATTGGATTGTGGAGATATTAATGATTGCACCATTATATAAATTTGCAAAAAAAATCATTGAACTGTATATTTAAATGGGTGAATTTTAATGTATGTAAATTGTACCTCAATAAAGCCTTTAAAAATTAATGATAGACCATGAAAAAGGAAAGAAGATAAAACTAATGTTGCGGGGGAAAGGGTGCTTGACTAGGAGAGAGAAATACACATGTATTATCCCATTAGGAAAATTAGGAACAAAGACTTGCCTGATGTTGCTCAACAAGTAAGCGGCAGAACCCACATGCAAATCTTAACTCTTTGGCTCCAGTCCCATGCTCCTGATCCCTCCACAAAGCCAACTTTCTTCCCTTATCATATTACCTGTCTTCAGTGAGCACCCGCTCACCTCACCATGTGACCAGAACGCTCGTCCAAATAGCATGTAAGCAAGAGACACTCCAAGGCCAATGTTCTGGACAGTTCATTTAGGTTGCCATTGTTACCTTCCCACGAGCTCAGTGTGATCTGGTTGATTTGGTGCTTTTTGTATATTGCTCATCTGGCACAAAATTACTGCTCTGCTCTACAAGTTCCCACAGATGGCTTTATTTTCCATTGCTATTAAATTGGTTTTGAACAAGACATAATTCTTCAAGTGCCTGGTGAGCTCTCTGGGTTTGCTCAGGCAAGATTCCATAAAAATGTAAATAATCGGAACACTTCTGGGATTATTTATCACAACTGACTTGCGGCTGTAAATTTATGTATTAATTTCAGCTATGGGGGAAAAGATGAACAGTTGAAAATAGACTCTCCCACCTAACATCCTCTTTATGTCCCCATTTCCCCTCAGCTTCCAGGGAGCATATTGTAGAATGGGCCACAGATCTGAGTCTGGAAGATATTGGACAGTAATGAAAGGAAATCAGGCAGGAAAGAATCATCCATAGGCCACAGGCTCATCTCTTATCACTCCCCCTTACTCTTGGTACTCCCAACATACTAGCCTTCTTTCTGTTCCTCCTGCTGATTCCTGCCTCAGGAGCCTTGAACATGCTCCCTTGGCTTATAATGTTTTTTCCTCCCTTGTTTGCCTGGTTCAGTCTCATCATCCTTCAACTCTAAGCTCAGCATCATTTATTCAGAGAAACCTTCCATGCCCAACCGTTCACCAGACTTAATAGCTGTCTCTCCTACTCGACCATAAACTTCATGAGGGCTGGGACCATGCCTTCATGACCTGCACGTCTAGAGTCTGGCACAGAGTGGAAGATGGATGAATATGTATTGAAAGAACTAATGGGTCCACTTGGAGCTGGAGAACATAGCAGGACTCTCAATGCCCTGCCCATGTGTCCTCAGATCCCTTGGCCATTTCTGCACATAAGCACAGGTGTGCAGACCCAGATCCCTTCACTGCTGTCTGCACACAAGTACGGGTGTGCTTTTCCGCAGCCAGGACCTGCATTGCATTGTCAAGGACTGCTCTCACTTTGTTTGTGCCAAGAGCCTGCAGTGCCTAGGTTCTCTTGAGAGGAAAGCGCTTAACCAATTAGTGATGGGTGAAAGTGAAAGTCGCTCAGTCATGTCTGACTCTTTGAGATCCCATGGACTCTACAGTTCATGGAATTCTCCAGGCCAGAATACTGGAGAGAGTAACCTTTCCTTTCTCCACGGGATCTTCCCAACCCAGGGAGCGAACCCACATTGCAGGTCTTCCACATTGCAGGCTGACTCTATACCAGCTGAGCCACAAAGGAAACCCAAGAATACTGGAGTGGGTAGTCTATCCCTTCTCCAACGGATCTTCCTGACCCAGGAATAGAGTTGGGGTCTGCTGCATTGCAGGCAGATTCTTTACCAGGCTTGTAAACCTGCCTGCTCTCTTGTCTTGATGGGACTACTGTGAGGGATAACCTCGCTCCCCTCAGGGCTCTCCTGTGGGACTGACTCAAGTCGATCATCCATTTGTCATGGTTTGACAACATAACACTTCCCTGGCCTCTGCCAGTCCCCACCCTACTTACCCACTCCTACCAGTGTTCCCTGAGAACTCCTCCTAATAAATCACTTTTACACACAGCTTCAACTCAGGGTCTAGTTCTGGGAAACCCACCCTAAAACAGAGAGCCTTTAGCTGGAAAATGTTCTCACTGAGCTGTGATTAATATCATAAATTTTAGTGCATGAAAGCACTCCAACCAGACAGACCATTTGCTGGTTCACATGAGGATAGGTCCTGCCAGTAGCTCTCTAACTGGTGAGGGGGAGGAGGGAGAGTTAACCCCTTCCATATCTGAATCTTCACTCCCCACCCATGACCCAGTGCCCCACTGGAAAGGGATCAGCAGCCTGGGCCCCTGGCATCCAAAACATTCTGGACATGAGAGCCTGTTGGCAAGACTGATTTGGGTGGAAGCCAAGATCTAATGCACCTGCTCCCTCTCCAGGATTTCAGCTGAGACCAGGGCAGGGCAAGATCAGGCTTATATGTGGGGAGTAAGGGGCCCCTCTGGCCAGAGAGTCTTTGGACGACACAGGTGCAGGTTATTAAGGCCTATTCTGAGAATGCCTTCAGTTTTAAGGAACAGAATATCCAATTAAAAGAGGCTTAAATAATAGGGACATAGTTAATGAGGAATTTGCTACAAAGAAAAGTAACAGGGTGTCATGAGAGAGAAAATTTGAAGAATCCAATATAGATGGGGTGGGCAGAAAGCCGTCTCTGAGGAGATACATTATATTTAAGGCCAGAGATGGAAAGGAATCAGCTCCACAAGGAAGAGGAGCATGCTCATCAGAATATAACAAGATGTCCTAATCCCCAGACCCTGTGAATCTGTTACCTTACATGGGAGAAGGCACTTAGCGGATGTAATAAAGTCCAGGACAGTGAGGTGAACAAATTATCCTGTATATTCACCTGGACTTACTGTAACAACAGTCCTTATTAAAGAAAGTGGGAGGCAGGAGAACCCAAAAAGATGTGACATTGAAAGCCAAGGTCAGCATGATGCGCCCGTGAGCCAAGGAAAGCACGCAGCCCCTTTTCCTTCTGGAAAAGGCAAGGAAACAGATCCTCCCCTTAGGGCCTCTAGAAGGAACACACCTTGATCCTGTGAGACCTATTTTGGACTCATGGCCTCCAGAACTATTGGAGAAGAAATGTGTGTTATTTTAAGCCAGGAAGTTTGTGGTAATTTGTTACAGCAGCAAGAAGAAACTAACACAGGTGTTGTCACAGAGGGAAGTTGGTCCTGATGCAGGAGGGATTTTAGTGTATTTGAGAAATATGAAGTGACTGAACCAAGTAGGCCAGGCAACACAATGCGGTGAGAGAGGTGGGCAGGGCCTTGTAGACCACCATAAGGAGTTTGGATTTTATTCTAAGATTGATGGGAAGCCAGTAAAATGTTTTATTATAGTCTACTCTCCATTTTTCCAAGATCACTCTGGCTGCTGTGTAGAGAAATGGATGGGGCCTCTGGAGAGGAACTGTAAAAGCAAAAGCATAGATACCAGTCAGGAAGCTGGTCTCATAATCCAGGAGTGAGACGATGGTGTCCCCCCACCAAGACAGTGGGAATGCGCATAAGAGATGGCTGCAAGATATATTTCAAGAGACACTGATTTATTGCCTCTGAAAAAAATCAAATAAAATAATTTGGACATCTTAATGCCAGAGGCCCTTTGATCAAATTAAAGCCAGCTTTTCAGAGGCCACATGTTGGCTCCTGACAGTGACAAAACAATGTCACCACAGAAGTAGTCCCCAGAGAAGGGACTTGGGGATGCTCTGATGCAGCAGAGAGGGTAGAAGGGAAATATATCTTCCTAAATGTCCGGAGCAACAAATGACTGCCTGGTGAGAAAGAAGTTTAGCCAACGTGCAGAAGGATGGTTTGGCCATTTTATGGACACTTGAAAAGTCAGAATGTTATTTATGGGGACAGTGACTTGTATTTCCTAAACAACAAAAAAGTCCTGATGTGAGTTCTGTGAAAACCTCTAGTACAGCCTCCAATTTGACGTTTCAAAAATGACCACAGATCCTTCAGGAATTCAGATTTGATGCGAAGTGTAGCCAAAGACCTGGCAACAGATGTTACAGAGTTTTAGAAATGTTAAAGACTCATGTCTACTGACGGAAGCGTTAAGTAGAATTGGTGTTCTGATTTTATTTTTAATCCAGGAGAGAGACTGTTTATCCTGGGATGACCTTCCTGACTGCCTTCTTCTCACAAAACACAATATTTATAATGATGACTCTGACAACAAAGTGACAAGAAAGCTGACTTTCTTGAGCACTAACTATGTGCAATAATCCTATAGACTAGGGGTCCCCAATCCTGGGGACCAGTAGCAGTCCATGGCCTGTTAGGAACCAGATTTCACAGCAGGTGAGTGGTAGGTGAGTGAGTGAAGCTTCGTCTGTATTTACAACCACTCACTATCTCTCATGTTACAGCCTGAGCTCCATCTCCTGCTCAGGGAACTCAAGAAATGTAATGAGCTTGAATCACCCTGTAACCATCCCCTATAACCCCTAGTCCATGGAAAAAAATGTCTTCCATGAAACCTGTCCCTGGTGCCAAAAAGATTGGGGACCACTGCTACAGACCTATTATTATCCCCATAATAAACAAGAGGAAACAAATTTAATAAATAATGTGATTTGCCAGTGTTATACAAGACACAGCAAAGCTGTGGAGATGGGTTTAACTGCAAACTCAAGTTCTAAATGAGGGATCTGCAAACTACAGCGGAAGGGCCAAACCTCACTTGCCACTTGTTTTTGTAAATAAAGTTTTATTGGAACACATATTTGCTTCTCTACAACCTATGGCTGCTTTCACAGTCCGAGGGCAGAGCTGAGCTGAGTAATTGCAACCATGTGATCCACAGAGCCTAAAATATTTACTATCTGACCCCTTCCAGTAAATGTTTGCCAATTCCTATTCTAGATCATGCATTATACTGGGAGCGTTCCCTCATAACTCACCCTCCTACTCCTTCATGCCACTTCCACACCGTCCATCCCACTCACAAGTTAGAGTCTGTTCCAGATCACTGAATGAGCCAACTTCCTTCCACTTCCCAGATTCCTCCCACTCCCACAGTTAGCCTTGTAAGACCCCTGCCATCCCTCCTCCGCCAGCTGCTCTGTGGTTGAGAGGAGAGGTGAGGTGAGTCCCCTGCGCCTCCAACGCCTATGCTACGCCTGAGAGAATGAGCCAGAGACTTACTTGGGGAACACACCCCACCCCCCGCCCCGCCCAGGCATGATTTACTGTTCCAGCCAACCATAAAGACCTGACCCACCCGAGCTGGATGAAACACATCCCAAGTATGATTTTTATTCCATGAAATCTTTCCACCGGGGGCCCTCATAGAAACTCCACACAGCCATAGGGAAGGGCAACAATGATTAGGGTGATCCTGACCATCTTGCAGACCACTCCAAAGCAAACAGAAATAGATGTAAGGGGAAGATGGCGGCCAGAACCAGGCCCTGTGGTTGCCCCTGACTGGTTAATAACTGTACCCCTTGCTCTATTCTGGCCTTACTTGCTCTACATTGTTCCTCTACTCCAGCTTCCACTCCTCTTTGATTTTTAAAAGATTATCTTTGCATCATTTGTTTTCCACATCCCACTTTTGATGACTGTTCAAGTGTCTAACCCACTTACCTGGTTCTGAACTCCTGAGCCATGCCATCCTATTTCATTACTAGGGCTTTCAAGTCCTCCATTACAACTCTTTTCTCAAACTGCCCTAACTGAACCATAGAATTATTTTATTAAGCTACTAAAGAATGTAAATTCCAGGGGTTAAGTCTGTAAGCTAACTTTAGAGGAATTTAAATCTCTGAATGCTTTAGGTTCCCATTCAAGCAATTAATGCAATTCTTTATTGATTTTAACCATCTGTATTGCTCAGTAAATTTTTATAGTTTTCTTCATGCACATCTCCCATTACAAGCAGTCTGGTTATTTTATATTTTGTTGCTATTACAAATAAGACATTTAATAATAGTTTCCTTACTGATTATTGAGTTTTAGATGCTTATCTGATAACTACTTCTGTTATCAGACAAACTGTCCTATTGACGTTGCTATAGTTCTTATCATACATCACTCATAAATAATGCATTGGCTCTTTCTTTCTCATAGTTGTGTCTCATTTCTCTGTTACACCGTATGGTCATTGGTCAAATATGTCACAACACACCCATATAATATTGGTAAAGGTGAGAATATTAGTTTACTGGGCTGGCATCACAAATTAATGAAATTAAAAGATGCTTGCTCCTTGGAAGAAAAGTTATGACCAATCTAGACAGCATATTAAAATTTGCCGACAAACTTCCATCTAGTCAAAGCTTTGGTTTTTCCAGTAGTCATGTATGGATGTGAGAGTTGGACTATAAAGAAAGCTGAGCACCAAAGAATTGATGCTTTTGAACTGTGGTGTTGGAGAAGACTCTTGAGAGTCCCTTGGACTGCAAGGAGATCCAACCAGTCAACCCTAAAGGAAATTAGCCTTGAATATTCATTGAAAGGACTGATGTTGAAGCTGAAACACCAATATTTTGGCCACCTGATGTGAAGAACTGACTCATTTGAAAAGACCCTGATGCTGGGAAAGATTGAAGGTGGGAGGAGAAGGGGATGACAGAGTATGAGATGGTTGGATGGCATCACCGACTCAGTGGACACGAGCTTGAGTAAGCTCTGGGAGTTGGTGTTGGACAGGGAAGCCTGGCATGCTGCAGACCATGGGGTCACAGAGAGTCAGACACAACTGAGTGACTGAACTCAACTGACAGACATCACAAAGGCCCACAGACTGGGTGGCCTTAACAACAACAGACATTTATTTTCTCACATTTCAGGAGGCTACAAGTCTAAGATTAAGACGTTGGCAGGGCTGGTTTCTTCTGAGGCCTCTCTCCTTGGCTTGTAGGTGGCTGTCTTCTCCCTCTGTCTTCACACGGGCCTCTCTCTGTGTCCCTTCTTACAACAGTATTAGTCATAGTGGATTAGGGCCCATCCTAGTGGCCTCATTTTAAATTATGCATGCACCTCTTTAAAGACTGTACCTCCAAACACAGTCACATTCTGGGTACTAGGGGTTAGAACTTGACCACATGAATTTGAGTAGCAGTAGGGGGTGGGGCTGGAGGTGGGGGGAACAGTTCAGCCCATAACAGTAAGCATCCTTATCTCTAATGGGAATGCATTTGATGTCTCAACAGCAAGTCTGATGTACACCTTGTTTAAAAGAGGTACTTTCTTGTGCTTTTATTCTTAAGTTTTCAAAGAGTTTTTTATCAGGAATATATATCAAGTTCTAGAGAAAAACATCTTTTGGGTACCCATTGACATATCACATGGGGTATTTTTTTAATCTATTTCTGTGATGTAATATATTAATAGATTTTCTGTTATTAAATAGTTCTGGATCAGCATCCAGAATATATAAAGAAATCCTAAAAATCAATAGGAAAAAGATTTTTAAAATCTAGGCAAAGGGGAATCCCCTGGCAGTCCAGTGGTTAAGACTCCTCACTTTCACTGCTGAGGCCCAGGTTCAGCCTTTGGTCCAGGAACTAAGATCCCACAAGCCTTGTAGCATACCCCACCCCCACCCCCCAAAATAGACAAAAGATATAAACAGATAATTCAGAGAGAATATACTGGTGATTGCCGGGGTCCAGCCCCGGTGGATCCAGGGTGATTCGAAGGTGGGGACAGAGTTGGCGTCTTTGGAAAAATACATATTTAATCACAGATATAGAGAGATTAGAAATGGATAGTGTAGTAGGAAGATTAGTGGAGAAAAGGAGGCTGAACAACTTGGATTACGTGGAATAGCATCCATGCTCCAGATGGGAATTCAGCCAGAAAAACGGGAGCAAGAAAGAAGCGACATGGGGGAATCAGTCTTTCCGGAAACTGATCTGATTTCTTTATTTTGGGGTTTGCTTATATACTTTTTGTTACACATAAGGATGAATATAGAGTCACACGGGAGTCAGCAGTCCTGACCTTTATCAAAATCGGGTGCTTCACATAAATGTATAAAAAAGGTACATCATCTTCTGGCCGTGAGTGAGACCTGCTGACATTTATGATCCTTTCTTTCTGATAACCAAAAAACTTATTTCTTCCAAGGGTGTTTTTTCTTAAACCAGGCACCACCCTCCAAATAAAGTTACATTCCTATACGGTGAGGGTGTAGTGAGTTACAATCAAGAAAGGAATTTATTTAACCCAAGGTTAACATGATTAGTCTTAAAGGTTAATACTTATTTCTCCTATATGCTTAAAGGTTAATACTTATTTCTCCTATATGTTAGTTATATTCATTATAAGGGTAGGGAACATGGAGATTTAGCAGCAAACATCAGCCCAACAAATGAAAATCCTTTCACCAATGCTCCCCTTAAGATCTGTTTAGTCTTCAGATATGATAAAGTTACATTCTTACATAGCAAGGACACAGTGATTTATAACAAAGTACAGTGATCTATTATAAAAGAGAAAATCCATTAACTCAAAAAGTCTAGTATTGCTAACATCAAAAACTACCATATTTCCTTTGCTCTATTCCAAATACATTGATTAATATATTCCCAGGTGCCTAAGGATATGGAGGCCTGGCGGCAATCACTGACTCAACAAGAAGAAAAAGCCCTATGCTAATTAAGACTCTCAAAATACTCCAAAACTCTCTGTGCTGTTTATGGTTGAGAGGTAATAAACAATCATGTGGCAGGAGTATGGATAATCCTGTCACACAAGCTAGTCTGTCAGCAGAGAGGTTTGACCTGAGACACCCTTGTCCCACCCAGAGCAGGGAATTAGCAGCAATTAATTATTGACACAACAAATGAAAAACCCTTCACCAATATAATTCCTAACCAACCCATTATACTAATAATTTTTAACTCCCCAAAAGAATTTGCCTTTAGTAAGTCTAAAACATCTCGTGCCTCTCAGATTGGGAGGCTGTAAACAATCACATGTGGCCGGACGAACCTATACAGGTGGGCTAGATAACCTTCAGAGGAGTCCATAAGCTGAAACACTCTTGTCACGCCCAAGAATTTTTATTGCCTTGGAGCTGCATGTCTACTCCTTCTCCAAGAAAAATGGTTATGGGGGAGAGCCCCCGTAAAGTCAGAGGTGTAGGTGAGAGCATAAAACAGACTCTGGTTTTGGGGTTAGATGCTTGGGAACAGGGGGTTTCCTGAGGCTTGATCCCGCCTTTGCGTATGCCAAGCCTCCTTCCTCATGACCTTTGCCATGGGCGGAGTTCCTCACGCTGGCCCCCGGCAGGTGATCAATGAACATTGAAAAAACCTCCACTTTGCTAGTAATCAGGGAGACACAAATTAAAATGAAAATAAAAGCTCATCCCATACAAGGGTTGGCAAGGATGTGGAAAACCGAACTCATACCCTGATGATAGGAGAGGAGACCACTGTAACAGGCAAGTGGGGAAGGGTACACGACATTTGCTGTATTATTGTTGACAATAGCCACCCAAAGAAGGAAATAACCTAAATGTGCAGGTCCAAAAAATAATAGTTAAAATAAAATATGTGCATTTACACAATGAATGAGCAAGTTCTGCTTGTATCAGCGTGGATCCATCTTAAGAAAGTGATGCCAAGCAAGTTCTGGTGGGACACATTTAGAATAAAACCAGTTATGGGATATTGAGGACACATAGAGTAATACATAGGTAAATATTTGTGAACACATAAAAGTTGTAGAGATTCCAAATCCAGATTAGGAGGATAAATACCAACTCCAAAATAGTTGTTATCACTGTTGTTTGAAAGGGGGTGAGGGATGGACGGAGGGTGAGAGAAAAGGAGGAAGAGGATGGAGTCCAGAAGAGGCACAAAAAGGGCTCCTCAAATAGTTGAAAGTTTTGTTTTATTTCTTTTTAAATAAAATGATCTGAAAGACAAAAGTCTGTGCATTCTGGGGCTGAATCTGACATGGTCATGGCGAATGATTCTATTAACGTATTATTGAGCTCTGTTTGCTATTATTTTATTTATAGTTTTTCATCTAGTTCCCTGGTCTTCTGTTCTCTCCTTTTTTCCCACCAACTTCTTCAAGATTGGATTTCAGGGTTGCTTTATCCTCACAAAATGAATTAGAGAATTTTCCATGCTTTTTTATAATCTGGAACCATTTGTCAAGTGCAAGAATAATCTGTTGCTGGAAAATATGAGAAAAACACATTAGAAAAATTTCTGTTCAAGGAGGTTATTTTAGAGCTACCAGTTAGTAACACTTCAACTTTTTTATTTTTAATATGGTTATTTTCTCTTTAGACTTATTACTTTTTCATGAGTCAATTTTTATAATTCATACTTCACTAAAGAATTTGCAGCACTGTTTTTTTTCATTTCTTTACAAAGAATTGTACATTGTAATATCTTAGTTTTTTAAGAGTTCATCATCATTTAAAATTTTATTTTGTTTTTTCCCCTCTCAGTCAATTTGCCAGAGGTTTAGCCATATTACTTGTTTTCTTCCAAGAGTCACCTCTTGGATGCATTTATCCTAGTTTGAGCATGTGTGTTTTCAAAACCATAAATTTCTGCTTTGTTCTTGAAGGGATTTATCTTTCTTCACTTCTTTAAAATTTTGTGCTAATTTTCATACTTCTTTTAAAGCTAACTTTACTCATTTTTATTTTCAACAATAAAAAGCAAATTAAGAGCTCTGGCTACATCCTATAAGTTTTCATATGTATTATTCACATTCTCATTATTCTCTAAATGGTCTTTGATTATATATTTCATTTCTCCTTTGACTCAGTTATTACTTAGGAGACTGTTCTTTTTTCCTCATTTCCATATAGCAATAGCTGTTCAGTATTAATGTGGAAAACACAGACCACAAGGTCAATGGCGTGCCTAGCACCGTGCCAAACACACCAGGAACATTTGTTAGATGGATGTGCTGACTAATGGGGACACAAACATAGATCCCCAAGAATAATATCAACTCCCTGGTTATGTCTCACAATGTTGTTGTTATTATTGAAATAAGAATAACAATGGGGACTTCCCTGGTTGTCTGGTGGTTAAGAATCCACCTTTCAGTGCAGGGGTCTCAGGTTGGATCCCTGGTCAGAGAACTAAGATCCCATATGATGTAAAGAAAGATTGCATGTGCTGCAACTAAGACCCGACAGCCAAAAATAAACAAATAAATAACAATGAAGTGAAAGGGAAAATAAGCCAAGTCAAAAGTCCTCTGCCCTTTAGTCCATTACTCAGTTTGAATATCAGGCCTCCATGCATGATCTATGGACAACATTAACTAACAGTAGGAGCCTTCACACAACCAAATAAAATCACAAGGCTTGGATCTCATGAACAGAAAGATTTTTGGTAATCAGACTCAACAGATTCAATTCATAAGAGAACCTATGAATTGCAGGCACAACATATGTCACATTTGCTGAAATATAAGATGCAGGCCCCCCATGAATCCAATGTGTCCATTCTTCAGACAGAAGGCCCAGTGTGATCAGGGCCAACAGATGACAGATACATCCCCTTGTGGTAGAGCTTGGCAGTGCAAACATCACAGCCAGTACTGGCCAGAAGGCACTTTAAAAGAGCCTTGACGAGGCATACATATCCCCCTATGCCCACCCTAAGAGTTAGGGTGCCACTCTGTACCTGCCCTTTGTTATAATGTGTTTCAGGGACATGAGAACACTTTGTTCTTTTTTAATATAAACTATAATGATTTTTTCTTTCAAACTACAATAGCAATATATACCCACAAGACCCCTTCCCTTCAAAGTAACTAATATCAACTATTTAGTATGTATCTTTCCATATTTTTTCCCATCTCATGAAAACCTTCACCCACTCCAGTGTTATTGCCTGGAGAATCCCAGGGATGGGGGAGCCTGGTGGGCTGCCGTCTATGGGGTCGCACAGAGTCAGACACAACTGAAGCAACATAGCAGCAGCAGCAGCAGCAGAATGCAAACCTTCATACATAAAAAGTCACTGGAATAAATTTTCATTTTTTTCAAAAATGGGGTCTTACTGTATCAATTTGCTGTTTTTACTTAGAAAGAGATTATAGATGTATAGCCAAATACTATTTTTAATAGCTGCATGAAACTCCAGAACACAAATAATATAAGTTATTCAATTCCCTATTTTGGACTTTCAGATTGCTTCCATATTTTTGCAAGTATCAGATATATTGTAATAAATATTTTGCTACTGATCTGGTATTTTTATTTCTGTTTATCCAAAGTTAAATGGCTGGGTCAAAGAGTATATATATTTTAAATTTCAGCAGCTACTTCCAGATTTTTTTTTGAATGGTTAAAGCAATCTTACTCATTCCAGCAAAATATGAGAGCCTTTATTTATCCCACACAAACACAAATCATGGATTATGAATCATTTCAGTTTTAGCCAAACTGATGAATTTCTAACATGATCTTATTGTCATTTTTATTTACATTTTCCTTCCCCCATAAAAATGAGCATAATTTAGTTTGCTTATTAGCCATCTGCACTTCCTCTTCAGAAAATTGCCTACTCCTACCCTTTGCCTATTTCTTTATTGAATTTTTAAAATCTTTTCAATTTGCAGAAATTCTTTGTAGATAGAAAAATTAACCCCAGAGTCATCCTCAGTACTTTTCCTGGAACTATTGAAATACAGGCACAGCTTTTTTGCTGGGATCATTGGCGTAAGAGAAACAGAATTCTAGAGGTGTTGATGCTATCCTTGCCACCATGTGAAATACTGATGAAAAGCAAATCAATACAGAGAAAGTAAGTCAGAGTAGGGCTTGAGAAAGAGCCAATGACATCATTTGGATACCCAGATACAGCCATCCTTGAAGCTGGTATTTTTCTTCATTTCATATCTCAGTGAAGACAGCCAGTAACTTTCCTCTTTAGTCTATGCTGGTTTTTTGTTTCTTGCAACCAAAACATGCCTGATTGTAGTGAATTTTCACACACTGGGCCAATTTGGATTTTGCATCAGTCCAAAGGAATTGGTCGCTTTAAATTCTGGGTGCAGGCAATACTTGCACTAGTCTTATCGTTGTTCCCAAATGTCCCAAAGGTTTCCTACTACATGGCAACCTCTAAAAAGTTTTCTGGGACAAGAGCACATCAAGCCCCTGGGAAGAGTTCACAACACACACCTGCTTATTGGTCACCCATGGAATTCAAGTCTCTTCAAGTCAGTTGGTTTACACCTTGTGTGCAGATTGGACACACTTAAATGAGACTCAAGCCAGAACATGTACAGAAGCCCAAGTCAGACAAATCACAAGTTACTCTTCCAACTGCTGGATATCTGTGGGAAAGGGGTCCTTGAAATCACAGATGTACTAGAAGGCCTGTGCAGGCTAGGTCTCCAGCTGCCCACTGAGGTGCCTCCCTAAATGGGCTGTCATCACAAGGCTGATTTTTGTGCTTTATTAAACTATATATTATGGGATTACTAGGTAGTGGTGTCAGAGAGAAGAGGAGGTCAATAGGACCAGGCATTAAAAGACTCTGTCTACTCTGGAAACTGTTCTAATAGGAGGGAATCAAGGGTGCCTCATATGGAATGTCTGATAAGGTGAGAGGGCAAGATACCAAAATTCTAAAAGTTTAAATAAACTCTGAACACAGTATCACATGTGCTGTGCTAAATTGCTTTAGTCGTGTCTGATTCTTTGCGACCCTGTGAACTATAACCTGCCAGGCTCCTCTGCCCATGGGATTCTCCAGGCAAGAATACTGCAGTGGCTTGCCATATTCTCCTCCAGGGATCTTCCTGACCCAAGGATCGAACCCACATCTTTTGTCTCCTGTATTGGCAGGCAGGTTCTTTACCACTAGTACCACCTGGGAAACCCAGCAAAGTCATTTAGGCATAATATATAGGCATCCCCAACCTCAACAACAATAACAGCAAGCATTAACATTTGTTAAGTACTTGCTGTGTGCCAGACATTGAGTGAAACACTTTTTGTAAATTACTTCATTTCTTTTCGCCATATAATCACCCAATGAGGTAGGTACCAACGCTTAGAAGAAATCAAAGCTTAGAGACAGTCTATTGGGTAGAATAAACGATGTTATGCCAAAGTAGAAACCTTCAGCATCTCAGTGGTTTGACCAAAAAGTTTACTTCTTGCTCCTGCTACATGACCTGTGGAAGCTGGCAGGGAGGACTCTGCCCATCTTAGGCTGGTAGATGCTCTAGCTAAACCATGTTTCCATGATTTCTGCAGCAGGAGGCAGAAACCATGGCAAAGGGTGTGCTACCTCTTACACAGAACTGATACCCATCACTTCTTGCATCTCATAGACCAGCAAGTCTCATGCCCTGATCCCAGGTGGAGGGAAGGGTGGGGTGTAATCTTCCTTGTGCCCAGAAAGCAGAGAACTTGAAATATTTGAACCACTCTGAACTGGCCTCACCAAATACAACCACATGGTTGTTCTGGCCTCTTTTGGGAGCAGAGATGTTTCAATAACTGTGGTGCATTCTGTTTCTTTCTGCAACCACTCCAGGCTAACACTGCAAAGCCTCTTTGCCTCAACTACCCACAGCCTAACTGCTTCTCCATTGCTTTTGCTGTTCTCATAGCTAATGGCACTTATTTATTATAAATCTAATAAATCTATATCTGGCCAGAGCTTAAGAAGGAAAACCTTTTGATGTAGTCCCACCAAGTATAATCATTCTGCCAGTTAAGGTCCTTTGCACCTCCTTGGGGAAGAGTTTTATCGAACTCATGGTTAGAGATGGGAAAATGGATTTATCCTTTAGATTGCCTGCTGTCTTGATGCAGGAGAGAGATGGATCCCAGGGGACAAACTCCAGGCTGAGTATCTGGAGTCTGTCCCCTATGGACAGATACTCCAAAACAGCAAGCGTGAGACAGGAGCTGAGCCCTGCCCAGATAAAAGATAGAGACCATATATTTTTCATTCTCATGATCAAGGACACCTTCCCAACTATACACTTGCAGAGAGGCTTCTTGGAGGTCAAAAAGAGAGTGATGTCAGCATACCCATAGGCCTCTCCACCAGAATCCACCTTGGCTGGGAGATGTGTGCACACACGGGAGGTTTCTGAGATACACCAAATACGGACTCAGAACCAGGCAAAGCAAGATATTGGCCAAAGGAAACCCAGCAGAAATTATCCATATAGTGATTCAAACTACCACCAGGGTGAGACTCTATCTCTAAGTCCACCCATGTGTCTACCCACACGCACTGTACACTCTTTCCTCCTAATAAACACTTTACCTGTTTCACCACTTTCTGTCTTTGTGGGAATTCATTTCTACAAAGCTGAAGGGCCAGGCCTTGTCACTGGTCACTGGTCTAGTGGCTAGGATACAGTGCTTTCATTGCCGCAGCCTGACCTCAATCTTTGGCCAGGAACCGAAATCCTGCCTCAAAAAGCTAAAGGCCAAGGCCATCAGAGATCAGTTCAGGTCAGTTGCTCAGTCGTGTCCAACTCTTTGTGACCCCATGGACCACAGCACGCCAGGCTTCCCCATCCATCACCAACTCCTGGAGCTTGCTCAAACTCATGTCCGTTGAGTCGGGGATGGCATCCAACCATCTCATCTTCTTTGGTCCCCTTCTCCTCCTGCCTTCAATATTTCCCAGCATCAGGGTCTTTTCCAATGAGTTGGCTCTTCTCATCAGGTGGCTGAAGTATTGGAACTTAAGCTTCAGCATCAGTCTTTCCAATGAATAGTCAGGGTTGATTTCCTTTAGGATTGACAGGTTTGATCTCCTTGCTGTCCAAGGGACTCTCAAGAGTATTCTCCAACACCACAGTTCAAAAGCATCAATTCTTCAGCACTCAACTTTCTTTATTGTCCAACTTTCACAACCATACATGATTACTGGAAAAACCATAGCTTTGACTATACATACCTTTGTTGGCAAAGTGATGTCTCTACTTTTTAATATGCTGTCTAGCTTTGGCATAGCTTTCCTCCCAAGGAGCAAGAATCTTTTAATTTCATGGCTGCAATCACCATCTGCAGTGATTTTGGAGCCCAAGAAAAGAGTCTGTCACTGTTTCCATTGTTTCCCCATCTATTTGCATGAAGTGATAGGACCAGATGCCATGATCTTAGTTTTTTGAATGTTGAGTTTTAAACCAGCTTTTTCACGCTCCTCTTTCACCTTCATCAAGAGATTCTCTCGTTCCTCTTCGTTTTCTGCCATTAGGGTGGTGTCATCTGCATATCTGGAGTTACTGATATTTCTCCTGGCATTCTTGATTCCAGCTTGTGCTTCATCCAGCCTGGCATTTCACATGATGCACTCTGCATATAAGTTAAATAAGCAGGGTAACAATATGCAGCCTTGACACTCCTTTCCCAATTTAGAACCAGTCTATTGTTCCATCTCTGGTTCTAACTGTTACTTCTTGATCTGCATACCAGTTTCTCAGGAGACAGGTAAGATGGTCTTAAAGAGATTCCCATCTCTTTAAGAATTTTCCACAGTTTCTTGTGATCCACATAGTCAAAGACTTTAGGTAGTCAATAAAGCAGAAGTAAATGTTTTTCTGGAATTCTCTTGCTTTTTCTGTGATCGAATGAATATTGGCAATTTGATCTCTGGTTCTTCTGCCTTTCCTAAATCCAGCTTGAACTTCTGGAAGCTCTCCATTCAAGTACTATTGAGGCCTAGCTTGGAGAATTTTGAGCATCACTTTGCTAGCATGTGAGATGAGTGCAACTGTGTGGTAGTTTGAACAATCTTGGCATTGCCTTTCTTTGGGATTGGAATGAAAACTGACCTTTTCCAGTCCTGTGGTCACTGCTGAGTTTTCAGTCTGTGAAAATAGAAAATGCAGGTTTCTTGAAACTCCTCCCAGACAACAGCTTTCTTTGTAATTCAGGCTACCTCTCCTTCCCTTCACTACTCCCATTTTCTGTCTATAGCACCTTTCTACAGGAATTTTCATCCATTCACTTTATTTTAATAGAACTCTTAGCTTTTGGGCATAAAATTCTTTAAAGTGTATATTTGGTTCAGTGGGGTTGTATTTTTTCTTCCAAAGGAAGTTTAAAAACCTTCATTTTGTATTCAGGAATAAATGAGAAGTGGTGTTATTTATAATTGGCTTCCTCTAATTCAGACTAAATGTAGATTAATCCTAATTGATAACACATAAAATTTAATTAAACCTTAATAAAGAACCTGGGAAAGAGTTCTCAATAGATGATATCAATGGTAATGTTGCACGTCGCACGCTGCAGTCCTTGAGATAAAAACACAATTCGTAGAAGTATTTTCAGGGCTTTGTGCAAGTCCAGATACAGGTCATTATCTCAAACATGACATTCATTAAAGTTGTTGATAAATCTGAGAGATGGAGTACTCCCTACAGCTCACTGATAAGAAGCTTGGACCACTAGAGTGCCCAGCGACCTCTTCAATCCTCCTTCCTCTCCCCAGCCTGTTGGTCAGATGGCTGCCCAGTTCCCTGACCATGAAGCCATCCCCAGGTCATTGCCAGGAGCTGCTGTCACAGCCCACGTTTCATCAGATAGACTCCAACCGACAGAACATCTCATTCTAGAAATCCAATTAACAATGCTCCATAAACATCACCCTGCTGATCAATGTTCCCAGCACAGTAACATTTTTATTTCATGTCTTCACAAATATTTTATGTGTTCAGGAGTGATTGAGAACTGATCTTCCGTGGTCAATCACCCCAGTATCTAATTACTGAAAGCAGGAATAGACAGCCCTGGCAGAGGGGAGACCCCACCCACAGGATGGAACTCCTGCCATAGAGATGGGAACAGAGACATTCCAGCTGTGAGCAACTAGTCAAAGATAGCGAATCCAGACAGCCCCAGGGTCCAGGAAGGTAGTCCAGGAAGGTAACCTAGGCAAAGAAAGTGGGTGCCGTTGGTACCATGGCAAACCAAATGACAAAGCATTTCTCCACTCTGACTGCAGTGTCCATTAGAGAATGTGGGTCTATTGTTACCATATCACTTAATTCTTCATTAAATTTTTAATTTGGATTGTAATCTGCACAATGTGCTGTGTGTGTTCAGATGCTCAGTGGTATACAACTATTTGCAACCCTATGGGTGTGGCCTGCCATGCTCCTCTGTCCATGAGATTCTCCTGACAAGAACACTGGAGTGGGATGCTATTTCCTCTTCCAGGGGATCTTCCCCACCCAAGAATCAAACCCAACTCCCTTATGTCTCCTGCATTTGCTTTACCACTAGCACCAGCTGAGAAGCTTTACTTTGGATTATAATTTGCCAAGTAAAACCAGATTTTCAAGTTAGAGTTCAATGTCTAAATGCCTTGAGGACCTTGTGATTCATTTCTTTTTTTTAAATTTATTATTCATTTATTATTCATTTCTTTTAAAAATTTATTTATTTATTTAAATTTATTTATTTTAATTGGAGGCTAATTACTTTACAGTATTGTATTGGTTTTGCCATACATCAACATGAATCCACCATGGGTGTACACATGTTCCCAATCCTGAACCCCCCTCCCACCTCCTTCCCCATACCATCCCTCTGGGTCATCCCAGTGCACCAGCCCCAAGCATCCTGTATCCTGCATCGAACCTAGACTGGCAATTCGTTTCTTATATGATATTATACATGTTTCAATGCCATTCTCCCAAATCATCCCACCCTCACCCTCTCCCACAGAGTCCAAAAGACTGTTCTATACATCTGTGTCTCTTTTGCTGTCTCACGTACAGGGTTATTGTCACCATCTTTCTAGATTCCATATATATGTGTTAGTGTACTGTATTGGTGTTTTTCTTTCTGGCTTACTTCACTCTGTATAATAGGCTCCAGTTTCATCCACCTCATTAGAACTGATTTAAATGTATTCTTTTTAATGGCTGAGTAATACTCCATTGTGTATATGTACCACAGCTTTCTTATCTTCTGATGGACATCTAGGTTGCTTCCATGTCCTGGCTATTATAAACAGTGCTGCGATGAACATTGGGATATACGTGTCTCTTTCAATTCTGGTTTCCTCAGTGTGTATGCCCAGCAGTGGAATTGCTGGGTCATAAGGCAGTTCTATTTCCAGTTTTTTAAGGAATCTCCACACTGTTCTCCATAGTGGCTGTACTAGTTTGCATTCCCACCAACAATGTAAGAGGGTTCCCTTTTCTCCACACCCTCTCCAGCATTTATTGCTTGTAGACTTTTGGATTGCAGACATTCTGACTGGCTTGAAATGGTACCTCATTGTGGTCTTGATTTGCATTTCTCTGATAATGAGTGATGTTGAGCATCTTTTCATGTGTTTGTTAGCCATCTGTATGTCTTCTTTGGAGACATGTCTATTTAGTTCTTTGGCCCATTTTTTGATTGGGTCGTTTATTTTTCTGGAATTGAGCTGCAGGAGTTGCTTGTAAATTTTTGAGATTAGTTGTTTGTCAGTTGCTTCATTTGCTATTATTTTCTCCCATTCTAAAGGCTGTCTTTTCACCTTGCTTATAGTTTCCTTTGTTGTGCAGAAGCTTTTAAGTTTAATTAAGTCCCATTTGTTTATTTTTGCTTTTATTTCCAATATTCTGGGAGGTGGGTCATAGAGGATCCTGCTGTGATTTATGTCAGAGAGTGTTTTGCCTATGTTCTCCTCTAAGAGTTTTATAGTTTCTGGTCTTACGTTTAGATCTTTAATCCATTTTGAGTTTATTTTTGTGTATGGTGTTAGGAATATATCTACATAAAGAAACTAATGACCTATATATAGAAAACTATAAAACACTGGTGAAAGAAATCAGAGGACACTAATAGATGGAGAAATATACCATGTTCATGGATCAGAAGAATCAATATAGTGAAAATGAGTATACTGGCCAAAGCAATTTATAGATTCAGTGCAATCCCTATCAAGCTACCAACGGTATTTTTCACAGAGCTAGAACAAATAATTTCACAATTTATATGGAAATACAAAAAACCTCAAGTAGCCAAAGCAATCTTGAAAAAGAAGAATGGAACTGGAGAAATCAACCTGCCTGACTTCAGGCTCTACTACAAAGCCACAGTAATCAAGACAGTATGGTACTGGCACAAAGATAGAAATATAGATCAATGGAACAAAATAGAAAGCCCAGAGATAAACCCATGCACCTATGGACAACTTATCTTTGACAAAGGAGGCAAGAATGTACAATGGATTAAAGACAATCTCTTTAACAAGTGGTGCTGGGAAAGCTGGTCAACCACTTGTAAAAGAATGAAACTAGAACACTTTCTAACACCATACACAAAAATAAACTCAAAATGGATTAATTTATTTTTAAATTGAAGGATAATTGCTTTACAGAATCTTGTTGTTTTCTGTCAAACATCAACATGAATCAGTCATGGGTGTACATATGTCCCCCTCCCTTGAAGCTCCCTCCCATCTCCCACACCATCCCACCCCTCTAGGTTGATACAGAACCCCTGTTTGAGTTCCCTGAGACATACCGAAAATTCCCATTGGCTATCTATTTTACATATGGTAATATAAGTTTCCATGTCTTCATTTCTTTATTTGGCTGTGCCGGGTCTTAGTCATGGCACATGGATCATGTTTCTTAGTTGCACCATACAGGATCTTCTAACCGTGGCATGCAAGATCTAGTTTCCTGACCAGGGATTAAACCCCAGCCCTCTGCATTGGGAGCTCAGAGTTTTAGCCACTGAACTACCAGGGAAGTGCTATGATTTCTCATTTATAAGTTGTCTCTAGATCTTTACAGTTGTTCCTTCCCTTGGGTGCACTCTTTCCTTTAACAAACATTTATCAAATGCCTACTGTGTGCTGGACTGCAAGATCAAACCAGTCAATCCTAAAGGAAATCAGTCCTGAATATTCATTGGAAGGACTGATGCTGAAGCTGAAACTCCAGTACTCCGGCCACCTGATCCAAAGAACTGACTCTTTGGAAAAGGCCCTGATTCTGGGAAAGATTGAAGGCGGGAGGAGAATGGGAAGACAGAGGATGAGATGGTTGGATGGCATCACTGATTCAATGGACATGAGTTTGAGCAAGCTCTGGGAGTTGGTGATGGACGGGGAAGCCTGGCATGCTGCAGTCCATGGGGTCACAAAGAATCAGACATGACTGAGGGGCTAAACTGAACTGAACTGTGTGCCCAGTGTTGTCCTAGGCTTTGGAGATAGACTGATGAACAACAACAAAAAAAGATCCTTGTCCTTATGGAGCTTGTGTTCTAGCAGGAGAAGTCTGCCAACAAGCAGTAAATATAATAGGTAAGTAAGTGTATGGTATGTTGGGTGGGATGAGTGTTAAGAAAAGATAGAAGCAAAGAGCAGGACAAGAGGAATTTGAAATTGTCACGGGGGGCTGCCTGTTAGTATTTGGGCAGGTGATCAAGAAAGGCCTTGTGGAGAAGACAACATCTGAGCAGAGATGGGAAGAATGGGAGAGAATGAACCATGCAAATGTCTAGGAGAAGAGCATTCCAGGAACAGAGGAACAACCCATGCAAAGTGCTCAAAATAGGAGTATGCCTGGTGTGTTCAAGAAACAGCAGATAAACTAGTGTGGCTGGAATGAACGGAGTGAGAGAGGGAGTGGTGGGAGGTGAGGACAGAGAGAAGCAAAGGAGGGAGCGGATCTCATAGGGAGAGACCTACAGGGCCTCATTTGGTTCTTGTTCTGGGGGAGTTGGGGAACTAGTGGAAGGTTTTGAGTAGAGACGAGATGGAACTGCCTTGTGTTTTTAAGCATGATCCCTCTGGCTACTGTGCTGATGAAAGACTGTTGGGGGTAAGGATAGAAGCAGGGAGGCCAGCTACTGGGTAGTGTCCAGGAGGGAGGTGATGGTGGCTCAGACAGGAGTGGTAGCAATGGAGGTAGTGAGAAGTAGTTAGATTCTACCTATATGTCTGATGAACTGGTTGTGGGGAGTGAGAAAAACAGAAGATTTAAGAATAATTCCAAGTTTTTTAGCTTGAACAACTGGGAGGGTAAGAATTCTCTATATATACTCATCCAACCCAAATTTTCCCATATAATTTCAAACAACCAAGATACACTACTTACCGTCCTCTGTCCCATAATAATGATGACATTAATGAGTATTGTCTTTTTTTGAGCACTGGCTAATGCATTATTGCATTTAATTTAATTATTGCATTTAATCCTACACCAACTCTGTGAGTTAGACAGTGTTAGTAGTGCCATTTTCTCTGAGGACGCTGAGGTTCAGAAAAGTTAAATATGTTGTCAAGTTAGCAAAGCTAGTAAGTGACAGAGGGACAATATAAGCCCAGGGCTCTATGAACACAAGATTCATGATCAAAACCTTCATGATGTACTACTTCTTCAGACCTATAATTTTATAACTACCACCCAGGTATCAGGCATGGACTGGGGCCATTTACATATGTGATTTTACTTAATGTTGACAACAACCTTATGAAGTTGGTATTCATCTTCCCATTGGGAATGGAAGCAAACTGAAATACCTTCCCAAGCCCTACTTCCCTTATTCAGAAATCCTTGTTTTTCAGGAAAATATGATAGGGTCGTTGACATCTATGTACCTGCCCAACATTAGCTTGGATAGAACAAGAAACTGAGTAAATTGGGGGTGGATATAAGGAGGATATGAAAAAGCATAAGATGCAGATTTTGCTCTTAAGGGGTCAGACTCCCCTGGGAAGATGATCAATAATTCACAGTCACTTAATGTCATTGCCTCTCAGGATATGCATTCCTTCAGTGGGCAGCCCCCTCCCCTCTCCAGCATGCAGGGGGCTCACTCCACACCCACACTCTCTACTAGACACTGAGGATAGAAAGATGAACTAGAAGAAGTTCCTACAAAATCCACGAGCAATTAAGAACTTTGGAGGCATCTGCATTTCTGTAAATGATTTGCAAGACTTATTTAAATGCATCATAACTGCCACTGAGCCGAGTGTCTATTCCCAGTTCTTTTCCTTAAATGTTAAAGACTAAAGACAGCATTCACCATCTGCTGCAGCTTGGGATCTGCTCCTTCCCCCAAGGTCTCCTGACACGGCAGCCCTGCCTGGCAGCCCCATCTGACACAGCCTGCCAGTGACAGCCAGAAGCAGTCAGAACATCTGCTGGCCTTTCCTTTGCAATAGGCAGCTGTTGTAGACTTGCCACTCTCATCTCTCAGGTCACTGCAACCTGTGGACAATCGGGGCCCTGAGCCCGAGCACATTCAGCTCAGTTCTCAGCCAGTCGGGATCTTTTTCATCCTGGCTGTTTATTCAAATCTTTACTAAGCACCTGCCATGTGCCAGGCAGGGTGATGATGATACCTTGGAGAACAAGAAAGATGCAGCCTCTTCCTTGTGGAACAAAATCCTCAAGGGCAGCAAACTTTAAGTTCACTGGATGTTGGGAAGATGTCCAGAATACTTCAGGAACATGGAAGACGTAGATCTGCTCCCATTACTTACAGCTAGGAACCCAAACAGCCCAGTCTTGAATTTCAAGACTTCTCCCAACCATCTGGCTCTTGATGAGTGACCACAAGACTAGCTTATGAAGAAAGAGGGACAGGAGATCCAGGAGGATCTTTCCAGCATCTGACAGGGTACCTAGGAAAGAACACTGCTAAGTCACTTCAGTCATGTCCAACTCTGTGTGCCCCTGGTGGGGCAGCCCCCCAGGCTCCCCCATCCCTGGGATTCTCCAGGCAAGAACACTGGAGTGGGTTACCATTTCCTTCTCCAATGCATGCAAGTGAAAAGTGAAAGGGAAGTCGCTCAGTCATGTCCGACTCTTAGTGACCCCATGGACTGCAGCCTACCAGGCTCCTCCATCCACGGGATTTTCCAGGCAAGAGTACTGGAGTAGGGTGCCATTGCCTTCTCTGAGGAAAGAACACTAGGACCAGGAAATTATGAAGGGAGAGAAAGGTACAAGAAACTGACTGAGGGGTTCCTGGTGGCTCAGTAGTTAAGAGTCCACCTGCCAATCCAGAAGACATGGCTTTGATCTCTGGTCTGGGAAGATCCCAGGTGCCACAGAGCCACAAAACCCATTCGCCACAACTATCGAGCCTGTGCTCTAGAGCCTGGGAACTGCAACTACTGAAGCCCGTGTGCCCTAGAGCCCATGTTCTGCAACAAGAGAAGCCACTGCAATGAGAAACCCGCACATTGCAATGAAGAGTAGCCCCCTCTGGCTACAACTAGAGAAAAGCCCAAGCAGCAACAAAAACCAAGCACAGCCAAAATAAATATATTAATTAAGTTTTAAAAAAAGAAACTGACTGAGAGGGACTTCCCTGGTGGTCTAGTGGCTAAGACTCCATACTTCCAATGTAAGGGGGCCAAGTTTGATCCCTGGTTGGGGAACTAGACCCCACATGCTTCAACTAAGAATTTGCATACCAAAGTGAAGACCTGGTGCTGCCACCTAAACAAATAAATAAATTTTTAAAATATTTTTTTGTAAAAAAAGACACTGAGGAATTAATGACACACAGTGGATCCTTCCAAATACTAAAGTTCCCTTAGGAGGTCAAGACAAGAGTGAGCCCTCCAGGGTATGGAATGAACAAGACTAGAAAAACAACCAGGAAGGATAATGAGGGGACAGTAGCTGCAGGAGGGGACCTTTGCTGTGCCTTCCCCCAACAACCTCCAAAGAACAATGTACACTTTAAATGCTGCATGAGTTTGAGACTGCAGTTTGGGAGTGCCTAAAACACTTCAATAATGGTATTGATTTAGGTCCACAACTTCTCATTAAGAGATAAAAGAAAAAGCAAGACCATTGGTAATTATGTGTGCACATAACATAGTGTTCATAATATACTCTTTTTTCAAGAGGGATGAAAAGAGCAGAATGCATAATATGATGTTATTTATGTTTGCACAGAAAACTTTTTAAGTCTGGAAGGATATATTCTAAATTTTTAGTGTTAATAATCTCTGAGAAATGGGAACAGAGTGAGATTCCTTGTCAGCAGTGTTTTCACTTTTTGTAATGATTCTGTATTGGGTTGATGTTTGGCCAGTGTGCCCAGGTGCAGCTGTGAGGATTGTTCATGATGATCCAGCAGGTGAAGAGTTAATACCACCTACAGTTGGGAGCTTCCGGGTCCCCTCTAAGGCCCATGTCTAATGTGATTGGTCAGCTTATAAGCTGAGCAAATTCTTAATTTTTAAAATACCTACTTTGCCCCAAAATTTATATTCCATTTTTTTAAAACATGGCTTTGTCTCCAACAGAATTGCATAATGACTATCCTGCAGGAAGAATTTTAGGATGCTGGTTTGCAGTTTTTATTGTGATCACTACTTACATGTCAAATGACATTTAATAAATAAGGACTCGTTTTATAGGCTTACCCAAATTCTAAAAATTATTTAAAAAAATTTAAAGCAAGTGGTGCTGCAGAGACTTTATTTTTATTTGCATTTTGCCCTGATGTAAGCTGCTAAAATGAGATTCTTGCCCAGGACTCTCTGCTATGTCACAAGCCCAAGTGTGGTTGCTTCCTCCTGAAGGCCTGTGTCAGCTCGCTTCTTACCACTAATTTTACACTTGGACTTTGTGCCTTAATATTTCTTATTATTATGTTCTGTCAGCCTGACTGCTTTGTAAGCACTCTGAAGACATAATTTGGCAGGGTTTTTTTTTGTTTTTTTTTTTTTGTCCTCGCTCTACCTAGACAACTGCCTAGTTTGTGGAGACTTTCAAGGATATTTATTGCTACTGGTACTGAAATGTGTTATTTGCAAAGTGATCCTCTTCCCTGGTGACTGCCAGAACTGTCTCTGTAGGGTTAGTGTAGGGAAAGATACAAAGTCTGTTGTCAGAGGCTTAAACAGGACAAGAGTAGAAAATATTCCCCCATCTTATGGGGCAGAAATCATTCATCTACCTGCCTGTCCCAATGGGCATCACTTTCACAGTCTTCTTTCATCCTTGATATCCTTTTACTATTCATACCACTCTCTGGTAACAAATATTCTCTTTTCTCTTAGAATGGTTGCCTTACATGCATGCTAAGTCTCTTAAGTCATGTCCAACTCTTTGCGACCCCATGGACTATAGCCCACCAAGCTCCTCTATCCATGGGGTCCTCCAGGCAAGAATACTGGAGTGGGTTGCCATTTTCTTATTCAGGGAATCTTCCCGACCCAGGGATCGAACCCGTCTCTCCTGCAGCTCCTGCATTGCAGGCAGATTCTTTACCTCTTAGCCACTGGGGAAACCCAGAATGGTTGTCACAAGATGAAAATTCTTTACTGATCCCAGATGTTCCATGCTGGGCATGAGAAGGAGTCACTGCTCTTATCAGCACTTCTGGGTCAGGAGGTCAAATTGCCTTAAACCAGATGAAAGTTTTCAGCAGATCAGTACAATTAATGAGCAACCTCAAACTCCAGAAGTTGAACATAGTGAGAACTTACTTCTCGTTCACATAAAAGCTCAGTGATGGTATTTCTGGTCAGCAGGCAACTTCCTTACATGCAGTGATTCAGGGACCCAGCCTCTTTCAACATGATGATTCCACTGCCCCCTAAGTCTTTGAAATTATCTGTGCACAGTTGACAGAGAAAGAGAAATGGAAAACACACACACTTCTTTTTTTATTAAGTGACACACATCACTTCTACTCATATCCCATTGGTCAGGACTCATCGGACAACCACACACTGATGCACAGGGAAATGGGTTACGTGGTCCCCGGAGGGGATGCTCTTTCCCAGTAGAATGTTATGCTATAGAAAGGGGATCATGAGGTCTGGGTGGATAGCTGGCCATCTGCCATTATAAATGGATATCAAAGGTTTAGAAGATTAACCAACAGGACTCTTAAAGAAAACCATCTCCAAATGGAGGCAAATACAACAATTTCAGGTTTATCTTTCCCAAGACTTTTAACAACACTCCTGTTACTTATCACAGGATGTGGGTTTCTATAGTAATGGGGAAAGGTTTTGAATTGGGAGGGGATTACACAACGTGACAAAGGTACAATCCACATAAATCCTCTAATGAGGCTTATAGCTTCGTCTGGCTACTTCCATAAAGCTTGTAGGCATTGGGAACTCAATAAAACATCCTATAATTCTTTGAGCCAAATTGGTCTCCATTCTCTCTATATTACCACTACCCGCCAGAGCACCCTGGCACTAGAATCATCCATGCTTCCTGTTCTCAATGCAAGAATCAAGCCTGTGAGGGAAGCCTGAAGAAAACTCACAAAACATGTCTCCAATAAAGCTATTCTTTTAAAAATATAAGCAACTGCTATTGGTCCATAATGAGTATTTTTATTTTTAAAGTATTTTCGTTCCTAGGGAAGAAATGTAATTCATTCTTTTCCCCAAAATAATACAGAAAATTGCTACTGGGAACAGTTTGGCATTTGAAACCTAGTGGGAGATTTCACCAGCAGATGGTTTAGTGGCAAAAAGCTTTGAAGAATTTCTAACTGCTAGGAAAAAAAAAAAATATACGAGAGAGACACACACACACAGAGAGAGAGAGAGAGAGAGAGAGAGAGAGAGACTTCATGTGATAAAGGAAAGATGTAGCCAAAGAAAGCAATCCTTATTCAAGGTCTGATGACTCAAATGATCCATTTGACTAGATCACAGATTTTAAAATCTGGCTAAGCATCAGAATAGCAAGGGAAGCTTGTTTAAAATATCCATGGAATCAGAATATCTGTGGGTGGTGACCAGACACGCTTATTTTTCAAAGCTCCATTGATGATTCTGCGGAAATCCAATGGCCTAGTTGTTTTCTCATTTCTGTGGTAGTTATAGAGCCAGGCAGTCTTATTAGCTTGGCAAATTTTCTGCATTCTCGGTCACTTGGCTATCATTTGTTACACACTCAAGTCCACCAACAGCCAGCTTTTCACCAGGCCCCTCATCTTTTCACACAAAGCATTTGAATGATGTACTTGAGAACCCCACAGGCAAAGATCACAGTGCATCTGCTTATCTTATTTGGAAGCAAGGCAGGCAGAGTTCACAGCCAATCCACCCAGCACTATCTGCAGAGAATCAGAACTATGGTACAGCCACTGCTCTGTCGAACACCATTGGCCACATCCTCTGGGAATGCAGGGTGGTATCCTGGGAGAAACACAGGCTTGAGCAGATCTACTTTAACTCCCAGGATGACCACCTGCCAGCTAGAGCCCAGAATTAGTCCCCCCAACTCATTTTGTTTATTTGTAAAATAGTAATTAATAATCCTAGCCTCATGCTGTTATGAGTTGCAAATGGGGAAAAGAGGAGAAAAGCATCTGGAAAAGGACCTACCATAGAAGGAACTTGATTGATGGCACTTTCCTTACCATGTTTCTTTTAACTTTCTTCCCCCTGGGAAAAGGAGAAACAATGATCAAAGGCCAACAGAGTGCATTCATATTTTTCCAGTACTCCATGTATTGTCTATGGGAGGATTATCCAAGATGGAATTATAGAGGGCTTCCCTTGTAGTTCAGTCAGTAAAGAATCTGCCTGCAGTACGGGAGACCTGGGTTTGATCCTTGGTTTGGGAAGATCCCCTGGAGAAGGAAATGGCAACCCACTCCACTATTCTTGCCCAGAGAATTCCATGGACAGAGTAACCTGGTGGGCTACAGTCCATGCGGTCACAAAGAGTTGGACATGACTGAGGTGACTGAGGACTCATGCATCCAGCGCAGAGGGTTTCCCAGGTGGCTCAGTGGTAAAGAATCTACCTGCAATGCAGGAGACGTGGGTTTGGTCCCTGAGTCGGGAAGATCCCCTGGAGGACATAGCAACCTACTGGAGGACGTAGCAACCCACTCCAGTATTCTTGCCTGGAAAATCCCATGGACAGAGGAGTCTGGTGGGCTACAGTCCATGGGGTCGCAAGAGTCAGACATGACTATAGCGACTAAGCACATACTCACATCCAGGATAGAATATGAAGACAGGTGTCCCTCTCTATGATCCTTTATGTGAGGTGGCTACCACTGACCCATACTCTTTGCTATAGTCCCAGTTGTCACAGCAATCAGAAATCATCTCTAAGTACTTACAGCCAATAGTAGGAAATCCCAGATATCATTTTTGCAGCTGTAACTTGGATTATGGGTATGATCTCTGTGAGTCCCACATGGTCAAATAGTAAATTATATGAGATTCAAATTAATCACATAGTCGTAAAACACCAGACTCTAACTATTATTTACCCAGCACCAAGCAGATGTTTGTTTCCAAAGCTACAATCTCCTCTAATTGGCTGACACTGTGCTGCATAAACTCCAATGCAAGCTTATGTTTTATAATGAATGACAAATGCCTAGAAGAATCCTCTGTGAACTGGCAGCCTCCCCCTCCGGCATGCAAATTCCGTCGAAATTCCATCGGCAGATGCAGATAAGCTCATTTGCATGATTGGCAGACTAGTGGATAAACACACCCATGAATTCATTGTCCAAATTCAATTTCGTTGGTTCATCTGTGTTTTTACTGATCACTTACTCGCTAATTTATTCATTCAGCCAACTTTTATTGAGCACCTATTGCACAACAGACCTGTCTTAGGTTTTAGGAATGAAGCATGAATGAAGAAGTGGTCTCATCCTTCAAGAAGTCCACCATGAAGGAAAGGAGACAAGACTGGGAAAGAAAGAAAATGAACCATGTGAGAAGAGCAAAAATAGAGATGTAGGCAAGTGCCCAAGAGAGGGAATAATCAACTCTACCACAGGGGTTGGTAGCTTCACAGATTTTCCAGGCAAAACTTAGAGGAAGATTTTAGAGTCAGCTAGACAGACAAGGTGTAGAAAGGGAGGGTCCAACAAAGAGAGTAGTAAGGACACGTGGCAAAACATGCTGTGTTCTGGGAACTGCTGCAGCTTAAATTGCAAGCAAGTGTCTGCTCTGTTTTGGCTTCCTAAAAAGGCACCCAGGTGGGCATGCAAACAACACAGCCCCTTAAACTGGCAATGGGGCTATATCTATTAACATTTAAAACGTGCATTCATTATTGTCATCATGAAAGAAAAGAGAAAAAAAAAGGTGATCCCCTATAAGGACCTAGTTAAATAAAGTAGGGTATGTCAATGGAAAGAATACTACACAGACCAAATGCTATGTTTAAAAGGCATGAGTACACATTCTATATACTTCTATAAGATTTACAGTTATGGGAAGATAACTGTAAATGCCACAATATACTGTCAAGTGAAAAGATAGCAAAATAAAGAAATACACATATAGTATGCAGGAGTACATAGGCTCCTTTGCTCTGTTTTCATCAGGAAACCCTAAAAGGATGAATAAGAAACTGATACCTTATTAGGGATGGGAGATGGCAAAAAACAGGGAGAGGTGAGGCTTTGCAGTGTATGCCTTGTATATCATTTTTTAAATTTTTTGGAATCACGTAAATGTATCACCTACTTGAAAAATAGGACTAAATTTTAAAATGTGTTTGCCTCAGGGCCTAGCAATCTCCTTCTTGGTTTAGTCACAGAGAGTCACTCAAACATACGTACAAGATGTCATACAAGGTATTTGTTTTGCTGTTGGTATGTTTTTTGTAGTGGAAGAAACTGGAAATAACCAGTGAAAGTGAAAGTCACTCAGTTGTGTCTGATTCCTTGCAACCCCATGGACTGTATTGTCCATGGAATTCTCCAGGCCAGAATACTGGAGTGGGTAGCGGTTCCCTTCTCCAGGGGATCTTCCCAACCCAGGGATCGAACTCAGGTCTCCCGCATTGCAGGCGGATTCTTTACCAGCTGAGCCACAAGGGAAGCCCAAGAATGCTGGAGTGAGTAGCCTATCCCTTCTCCAGCAGATCTTCCTGACCCAGGACTAGAACCAGAGTCTCCTGCATTGCAAGCAGATTCTTTACCAGCTGAGATACCAGGGAAGCCTCCAGTAGTAAAAGCATGGAATAAACTGTGGTATGTTAAAACTTTGGAATATTATGCAGCAGTTAAAACAATGAAGTGACAGACCTATGTCTACCAACATGGACAAATCTCCAAGGCTTACTGTTGTCTGAAAAAGAGATACAGAAAAAGATACCCCCATTGCTGTAACACATACAGTGCTATATAATACAGAACTATATAAGCAAAAATAATTCACACTAACTGTAATAGTGTTTGTTTGTGGGCATGGTCTAGAGCAGGGGTCAGCAATATCCTTTTGTAAAGGGCCACAGAGTTAATATTTTAGGCTTATCAGGTCTTACTGTCTCTGTTGTGACTAATCCACTCTTCTAATGGAGTTAGATGCAGTCACTGACAGTATATAAATGAAAGAGGTGTGCTCCAATAGAACTATTTCAAAAACATAGAGAGAGTCAGATTGGGCCTGTGGGCCATAGTTTACCAACCTCTGCACTAGAGAATTAAGATGGGAGGTGTTGGTTAAAGACTCTTTAATGTTTACTTTTGTTTACAAGGAGAATGGAAGTATCTGTTACTCATATAACTAAAATCAATTAAAAACAATATATGGGGACACTAGTCTGCTGAGGTTTCATAATAAAAACCCATGACTGAGCACCTTAACAAACATTTATTTTTGCATGGTTCTGAAAGTTAGAAGTCCAAGATCAAGTTCCCAGGGTTGGCTTGGGGTGGGAACTCTCTTCTTGGCTAGCAAACTTGCTGTGTTCTCACGTGGTCCTTCCTCTGTGAGCATGGAGAGAGAGAGCTCACTGGTGTCTCTTCCTCTCCTTGTAAGGACATCAGTCTATTAGATCATCCTTATGATTATATTCCCTCCCATCAGATGGGATGCTTCCACAAGCCTCTTATCCTCATCCATCAGAGGGCAGGCTTAATGAAAACCACAGTCACAGAAAGCTAACCAGACTGATCACATGGATTACAGCCTTGTCTAACTCAATGAAACAATGAGCCAATCCATGCAGGGCCACCCAAGATGGTCATGGTGGAGATTTCTGGCAAAATGTGGTCCACCGGAAAAGGGAATGGCAAACCACTTCAGCATTCTTACCCTGAGAACTCCCATGAACAGTATGAAAAGGCAGAAAGATATGACACTGAAAGATGAACTCCCCACATCAGTAGGTGCCCAATATGCTACTGGAGAATAGCAGAGAAATAGCTTCAGAAGGAATGAGGCTGAGGCAAAGCAGAAACAATACCCATTTGTGGATGTGACTGGTGGTGAAAGTAAAGTCCAGTGTTGTAAAGAACAATATCGCATAGGAACCTGGAATGTTGGGTCCATGAATCATGGTCAATTGGAAGTGGTCAAACAGGAGATGGCAAGAGTGAACATTGACATTTTAGGAATCAGTGAACTAAAATGGACCAGAATGGGTGAATTTAATTCAGATGACCAGTATATCTACTACTGTGGGCAAGAAGCCCTTAGAAAAAATGGAGTAACCCTCATAGTCAATGAAAGACTTTGAAATGCAGTACTTGGGTGCAATCTGAAATGACAGAATGATCTCTGGTCATCTCCAAGGCAAACCATTCAATATCACAGTAATCCAAGTCTATGCCCCAACCATCAGTGCCAAAGAAGCTGAATTGTTCTACAAAGATCTACAAGACTTTCTAGAACTAACACTAAAAAAAGATGTCCTTTTCATTATAGGGGACTGGAATGCAAAAGTAGGAAGTCAAGAGATACCTAGAGTAACAGGAAAGTTTGGCCTTGGAGTACAAAATGAAGCAGGGCAAAGCCTAACAGAATTTTGCCAAGAGAACACACTGGTCATAGCAAACACCCTCTTCCAACAATACAAGAGATGACTCTACACATGGACATCACCAGATGTTCAAAACAAAATCAGATTGATTATATCCTTTGCAGTCAAAGATGGAGAAGCTCTATGCAGTCAGCGAAACAAAGACTGGGAGCTGACTGTGGCTCAGATCATGAACTCCTTATTGCCAAATTCAGACTTAAGTTTAAGAAAGTAGGGAAAACCACTAGACCATTCAGGGATGACTTAAATCAAATCCCTAACAATTATACAGTGGAAGTGACAGACAGATTCAAGGTATTAGAACTGATAGACACAGTGCCTGAAGAATTATGGACAGAAGTTAGTAACATTGTACAGGAAGTGGTGAACAAAACCATTCCCAGGAAAAAGAAATGCAAAAGGGCAAAATGATGCCTGAGGAGGGCTTATAAATACCTGGGAAAAGAAGAGAAGCTAAAGCAAAAGGGGAAAAGGAAAGATATACCCATCTGAATGCAGAGTTCCAAAGAATAGCAAGGAGAGATAAGAAAGACTTCCTCAGTGATCAGTGCAAAGAAATAGAAGAAAACAATAGAATAGGGAAGTCTAGAAATATCCTCAAGAAAATTACAAATACCGAGGGAACATTTCATGCAAAGATGGGCACAATAAAGGACAGAAACAGTATGGACCTAATAGAAGCAGAAGATATTAAGAAGAGGTGGCAAGAATACATAGAAGAGCTATACAAAAAAGATCTTAATGACCCAAATAACTATGATGGCATGATAACTCATCTAGAGCCAGATATCCAGGACTGTAAATCAAGTGGGCCTTAAGAAGCATCACTACGAACAAAGCTAGAGGAGGTGATGGAGTTCTGGTTGAGCTATTTCAAATCCTAAAAGATGATGCTGTGAAAGTACTGTACTCAATATGCCAGCAAATTTGGATTACACAGCAGTGGCCACAGGACTGGAAAAGGTCAGTTTTCATTCCAATCCCAAAGAAGGGAAATGCCAAAGAATGCTCAAACTACCACACAATTGCACTCATCTCACATGCTAGCAAAATAATGCTCAAAATTCTCCAAGCTAGGCTTCAACAATATGTGAAAACTGAGAACTTCCAGATGTTCAAGCTGTATTTAGAAAAGGCAGAGGAACCAGAGATCAAATTGCCAACATCTGTTGGATCATAGAGAAAGCAAGAGAATTTTAGAAAAGCATCCTCTTCTCCTTCATTGACTATGCTAAAGCCTTTGACTGTGTGGATCACAACTGTGGAAAATTCTTAAAGAGATGGGAATACCAGACTACCTTACCTGCCTCCTGAGAAACCTGTATGCAAGTCAAGAAGCCACAGTTGGAGCCAGACGTGGAACAACGGACTGGTTGCAAACTGGGAAAGGAGTATGTCAAGGCTGCATATTGTCATTTTGCTTATTTATCTTCAGTGCAGAGCACATCATGAGAAATGCCGGGCTGGATGAAGCACAAGCTGGAATCAAGATTGCCGGGAGAAATATTAATAACCTTAGATATGTAGATGACACCACCCTAATGGCAGAATGCAAAGAGAAACTAAAGAGCCTCTTGATGAAAGTGAAACAGGAGAGTGAAAAAGCTGGTTTAAATCTCAACATTCAAACAACTATGATCATGGCATCCAGTCCCATCTCTTAACAGCAAATAGATGGGGAAACAATGGAAACAGTGACAGACTCTATTTTCTTGGGCTTCAAAATCACTGCAGATGGTGACTGCAGCCATGAAGTTGAAAGACGCTTGCCCCTTAGAAGAAAAGCTACGACAAACCTAGACAGCATTTTAAAAAGCAGAGACATAACTTTGCCGACAAAGGTCCATATACTCAAAGCTATGGTTTTTCCCATAGTTACATATGGATGTGAGAGTTGGACTATAAAGACAGCTGAGTGCCAAAGAACTGATGTTTTTGAACTGTGGTGTTGGAGAAGACTCTTGTGAGTCCCTCGGACTGCAAGGAGATCAGACCAGCCAGTCCTAAAGGAAATCAGTCCTGAATATTCATTAGAAGGACTGATACTGAAGCTCCAATACTTTGGCCACCTGATGCACAGAGCCAACTCATTGGAAAAGACCCTGCTGCTGGGAAAGATTGAAGGCAGGAGGAGAAAGGGATGATGGAGAACAAGATGGTTGGAAGGCATCACTGACTCAATGGATATGAGTTTGAGCAAGCTCAGGGAGATGGTTAAGGACGGGAAGCCTGGCTTGCTGCAGTCCATGGGGTCACAAAGAGTTGGACATGACTGAAGGATTGAACAGGAACAACAGTGATTCATTTAACCTTATTTACTTCCATAAAGGCCCTACCTCCACAGACAGTCACACTGGGGGCTTAGGCCTTCAACATATGAATATTAAGGAAACACAAGTCAGTCTGTAACAGTGGGTCAAGACATGTACCCTTTAATAATAATATGCATAGGCTCCTCTTCCTAAAATCCAGGAGAAAGGTCACAGTCATGATGGTTTTTGAGATCAGGAGGCGCAGCCAGAGGTTTTACCTTCCTCCCTTAGCATTCTCTCCTCCTTCTCTCTGGCAGGATCATTTCTCTCCCTAAGGAGGTTCTGTTGCCCTGCTTAAGGCAGAAAGTTTTCCACCCTCTTCCCCCCATACTCTCTCTGACTGGATTCCTCCTTACCTGTCAGAGGTGCTAGAAATGCATGTATTGAGAGAAAATCATGACAAGAGATTCAGATCCCCTTTGGAACTTAAATCTATATATCTCTATATCTTTCCATATTTATTGACAGAGAGACTGGTTTTGAGGAATTGGTCCTTACGATTATGGAGGCTGAGAAGTCCAGATCCAGGAGAGCCAATGGCATGGTTCCAATCTGAGTCTGAGACCAAGTGCAGGAGAAGACCAGTTCCCAGCTCAGAGACAATCAGGCAGAGAGAGAATTCTTTCTTATTCAGCCTTTTATTTCTTCAGACATTCAGTGGTTTAGCTGAGACCCACCCACCTTGGGGAAGGTGATGTGCTTATTCAGTCCACTGGATCAGATGTTAAGCTCATACAAAACACCCTCAAAAACACACCCAGAAATAATGTTTAACCAAATATTTGGCATCTTATGGCCAAACCAACTGCACATAAAATTAAGCATTATAGCAAATGACTGGTGACAACTCAAATGTCCTTTGGTAGAAGGCTGGTTAAATCATAATGGGACAGCCAGACAATGGAACACGGCAATTGTAAGTTTAAAAAAAGGAAAAGAAAAAATGAAGTTCTCTCAATCTCGTCATGGAAAGATCAAAGTGAAAAAAATTCAGAATGTGTATAATATGGCACATTTGAAGGAAGAAGGAGGAAAAACTACCATTTCTATCTTCTGGTCAGGAGCACCTCGAGAAGGAGTCCTAAGAAACCAGGAATAACCTTCTAGGAAAAACAAAACTAGGCAGATGCAAGACCAAGAAGGAAGGAGGAATTTATACTGATTGTTTATACTGTCTCGGTTTTAACTATGGAAATGTAGGATCTGTTCATAAAGTTTGTAAAGAGCTGAGAAGGAAAGAACAGTGGGAAGATACGGTTTGGAAGCATCAGCACATAACTAGCCGTGAACCAAAGCCACAGAGAAGAGGAGGTAGTCCAGGCAGGCTGTCCTTCCAGAAAAGAAGGAAATGGGACTCGGGACACAGAATGGGCCGGGAGAGGTCGTGCAAAGCAATCAGAAAGAGAACAGAGGAGGCCGGTCGTCTCGGAGGGCACACAGTCATCCTTGCTTATCCAAAGTTTCTCTGCCCTGTCTGCAGGTTCAGTTACCTGCGGTCAACCACAGTCCAAAGATACTAAAAGGGAAATTTCATAAATAAAGAGTTTATACATTTTAAACAGTGGGCTGCTCTGAGCAGCGTGATGAAATCTCATGCCTTCCAGCTCCATCCTGAGTGACATCCCTTTGCCCAGCACATGCCACTTGCTGCCCTGTTAGTCATTTGGTAGTCCTTTATTTTATCAGGTTGCCTGTCTTGGTACCTTAGTCCTTGTGTTCTAGGAACCCTGATTTTACCCAACACTGGCCCCAACACACAACAGTGATGATGCTGACAATACAGATGTGTCTAAGAGAACCCTTAAAGTGCTCCCTTTAAGTGAAGAGGTTAAAGTTCTTGACTTAATAAGGGAAAAAGACAAGCCCATATGCTAAGTTTGCCCATGGTAAGATCAAATTTCTATCCATGAGACTGTGAGAAAGAAAAAGAAACCCTTGCTGCTTTTGCTGTTGCACCTCAAACTGCAAAAGTTACAGCCACAACGAAGGATACATGTTTAATTAAGATGGAAAAGGCATTAAAGTTGTACACCATTTTGACAGAGAGAAACCACATTCACGAAACTCTTATTATGGTACATTACTATCATTTTTTATTGTTAGCTATTATTGTTAACCCCTTCCAGTGCCTAATTTATCAATTAAAGTTTATAATACCTATGGATGTAGGTAAAGAGAAAAACACGGTATGGAGGGTTGAGTACTATCCACCATTCCAGGCATCTACAGGGGGTCTGGGGCATATCCCGCATGGCTAAGGGGGGAACTGTTGTAATGATCTCACGCCAAGAAATATCGAGTGCAGGCTTAAGCTTTCAGCAGTTGGATCCTTTCTGGGATGATATATTTAACCAGATAGTCTGTATTGTGTTTGCACTTTCTGTAGGAAATATATCATGTAGTTACAGTTCTTCCCTGGAAGCCCTTTCACTCCTTGTCAGTACAACCTGATTTGAGATGTAAATAAACAGCAGAGATAATGCCCGGATCTGAGAAGACTCCTGTTCTGCCACCAACCCCGGACGTGAGCCATGATAGATGGCACGAAGGCTGCTGCATAATCACTGCTGCCTTCATACCCTATTATCATATCCCTCATCTTCCCCACAACTGAGACCCAACACATTAAAATCTCTTTGTTCCTCCCACAATGCTGTATCTCCACTGCATCTCTAGCCTCCTTTAATATTGTTCATTATTGAAATGAACACAGAAAACCAATTACCCAGGTGACGGCAGGAGCTGGTCGTGCGCCCAGTCTGCCACACTGAGAGCCTGATTCCCTGTTGAGATAAACAAGAATCCCCACCAGCAGCCCAGCCCCTCACCTGTCCTCGGGCTCCTCGGGAATCACCCAACACAGCCACAAGGCTTTCCACGCACTCAGCTAATTCAGTACGTGTTTGTTCTCACCAGAAGCTGCAGCAAGGCCGTGGCATGTCTGAAGTGCCAGGTACGGCAACTCTGCAGGCAAAGCAGTTGTTGACACAGTGGTTTGGGTTACAGCCTCCCAGAATATCTGAGTTCAAATCCTGGCTCTGCTAATAAAGCTGTGTGACCTCAGATAGATTCTTAACCTCTCAGCACCTTGAATCCTCATGCTGTGAAATGAAAATAATAATAGTACCTCCCTGTTGTGGATTGAATTTTATCCCCTCAAAGTTGAAGTCCTATCTGCTCCCCACTGGCATAGGGCCTGTGTATGTGCCCTTCTTTTTTGGAAATGTGATTAAGATAAGATCCTCCTTTGTAGAGATATGGATGGACCTAGGAAAATCCCATGGATGGAGGAGCCTGGTAGGCTGCAGTCCATGGCGTGGCTAAGAGTCAGACACAACTGAGCGACTTCACTTTGACTTTTCATTTTCATGCATTGGAGAAGGAAATGGCAACCCACTCCAGTATTCTTGCCTAAAGAATCCCAGGGATGGGGGAGCCTGGTGGGCTACCATCTATGGGGTCGCACAGAGTCGGAGATGACTGAAGCGACTTAGCAGCAGCAGCAGCAGAGACTGTCACCCAGACTGCAGTAAGTCAGAAAGAGAAAAACAAGTATTGCCTATTATGCATACATGTGGAATCTGAAGAAAATAGTATGGGTGATCTTATTTACAAGCAGAAATACAGATACAGATATGGAGAAATAAACATATGAACACCAAGGAGAGATGGGGGAAGATGAATTAGGAGACTGAGATTGACATTTACACACTATTGATACTATGTCGAAAATAGATAACTAATGAGAACCTACTGTGTAGCTCAGGGAACTCTATTCAGTGCTCAGTGGTGACCTAAATACCAAGGAAATCCAAAAGAGGGGATATCTGTATACATCTAGCTGAATCACTTTACTGTACAGTATAACCTAATACAATATTGAAAAGCAAATATACTCCAATAAAAATTTGTTTAGGTCCTCCTGGATTAGGGTGGCCCTAAACTCAGTGACTTCTGTCCTTATGAAGAGAGGAAGAGATTTGGAGCCATGGAGACAGACTCACAGGGAAGAGCACCAGGTGAGGACAGAGGCAGAAATTGGAGTGATGAAACTAAAAGCGAAGAGGATGAAAGAGGCAAGGGCAGACCCTCCCCTGGAGCCTCTGGAGGGAACGTGGCCCCGCTGACACCTTGATCTCAGACTTGCAGAGTCCAGAGCCACAAGAGAGTAAATTTCTGTCGTCGCAAGCCCCCAGTTTGCAGCAATTTGTTATGGCAGCCCCAGGAAACTAACACACACCCTCAAAGCCTTGTTATGAGGATTAATTAATTATACATGCAAGCCATGCAAAGTACTTATAAGAGTGTCTAACGTCTAGCAAGTCACACAGAGGTGTAGCATCATTCTCATTGCTAATTGTTACTATTATTGTCGCAGTGGTTGCTTTGTCCTGTAAGCAAGCAAGCACCTCTCGGTACATTGAGTGGACGTGTGCGTGCTCAGCCGCTCGGTCGTGTCCCACTCTGCGATCTCATGGACTGTAACCAGCCAGGCTCCTCTGTCCATGGAATTTTTCAGGCAAGAATACTGGGGTGGGTTGCCATTTCCTCCTCCAGGGGATCTTCCCAATCCAGGGATTGAACCTGCGTCTCTTGTGTCTCCTGAATTGGCAGGCAAATTCTTTACCACCTGGGAATCCCCAGCACATTGAGTAACAGCTGACAAATAAACTAGGTGCCTCCCATCCTCACAGAAACCTAGAGTTTCTGGTTGGCAAGTCCTACGTCCACCTCCAGTGCAGGTGAAGAGACCCAGTTCCCCTGTCCATGTTGCAAGAGTCACCCTAGCAGGGTGACAATGTGAGCAGGACACCAAGGGCACTTGTGTAAGTTGACAACTTTCCAAAGACGGATCTGGTTTCTGTTGCACAAAATCATCCCAAAGGGAGGGACCAATTTCTTAGCCTAAGTAATTGGGGCCTGGGTAGCACTGCGGTTACACACACGGGTCTTGAAGTCAGACTGGCTGGTTCAAATCCCGCTCCCTCCACTTACCAGCTCTGTGACCTTCAGTAACTCTTTAACCTCTCTGAACCTCAGTTTCCTCATCTATAAAATGGACAAAGGCTGACATAAATTATATAATCATGTACAAGTGAATAGTCTAGGGAAAGTGAGAAAGGGCAGTTTTCTCAGGACCAACATAGCCCCTCTTCTTCCTCCTCCTAAACATACACACACAATCACACACATGCATATCTCTGGTAGTGCTTCTGAGGCCAGTAGCCTACGGTAACTTTCTGTCCTTCAGTCTGTCTGTGTAGACTAAGCTCTTTACAAAAAGGGATGTGTGTTCCCAGCATTCTGAATGGACAAAGTAGTTGTTCACATATTGAACAAAGTGATAGCTTAAACCAAAGTGTCTCACTCTTGAGGCATTTATATTTCAGCTTTATGGTTTCTACTATATCCACTTACTCCCTGAATTCTAGTTATCATAAAAGATTTTTTTTGATCAGGGATCAGCAAACAAAGCTTACAGGCCAGATCTGGACACACAATTGTGTACATGTTGTCAGTGGTGCTTTCAAGCTACAACAGCAGAAATGAGTGGTTGCAATGGAGTTCTTTGCCCAAAAAACTGAAAAATATTTACTATCTAACCCTTTACAAAGAAAGTATGTTGACCTCTGCTTTCAATCAAGTCATTTTTACTTAAAATGCATTTTTAAATGGGAAACCTCATGTAACTAATATAACTGGAAACCAGTATTCCCTGCCATAGATGGATTTCCATAATCACAGCAGTATGTGTGTATTCTGTGCGCGTGTTCAGTCGCTAAGTAGTGCATGACTTCTTGTGACCACATGGACTGCAGTATGCCAGGCTTCCCTGTCCTTCACTATCTCCCAGAGTTTGCTCAAATTCATGTCCTTTGAGTCGGTGATGCTATCTAACCATCTCATCCTCTGCCACCCTCATCTCCTTTTGCCTTTAATCTTTCCCAACATCAGGCTCTTTTCCAAAGAGTCAGCTCTTCGCATAGGTGGCTAAAATATTGCAGCTTTAGCTTCAGCATTAGTCCTTCCAATGAATATTCAGGGTTGATTTCCTTTAGGATTGACTGGTTGGATCTCCTTGCAGTCCAAGGGGCTCTCGAGAGTCTTCTCCAACACCACAGTTTGAAAGCATCAGTTCTTCAGTGCTCTGCCTTCTTTATGGTCCAGCTCTCACATCTGTACATGACTACTGGAAAAACCATAGCTTTGACTATATGGACCTCTGTCGGGAAACTGACATCTCTGGTTGTTAATACACTGTCTAGGTTTGTCATGGCCTTCCTTCCAGGGAGCAAGCGTCTTTTAATTTCATGGCTGTAGTCACCATCTGCAGTGATTTTAGAGACCAAGAAAATGAAATCTGTCAGTGCTTCTACTTTTTCCCCGATCATGAACAGTATCACATACATAAGTAACTATTAAACCAGATACGAGCCAGAAGTATCTACCACACCTCAGGAAACGAAGCTATAGTGGAGCAAGCAGAAGAATAGGTCATGGTGGAGGTGACGGATGGTGGAAACTTGGTGGCTGAGTTCTCTACAGGAACAAATATAGAAAGATTAAAGCAGAAGGCTCAGTAATGAATCTTGTAAGGCACCCATGTCATCGTGTGGAAGGAAGAAGAACACACCAGTAAATGAGTCAAAGCAGAAATGCTCTGGGCAGAAGGAGAACCAGGATTTAAAAGAGCAGAGCATCAGAGGGGACTCAGGCAAAGGGACCACTGAGAAAGGCAGGGAAGGCTCCTCAGATACAGAGAAAATGAAGGCATAAAGGCAAGAGGGCCCTGGGAACCAAAATAATTCTTTTCCACACCTCAAAGTAATAAGCATAATTTATAAACTAGATTAGAAAAGAACATCTCAGCACATTTATAATGAAAACCGCTGATGCTAATGAGAGCAATAACATTTAAATAGAAATCTGTTTACCTTTGGGAAATTTATGCATAACTTCAATGATGTACTGATTGATTTAAGGACCAGGGACTGGGACTGATTAACCTTCCTGGTTTGTTTTTAACGGGTATCTTGGCTGGGATGCAAAGGAGTGCTGAGAACTTACCAGCCTGACCAATGATTAGGAATAATTGGAAGCAGGTGGAGCTGAGGCCCGCTCACACAACCTGGCCTGTGCTACAGTCCTTTCCTCTATGAGCATCACAGACTTCTTCAAAAAGCTGGAGAAAGCTGTGCCCCATCTTCCCAGGAAAAAATGCACAGAAATACATATACCAAAACTTTTGCATTTAGATTTTTCTACATTGGAAATGTATTTCCTGCACATGAAGAGAAGTTAAAAGTAATCTTTAAAAAAAAAAAGGCTTGGTCTCATTTTTTATAACTTATTTTAAGATTCAAGGTCTATTTGAGTGGTAGAGGGAATAGATCTAAAACTGCACAAAAAACAAAAATTTTCAATTCTTCTTCAAATCACATGTTAATGAGATTGCTGTGATTTCTTGGCTTGAATAAAAAGTAGGAATTGTGGAGTGGTCTTTGATATCAATACAAAATCAATTTTAAATTTGAATTTAAATGGAACCTGAATGATCAAAAATCCTGGACCCCAAAAATGCATTGGAAAAGAAAAGATTAACATTCCCCAATGTTTCTCTGAGTTCTGTGAGCCACTCTAGCAAATAAATGGAACCCAAGGAGAGGGTCATAGGAACCTCTGATATATAGCCAGTCAGTCAGGAGCCAGGTAACAAGCTGGACTTGCCACTGGCATCTGAAGTGAATGGGTGGACAGGAGTCCTATAGGACCAAACACTTAACCTATGGAATCGGATGCTGTCTATAGGTAGAGAGTGTTGGAACTAAATTAATTGTAGGACACCCAACAGGTGTCTGGAGAACTGGTGTGGGGAAAACCCCCCTCCTCATTGGAACTGGTACCAGAGTCTGTCTAATTCCTCAGTGTCTTTAGATTTTAACACACCAAGAAATCGATAAGGCTCTATCATTCTCAACTCCAGTCTTCAGAAGCTCTTTCTTTTAATTTTCTCAAGTTTGGAGAGTTGTCCTCCTGCAGGGTAACTGGCCAAGAAGTTCAGGGTTTCTCTGCAACATCCATCATGGTAACTGAAGCACCCTAAATGGAAACATGTACTTCATTCAGATGGTTAATAAGGTCCCCTAAGAAAGACCAGTGGTGCAAGACTGCTGCCAAATTATTTCACAAGGCGGCTTTTCCTTCCCTTATAGAGGTAAAAAATCTGTCCAGTGTTCAATCAAGAGCTTGTGGATTTGTTTTCTGGAAAGGCCACATGTTTGTGTTGAAATAAGAACATAATATTATGCATCCATTTTGTGACAGAAACTCCTCCAACAACTAGCATTTATGGCACTAGACAAGACTTCTTTCAAGATTTTGGCAGAATCTTTGATGTCAACGTAGACAGCAATGAAGCGTGCAGCATCTCCACCCAAGCAAGGAAGCCATGGGTTGTCAAGCATGCCAGATGCTCCCTTCCATGCCCAGATGGTTGTGCCAATTAAAGTCGTGCCTTAAAAAAAAATAAACTTGCAGTCATTAATGTTTCCAAAAGAACCCATTAAAAGAAAGCCTTTCTTCTGATGGCACCAGAATACACATAACAAAGAGTCATAGCTCCATGCTAAAAATTATAGGCAGTTTCAATGCAATTGCAGGCCTAAGGGAAGAGGGATAATTTTACCTCTTGCTATAAAACATCAGGAAGTAATGTTCATCTCTTAGAGTAGGCGAGGTTATTTGATAAAGGCATTGGATTGACATCTCTTCTCCAAGTCATAATACAGTCTGGCTATTGCTAGGACATGGGTCTTCTCCAAGACATCCCCTATTGTGCAGATTCTCTGCTCTTTGGCGATATGGGAGACGAAGTTGTGGGGTCTTCCAAGATATGATTTTGGGCAGAGGCAAAGGCAAGTAAGTCCAGGTGAAGTTTCATCCTTTCCAAATCTCACCTTCTCAGGAAATACACTTGCACTGAAGGATGCTGCACAGGGATGGACGGTGTCCTTCAGCATGTTTGTTTCATGGGCCCTTTGACAAGTCATCCATATTCCAAGTCCTTTTGATGCCTTAGTGACCCATTATGTTCAGTAATGAAAGTGAAAGTGAGGGATACATAAATTTTACATAAATTTCTCCATGCTTTTATTTCTTGAAACTTCCCGAATTAGCTAAGCTTAAGATTTCTGTAAGCTCCAGTACTTTGGCCACCTCATGCGAAGAGTTGACTCATTGGAAAAGACTCTGATTCTGGGAGGGATTGGGGGCAGGAGGAGAAGGGGACGACCGAGGATGAGATGGCTGGATGGCATCACGGACTCGATGGACGTGAGTCTGAGTGAACTCCGGGAGATGGTGATGGACAGGGAAGCCTGGCATGCTGCGATTCATGGGGTCACAAAGAGTCGGACACGACTGAGCGAGTGAACTGAACTGAACTGAAGATTTCTGTAAAAATTATGACAAAATATACCTTCTTCAATTTAAATCAGTGAGAAATTAATATAGCCATTGACATATGATAAACACAAACTTTGTATATTGCCTTAAGGAACAAGCATCCCATTCCACAGCACAATTGTTTGAAATGAAACAACACCTAAAATTAACAACAAAAAATTTTTTTTCAGAGATGTCTTTTATTACTTCAAAGTAACAGAAACAAAGCTGGAAGAAAAGCTTTTTGGTTGCTTGTGTGTGTGTGTGTGTGTGTGTGTGTGTGTGTGTGTGTGTGAACATGACACTCATCCACTGGCCTCATATCTGCCTTCCCTCCCCCTGCCCCAGGTTAAGAGACTCTGCGATTCATATTGACTAATCCACTGATGTTTGTACAGTGTAAGGGGACATGCATTTTAAGAAAGGATAATCAAACAGAATTGCAGTGAACTGTTCTGGGCAACCAGACTGAGGGACCAAGATCTACAGTTGACATGTATTTCAAACCCGCATTGGCCCATACTTCCCACCTTCCCGCCATTTTTATGCTTTAATAATGCCCAGCCCCCTGTTTATAGACAGGGCCCTCCACTGATAACTGAGATTCCCTTTGTGACATTGGAGGAGCCCAGACTGTTACAGCTGCAAGTTCTTCCTGTCCTCCCAAGAGTCAGTGTAGCCTTGCGGTCAAGTGAGCAGATCTGGAAGTCACATGGGCTTGAGTTTGACTCCTATTTCCACTATTCATCTTATTTCTTTAATAGCTAGGTGTCCTATTTAATCCTTCTAAGGCTATTGCAGAGAAGGCAATGGCACCCCACTCCAGTACTCTTGCCTGGGAAATCCCATGGGCAGAGGAGCCTGGTAGGCTGCAGTCCATGGGGTCGTGAAGAGTCAGACACGACTGAGCGACTTCACTTTCACTTCTCACTTTCCTGCATTGGAGAAGGAAATGGCAACCCACTCCTCTGTTCTTGCCTGGAGAATCCCAGGGACAGGGCAGCCTGGTGGGCTGCCGTCTCTGGAGTCGCACAGAGTCGGACACGACTGAGGCGACTTAGCAGCAGCAACAAGGCTATTGACCTCATCTGTAAAATGAGATTGAAGGAGACAATGTATCTGTGATAAAGAGTTTGACTTCATTTTTTTACTTTGAGTGCCAATAGCTTTCAAGCTCCATTCTTTCAGTCCCCTTAAGAAAGCCTGACTGTTCCTTTCTTTGGTGATGGCAGGAAGTTCAAACTGGGACTTCTTCCCTGGTGGTCCAATGGTTGAGAATCTACCTTCCATTGCACAGGAACATGGGTTTGAACCCCGATTGGGAAACTAAGATCCCACCTGCCGCAGGACCACTAAGCCCATGCCCCACAACTAGAGAAGGCCATGTGCTGCAACAGAGACCCAGTGTAGCCAAAAATAATAATAAAAAGAGAAATTCAAACTACACCAGCCCTAACGGTGGGCAGGAACCTTCACCCCAGCCCTCCCCTCAAACTACCATCAAAGCCAAACTAGCCTTTCTTTACTCTTGAGCATCTCTTTGAGAAGGTTGCCCAGCTCCCCAGAAAGCCTCATCATGTGGGTAATAAGCCTTGTCAGACCCTCTTGGGGTGTGTGTGGTGTATGAACCAAATTTGGGGCGACGGAGCTCATCCCAAGTCTTCAGGGCGACACGGGATATCTAGACAACAACCACCACTGAGGGTCTGCCTTCACCCGCGCTGACCCGCTCTCCAGCTCAACTGCCTGCTGGAGAGGTTGCCTCATGAACCGCTCCTGGCCAGCCTGCTCCTGAGCTGTGCTGCTGCCTGCTGGCTAGCTCACACTGAGCTGTGCTGCAATTGCTGAGTTCTTTCAAGCCTCTCTTATATTTAACCAACTTAAAGTCAGGAATTTCCATAACTGGCATTTAGCAACTGGAGTATGACACTGGGACATGTGTCTTGGCCTGGACCCATCTGCATGTCTCCGACTGAATTGCACATCTCAATTCCGGCGTAAGCCATGACTGTCACTAGGTTGCAAGGAATGACCCTCATCTCGTGACCACTGTATGTGTCTCCACTAGGCTTTAGTCTCCATTTAATAGAGTGCTCAGGGGAAAGACTGAGGCCCTATGCAATGTGCGTGCCCTTTGGGTGATCACTCACATGGAAGAACAGACTATGGTCACACTCCTAAAAGCAGATGGCCCACTAGGACCCTCAAAATGCCTTTGCTGCCATCTGTGCCTTCATCATAACAAAACTTTTTGTCCTCATGATTATAGGAAAAAACACTCGTGGCCCCACGTGGCACAGCCAAAGGGTTTATTCAAACCTGACTTAATCAGTGAACCCTAAAACTCAATAAAGCCATCACTTTCTTGGGGGGAAGCCCCTAAAACTGATGGTATTATTTGGAGGTTCTCTGGAGGAAGAAATTTCTAAATATGAGCAGGATAGAGAGGACCCCCACCCCTAAAGTAGAGCTAGTAACCACCACCAAATAATAATAAAAACAACTCCTGGGGAGGAAGAGACAAAGAAACTGAAACAGAGGTCCACAATCTGGCTCAACTGGAAACCTAAAATTCACTAAAAAAAAAAAAAAAAAAAAACACCCCTTGCACAATAAGAAGATAAACATGTGCAGTTTGGGTTTTGCACCCGTATAGCCTAGGCTCTGAATTAACTGTAGCACCTACTGAGATGCACTAGTTGGCCAGCCTTCACAGCCTTAATCAATATTGAGACCCAAATTATAGTTATACCTGGGGATCCCACTTAACTTAAAGAAGGTACTCCCTATAATCTTAGGGTAGTTACTGAACCTAAAATAGAAGACAAAAAAGTGTGCCTCTTCTTAACCCTCAGAAATACTGCCTTTCCTAAGTTCCCAATAGTCAAAAGGGCCATTGCCCAAAAATATCCCATAATGGACATGGAGATTCTGACTCAATTTGTGATACAGTTAAGTCTTCAATATATACAATCATTTTAACAAAAATAGGAACCCATAGACCTCTCCGCTGCTGGATAAAATAATTAATAAGACCCAATATAAATCAAAACAGGGCATTTGAGATTGAAACCCATTATGCAAGACCCATTTAGAGAAGGGGGTGATTATCCCCACTACTGCTCTGTTGAATAGGCCAATTTGGCCTTTTGTTAACCCAGGAAGGAATGAATGGCACCTCACCACAGATACTGCAATCTTAATTCCATGATCCCACACACTGAGGCCCCCCACACCAGGTATTATTTAAATTGCTGACTTTTTCTGATCAGCAGCTCATAAACACTTTGCAGTCATAGATTTGGCTTAATCTCTTCTATTCAGTGCCTATTTTAACAGCTTCTCAGTTGCAGTTTGTCATCACCATCAAACGAATGTGATACAGCTTTACCTGGCTCCCTGTGGGTATCTCAAAGCCCTGCCTTTGTGCACAGTCTTTGCAAGAAAGATCATAATCATGTTGTGATGGAATGCGCTAGAAAGCTGCTGGTCTCCACTTCACTCCAGGATATCCCTGAAAAAGGATGGTACCCAAGGATCAGTACCCAAGTTTAGGAACTTATCCCAGCACTGCAAGCAGTATCTGCACAGTTTTACACTCACGGACCACTGCCAACACTCTGCCCATCTGGTCTTACTGATGGCAGAAACGATTTCTTGGTATGTTTGCCCTGAATCTCTTGCCTCACAGACCCTCAAAATATATAAATGTAAGTCTTACATGCATGTGGGCTAAGTCATTTCAGGCATGTCTGACTCTTTCTGACCCTCTGAATTATAGCCCACCAGGCTCCTCTGTCCATGGCATTCTCCAGGCAAGAATGCTGGAGTGGGTTTCCATGCCCTCCTCCAGGAGATCTTCCCAACCCAGGGATCAAATCCATGTCTCTTACATCTCTTGCATTGGTAGGTGGGTTCTTTACCACTAGTGCCACCTGGGAAGCCCATGTCCCACCTCTCCTTATAAACTAAAGCCAGAGTACAAGGCCTCCACAAGACACTTCTTATCTCCTTTGGAGTTTCGACCAAACTCTCATTTCACTTCTTGACACACACAATGCTGGGCTCCTTAATGAGTCATTCAGTGGAAATTTCATCTCCCTTACTGATCTCAAGATACAGGCTCAGAGACAACCACAATGGTTTAATGAAACAAGTTCAAACTCAATTAAATGAAATATAACACATTTCAGTCATTAGTCAAACATCAAGGATGAACTGTAATAAAGTGTCTGTCTCTGTTTTTGAGGTTTGATTTCTGACGTATTCCAAACCACCCCTCCCTCTTCCACTTCTACCCCACATCTGAGCAGGCTGATAAGAAAGACCTGATGCTGTCTTTTTGGAGCCAGCACGTAATTCACGGCCTTAACCCTTACACAAGATCCCTCACTCCAGTGCCACCCCAAACCATTGTAAACACTGGCAGTCACCTTTCCCTGTCCTCAAGCCATTTTTGAACCTGCTTGGGAACCTGTCCTGCTCACCCTAGAAGGTTTCATTATGTGTGAGCAATAAACCTTTTGCATCACTCTTGATATCTGAACTAAATTGGGGAATGGGGAGTCCCTGTCTTTTTGGCGGGATGGCCACAATAATACCTACCACATTACACATTTAGTAATTGGAAACTTGAATATTCATTGGAAGGACTGATGCCAAAGCTGAAGCTCCAATACTTTGGGCACTTGATATAAAGAGCTGACTCATTGGAAGAGACCCTGAGGCCGGGAAAGATTAAAGGCCAAAGGAGAAGCGGGCAGCAGAGGATGAGATGGTTAGATAGCATCACCGACTCAATGGACATGAATCTGAGCAAACTCCAGGAGATAGTGAAGGACAGAGGAGCCTGACGTGCTGCAGTCCTTGGGGTCGCAGAGTCGGACATGACTGAACAACAGCAACAACAAAACTGGAAATTAGTGTTATTTTCATTTCCCCATTTAAGTGGATGGATATATGGAAACCTGATCATTACCATATTTATGCTTGGATACAAGAAAGTCAGTGTATGAATCTAAGTGTTACCCTTGATGCCAAAGATGTCAGAGACCGTCTGTGCCAATGGCAGACGCTTCATGCCCTGGGATGCTGAGAACCCAAAATGCAACGCACTGAATGAAAACTTAAAGGATAAACATCTCCAGATTGAAGGGGAAAGCTGCACATTTGGGTGTTCAGTAAACATTTGTTGAATGAATAGATGAGCCCAGTGAGTGGGATTTGAGAACTGATTAGATACAAGGCAGAGAACAGGAACAAGTCAAAATATTTCAGAAATCAAGAATGAGAAAACTGCCCTGAGGTGCTCATCCCTGCACTTGGCACACTTTAGTGATTAAGAGAACAATGGTTTTCAAAAAAAAAAAAAAAGTTTGGGTGGTGAGACATTCAGAAAAACCTATCAATAAATAGCAAGCCTGGTTCTTTTTAAGATACTGTGTAGAAATAATTCCAAAAAGATGAAAATCAGTGCAGAAACCAAGGAACCATTTTTTCTATATCATATTGATCATTCCAAGTGGAACTGTTAGTTATCTTAGAAAAACTGTGGTTCTGAATTGCTTTTGCCTCTTCCTCTGAACCTCTGTTCCTAAAGGATTGTTTCCTAAAGGAAAACGTTCAACCAGAAAATTTCGGCACATCAGAGTCTCTCTAAAGATGAAGAATTCTCTGTGAAAGACTGAATGTCTAAATTGAAAAGTTTTTGCTGTCACATTCAGGTAGAAGTGAAATAGTTCTTCACATCCCTTTCCTTTTCTGTCTGTAGTTCACCTATGACAACTTTCCTCACAGAAGTGAGATAAAATTAAAGCCCATGACACTGAGTGTCAGTCATGAAGGAACATGTGCCCAAGTCTCCCTTTGCTGAAGCGTTTCCAGAGACACCTGTCTCACAGCGAGCCTCCACCGCACTTCTTTGCTACTCATTTTCACATAATTCAAAAGTCACGTTTCAGACTCACCGTTTCCACTAGGGCGACCTCATCAGGCCTGGCCACCTCTGTAATTCTTTGAGCAGTCTCTTATTTAAAGGTTTGTTTCCCCCTCTCCAGCCTGTGTGGGTTGAGTTTTCCCCCATCTGGGTTGCTTGGGACAAAAATAACTACCTCAACACCTAGGCACTAAAGTGAGAGGAAATGGCATCCGGCTTCTCCGAACAGGATATCATTCCCTTCTGAGCTAAGGTAGGACATTGGAGTGGCCCTCCCTCCACTGACCTTGCCACACACTCTGCCCACATCTGGGGTTTGGCTTCCAGAATGCCACCTTTGAGTCCAGCAACTTCATGAGGCTAAAACACAGGAATCTGAGGCCCCAGCTTAAGTGATTCCATTGGCTTCTTTTGTGCAGCTCTGCTTGCACATAACCGAAAGAGGGCCTTGCAAAATGGCAGCCAAAGGGACTTGCCTGTTGGTCCAGATGTTAAGAATCCACCTTGCAATGCAGGGGGATAAGGGTTCACTCCCTGGTCGGGGAACTAAGATCCCACATGCCACAGAGCAACTAAGCCCACAGGCCACAACTGCTGAGCCCACACACTCCACAGCCTATGCTCGGCAACAAGAGTGTCTGTGCGCCACAACAAAATGTCCACATGATGCGACTAAGACCAGCCGCAATAAGGTATGAACAATGTTTTTAATGGTGGCCACCTTTCTCAGTCATTGGTTGATCTGCATATGTAAACCTCATCTCCAGATTCAACAAAAAGTCAGCTATTGACTGTCCTTCAAGGGCAAGGTCAGGTTTGGCAGCTACCTTTGGAAACCAGCACACAAGGGACTGTAAGAGATGCAAGAAATCTGACTTAAAGGCTTTTCTAATCTTCTCTCTATCTTGAGTCTTCATTGGAACCAAGGTAATTTTCCTGCTTAAAGAGCTGTTTTCTTAGGGCAATGGGCAAGGTTCACATGCTTAACTCAGTGTTTTCAAACTTCCGCTACATACCACCTTCACTATTGTGGCTGTGTAAATAGATGGGAGAAAAAATGGAAACAGTGATGAACTTTACTGTCTTGGACTCCAAAATCACTGCAGGTGGTAACTGCACTGATGAAATTAAAAGAAGCTTGCTCCTTGGAAGAAAAGCTATGACAAACCTAGACAGCGTATTAAAAAGCAGAGACATCACTTTGCTGACAAAGGTCTGTATAGTCAAAGTTATGGTGTTTCCAGTAGTCAGGTACAGATATGAGAGTTGGACCATAAGGAAGGCTGAGAGCTAAAGAATTGCTGCTTTTGAACTGTGGTGTCGGAAAAGACTCTTGAGTGTCCCTTGGACTACAAGGAGATCCAACCAGTCAATCCTAAAGGAAATCAACCCTGAATATTCATTGGAAGGACTGATGCTGAAGCTGAAGCTCCAATATTTTAGCCACCTGATGCAAAGAACTGACTCACTGAAAAAGTATCTGATGCTGATAAAGATTGAAGGCAGGAGAAGGGGATGACAGAGGATGAGACGGTTGGATGACATCATTAACTCAATGGACATGAGTCTGAGCAAACTCTGGGAGACGGTGAAAGACAGGGAAGCTTGGTGTCCTGCAGTCCATTGGGTCACAAAGGGTCTGAGCAACATGACTGAGCAACTGAACAACAACCATTTGTCTCATTATTTGCTTAGCCTTGTTCCTTAAGTCACTTGTAACTTATTTTTTAATCTTAAGTAATAATATCTAAGGGATAATGAATTTGATGTGTTATATATTTCTTTTCCTAATATACAGTTCAGTTCAGTTCAATTCAGTCACTCAGTTGTGTCCGACTCTTTGCGACCCCATGAATTGCAGCACGCCAGGCCTCCCTGTCCATCACCAACTCCCAGAGTTCACTCAAACTCATGTCCATCGAGTCGGTGATGCCATCCAGCCATCTCATCCTCTGTCGTCCCCTTCTCCTCCTGCCCCCAATTCCTCCCAGCATCAGGGTCTTTTCCAATGAGTCAACTCTTGGCATGAGATGGCCAAAGTATTGTATACCCATTCAAATTTTTTTTTTTTATGTTAACATAGTACTATTTAAGATAATCTTATATACTATAGGTAGGACTTCCCAGGTGGCTCAGTGGCAAATAACCCACCTGCCAATGCAGGATATGTGGGTTCAATCCTTGGGTCAGGAAGATCCCCTGGGGAAGGAAATGACAACCCACTCCAGTATTCTTGCCTGGGAAATCCCATGGACAGAGGAGCCTGGCAGGTTATAATCCATGGGGTCACAAAAGAGTCTGACACGACTTACTGACTAAACACATATTCACTTACCATATGTCACAGTCAAGATTCAGGCAGGACGACAGAAACTGCACACATTTATTTTATCAGAATTATTGAAACAGAGAACTAACAATGCAAAAAGGGAACACTTGAGTTAACACAGAAATAATAAATGCTGGAAGCAGCTACCATCCTGAAGGAACAGAGGGGAGCATATGGGGTTATTAGCACCTAGAGGCTTGAAGCAGAGCCCCGGAAAGCTGGAACTCAGACCTCTGAGAAGGAGCTAATGCCCAGACAGTGTTGGTGTCTGTGAAAGGGCTCCCGATTCTGGTTCTGGGAAAGTGGGTGATGAAATCAGAAACTGGAACACCTGCCAGTGTAATCAACTGCCACTGCCAAGGTGTAGAATCATTACTGGAGTGATACTGGCCAGAAAAGAAAGCAAATAAGAAGGAAGGCACCCTTTCTCCTTCTCCTTCCTTGCAGTCTCCCTGTTCACAGAGCATCCGGCGGGCAAAGGAGAAATGTGGTTCCCAGGTCCCCACCCCAGCATCGCAGAGTGGAATCTAGAAGGATGGGTTAATTGAGAGACAATAGCTTAACAACCAGCACGCCACACTTGGCAAAATACTTCCGTATAAAAAAAAAAAAGTGCTCAGAAGAGAAATGCCTGTTTGGGCAAACATGCTTGTGTGTTGTGAGAGAGAGACAAGTTGGAACAGGCTTTCAGACCCCCTCGAGGCCCAACAAACAAATTATAATTTAGACAAGTCTGGGATTCTTCGCAGCTCAGCTTGCGGTGAGGATATTAGCTTCGCAACTCCAAACAAGCTAAGCTGTCTGTATGAAAGCCCCTTAGCAGCACCTCACTGGAAAGCCTGGAGGTGCTGAAAACGTGAAGTTTCTGTTCCTGTTTCCAGCCACAGGGGTTGAGCTGGCAGATGGATGCTGTGTCCAGCCCTGGCCCACCACCCATGTGGTGAGACAAGACAAATTCTCAGAAGTTTCCACCATAGTGCAGCCCAGCTCACCTTGGCATGTGCCCATTTATTGCCAGTTCCCGCTTTAAAATCTCACTCGGTTGCAAAACCACCCTTAATTGTGCACCCCTCCCTACATCCCACCCTCTATCATGTGACTTTGCAGCTCCTCCCATCAGGAATTGGAACATATTTCCTCAGCCCTTGTTTGGGCTGGCTGTGTGACTTGCTTTGGCCAATAGAATGTGGCAGAAAGGATAGAGTGCCAGTTCTGAACAGAGGTCTTGCATGCTTCCACTTTCCTCTTAGAACCCCGCCACCAGGTGAGCAAGCCTGCCTGAGCTAGCCTAGGAGAAAGATGAGAGACCAGATGGAGGAAAGGCCAGGTGTCCCAGCCAACAGCCCACCGACCCTCAGAGGCCCCAGCACCTGCGGGTCCTTAGCTGACTGCAGATGCAAAAGGGGCCTCAGCCTAGATCTCAGAAACCACCAGCTGAGTCCAACCTAAACTGCCAACCTGCTGAATCATGAACCAGTAAATGAATGCCGTGTCAACTCGCTACATTTTGGAGTAGTTTTAAAGGCAGCAATAGCTAACTGCTAAACATGGCCAACAGGCGGTAGAAGAACCTTTCCTGCCACTCTCTCCAGCCACATATTTCATTTCTCTCCCCCTCATTCACTATTCTAATCCCTCTACCTAGACCACCCTTTCTTCTCCCTCATCCACCACCCAGTACCAACACATTTAGATCTCAGTTTAAATATTCCTCCCTCCAAGACCTCCCTCAACCTCTAATATAAATTAGATCCATGTCTTATACTCTTGCACAGAGTATTCTACTTTTTCCTGCAGGGGATGCATCATGATTTGTAATTATACATCTACCTGTGGGATTCTTTGTTTAATGTCTACATCCTCCAGTCTCCTGGAGGCTTCATGAGGACCTCTCTGTACCCAGCACCTAGGCAACGCCTGGCTCACATAGGAGGTGCTCCATTCATTCAATAATGAATCATGGATGTCTTCCAAGTTCAACAACTGAGAACCCTTCATACCACATTCTTAAGGAAAGAAAAGAAGCCTATTTGAAGGATTAAAACAGAAAGTGGCATCTCTTCTTCCTCACTGTTTTTCCCATTCGTGTCACCAAGTCAGGCTGCTTGGAATGGATGTGACTGACAACAGGTGCAGAATTACTGCCGTTACTGGACCATGATTCTGCCAGACTCGGAACACAACTGTCCACAAACCCAGCTGTCCCTCCTTCCTTCTATACTCCCCTATGGGGTTTTAACAGGGTGCATGGCCACCCTATTTAATTGATAGGCAGGGAGTTAGCTGAGAACAAGGAGACACAGGCCCTTCAGTTAGCCATGGAATAGCTGCCTAAATCCAACAAGCAACTTACCAGTCCTGCCCCTAATGTGCCCACCAGTATTCCAAAAATAGTCAGCGGGCCCAGAAAAACCTGGGCCTTTCCCTAGTTTAGCACGTGTGCACATTTCCCACTATTCTGTACTGAGGTAACCTTTGGCAGCCACTGGACTCATGAAGTGCTCATAAAGATTTGTGACTGTATACATCTAATTATAACAGACTGAATTATGGGAAAGACATGCACAGTAGAACGCCTTGGTATATAACCTGCAGCAGTCAATAAAGGCTATCAATCAGTGACACCCCCCCCAATGTGCAAATGACCTGCCTTAACAGCTCTGTAACCCAGCCCTTCAGGGCTATTTGCCCCCCTTGGTGAGACCCACCTCTCTCCTGAGGTGTTTTCTCTGTTCTTTCCTTGTGTGTTCTCAGTACTGTCCAACTCTTTTCTACTTGTTTTTCTTTCCTTAGTAATAAACTTTCTTGCAATAGGTATGACCTTAGATTCTTCTTTGTGTCCTTACTAAGAACAGAAGCCCACAGGAGGAAGGGTTTCCAGACTCGCCTTCAATGTATTAGGGTTCTAATGGAGTCTCACTTCTCAGCAAGTAGGTATGACCACATGAGTAAATTCTCACCAAGGACAGGTGAGTATAAGTGATGTATCAGCAGCTTTACCATTTTACTTAAAAGAAAATTACTGGTCCTCAATTTCCTCTCACGCTTCCTATGGGCTGGATCAATGATGTGGGGCTGTTGCATCAACTTTAATCACATGAATAAAGGTGACACCCAGGGGGTGACAGAGCAATAAGACAGAAGAAGCTTGAGTCCATGGAATCAGCCTGCCTACCCAACCCTGGACCAAACTGGACCAGAATATGGAAAAGAATTGTAGGCTTTAATCATATTTTTGAGGCATTGTATTTTAGGGCTTCTTTGTTACAGCAGCTTCACCTCACCAAGTCTCCTGTTCCTGGGGGACTCAGGAAAGGGAAGTAGATATAAAACATCAACTCCACCAGCCTCTAGTGGGTGACCAGAGCTCAGAATCTCACAGTATTCCTTCTCCACATATCCCCACCTAGTTCCTGTCATCAGACAGGACAAATTCCCACTGTCTTTTTCATCACAGATTTTACTTTAGAATAAGAGCTTAGCCTCCACTGCCTGGGTCCTCCTAAGACTCACTCAGAAAAGTAGGAAACATAAATATTTCTGGTACAAACAACACTTTATCTTGCTGAGGCTGACAGAGTTTAACAGGGGTAGGAATTAGAGCATTCTAATCATCAACTCATGATGACTCACACCCAAAAAAAAATATTTAATTCATTATACATTTAAAATGAAAATATCCTTAAGTCTTAACCTAAACAGATTCTGTACCCAGGAAATTCCTTACTCAGGTGGAGGACTGGTCTCCTGAACTTTCATAAAATCTCATCACACCAGTGTCAGGATTCTGCACACTTTTCTATCCCAGTCTCCTCAAACTGCACCAGGAAGAGAATTTGAACCCAAACATGTTTAGGGATTTAGCACAAAGTAGCCCTCCACAAATAAGGGATTTCTTTGAAGTGTTATATTTTATTTTTAAAATTGCAATGCAAATTGCTTACATAGTCTGCTTGTTTTAATATGAAATAATGTTTTCTTTTGCTTGCCATCATTTTAAAGCTGTTGAAAATACATTCGACCTCACTCACAAGAAGAAAAACAAATTAAAATTACGATGACAGTATTTTTCACCTATAAAATTGGGTACATTATTAAATGTGATCATACACTCTGTTGACAAGAGTGTGAGAAAACAATTCTCTCCTCCCTGCCTGGTGGGGCTGTAGGCTGGCACAGCTGCATGGGAGGAGGGGGTGTTAGATATCATGTATCGAAAATTTAAATGCAAAATTTAAATTCAACCCCTGGGAACTCATTCTCCAGATATTCCTGCATATGCATACAAAGACACATGTGCAAGGATTTCATTCAGCACTACCTATAATAGCAAATAACTGCAAGCAGCCTCCATGTCAATCAATAGAAGACTGGATACATGAGATGTGGTGTGTGGGCGGGTGTGTGGCAGTGGGTTCTAGATGGGGTCTCTGAGAAGCAGATATCAGATGGAATATGAAGGGTTCATGAGGGAGTAACAGTTATAAAGGAAAGGAAATAGGATTGAGAGGGTGAGGTGCCATTAGAGCCCAATTTAGAGCTAAGAAGTTCCCCACCAGCCCAGAGGAAAGCCAAGACTGACTGATAGAAAAATAGCCAGGCCCTTGTACCACCACCTTACTCAGTTCTAGGTTGGAGGCTGCCCCAATTCGACACTGAGGAGGACCCTGAAAAAGCCCCAGCTTAAGGCTGTCAGCTCCCCTCCTCCTCACAACTAGTCAGCCAGCCCTTTCTCAAAAGCTGATCTGAGCTGCTCATCTCCAGGTCTGGCACAAGAGTCGCCCATAGAATAAAGAAGAAAGAGAGGAACTTGCACTTCCTAGTATGGAAGAAGCTCCAGGATGTATCCTTGAGTGAGAAATATTAGCAATAAAGAGTGAAAGAAAACACAATGTTTCGGAACTAGACAGAGATCTTGGTTGCACATCAACATGAATGTACTAAACGCCACTGAATTTCGTAAATTTCACCTCAATGTTTTGTTTTAGAAAGAGAGAGAACGCAGGGTGCTACTATTGTGCTAATAATAAAGGGAATGCATTTATGTGCACAGATAGGCATGGACAATCTCCGGAAGGAGCTGCAAAATACTGGTGCTGAGGAGACTTAATTTTCACTGAATACCCTTGGTACCGCTTAAATTTTTACCATGTGCGTGTAATTACATCCCTTCTAAAAAGAACAGCATTAAAGAGGGTGTTTAATTGTTCTCATGAGTGAATAAATGACTTGCCATCAGGAAACACCAATGAATAATTCCCCATGAGATTATGATTAGCAAGATCCCGTCATATTGATCTTTCCATTTCAGAAAATGCAGCCTCTGTCCAGGTGCAGGGACATCACAGCTTCAGGGTTGTCCTTTCTCTCAGGGTCAGAGAACTCCAGGAACAGAGACACAGTACATTTCTGAACCGCATGGCAAATATCAATACTGCTAGAAAAGGAGAAAAATTATATCTTGCTGAAAATTGTTCACCAGCTGCTATCCCATTCAGCACTGAGCAAATTAGCACACCGGCATGGCCTTCATCATTTTAAAACGTAAAATGGTAAAATGGCCAAGCCACTAACATTTCCCCTTTCATCGCACGTAAAGAGCTGGCAGCCCCTGGGTCTCTCCACCAATTGCCCAAGTGCGTCTTTTGAACCCATTTGATGGCATCACTCAATAAGGGCACCTTTTTCAACCTGGCTGCCTCTTTTTGACCCAAAATAATTTCAACCATTTCTACAGCTCCAGGCTCCACCAGGTTTTCTATTATTACATGTACCCTTTACAGTGATTCTAAACTGACCTTGAATGAAGAGACAAGCAATTTTTATCTGTTTGTTTGATTGTACTGCTCCAAGCCAAGACTTCTTTTGAGTTGCAAAAAACACAAGCGCTTTGCCTCCCAAGTCACACAAGTGGTTTTCCAATGTCTCTGCAAGCCCTTTGTTTCATGCAATCAGTGCTCAGACTTTTCTCGATGGAGACATATGGTTTGGGCCCATTTTAGCATTTCCATAATAAAACCAATTATAAAAATAAGCATCTAAGAATATCTTATGCTTTTAAGATTGACACCACCACTCGCTACTCAATTGCTGGTTGTGGTTGGCAGTGCACTCAGCGTCTTTGTGGTCAAGTTCACTGGTAAACTCAGAGGCAATGTCATATCCCAGGTTAGAGACTTTGGGTTATAGAGACATCCATCAATCCATAACACAAGTCATTGATTTTGAGTTATTGCTTCAAATTCTTATACCTTCTAGGTGAAAGCATAGCTTTAAACATTTTGCTGTTTAAGAAAGTAAGTGGAAAATGATACTGAAAACCAAAAGGTAGAATAGTCAGCAATCCTACATATCTTTCTTTATTCATTTATTCAAGAAGTGTTTATCAAGTGCCTCTTTACATTCCAGGCACTGTATGGGACCCTGGAAATAAAATCAATGGTGAGCAATAAGAACAAGGCCCTGATCCTGGAGCTTATTATCTTATAGGAAGACACAAATGTTAAATAAATCATCACACAAACGAATAATTACATATTGTGGACAGTGTCCAGAGAAAAATAAACCACTCTTAAATGAGTATAGGAGGCTTGTTTTAATTTGGAATGTTAGAAAAGTGATATTTTAGGTGAGACCATGTCTTAGTCTGTTTGGGTTAATAAAATACAAGACAATGACTTATAAACAATAGAAATTTGTTTCTCATAGTTCTGGAGGCTGGAAATCCAAGATCAGGGTGCCAACGTGGTTGAGTTCTGATACGGCTCCTCTTCCATGTTGTAGATGGCTGAATTCTCTTGTGTCTTCACATGGCAGAGAGCAGGGATAGAGTGCAAGCTTTTGGTGACCCTCATAAGGGCACTAATGCCATTCATGAGGGCTCCACCCTCCTGCCTTCATCTATTTCTAGTTACCTCCCAAAGGCCCTACCTCCTAATACATATGAATCTGGGGGGATGAGTGCTGGACACAGACATTTAGTCCGTAACAGACCTGAAAAATAAGTCATTTCACCGGTACAAAGTGGAAGGAACTTCTGCTTAAGCAGAAGAAACAACACAAGTGAAGACCGCAGGGAAAGAAAGAGAGGATGTAGTCAAGGATATGAAGGAAGTTCAGCATGGCTGGGGTGCAACGATGGAGGTGATGATGGAGCGACCTGGCTGGGCTTTGCAGGCCACAATAAGAGTCTAGGATTTTTACAGTAACTTTAAGGGAGCCTCTGAAGGTTAAAATGAAAGGACTCACATTAGCAGATATGTATTTGTTTGAGGTGTCTCTGGCTTTTGTTGAAAGAAACCATAGTCTTCTGGAGGAGGCAAAAGAGGAAGTGAGGGGATGAGGTACTGTACAGGCTGTTGGAGGAAGTGGACAGGAGTCGGGGAACTAAAGGCATGTTTTGAAAGTGGAATAGACAATAATTGGAAAGACAGAGACTGTTCAAAGGCGGAGGAGTATGAAAGGCAGAGTGTTGAGAACGTCAGTAGAGCAGCTGACACATCCCCTTTTTAGAAACTGGTCTTCCTGACTGTCTCCAACATCATATCCAAGTCTCAATTTCCTCCTCTATGAAAGAGGACACCACTATTTACTTCTTCACGTGGCTGTGCTGATCGAAGGGGATAACGCATGGAGAGCACCATGCTCAAAAAATGGCTTTCTTATGATTATCCCCTTTTTACCCTATAACTTCAACTTTGCCCTCTATAATATTGCTACTCTTCAGGTGGGCTAGATTTAGTCTTCTCTTTGCCCATCCCCTCACCTCCACCCAAATTTCCTCTCGGAATTCCCTGGCAGTCCAGTGGTTACGACTTCATGCTTCTACTGCAGCGGGCCCACGTTCGATCCCTGGTTGGGGAACTAAGATCCCACTTGGCACAACCAGAAAAATTCCTCTCTCTATTCCTTTTGTGCAATACTGAGGTTACCCCTTCCCAATCCATTGTTCTTGATCAGTCACTAAGTCATGTCCAACTCTTTGCAACCCCATGAACTGCAGCACACCAGGCTTCCCTGTCCTTCATTCCCCCCCAGAGTTTGCTCAGACTCATGTCAATCCATAAGTGCCCCCATTATCAGCGTTCATGTCCAAGGTGATTTTTTTCTGGGATGCTGAGCAAAGAGTTGGGCTCTCCTTTATTATCACCACATCCTTGAGGTTCTATGATCTATTTAACAGGGGCTTCCCAAGTGGCTCAAGTTGTAAAGAATCCACCTGCCAATGCAGAAGACAGGAGACACTAGTTTGATTCCTGGGTCAGGAAGATCCCTGGAGGAGGAAATGGCAACCCATTCCAGTATTCTTACCTCAGAAATTCCATGGATGGAGGAGCCTGGCTGGCTACAGTCCTACAGAGCTGGACATGACTGAGCATGCATACATGCATCTTTTATTATTTTTGATGGCAAGTAGGTTAGTTAGACTTGTCCCATCATGATTGCTAGGGCATTGACACAACCAAATGAAGAATAAAATATCCTCCAACAAGGTATTCTGGATATGCTCCTGGCCCACACAGAGTACTCAAGGAAGAGTCCTCTCTTCCTTTTGATGAGGAAAATCACTTCGGGCCCCTCACAACAAGGGGATGTCATATGGAAATCTAACACATAATCTGTTTGCTTTTCTTATAGAGGATAGTTGCAACTTCTCGGGCCAGGAATTACAAAGTTTGTGGTAGCTGCTTCTGGACAATACCCCAATTAAGTAATTAATCAATAAAGCTTAAAAATCAATTGGAATAGTATTAAGCCAACATCAATTTCTTGTTTTTGACAATGTAATAGGATTATATAAATATCCCTGGGAGAAGCTGGGTGATGAATATTCAGGACATCTATAACTCTGGTACATCTTTGTTCTTTTAGTCGCTCAGATACGTCCAACTCTATGTGACTCCAAGGACTCTAGCCTGCCAGGCTCCTCTGTCCGTGGAATTTCCCAGGCAAGAATACTGGAGTGAGGGGCTAGGGGGGGTAAAAAAAAAAAAAAAAAGAATACTGGAATGGAGTGCCGTTTGCTTCCCCAGGGATTGACTCTGTGTCGCCTGCTTTGGCAGGCGGGTTCTTTACCCCTGAGCCAGCAGGGAAGCCCCTGTACATCTTACCTTGCTTTAAAATAGGAGATTATAATTTTAAAGATCAAATGCAGCTTAAAAATTATACAGCAATCCAGTTTTGAAGCACTCTGCCATTGTACTTCCACACACTCTGAGGAGGAATAAAATGCTTCACAGACCATCCGAGCTGCAAAAGCAGATGGAAGTCACGTGAAAAGTCAGACAGACACAAGGCAACAAAAATACCTCATTGGCAGAGTCTGAGTCTCAAGTTTATCCCAAATCCTGAGTGGTAGCAGTTGTCCCCAGGTCTGCTGGCAAAGGTTATCTTGTATCCTGGGGCTTTCAGGACCCCAATACAAGAGCCCTCCACAAGCCAGCCAGCCCCAGGGCCCTCCCCACCTTCTTCAGCCTAAATCCTAAAAAGTTCACTAAGTAGAAAGACCGACCACGAATTTGTTCTCCTATAACCCTTGGTACAAATGCCCTCAAGTGTGTCTAGTAAGCTTACTTGAGGTGCCCAACAGTAGCTAACCCTGGGCACATCCAGTACCCTAATTCCCGTAACACAATCAAGAGTGAAATCAAATAGCCCACAGTTACTGGGCACAATAAAGGACAGATGGTATGGACCTAACAGAAGGACAAGATATTAAGAAGAGGTGCCAAGAATACACAAAAGAACAGTACTGAAAAGATCTTAATGACCCAGATAACCATGATGGTGTGATCACTCACCTAGAGCCAGACATCCTGGAGTGTAAAGTCAAGTGGGTCTTAGGAAGCGTCACTACAAACAAAGCTAGTGGAGGTGATGGAATTCCAGCGGAGCTATTTCAACTCCGAAAATATGATGCTGTGAAAGTGCTGCACTCAATACACCAGCAAATTTGGAAAACTCAGCAGTGGCCACAGGACTGGAAAAGGCCAGTTTTCATTCCAATCCCAGAGAAAGGCAATGCCAAAGAATCTTCAAACTCCTGCACAGTTGCACTCATCTCACACACTAGCAAAGTAATGCTTAAAATTCTCCAAGTTAGGCTTCAACAGTATGTGAACCGAGAATCCAGATGTTCAAGCTGGATTTAGAAAAGGGAATACCACACCATCTTACCTGCCTCCTCAGAAATCTGTATGTAGGTTAAGAAGCAACAGTTAGAAATGGACATAGAACAACAGACTGGTTCCAAATTGGGAAAGGAGTACATCAAGGTTGTATATTGTTACCCTGCTTATTTAACTTATATGCAGAGTACATCTTGTGAACTGCCAGGCTGGATGAAGCACAAGCTGTAATCAAGATTTCTGGGAGAAATGTCAGTAACCTCAGATATGCAGATGACACCACCCTAAATGGCAGAAAGCTAAGAGGAACTAAAGAGCCTCTTGATGAAAGTGAAAGAGAAGAGTGAAAAACCTGGCTTAAAACTCAACATTCAAAAACCAAAGATGATGGCATCTGGTCCCTCCACTTTGTGGCAAATAGATGGGGAAACAACAGAAATAGTGACAGATTTTATTTCCTTGGGCTCCAAAATCACTGAAGATGGTGACTGAAGCCATGAAGTTAAAAGACGCTTGCTCCTTAAAAGAAAAGCTATGATCAATCTAGACAGCATATTAAAAAGCAGAGACATTACTTTGCTGACAAAGGTCCATCTAATCGAAGCTACGGTTTTTCCAGTAGTCATGTATGGATGTGAGAGTTGGACCATAAACAAAGCTGAGCACCAAAGAATTGATGCTTTTGAACTGTGGTGTTGGAGAAGACTCTTGAGAGTCCCTTGGACTGCAAGGAGATCAAACCAGTCCATCCTAAAGGAAATCAGTCTTGAATATTCATTGGAAGGGCTGATGTTGAAGCTAAATCTGCAATACTTTGGTCATCTGATGTGAAAAACTGAGTCACTGGAAAAGATCCTGATGCTGGGAAAGATTGAAGGCAGTAGGAGAAGGGGAAGTCAGAGGATGAGATGGTTGAATGGCATCACTGACTCAATGGACATGAGTTTGAGCAAGCTCCAGAAGTTAGTGATGGACAGGGAAGCCTGGTGAGCAGAGTCAGACATGACTGAGCGAGTGAAGTGAATTGAAACCAGCAATCCTTATCCTAAACCAGTGTCTTTTCCATGCAGTTTCCTGCTCCTATGGTAATTAGGATGTGTCTCCCCACCCCCACCTTCATTTCTAACACTTCTGGCCCCTCCTCTAATGTCAAAGAACTTATAAGTAAAAAACACCCCATCTTTTGAGATGTGGAGTGAGGGGAGCAATCACTCTTTCTTTCAACCAAGATTATGAAAAATAAACTTAACCAAACTCGAGATAAATTTTGAATGCTTTTGAAAAGATTCATAAATCAAATAGCATTTGCTCCTCTCTCTGCTCTCTAAAATTATCATGCATGCACCTGAAGTTTAAGCAAAGAAATGCATTAAACAAACAAACCCCAAATCATAAAGATTTAGAGACTTATCCCTTCACTCTAATGAATGTCCAATTCAGAATAACATTTTTGTCTTCAAAGAACCCTGAAGGTTCTTATCTTTGCTATCTTTCTGTACTGTTAGCAGAAATATTACATCTTTGAAAAGAAGAAAAACATTATTCCCAGAGCTAAAACAGAAAAAGCTTTGAAGTATTTAGGGATAAATCAACTCATCGTTACCAATAAACCAAAGAGAATGAAAAAGACTATTTCTAACCAAGTGGGCCCCTCTTACATACACAGTATTCAAGTGTTAATTTCCAAATCGGCCTTAGAATATGCACATATACATTCAAATTCTGCTGAAATATCACACAAGCCCTGGTTCAATCAGATAAACAATTTAATTCTTTCTCTGAGAAAAGAAAATTCAAGTAAAACTTCTAGACCCTGATTCAGGAAGACTGTACAGGTTCCATCTAACCTCGTTCACCTGGATGGCATTCTTTATAACTTATACACAAATTTACCTTAACTTCATTTAGATTTTAAAATGCCTCTCCAAGCTGGCCGAGTGGCTGAGTTTTGTAATAAGGAAGAATAGCAGGCACCCTCAGGGCCTTCAAGCACAGTTGGACTCTGCTTGCGCTTTACAAAGCATCTGACCGAGGTAATGAACGAGGTCAGAAATCAACCCCTCCCTCGGATCACTAGGTAAGCCATCTGGCCAGGTCCAGAGGGCTTCAGCCAAAGGAAGGGATGCCTTTTGGTAACAGGTCCACTCTACCCAGCGGAGGAACTTCTTTTAATCTACCTGTATAAAAGTGGCACCTCCCTGTAACTCATCTAAAGGAAATGCAGATGCCAGCCGTGGCCCTGGACTCCACCCACTGCCCCAGGTGATGCATTCACACGTGTGGGGAGAACCAGGCTTTTGTCCACAGCGCCCTCCCCACCCCCACCCCCACCCCACCCCCCCCACCCCACCCCCCCACCCACCCAGATCCAACCCTTCCCTGCTATTGTCTCTCAGACTTCACCTTCATTTTTCTTTTTAACAGTTCACTTATTGATTTAGGCCGTGCAGCGTGTAAGATTTTAGAACTCACACCCCCTGCAATGGAAGCACAAAATCCTAACCACTGGACCCCCCAGGGAAATCCCCTTTCACCTTTATTTTAAACTTTTAGCTTACAGTTCCATATATTCCAAGACCCATTCTTTCTGATTCTTATTTAACCTAGAAGTTCAAGTACAGATGTTTCCTGGAATGCTCAGCCTTTGTCACGTACAGACATATAGAGTAAAGTGCACGATACAAGTTCAGAGATGAAGAAAATGTCACATTACAGATGAGCGCACAAAGTAGTCTGGTGCCCAGATGGATAAACCAAAGAACCTTGGTATATGGAAATTTAAGATTGAGCTTCTATCTTACAGGATCATGTGAAAATGGCTGGACAGATTGCCAACAAAGTTAGGGGCAATGTTTGTGATAGCTTTCGTTTAAAATGTAGGAAACAGGGCACATTGGGAATACACCTCAGGGGCTGCTGGAGGATCTCAGATAAATAGATCATTATGTGCTAGAGTTTTGTAAGAGCCTTTCAGATCAGGAGACATGGCCCATATACATCAAGACACTGTCAATACACACTGCTATACTTAAAATGGATAACTAATAAGAACCTACTACACAGCACAGGGAATTCTGCTCAATGTTATGTGTCAGCCTGGATGGGAAGGGAGTTTGGGGAGAATGGATATATGTGTATATATGGCTGAGTCCCTTTGCTGTCCCCCTGAAACTACCCCAACATTGTTAAGCAGCTAGACTCCAATATGAAATAAAAGTTTAAGATGCTGTCAATACAGAAAAACAGCAGGCGTTCAAATAGAACTCCTGGGATGTCAACTGGTCAGCCACTCTTTTCCTGTTCCTTTTTTGTAAAATATTTTTTCCAACTTTATTAGGGTATACAAATAAGTGACAAATAAAAAAGTCATATGTCTTTAAGGTGAGCAAAATTCTCCAAGCCGGGCTTCAGCAGTATGTGAACAGAGAACTCCCAGATGTTCAAGCTGGATTTAGAAAAGGCAGAGGAACCAGAGATCAAATTGCCAGCATCCACTGGATCATAGAAAAAGCAAGATAATTCCAGAAAAACATCTACTTCTGCTTCATTGACTACGCTAAAGCCTTTGACTGTGTGGATCACAAAAAAAAACTATGGAAAATTCTTAAAAAGATGGAAATGCCAGACCACCTTACCTGTCTCCTGAGAAACTTGTATGCAAGTCAAGAAGCAACAGTTAGAACCAGATGTGGAACAATAGATTGTCTCCAAATTGGGAAAAGAGTGCGTCAAGGCGGTATCTGGTCACCCTGCTTATTTAACGTATATGCAGAGCACATCATGAGAAATGCCAGGCTGGATGAAGCACAAGTTGGAATCAAGATTGCCGGGAGAAATATCAATAACCTCAGATATGCAGATGACACCACCCTAATGGCAGAAAGCAAAGAGGAACTAAAGAGCCTCTTGATGAAGCTGAAAGAAGAGTGTGAAAAAGCTGGCTTAAAATTCAACATTCAAAAAATGAAGATCATGGCATCCATTCCCATCACTTCATGGCAAATAGATGGGGAAACAGTGGAAACAGTGACAGACTATTTTCTAAAATCACTGCAGATGGTGACTGCATCATGAAATTAAAAGACACTTTCTCCTTGGAAGAAAAGCTATGATCAGTCTAGACAGCATATTAAAAAGCAGAGATATTACTTTGCAGACAAAGATCTGTATAGTCAAAGCTATGGTTTTTCCAAAAGTCATGTATAGATGTGAGAGTTGGACCATAAAGAAGGTTGAGCGCCAAGAAACTGATGCTTTTGAACTGTGGTGTTGGAGAAGACTCTTGAGACTCTCTTGGACTCCAAGCAGATCAGTCAATCCTAATGGAAATCAGTCCTGAATATTCATTGGAAGGACTGATGCTGAAGCTGAAGCTCCAATACTTTGGCCACCTGATGCGAAGAAGTAACTCATTAGAAAAGCCCCTGATGAATGAAATGAAATGTGTGCAGCAGTGTGCTTTTTATTTGATTTTGGCTGCTCTGGGTCTTTGCTGCTGTGCACGGGCTTCCTCTAGTTGCAGTGAGTGGGGCTACTCTCTAGTTGCGGCGCTCGACCTTCTCCTTGTGGTAGCTTCTCTTATTGCAGAGCACAGTCTCTAAGCACACAGGCTTCAGTAGCTGCAGTGAGTAAACTTCTCATTGTGGTGGCTTCTCTTGTTGGGTTTCCCCTGCGGCTCAACTGGTAAAGAATCTCCCTGCCAATGCAGAAGACGCAAGGGACACAGGTTCAATCCCTGGGTGGGAAGATCCCCTGGAGAAGGAAATGGCAACTCACTCCAGTATTCTTGCCTGGAAAATTCACAGAGGAGCCTGGTGGGCTACAGTCCATGTAGTTGCAAAGAGTCGGACATGATTAAGAGTGCACACACACATTCTTGTTGTGGAGCATGGGCTCCAGGTCACACAGGCTTCAATTGTTGTGGTGCACAAGCTTAGTTGCCCCAAGGCAGGTGGAATCTTCCCTGACCAGGGATTGAACCCATGTTCCATTGGCAGGCAGATTCTTATCCACTATACCATCAGGGAAGTCCAACAGTATGCTTTTATATGAGCTGGTCAGGGAGGTGGCCAAGTGGTAACATTTGAGCAAAGACCTAAAAGAAGTGAGTGAACAAGCATGGAGGCAGCGGTGTAAGCCCCTTCCAGGAAGAACAGCCAGTGCAAGTCTGGGGACTGGAGGGACCAGGAGGAAACTGAAATGGCAGGAGAAATGATGGGGAGCTCAGACAAGTCAGGGCTGGGAGACAGCGTGTGCCTTGTAGACAAAGTTAAGAAATCAGGGGTGGGAGAGAGCATGTGCCTTGTAGACAAAGTTAAGAAACTTGGTTCTTACTTATGTGGAAAGACATTGGAAGGTTTTGAGCAGAGAAACGTCATGATCTGACTTACTTTTTTTTCCCCTACATCCCTGAAACAACATCCTTCTTTGGCCCCATCAGGCTCTCTACCTTTGGAAACACTATGATGTGTTGCTGGCTGTAAATGGGTTTATACAATAGGTGGCCATTTGTGACTGATGGCTTTCACTTAACCTAATGTTTTCAAGGCTTATCCATACTGTCGAATGTATCCGTGCTCCATTCCTCTGGATGGGTATATGACGCTTCGTTTATCCACTTATCAGTTGATGGACATTTGGTTGTTTCTCTAGTATGAACAATGCTCTGACTTTTCCAAAGGATCATTCTGATTTTTATGTTGAAAATAAACCCCAAAGTGGCAAGTCTGAGACAAGAAGAAAAGCCAGGAAGTTCTCACAGGGATCCAGGTGAGAGCTATCGGTGCTTCACACATTTTAAAAAGTCAGAAATGGCCATGTGCTGATGTATTTTTTTATAGTTTGCTCCTGAAGTTTTCCCTGTACCTTTTTCTTTTTTTTAATCATTACTACTATTCCTTCACTGAATTTTTGCCAACATATTGGATCACATGTTTAAAACATTGATGTAAACACCTACATTTATCTTTCTTGCTTGAGTATATCTTAGGTATTTAGCAAGGTCTTAGCTCACCTGGGACTTGCCTACATGAACCAACCAAATCAAATAGTGCAAAACAGGAAGTCTACAGTTTCACTGCAGTAATTTCACAGCCTTCACAGTAAAGAACCCTCCTGCCAATGCAGGATGTAAGAGACACAGGTTCGGTCTCCGGGTCAGGAAGATCCCCTGGAGGAGGACATAGCAATCCACTCCAATATTCTTGCCTGGAGAATCCCATGGACAGAGAAGCCTGGTGGGCTACAGTCTATGGGATCACAAAGAGTCAGACACAACTGAAGCCACTTAGCACACAGTCTCTAAAACCATCTCAAGTTCAAAGAGTGTGTGTTCTGGAATTCTTTTCTGGCCCATATTTTTCCAACGATGTTACTATTTTTCTCTTGCAATATTCTTGTCTAACATACAAGGTGAAATGTTAAAAAGCATAGGATTTAAAAGGCTTTTCTCCAGCAGCATGTACTTCTCCTTCACATGCCACATGAGAAATTGACTCAAAGAATGTCATATGGGCATTTTCTCTGTTAAATGGAAATATTGTTTGTGCATTTTTCAATAGTTTTAAGCTCTTGAATAGCAATATATGCAAAAAAAAAAAAAAAAAAAAACTAAGAGACTTATGTAACAGATATCTTTTAGATCTATAACCCACACTGCTCCCCGAGAAAGGTGGGCTGTGTTGACAGAGAGGACATTGTTCTGCTGGAAACTAGGAGGAGTTTGTCAACAAGTTAGGGAGTAGAAGTTAGTAAGCATTAAAATTCTCTGCAAAATAGAGAAAGAATTGAAAACCTGAAGTCAATGAAGCTAGGCACTGCCAAGCTGGCACTGCCAAGCTGAGGAGTGATATCAAGGGAGAGCAAGACAGAGGATCCCTCAGCACTGAGGGGACTGAGGATGCAGAAAAAAGCCTGCTGGACTGCTCCATTATTTGTTGTGCAATGCAAGTCCCACTTTGGTCTCCCCACTGAAATCATCAGTAGTTTACTGTGCTAGATATTTAGATTAGATTACTGTGTTAGATGCTGGAGAAGACTTTTGAGAGGCCCTTGGACTGCAAAGAGATCAAACCAGTCAATCCTAAAGGAAATCAGCCCTGAATATTCATTGGAAGGACTGATGCTGAAGCTGAGGCTTCAATACTTCAGCGACCTGATGCCAAGAGTCGACTCATTAGAAAAGACCCTGATACTGGCAAAGATTAAAGGCAAAAGGAGAAGAGGGTGGCAGAGGATGAGATGATTAGATAGTATCACTGACTCAGTAAACATGGTTTCTGCAAACTCCAGGAGATAGCAAAGGACAGGAAAGCCTGGCGTGCTACAGTTCATGGTGTCTCAAAGAGTCAGACACAACCGAGCAACTGAACAGCAACTGTGTCAGATGTATATCACTGTGTAACAAATCACCCCAAAACTTAGCAGCTTAAGACAACACATATTTACTATCTCACGGTTTATGTGGGTCAGGAATTTGAAACTGGATTAATGGGGCCCTCTGCTTCAGGGTCTCTCACATGCTGCAATAAAGGTCTCAGCCAGGTTTTATCCTAAGGCTAGACTAGGGAACTCACTCACATGGTTGTTGGCAGAATTCAGTTCCTCGTGAGCTGTTGGCAGAGGCTGCCCTCAGATCCCTGCCATGCAGTCCTCTCCCTAGGACAACTTACAATGTGGTGGCTTGATTTATCAGAGTGAGCAAGAGGGAGCATGTCAGAAAGAAGGAAGTCCCAGTTTTTTGTAACTCTATCTCAAGGGCAACATATCGCTACATTCTACAGATTAAAACAAGTCAATGGACCCAACCCACACTCAGGGAAGGGGATTACACAGAGATGTGAATACCAAGAGGCAGGGATCGTTGGGATCTTAGAAGTCACCCACCACAATTACCCACTAGTGCCTTATGTGAATGGGTTATCTGAGATATTTTACACCCGAGGCAATGAACGCATCAATAGTATACACGTACGAGGATCCTGGGCTTCCCAGGTGGTGCAGTCATTAAGAATTCGCTTGCCAATTTACAAATTCAATGCAATCCCTATCAAGCTACCAGCCATATTTTTCACAGAACTAGAACAAATAATTTCAAGATTTGTATGGAAATACAAAAAACCTCGAATTGCCAAAGCAATCTTGAGAAAGAAGAATGGAACTGGAGGAATCAACTTGCCTGACTTCAGGCTCTACTACAAAGCCACAGTCATCAAAACAGTATGGTACTGGCACAAAGACAGAAATATAGATCAATGGAACAAAATAGAAAGCCCAGAGATAAATGCACACACCTATGGACACCTTATCTTTGACAAAGGAGGCAAGAATATACAATGGAGTAAAGACAATCTCTTTAACAAGTGGTGCTGGGAAAACTGGTCAACCACTTGTAAAAGAATGAAATTAGATCGCTTTCTAACACCGCACACAAAAATAAACTCAAAATGGATTAAAGATCTAAATGTAAGACCAGAAACTATAAAACTCCTAGAGGAGAACATAGGCAAAACACTCTCAGACATAAATCACAGCAGGATCCTCTATGATCCACCTCCCAGAATTCTGGAAATAAAAGCAAAAATAAACAAATGGGATCTAATTAAAATTAAAAGCTTCTGCACAGCAAAGGAAAATATAAGCAAGGTAAAAAGACAGCCTTCTGAATGGGAGAAAAGAATAGCAAATGAAGCAACTGACAAACAACTAATCTCAAAAATATACAAGCAACTTATGCAGCTCAATTCCAGAAAAATAAATGACCCAATCAAAAAATGGGCCAAAGAACTAAATAGACATTTCTCCAAAGAAGACATATGGATGGCTAACAAACACATGAAAAGATGCTCAACATCACTCATTATCAGAGAAATGCAAATCAAAACCACAATGAGGTACCACTTCACACCAGTCAGAATGGCTGCGATCCAAAAATCTGCAAGCAATAAATGCTGGAGAGGGTGTGGAGAAAAGGGAACCCTCCTACACTGTTGGTGGGAATGCAAACTAGTACAGCCACTATGGAGAACAGTGTGGAGATTCCCTAAAAAATTGCAAATAGAACTACCTTATGACCCAGCAATCCCACTGCTGGGCATACACACCGAGGAAACCAGAATTGAAAGAGACACATGTACCCCAATGTTCATCGCAGCACTGTTTATAATAGCCAGGACATGGAAACAACCTAGATGTCCATCAGCAGATGAATGGATAAGAAAGCTGTGGTACATATACACAATGGAGTATTACTCAGCCGTTAAAAAGAATTCATTTGATTCAGTTCTGATGAGATGGATGAAACTGGAGCCGATTATACAGAGTGAAGTAAGCCAGAAAGAAAAACACCAATACAGTATACTAACACATATATATGGAATTTAGAAAGATGGCAATGACGACCCTGTATGCAAGACAGGAAAAAAGACACAGCTGTGTATAACGGACTTTTGGACTCAGAGGGAGAGGGAGAGGGTGGGATGATTTGGGAGAATGGCATTCTATCATGTATACTATCATGTAAGAATTGAATCGCCAGTCTATGTCTGATGCAGGATACAGCATGCTTGGGGCTGGTGCATGGGGATGACCCAGAGAGATGTTATGGGGAGGGAAGTGGGAGGGGGGTTCATGTTTGGGAACACATGTAAGAATTAAAGATTTTAAAATTAAAAAAAATAAAATAAAATAAAAGCCAGAAGGCACAAAGTAAATTAAAAAAAAAATAATAATAATAATAAAAAGAATTTGCTTGCCGATGTGGGAGACACAAGAGACACAGGTTCAATCCCTGGGTCAGAAAGATCCCTTGGAGGAGGAAATGGCAACCCACTCTGGTATTCTTGCTGGGAAATCCCATGGATAGAGGAGCCTGGTGGGCTACAGTCCATGGGGTCTCAAAGAATCAGACACCACTGAGCACATTGTAGTCTTTTTAGGAGGACCCCAGAGGCATTGCTTCACCAGGAATTCACAGAAACCCAGATAGGGCTTTGGTTTTTTCCCTGGTCATGAAATTGGGAGTGCTTCTCACAGGCTAGATAGATTCAGCTGGCCCCAGTTTAATTTGAGAATTGTATTCGGGGTCATTAACAACAGGTGCAGTGCCCAGCTAGCAATTCCTGAGTCAAATGTAAGAAGGATGCATCTTCATGACATCAGTAACAAATTTGATCAGATAAAGTAGGGCAGCATTAACTGACCTGATTCATCCCTACTGGAGGTGGACAGCCACCCCAATCAGAGGGGCATTGGAGCAACTTCTTTGGGACTCCCTTTGCAGCCTTTGGAGAGTGCATTTTTTGACACTGGATGTTCTAAATGGATCAGTCTGATCCTGGAAGGAAAGGCATGGCACACTCAAATGGGGTATTTGAAGAGAGTTCAATGAAGGGAAGATTGCAGAGTTGCAGGCAGGGTTAAGAGAAAATACGGGATGTAAATAACCCTGGAATTGTCAACAGTGGCAAGCCCTTCAGTTCAGTTCAGTTCAGTTTAGTCGCTTAGTCGTGTCCGACTCTTTGCGACCCCATGAATCGCAGCACGCCAGGCCTCCCTGTCCATCACCATCTCCCGGAGTTCACTCAGACTCATGTCCATCGAGTCAGTGATGTCATCCAGCCATCTCATCCCCTGTTGTTCCCTTCTCCTCCTGCCCCCAATCCCTCCCAGCATCAGAGTCTTTTCCAATGAGTCAACTCCTCGCATGAGGTGGACAAAGTACTGGAGTTTCAGCTTTAACATCATTCCTTCCAAAGAAATCCCAGGGTTGATCTCCTTCAGAATGGACTGGTTGGATCTCCTTGCAGTTCAAGGGACTCTCAAGAGTCTTCTCCAACACCACACTTCAAAAGCATCAATTCTTCGGCACTCAGCCTTCTTCACAGTCCAACTCTCACATCCATACGTGACCACTGGAAAAACCATAGCCTTGACTAGATGGACCTTTGTTGGCAAAGTAATGTCTCTGCTTTTGAATATGCTATCTATGTTGGTCATAACTTTTCTTCAAAGGAGTAAGCGTCTTTTAACTTCATGGCTGCAGTCACCATCTGCAGTGATTTTGGAGCCCCAAAAAATAAAGTCTGACAGTGTTTCCACTGTTTCCCCATCTATTTCCCATGAAGTGATGGGACCAGATGCCATGATCTTTGTTTTCTTACCACTGGGCTAAAGGGGAAATGGAGAGAGAGGCTTCTGGAATCCAGAGAGAGCTGCAGCTGTAAGAAAGAGTCCCCCAAAGGAACCATGGCCTTCAAGGAGGACGGGACCCTCAGGCTGACAGAATGGGAGTCAGGACCCTCCAATAGTCTACCACGCCCCACTGCCCAACCCAGCTGGAAACCAGAGACAGTGGAGCCTACACAGGATCTGGGACAGAGGGGAACTGATAGAGTGGAAGGTAGATCTGGAGGTATGAGCAGAAAAATATCCAAACAAAACACCAGGCAGCTTTTTCTGAGCTTCTAAAAAGCGCAGAAGTCAAAGCAATTCTCCTGGGAAGGGGCAGACATCAGAAGGCTCTCCACAGCTGGTATTCCAACCAACATGGAGAAACACAAAGTAGCTTTTAAAATAAAGCCACGACTGAACTGGAGGCCTTATTGGTAAGTGTAGTACAGGCACCAAGAGCAGGGCTTTGAGCCTGCTTCTGGATGCTGTAAGAGTGTCAGTCCTTGGGGAGCAGCGGGGAGTGAAGAACCGTAATATCATGTTCCCAGGGATCCAATGAGCAGCCTTGCATCTTAAGCTCCGTTCTTTCCTTGCTATAGCCCAGTACTTGACAAGACTGGCGTGGGTGTTTGACTATGGAGACAGTCATGGACTATACAAACAAAGAGAAAAGCCCCCTGTGTAAAGACCAGGGAGGCCTTTACAGGAAATCATACAAGATGCAGCTGGATGCCAGTTAGAAAATCAGACTTGCTAAGAGTAGGCTGTGCCAGCAAACCCAGGCTGCACGGGAGAACTAAAAACCCTTCTGCTGTACCCAGAATTTGTGCCGTGCATGATGCTAAATCAGGAGGAAGAAAAACAGGAGGTGGTACTGGCTGCCCTCGGGGGACAGGAGGCACTGCCCCATTGGACAAGCAGATCCAGACGGGTATTTGGAGTCAGCCGGATATGACTCAGCCACCTGAGGCCAAATTCCCAACAAGGAAGGTCCCCGGAGGGTGAGAGGAGCAAATCTCCCACCTCAGATGAGTGTCACCTCCAGAACAACACCAAGGCTCAAGGCAAAAGCCTTGAACATTAAATCATTACTTTGTCATCTATGTAAAGAATAGTTTTCAAAAACAGGGCCCCTATAAACCCAACAGACACTCAGGTGCATCTGAGCCAAATTCAGAGTAAAACAAAGCTTTTAGGGGCCCTGTGAAGCCAGGATACCCATAAACAATTTGTTATAGAGGAAGTGACACCTTGTGATCTGCTACACCCATAATAAAAGACAATTTGCAGACATTCAGAAATCAAGAAAAAGAAAGAACAGAGAAGCTATTCAAACCAATTGGAAGCATCAAAAAATCTAACCCAATTTTGTTCTTGTAACTGAATGGTCCAAAGACAGATGTGCAGGTATCGTTTGATCCAGGCTCCAGAAACTTCTACCAGAACCTGGGTTTTCTTACATCATCACTCTCTTTTTTAAAAAAAGTTTTTGTTTGTTGTTTCTCACATCCTCTTTTAACTCCATCCTTATTCCATTTCTCAATTCCATTCCTTCATACAACCTCTCTTCTCACAGTTTCAAGATGGCTGAACAGCTTGAGTCCAGAACAAAAGAACATCCCCCCTGCTTTCTCCCTCTCCTTCTTCCTCTCTCTTCTAAGAGTTGAATAAAAATCCCAGACCTGGATCTCATTGGCCCATCCCTGAATCAATTAGTGTGACCTGGGGAATGGGATATGCTTATTGATTTCAGTGCATCAGAGCCCAGCACTGGAAGTGAAGGCGGTATTGATCCCACCTAATCCACATGAGTAAAAGTCCTAAAGGAATGTTCTCAAAGGAAATTCGTAGTATTGCGGAAAAGGAGGAAATGATGCTAAGTGAAAGTCGCTCAGTCGTGTCTGACTCTTTGCAACCCCATGGACTATACAGGCCATGGAATTCTCCAGGCCAGAATACTGGAGTGGGTAGTCTTTTCCTTCTCCAGGGGATCTCCCCAGCCCAGGAATCAAACCCAGGTCTCCCGCATTGCAGCAGGATTCTTTACCAGCTAAGTCACCAAGGAAGTCCAAACGATGCTCAATCACTATCAATGACAAGTGCAGAAAATAAATAAGCATACCAGGCCTCCCTCCTGCCAAGAAGCAAAAGAGGTAGAATGGAGGGGGGAGGCCGGTAGGGGGTGTTCATGCTCAAGGATATGTTTCCAGGCTAAGCTGAAACTCCAGAGCTGGTCTATTCCAACCAGAGGTGACCATCCGGCTTTCAGCTCCTCGGACCCCTCAGTCACTTTGCCTTCCCGCGTTCATTTCCCCTTATTCTGTGTCTTGGTGTTCCATTGCTACAGAACAAATTGACAGAAATGGAGTGGCTTAAATGATACACATTTATTATCTCGCAGTTCTATAGGTCAGAAGGCACAGCTGAATTCTCTGCTCAGAATCTCACTGGGCTGAAATCATGGTGCGGCTGGGGCTGGGGTCTTGTCTGTGGCTGAGGTCCTCCTCCAGAATAGCTGGTTTTCGCAGACTTTGTTCCTTCTGATCGTGCAACCAAGGTCTCTGTATTCCTGCTGGTCATCAGCCAGGGCCTCTCTCGCCTTCCTAAGTGCACCCTGGGCCCTTGCCTTGTGGTCTCCCCACAGGTTCTCACATTCTGAACAGCTCTGTCATCAGGAAGGGCCTGGTTCCTTTCAAGGGCACACCTGATCAAGCCAGTTCCACCCAGATGACCTCCCTTTTGAGGAACTCAAAGTCAGCCGATCAGCATCCCACAGGTCTCCTCACACGGAGAAGCAATTACCAAGAGGTCAAATCACACGAGCACGTGTAAGACTTCTGCTGGAGGGATGGTGTCCTGTCTGCTCAGCGGCCAAAGCCAAAGTTAACAGGTGGGGAAACAGACTCTACCCACTGAGATGCACAATGAAGCCACATGGCAAGAGCTTGGCTGTTCCATCCTAATAAAGGGAGTGAGCAGAAGAGTTGGGAACCACTGTCTAGTTGCCCCCTACACAGGGGTGTTCCAGAGGGTCTTGAAGACTAGAAGGAACTTCTCAGGGCCAGAGTTCTCCTGGGAAAGGACAGCCCCTTCCTCTACATTTCATCAGCAGGCATTTTGTTAGGCTCATAAAAGGTCAGGATGAAGGTGAAAGCAAATAAGGTCTTCACCCGCCGGTGAGTTGCCAACATTTCAAGGATCAGACAAGCTATGTCCCTTTCTGAAGTAATCAGTTCCTGGGGCAGGAAAGGCAGAGAAGCGGGCAACGACCCTCCTGCAGTGGCTGAGAATCCCAGGAATCGCTGGACGTCCTGGATGGATTTGTAGCAAGGACACTCACTTTCAGAAGGTTTCAAGATTTGCACTTTGAAGACTCACACATGTTCACACACACACACCAACTCACAGCCACCTTTCATCGGCAGTGGAGCCCATCCCAGCCACTGTGGCTGAACCCCTGGGTACCAGGACTAGAGGGAATAGCTTAAATCTAAGTCCCAGTGGATGATAGACTGAAGGTGCAGGAAGACTCCCAGCTCCCATCAAGCTTGATGGTAGGGGATCTGTAAAAGGATCTAGCCAAGCAATGTTCAAAAATTTGAATAACCGTATGGCACAGGCCCAGACTGATCAGAGCCATAACCAGCACACCGTGACCCGCATTCCAGGGAGCGTGATCTCTGCAAACAGCTGGGGGGAGTTGCAGAAGGTGGAGGCTGGGAACCCAACAGCACCGCTGACATTGAAAAGGTGAGCGGGAGCTGTACCTGTGGTGTGACTGCTGCTTTTCTGCGTGCAGAAGGCTGCACGCTTCAACCCGAGACCCCGGGGGTCCTGCAGGGCATAAGCTGGATTTGTCTTCCTGCCTGAGGCAATCACCAATTATATGAGCTGTGAGGCAAGCTGGCCTCCCGCCAGAGGAGGAGGGGAAGGGATCTACAGAACCTCTCTCTGATCTAACTCATTAGAGAAGTTCAAGAATATCCATCCAGGAGGCAGCAGAGGGCAAGACAAAAAGTCAGAATCCAAATCCTCGCTATCTGAGAGGACTCAGACAAGAGTTCCTTCATCTTTCTCAGGTTCAGTCGCCTCATCTGGAAAATGGGAACCAACAGCATCCACCTGGCAGGGTCATGATGATGATGACGTGAGCTAATGACACAGGTGAAGACCTCAGAGCAGCGCCTGATGCAGACTAGACCTGCAGAACAGGAGCCATTACTGTCATCCACGATGGGAGGAACAACCCAGAAACTAACCCAAAAACAAATGATCAGAAGCAAAAGTGAGATGCAAAGCTACTTGGCGTTGGCAGCATGAAGTCTGACTCATAGGAAGTTGTGGTTGCCCAGGATAATTCAAGGCTGGAAGAAAGTGGGACTACTGAGCAAGGTCCAAGGCCTCTCTGATGGGAATCTGGGCAGACACATTCTCACCCAGCATCCTGCTCAAAGCAGCCGGTCCCGCCCAGCTAAACTGGGGCTGGAGTTTGTAACGAGATAAATGATCTGGGCTCAGGATGCAGCACTAGCGACCACTTCCCCACCAGGATGAAAGAAAATCAGATCAGACCCCAAGTAATACCCACAGGGCCACACCCTCCACACCCCAGTCTTTTAATTTTCTGTAATAACCACACATGACTTCTGAAGACCCACCAGCCACCACAATATCTACCTGAATAACCAGTACAGCACAGATCCTGACCAATCAGAGCCATAGCCAGCACACTGACCCATACCCCAGTGACCATGATCTCTGCAAAGAGCTGGGGGAGTTGCAGAAGGTGGAGGCTGGGAACTGACCCGCCCCCCCCAAAAAAGAAAACTTGCCACCTTAAGCTATGTCATGAGAAACAACTCTGATGGCTGAATCTGAGAAGGCATAACATCTGGGAGGTAGCAAAGCACCCCTTCCTAAGCTCTCCCTTCCTGAGCCAAAAGTCACGAGCATCTTGCAAATTTCCAGAGGTAACTCCATCCCAGCCTCCAAAAGGACTGAGCCACTGGGTGCATTTGCTCTGCTGCACCATAATCACAGGAGTGACTGACTTACACAGTGTATTTTCTTTAATTTCAACCCATCCCCAAAGCCCAGAGCACTTAAAACCTGGAAGAGCTACCACCTCCACCAAGAAAGGTATATTTTTGAAAGTTTAACAGCCATTCACTCAGCTGACTCCCAAGGAAGTGGAAGGTATCTGGAAAATGTAGTTTTAAATTGATTTAATGTTGAGCCATGTTAAATGTTTTAATTTCCAAGCAATGCAATGCCCACCAAAACATCAATTAGTCCCAACAATCAGGCAGGAATATCGGCGTCTGTTACAGAATTCATTTATTTCAGCTCTGCTAAATATCTAAGAAGGAGAAATCCAATATGGCCTATATCTCCAAGGAAGGGAAATTGAAACCAGAAGAGAAGCCAGAGCAGGCCTTGGTGAGACCGGGGGCCTTGGCCTGTACCCGTCGCTGGCGGGCATCTCCCTCAAGAGGGAGGGTGTTAACTTGTACTAATGTCTTCATGCTGTTGACAGGAAATGGTCTCCCCTCCCCAGCTTCTCTGTCTCCAAGCTGGAAAACTAGGGAGGCTGAGATGAGGTCTCCCTGCTGAGGATATAAGCCAGTTTAAGAAGGTGCAAGGCCATATTTTAATAATTATTCTTCCTTTAGTGTCTCTTCAGTTCCAAAGTCCCAGGGTCTCCTTGCCCTCGTTGAGGCTCTGAGTCGGGGTGGGGGACTCCCACCCTCTGCAGCGTCCTCGGGGTCTGCAAGCACCTTGGCCAGCTGCCTGGGCCCCAGGGCGATGCGCAAACACCACTCACCACACAAGCTTGGGCATCAGGACCAGGAGAGGGTAGCCCAGCCCAAGACCCCCAGAGACCCAGGCTCCTACAAGGAAACAAAACAAGAGTTCATAGGAGGTCTCAGCAGCCCACAGAGGGTGGGCACATCGCACCAGCTCCCTGCACCGCACCCCCCACTAGGTCTTGGCTTGCTCAACCCTAAACAAGAATAATGACCCCAAATAGCAAAGGGTGGGAGGGCAAAGTGTATGAGACTTCGTGAATTATCAAGTACCAGAACCGCCTTTAATCACAGGAGTCACCTGGGGAGATGGCTAAAAATGCAAATTCGGGGATCTTCCCCTGCAAATTCTGATTCAGCAAGTCAGGTACCAGGACAGGGGATTTGGATTTTAAGTATCACACCCAGGTGGTTCAGATAACAAAGCAAGTTTAGGAAACAAGATTAAATGCCTGGCCCCCAGGAACGGTTCACCCGGCTGCCAGAACCAGCTCAGCCCGGTGGAGTGAATGGAAGGAAAGAGGATCTAGGCTGCTCCTGCATCAGAATTTCCAGATGCACCGACCCTCTGACCCGTGCCGCCCCCAAAGTCTCACTTGGAAGAGTTTACCCTGCAGATAAACTTGAACAGATGCAAAGTATATAAAGTCACTTGCTGCAGCATTGATTGTAACAGTATAAAAATAGAAACAACTGAATTATCGTCTATAGAGATCTAATTAAAGACAGTTACAGCATAGCCAGAAAACCAAGAACTGCACGGCTCCTAGATATGGACATGGAACTGTCTCTAAGGTAAATTTTCAGGTGAAAAATGCAAGTCACAGAACAAAGTATATAATAAGCTTTTGTAAAAGTGCAGGAATAATCTATGGATATGCATAGCATACCTCTGGACAGATACACAAGCTGGTAACACTGAGGAGGGGAACTGGGTGACTATGGAAAAAGGGGTGGAGGGTGGATGTTTCACTTCACAGCTTTTCAGACTTTTTGTATTTTAAACCATGTGCATGGTCTACTGTGTGCATTATATAAGACCCAAAACACTGTAACATTTTCAAATAACTTTTACATGTATGCAGATTATATTTCAATGAAAAAGTTTAAAGATAGTAATAAATCAAAGGACATGGCTCCCATCTGCAGAAATTGGGCATCCTCCCATCCCCAAGTGGGGAGAAGGAGGGGGGGTACCTGGAGATGGTGAGGCCCCAGCTCTCTTTGAACTCCAGGTATTTGCATCTGCTCTTGCCTCTACCTGGGATACTCCCCATGTGGCCTGGGTATCTCTCCAGCTGGGTTTGCAGCTTAGAAAGCAGTCTTCAGGAGATTTCTACAGCCGCTTCCCCTCCCCAAAGCCCAGGAAGCTGCCTTTCCCCAGCGTTCCCTGTGTCCCCCAGCGTTCCCTGTGTCCCCCGCTCACAGCACCCCTCCTACTGCCTCATGGTCGCCTGGGTGCTGGGGCTTCTGTCACCCCCACCCTGGACTGGGAGCTCCACAAGGACAGAGGACACACCTGGCTTGTTCACAGCTGCCTCCCCAGAACCGAGCACCATACTTTGTCCAAAGACCGTGCTCACTAAAGACAGAAGTCATAAAGAAGTGTGAGGGCGAGGGGAGGGGAGGTGAGACAGACAGGGGAAAAAAAAAAAAAAAACCGGGAAAGAAAGCCACCGCCACCCCTGACTCCTCAGCTCAGCTCATTTCTTCGTCACCACCACTTCCTTCTGTTGCTTTCCTTCCCTGGTCTTAATCAGATTTGAAATCTCCTTGTTTATTACGAGAGAGCCTCACCTGCCTCACCAGCTCCTACAGCAGGCTTAGCACACAGTAGGTCCCCAAAATATATCGACTGAATTTATTAATCCTGGACGGTGAGAAGGACGGAGGAGCAAAGGAACCACTGAAAGGGCCTAAGTCCTGAGAAATTCTGATTCAGTGGGTTCTGGGTGGGGTCCGTGGGGCTGCCAATTTTTAAGAGCTCCCCCCATCCCAAGACTTGCAAGTGCTCCGGAGTTGACCATTCTTTACATACGCTTGGTACGGACTGTGGGTTTTTCTCTGAATGCAGGATCTTCAAGGACCGTCAGAGACCCCACCCTGAATTTTAGGAGCCTTCTCGCTGTCTCATGTCAGGCGAGGCGGACCGAGAGACGAGGAAGGGGGATTGGGAGTGGGAAGTGCGGCTGGGTCCGTCCCGCTTACCTGGAGGAGAAAAAGAGGAGGGGGTCTGGGCGGGGCTGGCGCTCAGAGGCGCGTCCAGCCAGGAGCGAGCCTTGGCGCCATCTACCGCCCGCTGGAGGCTCTGCAGCTGCAACATGCTGAGCTGCCGGCGCTGGGCAGGGGTCACCGCCGCCGCGTTTTCCGGGCCCAAGGAGGCGATCTGCTCGGCCGACAGCTCCTGCAGGAGAGTAGGGGACAGCGCCCTCAGAGGCGCCCCTCCGAGACTTTCCCAAAGCTCGGGCATCCTCCCGGGGCCCGCGCAACTTTGCGGTACCCATGCATCTCTCATCAGTGCTCCTCTTCAGGATTTTTCCTTAAAATCAGACCACTCTTTCACTACTAATATAGATGTATTATAAAATGAAAAAAAAATTAATGGCAATTTCCAAAAATGGAAACTTAGGATGACTTGCAATAAGTACTCGTGTAAAATATACCAGAAGAAGCAAAACAACTCTAGCTAGATCCGTTGGCCAACAATATCTGATCCTGGGGCCCATATATTAAATATATATATAAGCTCCAAATTGAGATTTCCTCCTTGAAGTAATCAGTAGTAAAAGACAGTTGATAAGGTGACTTACTGTTGTTTAATGCAGTGCAAATTACCCTGCCCACAGTGCTTCGAGTCCCCCACCGGAGAAACTCTGATGTGGTAGAGAAAACACACACCTAAAGGGCAAAGCTTTTAATCTGTGTCCCAGCTCCGCCACACACTAGCTGTGTGACCTTGGGCAAGTTTCACAGCCTCTCTGTGCTTTTGGACTAGATGTGGGATCACACAGAGAACTTGTGGATTCTCCCATGTGGATTCTCAACTCATCGCAGGTGAGTCCGGTAAGGGTTCTACAAAGGGTAAGTGCAGTAATCTATTAGTGATGTGTGCCATAGACACACAGCAGTGGGAATTCTGCTCAAGGGCCCTGAACAAGATGTTTTCTGCAATCACTTCTGGCTTAGAGGACTCGGTGATCAGTTCCAGTGGGTGTGAAATGAGATGGGATGTCCGGTGCCTCTAAAGTCATCCTGCTCATTTTCTAAGGGCCCCAAAGATTCTGAGAAAGGGGGTTCTGCTCTCTCACCCTGTCTTTGCTCCTTCACATTATTCTTTCTTGTCCAGGTTGGTGCTTCCCTGGAATCATGTGATTCCCCTGCTTAGAACCCTTTCTGCCCCCTCTCCAGGATGCAGTTCAAGCTCTTTACATAGTAATAAGGCCTTCAAGCTCTGAGTCCTGCCCGCCTCTCCAGCACCCCATCCCTCATTCCTTGCTGGCACACTTCACTCCTGGAGAATGGACAGTCATATGTGTAGCCCCCGGGAGGCAATACATCCTTCTGCCTGGAACACTGTTCCTCCCTTTCACCTAGCTAACCTGTCCTGCAAAATTCAGCATCACCTCCTCCCTCTCACCAAACACACACACACAGCAGACATGCAGTTCTGGCTTATACCTTACATCTACCATTAACACAGAGTCTGCATTATAAAAATTAACTATTCTTTCAATGTTGCTCCTTGCAACCCTAGGTCTATTAAACTGTTTTTTAAAAATGAATTTAAAGCAGTTCCAACATTTAATTATCAGGAGATTTTACATGAAAATGAGACTTCAGGATTCTTAAAAAAAAGGAAGATCCAGCAGCAATGCTAGGCCCACATTGTCACACTGCATCACATCCTGTGCCAGAGATGAGAAGCAGCTTTCCCAGCTTTAGACTGGCTCTCCAGTTCACCTTAGTCCCTACCCAGGCCACTACATTCTTTTGTTACTTTTTCAAGCCCCTGAAGGCACTGCATTATATGCCTTCACTGGTACATGCCATGTAAACCTAGTCTGGTACCTACACCCTAGCAGCTAGGCTGAAGCCTACCACAATGTAAGTGGCCGCTAGGAATTTCCAGAAAAGCTAAGCTGCAAAGTACATTCCAAACAAGACCAGGAGAGCATGCTCAGCAACATGCCAACTTCAAGGACCAAGCTGCCTACCCCAGGCAGAGCCCCCAGAAGAAAAGCTGAATGGGCTTTAAGGATAGCTACTTGTTTATCTCCCTTAAACAGCTTTCCTGGTAGCTCAGCTGGTAAAGAATCCACCTGCAGTGCAGGAGACCCCAGTTTGATTACTGGGTCAGGAAGACCTTCTGGAGATGGGATATAGGCTACCCACTCCAGTATTCTTGGGCTTCCCTGGAGGCTCAGACGGTAAAAAATCCACCTGCAATGTGAGACCTGGATTCAATACCTGGGTTGGGAAGATCCCCTGGAGAAAGGAACGGCTACCCACTCCAGTGTTCTGGCCTGGAGAATTCCATGGACTGTTCAGTCCATGGGGTCGCAAAGAGTGAGAGAGGACTGAGCGACTTTCACTTTTCAAACAGAGCTCACACCTGGTCTGTGCTGGGAACTGTTCTTGGTCCTGAAGTGGTTCAAGATCTGTTCTCTTGTCTTAAAAAGAACCAATGACGTGGCATCATGGGAGCTTGTCTAGCCTGGTATGCCTTATCCAGTTTTGGTGGACAGAATATGTTTCCAAGTTACCCAGCAAACAAGAACACCAGAGTCACTCTTCATCAGAGCAGACTCCCCCACCAAACTCTCTCCTAATCTTATCCATCTGCTTCCCTATCCTCAGCAGATCCCCTTCAACCCTCTCAATTCTTTCCATAGCTATTTACCACCTATCCTATTGTGGCTTTCTTAATACTTTTCTTTAAATCAATTTAAATGTTTCACTTAAATTTATTTTAAAAGGAAATGTTAATGGAAATGTCATCCCTCATCTACACTTCTGAAGTCCAAAAAATGTCTGAAACCTGTAAGCTTTTTCCAAAGTTTAAGACAAACTCATTTGCCAGCAAAATCTGACCTGAATTGATGTGAAGCCATTTATAGTCTCTATTTATTCCAATTAGTGTGATTTGTCACAGATTTCTTAACAGAAATATTAATGTACTTGCTTACAAGGTGCTTCCCCTAGACACTGCTGAAGGTGTTCAGTTACAATACTGTAGATTCACAGAGTGATCTTTCTAAACTCTGGAAAATTCCAAATTCTGAAATATCCCAAGGGTTTTGGATAAGGGAATATACACCTGTCATACCATCATAAATAGAAAATTAGCACCAGTGGCTGTGAAGAGAAGGAAACCATAAAAATAGACACAATTAAAAGATAATTTAAAAACAGAAGAAAAAACTTTAAAAACAAAAATAGCTAAAATTATGTTGTGATCCATCCATTGTTGGCACATAGCTCTCCTTTGGCCCTGTTAGCAGAAGCAGGTTGCAGGTCCCTAGAATCCAACACCCACCATCTGCTTCCCTGTGTGATTTGAAATGGGGTCAGCTCCCATTCTCCTTGAGGAACTGAGTACTTACTTTGAATATCTCATCAGGAAGGCATTTGATTGCTGATGGCTGGAAATATGGCATCAAATCCTTATCAAGCATTTGGAGCTCTTCCTTAGTTAATCCAGCTGGGGAGAAAAAGGAATCAGAGGGTTTAATTCAAGCCATCAGAACTCCGTTTGTTTTATTAATGGCACTGCGTAATGTACAGATCTGCATGTTCCAGGCAAACATCATTCCTTACAAAAGGCCCTGAAAGTCACACTGGGGAATTAGGTTCCTTAATCAACTCAGGAAAAAAATATGTGGGTCACATTAGCCTTGATTGGTCTCCTACAAGGAAATTTATGCCCAGAAGGAGCTTCACTTTACACAAATTTTAAATTGTGTATAAATCTATTTTGGAGCCAATTAAATAACATTCTAAACCACTTTAGCTACACAGAATTACCAAGAGAGCTTGTTTAAAAAGCAGACTTGCAGATCCCCACCTTCTGCAACTTAAAGTCATGAAATCTAGGTTCTGTCATAACTGTATGGATGTTCACTATACGTGGCCAAGGATTTTGTTTGTTTTTGTCCCCAGATTTAAGGTTGGAAAAGGGGAGAGAGGCATGCTCAAGGTGCCTCTTACCTGCAATGGTCCCAAGCTCCTGCAAGACAAAGCTGGACCACTTGGTGGGCTCCCCAAACACAACTTCCGCCTTCCTCTTAAACTCTGCCAAGATCTGGGTACTGCAGAGCAGGGTCCCGATTCTGGCCACCACCACCCTGGTTACAAGGGAGGGATATAGTGTGAGCCTAGGAGACTCTCCAGCCAAAATAGATATGCAAAAGGTAGGTAGGCTCAGCACCAAGAAAGGATCCAGCTAATCTCACTCCCTATTTTATCCCAGAAAGGTTGCAAAGCAGCAGGAAGCAGAGAGCACCTTGATGCATAAATTAATGAATGAATGAACCAACAAATCAATCATTTGCCCCTTTGTGTGCTAGTATTTTGGTTACCTGAATTCCAAGATCTTTATAAGTGAGATTTCGGTGATGTTCATGGCACACAGGGCTGCACCAAGTCCTACCAAGTGGAAGCTCTTCAGATCCTGGACCCTATAGCCTGAATCCTCCAGAAACCCTTGCAGAATGGATTTAGCCTAAAAAAATGTGGAAGGACAAGAAATGAACCATCCAGGGATGATCAAGACCCCAAGATCCAAGGGGATAACAGAGCCAGCCTCCTGACTGATTGCTCACGCTTCTCCTCTGGACAATTACCCATTCCAAACCATCCTAGCCACTCATCCAGTTTAACCTCCCAATGGTGCCTCTTCTACTGAGTGTGTCCCCTGATCTATAAAGGCCATGAAGTTCTTGTATCCTTCAACATTAAAGACACCAGTACCTTGGGTCTGGTCTGCTGGCTTATTCCCCTCATCATTCATGACTTTCAGATAGTTTGGTCATTTAAGTTCTTCTGCATTAGGATCCAAACTTTTTCAAGTATGTTTTCACAACTTTCCAATAAAACCTTGTAATTTTCTGCCTTTACACCTTTACTCAAGTCAGTGCCTCAATCTGAAATGCCCTTCCTACATTCCCAACTGTTAAAATCCATCCTTTTATTTGGGAGTTCAAGTCAGATGTTACCTTCGTGAAATCTACCCTGAAATACGTTTGCCTCTCACTCTTCAGCTCCAGAGGGTAGAACATTAAATGCTCTGGCATTTAAAACCACATGGGAATCTTTCCAATTAGTTTTAGGGGCTGACATGTAGTGTAGGGTCCCCTTAATTTAACATAGTGGCTATTCATTGTTCATGACTTTCCCCTGGTAAGCCAGCCTTCCCACACTTCATGTGGTCCAATTGGAGCTAACTGCATTCTGAGTTCCAGGAGTGTTCCTGGCCAGTCAGAATGCCTCTTAGCCTGACTGTCGTGATTGGTTCTAGATTGGGCATATGATCCAGTCAAAACCAACCAGCATTTTGGCTGGAGCAATTAGAAGAGCTGAGCTTTCTTTACTCTGGACTGGACCTTGGAAGACAAACACCTGAATCTGCTAGAACTCTCCACATGGAAAGAAACTGCCTCTGAACAAAGCCAACGCAGAAGAAAGTAGGGTCAAAAATGGTGAGAGACAGTCCTGACAACAGGGTTGAAGCCTCTGGATCCAGCCATACTTTGATTCCACTCTTGACATCCTCTGTGATAGGAGTCAATAAACTCCATTCTTTTTTAAAAATTTGTATTGGAGTATAGTGGATTTACAACACTGTGTTAGTTTCAGGTGCACAGCAAAGTGAATCAGTTATACACACACACACACACACACACACACATATACACACATATATACATATCGCCGCTCTTTTTTAGATTGTTTTCCCATATAGGTCTTTACAGAGCATTGAGCAGAGTTCCCTGTGCTACGCAGTAAGTCCTTAGTGAAAAGTGAGTATTAGTCGCTCTGCCATGTCAGATTCGTTGTGACCCCATGGACTACAGCCCACCAGACTCCTCTGTCCATGGGAATCTCCAAGCAAGAATACTGGAATGGGCCATTCCCTTCTTAAGGGGATCTTCCCCACCCAAGGATCGAACACAGGTCCCCTGCGTTGCAGACAGGTTCTCTACCATCTGAGCCCTGAGAGATGCCCTATGGTAATTCCTTTCAGTTATCAACTTTATATATGGTAGCGTGTATATGTCAAGCCCAGTCTCGCAATTCATCCCTCCTCCTCTTTCCACCTGGCAACCACAGTTGTTTTCTACATCTGTGACTCTATTGTGTAAATGTGCTTTCATTTACACCATTTTTTTAGATTCCACATATAAGCGATATCATATGATATTTTGGCATTACTTCACTCTTTTTATGGCTGAGTGCTGCTGCTGCTGCTGCTGCTAAGTCACTTCAGTCGTGTCCGACTCTGTGCAAGCCCATAGACAGCAACCCACCAGGCTCCCCCATCCCTGGGATTCTCCAGGCAAGAACACTGGAGTGGGTTGCCATTTCCTTCTCCAATGCATGAAAGTGAAAAGTGAAAGTGAAGTCGCTCAGTCGTGTCTGACCCTCAGCGACCCCATGGACCACAGCCCACCAGGCTCCTCCGTCCATGGGATTTTTCAGGCAAGAGTACTGGAGTGGGGTGCCATCGCCTTCTCCTATGGCTGAGTAGTATTCCATTCTATATGTGTACCAAATCTTCTTTATCCATTCCTCTGTCCATGGACATTTAGGTTGCTTCCTTGTCTTGGCTACTGTAAATAGTGCTGCAACGAACACTGGGGTGCATGTATCTTTTTGAATTATGGTTTTCTCTGGACATATGCCCAGGAGTGGGATTGCTGGATCATATGGAAATTCATATTTCGTTTTTTAAGGACTCTCCATACTGTTCTCTATAATGCACCAATTTATACTTCCACCACCAGGGTAAGAGAGTCCCCTTTTCTCCACACCCTCTCCAGCATGTATTGTTTATAGATTTTTTGACCAATGTCAGGTGATACCTCACTGTAGCTTTGATTTGCATTTCTCTAATAATTAGTGATGTTGAGCATCTTTTCGTGTGCTTTTTGGCCTTGTGTATGTCTTCTTTGAAGCACTGTCTATGTAGATCTTCCATTCATTTTTTATTGGGCTAACAAACTCCATTCTTGCTCAAGTCTCTTTGAGTTGGGTTTTCTGTCACTTGTAACTGGATGGATCCTGATTAATTTCATCTGCCTATGTTGGACTTGAGGAAGGACCCAAGTCAATCCCCTAAAGATGAGCTGCATAATAATGTGGATTGTCAGGGATCATGGAGACAGATTATAAAGATTACAGAAGGACGAGAGCTCACAAGGCAAAGGTAGGGAGGGGACATCCAAGGACGAACATCTCCTGAGTGGAAGTGGAAGAGTCACAGTGAATCTTCCCATCTCCCTTTAATGTCAGTCCATCCTGTCACACAATATGGATCACTCTAGTGTTAAGAGAAAGTGTTGGCGAACATGGTGAAACATCGCAATGGGATTCCACTTTTTAACACAGCTGGTGCCTTTCTATCCCTCAGGTCTGTTTAAATGCTACCTGCTCAGGGAAGATTTCCTGGATTCTCCCATCCCAAGTAGCTTCCCTCCCTACTATTTCCATGAGAACCTTGTCCATCTTCTGCTTATCCCTTATCAAAATTTGTTAAATGTTTCCTCTTGATTGCTCAACTTTTTGTCTGTATCACCAAGCAGAATCTCCAAAGATGAAGACCCTACCCAGCTAGTTCACTACCATATTCCCAGTACCTGGCACAATGCTAGCCCACAGTAAGGTACATTCTGAATAATAAGTACTTTTTGAATGAATGAATGGATGAACATCTAAGTAAGTGATTTACAGAAGCTATAGGCAATATATAGGAGAAGGCAATGACAACCCACTCCAGTACTCTTGCCTGGAAAATCCCATGGACGGAGGAACCTGGTAGGCTGCAGTCCATGGGGTCGCACAGAGTCTGACACGACTGAAGTGACTTAGCAGCAGCAGCAGCATAGGCAATATATATTCGTTTGAAATGACATCGAATTACTGCTTCTCTAATCCAACCACATGATGGATTGGCTTCAGAGAGATTTCCTACATTTCTGCAAATCAGATTGATCAATGTCTTCATGAAGTTTCCCTCAATGATTACAAAGCTCACAGGTGCTATAAGGGAATTTCAGTTAATACTGTGCTTAGATTTAAATGTCCTTGACTGAATGGAAATGTGCATCCCAAATAATAACAGGTAATATTTATTGAATGCTTATTGTATGCCAACACTCTTTTGACCATTTACACATACTATCTTTCCTAATCCCCACAACCCTAGGAAGTAAATATTAATATTATCTCTATTTCACAGATGCAGAAACTGAGGCACAGAGAGGTTAAGTAACTATGCCAAGGTTAAGCCAAGATGCTAGGTAATGCCAAGTATACCAAGATGACTTGAATGACTGGTTCTAGAATTACAACCTAGGCAGTCTGACTCCAGAGCCTCTACTCTAAGCCAGTGAAGATGTTTGGGGATGAAGGAGAGGTAGAGATTCATGTTAGCTTTTGAACTTTTCTTATTAAGTCTTCATAATCAGGTTTCACTTGTTGACTCATAGCAATCTGTGCTCCCCGACTATCAGGCATGCCCATTTTAAAATGAAAGTGCAAAAATACAATTCAAATAAAATTACTTTGAAGATGCGATATTAAATTGTTTTGCCACTGGAACCTGGAAAATGCAAGCTCAGACTGCAAGATGATAAGCCAAAATATATTTCCTTGAATGACTGGGCCAGTGTATCTGTAATGATTCCAAGACAATTAATACCAACACTTTTAGGCAATATTAACCGCCAAAAGTGAATAGCTGTAAGATTTCAATCTCTCTGTTCATCCCTCTGGCTTCTATAATAGTTTTTTTCCTTTATATTGGTTTTTAAGCTGAACTATCTGTTAATGCAGTTCCGCCAGGTCTGACTATTAATCTAGAAACATGCATTTAAGGGTTTGATTGGGAGCTAAAGTTGAGGAACTGACTGCAAATGATATATGCAAATGTTAGGTTTTCATATCCCCTTCAAACATATTGATAAATCTCACTGCCATCCATGGGAATTGAAAATTGGTACAAAGGGACAGAGATACTGTAGTTTCTAACTTGGAGATATTTTCCTGTTTTCTCCCAGACTGCAAATAGAATGATTTTAATATTGGAAGTGTGATGCGGCACTTCTTAAGTCAGTCAAAACCAGTTTTAGAGTCACAGAACCCCAGGATTATAGAATGTCGGAGTGGCAGGAAGTGCAGACTGGTGGGCCAGGGGGAGGGCCCACCCTCTCATCTTGCAAACGAGGCAAGTGTTAAACTGCCAGAAAGAGGGGGTGTGATGATGACAATATACTGATGGCAACAATGAAAACAACTAATTTATTTGACTACGAGGTGCCAGGCATTGTTCACAGTGAAAGTGAAAGGCGTTCGGTCGTATCCGACTCTTGCGACCCCATGGACTGTAGCCCACCAGGCTCCTCTGTCCATGGAATTCTCCAGGCCAGAATACTGGAATGGGTAGCCATTCTCTTCTCCAGCAGATCTTCCCAACCCAAGGATCAAATCCAGTTCTCCCACATTGCAGGCGGATTCTTAATGTCTGAGCCAGCAGGCAAGCCCATTGTTCACATATTTAACATGTATTAACTTACTTCACCCTTAGGGCCAGGGCCTCCATGTTGCCCAGCTCCAGCGGGGCACAATTCACCCCATGTTCTATTTGAATGTTACCACTCAGTCATGTGACACGGCAATCCTGATTGCAAGAAGCTCGTGAGAGTAGGGGACATGCCTTGGTTTTGCCTGCCTAGTATCCATGCTCCCCTTGATGCTTTTCCCTTTGTGAACCACCTGTATTCGTTTCCTTTGCTGCTATAACAGATAACCACAAACTCTGTGGCCTGAAATGACACGGATATATTCTATTATAGTTCTGGGGATCTGCAGTCCTAAAATGGGTCATCAGGATGTGTTCCTTTTGAGACTCTAGATTGCATTCATTTCCTTGTCTGTTTTAGCTTCTGGAGGCTGCCTGAAGTCCTTGACTCAGAGCCCCGTCTTCGATCTTCAAACCCAGCAGCACTGCACCTTCAAATCTCTCAGTGTGTCCCCCTGCCTCCACCGTCACATTGCCCTCTGTATCTGGGGCCCTCCTGCCCCCACCTCCATCACTAAGGACCCCTGTGATTATGTTGGGCCCACCAGGATAATCTCCCACTGCAAGATTCTTAACCTAATCACATCAGCAAAGTTCCTTTTGCCACATAAAGGAACCTATTCATGGGTTCCAGCAATGAGGAAGTAGACATCTTTGGGGGTCATCACATAGCCTATCACACACGCGCTCCCCATTCTCAGTTCAGATGGTCTTGATGAGGTGGATTCTACTCTCTGATGTGTGTCAGGCCAACCCACATATTCTACTTCTGACCAGATTGTTTAGGACTGGGCAATTACATGATTGGACTCAATGCTGAGGCTGTTTCAAAAATTAATGAGAAAGAAGAGCTTTTTTCTGGGGTTGCTAATTACATGATACGCAAGCCTAGTGCTGAAAATGACAGCTGAGGGGAGGGCCGCCTGAGAACCAAGTGAACACAGAGCAGCTAAGACACCCCTGTTCAGCAATACAGTGGATTAACTTCCTACCCAACAGAAACATTTTCTGGGCAGAAGTTCTTCTTTTGCCCATGAAGGATTCACTGACACAGGAATCGCCCTCTCACCATAAACTGAAAAAAGTAAATGAAATGACTCTATTTAGATACTGGACAACAGAAAGCACAAGCCTATAATGCTCAAAGAAGGAAAACAAATCAGGTGAACCCCACAATTGCCCTTACTGTCTGCCCGGAGGCAGGTTCCAGGCTATGGAGCAGGAAAGGGAACCCAAAAAAGCCCAGTGGTCAGGCTGCATTGAGGATACAGAGATTCAAGTCCAGAGAGGCCAGAGATCCTATAATATATCAGGTGAAGTATTGGAGAGGAAGAAATTGCACAGAGAGGGGAAGGGGTCCAGACATCTACAGAGAGGTTTTATCAAGTCAGGCTGAGCACTGATCACATGCAAGGAATGGAAGTCCACATAAATATCAAAAAGGCATCAGAAAGCAGGAGGCCGAGCAATTCTCAGAGCTCACATGGAGCTGGGAAGAGTTCATATTCCCACCAGCCCTAGAGAAGAGATCTTGAACTACACGCAGCATTGGATGGAGTCCTCAGAAGAATCACGTCTCAGTGATGGGGATAAATTAACCACTGAATAAAGCTCACTCTCGGTTCAGTTCAGTCGCTCAGTCATGTCCGACTCTTTGCGACCGCATGAACTGTAGCACGCCAAGCCTCCCTATCCATCACCAACTCCTGGAGTTTACTCAAACCCATGTCCATCAAGTCACTGATGCCATCCAGCCATCTTATCTTCTGTCATCCCCTTCTCCTCCTGCCCCCAATCCCTCCCAGCATCAGGCTATTTTCCAATGAGTCAGCTCTTCTCATGAAGTGGCCAAAGTATTGGAGTTTCAGCTTCAGCATCAATCCTTCCAATGAACACCCAGGACTGATCTCCTTTAGGACGGACTGGTTGGACCTGCTTGCAGTCCAAGGGACTCTCAAGAGTCTTCTCCAACACCACAGTTCAAAAGCATCAATTCTTTGGTGCTCAGCTTTCTTCACCATCCAACTCTCATATCCATACATGACCACTGGAAAAACCATAGCCTTGACTAGACAGACCTTTGTTGGCAAATAATGTCTCTGCTTTTAAATATACTGTGTAGGTTGGTCATAACTTTCCTTCTAAGGAGTAAGCGTCTTTTAATTTCATGGCTGCAATCAACATCTGCAGTGATTTTGGAGCCCAAAAAAATAAAGTCTGACAGTATTTCCACTGTTTCCCCATCTACTTCCCATGAAGTGATGGGACCAATTGCCATGATCTTAGTTTTCTGAATGTTGAGCTTTAAACCAACTTTTTCACTCTCTTCCTTCACTTTCATCAAGAGGCTTTTTAGTTCCTCTTCACTTTCTGCCATAAGGGTGGTGTCATCTGCATATCTGAGGTTATTGATATTTCTCCCGGCAATCTTGATTCCAGCTTGTGTTTCTGTGAAATCAAGTGGGCCTTAGAAAGCTTCACTATGAACAAAGCTAGTGGAGGTGATGGAATTCCAGTTGAGCTATTTCAAATCCTTTTTTTCTTTATTTCTTTCACCAGTGTTTTATACTTTTCTATATATAGGTCTTTCTTTAGGTAGATATATTCCTAAGTATTTTATTCTTTTCATTGCAATGGTGAATGGAATTGTTTCCTTAATTTCTCTTTCTATTTTCTCATTATTAGTGTATAGGAATGCAAGGGATTTCTGTGTGTTGATTTTATATCCTGCAACTTTACTATATTCATTGATTAGCTCTAGTAATTTTCTGGTGGAGTCTTTAGGGTTTTCTATGTAGAAGATCATGTCATCTGCAAACAGTGAGTTTTACTTCTTTTCCAATTTGGATTCCTTTTATTTCTTTTTCTGCTCTGATTGCTGTGGCCAAAAGTGCTGCACTCAATATGCCAGCAAATTTGGAAAACTCAGCAGTGGCCACAGGACTGGAAAAGGTCAGTTTTCATTCCAATCCCAAAGAAAGGCAATGCCAAAGAATGCTCAGACTACCTCACAATTGCACTCATCTCACACGCTAGTAAAGTAATGCTCAAAAGTCTCCAAGCCAGGCTTCAGCAATACGTGAACCATAAACTTCCAGCTGGTTCAAGCTGGTTTTAGAAAAGGCAGAGGAACCAAAGATCAAATTGCCAACATCTGCTGGATCATCAAAAAAGCAAGAGAGTTCCAGAAAAACATCTATTTCCGCTTTATTGACTAGGCCAAAGCCTTCGACTTTGTGGATTACAACAAACTGTGGAAAATTCTTAAAGAGATGGGAATACCAGACCACCTGACCTGTCTCTTGAGAAACCTGTATGCAGGTCAGGAGGCAACAGTTAGAACTGGACATGGAACAACAGACTGGTTCCAAATAGGAAAAGGAGTACGTCAAGGGTGTATATTGTCACCCTGCTTATTTCACTTATATGCAGAGTACATCATGAGAAACGCTGGGCTGGACGCTCACTCTAGATTCACCCTTATAATGCTCAAAGGGAAGCCTCAAAATCATCAAACTGCTCTAAAAGTAACTGAAGTGTGTGCCAGAACAAAGCCTAGCACTCTTCAAAGGAGAGCAACTAAACTGAGTGCTCAAACATGTAAAATTCACAATGCCCATTAGCCCATTAAAATGTTTAGACTTACAAATAAGAAAATATGACCATAATTAGGGGGAAAATTAGCTAACAAAAAGACAATGATGAACTTCCCTGGTTGTCCAATGGTTAAGAATCTACCTGCCAATGCAGGGGACACGGGTTTGAGCCCTACTTTGGCAAGATCCCCATATGCCTAGAAGCAACTAAGCCCATGCACCCCAACTACTGAAGTCCAAGAGCTTAGAGCCCATGTTCCGCAACAGGAGAAGCCACGGGAAAGAGTAGCCCCCCTCACCACAACTAGAGAAAGCCCATGAGTGGCATGAAGATCCAGTGCAGCTAAAATAAATAAACAGAAATGACAATGATGATGAAATTAGCAGCAAAGACTTTCATTTTTTTACAGTTATTTTTTAAGTCTTTATTGAATTTGTTACAATATTGTTTCTGTTTCATGTTTTGTTTTGTTTTTTTGCTGTTAGGCATACAGGATCTTAGCCCCCTGGCCAGGGACTGAACCCACATTTCATGCATTGAAAGTAAAGTCTTAACCACTGGACCACCAGGGAAGTCCCCAGCAGCAAAGACTTTTAAAGCTGCTATAATGACTATGCTAAGTATGCTCTAGGATGTAAAGGAAAATATACACACTATTAAGACAGAAATCGAATATTTAAGAGATCCAGTATGTCTACTTACCTGCCCTGGGGTCCACTCTGTCTGCTGGCTGAGGGAAGCCACGGTATCGATGGAGCTGAGATCCAGCTGCTCCAGCTCACTCTCATTAAGAGCAAGAGCAATGCGCCCCAGGGAAACAATATGGTAGTCTCTCCAGTAAGAAGGCATGTCCCAAACCTTCAGGTGGAAGAAAAAGCCAGATTAGAGTGACCCCTACTGACTGTGGCTTCCCTGATAGCTCAGCTGGTAAAGAATCCACCTGCAGTGCAAGAGACCCCGGTTCAATTCCTGAGTGGGGAAGATCCCCTGGAGAAGGGAAAGGCTACCCACTCTAGTATTCTGGCCTGGAGAGTTCTGTGGACTGTATAGTCCATGGGGTCGAAAAGAGTCGGACACGATTGAGCAACTTTCACTTTCACTTTTACTGACTGTATTTGAAACTGACATGGGGTAAATTTCTTTAATATATAAAGTTCTCAAACAAATCAATAAGAAAATGATGACTATATTTTTTAAACAGACAAAAAACATGAATAGGAAATTCACAAAAGAAGAAACAAACATATGAGAAAAGTTGTCTCAGTCATATTAAAGAAATGTACGTTAACAACAATTAAAGAATAGTAAGTAGGCTGATCGAACTGACAAAGAGTAAAAAGAATGATTACTTATGGTATCGGAAAGATTTGGGATAAAGGATGCCCTCATTTGTTGATGTTAAGAATGTAAATTGGTACATGCTTTTTAGAGGGAAATTTGGCTACATGCATCAAAAGCTTTTAAAACATTTATACTCTTTGATTCAGAAACTCCATCTCTGAGAATTTAGCCTAAGTAAATAATAAGACAAGTGCCCAAAGAAATATGTATAAATATTGAGGCATTAAAAAAAAATAAAGTCTTAAAGTATACCAACTAGATAAATAAATAAAGGCCAACCATAAAGTAGGATATTATGTAGCTATTTAAAATGCTGATATATATTTATATTTCTGATATATAATAATATGTGCTCTACACTGTTAGTGTGGAGAGGAAGCTATTGAAGAGTTAGTGAGTATGATACTATTTTTTGTAACATATATATGTGAGGTATATGAAATACATGTATGAAATATATAAATATATTTTACATGCAATACACAGAAGTCTGGGAAGCTTCGGGTGAACATACCAAAATATTAAGAGTGCTTGAAAGTGAAAGCAGTAGTCTCTCAGTCGTGTCTGACTCTTTACAACCCCATGGACTGGAGCCCGCCAGCCTCCTCTGTCCGTGGAATTCTCCAGGCAAGAATACTGGAGTGGGTTGCCATGCCCTTCTCCAGGGGACCTTCCCAACCCAGGGATCAAACCCAGGTCTCCCGCACTGCAGGTGGATTTTTTGCCATTTGACCCACCCAGTTATCTCCAGGTAAAATATTGACTGATTTTCTTCTTTATTATTTTCTGACTTGTCTACAATAAACTTGGATTACTTATATGCAAAACAGACTTATCATTTTAAGGAACTTAATGTCTTAACTCCACAACCATAACTACATAGTGCATGACAATCTTAACAGCTGAAACAAACCACTCAAGGGAACCTTTATAAAGATGGCAAATTACTTCGAGTTCTCCTTTTATTCCTTTCTGCTCTGTTCTCAGGTGACTTTGCAACAGATTCTGAGAAAGCCTCCTGCAAGCAGCAGTGGGGCTCTCCAAGTGGGGAAAGAAAAGGCATGCTTCCTGGAAACCACCTCCTTCAGAGGCACCAGGGTATCCCCAAAATTTGATTTACGGAGCACCCTTCAGATGCCAAGACAGCTCATCCCACCCTCGACAGAGCCCTGAGAGGCAGGAGCTGGGGCTCTCTCAGGCTCACAGGTCACAGCTCTGGCTTGGAGCGGACTCAGTGAGATCCCAACAAGATGACCCAAGTGCAGACTCCATGAGATGGGTCTGTGCTCAGCAGGGCTGGGACTCTGGGCTGGGTCTCCCTCTGTGAGGGCTTCCTCCCTGATGCAGCCTTCACCTGTACTGCCTTCTCCTTCAGCTTCCTCAGCTGAGCCAGGCTGAAGCTCCTGACGGCCCCCAGCAGCTCCACGCTCCTGAGGAACGTGTCCTCCTCCAGGCAGAGCAGGTCCTCAGGGGCCCAGCAGGCATTGGCTTCGGCCAGCTTGATGATGTCATCGGAAGAGGGAGCCACGATGCCATGGCAACCTGAGGAATGGGTGACGTGGAGAAGGAACAGCGGAAAGAGAATTTCAGTAAATGTGAGTCTTTCCTCCTCCCCCGCCCCCGGTGATCACTGGTTGCAGTAACTTTATTTTTTTTTTAATTTATTTATTTTTGGCTGTGAGGCCTGTGGGATCTTCATTCCCCAACTAGGGATCGAACCCAAGCCCCCTGCAATGAAAGTGCAGAGTCCCAACCACTGGACTGCCAGGGAATTCCCTGAGTCTACTTCTTTATTGAAGTGAGTAATGTTCTTCTCCAAGCAGATTTACCCAAGAGAAGCGGTGTAGGGTAGAAGCTGAGCTCAGGCACCCAGGGACCAGTTTGAATTAAACTTCTGCTATGTTTTACTAACTCTGTACAAAGCCGCATGCACACAGTAGAAGCTTTGCATCACTCTGACTGGGCAGTAGGAGCTGTTCACTCTGGCTTTAGATTCAAATCCAAAGCTATTTAACCCCTCTGTGCCTCGTACTCCCAGTCTATAAAATGAGGATTAAAATTTTGAATACCTTACAGAATTTTTGTGAGGACGAAACATATCATTACATATAAAGCCAAGTATACAGTAAGCACTCAATACCTGTTAGCCATTTTTATTACTTACACTACCTGTCATAGCCACCCCATGCATTTGAGTTTGCAACCCAGAGTTAGAGTTAGGGCTTCCAGAATTATGAGGAAGATGTGCTCCTATCTAAGTGTGGAAAGGGAAGATGACCTGCCTGCCATAAAAGTCTTGGTGGAGGCTGTGGCCCTCCCATCCCAGGAGAGAAGAGAAATGGGTCTGTTACATTTTCCTTGGCAACAGCAGAAACCCATCTGCATCAGTCTTTGAATAAGCTTAACCTTACCTAGTCAAACCATTTACTCACCAATACACGAATGAGATACTGTCTCAGCTGGCCCAGATGTGCACCGTCTGAGAGGAAACCAGGCCCCTTGTCTTAAGAAGAGTCCTGGATTTCCTGTCTTAGTAGCTGACAACCGCTGATACTGACAGACTCACCAGCACCACCCAGGGCTGGACATTTCAACAGCTCTGTGGCCACACCCCTCTCACTGCATCTTCAGTGGAAATTCACTGGACATCAATCAAGAGGCAAAACTGGACCAGGTCGAAGGTACACGTCTGGTGCTCAAACATCTTTATCACAGCCCACTTGCAGAACGTAAAAGACCCGTCTCTCCCAGACCCCCTTGGCCCCACTTTCCAATGAAAGCAGGATCCAGTAGAAGTACAGAATTGAGGAGAAAAGAATGGTTTTAGAGTGCAGCAGGGATTTGGGCTTATCACTGCTGTGTTTCCAGGGCTTAGAATAGGGCCTGGCACATAGTAGGTATTCAGCAAATGTTTGTTGAATGAATCAACACACACACACAAAATTTACCAAAGTGAAACCAAGTAGTAGTTCTGCTAATCCATTAGTTACTACAATCACAGCAGAAATTAATACCCAGAACCAACCAAAGAAAATGCCAGCTAAGCACTGGAGGTAAGGGCCTCCTCCCCGGGTGAGAAAAGTCTTACTTTCTCATTGCCACGGGCACAGGAGGAGCTTATGAGAGCTGGACTGTTGGGCCGTGAGGGCCGTGGGGGCTAGTGGTGATCTTCACTTGCTTTGGGTTCAGTTCCAAGAGCTGCCATTTACTAGCTCTGAGACTTTGGCCGAATCTCTGAGTCTCTTGAAACTCCATTTCCTTTGTCAAGAAAGTGGGAGGAACATACCACCCACCCCACAGGACAGAGGTGAGGAGCCAAGATGAGCATCAATCCGACTGTGATGCTGCTGGGCTTGCTGCCCCATGAAACCCTCACCTTAAGACTTCCTTTATAGGGAGACAAGGCCCCACTGCAGCCACACCGCCCTCCATTTCTCCTTCCTCCCCCAGTCCTGTCCACTCCTCTGTCTGCAGACGTAGCTTCACATGTCCACTGGCCCCGCTCCCAACTCCCTTGAGTCCTTCCTCAAATGTCACCTCGTGAAACCTTCCTTAGCCCATCTCCTTTCAAATTACAACCCTGCACCCCACACTCTCTGACTCCTATCCTTGCTTTAATTTCCTTCTTAAAAAAATTTTATTGGAGATAGTTGCTTTACAATGGTGCGTTAGTTTCTGCTGTACAGCAAAATGAATCCGAGATGCATGTCTGCTATATATATTTATCTCCCCTCTTTTTTTGATTTCCTTCCCATTCAGGTCACCCCAGAGCACCAAGCAGAGTTCCCTGAGCTACACAGTAGGTTCTTATTAGTTCTCTATTTTACACATAGGAGTGTATATATGTCAAGCCCAATCTCTCAATTCTTCTTAGCCCCTCTTTCCTCTTGGAAGCAACCTACATGTCCATCAGCAGAGGAATGGATAAGAAGATGTAGCACATATATACAGTGGAATATTAGCCATAAAAAAGGAATGACATTGAGCCATTTGCAGAGACACAGATGGACCCAGAGACTGTCGTGTAGAGTGAAAAAGAGAAAAACAAATATCATGTGTTAACACACATGTGTGGGATCTAGAAAAATGGTACAGAAGAACCTATTTGCAAGCAGGAATAGAGACATAGACAGAGAACAAACAAATTTTCCTTCTCGATAGTTATCACACAACACACTTCGTATTTCGCTTATGTCTTCAATTTATTGTCTAGCAACCCCACCCCCACCCCGCCCCTGCCACCATTTGAAAATAAGCTCTATGAGGGCAGGGATTTCTATTTTGTTCGCATAGTTGGTGCTCAAAAATTATTTGCTGCAGGAAACAAAGTAAGCACGGATTGTCAACTATCATTATTACAATTATTCTTTGGTCTGGTTAACTTTGTCTCCTCCTGCTGGGCACAAGTCTACACTTAATAAGTGTACAATAACACTTACTAATATCTAATACTTACTGAGCATTTCCTACATGCCAGGCACTGTTGTGAACATGTTTATAGGTTTATAGGATGTTTAAGGGGCTTCCCTGGTAGCTCAGCTGGTAAAGAATCCACCTGCAATGTAGGAGATCTGGGTTTGATCCCTGGGATCTGGAAAGATCCCCTGGAGAAGGGAACGGATACCCACTCCAGTATTCTGGCCTGGAGAATTCCATGGACTGTATAGTCCATGGGGTTGCAAAGAGTCAGACCCGACTGAGCAACTTTCACTTTCCTAGGTTTAAACCCACCAGTCTTCACAATAATCTAGTGAGGGAGGGACTTTCATTATCCTCATTTTACAGAGGATGAAACCTGAGGCACAGAGAGGTTAGAGAGTTTACCCAAAGTCACACAGTCCACAAGTAGCAGCCCCAGGATTCAAATCCAGTCAGCCTGGTCCCAGCACAGCAATTCACAATCACACAGACATTTTGGCCCTTAAATCAATTGTTCTGAAATGTTTGTTTCATATGGTCACCCATTAAACTTACTGGCCTAACTGAGGAGAACAAGATATGATTTCAAATCACTTTACAAAGATGTAATTTTTGCCCTGTGGATTTTTGCTACTCATTGTTTTGCAGACACAGCATCCAGTCCCTGAGACAAGGAGTCCGCTTGATGCCAGGAAATCAGCCAAAACACTGCTGCCAGGCACAGACTCAGATACTCCAGAAACACTCACCAGGACTGGGGTCAGAGCTGGGGTTCTCCACACTGATGTTCCGAACAGATTCAAAGACAGTCTGGAGGAATTCTTTGGGGGGCAAAGTCCCAGCCATCTTGGAAGCTGTTTGTTGCAGGATGTCAGGAAACTATATGGGCAGAAAAGATGACCGACGGGGAACGAATAATAATTAAAGCACATTAAACAGAGACTTAAACCAGAGTTTAAAGTGGAACACTTCTGCGTTGCCTCCATTGTTTTGTTTTTTCTTTATACACACATGCATCGTTTCATTGCATTTTATTGCATTGCAGTACTGCATTTTTACATGTTCAAGGTTTGTGGTAACTCTGATGAGCAAATCCATCAGCACCATTTTGCCAACAGCATTTGTTCATTTCAAGTCTCTGTGTCACATTTTGGTAATTTTCACAATATTTCTCACTTTTTCATCATTACTATATTTGTTATGGTGATCTGTGATCCATGACCCTTGATGTCACTATTATAATTGGGGCACCACAAACCACACCCTTATCAGACAGTGACCTTGATTGATAAATGTAGTGTGTGTTTGACTGCTCTACCAATGAGCTGTTCCCATCTCTCTCCCTCTCCTCACACCTCCCTATTCTCTGAGACACAACAATACTGAAATCAGGTCAGTTAGTAACCTGACGATGGCCTTTAAGTGTCAGAGTGAACGGAAGAGTCATAAGTCTCACTTTAAAACCTAGAGATGATTAAGCTTAGTGAGGAAAGCATGTCAAAAGCGGAGACAAGCTGAAAGCTAGGCCTCTTGCACCAAACAGTTAAATGAAATCGTGTATGCAAATGAAAAATTCTTGAAGCAAATAAAAAGTCCTACTTAGTGAACACACAGATGATAAGAAACCACAACAGTCTTATTGCTGATGTGGAAAGTTTTAGTGGTCTGGTGCGTACATGAAGTCAATTCAGTCGTGTCCAACTCTTTGCAACGCTATGGACTATAGTCTACCAGACTCCTCTGTCCACGGGGATTCTCCAGGCAAGAATGCTGGAGTGGGTCACCATGCCATCCTTCAGGGAATCTTCCTGACCCAAGGATCAAACCTGCTTCTCTTATGTCTCCTGCAGTGGAAGGTGGGTTCTTTACCACTAGCGCCACCTGGAAAGCCCTTTAGTGGTCCAGATAGAAGATCAAACCAACCACAACATTCTTTTAAGCCAAAGACTAATCCAGAGCAAAGTCCAACCTTGAATTCTATGAAGAACTGAGAGGCTGAGAGAGGTGATGAAGCTTCAGGGGAAAAGACTGAAGCTAGCAGAAGTTGGTCCATGAGGTTTAAGAAAAGAAGTCTTCTCTATGAAAGGTTGTTGGTGAACCACGCAAAAACGCCAGGATTCTTGGCCTCCAGAGAAGAATTCAATCTGGGATGAGGCTTGATCGCTCAGAGCTTTTGTGTAATAAAGTTTTATTAAAGTATAAAGGAGATAGAGAAAGCGTCTGACATAGGCATCAGAAGGGGCAGAGAGAGTACCCCCTTGCTGGTGTTAGCAATGGAGTTATATACTCTCTAATTAGTTATTCAGTTCAGTTCAGTTCAGTTCAGTTCAGTTCAGTCGCTCAGTCATGTCCAACTCTTTGCAATCCCATGAATCGCAGCACGCCAGGCCTCCCTGTCCATCACCAAGTCCCAGAGTTCACTCAAACTCATAATTAGTTATTACAGTGAATCAAAAGAATATCTGGAGGTTGTAAAGACCTGACTAGACCTACTCCTATAATTTACATTTTAAGATAACAGGATTAGCCAGAAGGTTTTTTCCAGAGACTGTCCTCAAGCAGGATACATTATTGTTATATAATCCTAAGGAATGTAGAAGGGAAAAGAAAGTTTGTCCTTTCTTCCTCGTTGAGAATTCCAGACCCATCTCTCCTTAGGGTCCCCTAGACTTCTTATCAACCTGCCTAGGAAATGACTCTCTCATCTATAACATAAAATTTCAAGAGAAGCAGCAAGTGCTGATGTAGAAGCCACATTAAGTTATCCAGAAGATCTAGCTAAGCTAATTAACAAAGATGGCTATACTAAACAGCCATATATTGGAAAAAGATACCATCTAGGATGCACATAGCTAGAGAAGAGAAGTCAATGCCTGACTTCAAAGCTTGAAAGGACCAGCTGATTCTCTCTTTAGTGGCTAATTCAGCTGGTGACTTTAAGTTGAAGCCAGTTCTCATTTGCCATTTCAAAAATCCTAGGGTCCCTAAGCATTATGCTAAATATACTCTCTCTGCGCTCTGGAAATGGAACAATAAAGCCTAGATGTCAGCACATCTGAGTGCAGTGTGGTTTATTAAATATTTCAAGCCCACTGTTGAGACCCACTACCCAGAAAAAGAGATTCCTTTCAAAATATTACTGTTCACTGACAATGCACTCAAGAGTTCTGATGGAGATGTGCAATGAGATTGATGTTGTTTTCATACTTAACAAAACATCCACTCTGTAGCCCATAGATCAAGGAGTACTTTTGGCTTATTATTTAAATGTTTATTATTCAATTAAATTATTATTATTTTTAAAGCCTTATTATTTAAAAATACATTTCCTAAGACTATGATTGCCACAGATAATAACTCCTCTGATGGATCTGGGGAAAATAAATTGAACCCCTCCTGGAAAGGATGGTTATTCTAGATGCCATTAAGAACACTTGTGATTCAAGCAAAGTGGTCAAAACATCAATACTAACAGGGATTTGGAAGAAGTTGATTCCAACCCTTATGGATGACTTTGAGGCATTCAAGACATCAGTGGAGGAAGTAACTGCAGATGTGGTGAAAATAGCAAGAGAATTAGAAATAGAAGTGAAGCCTAAAGATGTGACTGAATTGCTGTAATCTCATGATGAAACATTAATGGATAAGGAGTTGCTTCTTATGGATGAGCACAAAAGTGGTTTCTTGAGATGGAATCTGCTCCTGATGAAGATTATTGAAATGACAACAAAGGATTAAGAATATTATAGAATCACAACTTAGTTGATAAAGCAACAGCAAGGTTTGAGAGGATTAATTTCAATTTTGAAAGCAGTTCTACTGTGGGTAAAATCCTATCAAACAGCATTGAATGCTACAGAGAAATCGTTGGTGAAAGGAAGAGTCAATCGACACATCAAACTTTGTTGCTGTCTTATCTTAGGAAATTAAGTCACCCCAGTCTTCAGCAACCACCACCCTGATCAGTCAGCAGCCATCAACACTGAGACAAGAGTCTCTATCTACAAAACATTAACAACTCACTGAACGCTTCGATGATAGTTAGCATTTTTAGCAATAAAGTATTTTTTATTTAATGTATTTCCATTGTTTTTTAGGCATAATACTATTGCACGCTAATAGACTATAGTATGGTGTAAGCATAACTTTCGTATGCACTTGGAAACCAAAAGAGAAAGAAAAATTCATGTGACTCAATTAATTGCAATACTCACTTTATTGTGGTGGTCAGTAACCCAACCCACAATATCTCTGAGGTGTGCTTGTAGCAGCTTCTCATATAAATTTAATTCCTAGCCCAACTAACCTAGTCTCTACAAAGAATCATATAAAATGATATCCAACCTTAGTGCTAATCCAATACATGTTCAAGTATATATTGCTTTCACCCATCAGATTGTAAGAAATTATAAGTGACAATACCTAATGCTAGCCAAGATGTAGGAATTATGTATACTTATTTCCTTATGGGACTATTAGATGGTGCATCATTACCACCTGATAATATCTATAAAAATGTATGTATGCCTGTCTCTTTGGGGGTTGTACTGTTTTTCAATTTGCATTAAAATATATATGTATAAAAGGAGGAGTAAAGAGTTCCCTCTGAGTTCGAGGTAAAGACTAGCAATGAGGGGGCTTCTAGTTGCCCTAAGAAAGGTGCCACTTCTTATCCAGAGCTGATACACTTTTTTAAGACTCAGAATATTATTGGTAAATCTGTCCAAGAGTCCAGAGAATTCATCAAACTCTCCCCTGAAGTTGCGTGTGTCCCAAAAGTCACCCAGGTTACATGTATTTCCTCCTTCTATTCTAATTTTCAGAATCAGAGTCACAGTCTAAGCCAGGAGTTGTAGGTTAGAAGCACCTGGGAAATTCACAGACACTCGGGCCCTACCCTAGAGATTCTGAGACCATTGGTCTGGGGGGGTGGGGGGGGTGCCGTGTATCTGTCCATTTTAGTCCCCTGGGGATTCCCATATGCAGCTAAGGTCACGAGCGGCTGCTCTAAGATAAACAGTTAACTTTTAAGAGAAGATTACACAGCAGAGTATTTTCCATTTTGTATTTTTAAAGGGAGGAGGAGGATTTTTCATAAAGGATACAGAAGAATCTAGGAAGAGCAACTACCATTAATGGGAGAGGCTGGGGACTCAGAAACACAGAGCCAGGAACTTCATATCCTGTAGCCTTTGATGTATTTGGGACTTTTCTAACCCAAGTATGTATTTCTTGTTCTATTAACATTTCAGTCATTAAAACTAAAAGTAGAATAAGACTGCTGGAAGAAATATCAACAACCTCAGATATGCAGATTATACCACACTAATAGCAGAAAGCAAAGAGGAACTAAAGAGCCTCTTGATGAAGGTGAAAGAGAGTGAAAAAGCTGGCTTAAAACTCAACATTCAAAAACCAAAGATCACGACATCCAGTCCCATCACTTCATGGCAAATACATGGGGAAAAAAATGGAAACAGTGACAGACTTTATTTTCTTGGGCTTCAAAACCACTGCAGACAGTGACTGCAGCCATGAAATTAAAAGACACTTGCTGATTGGAAGAAAAGCTATGACAAACCTAGACAGCATATTAAAAAGCAGAGACATTACTTTGCTGACATAGGTCCATCTAGTCAAAGCTATGGTTTTCTCAGTAGTCATGTATGGATGTGAGAGTTGGACCATTAAGAAGGCCAAGCACCAAAAAATTGATGCTTTTGAACTATGGTGTTGGAAAAGACTCGTGAGTCCTTTGGACAGCAAGGAGATTAAACCAGTCAATCCTAAAGGAAATCAACCCTGAATATTCACTGGAAGGACTGATGCTGAAGCTGAAGCTCCAATACCTTGGTCATCTGATGTGAAGAGCCAACTCACTGGAAAAGGCCCTGATGCTGGGAAAGATTGAAGGCAGGAGGAGAAGGGGACGATAGAGGATGAGATGGTTGGATGGCATCATCGACTCAATGGGCACGAGTTTGAGCAAACTCCAGGTGACGGTAAAGGACAGGGAAGCCTGGCATGCTGCAGTTCATGGGGTCATAAAGAGTCAGACACGACTGAGTGATAGAACAAAAACAAAAAAGAATAATACAACAAAACACCCACATGCCCACAACCCAGATTAAAAAGTAAAACATCACAAATATAACCGATAGCTCATCCTAGGCCTCCCTCCTTCCCCAGAAGTAACTCTCACTGCAAATTCAGTATTTGATAATTAACCATTCTCATGCACTTTTAAACTTCTATTACATATGGAATTGTTTTGAATGTGCTTAAAATTAATCTAACTAGTATTTATTTACTTAGTATCCTACTGTATGTATTTTTGGCAACTCTTTTTTTTTTAATCACACATTGTGTTTCTGAGATTTTAACTATGTTGATACAAAACTTTTTCAATTTTAAAAATTGATTTTTAAAAAAGTTAAATAAACCTACAAGACACATGCATCTGCTGCTTATGACTCTAGGTTTGGACACCCAAAGAGAAGATTTTACCATGACTGGACACCGGAATGTTGATGTTCTTATGTGAATCTGGGTGACATGCCAGGTATTCAGGTACCCTGAGCGAGTATGACAACATACATCTTACATGTGTGCATACAGAGAATGAAAGTGTGTGGAGGTGCTTTGCAGTCTATCTGACTCTTGTTCAGTACATCCCCTCCTACCCCACCCTCCACCTGCATGGAGGAAATTTCCTGCCCCACTAAGGTGGGCTTGATCATTTAACTTACTTTGGCTAGTGAAATGTAAGCCCAGGCTTTAAAGAGAACTGCACTTTGCCCTCCCTTTTGTAGGGTTTCAAATTTCCACAGCAAGAAAAACAGGTTCCAGGTAGCCTAGCCCCAGAGGCAGACTCATAGTCCCAGACCTACAGAGCAGTCAGCAAAAAATAAATGTTTCCTGTTGCATGCCATTGAGAGTGTGCAGCTTTGTTACACAGCAGGAGATGACAAGTACATGACCATTTGGCACACCTCTTGGCCTTGTCAAACTCTTGGGGAGTTGCTCCAAGGACAGTGTTACATCCAAAGGCAATGCTCAATTAAGATTTGGTTTTAGATCAAATATGTTTGCCCATGTGACTCCACATACTGGATACACGTGTTGTGTACATATTGTGCTGATGCGTGTAAGCCCTCCAATGGACATGCATGTGGGAAGCACATGGATAGCAGAGTGGCAGCCAAATGACAGCTCCCAGGTCACACACATCTGCCTAGAAGCCACGTGAAAGGCTCAGAGTTCCTTTAGCTGCTGCCTCACTGCCTTTCCCTGAACCTTGGGCACCCTGAAGTGGAGCTGGAAACATCCGAGCTCTTTGAGGCAGGGAAGAGGTTTCCAGAAAGACAAACTGACAGTAAACCCAAGGGAATATAACTAACCACATTTTTCTCTTCTTCAGACTCCTTCAGCCTTCTCTAAGATAGAACATTGAGGTACCTTTGTGGCAACAGAGCTTAATTCATCTCCTGAGAAAAGCACTAGAAAGGATCCCAAATCCTTCACTGTCTCGGCTGTCCAGTTCTGGGGGAGTCTAGGAGAGAGAATAAGCAGTAAATGGAAAGGTCGTGCTCTTGCCCTTGTCCCGCAGCATCTTTTTCTTTTAGGAAAAGATTATCTATATACCTGGAGAAGCTGTCAATCATGTGGTCCATATCCCTAACCAAGAAAATTGACATGTGATGTAGGCTGACCAATGAGAATCATCCTGGGGATTTTTGATGGAACTATGAAAGAAGCTCTCTTTCTTCTGGTATCTCTAGCAATAAAAAGGATACTGCAGGCGAATACTATCACCAAATGGAGAAAATAAAGGCCACATCCGAGAACACAGAGCTGAGAGGTGGGAGGAATATTTTCCTGATGACATCATTTGAGCCCCTGGATCCAGCCATGCCTGAAGTCACATTCACTTCTAAACTCGACCAACTCCCATTTTTTAGTGTGAATTGAGCTCCTGAATTTCTTTCATTTGCATCAGAGTGTTTCCTTCCTCCCTTTCCTCAACAGAAAAGTAATGCTATATTTGTTCCTTTCATAATTACCATTATAAGTCTCGTCCTATAGCAAGATAAAATTTCCTCTCAAACTTGGCAGAATAATAACTTGCCAGGATCCTGGCACTGACGCAGGATCCACTCCTGTTATTCTTACAGAGACACAAATGTCTACCGGGACGTACCCCACACTATCCCTAAAGGATGTCTGGTGATATCTCTAAAGGAGATCTGCCTAATCAGCAGTGATTATCCTTCTGCTAGAACCAAGGCAAACCATCCCTGGCCAAAAAACCTCCCTTTATCTCTTTCGTTAACAATAATATCCCATTAGACTGTAAGTTCCATGACAACAGGCAATAACACATGTAATAATAACAACTGAATCTTCATTCCTTCTGATAAAACAGTTGTCAAATACTCAGTTCTATGGGCCGAGCACTGTTGTAAGTCCTTTGTGTGCATTAACTCAGCTAATCGTAACAACAGCCCTCTGGGGACTCTCGCTGCCCCCATCCTGCAGATGCAAAAATAAAATGTGAAAAGACTAAGTAGCTTTTCCCAGATCACACAGGCGGTAGATGATAGAAAAATTTAACCTAGGGACTCAGGCTCCCAAGTCCCGGCTCTTAAACTCTATATAATATTAAGTGCCTGGGCCACAGTAACTACTCCAAAGACATTTGTTGTCTTACCATTAACTGATGTCTGCTGCTGCTGCTGCTAAGTTGCTTCAGTCATGTCTGACTCTGTGGGACCCCAGAGACAGCAGCCCACCAGAATCCCCGTCCCTGGGATTCTCCAGGCAAGAACACTGGAGTGGGTTGCCATTTCCTTCTCCAATGCATGAAAGTGAAAAGTGAAAGTGAAGTCGCTCAGTCGTATCCAACTCCTAGCGACCCCATGGACTGCAGCCTACCAGGCTTCTCCGTCTAGGCCGTAACCAAATCTGACCTAACTTCAGGAAATTCTGCATGGGAAAGGACAGCTGTTTTCCCCCAGGGAGTTCTCACTCACCCAGAGCTGACAGTGCCTCAGTTATTTGTATTATCATTGTTGTTGTTGTTTTAACAACAATAATAATAACACCTCCTTGCATTTGTAAAGTGCCATCTTTTTTTTTCAAAGTTTATTTTTTGGCTGCATCTCACAGCATGTGGGATCTTAGTTTCCCAATAAGGGATTGAACCCACTCCCCTTGCCTTCAAAGCACGGTACTAGACCACCAGAGAAGTCCCATAAAGTGCCATCTTTTTTGAGACTCCTTCCCTTTCCATAAGCCAAGATGTATTGGTGACAACCACGTGAGGCCTGAAGAGAAGCTATCATTCTCACTTTATTGGGAATCTGAGAATCCCATGGACGGAGGAGCCTGGTAGGCTACAGTCCACGGGGTCGCAAAGAGTCAGACACGACTGAGCGACTTCACCTTCACCTTCACCTGAGTCCAAAAGAAGAAGGTCAAGTTTCCAGAATAAATCCCAGGGTCTAACCTCATCACAAGTTAGAGACTCTGCTTTGAGGTGGAAGAGCCAGGGCTGGGGGCCCCTTGGCCAGAAGCCCCACCCCAGCCCCAGAGCCGAGTCTGGGGCCCTCCTCACCCATGCTGTTCCAGGAGCCTCAGCCTCACCGCCGCCTTCTGCTGGGGGCTGAGGTCCAGGCAGTCTCTGAGGCCACGCAGGGCGGTGGCCCAGGCTCTGGGGGACAACTCGTGGCGGATGACGGCTGCTGGCAGGTGACAGAGCAAGTTCCCCAGGATGTCCACGGTGTACTCGTCAGCAATGATGTAGCTCTGAAATTGACAAGTGGAGCTGGTGGAAAGGGCCTGTGGGGTTCCAGATCATGATCCCATAAAATACTTCCTGACCCCAAACCTCACCAAGGTTCCAGGATCCGAACCACCTACCCTACCGTGGCTTCACACAAGGCCTAATTTCACCCCAAGGGAGTAGGCCTCAGAAGTCTGGGCGACCACACGGAGTGGGGGCAGGTGTGGGCAGAAGACGTGTCCATCATGAGCACTCACTCACTCACTGAGGCTGCAGTCACTGTCGCTGGTATTGCTCTGCGGGCACCTCACTGTTCAGTACTCATTATGATGAGAGTACAGCAGTAACAGTACTTTCAAGTTTGTAGGCCCTTGGAAGCCTCCAAAGCTCTTTCTCAAAATGACAAAAATCGCTAACATTTATTCAGTGCTTACTGTGTGCTCGGCACTGTTTTAAGTGTTTCCAGGTCTTACTCTCTTCATCTTCAAAGTAACTGTACAAGTACTAATATCATCCACTTTTTCAAGATAAAGAAACTGCCAGCTTGGCCCTTTGAGCCTTTGCATTAAACAATATATTACCTATTTCATGTCCTCAAGAGCTCTATGAACAAAGTGCTACTGTACCCATTTTACAGATGAGGAGACTGAGGTTCAAGGACGGGAAGTGACCTGCCCAAAGCCACAAAACCAACCACTGGCAGAGACTTGTCCAGAGCCCAGACTCTGCGTACTGTGCTCTTTCCAGTCCTCCAGGGCGGCCTCCCCTCATTCAGGCCCCAGAATGGAAGTCCCCAGAACCAGTGGCCAAGAGTGTCCCACCCAGTGGTTTCAGAGCCAGCTTTGAGACCTACAAATCAAACTTCCAGCCCTCACATCAGACCTGAGAACCCAGCCAGCTCCCCTGAGGGCTCCCCAGGATGCCCACAGGCCCCAGAGGGGAAGGGTCACAAGTCAAAGCGTCACCCAGGAAGAGTTTCCTTACCAGGCACTGCTGCACTTTCTTCAGGACGGAATTTTTTTTGTGGGAATCCAAAACCAAGGAGTCCAACTGACTCTTCCCCAGGCTGATCAGGAAGGGCACACACTGAGAAGCTGGGAGAGAAGCCAGGTAGCGAGCCCTGGAGAGAGATGGGAGAATGAGGGAAGGAAAACAGGGGCTGCTCTCTATTTGCCCAAGAGCTTATCACAGAGCTGATCCTTAAGTGTTGGTTCTCCCCAGTGATGTCCTGGCTCCTTTGAGCAGGGAGCAAGCCTCCCACTCATCATTTTTCTTTTTTACTGGCAGGAAACAAACTTCCCATAATGCTCTTCTCTCACAGGTGGAAACAAGTTTCCCATCATGCTCCTCTTCCATGACCCAACAGCAAGATATGAGAACAGGCTCTCCATAGACAGAAGCTGCCTGCTGGACTGGTTGAGGGGAGATGAGGAGAGAGGAAATGAAAAACCAGAAGAAGAAAGAGACAAAGAGGAGAAAAAAATGAAACAGAAAGTGGAGGGAAAAAGATGAGGAGAGAGGGGGAGAGAAATGACTCCCAATTCCGTCAACTCCAGGATTCTCTAGGGCAAAGAAACAGACCAGTTAATAAAACACATTATTTCATCTAGTAATGGATGGAAGGAAGGAAATTAAATGGCTCTATCATGAAGGATGATGTGGGGACCAGCCAGGGAAGCCCCTCTGAAAGGAGTACTGTTTGAGCTGAGAACTCTCCTCCAAGCTCTTGACCTTATATTCTCAAGACGAGCAATATTTCCCCCAATGGGGAGAAACTGGTTCAGGGAGAAAGAGGGAATGGGGGTAGGGAATATTCGTTATTACAGTGATTTGTGACCTGCCAAAGCTCGATCCTACTTAACACAATCTTACTCCTTATAATTTCTGTCATTATGGAGAAATTAAATTTTTCTCCTTTGGGAGGCAATAATGAAATAAAGGTTGAGAAAGATCCATGTGGCATCATTGCCACCTCACTATTCCAAAACCAAATTCAACCTCCTCCTTTCAAACATGTTTTGCCTTCTCTCTGCCATCCAAGACTCCTTCATTTCTTTATCCTTAAATCTTCCTTTGCTGGCTCCTCAATAATACTCAAATCTGTTCTTGTCTCTCCATTCCTAATGTCACTGTCTTCTTTATTTTTTCATCCATTCAATCAGAGGGCTTCCCTGGTAGCTCAGACAGTAAAGAATCTGCTTGCAATGCAAGATACCTGGATTCAACCCCTGGGTTGGGAAGATACCCTGGAGAACGGAATGGCAACCCACTCCAGTATTCTTGCCTGGATAGTTCCATGGACAGAGGAGCCTGGCAGGCTACAGTTCAGTTCAGTTCGGTTCGGTCACTCAGTCGTGTCCGACTCTTTGCGACCCCACGAATCGCAGCACGCCTGGCCTCCCTGACCATCACCATCTCCCGGAGTTCACTCAAACTCACGTCCATTGAGTCAGTGATGCCATGCAGCCATCTCATCCTCTGTCGTCCCCTTCTCCTCCTGCCCCCAATCCCTCCCAATCAGGGTCTTTTCCAATGAGTCAGCTCCTTGCATGAGGTGGCCAAAGTATTGGAGTTTCAGCCTCAACATCAGTCCTTCCAATGAACACCCAGGACTGATCTCCTTTAGGATGGACTGGTTGGATCTCCTTACAGTCCAAGGGACTCTCAAGAGTCTTCTCCAACACCACAGTTCAAAAGCATTAATTCTTCGGTGCTCAGCTTTCTTCCAAGTCCAACTCTCACATCCATATATGACCACTGGAAAAACCATAGCTTTGACTAGACGGACCTTTGTTGGCAAAGTAATATCTCTGCTTTTTAATATGATATATACGTTTGTCATAACTTTCCTTCTAAGGAGTAAGCGTCTTTTAATTTCGTGGCTGCAATCACCATCTGCAGTGATTTTGGAGCCCAAAAAAATAAAGTCTGACACTGTTTCCCCATCTATTTCCCATGAAATGATGGGACCAGATGCCATGATCTTCGTTTTCTGAATGTTGAGCTTGAAGCCAACTTTTTCACTCTCCTCTTTCACTTTCATCAAGAGGCTTCTGAGTTCCTCTTCACTTTCTGCCATAAGGATGGTGTCATCTGCATATCTGAGGTTATTGATATTTCTCCCGGCAATCTTGATTCCAGCTTGTGCTTCTTCCAGCCCAGCGTTTCTCATGATGTACTCTGCATATAAGTTAAATAAGCAGGGTGACAATATACAGCCTTGACATACTCCTTTTCCTGTTTGGAACCAGTCTGTTGTTCCATGTCCAGTTTGAACTATTGCTTCCTGACCTGCAGATATGTTTCTCAAAAGGCAGGTCAGGTGGTCTGGTATTCCCATCTCTTGAAGAATTTTCCATAGTTTATTGTGATACACACAGTCAAGACTAGGCTTTGGCATAGTCAATGAAGCAGAAATAGATGTTTTTCTGGAACTCTCTTGCTTTTTCCATGATCCAGTGGATGTTGGCAATTTGATCTCTGGTTCTTCTGCCTTTCCTAAAACCAGCTTGAACATCTGGAAATTCATGGTTCACATATTGCTAAAGCCTGGCTTGGAGAATTTTGAGCATTACTTTACTAGCATGTGAGATGAGTGCAATTGTGCGGTAGTTTGAGCATTCTTTGGCATTGCCTTTCTTTGGGATTGGAATGAAAACTGACCTTCTACAGTCCTGTGGCCACTGCTGAGTTTTCCAAATGTGCTGGCATATTGAGTGCAGCACTTTCACAGCATCATCTTTCAGGATTTGAAATAGCTCCACTGGAATTCCATCACCTCCACTAGCTTTGTTCATAATGATGCTCTCTAAGGCCCACTTGACTTCACATTCCAGGATGTCTGGCTCTAGGTGAATGATCACACCATCGTGATTATCTGGGTCATGAAGATCTTTTTTGTACAGTTCTTCTGTGTATTCTTGCCATCTCTTCTTAATATCTTCTGCTTCTGTTAGGTCCATACCATTTCTGTCCTTTATCGAGCCCATCTTTGCATGAAATGTTCCCTTGGTATCTCTAATTGTCTTGAAGAGATCTCTAGTCTTCCCCATTCTGTTGTTTTCCTCTATTTCTTTGCATTGATTGCTGAGGAAGGCTTTCTTATCTCTTCTTGCTATTCTTTGGAACTCTGCATTCACATGCTTATATCTTTCCTTTTCTCCTTTGCTTTTTGCTTCTCTTTTTTTCACAGCTATTTGTAAGACCTCCTCAGACAGCCATTTTGCTTTTTTGCATTTCTTTTCCATGGGGATGGTCTTGATCCCTGTCTCCTGTACAATGTCACAAACCTCTGTTCATAGTTCATCAGGCACTCTATCTATCAGATCTAGTCCCTTAAATCTATTACTCACTTCCACTGTATAATCATAAGGGATTTGATTGAGGTCATACCTGAATGGTCTAGCCGTTTTCCCTACTTTCTTCAATTTAAGTCTGAATTTGGCAATAAGGAGTTCATGATCTGAGCCACAGTCAGCTCCCGGTCTTGTTTTTGCTGACTGTATAGAGCTTCTCCATCTTTGGCTGCAAAGAATATAATCAATCTGATTTCAGTGTTGACCACCTAGTGATGTCCATGTGTAGAGTCTTCTCTTGTGTTGTTGGAAGAGGGTGTTTGCTATGACCAGTGCATTCTCTTGGCAAAACTCTATTAGCCTTTGCCCTGCTTCATTCCACATTCCAAGGCCAAAGTTGCCTGTTACTCCAGGTGTTTCTTGACTTCCTACTTTTGCATTCCAGTCCCCTATAATGAAAAGGACATCTTTTTTTTGGTGTTAGTTCTAAAAGGTCTTGTAGGTCTTCATAGAACCATTCAACTTCAGCTTCTTCAGCGTTACTGGTTGGGGCATAGGCTTGGATTACTGTGATATTGAATGGTTTGCCTTGGAAACGAACAGAGATCATTCTGTTGTTTTTGAGACTGTATCCAAGTACTGCATTTCTGACTCTTTTGTTGACCATTATGGCTACTCCATTTCTTCTAATAGATTCCTGCCCACAGTAGTAGATATAATGGTCATCTGAGTTAAATTCACTCATTCCAGTCCATTTTAGTTTGCTGATTCCTAGAATGTCGACGTTCACTCATGCCATCTCCAGTTTGACTGCTTCCAATGTGCCTTGATTCATGGACTTAACATCCCAGGTTCCTATGCAATATTGCTCTTTACAGCATTGGACCTTTCTTCTATCACCAGTCACATCCACAAGTGAGTATTGGTTTTGCTTTGGCTCCTTCCCTTCATTCTTTCTGGAGTCATTTCTCCACTGATCTCCTGTAGCATATTGGGCACCTACAGACCTGGGGAGTTCCTCTTTCAGTATCCTATCATTTTACCTTTTCATACCATTCATGAGGTTCTCAAGGCAAGAATACTGAAGTGGTTTGCCATTCCCTTCTCCAGTGGACCACATTCTGTCAAGCTACAGTTCATGGGGTCACAAAGCGTCGGACATGACTGTGCAACTAACACTTTCACTTTCACACTTTACTTTTACTCATTCAGCAAATATATAAAAAGCATCTGCGGCATGCCAGGGCTTCCCAGGTGGCACTAGTGGTAAAGAACCCACTTTCCAGCACAGAAGATGTAAAGAGACATGGGTTCAATCCCTGGATCAGGAAGATCCCCTGGAGGAGGGCATTGCAACTCACTCCAGTCTTCTTGCCAGGAGAATCTCATGGACAGAGGAGCCTAGTGGGCTACAGTCCATAGGGTAGCAAAGAGTTGGACACAACTGAAGTGACTTAGCAGGCATGCCTGCTGTATGCCAAGCACTGTGCTGGGCACCAGCTACCAACATGAATAAGACATGAGCGGCAGGTCCCTACCGTCAGGATTCTCTAGGGGGAAGAAACACAGAGACCAATTAATAAAACAGATTGTTTCAGCTAGTAATGAATGGAAGGAAGAAAATTAAATGGCTCTATCATGGAGGATGATGTGGGGACAGCCAGGGGAACCCCTCTGAAGGGAGTGCTATTTGAGCTGAGACATGTATATGTGGAATAAGACAACCGTGCCAAGGTCAAGTTTATAGAAATAAGCCTCCACTGTCTCTCTCCTTCCAGCCAGGCCCCCCGCACTCCATCCTCTCTATGGACCGTGATGATGATCTCTCTGAAACATAGAACTGTGCCCAGAATACAAAACATCCCGGAGTGTCACACAAGCCCTCCCTCTCTCTGCCCTTCTCATTTGAGCCCCTGGATCCAGCTATGCCTGAAGTCCACCCCTGGATTTTCCTGAACACAAAATTACCTTTCATTGTCTAAGCCGTTTGAGTTAAGGTTCTGTTACTTTCAATCAAATATCAACTTGATATTATAGTTGGCTTAACGCTTGTCTGTTTTTCCTCCATGAGAATGTAGGCTTTTATAAGGGGAAAATTGACTTACCTCTTAGAACTTAGTATGTAGTAAGTACTCAACAAATATTTTTAATTCAGTGAAGACAATGGCAGCAAAAGAAGGAAGAGGGAAATAAAGAGAAAAAGAGAAACTGTGTCCAGACCATTTTTAAAAAGCAGGGCTGCCCACCAGGCCTGAACACCCACTCATCTTGGGAGAAATCCCACTGTCCACATTAGTCCTGATTCCCCTGCCTGGACCCAGCCGTGAAGCCAGCTCAGATGTGATCTGCTTTACTGGCGTTCACTCATTCAAGCTCAGGTTGCCTTGGCTTTGGTTTTTAAATAACAAGAAAAAGCAAGAGAGTCTGCCTGAAACATCAACATGGGGCTCAGAATTTATATGCTGGATCTCAAGGATTTAACAGTCGAAGGCACTCCCTACTTGCTTCCAGTTCGTCACCAACACCCAGGGAAAGAGAGTCACTTTGGCTTTGAGGACACCCGCCAATCATACTGCCAAAAAGGGGGACTTGGTGTTCACTTACGGAAGTGCAGCCAAGAGGAAGGGTGGCATAGAGGACCTGGAAACCTCCCAGTATTTCCACGCCAAACAGTTAACCTGAAAGATTAAAGCAGTTCTAGGAATTGAGTCCAATAAGACCAAGCACAGATTGTGCTTTCGGTGGGTCAGACACTGTTCTAAGTCCTTGGAATATGTTCACTTATTAACTTATACGTTCACTTTAACACCCTAAGATGTAGGTAACACTATTACACCAAGTTTATGGATGAGGAAACTGGGGCAAGAACAAGATGCCCACAAAAATTTAAGTCTGAGAATGCTCACTACAGTTTCTTTTATAACTACAAATGAGATGTGACCTTAAGATACATCACTAGGGAACTAAGTAAATTATAGTATAGTCATAGGGTGGAATATTACACAACTCTTTTGTTTCCATATGTTAGATTTCTGTGTGTGTGTATCATATAAATTTAAACAGAACGTTGTAAATGGTATGAGCTTATTTGTGTTTTTTAAATTACATGTAGATACGCTTTAGATATACCAAAAATTCTCCAAGTCAATAGCAAACTTCCTCTGTAGTTATACCTCTGAAGCCGCATGACTGACATTTGAGGCAGGATGAATCCACGTTGCAGGAGCTGTCCTCAGGATCATGGGATGGTTAAGTAGCATCCCTGGCCTCTACCTACTAGATGCCAGTAGCATCTCCCCCAGGTGTCATGAAAACAGGTGTTTCCAGATATGTCCAAATGGTTCCCTATTGAGAACTATGCTCTAGGAGAAATTTTACTTTCTCTCTATTGTTTTGTTTTATAATAATTATGTGTTTTCAGCAAAAAGATAAACAATAAAGGCAAATTTTCTAATTACTGGTATCTGAAGGTTCTTAGAACTGGGCAGAGTCAGGTAAGGAGGTTTATGGAGACATCTCTTCCTATTTGAAGGTGCAGGTATTCCTCAAAGCGGGCCTGAACTCCATCCATTGCATCAGTTGGATGAGTGGAAGGAGACAGCCACGCCAAGGTCCAGGTTACAGAAATTACCTGCTTCCCGCCCTACCCGGGCAAGGCTTTTTGTAGATTTCAGTGGTTCTCACCAGGGAACTGTTAAAATGAAAAGTATCAGGCTTCATACCAGGAGCCCCAGGGAAACTCCGCAAGTGGGGCTCTGTATTCTTCAAGTTTTGCTGAGGTATAATCAATATGCAGAGAATTACACATATCTAATGCATACTCTTTGATGAGACGAGCACAGGCAAACACCCGTGATGGCAGGCACACAGTCAGGGTAATAGGCGTGCCCAGCATCTCCCAAAGTGTCCTTCTGTCCCTTTGCTTTGGTTCTTTAGAAAGAGCACATAACTTGAGAGCAACCCTCTTAGCAAATTGTGAAGTGCAGATACCATATTGTGAACTGCAGGTACTGTGTGGTACTGCTAACAGCTGCTGCTAAGTCGCTCCAGTCATGTCTGGCTCTGTGCGACCCCATAGACGGCAGCCCACCAGGCTCCCCCGTCCCTGGGATTCTCCAGGCAAGAACACTGGAGTGGGTTGCCATTTCCTTCTCCAATGCATGAAAGTGAAAAGTGAAAGTGAAGTCGGGCAGTCGTGCCTGACTCTTTGCGACCCCATGGACTGCAGCCCACCAGGCTCCTCCGCCCATGGGATTTTCCAGGCAAGAGCACTGGAGTGGGGTGCCATCGCCTTCTCCGCTGTGTGGTACAGCACATCACAACTCACTCACCCAGCAGAACTGAAACGTGCTGCACAGCATACAAGCCTTCCAAGCAGTGCTGATGCAAGCTCGGCTTGGAGAACTACTGACAGAACAAACAATCCGAGGGAATAACAGGCGTCATTAAAATTTTGCACATTATTCTAATGATTTCAAAGGATTATGTAGTTGGCTTTACCCTTCCTGGCTCTCAGGGAGAAATTTCTCTTTTCATTTTGCAAATATTTTGCAAATTGTTGCAAATATTTTCTAATTTTCCTTGTTATGGCTGCTTAGATACACCCATCATTTAAAAGTGGGACATTTAACTTCCAAATACATGGGTGTTTTTAAGTATCCTTGATATTAATTTTCTCATTTAAATGCTTTCTTCTCTGTAATCACCCTCTTTGTTTTTTCAGTCTTTTAACTTGATTGAGGTTTTCAATGGCTAAGTCAAAGAGCTCTCTCAGTAAATGTTACATTGCACATGAAAATATGTGGGTTATTTTCAAATATCTTCTAATATTGATCTCTAACACAATTCCACAGTGATACGAGAACAGACCCTGTATGGCTTCAATGCCTCTAGACCAGGAAATGTTAGCACTTTGTTTTATGTCCCTGGATATGTTCCAGTGTCTCCTGATTTACAGTCTACGAGAACTTGAATAGAACCTATATCCTGCTGTTGTGTGAAAATTGTATAAATCTTAATTATGTTGAATTGGTTCATAATGCTTTTCAGGTCTACTATAAACTTTCTGCCTACTCATTCTATTAATTTTTGAGAGTTTGATATAGAAACTCCAATCTGAAATTATCTACTTAAAAAAATAATTGTAATATATAGTGGAACTGTGTGTGACTTCGTTCTGTATTTTCCAAGTCTCCTTGGAAATGTGTTATCATACTTCCATAATTTAAAAAAGAAAAAGAAAAAATATAAGATTTTAAAAAATAATAAAAAATAAAAATATATGGAAGGGGAAAAAAAGAAAATGTTATTGCTTGGAAACATTTCATTCAGATCTGAAATGCACAGGCCATGTGCTCACCCTCTCAGACACTATACAGCTTGCTGCTTACACTCCAAGTCCAAACGCTGCTCCCAAGGCCTGCTTTCACTTGCTTAGATACAGTGAAAATCAGGCACTGCTTCTGGTCTCCCCAAAGAGTTAAAGAGGCTACCCCTGGAAAGGGTAGGAAGGCAGATGAGGGTGTGAGGAGCACTCCCAGGAGCATAATTGTGAACATGCAAAAATGGTCTACTTGCCAGCTGAAATCTGAGGTTCACATCTGGGTATAGACTAGTCCGTCTGCTGAGACTCTGGCTGCAGAGGCATGGGTATGTGGAGCTTTTAAAACAGAAATTAGAGAAAAGCTGGCTCAATACCTGGCCCCATATCATCACCTGTATCAGTAATCCTGGCACGAGTATCTTAAGACACCACAGTTAATCCACCCGGTGACCGGGGTAGGGAGAGAAAATGGGAAGCAGGGAAGGGCTTTGATGGTACCTGATACGGTGAAAGCAGAGAGAAGTTGTTCTCGAAATACTGGAAGTGAGCCAGAAAGGAGTTGGCGCTCATGGCGTCAATGTGGCGGCACGTCACACCTTTGAGCAGCTGCCCTGCGCTAGAAAAGGAGACAAGGGGCCCAGGAGAAAGAGGCGGCAGGGAAGAGGAAAGAAGGAGCAAGAGCAGGCAGATCTGATCCGACACCCACTGCAGGCAGGACTTCGACTCTCCCTCCTGGGGAATTAGGCTCCTGGAGAGGGAGACTGCAGTGGGCGCGTCAGTCCCAGGCTCACCTCAGGAGCTCCTCAAGTCTCCTGGTCGTTTCTGACAGAAGCTCAAACAGGAACAAGGCCTGAGGGAAGAGAATGATTGCCACGTTGATGGAGCACTCATGGGCCATCGTCATGAGTCCTATGCTCCCATTTCACAGATGGGAAAATGGAAGCTTTGTTATTTACCTAGAATCACACAATTGCAGGAATCCCCTGGTGGCTCAGAGTCTGCCTGCAATGCAGGAGGCCCAAGTTCCATCCCTGGTTCAGGAAGACCCCCTGGAGAAGGAAATGGCAACCCACTCCAGTAGTCTCGCCTGGAAAATCCCATGAATGGAGGAGCCTGGAGGGCTACAGTCCACAGCATTCCAAAGAGTCAGACATGACTGGGCGACTTCACTTTCACTTTCACACAGTCGCTAAGCAGCCGGGCTGGGATTTGAGCTGGTGTCCAGTGATTGCAGAGCTCTCACACCCCAGGTGGTCCAGGAGGTGAACGAGGAGCAAAGTCAAGACAGCGAGGCGGGAGGTTTGCTTCCTGTGCTCAGAGAAGCCGCTGCCCAGTTGAGGACCCCCTGCAGCCCCTATTTCATGCCCACCTGCTGGTTCCTGAGCACAGCATTCCAGGAAATAAAACTGATGATGACTAGACCAGGATGGGCTAGAAAGTTCCATAGATAAAGAATCTCCTGGGTCTTCCCTGGTGGTCCAGGGGTCAAGACTCCACGCTCCCAGTGCAGGGTGCCTGGGTTCAATCCCTGATCAGGGAACTAGATCCCACATGCTGCAGCTAAGATTTTGTGGCCCCTTCAACCTCTCTGAGCTCAGCAAGTCGCCTGTCTAAGCAGCTCACTCCCCACCCCCTGGAACCCCTGCCTCCTCCCCTGGCTTACTGTCTCCTTACCACTCATCAGCATCTATCATCTAACAGGGTACACATTTATTCCCTGGAGTACCAGCGGTTAGGATGCCACACTCTCATTGCCAAAGACCCAGGTTCGATCCCTGGTTGGGGAACTTACATCCCACAAGCCCAGCAGAGGAATCAAAAAAAAAAAAAAAGGTAGCAGGGCATACATTTAACTATTGATCTCTTGTACCGTCTCCCTTATTAGGAAGGAAGCTCCCTTCACTTCCGTGTCCCCAGGACCACGAACAGCACCTGGCACCTGAGAGGGGAGAGAAGTGGCCAGGGGCTCCATAAACACTATGAATGAATGAATGAATGCAAGTCAGAGGAAGTTCAAGGGCCTCCACAGCACAACTCTTCCCAGGCGGCCCCAGTAGTAACTGCTTTCATGTACAGTGCATGCCCAGCAGAGTCTCATGAGAGATGAGCCCCATTTTGCAGATGAGAAAACTGAGGCCATGGGAGGAGAAGCAGTGACCCCAAAGTTAATCAACAGTAGCCCTGGAATTCACACTTGGGTTTCATCTAACTTAACACTATTCTGCCTCCTGAGTTTGTTGCTGTTGTTCAGACACCAAGCCATGCCTGACTCTTCCCAAGCTCATGGACTACAGCACACCAGGCTTCCCTGTCCTTTACCACCATCTCCCGGAGTATGCCCAAGTTCATGAGTTTACTCACACAGAAATAAGTTTGTTTTACCAAGTACCAAGTTAACCTAGAACAGACCTTTCCCATAAGACAATCAGAAGTCCAGGCACCACCTCTGGGCATTGCAGTCATACCTGACTCCTCCGGATCTCCTTTGCCTTCAGGACTATGGAGTTGAATCCAGGTTCCCTCCATAAATCAAAGAGAGACACTTCCTTAAAGAAAGCACCCTGTATTTCAACAACGCCAGAGACAGTATCTCCCGCTTCCATCACCTGTCAAAAGTGAGAAGACGCATAGTAACAACTTTGCAGAGGATGGACTGAGTGTTGGGTGAGGGCCAGGCGGGTGCTTCACGGGCAATAACTCCCACCAGATCTGCTCAGCAACCCAATGAGGTGGAGACAGTCCTTATCCCCATTTTACAGGTTAGAAAACCAAAGCTTAATGAGTAATTGGCTGAAATTTGATAACGTGAGATTCAAGCCCAACTCTGTCTTATTCCAAAACCCACACCCTTTAACCATAAGAGCTACAGCGATCTGCAAGGTATTGGTATTTTAGACCCAACCCTTTGAGTTGCTTTCTTAGCAGACTGTGCAATTAGACATGGCAGGTCCAACGGGATATGATGCCCAGAAGACCCACTGCAAGTGAGGGCGAGAAATGTGGACATGGCTTTGGAACAGAAAAGGGGGGCCTTTCTGAAGCACTAGGGGAATACTCTTGCCTGGAAAATCCCATGGATGGAGGAGCCTGGTAGGCTGCCGTCTATGGGGTTGCACAGAGTCGGACACGACTGAAGTGACTTAGCAGCGGGGGAATTCAGGATTCATTTCCACATTTGAAAACCAAACCCCTAAAACATTATGACAGCAAGAAATCCAACTGAAGAAAAGTGTTCCAGATTCAGCTGGCTGGGGACAGCACCAGAGTCTGGGGAGAATCAGGTTCGACCCCAGAGGCACTTTCCAGAAAGGAAGGGAGGTGGGCATCAGAAGAAGGCATTCTCCAGGCTTAGAACAACCCCACCCAAAGACAGAGCCCCCTCACAAAGTCCCAAAACCACACGCCTGAGAGCCCCAGGGGCCGCGGACCAGACATCTTCCTCTCACCTTGCTCAGGACACCGTGCTGCTGGGCAGGTGACAAGTCGGACACGTGCAGGGAGGTGGCGCTTCTTAGGAGCTGCATGAGGTCCCTGCGGTCCATGGCGTGGAAGGCCTGCGTGCCCACCCCAGTCAGCAGCACGCCCATCTGACTGACGTTGTAGAAGGACAGCACCTGGGGGCGCCGGCAAGGGAGGGTGAGGACCAGCCTCGGGGCTGCACCTCAAGGGCGTGTACCAGGCCCCACTGCAGGCTGGGCATCCGGAGGGGTGCTGGGGCACCACTGTGAGCAAGACACAAGCTGCCCTCCCAGACCCCCCTCCTTCCATCAGGAAAGAGACCTAAGTATCAAAACACAACACAGAGGTAACCATGCCGCTGGGGTACTATGCCATCCGAGGCCACAGCAGAATTTAAAAAAAAGCAGTGGAGGAGGGCAAGGCAACCCACTGCAGTATTCTTGCCTGGAGAAACCCCATGGACAGAGGAGCCTGGTGGGCTGCAGTCCATGGGGTCACAAAGAGTTGGACACGACTGAGCGACTAAGCACAGCACAGTGACCCATATGCCACCGCTGACCAGGCAACGGGCTCTTCTGTGTGTAATCTGACCTAGCAGATGAGATTTAAAAATTGGGGGGATCCTATAAAAATCCAAATTACAGTTTCTGCTTTATTAAAAAAAAAACCCGAACATCAGGCAGGACCCACAGTGGCAACAATGGGCAAGAACCTTGGGGTGAGTCATGGCGCCTCTGTTTGCCCTGCACACCCCTCTCATGGGACCAGGAGAAGCCTGCTGTCCTCCGTATATCACCCATCAGGCAACCGACACAGCAAAGCCTCACACTCATCTATCTTCACGTGGAAGCTTTGAGGTGAAATAAAGAAGCATTTTAGGACGTGAGTCTGATATTTTATATATATATATATGACTGTAGCTGCACACCCTAACAGAAATCATGACTGTTTCCCAACCCCTCCTTTGGTGTAAAGAGGCTAAATGTAATATAATCAGAAAATTTTATTGGTTTTTTAAAAAACCAGTTGAGTGGTTTCCTTGAGCTATTCCCTGTAGAATGAACAGCCTCTTACTGTCCTTAAGGAAGGCAAAGACTTTTGAGCACTTGGCTTCTTAGCAAAAGTCGCCTCATTCCTCTGTAAGAAGAGTTGGATGCCAGGAAAGAGAAAAGCCACTTGGTCCAGGGCTGGGAGGAACAAGACTGTCTCCCGCAGCGCTCTAAAATCACATTCACAGAGTGGACTTAGGTGGCCCCAGTCAAAACAGAAGGTCCGCAAAGCCTTCAAACTAAAGTCACCAGAAGTCTTGAAGGGACAAGATGGATGGTCTACCCTCAGCTTTGAGTCAGAAAGAAGAATGAGTGGGCAGTGGTCACGGTGCCATGATAGAGGCAGTCAGCATGGGAATGAAGCAAGTGGGCTCTGAAGCCAGATGCCCTGGGTTCAATCCCAGCCCTGTCCCTTTCATGTGGCCTTGGCAATTCCCTTATACGCTCTGTGCCTCATATGAATGACCTGGAAAATGGAGGTTATAACATTACTGACCTTATAGGGCTGTTGGGAAGTTTAAATGATTAACTCAGTGATAGCTAACACTCACTGAGCTTGGACTCCAGGTCACGTGTTATCCAACCTCTTCCTGTGGACCAACTCACATAAACCTATGGAATAGGAGCTATTGTTATCCCCATCTTACACAGAGGGAAACTGAGGCAAGGAGAAGTTGTCAGTTCCCCACTGTCATGCAGCAGACACTGTCACACATGGAAGACCAAGGATTTGCACCCAGGTAGCCTTCCTTGGCACCAGCTTCTTACCGATTGGCTGCCCTGCTGAATGTCTATAACCAGCCCTTCGGTCTTGGGCCATTAAAACAGAGTCCAACGCTCCAACTGACCTTCTGGTGGGCCAGGTATTTGGCAGACAAGATGATGACCTGGCTCCTGGTCCAGCCAGAGACCTGGTTGAGGGTTGAGATGGCGCCCTGCACAGCCTCGGGGGAGAGGGATTCCAGCTGACTGTGGGTCAAGCCCATGACCGCATCCGACAAAGAGCCCAGAGTCTCATTAAGGGTCTGGTTCTCCGTGGCAATTTCCAGGAGCTCAGCTTTGAGCTAGAAAGGGAGCAAGCCAGGGTGAGAGTTGACAGCAAGCAGGACGGCGGCTCCTCCGGACTATACCCCAGCGTGCGCCTTCCCCTTCCCTGCTCATCAAAAAGAAGGGGGCTCCTGCTGAGACCAGATCACGAGTCACGCTGCTGAAAATGCCACCTCCTCTGGCCTCGACCTTCCTATGCTGCAAATTCACTCTATGCTTCATTTAAATATTAATTTGTTATTAAATCAACCTTAAAGCATGGCGAAAGGAAATTTTGTTCACTCATAACCACCATTCCTGTAGCATCTATTTTTTTTGTGACCTTGAACTCTACATCCTGTCTACATGGCTGCTTTTCTTTTATGAAATATCCAGGGAAGCTTTACGATAATATATAAATGTGTAAAAATAATTCTCAACAGTAACAAGAAAGTAAAAGTCTCCTGAAAACTCTACCTCAAAAAAATTGCTATGGTTAGTAACTGTTTATGTTTCCAAAATTTCTTATGCCTATATAAATAAACTGTGGTATCTAGTCTTTATATAGATGTAACATGAACAGAAATGCAATTTCCTGCTCTATTTAGAATTTTTCATTTAAAATTACGTCTTATGAGTTTTCACGTTTTTGTGATTCCCTTATTTTATATAACATGCCTGTCCAGTTATAGTCAAGTGTGTTTCCCAACTGCTTTCAGTAAAGAAGGCGATCAATTTATCTGTTGTAACATGACCTCTATACAAAAACAAAACAACAACAGAACGGTTTGTATTTTAACACCTGAGTTTGCATGAACCGTAATGGCACCCCACTCCAATACTCTTGCCTGGAAAATCTCATGGATGGAGGAGCCTGGTAGGCTGCAGTCCATGGAGTCGCTAAGGGCAGGACACGACTGAGTGACTTCACTTTCACTTTTCACTTTCATGCATTGGAGAAGGACATGGCAACCCACTCCAGTGTTCCTGCCTGGAGAATCCCAGGGACGGGGGAGCCTGGTCGGCTGCCGTCTATGGGGTCACACAGAGTCGGACACGACTGAAGTGACTTCGATATATATAGAATCATGTCAGAGGCGTGTACGCAAGTATTCCAGATGGCCACTGGGGGGCAGCAGAGTGAAGTGAAAGAGACAGCTATCACAGCTGGTTTTCTCCAAAATCAGCAGCTCCCCTTCCCTAGAGATCAACTTCCACATCTGCAAAAGGCCTACAGCAGTGGTTCCCAAAGTGTGGGGCTTAACCAGTAGTTTCAGCATCACCTGGAGAGTTGTTAGAAATACAACATCTCAGGTTCCACCCCAGCGCTCTTGAATCAGATGAAGTGAAGTGACGTCGCTCAGTCGTGCCCGACTCTTTGCAACTGTAGTTTACAAGGCTCCTCTGTCCATGGAATTTTCCAGGCAAGAGTACTGGAGTGGGTACTCTTGCCCATTTCCTTCTCCAGGGGATCTTCCCGACCCAGGGATCGAACCCAGGTCTCCCGCATTGCGGGCAGACGCTTTACCATCTGAGCCACCAGGGAAGCCCCTGAATCAGATGAGGGTATCTTATTCAGCTGTTTCCAACAAGCCCTCCCGCTGATTCTGATGCACCCTCCCAGTAAGAACTATTGACCCAAATGAGCCAAAGGGTTCTCTCATATCTAATCACACCTAACTTTCTTCTTGGTCACAACTGTCCCTGTGGCCCTAAACTACACTTATTTTATTTTTGCTTGAGCTTGCTTGGGAAGGATTCTTTTCCTGAGGATTTGGTGATGTGTGAAACACTGCTGTGGAATAACTGATGAGGTGACCAAAATTTTCTTGAATATTGCTCTCATATTATCGTTCCCATTTGAAAAATGAGAAAAACAGAAAGAAGTGAGAGAGGCGCTTCCCTGGTGGCTCAGTGGTAAAGAATCCTCCTACCAATGCAGGAGACCAGGGTTCAGTCCCTGGTCCGGGAAGATACCACAAGCTGCAGAGCAACAAAGCCCATGTGTTACAACTACCGAGACTGTGCTCTAGAGCCTGGGGGCTGCGACTTCTGAGCCCACATGGCGCAGCTACTGCAGCCCCACAGGCCTAGAACCCGTCCTCCACAAGAGGAGAGCCACAGCTATGAGAAGCCTGCACATCACAACTAGAGAGAAAGCCCATTCAGCAATAAAGACCCAGCATGGCCATAAACAAATAAATAAAAATAAAATCTTAAAAAAAAAAAAGAAAGGAAGAAGGGAGAGAAGCCGGGCAGAATTAAGACTTCAAGGGAAGAAGGGAGAGAAAGAGATGAATTCGGGAGGGAAATGAGATAGTCCCCATGTGCCAATTTGCCCAAAACCTTGGTCTAGGAATTCAGTAACTCCCCTGGCTACATCGGAATCATCTGAGTAGCTTTGAAGACCTACCACACCCAGGCCAAACCCCAGACCATAACCTGAGAATCTCTGAGGGCAGAGCCTGGGGAAAGGATTTGCCACTAGTAGAACCAGATTTGAGTTCTTTTACTCCCTCTCTATTCCAAGCACAGTCACCAGCCAAGCAGCTTCAACATCGCCAGGAAGCTCGTTAGAAATGCAGAGTCTCAGGCCCCACCCAGACCTTAAATCTGCATTTAAGATCCCCAAATAACCTCACGCACATTTCAGTCTGAGGTGGCCACTTTGATTAAACTGATTCAAGCTCGTCCTACAGTTTGTTGTTGTTTCTCCCTACTTTAAGTTCATGCTGGGGTTTCTGCCGTGGCTGGACCTAGATTACGATTCACCCTTTCTTGCAAAGGGCAGACAAGACGGTTCTTCCCTTTTCTCTGGCTAGTGAAACTGAGGCCAAGGATGTGGGGCCTCACAGCACTTCTGCACCTTCTGAACACCAGCCTGGAAGCCCCGCAGGTGGCTGCATTTGATCATCTGGTGAAGGAGCACTTGGGCCACAGCAGCGTCCAGCAGCTCCAGGTCATCGTAGAAACAAACCAGCAGCCCCAGCCTGCGAGAGAAGATAAAGGGATGCTGGTGGAGGGCAGAGAGGAGGGGGCCACAACCAAGACTCCACTCCAGTTAGAACCAAGAGGTCACAATCATAGCAGCTGCTAAGCCCCAGGAACCGTGTTGAGCCCTTTAACCTGGATTATCTCATCACAACCCTGCAAAGTGAGTGCCCTCATTAGCCCCATTTCACAGAAGGGTAAACTGAGACTCAGACAGATTAAGGCAAGTGGTACCGGGCCTTAAATCTAGATCCATCCAGCTATGCTGTCTCTCCTCCTGGGGCATTAAGGGATACAAAGAAAGCATTCCTTATCCACACAGAGATAAGGGATTTGCCCACCCTGAGGGATTCTCTGAAGCAGAAGTTTATTTCCAGGATTTTCCCAGGATATTTATTTACAGCCAACACCCCTAGATGATGATGCTTCAAAAGAAAATAAAAAGACAGGAGTCAGAACAATGTAGGAGCAGAGATGAGATCTGAACCCTGGTCTAGCTGGAAGCACTGCATCTATTGGTTAAGAACATACCTTCACCCCCAACTGGAATTTGAAGCTCAGCTCTGTGAGACATCTGACTTCCAGCAAGTTACTTCTCTGCAAGCTACACACGGCTGTGCAGCGCACACTCTACCATAACCCTGCCTCTCTAAGCTTTTAATGGGGAGGTTTCCTTTGCCCATCATAGCTGCTGCTGCTGCTGCTAAGTCGCTTCAGTCGTGTCCGACTCTGTGCGACCCCATAGATGGCAGCCCACCAGGCTGCCCCGTCCCTGGGATTCTCCAGGCAAGAACACTGGAGTGGGTTGCCATTTCCTTCTCCAATGCATGAAAGTGAAAAGTCAAAGTGAAGTCGCTCAGTCGTGTCCGACTCTTAGCGACCCCATGGACTGCAGCCTTTCAGGCTCCTCCATCCATGAGATTTTCCAGGCAAGAGTACTGGAGTGGGGTGCCATTGCCTTCTCCGCCCATCATATAGCACGTCATAATAAATATGATGAATGAAAGAATAAGGAGTACTGTGGGAGTTAAATGAGAAGATGCATACCAAGTGATTAGCATACTTCCTGGTAGATGCTAAGCACTTATTCTGAAATGGATGCTCTTAGCATTAGTATGAAATCTACTTGACTTAGCGTGGTTGGACCGCCTAGTTGGCCATGACCAAACAGTGACATTCTCAGACAGGTCCCCAGGAAAGCAACCAGCTCAGGGAAAGGATTTTAAAGTGTATCTAAGGAGAAAAAAATACTCAGAGGAAGTGGAGACCGAATATTAATAACCATGTTAAGAATAACTAATATTTACTGAGCACTTTCTATGTGCAAATGTGCTTAATCCTTACAAGGGTCTTAATGAAATAGGCAGTTTATTAGCTCCCATTTCACAGATGGGGAAGTAGATTCACAGGGAGGTGCAGATCACCCAACTTGTAAGTGGCAGAGCCAGGATCAAACCCAGGACTTCTGCCTCCGGGCCCCATGTTCTTAATCACTACACTATTTTTTGTGTTACTAAGATTGAAGGTGGTAGGAGAAAGGGGACACAGAGGATGAGAAGGTTGGATGGCATCACCGACTCGATGGACGTGAGTTTGAGTAAACTCCGGGAGGCCTGGCCTGCTGCAGTCCATGGGGTCGCAAAGAGTCAGACACGACTGAGCAACTAAACTAGAAAAAATAGGGCCCATGCTATTGAGTGAAAATTACTAAGGACAGGGGAAGAGGGTGTAAGGGTTCTATATGAGAATATTCTCTGCAGGTGACTTTGGAAAATGTAAGGTCATGTGATGCTGTCAGAGGAAGATCTGTGACAGTAAGACTCTGGGAGATGGAGAGAAGATGGGTGAACGGTGCCCACCACCCCTCCCCACTGCACAATTACCCGCAACATTCAAACCCTTTCTGCGGTCACCAAGTACACAGCTCCTGGCCCCTCCCTGCTGGAAATGGTTCCAGTTCCTGGGGATCAGGTTACAATCACTAAATTCTAGAGCTGACCTCACGCCAGGGCTCCCTGCCTGAGGGTCTAGGATACAACAGGTTCACAAATACGAGGCCTGCGAGCTATTTCCAATACTCGACCTAACCAATTGTAAATGACACATTTACAACTTGGAATGGAGGGAATACCAAGAATGTAAAAAGTTCCACTTCTGTGCTTAGAGCTGGAATCTTAGCACTTGATAGGTAAGGCTGTATAAAATGTTAGCACATAGGAGATGCTTTAAACGCATTTTGTTTTCTTCTCCACTTCATAACCTCTTTAAAGGGATCTCTTTGGGGAAACACCTCCCTCACATGCACAGAGACATGGGACGATTCAAAGAGATGAATCAGCCACCTCCCTCCCCTCCCCAGCTCTTTTGCTGCTTAGAGGAAGCTGATGCTTAGGTAGGAAACAGCTCTGGGGGCCCAGTGCCCACACTCCTTGCCTGTGGATGGTAGAGGTATTCCTCATGTCAAAGTTGGAGGAGCTGATCCTCTCCAGAAACGCCTGGGCCAGTTCAGGTGTGATGTCATAAACCGTGTCTAGCTGCTTGGTGGCGTTGTCATAGCTGATAAACAGCCCAATCTGGTGGAGGAGGCCAGGAAGATCAGTGGGGGGCTGCAGGAGCCCTGTGAAGCCCCGCCCCGGTGGCCTGTGCTGCGCCCCGCCCCCAGACACCTGGAGATGCCCATTCCTCATTTTCATTGATTTCTTTTTTTCTGCAATAGTTTATTACAAGATATTGAATATAGTTCCCTATGCTATACAGTAGGACCTTGTGGTTTATCTTTTTTATACATAGAGGCATGGATCTGCTAATCCCAAACTCCTAATTGATCGGTCCCTCATCCCATTTCCTCTTTGGTAACTAAGTGACATTGATTTCCTAATGGTCTGTAACCGCTGCTTCAGTTTCTTCTACAATCCACCTGTTATTTAGGAAAGTTTTTCTTTTTTAATATATGAGCAGTTGAACTTTTTTCAAGCTAATATTTGCATATTTATTTCTAGATTTGTTTTATTGAGGTCAGAGAATGTGGTCCACAAATTGTTCGCTTTGGGGAATCAGAATTTTTTAAATAGATAAATTGGTTTGTAAATGACCCACAGGTGATTAAAAAAAAGAATGTGTGTTCTCTCTGTAAGATATAAAGTTGGATATATGTATACAATATATATGTAAATACATGTTTACATAATATTTAACACACACTTATTATGTAAATATATACATAATGCATTCAACTTTATTAAATATACTCTTCAGGTTCTTTCTATTATTGTTCACTTTTTGCCTGTGTGTCCAAAAGTGTTGCACTGAGGTCTCCTATATTTTGAGGCCCTGTTATTCTTCGCTTAAAGGTTTCATAAAGCTGTCTCTCCCTCATGGATTGTGCTCTTCATCCATAAGAAATTCCCTCTGAGTGTTGGTACCCTGTGGCTTCACCTCCCTTCTCTACATGTTTAGAAGATGAAGAAATGTTGTGAACAGCCCCTGGATCTCAAGAAGTCCCTGCTAGGGGCCCAGTTTTCTGAGAATTTAACCTTTTTCGACTTTCTGAAGTTCACTCAACTTTAAAAAAGTAAAATGGAGGTCTAATCCATTTTATAACTGAGGGTTATGAAACTGAGAGACATCTGAAATATTCTCAGCCTGTCAGGTAAAAAGAGGAACCTAGGGACTCCCCTCGTGGTCCAGTGGCTGAGACTCCATGATCCCAGTGCAGGGGGCTCAGGTTCTAAACCTGTTCGGGGAACTAGACCCACGTGCCACAACAAAGGATCCTACATACTGCAACCAAGACCTGGCACAGCCAAATAAGGAAATATTTGTTTTAAAGAAAGAGGAACCTACTTCTGCCTCTGATTTCATAATAACCAGACGTGGTTGGGTCAGTCAGTCCTTGAACAGGCCAGTCATTTGATGCAAACACTTCTTTCACTGGCCAGGAGAGAGTTAGGGCACACAGGGTACAAACTGGTGGCAAGCCCCAAACTCTTTATGAAAGCCTCCCTGTTGGCAGCATTGCTTGGAGGCTGAGTTCTAGAATCATGCCTCCCAAGGGATTTTAGTATCATCAGAACAACATTAGGAAAAGGAGAGTAATTCCTGAGCAGTGAATTGAGCACCATGAATATGTATACTTCTCCACTGTAAACTTTAAAGTCCAATCATCGCTCATGCTGAAGTAGCTATCAATAGAAGTTGCCATAAATAGAAGTAGCAATCGATCCATGTTGCTTTTGACTTGGGTTTGTGCTTCCAGTGACTGTAAACTCTATAGCTACGATCCTTGGCATTTCTTGACTTCAAAAATACCCTTAAACGACCTTTGGTTCATAGTCAACCTTCTCTTTAGATCCTGTCGTTGACATCAGAACTGTCTTAGTTGTCCACAGTTCTTTTTGTTTTCTTGGCTCTTCTACACTAGAACACAACCCAGCAACTGACTGCTTGAGGCTTTATTCAAGGAGTTTTCTTTAGATGCTCAAGTTATATTGAGCTAAGGTGAGTGGCTGGCTGAACATGAGAGGTTTAGAACACACCTTGTGTACATGCTAAATCGACTCAGTCGTGTCTGACTCTGTGATTTAATGGACTGTAGCCCGCCAGGCTCCTCTGTCCGTGGGATTCTCCAGGCAAGAATACTGGAGTGGGTTGCGGTGCCCTCCCCTCCAGGGGATCTTCCCAACCCAGGGATCGAACCCACGTCTCTTAGGTCTCCTGCATTGGTAGGCAGGTTCTTTACCACTAGCGCCACCTGGGAAGTCCAGAACACACCTTACTTCAGATGTATTGGTGATGGAGACATGAAAACGTATTTTTCAAACTTACTTCTATGGGACTAATTCTCATAATTTCTTCAAAGGGTAAGTGAACCATGTATCTGCCCAAAATCCATAAGTTTTCTGCACTGACCCATGAAACAGAGTCATCTGCAAAAAAGACAAAACATAGGTTAAAAAGTAAATAAATAAAAGCCTATGCACTGGTAAATGACTATCAGAAATATCTTTGATATCAGGACCTCTTTTTGCTTCCATGAATTCATTCAACAGCCATTTTTTGAGAGCCCTCTGCTTACGAGATGCTACGTTATACATAGGCAATGACGGATGGCCACCACTTCGTTACTCATAGTTCGGCTCCTTGGACCAGCAGCCTCAGCATCACTTGGGAACTAGTTAGAAATGCAGATTATTTTTTAATACTAAGACCACAAAATATAGTTTCATTTTTAGTTTAGTTACTAACTTGAAATATATTTGATTCTTTTATTACTGCCAGTAACAATCCTTATCTTCCTTATTGATTATCACTGCATACATGAGCCAACCCAAACCATTTGCCCTTTCTTGTATGCACCCCTAATGGTCTCCAAATCTTTCCTCTCTTGGGACTTTCCCAACAGCTAGACTGCCTTTCCCCTAACCCTTCTGCTTCCAACTGCTAAGTCACTTCAGTCGTGTCCGACTCTGTGCGACCCCATAGATGGCAGCCTAGCAGGCTCCCTCGTCCTTGGGATTTTCCAGGCAAAAGTACTGGAGTGGGGTGCCATTGCCTTCTCCAAACCCAACCTTAAAAACTGAGCTCAAATATTTCCTCTTCCTTGAAGCCCTCTCTCATCTCCTTAGCCAGCAGTATAATTTCTCTCTTCTCTGAATTCCCAGAGAACTTGATCATCTGTTCAGACATTTGAAATTCCCCATCAGCGAATGTCAGTGGGACTTTAGGAATAATCATGGCCAGGATCCAAATTCAAATTTCAGTGAACTGGGACTTTTGTGGTGGTCCAGTGGTTAAGAATCCACTTTTCAATGCCAAGGGCAAGGGTTCAATCGCTGGTTGGGGAACTAAGCCCCCACAGGCTGTGATAAAGTAAAAGTGAAAGTTTTAAGTCATTTAGTCTTGTCTGACTCTTTGTGACCCCATGGACTGTAGCCCACCAGGCTCCTCTGTCCCCGAAATTCTCCAGGCAAGGATACTGGAGTAAGTAGCCATTCCCTTTTCCAAGAGATCTTCCCAACTGTGGGGTGAGGCCAAAAAAAAAAAAAATTTTTTTTTACATTTCAGTGAACTAGAATTGGCTGTCATTGCCCCTAATCCTCCACCTCCAGTAAAAGATTTACAAAGTACAACATTGCGTTGGCAGCATTTGAGGGAAATGAAAAAAGCAGGGAGCATTTTTAGGGTGCCGTGAATCAGTCACCAAAAGCTATTGCAAGAAGCCTTGGACAACGGCTGATGCCCAAAGGAGATGGTGGGGTCAGCTGATCTGTGGACCACATCACGAGAACAAGAGGGTGCCTCCCCAACCCAGGAATCACAGCTGTTGCTGTGAGCACAGGTAAACAGCCTCTAGATGGGAACTCTGAACACCTGACTTGGTTATTAGAAGAAAGGGTGGCCCCAAAGGCTAGATAATTCTGTGGGGGAGCCATTAAATTCACCGAGAACTAAGCTGAGATGTCCATTTTTAATTAATTATTAAGCATGAACTATATTTCTGAAGATCAATGATCCCCAAATTCAGGATATTTTTGACACCCGAAGTATTTCAAGTTACCTCCAGGAACTTCATGAAAAAAAAAATTTTTAAGTCCAAATAGAATTCATTTTAATTCACTTTAGTTTAATAATGAAATATACCACATAGGGATTTTAGGAAAGTCTGTTTCTAATTACATTCTGGCAACAAGGACTTAAGGGAAGTCTACAGTCTAGAACTGTGGTGCTGGAGAAGACTCTTGAAAGTCCCACTGGACAACAAGGAGATCAAACCAGTCAATCCTAAAGGAAATCAACCCTGAATATTCATTGAAAGGACTGACACTGAAGCTGAAACTCCAATACTATGGCCACCTGGTGTGAAGAGCCGACTCACTGGAAAAGACCCTGATGCTGGGAAAGATTGAGGGCAGGAGGAGAAGGGGATGACAAAGGATAAGGTCATTGGGTGGCATCACCAGCTCGATGGACATGAATCTGAGCAAACTCCAGGAGATAGTGAAGGACAGGGAAGCCTGGCATGCTGCAGACCATGGGGTCGCAAAGAGTTGAATACGACCTAGCCACCGAACAACAAGAATCTAGTGGGCGAGTTCAGTGAATTTCCCAGGTTACATAGTGTGAGATTCAGTTTCCCAGAGGTCACAATTATGCACCAGGCAGAGGGAATTCTGCTGCACATGGAAGACATTTATTATTCCACTCTTTAATGTTTCTTTATACACAAATCTCAGAGCTGAATTCCAGGAAAAGGACTGGCTGGCACTCCCTCCACTTCCACCCACTGGCTTTCTCTGTCTCCCCCACACACATAGGCTCACTTCCACCTCAGGGCCTTTTATCTGCTGCTTCCCCTGCCTGGAATACTTTTCCTCCAGAGCCTCACACGTCTGATTCCATTTCTCATTTTGGTTTCAAACCAAATGTCGCCTGTTCAGAGAGCTCTTCTCTGACTCCTTAATCTGGGGGTCAGAAACTACAGCCTGTGGGCCAAACCCACCCAGCATCTCTTTTTGCACAGACTTCAGCTTGGTTTTTACATTTTTTAATGGTTAAGGGAAAATCAAAAGAATAATATTTTGTGACACTTGAAAATTACATGAAATTCACATGTCAGTGTCTGTAAATAAGGCTTTCTTGGGCTACAGCTACACCTACTTATTTGCTGTCTACGGCTGCTTTTCTGTTACATTCACAAAGCCTAAAACATTTACTCTAGCCCTTTACAGAAAACCACGGCCAAGCCCTGTTCTAATCTAAAGCAGTAACCCTCTCCATGGCATTGACCAATTTTACTTTCTGCAGAGCCGTACTCATATCTATATCCTCTCTCTCACCCTCTCTTCTTTTTATTTACTTGCCTAAAAGTTTTCTCCACCTTCTCACCCACAATAAAACTATAGCTCCGTAAAGCAAAGACTTGTCTTCTGTTCCTCTGTATCTCCAGTGGCTGACACATAGTAGGCTTTTTTTTAATAAACGTGATTTTTTAAAAAAAGTTTTGGCCACACCCTATGGCATGTGCAATCTTAGTTCCCCAACCAAGAAATGAACCTGCGCCTCCTACACTGGATGTTGGAGTCCCAAACACCAGACCACCAGGTAAGTCCAGTGGGCTCTTTTTAGGTGTTGAGTTTATTCTGTTTACATTACCAACATTAAAGATTCAACAACCTGACATTACCTGTGAAACTGTTTGCATTACTAATCTGCATCGCTATTCTTTTCTTCTTTTTTTTTCAATTGTAGTAAAATAAACATAACATAAAATTTACCATCTTAATCACTTTTAAGTACGCAGTTCAGTGGCATTAAGTACCTTCACTTTGCTGGGCAACCAGCACCACCATCCCTTTCCAGAACTTTTTCATCTTGCAAAACTGAAACTCTGTACCCATTAAACAGCAACTCTGGGAATTCCCTGGTGGTCCAGTGGCTATGACTCAGCCCTTTGACAGCCATAGGCCTGGGGTTCAATCCCTGGTCAGGTGACTAAGATCCCACAAGCCACTCGACACAGCCAATAAACAAAATGAAATAAATAAATAGTAACTCTCCATACTCTCCATTCCTTCCTCTCCCAACCCCTGGCAACCACCACTCTACTTTCCATCTCTATGAATTTGACTATTCTAGGAAATAGTAGGTTTTTAATAAACATCTATCAGTACACCCATGGCTGATTCATGTCAATGTATGGCAAAAACCACTACAGTAATGTAAAGTAATTAGCCTCCAATTAAAATTAATTATTTAATTTACAAAAAAATAAACATCGGTCAAATAAATCCTGGCCTATTTCTGCTTTGGTTGCCAGGAAGCTTAGTGCTGAATTTCTGGGCTTTACTGTCGAGATTTTCTTTAAAAGAACTATATTGTCCCATTTTGATATAGATTTTTAACACAGATTTTGAACTTGTAAACTTGTTATTATTTCCTAAGAAACTAGGACACACCTTTGATTCTAAGATACAAATGATTGTTACTTCAGGGACTTCAACATGTGAAAAATGCATTGATGAAATGGAGTATGTGTGTTTTCCCACAAGCCACATCACGTCCTTTTTGGAAGCTGAGAGAGGTAAAAGTCTTAAGTGACAATGAAATCAAATCCCTATTTATAGAGATGAAGCACCACCATGTTTAAGGATGGACTCCGCCTAAAAAGTGTTCCCACCTCAAGGCCTGGGCTCACCAGTCACATTGGAGGATGTCTTCAGAATCCCAGTCATCCAGCAGTAGACAGCCCTCTGGGCATGGGCCGAGGTCTGGTCATAGAGATCTTTGAATAACGCAGACCTAAACAATGAAAATGTGGGTATCAGTTAAGAAACAAACAGATGCAGGCCTGCAGGCAGGGTCCAAACAGCAAATGCACCCAAAGCCGTCACTGGTTAAGCCGTCATTAAGCCTTTCCCATCCCCTTGCTATGTGTAGCTATTTCCCCATTTTTCCTCTTTCCATCACATTTAAATATCTGCCAAAGACCGATCTCCATTTACCAACCACCTGGTCATTTTTTTTTAATAACAGTTTCATTAAGCTGTAACTTGTGTACCATACAATTTGTCCATTTAAAGTACACAACTCAATGATTTTCAGTATATTCATGGACTTTTCCAACCATCACTACAAGCCATTTTAGAACCCATTTAGTGCCTCAGAAAGGAACCCTGTACTCTTATCTATCACCCCTGAACCTCTAGTCACCCCATCTCTTAGAAACCACTAATGTACTTTCTGTCTCTATAGATTTTCCTCTTCTGAATATTCCAGATAAATGCAATCATACAATATGTCACTTTTGTATCTGGCCTCTTTCACATGGCATGATGTTTTCAAGGTTCATGCATGTTGGGACATGCATCATTACTTTGTTTTATGGTCAAATTCTATTCTGTTGTACAAATATACCAAATTTTCTTTATCTGCTCATCAGTTGGGCTATTTCCACCTTTTGCCTATTATGAATAACGCTGCTATAATTATTCACGTACAAGTGTTTGTGTAACATGCTTCATTTTCCTTGGATGTAGACCTAGAAGTGGAATTTCTGGGTTAAATGACAATTCTATACTTAGTCTTTTGAGGAACCGCCAGACTACTTTCCAAAGTAGCTACACCGTTTTACTTTCTCACCAACAGTGTCTGAAGGTTCTGATTTCTCCACCTCCTTGTCAACACTTGTTGGTATCTGACATTTCAATTTCAGACATCCTGCGGGTATAAAGGGTCTCGGTCACTTTTTAAGCCAGGGTCATCTGGTTTCCCCGCCGCCACACTACTCCTTGTGGCCCAAATCCCAAATGACCCCCTTGTCACCACACCCAGCAGTTCCGTTTGGTCCAATATGAGTTGACCTTTCAGCATTTGGCACTGATCACCCCTCTGGCTCATCCTGGCAAAACAGTTGAGTCTCTTCATCTCGGAAGACCTCGCTCAATTCCACCCACCGCTGAAAATCAATGCACCAAATGAGCGATTCGCCAGCCTTTCCTAAGCTTCAGGTTTGTCCCCGCCACTCTCCCAGTCATTTCATATGCGGAGAGACGAACTTTCAATCCATCGCAGGGTCTTCTCTCTGTATCTTTCTTTTCTTCTTTTTCTTCCTCACCCTTCCTCCTCCTCCTCCTCCTTCTTGTTTTGCTTCCTCTTTCTCCTCTTATTCCGGTTCTTCTTCTTCCTCTTCCTCTTCTTTCTCTCTCTCTCTTTCAGTTGTTGTTTTGTTTTTCATAACAGCAGAGGGGGTGAAAGGGACAGGAGATAGCTATATTCAGTAATTCTGAGCAAATGGTAAACATCATTTAAGGGAAAGCTTGCCCATTTGTAACAATGCTCTATCATGACCTAAGGATCTGGACTTAAGGCTCAGAGGTTAAAGGGTCTGCCTGCAATGTGGGAGACCTGAGTTCGATCCCTGGGCCTGGAAGATCCCCTGGAAAAGGAAATGGTTCTCCAGTATTCTTGCCTGGGGAACCCCATGGATGGAGGATCCTGGTGGGCTACAGTCCATGGGGTCACAAAGCGTCGGACACGACTGAGCGACTTCACTTTCACTTTCTATCAAGACCTAGGTCAAGTTATTCGATCCCACTGCCTCAATTTTCCCATTTGAAAAATGGGAATGGAGTTAATGACATCATCCTCACAAGCAGAAGGGTAGAGTAAGAAGTAGGCAAAACTGAGGTCCAGGAGAACTGGCTTGAGTTCAGATTGAGTCAAACCCTGTGGGGTCACTTCAGGTATACCGTCCCCTTGTTGGGCCTCAGTTTCTTCATCTGTGAAAGAAGGGGTTGGATTAAACGATGCTCATTGGGAAACAGGAAATGGGGGCATATTCTGGACTCCCCAGTGATGATGAGAACCTGGAGTCATGCAGGGTTATACCTGTATTGTTCTATTGTCTTTCTCTCTGTAGGGCCCAAAATCTTTTCCTGGACTCTTATTCAGGGTTTCTATAAAGCTTCTGTGCTGGACATCTGAGTTTTGACTGTCAAGCAGCCACCCCCTCTCTTGCATTAACAGCACCTCAGTTTTTCTTGGGAAAATGATGTTTCTCCCACATCCATGTGGTTTGGGTGGAACTGTGACCCACGTGCAAGCCATTCATCTCCCCAGATCCCACTGGCCACAGTCATCAGCTCAAGAATGGGCACATGACCTAGTCTGGACCAATGAGAATCAGGTCTAGGACTCTGCTTGGAATTGCTGGCAAAGTCCTCTGGACCCGGCACTCTGAGGAGGGGCCTGGAACTGCCCATGTTCCGTTGTGCAGAGAGCTTGCCTGGGAGCAAGGCCAACGCAGAGGAGGGCAGAGCTGAGAGATAAAAAAAAAACAGAGATGTTGCTGATGGTGTCATTTGAGCTCCTGGATCCAACTGTGTCTGCAAGTCCTGCTGCCTCTCAAGGAGAAAGTCTCAATTTAGCTCTAGGGAGTCTTCAACACACACTCAGCGCCTTTTTTACCCGAGAGCAGGTCCCAAGCTCAGAGCAATATATCTAGCTAGGATTTAATGACACTTTTTAAATTGCTGTCGTATTTATTTTTATGATTCCTTACATGACAGCGATTAAACAACAACAAAGACAAATGATACTGGTTTCCCATTTATAGTAACTATACCATATTTACTTTTTTTAAATTAATTTACTTAATTTTATTCAAGTATAGTTGATTTAAAATGTCACCTTAGTTTCAAGTGTACAGCAAAGTGATTCAGTTATACACACACATATCTATTTTTTTCAGATTCATTCCCCTTCTAGACTGTTACCAAATCTGAATCTAGTTCTCTGTGCTATACAGGAGGTCCTTGTTGGTTATCTCTTTTATATACAGTAGCATGTATCATTTTTTATTTTTAATATAGATATTTTAAGCAAATAGAATGAATCACTATTTTTTTAATAGACGAAATAAAAATACAGGCAAAAATTATGAGGATGATACCAGAATGACTAAAATGCGGGAGACTGTTTTAATCAAGCCATCTCTAAACTGACCTCGAATATTAACCTGTCCTCACCTGCCTTCTCCCCTCCCTCATGTGTTATCTCCTTGACCTCAGGACAGACTCCGAGGGGCAGCGAGTGGAGTCAGCGGGTTGTGGGGAGGACACTCACAGGTTCTTGAAGGCGTCTCCACGCAGGTCATGCGGGAGACTCTCCGCGATGTCCGGGTGGAGAAAGCGGCCTGAGGATCCCCTCAGCACCATGCCCAGGATCTCCACACACTCCAGGGGGTTCAGCACCTGGAAACACCTCTCCAGCGTGACGAGAAACAGGCTGCGGTTCACACCCGGGCTCTGCAAGGCTTGTTTCCGAATCTCTCCCAAGTCAATAACGATGTTGTCCAGCTCCTAAAGGGGTGGCAGAAGTCAGGGTTGCCTCTCAATCTGGAAACACCGGGCGGGACCACGCTTAGAGCAGAGGTGAAATTCAGGACCACTATTAAACGCTATGCTGCTATGTCAAATATTCTAGACTTTTCTGTCACCTACAGAATGCCTTGTCCTTCTCCAGATACATCATGACTGTCACACCTCAGGCCCTTGCTCTAGCTGGAATCCCCACCTCCTTGTCTCAGCGAATTCCAGCTGATTCTTTCAGGTCAAGGTCACTCATCATTGAAACAGTGAAGTCTTCTCTGATGTCCTTCTTTGGTCAAATCAAACCTCCCTCCACTCTGGGCTTCCAAGAACATCCTGAACCAAACTCCGTGATTAGAAATGCTTACAAACCTATCTTTCCTCCAAGCCAGTGGACCTCAGCCCTGGCTGTACATAAGAATGACTAGGGAGATGATCCCCAGCACCACCATAGAGCCTGCTTTCACCAGGCTCTGGTGGAGCCCTGGCATCTGATTTCAGTGTATAGATGAAGCTGAGCCAGGAAAGTGCTGAGGCCCATGCCATGTGCCCAGTGGGATTCCTGGTACGCAGAAGATGTTGAGAAATAGCCTGTTAGGATGACTGACTACATCCTTTGGACCACAGACCCCAGGAATGCTGACAGAGTTTACGCAAAATTTGACTGTTCACAACTCTGTCCTTCACCCAACATGCCTTCCAAAAATAACAACCACAATTTACTGAGTATGCACTACATGCCAGGCACTGTGCCAAGCATGGAGCAACCATGCATACTCTCCTGTTATTCTCACAACAGTCCTATAGGTTGATACCCACAGGTCTGAGGGTCAGATATTCCTAGGTTCAAAGCCCAGGCCCTTGACTTCTATGTGTGTGTCCCTGCATAAGTCACTTATCGTTTTTAAGTCTCGATGTCTTCCTCTTGCATGAAGATAAAAATCAGTGCTTACCTCCTAGATTTATAAAAACCGAATAAGATTTAATGAATGGAGAGTGCTTGGTACTAGTGAATGCTCAGCAAACATTACATGCTATAATTAACTCACTATCACAGGTGACAAGAAGCAAAAGCGAGATTAGACAACCTGCCCAAAGGCACACAAAGCTGGGATCTGAAACAAGGGTACTGAATCCAAGCCCACTCATCTAACCACGTCTACAAGTTTCCTAACTTCCGTCATTGCCAGTTGGGGCCAAACAGTGCAATGGTTAAGAGTGTAACTTGGGGGTTCTGAGGCAGGGGTCTGTGGATAGTATTAGGGGTGGGGAGTGGAGGGAATTGCATCCTCTGTTTCACAGCTGTGGAACTGACCCCCAGCATCTCCTTCAAGGATGAACATAGGCAGCGAGCCAGCAAGGTGGCTTTGAACCAGCAAGAAGCTTTGCTGTGTCATCACTAAAAATCACAAACACTTTCATAACTCACTACCGTTGTTGTAAATGACTTGAAATCTCGCTTACACTCAACATTTCCTCAAAATTACAGAAGCTGTTAGACCAACCACTAAACCTTACTATTGAAAGTATTCAAGAATTGCTGACCCCCAACTTTGTCTTACGTATTTTGATAAATGTCTTTCAATAGAATCAACTTCCTTTATCATCCTTTGTATTTCATTATATAGATGTTAACACCTTATTCTGAGAAGGAGCCTGCGGGCCTTGCCACGGGCTCACAGCTAAGAGTCAGGAACCCAGGTTCTTACCTCAGATTTGCCACTTTCAAGCTGTGTAACCTGAAGTTACTTACTCAACCTCTCCTAGCCTGTTTCCTCATCTGAATATTGAAATGGTAAGATTCTAGTTATCCTTATTTCAAAAAGTCCTGGCTTGTTAAACCTTTAGAAGAGTGTTGGCAAATACAGCCCATGGGCCCAATTCAGCCTACCGCCTGTTCCTGTAAATAAAGTTTTATAGGCACACATCCAGATCCATTCATTCACTTGTCATCTACTTTGACACTACAACCACAGAGTTTAGTAGTTGTGACAGAGATTGTATGGCCTACAAAGCCTGAAATATTTCTTATCAGGCCCTCTACAGAAACAGCTCACTGATGATTCCCTCAGGATAATACCTGACACGTGGTAAACCCTCAATAAACATTAATCCAGACCATTTTCTTAGGCCACCATCCTCATTTTTGCCGTATCTTTCATCACCTTTATAATTATTTAATTTTTTACTTTATTTTTTTAATACAAAGGCTTTCAATTTTATTTTATTTTTAACAAACATACATGGGACTCAATAAAGGTTACTAACTGAATGATCTCTAACAGACAGGTTCTCTGTGGCTTTGACACACTCAGCTTCTAAATGATCAGCTAGCTAGTTAGGATTGTACACTTGGTACTTTTTGCTGTTGTTCAGTCATTCAATCATGTCCAGCTCTTTGCCACCTCATGGACTGTAGCCCACAAGGCTCCTCTGTCCATGGGATTTCCTAGGCAAGATTATGGGAGTGGGTTGCCATTTCCTTCTCCATAATTTTTTACTTTAAACTGACTCTTCTTAAAACTTAGATTCATTTCAAAAGGAAAAACTACATCTCCATCAAACTCACAGTTTTGATGTGTATTTTAATAACAGACATTGAAATTAATTTATGATTATTAAAATGTTTAAATGTTTCAATTCCCTTAGGAAAATGCTGCTCCACTTTCAACTGTCTCTGAAAAACTCTAAACCTCACCTTTCTGATTTCCAGTGATTCTCTGTGTCTCAGAGGCCTTGCTTTGCTCTTACATAGCCAATGTTATTTTGTGAAAATTATCTGTTTCTGTCTCCTCTGGACCATAAGCTCCTTGAGGGCAGAGACTGTCTTTCATGTAGAACCCAGTGTCTCCTGGTACACAATAATCATTCATGGGTATTTATGCAGCCAAACTACTGGGACTCCTCAGTACCCCTCATTTCTTTGTGTGTGTATGTGTTGTGTAGCCTTTTGTTAGCAACTAAAATAAAAGGTACCTGTTGTACAACATGGGTAGTAATTGAATATAACTGGAGATTTTTATATTCTAATACAGATCATTTATAAATGCAATATCTATATTAAAAGCTTCCTCCTTTTTGTGTATAATTTGCAAATTAATTCTGAAAGCAGAGCATATGTGTGCAAGTCTGCAAAGAGTGCAATTTAGGATATGGTAAATGCTTCACAAGTTACTTTCAAAAAGCTGACTGCCACAACTGTGACTTTACAATACCTTTTTTTTATCAAAATATTTTTATAGCAGCCTTCCTCAGACTGCTTTTAACTACAAAGCATTTTTTTACAGAGTTGAAACTGAGGAAGGATTATACCTACTAGAAAAGAAGAAAGTTCTGTTCGTTTGAGGTTTCAGAATCCCCCCAAACCAGGACCGGTATCTTGGTAACGCTTAGGCCAGGACCCTGGACAGAGTGTGAGTGTGTCCAGGTGGCATTCCTGAGGGTTCAGAGCTGCAGTGAGCTGGGAGAGCTCCAGCTGCACAGCCCACTGAACTGTCTTGCCAGTTTCTACACTGGCTGGTCTGGGTATCCTTCATTTCTTAGTACTTATAGAGTACTTATAAAGTGTTAGTTTCTCAGTCAGGTCCAACTCTTTATGACCCCGCAGACTGTAGCCCACCAGGCTCCTCTGTCCACAGGGTTCTCCAGACAAGAATACTGGATTGGGTTACCTTTCCCTTCTCCAAGGGATCTGCCCAACCCAGGGATCGAACCC